>NC_084480.1:163448673-164880173 GCF_030035675.1 Rhineura floridana | reverse complement strand
TCAGGAGAGGCCCTTCTTTCAATACCTACATCCGCACAAGTACAACTAGTGAGGATACGAGATAGGGCCTTCTCGGTGGCTGCCCCTAGGCTTTGGAATTCCCTCCCTAAGGAGATAAGAATGGCCTCTTCCCTGCAGTCCTTCCGTCGACAGGTAAAAACTTTCTTATTTCAGCAAGCCTTTGATTCCGAAGGCGGCTAAGGATAGGCCCAAAAGGAGGTTATATTGTTCTTGCTTGTTTATTTTTTAATTATTCTGATTTTATGAGTATGTTTTTTAATTATCAGAAACAGTTTAATGCTATTTTAAATTAGAGTCCATTTTTAATTATATCTGTCTATATTCATTTATGTATTATATGCTTTTAACTTTGGTAGGTTTTTAATTGTATTTGTTATCTGGAAGTCGCCGTGAGTTCCAATTTGGAAAAACGGCGGGGTATAAATAATAATAATAATAATAATAATAATACAGGGCCTAGAAGCAAGAATGATGAAACATCATAATGAAACCTGCTTGTTGGGAGAATATGGTGCAGATGAAGATGTGGATATGTTTGAAGAATGATGTGGATCAGTTAGCAAACTGAATAATTTACTTTGTAATGCTTTATGGTATTCATCAAGACTCTATACCTGTTATTCAACACACTGTTATGTTCGATGTTATAAGAGGAAAAAACCTGCTTAGCTCCTTATGGCTTGTTTAATCAGTTAACTAGATTTAGAATGTATATCCCAAGCTTAAGGTACAGCAAGATGCAGTTAGGAGTTGCCACTGGGGGGTGTTTTCTTATTTTATATTACAGTCCCATCCCTGTACTGTTACTAATCCTGTGTCTCTTACAGTCAGAGCACTGAGTTGAGCAGTCTTTAAGAGATCATCCAGACTAACCCCTCATTAAAAAAAATTTAACTTTGGATTAAAAGAAAAAATGTTAAAAATCAACTGAAACTTAATTTTCTAAATACTACCTTTTTTGTTAACATAATATAAATATAGAAGGTTAAATACTGAGACCCCATGATAATAACTAGTAGAACTTCTTCCTCTACTGATGGAGTGTCTCTTCCTTATTGGTCAAGCATTGCCCGAGGTCCTGTGATCTCCTGCTCTTTAGGACAGTGGTTCCCAAACATTTCCCCCCACAGACTACGTGAAGATTGCTGAGGGTCTTAGCAGACCACTTAATTATTTTTCTGCCTGTTGCAGTATTTGTAGTGAGATGTGCTAGATGCTGTGTGATTCTTATTGTATTTTTATTCCTTTTATTTGTTGTACTGTATTGTATTACAGTTTGAATTCTATGGAATGCAAATTGTAATACAGTAAAATACAATATAGGAAATAAAAAAGCAATAAAAATACAATTAAAAATCAATATGAATACAGGCATACCCCGCTTTAACCTACGCAATGGGACCAGAGCGTGTATGTAAAGTGAAAATGTGCTTAAAGTGAAGCAATTATCTATGCATGTACTGCAGTGCAATCGCCACTAGATGGCAGCGGCGTCATGCCATTAAGTGTCCGTAATTGCGAAGCGCGCGTACGTTAAGCGGGGGATGGTGGCGTATGGAGCATGTATGTTATAGCGAGGCGACGTTAAGTGAAGCGACGTTAAGCGGGGTATGCCTGTATCTAATGTGGATATGCTATGGATCATCTGAATGAAGCTTGCAAACCAAGAACCCCTGGTTTACGAGGTATTCAACCCACTGGAGGAGAATGTGGGATGGCAACAATCTCCAGTCAGTGCACAGCCATTTTTAGAATCTTTAGCAGAGGTTGCTGGGAAAATATGCAAACAACCTTCTACCTGAGCAGGAGGTGATATAATTACCATATATTGCTTCTTCAGTAGCGACATGTAAAAACAGTTTTATGAAAGAGATCCACGTGATAGCGTGGTAGGCACTCTAGGAAAATTGTTTTTGTGATGGGGCTTAAAAAGCAGTATTATAGCCAGCATGCATTTTTCACATTCCGCCATGTTAAATTGAAAATACCCTCCATGCCATTCTGCTGCTTCCCATAAGCTCATTTCAAAACAAAATCTTACAAAGCTTATAGTCCTAAACTCGGAAACGCTTGCTTAATAGCCCTCTGAGTTTTTATGGTGATACACAAAATACTTGGAGAATCCAGACTTTAAATCTGAAACACGAGTAAAATAATCCAGACCCCTGTTGGACTTTTTTCGGTCGGTGGTCTCATAATTTGTTGAAATTAATTAAAAATCAGCCATGTTCACAGACTACTTGTAATCCTATTACTGACCTTGCCCCATATTTTACCATCATCTTCTAAAATTTAAAACTTTAAAAAATGCGTGGCTGATTTTTAATTAACTTAAGAAAATTAACATTGGAGTCTGAACCAACGTTCAGTGTTCTGAAAGCCAGACAAAACAGTCATGGCTTCCCCCAAAGAATCCTGGGAAGTGTAGTTTGTGAAGGGTGCTGAGAGTTGTTAGGAGACTCCTATTCTCTTGACAAAGCTCCAGTGGCCAGAGGAGTTTAACAATCAGCCCCTCTGCTGGTGCTTGTAGCTGTGTGAGGGGAATAGGGCCTAGCAACTCTCAGCACCCTTCACAAAGTACACTTCCCAGGATTCTTTCGGGGAATCCATGACTGTTTAAAGTGGAATAAATGTCTGGTGTGGATGTGGCCAGGAATAGCTTTGGTTTAAATTTGGGTGGGAGGCTACATGTGTCTGCTGTAGAATAAAAAGGTGGGGGAACCCCTGAAAAATGATACTGTTAACAATGTTTTTCTTCTGGAAAGGAAATGGGATTTCCCTCTGCCAAGTGCCCACCTATCCAATCTCTTCCTCCCCCCCTTTCCCTCCCCCGCTCCTCTCCCAGGTCACTTTCACCTATCCTAAGTATGACTGCACAGGAGTAAATCCCATTGAACTCAGTAAGTTTGCAAATGATCAAACCTGCCCTCCTCTCCCCCTGCCCTCCCTCCTCCTCCCCCCAGTCCCATTGAACTCAATAAGCATGCAGATGATCAATCCATTCTCAGCAATCTTGCACAGGATCCCATTTCTTACCTCCCGGATTAAAAAGCAGAGAAATTTGCTAATAGGCAAAAAACCCTTGTAGTTTAAGAACATACGTATAGCCAACAAGTATTTCTATCAAACTTTAAAAAGCGGGGAAATTGGGCAGATATAGTGAATGCACAGGGGAACAGGAGACCTGTCCTCCTTTCTGAGATATTGTAAAAAATGTACTGCCTTCAAGTAGATTCCGACTTATGGCGACCCTATCAGTAGGGTTTTCATGAGGCTGAGAGGCAATGACTGGCCCAAGGTCACCCAGTGAGCTTCATGGCTGTGTGGGGATTCGAACCCTGGTCTCCCAGGTCGTAATCCAACACCTTAACCACTACACCACACTGGCTCTCAAATTCAGATGTGCAGAGCCCCTTCATGATATTATTACTATTATTATTTATTACATTTGTATACCGCCCCATAGCCGAAGCTCTCGGGGTGGTTTACATCAATTAAAAACATTAAAAACAAATATGCAAATATACAAATTTAAAAACACTTTTTAAAAAACAATTTAAAAACACATGGTAAAATGCCTGGGAGAAAAGGAAAGTCTTGACCTGGCGCCGAAAAGATAACAGTGTTGGCACCAGACGCACCTCGTCAGGAAGATCATTCCATAATTTGGGCGCCACCACTGAGAAAGCCCTCTCCCTTGTTGCCAGACTCCCAGCTTCCCTCGGAGTAGGCACCCAGAGGAGGGCCTTTGATTTTGAACGTAGTGTACGGGTGGGTTCGTGTCAGGAGAGGCATTCCATCAGGTATTGTGGTCCCAAGCCATGTAAGGCTTTATAGATTAAAACCAGCACCTTGAATAGAGTTCGGAAACATACAGGCAGCCAATGCAAACGGGCCAGAATCAATCTTATATGTTTGAACCGTCTGGTCCCTGTTACCAATCTGGCAGCTGCATTTTGCACAAGCTGCAGTTTCTGAACCGTCTTCAAAGACAGCCCCACGTAGAGTGCATTGCAGTAATCTAACTTAGAGGTTACCAGAGCGTGGACTACTGAAGCCAGGTTATCCCTGTCCAGATAGGGGCATAGCTGGGCCACCAACTGAAGTTGGCAGAAGGCACTCCATGCCACCGAGGCTAGCTGAGCCTCAAGTGACAGAGATGGCTCTAGGAGAACCCCTAAGCTATGAACCTGCTCCTTCAGAGGGAGTGCAACCCCATCCAGGACAGGCTGGACATCCACCATCTGTTCAGAAGAACCACCCACTAGCAGCATCTCAGTCTTGTCTGGATTGAGCCTCAGTTTATTAGCCCTCATCCAGTCCATTGTCACAGCCAGGTACTGGTTCAGCACATTGACAGCCTCACCTGAAGAAGATGAAAAGGAGAAATAGAGCTGCGTGTCATCAGCCTACTGATGGCAACACACTCCAAAGCTACAGATGACCGCACCCAAGGGTTTCATGTAGATGTTGAACAGCATGGGGGACAGAACTGACCTGTGTGGAACCCCACACTGGAGAGTCCAGGGTGCCGAGCAATGTTCCCCAAGCACCACATTCTGTAGCCGACCTGCCAAATAGGAGCAGAACCACCACAATGCAGTCCCTCCCACTCCCAACTCAGCCAGTCTTCCCAGAAGGATACCATGGTCAATGGTATCGAAAGCCACTGAGAGATCAAGGAGAATCAACAGAGTCACACTCCCCCTGTCTCTCTCCTGACACAGGTTATCATACAGGTTGACCAAGGCTGTTTCCGTGCCAAAACCAGGCCTGAAACCCAACTGAAATGGATCCAGATAATCGGTCTCATCCAAGAGTGTCTGGAGCTGGCCGGCCACCACTCGTTCAAGGACCTTGCCCAGGAATGGAACATTTGCCACAGGCCTACAGTTACTAAGATTTTCTGGGTCCCAGGAGGGTCTCTTCAGGCGTGGTCTCACTACCGCCTCTTTCAGGCAGCTAGAGACCACCCCCTCTCGCAGAGAGGCATTATCACTTCCCTGGCCCAGCCGGCTGTTCCATCCCTGCTAGCTTTTATTAGCCAAGAAGGGCAAGGATCCAGTACAGAAGTGGTTGCACGAACCTGTCCAAGCACCTTGTCAACCTCCTCAAGCTGCACCAACTGTGAAACTCATCGAAGAAGTCAGGACAAGGCTGTGCTCTGGATACCTCGCTTGATTCACCTGCTATAACACTGGAGTCTAAGTCCTGGCGGATGCTAAATATTTTATCCTGGAAGTGCCTAGCAAATTCATTACAGCGGGCCTCAGATGGATCTACCATGTCCTTGGGGCCAGCGTGTAATAGTCCCCGGACAATTCTGAAGAGCTCTGCTGGGCGGCAAATTGATGATTTGATAGTGGCAGTAAAATATTGTTTTTTTGCTGCCCTCACTGCCCCTAAATACAGCTTGCCATAGGCACATACCAGTGTGTAATCACATCCACAAGGAGTTCATCTCCATCTGCACTCAAGCTGTCTCCGATATTGTTTCATCGCTCTCAGCTCTGGGGTATACCATGGAGCCGTATGAGCTCTACATAGGAGAGGGCTGTCAGGAGCAATTGTGTCAACCACCCTGGTCATTTCTGTATTCCACAGTTCAACCAGGGTTTCGACAGGATCGCCAGCCCTGTCAGCTGGAAAACTCCCCAGAGCCCTTTGGAAACCATCCGGATCCATTAGTCTCTGGGGGTGGACCAACTTAATAGGTCCCCCACCCTTGCAGAGGGGAAAAGCCGCTGGAAGTGTAAACTTCAGCAAGCAGTGATCTGTCCATGACAGAGGGACTGATGTAAGGCCCTCCACATTCAGATCAACATCTCCATGTCCAGCTGCAAAAACCAAGTCTAGAGTATGCTCTGCTACATGTGTTGGGCCAATTGCATATTGGGACAGTCCCATGGTTGTCATGGAGACCATGAAATCCTGAGCCACCCCTGATAAGATGGCCTCTGCATGGATGTTGACATCCCCCAGAACCAACAGTCTGGGGGATCTCAACAGTACACCTGAGACCACCTCCGTCAGCTCAGCTAGGGAGTCTGTTGGGCAGCAGGGTGGGTGGTACACCAACAGAATCCCCAGTCTGTCCCGCTGACCCAACACAAGGTGCAAACACTCCAGGCCAGTAGTCACATGGACAGGGTGCCTGCAGAGAAAGATGGAGCTCCTATAGACCACAGCAACCCCCCTCCCTGACCCTCAGGCCTACTCTGATGCTGAACCAGGTACCCTGGTGGACATAGCTGGGAGAGACTGACTTCTCCCTGCTCACCCACCCAGGTCTTGGTTATACATGCCAGATCGGCTGCCTCACCCACAATTAAATCATGAATGAGGGAGATCTTGTTATGCACCAATCTGGCGTTTAGGAGCAGCATCTGGTGTGAGAGCTGGCTGATAGGGCAACCAACAAACCTGCAGGTGTGGGGAGGACCGAAACAAGGCACAGTCGTTAACTGCCTGGGCCGCATTCCCCTTACCTGGCAAGTCCTCCTCACAACGCCATATCTCCCTCTACCTGTCACTACACTAATTGGAGCCCCTTCAAGTCTCCCCACTTGGCTCTGAGTCCTCTCTCCCAGGCACATGACTCAAGACCCGCAAAAAGCCAGGCAATCTGCAAAGCAGGAGCCACCTCAGCCAGCCACCTTATGTATCTCCTCCAGGGAAGGGACAGGTGGATGATATCAGCAACAGCTGGCTGAGTACCTGGGGGCCTGGTCCTGCAAGGCGTGACAACCTGCAGCACAGAAGTCCAACAGGGAGAGGGCAGTGGTGATAGCCAAGCAGCAAGCAAGCAGGCAGGCAGACAGCAGCAGCGAATGGCTCTCCTTCTTCTCTGGGTGGTGGTGGTCCCCTTCTTCCTGCAGGCACTGATAGTTACACCACACCCCCTCACAGCCATGCCCCCTTTCCCACATGTCCTAGGGGCCAATCGGCATAAAAGGGAGGCTGTGTGTTAGCTACTAAGAAGTGTCTTCTCAGTGACTGACTCACCTCCTTTCACTCTGATTGGCTCCAGTCAGCATGAAAGGATGAGGATTCTTCTCAGTGGCTAACAGGCCCCCTTTCATGTTGACTGGTTCATACATAGGTACCTGGCTGGGACTCTGCTCCCCCCCCCCAAAAAATAATGGGTCTATGACCCCAGACAACTACACCCCTGTCCCCAGGACACACATTTCTTTGGCAGACGTGGCTTTCTTAATTTCCATAGGAGCCCCCTGCCCCTTGGAAACTGGCAGATAAGGCGGACTCTCTGCAGCTGGATGGTCACTATCTTGCATGTCAGATTTTTTTTTCTGCCACTGCTCACTTTTCTTCTTTGCATCTTTTGCAGTCCTCTGTCTGTGCCAAAATTGTCCAACTGCTGGGACAGAATGAAGTAGACCATTGCCGGAAACAGGTGGTGATTCTGAGCCAGGACAGTTTCTACCATGTACTTAGCACAGACCAAAAAGCGAAAGCTCTCAAGGGCCAGTTCAACTTTGACCACCCAGGTGATTTGTTGGGAAGGCTGGGAAGGGAACAGAGAGGTAGAAGCATTCGTGTATAGCCACAGATTCTGTCTCTAGCCTCTGCTAGGCTTCTCAAAGACAATCTTGGGCGATTGCCATGTCAAAATAACCTGCCCTGCTCAAGATAGAGAATTTGGGAGCTGCTGAAAGGTGGCCCCACCAGGACAATAAAGAGATGAAATAGCAGATTACATGCCTCAGAAAAGGAGAGACAGAACTGACCCATAGCTAACAAAAATGAAATTAAAACAACAAGATATAATATGGGGGGAAAACCTTTTAAAACCAAGGCAAAACCACAATGAGCAAAACAACAGGGGAAAAAGAAGAGTGTAGAAACCAGGCCTCCCTTGCAAGGGTTTTCCATGGTGCCGGTACAAAGCTGAAAGGGCTTGTTCATTCTCAAGCTCCAGATTTCTCACTCCAATGGAAAGTTCTTCTGTGTAAGGCTCATTGAGTTGGAAAGGAACTCTGCAAGAGCAAAGAAGTGCTGATGGTTTTATTCACCATTGCAAAAGGGCTGCTGCTCCCTGGCAAGTGTGACAAGCCTCCCATGCTTGGAACTAGAGAGGTGGAAAGGAGTTGCCTGGCAGCTGCCCAATAGTCTCTGCCCCCTCTCCAACTCCAGACTTGGGAAGAAAGCTAGGGGTTTGTTTGGCAACTACACGGCCAAAGCCATGCAGAGCCAAAATGGCATGCTCCCTTCCTTTCCTGCTCAGAGCAGAAAAGGGGTGGGGGGTCCTTGGCTGTTGCTGCAGGGCAGTGCAAAGCATGTCCACACACCAGCCATCAAAACTGGCTGACTCTAAGCCATGCTTTCCTTAGGAAAGAGGGGCACAGGGGTTTCCCTGACCACCATTGCCAGATGGGAGAGGGGTAGCATCTTGAGAGGCACAATCTTTGGTCAACCAGCAACTGTAGCTCCGTCCTTGATCCAGGAGACTTTGCATAGCTAGGGAGATTTTATGGAAAGTCGATCCTTTCCCTTGATGCTTTCTGTGCCTCTCTAGGGAGACCTGCCTCACAGTGGGAGACACAGTTATTTTAACATTTGTTTCTTCTTTTTGCTACAGATGCCTTTGACAATGTGCTGATTGCCAAAACTCTTAGGGAGATCTTAGAGGGGAAAACAGTTCAGATACCCGTTTATGACTTCGTCTCTCATTCACGGTAAGTCTGCTTCTCCCCAGTGAGCCCTTGGTGGAAAGCATTTCCATAGACACAAATGCTGTATCTTAGCCCATATGTTTAGAAATAAAACTATACTCCCCCAGGAGAAGGGAGGAGTAGAAGTAGGAGACTTTCAAATCTATAGTGTCTAACTGGCTAGTCTGAGCAAAATTGTAAAATGTTTTAGCTCTTGCCCCCCTTCTGTATATCAAAGGTAAACAGTAATCTAGGGTTTGCTTTTGCAGAAGAAAGCAGAGATGGACTCCAGATTGTGTAGAGTCTGCTGACTGCAGTGGGATGTTGGGAAGGAAGCTGCTTTCCTTATTCAGCTTCACTATTACAAGTCCAGTCAACTGTAGGCTACAGCTCGTTTTAGGGCAACTCCATGGCAATAATGATGACAAATAATTTCTTTTCCTCCACCATTGAATCTGCACTGTCATAGCAAACGGAGCTGTTTCAGATGGTGAGGGGCCTTTTATGGCTTGATCTCCAAGAAAAGTTGGAGGGATCCTTGGAGGCATACTGTGAACAATTTGAAATCCCCTTTGTGGATAAAATCTCTCATAACCTCTCCACCGATATTACTGTAGGGCAGAGCCACCTCTCTGTGTGTATAGCTACATTTCATGTTTCTAAGTCTGCTTTTCAGTTTGTGCAACCTAAGGAGGTTTTCAGCTATGACATATCAGTGGAGATTTTTTCCTACTAGCAGAACTCTTTTTGTAATGTATTCCCAGAAAAGAATCCTGATAGACTACAGCCAATCAGACTAAACCTCATGACAAATCCAAGGCTGTCCTGCTGCTTGTGAGGAAAGGGTGGTACTAAGCCTTACATGCAAGTATCCCTCCCTCCAGGAGAAATATAAAAAGAAAGGAGCTCTAGTTTTACCTTCCCAAAGGATATTAAATCCTACAGAACCTTTTGAGCTATCCTTGCAGCACGAAGGGCAGCTTTGTGTAATTGTAGAACTTAGGGAAGATTTCAGTGAGAAATTCCAGAGAAATGCCTTTTTAAGCCAATGATCCAAAATGTCAGTGTGTAAAGGAAGTTTATTGGTGGGAAAAGAAGGCAACAAATCACACACAGAAACATTCAGGGGTGTGGCTTGCTATCAATTGTGCATGACTGCATAATTCGTTTGCTCTCAAATAACCAATTCATTTAGAACCTCAGAACTTGCATAAAAAGCTGGTTATGAAAGGGGGAATTATCCCAGAAGGAAAAACTGAACTCGAAACACTATTTTTTATGGCACAAGAAACTCTGCGCTCTCCTGGAAACACCAGCTAGTAAAGTTGATTTTTATATTATATGGTTTACTGAAGAGTTCAGTTTTTTTGTTACCTCATGAATTTCTTTGACCTCTGGAAAGATAGAGTCAGGATGCTATTGCTAGTTCCACAGGAGGAGAGTGGAAACACCTGCAGCTCATTGACTGTGCCCAGCCCACAGAATAGCTATGAAGGTTGCTGCAATGCAGAACATTTGGGGTCTCCATGAGGGCATCACCCCCCTTAATATTGCACCATGGAATGTATTATCCAGTAGAGAGCGAGCGAGTGATCTATTATTGGGTAATAGCTGAATTGTGCATGTGCTGCCCAGAGTGAGAGTCTGGGCGGTCATGTTTTTGTAGGCTTCAGAGATGCCCAATACCCCTCCGTATGAGAAACTGAACTGGTCTTGAGTATGGCCCTACCTGGGTGGGAGACGGGGAGGGAGAGGTTGCGTTGGCTGCTATGTATTTTTGTAGGCTAGGCATTTGTTCCTTACAGTGGTTTGGCTGGAGATAAGTTATCTGTATGGTTTGTGGGAATGAATCAGTGGGATTTAGACATGGAGGACTATTAAGTACATATTTGGGAGGGATTATTGGGGTGTGTGTGGCTCCTAGTATAGTTGGTTTAATTCATTAACTAATGATGCTGTTTTGGGAGTTTGTATTTTGTATTTGATTCTTAACTCATAATTTTCATGTTTAAGAGAATATTTTTATTTTTCTGTTAATCATGCTGTTTGGAATGTGTCTTTTATATTTGGTCTGAATTTGCAATGTTTCCTTTTAATATTTTGTGATGTGTTGTTCAGTGTTTTAGTCTAGGTTGCAAACCGCTTTGAGATTTGTTTCCCAAATAATATAAAGTGGTATAGAAATGATTTAAATTAAATAAATAAATAAATAAATATGTAGAGGAATGCTCCCAAACTGTGAAAATCCATCAAAAACCCCATGGAGAGTCCAGATGAAGGGAACCTTGCAATGCAGTTCTCTAACTCAGTGGTTCCCAACTTGGGAGCCACGAAGTAATCTGAGGGGGCTGTGAACAGTAAAGAAATGAATTATTTATTAATTTTTTAAAAAACAGTCTGTACTCCCTGAACGCTGTCTGCTTGCCACTGCAAACGACACCTCCCCCTTGCTCCAAACAAGAAGGAGGACTTTTGCTGAAGCAGCAGAGCATCTTTCAGGGATGCCGAGGGCAGGCGTCTGCCTATAAAACACATGGCACACACTGTAGACTGAGGATGGAGCTACCAGGATTACTATTGCCAGCTCCTGTCTCCGCACACTACTGCTGCTGCTGATGCCATTGCTCAGAATGAGAGGAGACACTTTTCGGGAAGCAAAAAGGAGCAAGACTACAAGGAAAAGCCGCTTTCCCCCTTCCTTTCTTGCAGCCAGCATGCCTGCCTTTCTTGGCTCCTGCTTCGCTACCACCTCCTTTAAAAAATTACTCTTATTTGTGAGGCTGCCGAGATCTCGCCTTCAGCCTAGACGGAGCCAAGGAGCAGTGAGAAAGCCCAGGACTTGCTGGCCCCCGTCTCTGAGGCTGTGTGCCAGCATCCTCCCTTTCTTCCACCTACACTCTGCCCACCCAATCTCTCTCCCAGATGCTGTGGCAGTTCAGGGCTTCTCCCCTCCCACATGCCCAAATGCATGACTGCCTGCAGTTGCTTGCAGGAGGGGCAGGTGTGTTTGTGTGCTGATCTGTCTTCTGCTCCGCTTTCATTCTCCAAGTGCATGCTGACCAAGTCATCAGCTCTGATGATCATTCCAAGGCCTAAAAGCACTAACCACCCAACTTAATCCATTCGCCCTGTTGTCTGCAGTGCACAATCTAGCATTTCCATCACCACCACGTTGCTTCTGCTTGTTTTGTTTTTGTGTTTTTAAAAAAGATCAGCAGCTCAACACTGTCACCCACTGGTGTTGAGAGACAGGACTCTACATCTTCAAACTGGGTGGGTGGGTGGGGAGGGGGATACCAATTTGTGTGAACCCCTCCTAAAAAAAAGGCAACACCTCCCTGCAGATAGAAGATTAGCATATGAGGGAGTTTCTAATGGAATTCATGATTCTGGGTTTTTGTCTGCAAAGAGCTTTTAATGGAAAGGGCCATTTGGAGATGTGATTTTGCCACACACCATCTGGAGCATACTCCATTTCTACCACTCCAGAACTGAACATAAGAACAAAATCACAGTAGAAAATATAAGAAAGACACTGAAGAACGAGGCTCAGCGAATGTAGGATGAGTTAGGAAAAGGCAAAACTGAAAATCAAAAGTGCTAGGAAGTCATAAAGAGGGAAGATAGTCAGGCGCAGAGGTGAAAGCACTGACCCCCCCCTCCTCAGTCTACCCACCCATTTGTCTTCACCATCTAGCATCCCCACCACTATCATGTTGCTGCTTCTTGATTATTATTTTTAAAAAGCTCAGCAGGTCGGCTGAGGCTGGGGTCCACATACTGCAGCTGAAATGCATTTATATCCTACCTTTCCTCCCAACTTCCTCAAGGTAGTGTACATGGTTCCCCCACCCCTTTTCATTTTATCCTCATACCACCCCTGTGAGAAAAGTCAGGCTGAGAGACTGTGCCTGGTCCAAGGTCACCCAGCGGGCTTCGTGGCTGGGTGGGGATTTGAACCTGGATCTTAGTCCAACACTGGTGTTGGGAGACATCGTACAACTTTACACTGTGGGGCGTGGAGGGGGATACCAATTTCACTGGACCTTTGCATTAAGGAACGGAAGCAACACCTCCCTGTCTGCAGGGAGCTTTTTAGGGAAAGGTTTATTTGGAGAGGTGATTGTGCCATGCACCATTGTTTCAAGTAACAGAGACTAAAATTACAATTAGCATGGGGGGGGTCATGAATTTTTTTGAGCTTACAAAGGGGCTCCTGTAATCATAAAGGTTGGGAACCACTACTCTAACTTAAAACAAGAATTTTTCCAAGCCTATAATGAATCCTTATTACCAATAGAGCAGAAATTGGCTAAAGTCTTTCTAAAATTAATGGACACCAAAAGCGTAGCTGGCAAAGCCTCTGACACGGGATGGAAACAAGAGGTTGTTTTTTTTAAAGGTAACTCCGCCTGACTAGGAATTCCACTGCCAGGCAGGGGACCTGAAAAACAGCACACATTTAAATTTGAGGGTGAGAGGACTGAGAGAATCACAGGTAAAAGTAAATCTGTCAGACTTCTTAAATAAATGGATCAATGAAATGTGCCTAGACATGCAGCTGTTAGAGCAAGACATAAAGAGAGAAATCAAATGCATCAAGGTTTCAAAAGTCAGGCTGATACATGGATGTCTTGATAAGTTTCAAGGCAAGCTGGAGGTAAGGAGAGTGCTGAACAACTTACACAACCTGGAATGGGTTCCAAATTCAAATATATCAAGCCCCCTGCCCCCAAACTCTCCTAAGGTGCAAATCTTTCTGCTATTTCACCGAAAGTCTTTGTAAAGTAGGACTTGCTTCTTGTTGGCACTTTGCTTTTAAGCTGCTGTTTTTTATCACAATGTGATAAAGCAGTGCAGAGTGGAGATGCCTATTAAAAGAGAAATCCTTGATATTGTTATGCAGCAGAAGACTTGTGTAAAGAACTTGTCCCTCAAGGTCCTATAGCACCTTAGTTTTGAAGAATAAGCAACTGCAGCAGGGACCTCCAAAGTGAAGGTTGTGACCATACTTTTATCATGGAAGTTTCTCTCAGAGATCCCAACAGGAGATTAGTGCTTGAAAAAGGCATCTTAGAAACCCTGAGGTTTAAACTGAGTTTGTTCTACTGACCCAATGAAACAGCAAAGCAAGTTCTTCACAGCCACGCTAGTAAAGCTAAACTTTCAAAGGAGAGGTGGTTCTAAGGGGTAACTCCAATGAAGAAATTGATCCTAGTGGGAGGAGGAAAAGCAAGACAAATATGCTCTCAAGATGCCTTAGTAAAATGTCCCACGTGGCATGACTCTTATAGCCTAAAAGATAGCTGCATGCAATGGTCAGCCATACTATGATCAGGAAAGGGCTGACCACTGCCATTGTGTTGGAGGGCATAATATATGGGTTTCATGGAGGATTTTAGTCCCAGATAATCTTTTAATTTTTAATTTGTGTTAGCGGCTTTGGATTTCTGAAATAAAAGGTGGGATATATACTTACTCTAATAAAATAATCATCCTTCGGAGTCATCCCGAGTTTCTGTCTACTCCATTTCCTTCCCCCTGCCAAAATTTGTATATAGTGGTTTCCCTTGTTCAAACACTTTCCTATAGTTTCCAGTTCTGATTAAAAAATATTTGAATGTGAAATGTTAAAGTTGCACACCACTACTGAAATTTAGATTGCAAGCTCCTTGCAGGCAGGGACCTGTTATCTTTCTTTTATAAAACTCCATAAAGAGCCATGGATGGTGGTGTAGAAATAATTTTAAAACGGGAAACATTTAAAGTAAAATTTTAGTGACATTTCTGAAGCTAAAATTGAGTGCTTTGATTCTTTGGTCTCAGAATTCTGGTATTTTTGTAGTGCACAGTCCAAGATCTGCTGTCTCACATAATGTTCAAACCACAAAGAGTATTATGGCAGCTTAAAGACTAACAAATTTATTAGGGCATAAGCTTTCATGAACCAATCTCTCTCTCCCCCCCTCCCTCTCCCCCCCCTCTCCCTCTCTCTCCCTCTCTCCCCCCTCCCTCCCCCCCTCTCTCTCTCACATACATACATGTGCACATGTGAGTGTGTGTATATGTGTGTGTGTGTATGTATATATTGCCTGCCTGGTTGCCTGCCAATTTAGGATTATACTTCACAGTTCTGATAATCGTGCACACATCTGGTGCACTTCTCAGAAGCAGCAGTTAAGAACTATAAAAAGTTTGCAACAAAAGTCATATAGTCTTTTCATGAGGCCAGGAATTAGTGTGTCATTGATGCTATTTCAAATTGGATCTCCAGTAAGATAACAGAGAAGTGACTCAAGCCTATATCGTAGATGAGGTGGTTTCCTACAAGTCTTTCCTGTCAATTACTAAATTACCATTTTATGTTTATAGAACTGCTTTGATAACTTTTGAGGTCCCAGCTGTAGTTCATGGACGCACAGAGTGTCTGAAAATGGATTGGAAAAGAGGGAAAGCAAGATTACCTGTGTTGATACTTTCCTTTTCTTGGAGTTAAACTGGTCAAGCTCTACTGGTTTTCTTATTTCTTTGGCTGAATGGAATACGTAGGGAATTGCAGTCCTATCGCGGTAGGGCAAGTTTACTCCACATTGCTTTTAAACTGATTTTATTTATTTATTTGGATTTATAATGTTTAAGCCATATGGGCCCCAAAAGTGGATTATTCATATTTATATAAACAAAACAAACAACTTACTTATTTTTAAAAAAAGCATCAGCATAACAGCTCTAAGGATCAGCCCCTTTTCTTCAGTATTGTGTTCCTGACATGCTATCCACAGTAGAATATTTTTTGCACATGTTAACAGCAAAGAAGAGACTGTAACTGTGTACCCTGCGGATGTAGTGCTATTTGAGGGCATCCTGGCCTTCTACAACCAAGAGGTCCGGGACCTATTTCAGATGAAGCTCTTTGTAGACACAGATGCAGACACCCGGCTCTCCCGCAGAGGTAAGTGGTGGGACGTCTTCTCTTTGCTGTATATGCACAGGAGGTGGTTGAAATGTGTTTCAGTCACATATGCAGATACTTTTCATTTGGCATGAAAGTGTTGAGAGTATATCCTCAGAATTAGCACAATTGATTTGTAAAGAATTTTAGCAACTGATCAGCTGGCAGTAGTCCTGTGGTCACACATTGCTAGCAGGGACTGGGATCTACGGAGCTGCTGTGGCAACCCTGCTTGAACATTGCTTTCTTTGTCCATTGTGGCTATTTGAGATGGGGAAGAAAGCAGCCATTCCACACCTGGAAAGAAACTAAGGGTTTTATTTGACTAAATTCTTCTCGGAGTAGACTTGTTGAAGTTAGTGAACCTAAGTTAGTCATAGAATCATACAGTTGGAAGGGGCCTTGTAGGCCATCGAGTCCAACCCCCTGCTCACAGCAGGAAATCCACAGCTAGAGCATCTCCCACAGATAGCTGTCCAGCCTCTGCTTGAAGACATCCAGCGAAGGGGATCCCACCACCTCCCTAGGCAGTCGGTTCCATTGCCGAACTGCCCTTACTGTCAAGAAGTTCCTTCTAATGTCCAATCTGAATTTACGCTCCTGCAACTTAAATCCATTAGACCTAGTCCTACCCTCTGGGGCAGCAGAGAACAAATCTGTACCTTCCTCTATGTGACAGCCCTTCAGGTACTTAAAGAGTGTAATCATGTCACCCCTCAGCCTTCTCTTCACCAGACTGAACATCCCAAGTTCCTTCAACCTTTCCTCATAAGACTTGTTCTCCATACCGGCTATCATCCTCGTCGCCCTCTTCTGAACCCGCTCCAACTTGTCTATATCTTTCTTAAAATGAGGCGCCCAGAACTGAACGCAGTATTCCAGATGAGGCCTGACTAATGCAGAATATAGTGGGACTATTACTTCCCTCGACCTGGAAACTATAGCTCTGTTTATGCAGCCCAAAACCGCATTTGCCTTTTTTGCCGCAGCATCACACTGCTGGGTCATGTTCAACTTGCGATCCACTACAATTCCAAGGTCCTTCTCACATGCACTACTGCTAAGCCGGGTATTTTCCATCCTGTACCCGTGCATTTTGTTTTTGTGGCCTAAATGCAGAATCCTGCATTTGTCTTTATTGAATGTCATGTCTATCCTGAGTAGGACTAGCACTGAATACCATCCAATATCTGTGTTTAAGGTATTAATGGCCTAAAAGCATAGGACGCAGCAAGCAACCTTGCTTAAGCTAAGCTGGTTAGCTAAGTGCCTGGATGGGGTGTTTCTTGGGAACCAGGAGGGATATAAACCAATACATACAAGTCAGTTTGCTTCTTGTTTTCTTACACCTTTATCTCTGATTTTTACCTGCTACTCTGTAATGAAATAATATTTTACCTCTGAGCCCTCTATAGATTTTTTTGAGCAATCAGCAGCATGAACTAGCCCACTTATTAAATGAGTAGGGAATTCATAAGAATGTAAGAATTGTCTTCCTGGAGCAGACTAAAGATCCAGCCACTCCAGCATTATGTTTCCAGCAGTGATTAGCTAGATGCCCATAGGACATTCCTGTGGAAGGCATGATGGAGACAGGTGGTTTCTTTTTGTCCTGAGCATCTCTTACTCAGAGGGGTATTTTTTCTGAACATGTTCACAGTATGGCAGAGAGCAAACCAAAATGAGATACTTCATGGGTTTGGGTGGCCTTAAAGTGGTAACTTCAAATGTTTCAGCTAATATGGCATGTCTTGATGTACATTTCTATTGTTGCACAATGCTGCCACCATAAATTCACCACACACTAGCATGGCTGGAAAATTATTTGACTTGTAAGTGACATAGTATCGGAATAAAAATGTATACTTGGTATCAATCTTTCAGTGACTCCCCTGCCGTTACTCAAATGCTGCATTCAAAATAGATGATAATGATTAATCCCCCTAAGGTCCCAGAGTGGGTCACAACAATTTAAAATACAGTATTAAAAATAGTTTAAAACAAATTACTATTACAATAATAGGGTGGATCCTGCAAAAGACAAATATATCGTGTCAAAGACCAGGATAAAGAGGTGCTTATTCATCATATGACAGAAGCTGAAGTATTACTGCAGTCTGTAGATGACACAGGCAAGGGATTGGTGTCCCGTATGGGTACATTTCTTTCCCACAGAGATATGGGCTCCCCAGATGGTTTGAGGAGAATGTGGGGAATGGAATGGAATATACAGATTGAAGAAGCAACATGGACAACTATGTGGACTAAATTTCCATACCATTCAATGTCAGGTGCCACAAAGGAACTAATGTTAAAAGTGGTGCAAAAATGGTATCTTACCCCAAATTGTTGCATATTAATAAAACCATCTCCCCTCTGCTGGAGAAGATGCTCAGAGAAAGGTTCCTTCCCCCACATATGGTGGACATGTGTTAAGGTGGCTGAATTTTGCAACTCGGTGTTCACAGAAATAGAAAAAATCACAAAGCAAGTGATACATAAACCCCCAGAATTAGCCCTGTTAAAACTATTCTTGAATGGAAACCAGACCCTTAAGGATAAACAATTGATTAGATTCCTTTTAGTTGCAGCCCGGTTATTAATAGCACAATTTTGGGAGGATTGGAAAGGTATATCTATTTCGTTGTGGTATAGTAAAGTCTGGCAATTAGCCTTAATAGAGAAATTGTCGCAGATGTTAAAGATGGTAAAAGGACAGAAATGTAAAAACTCGTTTGTGGCAGAGTGGGGGAGCTTTACTACATATACTGATGTAGCAGACAATAAAAACAAGGTTCCCAAGGCGTTTCAAAATTTATGGAATCTATAAAGGTGACCAAATAACTGATTATTTGCTTGTATGTTTAAGTGCAGGAAATCTTACTTTATATATATGTTGTATACCCCTTACTCTCAATGGATGTATGACTCTTTTTTTGGAAATTAATAAAGTTGGGGGGGGGGAAACAAATTACAAATACAAGAATAGGGTGGATCCTACAAAAAATATACATCAAGTGTCAAAGGCCAGGGTAAAGAGGTGCTTATTCAGCATATGACGTAAGTTGTACCATGAAGGTGCCAGATGCATCTCTGTGGGGAAGACACGCCACAACTTAGGGACTGCCACAGAAAATACCCTCTCCTGGGCACCCCCCCCCAAGTTTCTGGGAACAGTGGAACTACCAAGAGGCCTCCTCTGCTGATCTTAACACCCAAGATGGTCTGTAGGGAAGGAGGCAGTCTTTCAGATTATACAAATAACTTTTTCTGTTTCAGAGGTTTGAGCTTTCAAACAAGTTATAGATATTTTGACCAGAGTTCAGAGAATAGAGTGAGGCAAAGGTGTGAAGGTGAGGTGTTGCGGCACAAGCCAGCATAGTAGCTGTGGGGGAAGGGAAAGGAGGTGTGCCCGGCTCTTGGATCCTGATGCTTGCTGCAGTCAGAATCACAAGCCATGATCAACCAAAACATGGTTTGCAAACCCACTTAAAACCATGCATTTCAGAGCCTAGTTTGCGACTAATTTCAAACAATGGTTTAAGTCACTGTTCCCCAACTGCTGCCATCTAGAATAGTTTGGACTACACTCCCATCGGTCTTAACCAGCACAGCTGATGGGAGTTGTAGCCCAAAGCATCTGGGGTCTATCACATTGGGGAAGGCTGGCATAGGTATTTGGATATAATGCTTATCAGGGCTTATACACGTAGTTATTTGATAGCAATGGTGGTGCCACCAGGTGCATTAAACCATGGCAGGGCCTTTTCAGTGGCAGTTCCCTATTTGTGGAATGCCCTTCTGAGTGAGGTGTGTCTGCCTCCATTGAAAATATTCCTATTTACCCAGGCATTTGATGGCTGAAAGTTCACTGTGACTGGCAACCCTGGGATCGCTGGTTTTTAACTGTTTTTAGTATCGTTTAAAATTGCTTTGGGAATGATTTTTAAAGAGATGTTTTAGCATTGATTTGTTTGCTGCTCTGGCCTCCAGGAGGAAGGGCAGGATATAAACTGAATAAATAAATAAGCCAGTCTTATTCCAGGGCATGGTACTGAAGGTGCAGGTTACCTCGATGAAGCTAAGCAAGTTGGAGTCTGGTCAATGCTTGGGTGGGGTATACTACCTGGGAATTTATTATTTGATTTATATCCCACCCTTCCTCCCAGCAGGAGGCCAAGGTGGCAAACAAAAGCACTAAAAACACTTTAAAACATCATAAAAACAGACTTTAATATACATTAAAACAAAACAACTTTAAAAACATTTTTAAAAGCTTTGAAGACATCTTTCAAAAAAGGTTAAAACATATTGTTTTAAAAAAGGTTTAAAAACATTAAAAAGCACTTCCAACACAGATGCAGACTGTACCCCTTGTATGTTGTCTTGAGTCCATCATAGAAAAAAGTGGGGTATAAATGTAATAAATAAAACTGCTAATTGAACAAACATCTCCTTTTGCAGAATTGTAGAGATTAGTAATTGATTTTATTTCAGATGTAAAGCCTTCTTAACTGCACAGATTGTAACATGGTGATCACATAAAAATGGCACCTTTTTGGAGGTGGTAACTTTTCCATATCATACTTGACAATGTGTGTGCTGGTGTTTCTGTCATTTTTGAGGTTGAAGCATCTGTTTTATGGACATTCAAATACTTGTGCAGTAAAATGAAAACAGGTTAATTTACATTATATTAATATAATGTCTGTTAGCTTTGTTGAGGGAAGGGCCATAGCTCAGTGGGAGACCATCTGCTTTGCATGCAGAAGGTCCCAGGTTCAGTTGTTGGCATCTCCAGGGAGGGCTGGAAGAGATTCCTGTCTGAAACCCTGCAGAACTGCTGCCAGTCAGTGTAGACAGTACTGAGCAAGATAGGCCAGTGGTCTGACTCAGTATAAGGCAGCTTCCTATGTTCCCTCATCCTCTGCTATGGCCAATAAAGCCAGTCTGAAGATAGGAGCAGGCTTGGTTTTCAAAGTTGGGTTTGTTGGAGATGTAGCACATTTAGCTTCCACTCCAGTGGTGGTCCTCAGGACACCCTTTTACTTTCTCCCATATAAGCCTGTGGTTGCTTACCATTCTACTAGACTGCACCAGAGGGAGAAAAGGGGCTACTCCATCCACTCAGTTGATCAGAAAGTGTTTGCTCTTTTTCTCCTTGAACTGTTTCCTTTCCAGCTGCTTGTTATAAGAACTTTGTAACTAAGAACTAGTGCCTGAGTGTCTTTTTCTTCATCTCTCCCAATCCATTTTCCTTTTGTGTTGTGTCTTTTAGATTGTAAGCCTGAGGCAGGGATTGTCTTATTACTGATCTTTGTAAACAGCTTTGGGAACCTTTTTGGCTGAAGTGCAGGGTAAAAAAGTTATTAAAAATAAAGTTCACAACTATGGGGAAAAGTCAAGCATTGCACTTAAGGATAATCTGGTAAGTCAAAACCTGCTCTCCAGATCCAAAAGTGGGTGGCCCACCCCCATTTACTTTTTAATTTATTTCTCCTTGTGTATATTTTGTATCTGGTTCAAGTTCTTAAAAAAGGTTAAAACAATTTCAGAAATACTTTTTTCACTCCCGCATATATACATATGTATCAAGACAAGGAAGGTTTGTAAAACAATACATAACAATCTATAATATCAAAAAGATTATACAGATGGTTAATCATATAAGAAATAACATTAAGTGTAACACTAAGAAACACATCTGTGCATTCAGAAGTAGACAAATAATTTTACAAAAGTTAATAAATGGAAGCCAGTTTGCCTATCCCATAAACTTATCCCTTGACTGTTACATAAGTTGTCAGTTTGGCCATAACTGAGAATCTCACTTTTTAAAGTCATTATTTTACAGATTGTATCTGTCTCCAGTGTTTCACATATTGAAGTCATAGCTGCCATGGCTGTATATGAGGTCAATTTTCCATGATTTCATTGGATTGATCCATTAGTATAAATCAGAAGGAAGAGTAATGGATCTAGTGCTGCCAGTTCCTATTTTTAGAGAAGTGCAATGTGTATCTTGTGCAGAATGCACAGAGGTGCGCTAAACACCCTCAGGGGATTTTGTAGTACACATAGCCTACCTTTAATAACACAACCCATCCATCCTAATGATGGGCATTTTGATAGTATAAATAAAATAAACATAGTGCTCACATTTTGCATTCCTTTATTGTTTCTACTCCCAACACAACACACTTCCAGAACTTGTAAGGGACTATAGAAGGCTTATCAAAGAAAGTAGATGGCTTTAAAGCCATCCAGTTAGGATGGCTTTAAAATAGGTAAAGTTATTTATGATTACTAGCCATGATGGCTATGTTATAGCTCCACTGTTGAAAGCAGTTTGCCTCTGAATACCAGTTGCTAGGAATTGCAAATGGGGTGATCGCTGTTGCACTCGGGTCCCGCTTGTGAGCTCCCTGTGGGCATCTGTTGGGCCTTTAGTCTTACATTCTTAGGTGGGGTAGATGAGACAGTAAAGGGCCATAGAAAGATCAGGTGATATCTACTGAGTGCAGAAGTCCCAGAAGCTACTTTCCAATCTGGCTTTGAGTAGCAAAGTTTGTACTTTTCCCAACCAGCACAAATTCCTGTTCCTACTGACTTTCGGGAGAAAATACTTTGGTATTCCAGGTTTTTGTTTTTTAGCATTGTCTCTGTGATTAGAGCCTTGCTGTTTTGAGGAAAACAAAAAACAAACTGCTCAGAACTCCATATTCTGCTTAGCTGGGCAACCTGGCTGGGTGGTAACCCTGCTATTGTTACTCGCTTATGGTTTTTTTCTCCCTGCAGTTCTCCGAGACATCAGTGAGCGAGGCAGGGAACTAGAACAGATCTTATCTCAGTACATTACATTTGTCAAGCCCGCCTTTGAAGAATTCTGCTTGCCTGTGAGTAAAGAAAATGGTAGACTCGGGTTTTTCCTATTCCGTCAGCCCTGCACTTGTCACATTGTGAGTGTCTGTGAGGCTCAGAAGGGGAAAAGATTTGGTGGGTTATTCCTGTTCCCAGCTAGAGCTTTGCAGTGGTTCCTGTTCCTGAGAGAAATGAACTCTGAATACTTGGTGGAAGCAGTGTTAAGATCATTTGAGCAGCAGGTGAGGTATGCTGTGCTACTTCGCTGGCATGAAGTCTACCCTAAATTATACAATTTTAGCAGTTCTTGAGCTAAATGTACTTGACTATCTGAGGGCTAAAAAAAATCCAAATTTTGTGCTGGACATCTCACAATGTTCAAAATAAATGGTGCCATTTGGTTTGCATTGCAGAATGTTTCAGCTGGGCCTCAACAACAGAAAATCTTATTGCACACGTCTTTCAGACCTTTTGCTGTTGTTACATTTCCTCATCCTTTTATTTGTAACTGTTGGGGCTGGTGACTTGCAATGAATACATCCACTGTTGGGATTCCAGGATCTTTTTCTGCAGATCTTCCTCACATGGTCCTGCAAAAGCTGCCATATACTTCAATGAGATTTGTCACACTTTAAAGAGAACAAATGTTTCCTGACTAGAGATGTCGGAGAATTCCAATGAAACATGAAACTGGAGAGGAAATTGGCAGTGCTTGCTTATTCATCCCACATCCAGGATGCTGTTGTTGCTTTCAGTCTACAAGTGATACATAATTGATTACATTTTTTCCCATCTGCATTGTGTTTCTTTTGCATTGAAATGATGGGATAGAATAACGTGTTGACGACATAATTTATGTAATTAATTGCATAAGTTATGTAACTTCAGCACTGTGAACAGCGAGATAAATAGCATAGTTTTCAGTGGAAGGTGAACTGCAACAGAATGGAAACCGTCTGCATGAGCAAATACAGGGCAGAATGGAAAACAATGTCTTATTTCCCTAATCGTGGAATAAACATTCATAGACTAGCTATTACTTCATCTGATGTCTGATGTGTATAAATGTGTATATATATGCACACATGTGCAGGATAGGTGTAGAGAAAATTAATGTATTTAATTTATGATGTCTATAAAGCTGTCAACGGCTGCTACCCACAATGGCTTTGTTCTTCCTCCGCTGTTGGAGGCAGCATGGCTCTGAATAGCAGTTGCTGCAAAACACAGGTGGGGAGAGTACTGTTCAGAGAGTGCTGTTCAGCATCTGGTTGGCCATTGTGAGAACAGAGTGTTCGACTAGCCGGGCCTTTGGCCTGAACCAGCAGTATCACAAAGTCTTCACTTATTTTTGTTATAATATGAAAGCTGTCACTAATTCTGCCAGAATATAAGAGCGAGAAAAGGGATTTCTGAAATTCATTACGCCATCAGATGTATGAGCTGAGGAGGCAACCAGCTCTCTCAAGAATAACAGTTCAGGCTGTAATCTGCAGCTCCCTCTAATATGTTTTCGTCTTTCTGACAGACCAAGAAGTATGCTGATGTGATTATCCCGAGGGGGGTGGACAATCTTGGTGAGTAGTTGATCCTCCAAGTACAAGACTTGCATTTGACTTGTGCAGCTGTTCTTGGAGCATATGAATCTGGGGATGGTAGTATTGGGGATTTACCTTTCTACAGTCTTGGACACAATGCAGTTAATGGGATGAGGGTGCTGAAAGGTTTTATGCCAAGGCTCAGTTCCAGAGAGTATCTTGCCAGATGTCTTTTCCCCTCACTGCTGAGTAATCGTAACCATGACTTGACATCTACTGTTGCAAGGATAGCCAATGTGAGGCTCTCCAGATGGACTCTAGCTCCCATCAGCCACAGCCAGCATTGCCAATCAGCAGGGATGATGGGAGTTAACAGTACAACAAAATCTGGAGGGCACCCCAACATTATCAAGAAGAAAAGTTTCTAGATTGAGTGAAGGCAAGTTTAACTGCCAGCACTAATTCTTAAAGTTTATAAACCTCAAAATCACTTGACTATCTGCTGTTTCTGAAAGGCTTGGAGAGCTTGGTAGTTGGTAGCAGAATTTGTAAAGGAGGACTTGGAAAAGGGGGAAATAAAGGGGCAAAACTGTTACCAGAGACAAGGAGCACTGAGACGTTGAGTGTGTGTGGAGGGTGATGAAGCATTTAGAGAGGAATGCCCCTGCTTGTTACAGCAGTTATACCACACAGTGTAACAAAGTTTTGGCACCACATGTGGATTATGTGTCAACTATATTCTAATTCCTCCTTTTTTCTCTACCCAGTGGCCATCAACCTGATTGTGCAGCACATCCAGGACATCCTGAATGGAGGCTTTGGCAAGCGCCAGCCCAATGGATACCTGGATGGCTACACTGCTCCCTGCCAGCAGCAGCACTCAGAATCAAGCAGCAGACCACATTGACTTCAGAGCTGCACTGAATGTTCTTTACCCCAGCCCTGTATTGAAGGCCACACACACAGGTGCACAGACATACTCGCAGGGGTTGATGGGTGATCCTCTGTCTGCTGGAGAAATTGATGGGTCTGTGCAATTGATGGAACTTTGGCTTCCATGGCCAGATTTTGCCTGCTTCTGATGGTTCTCCTTCAAACTCCAACACAGAGCAATAAAGGATGCCGATGATTTCTAGATGTTGTGATTAGTTGGCTCTGCCACTGGCTTCAAATGACACCTGGACCTCACATTTGTATTAATCTCCAACAAGGGGAGGGGGTTAGCAAAGCACCATTTTTTCTCCACTTCTCAGAAAACTGGGTCATTCGACTCTGATATTTTGAGAGATGGAGGGGGCTAAGAGAAGAAGTTCCAACTGAAACTTCACCGGGGCTGAGAATGCCCCTATCACTACCACTGTTTCTTTTGCAGTGGTTTTGCAACTTTCTGGGTAATCTTCAAATAATGAGAGTGAGGCAGAAATATTCCAGAGTGCTGCTTGGCCATAAGCCTCCACCAGTGTGACCATGCATACTCACATACTCTGCTTTGCCAAGTATTCCTGAGACAGCCTGGGAACTAGTATCCAGCTAATGCTTTTGACACAAGACTTCTGCATTTTTATTCAAATGGTGCAGAGCATGAGAGTGCCTTGTGTCCAGCCATGCAGGCGGTTATGTATGTTAGTTCGGATGAACAGGGTTGATCCTGAACACTTCTCACTGAGCCCTGGAAATTAATGTGGGGGGCCAGTGCTGTGCAAGGGCAAAGGAGCACCCCATGGCACTCAATGTTGGGTTAGCACAAAGACAAACTGAAGAGGCTGTCAGCAATGTTGTCTGTCTGTCTGTAGGTTCTTGATAGGGTTCCAGCCTCTATTCCAGAAGCTGTAATCCAGCTGAAGTGAGGTTAGTGAGGGAAGATGCTTGCATTTTCTCTAGTATTTTGGGTCCTGGCTGGTTGACAAGCCACAGCTAAATAATAAAGGTTTTCTGCTGCCTGTCCTCTTCCACCCTTCTGGAGTTGCCTCCCTTCTCTGTTCTGCCACACTGCAGCACCCTGTGTTTCCTTCAGCCATTTAAGGGGAATAAAAAGAGCACTCCAAGCCATTCACTTTGCCTACAAGTTTAGGAGGCCTGTTCTTCAAGGAGGTTTGGATGGAATCTCTGCACGGTGGAATGGGGCAGAGTTGAAAAAATCCTTGGGGCTTGGGGCTCTTCCAGTGATGATTGCTTTCAGGATGTAATATACTTCCCTTCAGACTTAATAAAGGTGGCATGAAAGGCATGTTATGATTCTGTTTAGAATTTTGGCCATGCTGGCTATACTGTGAAATTACTCTTTATTGGGCATATCATCAGTGTCTTTAGAATTCTGTATTTTAGCAATCTGCTCTGGAATGAAGCATACACATTGAACTCATCTGTACCAATATCCTCTATTTGCACACTGATACCATGCCATTCTACATGCATTATTGTAATGTGTCTTATAAAATTTAGAATGCTCTCTTTTTTGAAGGGCTTGGGAACATACGGCAAAAGTTAACGAAGGGAAGCTAGGGCCAGGGGGAAGGGCTGATATTTGTGAAGGTCCAACATCCTAAGTATTTGAGTCCTAATACAGATTTGCAATCCTATCTTTTTTCTCTCCAATCTTGAGAGGCCGGATCTGTCTGACTAATAAATGTGGTCAATACTCATGTAGATTTCTAGTGCCCCTGTCTGGTGAGAAACGTGCAGCCCTCCATACGTTGTTGGACTGCAGCTCCCATCATCCCTAACAATTGGCCATGCTGGCCAGGGCTGATGGAGTTGGAGTCAAACAACATCGGGAGGGCCTCAGGCTCCCCACCTGTCGTGCCCGGGTTGGGACTCAAGAACAGAATCACTTGATGAAAGCAAATCAGTTTTTATTAGAGTAATTTCCAGACATAGGCTCCTCCGCCTCATGAACTCTTAACACGAACCAAAACCCGCGGCATGGAAGAGAGTTGATAGAACAGAGTTTCCAGCCCTCCCCATCCCTTATCAAGGGGGCTTTCGAGCCCGGATCCTCTCACTCCGCCTCAAACTGCCCACATCTACGCCCCTTCCCGCCTCTTTCCTTTGGCGCCGTTTTAGCTGTCTTCGGGTGCGGGGCAATGGGGGGGCGGCTGCCTCCTCCCCTTCTGATTCGGAAAGGATGGTAGGAAGTGGGGGGGGGTTGGCCCAACACGTCGGGCGATTTCTCTCTACCCTCTGCAGCCGAACGACCTTGGTCCTCCTCCTCCCCCCCTGTAATGGTAGCACATTCCTAAGGGGGGAGTGTGTGAGAAACGAGTCTGGTGTCTGTTCAAGATCTTCCCCCTCCTCTTCAGACGCCTCCGTCCAGCCGCCCCCCTCTCCTAGCTCACTCTCAGATCCATACCTCCTGACACCACCACACCATGTGTTAACAACGTGTAGGTAGAACTGTCTGAGCTTACATTGTTACAGACTGGGCCATATCAAAGAATGACAGTAGAGCAGATATGTTTGAGTCCTCCATGGGCCTGACCCTTAAGCTGCACCAGTGTTTTCTATAACAGGTCTGTTGTGACAGTGGCACTGGTACCAACTCTTGGAAAGTGATGGTGGTGGGGAGGTCTGTGTGCAAAATACACATTTACTGTTGTCTGAGGGGGGGAAATTAAGTGGGTCCTATATTGCTGGCTGACATTGAAGTTTAGAGATACGTAGGATCCACAACAAAATCTTACTTTGATTAATGAAATAATTTAGGACCCTACATAATCTCTCTTCCTCCACCTCCATTTCAGGCTACTATAGGAATGCACAATCTGTGCCCCTACAGATGTTGCTGGACTCCATCCCCCCTCAACCCTATCATCCTGGCTATTAACCCCAATGGCTGGGGCTGATGGGAATTGGTTGTCGAGCAACACCTGGAGGGCCATAAGTCCTCCCCCCCGGGCTACCATTTCCTCCCCCTCTGGCTTCCATATTGCATTTCTCTCTTCCTTCTCCTTCTGCTTTGTTACTTGACCTTCCACCCCACCCCCAATTTCTGCTTTCAGCATCCCTCCTCCTAGGACACCTCTGCTCCTGTCCCCTCCGCTTCTCATTTGCCTCCCCTCCCTCTGTTCACACACACATTCTCATGCCTATGTTCATCATTCCTCTTGCTTCCTTTCCCCACGCTCTTCTCCTGTCATTTTTGTTTGTTAGATGGTTCAGTTAGTGTCTTGCTCAGTTAACTAATTAGATTTCTTTACCACCCTTCACCAAATATGGTTGTGTGTGTTTACCATTCTCATTTTTGGGGGGGGGTGTCTTTTGCCCTCAAGGTTTTTTAAATTATGCTTTTACAACCTTGGGATTCACCAGAACATACACACTGCTCAGTGGCCCATTTTTGAAACAATGATTAAAATGTGTTTGGAAAGCTTCAGCACTACTGAGCTATGTTGCCTTGGACTTGCATAAAGTCTCCTACCGCACATAATCTGATATGAGACCTGTTTCAGATGCCCATTAGTGGCTACACAACTGACCCCTGTGTATGTTGGCTCTAGTTCTCATTACAGGTCTTGTAATGAGTGGGGGTGCTCAGTCCTATACCATACTGCATGGCTGATGTATACACCCATGCTAAATTTGAAGCTCTTTCGATCCTTCTCCATTCCAGGAGACTTTCTGCAATAATACTTAAGTTTAAGAGAGTGACTGATTGCTATTGCATGTGGATTTCTGAGGTGCGGTGTGGATATGAGAGTGGCATCTACCAGTTTTACTTGTATCTGTTAATTTATTTAAAAGACTGTTGAATTTCTTAGGAATTCAGTTCTATACAAGCTTGATATACATGTCCAAAGATTTCAAGTATTTTTCCATTGTGCTCTGTGTTCCTTTTTATTGTGGCTGAAAATGTCATCAAGCAACAATTGCCATCAAACTATGCTCCCTTTAAGAGGCAATTTATCCATTATGAAGCTACCCTAATGTGCTGAAATAATAGTTTGCATGAATGGTTTACCTACACAAATAGTGCTGGTTTGGTCCAACATTTGCTTGGGATATTCAGTTACTAATGGCCATTCACGGCTTCATCATGGGTGCCCCTACTACAATGACTGTGGACTGTGGTGGTTGTACTGGGGAGGAGAGCAGAGGAGAGACTGTGCACACACAATTCCTATTCACTCTTCTAGTCCTTCCCCCCACTCCCATCTCAGAGACTTAACTACTATCCATGGCTTCATCAAGGATGAAGGTGCCAACCTGGCTTGTATTGCTGAGTCTTGGAAGAAGCTGATCTTTCTCAACTCTGTCTGCTTCGGTTCTCAGTGGAGCACTAACAGTCCTGAGGGCAGATTGCTGAAGTAAAAAACGATTCTATCTCCCATCCAGCTGGGTGCATTCTGTGAAAGTTTGTACCTGGTGTTGGGCAGGCTCTGCGGACAGATTCTACTAATGTCCTGGCCCCCTGCTGTCTCCCTGCTGTAGGTGGTCTTGGGCTTGGTGTTGAGGAGCTAATACTTAGAAGACAGAAACAGGAATCGGGACAAAACAACCGAAACTAACAAAATGATTCAGCTGAGATAAATATAAAGTTCTGCATTAAGGTAGGCAAACTCAGGTATGCAAATACAGGATGGGTGATACCTGGTTTGACAGCAGGACAAATAAAAAGGATCTAGGGTTTTAGTTACATGTGACTCTGCAGTATGGTGTGGTTGCTAAAAAGGCTAAGGCAATTCTAAGCTATGTCCACAGGAGTATAATGTCCAGATTATGAGGAGTAATGGCATCACACTATTCTGCTTTGGTCAGGTCTCAGCTGGAGTATTCTGCTTTGATCATACCTCTCTAGACACCACAGTTTAAGAAGAATATAAACAAAATGGAATGTGTCCAGAGGAGGATGGCAAAAATGAAGAGAGATGTGGACATAAATTACATTAAAGCATCATATCTCTAAAGAGATATAGGAAAAGATGATGAATAACCCAATGGAAAATTCATCATTCCCTTTAGGAGTGCCAATCTGCTCACAAGAATGATGACTCTTAATACTACCAGCTGACTACTTGTAGACTTCTTGTGGGAATTCACAAGAATGCCACACATACTGTGCTATGGATTCTGCAACCAGCAGTTTATTAAAAGTCACAACAAAAACCTCCATCTACTGTTCATTTCTCACCTACACATTCTTACAGCAGCCCCTATTAAAAGTGCTATGCCCCACATTATTCTGAAAGTTCACAGCAGTAGTTTTGACCTTCTACACTGTTTTATACAGTATTGTTTTTCCTAACAAGCCTTTTAAAGCTCAGTTCGCACTACTGGAGGGTCAAAAACCAAACTTTGGAACTACAGTCAACTGCACTATGTTCCTTCTCCATCCTTTCCAAAATGGGTCTTGATTAAGGGTCAACAACAGCATGGAAAGAGAAACAATGACAGAATGTATCTAGAGATCACATGAGCTAAACTCCCCTTTTCCTATTATGGCATCATCACCACAATAAGCAAAGATGCTACCAATCTGAGGTTCTGGCAATCGCTCAAGAAGATGCAAGAGAAGGTAAGCTCCCATTATTTTCCAATTTTCATTACCCTACATACGATCATAAACTCCTCCTCAAAATACGGGGAGATCTAAAAATACTTCTTAAAGCTACATTCAAGATGCAAAAAGGGTAATATCCATTTCCCTCTAAGTGTTGGTTCTTACCTATAAAGCCCTTAATGGCATCGGACCGCAATACCTGACGGAACGCCTCTCCCGCTATGTACCTACCCGGTCGCTGCGCTCGACGTCGAAGGCCCTTCTCCGGGTTCCAACGTATAGGGAGGCCCGGAGAGCAATAACTAGAGCTAGGACCTTCTCAGTGGTGGCCCCCGAATTATGGAACGCCCTCCCTGATGAGATACGCCTGGCGCCTTCCTTATTATCTTTTCTGCGCCAGGTAAAGACCTACCTCTTTGCCCAGGCATTTTAAATTTAATCTATTTTAATTTTAATTTTTTGTCTTAATTTTGTTTTTAAATATGTTTTCATATTGTATTGTACCCACACCTGTATTTTAATCTGTTTTTATCTTGTTGTACACCGCCCTGAGAGCTTGTCGCTAAAGGGCGGTCTAAAAGTGCAATAAATAAATAAATAAGTCAGGGATGTTCATACAGAATGTTGGTGAAGGACTGGAGATACCCAGGTACAACTCTCAGCCATGAAGTTCATTTGGTGACCTTAGACCACTCACATGTTCTCAGCCTAACCTACCTCACATGGTTGTTATGAAAATAAAATGTGGGAGACACCACCCTATGTTTCTTGGAGGAAGGATGGGATATAAATATATTCTTTATTTATTATTTGATTTATATCCCGCCCTTCCTCCCAGTAGGAGCCCAGGGCAGCAATGTAATAAATAAAATAAATAGCCTATGGGTGGTATCTTAACTTTTTGAGTTTTTTGTCCAGTTCTGAGTGTCCATGTAACAAGACAATGCTTTTGCTCTTGTCCTCCCTGTCTTTTCCTGCCTCTTTTCCCCACCCATGAGCTAAGATGCCACACACAGGGAGGATATGGAGACAAGCTGGGTTTCTAAAATTCCCCCTTTTCCTTGATTAATGACAGTCTGAATCCTCCTGTGGCAGAAGCAACACTACCAAGATGGTTATAAATTCTTTTCAGCACTGAGCAATGTTGTACCTAGGCCTTTTCAGATCATCTTCCAGCATGCCAAATATAAACCTTTCCCCCTTAGCTGTACAAATGTACTATGCACAGACCTTCTTTTGAAACACAGATGAATTGTTCTTGAGTTGGGGGCGGTATGTGGTGCTTTAAAAAAAATAGGTGTAGCCAGTTGATTGACCTTGCGTTCACCCAGAGCATAGAAAACTATGGCAGAACTCCTCCACTTACAACTACTTGAAACACGCTGAGAAACATGCAAAAGGTCCTAACTCCATTAGTCTGAATAAATTATCCCCAGAAAGAGGGAGAGTGGATGAGATTATTGGTTGTTCAAGTTGTGCTTTAGTTCAGCACCATGGACAGTTTCCTCTGAATAGAACAGCTCTTTCTACAAGAGCAAAACTTAGCAAGACAGCATTAGCATTCCCCTTCTGTAAACATTTTCTTCATTCCAATGAGCAGGTGATAACTTTGATTATCCATCAAAAATGCATAGGTATCATGTGAAAATATGCCATCTCTTCCTGTCCTAACCCAGAGAGCAGGCAACATACTGAAAGTCCATGAATGTCTGGTAAGAATGGCCTCCATAACGACATCTAGTAGGCTGGGAAGCAGCAATAGCCACAGGCACTGGAAATCAAATGCTTGATCATTGTGTCTCACTGTGAAGATAAGAACATCTCTTTTCACACCAGGAGGGAAATTCTTCCGAAGTCCAGAGCTATTCTACTGTGGCACAGCACTGGCCATTGCCACCTAACACTATCTTAAAGAAGCCCTCTTCTCATTTGCAGTTGCAAAAGGCAGGTGAACACAGAGGTCTTCTTTGGCTCAGTTAACCACAAGAGTGGATAGTGGCAAGAGTGGTGGCAAAGGCCCTCGTACAGTCAAGTATGTCCATTATTTGCATGGTATCACTACCAAAGGCAGTCCTCTCTTGGGTCTCCACATTAGGACCTGGGCATCATTGGCATTGGGTTTCACTAGTGCATTTGGTGGGATGGGTTCCATTCTGCTCACAAGTTTTGGCTGCTGCTGTTGAGTCCTCCCCACCAGCCGGGCTCGCTTGCCTAAGAGCTGCATGGGATCAACCTCAATGTCCACTCCATTTTATAGTCTGCACGATAATGTTTTCCTTGGTGGTCATATTCATGGCTGCTAGCCATGTAGTAAAGCTTGGGTCCCGTTTGATCCTGGTTAATAGTGGCACATTGCTGTCACTCACTGAAACAGCCCATGTCACACTAGGGTAGAAATTGTCATTCATACTAACTGAGAACCTGGAGACCCTTTTGGTGGGGCCAATCAAGGGAACTGTTTCTGTGGTGTTCCCATACCAGGGATAGCTCACTCCATCAGAGTCACTGATGGCTTTTACACATCCTTCTCTCAAGTCTGGAAGTTCCCAGCTTGACCTAGAGGGGCAAAGCAGAAAAGCGGTAGTAATAGTCACTTAGAATGTCTAAGAGAAAGGGGAGGGGGAAAGAGGGCAAGGGGAAACAACAGAGTATATGCAATAAAAACATATATAGAAAAATAAATAAATGTGGGTCCTGTTTCAGGCTGGGTCTAAAGGTAGTTCCAAGGCCTGGAAAGATTGAAGACTGCTATTGCAAATAGCAAAGGAGTTGAAGTAATAATTTTGCAGCAGGCATCTTCCTAAACAAATCTATTTGGCTAGCATGTGTTAATTGCAAAACAACTTTCACACATAGCCAGCATCTCCCCACTGGCGCTGTTTGCGGCACTCTCACTAAGCTGTAGTGAGCGGACGGTGGCCTGCACCTTCAAGAGAGCTAATATGGTGTTATGAGCATGGGGGGTTGGAATGGATGATTCCTGTGGGTCCCCTTTCCAGCCTCTGATTTGGAATCCTGTGCCTTGGAATGAGGAACTCTCTGCTGGTCAAATGAGTCTTTTGTTAACCAAATAGATTGGCCAGCTAAGAGAATGGGCCAACCAGTTGCCTAGCAACGGAGAATGGGCTAGGAAGACCTCTTTTGTCATTAAAACTCTAGAGGAGAGCCTCTCCCCCACTGCTGGCAGCTAGTAGAAGTGTGCTTGTAGTTTTTAGTGTGGTTAGAGAATGGCTGGGGCTGCAAGCAGGCAGAGAGAGACAGGCTCTCTGCACCATGGTGTTTTGGGCGCCTCCTGTAACCTTGATGGGAAAGCTGAATATTGGACTGCTGATGCCTTGAACCCCTCCATCCTTGAGCTCAGGTTGGAATGTGTGTAAATAAACCATATTTCATAAAGACACCGCAGTCTCCGCTGACCTTCTTCCCAAAGTAAACCAAACCCTGGAGGAGTGCAGGGACCCGTGAAATCTCACCGCTTGAAGATTGGGGAGGCACGCAGCAATATCAACCTCAGATATTCCATTACAAGGGATATATTCAGGTTTGGGCCCACTTTTATCTATCTACATCAGATCACAATATCCCCTCACACTCTAATGTGAAACCCAACCCTGTTGAGTGTGGGATAAATTTGTCCTCATATAGGCAAGGAAGGAAGGGAACAGATTTAGCATTCATTCCTGTGGTGCCCCAAGTTAATCCTTGAACCTTTTTCCTTGTAAGTAAATTGCGACCATTCACTCCTCTGGTGAAAAGTAAAGTGCAGCACTTTGAGGCCCAATTGCAGGCCCTATCTAAAATAGGGATATGGAATCTGTGGCGCTCCTGATGTTGTTGGACTGCAGCTCCCATCAGACTAAGCCAATATGGCCAACAGTCAGGAATGATGGAAGTTGTAGTTCGCTAACATCTGGAGGGCCACATGTTTCCCATCCCTGCTCTAAAACGTGGTCTTCACACTGGGTGGCCTGATTCTCACTGACGCTGACCCCAGAAGGCTAAGCAACCCACCTCTGAGAGTTCAGTAGGGAGCAGCTGCAAGAACTCGAAAGATGCAGTTACACACACACACACACACACACACACAGTCCAGTTAGGTGCCCCAGAAACAAGTCCCTCTGGAAGCCAAGCAGGGCTCTGGGGATGGGTAATGGCTTTTGCGACTAGAAGTGCCAGAATCAAGCCTGTACAGCTTTTTCACAATCATCTGCACAGCCTGAAATTGTCTTCATAGTCATATTTCTCCCCCATCCCTAGTCCCTAGACTGGGGCGAGATTAATTAAACTTTAATAACAACAGTGAACAACAACAACAACAAAACACAAACTAACTAGCCTTTTCTTCTTGCAGCTAAAGCTATGCAAGGAATAGTTCCCAAGAGTAAAATGAAAGGGATCAATTGTTGTGGTGTGGACAATGTTTACTACATTATCCATTCAGGTCTCGGCTGCTACATGAGATCAACAAATTCCAATAAAGGCAAAGAGCTGCATGTATTCAGCCTGCACCCTCTGTCCAGGGTGGAGATCACTATCTGGCTCATAAGAATGGCTTATTTTACATCATCAAGGGGGGCTCTTACCGCCAGGTCACCAACCTCAACACTAGCACAATACTGTTGTCTACAAGCTCCACCCCAACTGCCAAACCGGAGACCACTACTTCTCATCTGTCAATTCTTTCTATATCATATCCAAGAAGAAGGGGATTTACCGCCGTGTCACCAACATGAACAAAGACTCAGATGCCTGTGAATTTCACATTCACCCAAACCTGAAAGACTACCTGTATTACTGGGGAACGAAGGACAATGTATACTTGGTGAAACCATGTGACAAATGGGCAATTGAGTAACATCGGACCACCAACTTGAATACGAATGCAGACCCTTCCATAAAGATATGATCAGTTTCCTCCCAGGAGGCTTGTCTCTTAATTTTGGTAAAGTGCTTGGTAACTGGCAATCAATCAAGACCATCTATAATAGGGCCCAGACCAACATCACTTGGGAACAGCAAGTTTCTAAGAAGGTTGGATATTTATTTTTTTATTTTATTTATTTGTTTCATTTTTAAACCGCCCATAGCGAATAGCTCTCTGGGCGGTGTACAAAAAGATTAAAATACAAAATATCATGATAAAATCAACCAAACAATAATAAACACAACAAGGAACAACAGAAATATAAAAATGAACACATTAAAATGCCTGGGAGCATAGCCAGGTCTTAACCTGGCGCCAAAAAGATAGAAGCGTAGGCGCCAGGCGTATTTCTTCAGGGAGGCTATTCCACAATTCGGGGGCCACTACAGAAAAGGCCCTAGATCGAGTAACTGTCCTCCGGGCTTCCTGATGTGTTGGTACCCGGAGGAGGGCCTTAGCTGCTGAGCGAAGTGACCGGGTAGGTTCATAGTGGGAGAGCCGTTCCACAAGATATTGCGGTCCCACGCCGTGTAAGGCTTTATAGGTCATAACCAACACCTTGAATCTGGCTCGGAAACAGATAGGTAGCCAGTGCAAATGGGCCAGAACAGGTGTTATATGTGCTGACCGGCTGGTCCTCGTCAGCAGTCTGGCTGCTGCATTTTGCACTAGCTGAAGTTTCTGAACTGTCTTCAAGGGCAGCCCTACGTAGAGCGCATTACAGTAATCCAGCCTAGAAGTTACCAGAGCATGAACAACGGAGGCGAGGTCATCCCTGTCAAGATAGGGGCGTAGCTGGGCTACCAACCGAAGATGGTAGAACGCATTCCTTGCCACCGAGGCACTTGCACCTCAAGAGACAGGGAAGGATCGAAAAGCACCCCAAGACTACGAACCTGTTCCTTCAAGGGGAGTGTAACCCCATCTAGAACAGGGTAAACATCCACCATCTGAACAGGGAAGGCACTCACCAACAGTGTCTCAGTCTTGTCTGGATTGAGTCTCAGTTTATTAGCTCTCATCCAGTCCGTTATCGCGGTCAGGCAGTGGTTCAGCACATCCACAGACTCACCTGTAGAGGATGAAAAGGAGAAATAGAGCTGCGTGTCATCAGCGTACTGGTGGCAACACACTCCAAAACTCCTGATGATATGAGAAGAAAAAGATGAGCAGTGTGGAACGCAGCTGGAAAGTATCTACTGGTGTTCAAGTTGGGTCAGGAGACCTTGTTCAGGAGCTTGTCCAGGCTCAGTTTTCCTTGACAACCAAATTTGGTGGGACGAATACTGACACTGAGGAAGAAACATGGAACCAGGCTACTGAAGTTAAAGAGAAAATCAGCTTCACTCTGGCTCCCAGAAGTAAAATTTATTTATAGCAGTACAAGCTGGGCTTTGGCAAGAATGATGTCTTATTCTGCTGTGACCTGTGGTTTAGCGATAATCCTAAAGTACCTGCCCACATTCCCTGGCCACCATCAAATGATTAGCCCAAATGTCCGTAATGACAGATTCCCAGCTATTTTAGCTGGCTTATGATACTTTTAGCATTGTCTCTGTCAGGCTTTTGTGTTTAGGCATCTGATGTTTTCATTCTTTAGTTTGGGGAAGGGCCACAGCTCAGTGGGAGAGCATTTGCTTTGCATGCAGAAGGTCCCAGTTTCAGTCCCTGGAATCTTCAGATAGAGCCAGAGGAAACACTTTGTGTGAAATCTTGGAAAGGCTCTGATGTCAGTGTGGACAATACTGAGTTAGGTGGACTAATGATTCCGTATAAGGCAGCTTGCTATGCTCTTTCCTGCTAAAGCTGCTGGTATAATAACTAAACCGCAGTCTCCAACCCATTGACGTAATAAACCTTAAACAAAACTATGCAGGTAAGAAGCCAGCAGGGGTGTGGGGGCTTTCCAGTGTTTTGCACCGCCTGCAGCATGTACGACTATCTGCCTGTTGGACAGAAGTCATGGGTATGCTCTCGGTGCAATGAGCTCCTGGCTCTCCGGGAACGACTTCATTTCCTTGAGGCCAAGGTGGCGGACCTGGAAAAGCTGAGAGAGGCAGAGAGCTGTGTGGAGGAGGCCCTCAGGGACATTATAGCTGTGTCCCACTCCAAGGATGATAGCTCTTTTGCTATCATGGAGAACGATGGTCTCAGGGAAGGAGAGCATCCAGCCGAGGAAGAGGGAAACAATCCCTTAGAAGGGACCCATTCCTTGGGGGATGAGCAGCTATCCTCTCGTGCCGAGGATATATCTCCAGAGGGTGGAGGGATCCTTGTAGTGGGTGATTCGATCATTAGGAACATAGACAGTGGGGTGTGTGATGGGCGTGTAGACCGCAAGGTGTTTTGCCTGCCTGGTGCAAAGGTTTCGGATATCGCCCGTCGTTTAGATAGTTTGGTAGACAGTGCTGGGAAGGAGTCAGTGGTCGTGGTGCACGTTGGCACCAACGACATGGGGAAATGCAGCCGTGAGGTCCTGGAAGCAAAATTTAGGTTGCTAGGTAGGATGCTGAAAGCCAGGACCTCCAAGGTGGCTTTCTCTGAAATGCTACCAGTTCCACGCGCAGGACCAGCCAGACAGGCCCAGCTTCGCAGTCTCAATGCGTGGATGCGACGATGGTGTCGGGTGGAAGGGTTCGGATTTGTTAGGCACTGGGGAACATTTTGGGACAAGCCAGGCCTGTACAAAAGGGACGGGGTTCCACTTGAACCAGAATGGAACCAGACTGCTGGCACTTAAAATTAAAAAGGTAGCAGAGCAGCTTTTAAACTGACTGAGGGGGGAAACCTGACAGGAGCTGAGAAAGGTCCGGTTCGGAATAAACCTCCCCCCTGGGATAAAAACCAAAGAAATGATGAAATTTTAAAAGGGGTAGGCCTAGAAGTAGGCATTGTGAGAGCAGGGGCACAGGATATAAATTCAGAAGAGCAAAATTACCACAGGCCTAACCACAAGTGTCAAAGACACTTGAAGAGAGACATTGCTTACAAGTGCCTGTACGCTAATGCTAGGAGCCTCCGAACCAAGATGGGAGAACTGGAGTGCTTGGTCTTAGAGGAGAGCATTGATATAGTGAGCATAACGGAGACCTGGTGGAATGGAGAAAACCAGTGGGATACGGTTATCCCTGGATATAAACTATATCGGAAGGACAGGGAAGGACGTATTGGTGGCGGAGTCGCTCTATACGTGAAAGAAGGCATTGAATCCAGCAAGCTCGAAACCCCTAAAGAGGCAGACTCCTCCACAGAATCGTTGTGGGTGGTGATACCATGCCCCAGGAGGGATTTAATACTGGGAACGATCTATCGTCCCCCTGATCAAAATGCTCAGGGAGACCTGGAGATGAGATATGAAATTGAGGAAGCATCCAAACTAGGGAATGTGGTAGTAATGGGTGACTTCAACTACCCGGACATAGACTGGCTGCATATGTGTTCCAGTCATGACAAAGAAGCAAAGTTTCTAGATATTCTAAATGACTATTCCCTAGACCAGTTGGTCATGGAACCGACCAGAGGGACGGCAACCCTGGACTTAATCCTCAGTGGGGACCGGGACCTGGTGCGAGATGTAAGTGTTGTTGAACCGATTGGGAGCAGTGACCACAGTGCTATTAAATTAAACATACATGTAACTGGCCAATTGCCAAGAAAATCCAACACGGTCACATTTGACTTCAAAAGAGGAAACTTCACAAAAATGAGGGGATTGGTAAAAAGAAAGCTGAAAAACAAAGTCCAGAGGGTCACATCACTCAAAAATGCTTGGAAGTTGTTTAAAAACACTATATTAGAAGCTCAACTGGAGTGCATACCGCAGATCAGAAAAGGTACCACCAGGGCCAAGAAGATGCCAGCATGGTTAACGAGCAAAGTCAAGGAAGCTCTTAGAGGCAAAAAGTCTTCCTTCAGAAAATGGAAGTCTTGTCCAAATGAAGAAAATAAAAAAGAACACAAACTCTGGCAAAAGAAATGCAAGAAGACAATAAGGGATGCTAAAAAAGAATTTGAGGAGCACATTGCTAAGAACATAAAAACCAACAACAAAAAATTCTATAAATACATTCAAAGCAGGAGACCATCTAGGGAGACAATTGGGCCCTTGGATGATAAGGGAGTCAAAGGTGTACTAAAGAACGATAAGGAGATTGCAGAGAAGCTAAATGAATTCTTTGCATCTGTCTTCACAGTGGAAGATATAGGGCAGATCCCTGAAACTGAACTAACATTTGCAGGAAGGGATTCTGAGGAACTGAGACAAATAGTGGTAACGAGAGAGGAAGTTCTAAGCTTAATGGACAATATAAAAACTGACAAATCACCGGGCCCGGATGGCATCCACCCGAGAGTTCTCAAAGAACTCAAAGGTGAAATTGCTGATCTGCTAACTAAAATATGTAACTTGTCCCTCGGGTCCTCCTCCGTGCCTGAGGACTGGAAAGTGGCAAATGTAACGCCAATCTTCAAAAAGGGATCCAGAGGGGATCCCAGAAATTACAGGCCAGTTAGCTTACCTTCTGTCCCTGGAAAACTGGTAGAAAGTATTATTAAAGCTAGATTAACTAAGCACATAGAAGAACAAGCCTTGCTGAAGCAGAGCCAGCATGGCTTCTGCAAGGGAAGTCCTGTCTCAGTAACCTATTAGAATTCTTTGAGAGTGTCAACAAGCATATAGATAGAGGTGATCCAGTGGACATAGTGTACTTAGACTTTCAAAAAGCGTTTGACAAGGTACCTCACCAAAGGCTTCTGAGGAAGCTTAGCAGTCATGGAATAAGAGGAGAGGTCCTCTTGTGGATGAGGAATTGGTTAAGAAGCAGAAAGCAGAGAGTAGGAATAAACGGACAGTTCTCCCAATGGAGGGCTGTAGAAAGTGGAGTCCCTCAAGGATCGGTATTGGGACCTGTACTTTTCAACTTGTTCATTAATGACCTAGAATTAGGAGTGAGCAGTGAAGTGGCCAAGTTTGCTGACGACACTAAATTGTTCAGGGTTGTTAAAACCAAAAGGGATTGCGAAGAGCTCCAAAAAGACCTCTCCAAACTGAGTGAATGGGCGGAAAAATGGCAAATGCAATTCAATATAAACAAGTGTAAAATTATGCATATTGGAGCAAAAAATCTAAATTTCACATATACGCTCATGGGGTCTGAACTGGCGGTGACCGACCAGGAGAGAGACCTCGGGGTTGTAGTGGACAGCATGATGAAAATGTCGACCCAGTGTGCGGCAGCTGTGAAAAAGGCAAATTCCATGCTAGCAATAATTAGGAAAGGTATTGAAAATAAAACAGCCAATATCATAATGCCGTTGTATAAATCTATGGTGCGGCCGCATTTGGAATACTGTGTACAGTTCTGGTCGCCTCATCCCAAAAAGGATATTATAGAGTTGGAATAGGTTCAGAAGAGGGCAACCAGAATGATCCAGGGGATGGAGCGACTCCCTTACGAGGAAAGGTTGCAGCATTTGGGGCTTTTTAGTTTAGAGAAAAGGCGGGTCAGAGGAGACATGATAGAAGTGTATAAAATTATGCATGGCATTGAGAAAGTGGATAGAGAAAAGTTCTTCTCCCTCTCTCATAATACTAGAACTCGTGGACATTCAAAGAAGCTGAATGTTGGAAGATTCAGGACAGACAAAAGGAAGTACTTCTTTACTCAGCGCATAGTTAAACTATGGAATTTGCTCCCACAAGATGCAGTAATGGCCACCAGCTTGGATGGCTTTAAAAGAAGATTAGACAAATTCATGGAGGACAGGGCTATCAATGGCTACTAGCCATGATGGCTGTGCTGTGCCACCCTAGTCAGAGGCAGCATGCTTCTGAAAACCAGTTGCCGGAAGCCTCAGGAGGGGAGAGTGTTCTTGCACTCGGGTCCTGCTTGCGGGCTTCCCCCAGGCACCTGGTTGGCCACTGTGAGAACAGGATGCTGGACTAGATGGGCCACTGGCCTGATCCAGCAGGCTCTTCTTATGTTCTTATGATGGTGTTGCAAAAAAATAAACTGTAAATCAAGTAGGTTGGGGGTTTAATATACATATAAATTAAATATAAATATAAGATTATGCTTACAACAACCTTAGATTCCTCAGATAGCATCACAGAGTTGGACGGCACCTCGGTGGTCATCTAGCCCCCTGCTAATGCAGGAAACACACAACTGTAGCATCCTTGATAGATGGCCATACAAATTTTATTTAATAACCTGGAGAAGCACCACCTTGAGACCGTCTGTTCCACTGTCAGCTCACACAACAGGAGGTTCCTCCTACTGCTTTGTTTAAATCCCTTGTCTGGTCATTTGAACCTATTGGTTTGGGTCTTACAGACCCAAAGGAAGCAACAGCAAACAAATTCACCCTATCCTCTTTGTGACTGCACTGCAACTATTTGAAGATGGCTCTCATATTGCTTCTTAATTTTCTCCTGCTAAACATACTCAGTTCCTTCAACCTCTCCTCAAAGGACTGAGTCTCCAGGGCCCTCATCACTTCTGACACCCTCCTCTGGGCACATTGCAGTTTGTTAATATCCTTTTTAAAGGATGGTACCTGGAGACTAGACACAATAGTCCAGGTGAGGTTTAACCAAAGCCAGATAGAGTGGTATCATTGCTTCTCATGATCTGGACACTCTACTTCTGGTGATCAACCCTAGACCTGCACTGGCATTTTTAGAAGCCTCATTACACTGCTGACTCATGTTTCGTTTGTGACATATTAATATTCCCAGGTCTTTTTGATATGTACACACATGAAGCCAGATGTCATCCATTCTGTGTCTGCATATGCTAGGATCTGCTTGGGGTCAATACATCACAGGTTGCTTCAGGGCTACCTACCTGATTTACACATTCTGAAATAATATGTGAACTGAAACACAGTCATCCTTCAAAATGTTGCAGCGCAATTCTTGACTTCCCAGGAGGATCGCTCCGCTTGTGCTTGCCTCTAGGACGAGCTCTCGTCTCAGAGGAAACTTTTTCAGTTTTTAAAACCAGTCAGAAGTTTTTTTTTGACTGGGAAAATTTTCTCCCAGGCAAGGGAGAAACGTAGAGATTATCCACAGAAGTTCCGTGGTGTTTGTTGGGGGCTGGAATTCATCAGGATCGTCTATGAATGAAGGTCTAGCCAGCAAACGTCGGACGGAGCTAGGGATTACAACAAGCTCAAACTGATTAAGCGAGATGTTTTTTTTTCTTCAAAGAAAAACGTTCTAACAGGTAAGCATTCTTCTGTCTATTATTATCTAGCTTAAATCGTTATAGCAAAAGAGATTTGTCAAGGAATTAGCAACAAGAATTCCTGGGTGAGTTATAACTTTCTCTTCTACACTCGGAACTAGGAGGAAGAAAATCAAAAAAACCTATCTTTGTTTTTATTGCAAAAAGCTGGCATGGAATTGGGCATTATAAAGATATAAACGGATGAGGGGCATCTGATTTGAAGAGAGAAAATTTGATTTATTTGATGTTTGAATTTTATATGTCTGGGACTATTTTTTCTGGTCTACTTCTTTTTAACGAATCTGTTTATTCTTTATGCCACTAATTATTTGGATGCTGTGAACTAAATTTGTTTTGCACTTTTGGACACATAAGAGATAAGGCAGTTTGTGCTGTCTAGAGGACTGATGTCATCAGGTTTGGAAGATTAACTCCTTTGTGACTGGAAAAAGAAATAAACTGTTCTTTGCTTGGGAATAGTGGCTATAATTGGAAATTGAAGGTGTTTTGTTCTTTGGGTTTTAAGAATGACAATCAAGAAGGTAGCTGAGACCCTGGATGTACAGGAAGGGATTTCCTCTCTAGATATGTTTCAGAAAATAATGAATGAGATTAAGCTAATCAAACAAGAGATGAGACAGAGCAGACAAGAGATGAAAATTGAATTTGGCAGAATGAGACAGGAGCTGACAGAAATAGAGGATTCTACGAGAATGGAGGTAGATGGGACCAAAGATATAACTGGACAAATAAAAGGAGATGAAAGAAAAATTAAAGGGAAGGTTCAAGCCCTGGAGATTGGAATAGATTTATTAAATATGGACTTGGAAAAAAATTTGGATTTTATGGCTGTGATGGATCCTGGAGACAAATATTACTGTTTGGAACTCAGCGCTGTCCCTGAAGGAATTGGTGAAGAGATTGGAGATAAAGATATCATCGGTTCGAAAAAATTCCTGGACTGGAAGGATTTGATGGAACTTGAAATGGAGAAAGTTTACAGAATTAATTCCAGATTTGTGACAATGGAAAAACTTTCAAGAGATGTGCTTAGTGCATTCTGTAAAAAAGAGGAACAGAGCTGCAGCTTTGCAACAATATCTCAGTGATACGTTCGGAATTGATGGCAAGGAAATATTTATGATGAAGGAAATTCCTATCAGACTCTTATTATATGACTACGACAGCAAGATTATTGGGTGCGCAAAGATGGAAGATGGAAGATGGAATCAACACGGATAATGGAAGAAGAGCTATTGAAATTACTGGATTTAGTAGACTTGAAGAGATGGATTAATTGGCATGCCTATTTGGAGAAAAATTGATGGATATATATCTCAAGGATTGGAAGCTTCTCTTTGACTTTTTGTTGAAAGAATAAAATGATATGATGTTAATGTGATCTGATACCAATTAAGATAACCACTGGAGGAAGGTGATTTTATAATCTATTAAGAGACAGGTTTGTTATATATTATAGACTTATAGCTGATCTATGATAAATCGGAAGTCAATAGTTAAAAAATAAAATAAAATGTTGCAGCGCAATTCTCCAGCCAAGTAATGTGTACACAAATGCATGTATTAGGATAAAGTTTGAATTAAAATGTGCATTATATTAGGGAAAATTGCTTTGCAAAAATGCCTATATTAGGCAAAATTGTGTATATTAGGAGAAATTTGCACAAAGATGATGATGATTTTTAATGATGACTATGCAGAAAATGGAGTGGAAAAATGAGAAACTGCCAGAAATTGTTATGGTTAGCTATGGCCGTCTCAACTCTACAAAGCCCCATAAAAAGGGGCTTTAGGAGATTCCAGGGAGGGCTTCCGAGCAAGACTTAAGCTGACACAGGGCTTATGCTTTTTCTTTAGATCTCTTCCTGAAAGAGGGTGGGCTGCACCTCTTGATGGAACCACCCTAAGTTCTAAGGAAACGTACAGCTAAACTACAGTATTTGGACTGGAGGGAGTTAGGTAGAAAATATCACCATGTGTCTAGATTGTTTGCTTTGTCGATGCTATCTATAATCATCTTTTCAATGCTATTAGTTCATGTTTTTATTATTCTGTTGCTGGATCATATAATCATTGATTAGCTTAAACAAATATATATCACATTGTTTTGAGATATTTCCTAAGTTACATTTAGTTGCTATTATTTCAAATAGCATCGTTCTTCATTTGATTATATCAGAACACCATTAGGATTTGTTGATCAATAAACTGGTATGTTCATTTCACTTACAATTCTGAGATGGGGGAGTGTGATTTTGCTTTGCTCCCTGTTCCACTTGGGTTGCTGCCGACCAAATTGAACCAGGACTGAAGGATCCAATCCAACTTTATGCATAGAATTTAGCATGATGCGCACAGGCCCTGATTGGATCCCCTGATTAACATAGAGGAGACCAGATCCACTGCTATGCAAGCATCCATTGCCTCCAATTCATTTTCCTTTAATTATAGAATGTAGCTGAATGGTGCAGCAATTATGGATACATTGCCACAGTTGCTTTCTCTTCATGTGGCCTGCTTCATAAGGTTGCTATGAGGGTAAATGCTAGAAGAGAATTATGCACCCACCAAGAATTCCTGGGAAGGCACATTCTAACTACTGCTCTCCACTTTGTAAAGTGTTTGGGGACTGATGGGGGCTGCAGTATGGGGGTAGGTTCTGGCAGTTTGCAGTGGGGGTGCATAAAGTTGTTGGTTGGGGGTCCACATGAATGCTTTTCAATTGTCCAAATGTGACCATGGCCCCCAAATTGTTGGTGATCCATCATCTAATCACTGCACCACAAAGTTGTATTCCATAACTAAAGGAAAAGAAATTGCACATAGCATCCACTAAGTGTCTCCCTGAACAAGCATTACACTCCTGGCAGGGCCTTTGGCTTTCTTTTCCCATCTCACCATGCCCTGGACTATTCTGCTACTAGTTGTTTTTCCATAGAGTTCAATATGGCAGGAAAATTATGGTAACATTTGAACCGCTGCTCTGAACTTTGTGAAACAAATGAAAGTGTGTGCTTCTGAATAAAGTTCATCAGTAGTTTTCACCAAAATTGAGAAGAAATATATAATATACCTGTTCAAAAACCAGAGAAAAAATCGGTCAAAGTGTCAATTTTCAGCACTTTTAAAATTTCATTCATTCATTTGTGTACCACTTTTTGGTAAAGGCCCCCAATAAGCAGTGAACAGAATAATACAGAAGAAAATGTATTAAAATTAGTCAATACAAATTCTCAAAAGTACAAAGAAGTACAATAAATTAAAATATAACATAACAAAAACCTAGGCACACCATGAATCACATTTTCTACATTCATGAGTTGCATTTGTGCATAGTTGTCTGATCTGTCCACAGATTTTTTGTTGTTACTGCAGCCCCCTTATCCCTCCCCCTTTTCCCCTTCCTAAACATTCTGTGGACTTCTTTAAACCTCTCTCCCAAGCCTACTGAAATATTAATTGTGTGCATCACTGGTGCCGTTTGGCTATGTACATAAGGAATGGTACTCACAGCCTAAACACTGGAAACAGAGGGAATGGAAATATAATATTTTCCTTATCTGAAACGACCAAAGTAAACATTTGTGGGAGATCTGTTAATGAATCTTCAGAAGTTCTTCCTGTTTTCTTTTCGAAATGCAATCTTGGCATGCATTATCAGACACCAAACTGCCTAATCCAGGGATAGGGAACACAGGTCCACCTCCAACTCCCCAAATGTTGTTGGACTAAAATTCCCATTGTCAGTGAGCTTGAGCTATGCTGGTTTAGGCTGATGGGAGCTGGAATCCAAAAACATCTGGAGGGCCACAACTCCCCCTTTCCTGTCCTAATCCTACTTTTATAAAGCTATTATCAAAATCAAGAGTGCTACTCAATCAGCCACTCATTTATTGGCGATCACTCATGGCTGAGTAAGATTGTCTTCCAGGGTAAGGTCTTTAACAGTGGGTCCGTAAATGACTGTGGATGCCAATTCTGGATCCACACAGCCTCCCACAGTGAGGACATAGGTTTCCAGATAGGAGATGGTCACGATGAGGATTTGCTTGATGTGCCTACCGCTTAGCTCGTTTGTCCCTTTTGCCCTGTATTCGTGTTTCTTCAAAGTCCATAGCACCTTTTTCCCCCCAATATAATTTTTTTATTTTTTTTAAGAAAATAAAATACAAATAAAATACAAAAGAAAAATGAAAAAAGAAAAATGCAAAAACAGATGACTTCCGATCTATCTTTGATCAGCTGTAACTGATACATATAGAGATACCTTGTTCACTGATAAATTACATAATCTCCTTTTTTTCTCAATTAAATAATCTAATTAATCGTCAAATCCCAATATCACCAATTCATTTTCTGTGTCTCACAAAAAAATCAAAAAGGAATCCCAATCCTTGAGAAATGTGACTATTGTTTTTTCTCTCAATAGGCACATCAGCTTATCCATTTCTGCCAGGTCCATTAATTTTAGTAGCCATTCTTCAATTGTTGGTAATGTTGTATCCTTCCATCTTTGCGCATATAGTAATCTCACTGCAGTAACTATATATTGAATCATTCTTCCATGATTCCTTTCCAATTGTACATCCATCAAGCCCAACAAGAAGAGTTCCGGTTTAAATTGAATATTAATCTTTAAAATTCTCTGCATTAATTTATATATTTGACTCCAAAATGTTTGTACTTGTTTACATGTCCACCACATATGGTAGAAAGTCCCTTCCTGTTGCTTACTCAGTATTTTTCATTTGTTGTTTCTCCATACTATCTTTAAATCTTTCCAAAAATTCTCTTGCTTTCTGTACAGTATTCAATCTGAACCGCTGGTGTTTATATATAAAAATAACCCCTTCCAGTTTGTCCCATTGAAATTGGATATTACTTTGTTTGAGTTTATCTGTCAAAAACATACAGTCTTTTCTCTTACACAAAATCCTGATAGGAATTTCTTTGAGCACAATTATTTCTTTACCATCCACTTGCATTTTAACAGTAAAGTGTTGCTGTAGAACAATATCTCTAGTCCTTTTTCTGACAAAGTGCACCAACACATCTCTTGGAACACGTCTCAGTATGGCACATCGTGTGTTTATCCTATACACTTTATCTATCTCCAATTCAGTCATTTCTTCCTCCCATTTCAAAAAGTTTGCTATAACCTTGACCACTTTTTCTCTAATATCTTCATCCGAGTCCTCAGGAATCACCCTCAATCTCAAACAATGTTCTTTTTCTCTGAGTTCTAACAATGCCACATTATCTAAATCTTTTTCCATTTCCCTAGTTAAAACTTCAGTTTTGCACTCTAAGATCCCCGTTTTCTCAGTAACTTGTTTTACTTCCCCCACCAGTTGCTCTACTGTTTCTTTAATCTCATTAACTTCTTTTTTCATAATTATCGTCATATCCTGTTTCATTTGTTTTCTTAAGTCTGTATTCATTTTATCCATATCTTGTTTCATCTGTTCTTTTATATCTAAACTCATTTTTACCATATTTTGTTGTAAATCACTTTTCATAGATCTCATTTCCTCCATCATTTTTTGTACCAAATCTGAAGGGCTTGACCTTTCTAGCGTATCTGCGGAGCCCCTTCTTTCAATAATCTTTTCTGCATTCTTGCCTGTCTTTCTTGTATTCATGATGTAGAAAATTTAAAGGGACAAGCCTCCCCAACTTCTTCTTCTTCTTCTTCTGGCTCAGGCTTGTAGCTTGTAACTATTCGGAACAGCAAGGCAGATTTATCAGATGAAAAAACAATCTTTTTGAGTCAGAAAGTCTTTAATTTTCAAGGATGAAAACCCCTTATCCATTACACGCTTTCTATATCCAAGTTTCTTTTAAGCTCCTTGCAATTTGAATTTAAATAAAGTCTCTTATAACCACAATTTTTCTTTCTTTTTAGCAAGTAGAAAAAAAGTAATTCACCAAGGCTTGAATTTCAACTGACCTTCGGTAGACCTCTCTTCCAACATAAATAGCCCCAATAAAGTGATTAAGAATGTGAGCTGTATGCAGATCTTGTGCCTAAACAAGGCTCTTTTAAGTGGTAAAGCTTGTTTGTAATCCTAGGTCTTGTTCTCCACTCTGTTCGCATTCAACCTCCGACTCCTCGATGGTCTCCTATGAACAAAAGCGTTTTGGGACACTTATGGTAGATCTCAGTCACCCTCTTTATCCAGAGAGGATCATTTGCTGCTCAAAGGAATGCTCCTGAACAGCATATTTACCACTTGAAATTTCCCTGATACAGAGCTCACTCAGGGAACCTCGACCCGCCACGGACGCTCACCCGGAAGTCCCAAAGTCCATAGCACCTTTGATAATGGCCGGCCTCCAATTGGGACGCTCATGGGCCAAGGCTTCCCAGTTCTCGATGCTTATGTTACATTTTTTTAGATTAGCTTTGAGAACATCTTTAAACCTCTTTTGCTGTCCACCGATGTCCCATTTTCCATCCTTAAGTTGGGAGTAAAGTAGCTGCTTTGGAAGACAGTGATCAGGCATTTGAACAACATGGCCGGTCCAGCGAAGTTGATATTGGAGGTTCATTGTTTCAACACTGGTGGTCTTTGTTTCTTCCAATATGCTAACATTAGTCCGCCTATCTTCCAAGTAATTTGCAGAATTTTCCAGAGACAGCGTTTGTCATGAACTTGTATATTTCTATGAATTGTTAAATCTAATTTCTAATATCATGGCTCAGTACAAAGAATTCTGGGAGTTACATCTTGTCAGAAGACAGGTCTCTGGAAAGGCAAAAATGTTAAGTTTCATTTCCAGCTGAAGACAGTTAGGGAGGCCTGAATAGGAACACCTGGTTATCTGTGCTAATCAGTGAGAGCCCGGTACTCAAGGCCATGCAGGCCTGTGAAGGTTAAGAACACTGTTAGGAGGGGGGCCTGCAAGCTGCAAAAAAGTGAAGAAGCATTGAGAAGGGATTACATCAGAAAGCCCCTGATTGGTTAATTAATTCTGGACCATTGGGTTTCTTTTTCCTTAAGTATAGGGTCTGAGACCCATAGCCTTTGTTCCCTCTGGAAGGTTTCCTTGGATGATGGCTATGGGTGTCCATCTTGCTGGTGGCCACCTACGTAGGGTTCCATTGCTTTGTACCTGATGCTATTCTCTCTGAGGAGAGATGAGATTACAACCAAATACCTCCTAAGTAAGTAGACAGGCTAGCTAGGTTGTTATTTTCTTGTTGTGTGTGTGAATTCTCTTATGTATACCTAAACCCCTGGTTGGGTGTGTGGTTTTGAGGAATTGTTTTGCTGCTATATTTTGATGTGCACTTATATTTTTTAATAAAGCTACTTCTATTTAACGTGGTGTGTTCATTGAGGGTAAGGGTGGTTCTGAATCCAGCACCTTGACCATTCGACTACGAAACTACCGAGGATAAGGAAGATAAGACTAAATTTATTTGGGGTTTTTTACCAGAGGTTTCTTGACAAGGAGTGTAAGTTTGGCTCTTGTCTTATTGAACCTTGGTTTACCTATTTTCTGGGCTCTGAGTTCCCCTAGCTCTGAGTTGAACCAGTGAAGGGGTGGTGGCAGCCTATCTTCTACCTTGCAGGGTTGGTGTTGGTTTGCACAACCTTGGCAAGGGGAATTTGGTGATTGGGTTCCAGAACAATTGCCCTAAGGGTGGGAATTGGGTCTGAAGCATGGTATCCGTGCCCTGTAGGGGTGGGAGACCATGACAGCGTTGGTGGAATCTTTCAAGAAGTTGGGAGTGGCGTTTATAGATGGTCCATGTTTCACAGCTGTACAGTAAGGTCGGTAGTACAATGGCTTTATAAATAAGCATTTTGGTCTCCCTGCGAATATCCCGCTTCATTCAGGAGAATGTGGCACTCGCTGAGCTCAGACGATGCTGAATATCAGCATCAATGTCAGCTTTTACAAAGAGATGGCTGCCAAGATAAGAAAAGTGATCGACATTCTCCAGCGCCGCACCATCAAGCTGGATTGATTGTGCTACAGAGGGATTGGTTCGCACTTGCTGATGAAGCACTTTGGGGTTTTTTATTTTAAGCGAGAGGCCAAGCTTTTCATATGCTTCTGAAAAGACATTTAGGATAGTTTGAAGATCTTCCTCTGAATGTGCGGAGACTACATTATCATCGGCATATTGAAGTTCTGTGACAGAGGTTGTAATTACCTTACTTTTTGCTTTCAGCCTACTGAGATTAAAAAGCTTTCCATCTGTTTGATATGTGATTTCCATGCCAGTGGGAAGTTTCCCCTCAACAAGGTGTAGAATCATGGAAATGAAAATAGCAAATAAGGTCAGAGCAATGATGCATCCCTGTTTGATGCCTGATCCCACTTTGAATGGATCACTTTGAGAGCCATTGTTATCCAAAATTGTTGCCGTCATGTTGTCATGGAGGAGTTGCAAAATATTCACAAATTTATCAGGGCATCCAATTTTCAGAAGGATTTTCCAGAGTGCAGTTCGATTTACAAAGGCCTTAGTCAGGTCAATAAACGCCATATGCCGAGGTCGGTTTTGCTCCTTGCATTTTCTTGAAGCTGTCATGCAGTGAAGATCATGTCCACTGTCCCCCTGGAAGGTCGGAAACCATTTTGGGATTCAGGGAGGATGTCTTCTGAGATAGGTAGGAGGCGATTTGCAAGGATCCTTGCAAGGATCACTAATGGTGATGAAGCAGAGAGCAGATCTGAAAATCAAGACACCTTTACCTTTTTAGGGTTGGGGTTAGGGTCAAGTTTATTATCCAGGTTAGGGTTAGGGTTATTTTTGTAAGCTGCCCTGAGTGCCCTATTATAGGGTAGAAGGGCGGGATAGAAATATTTTAAATAAATAAATAAATAAAATCTGACACTAAAAGACTCATACATCTCTCTATGGAAATAAGCTCTGTCACAAAAGATCTCACTTGGCCTTTCTGTTGCAGAGCTGTGTAGGTGTAACAGTTTGCACGCTAAATTTTTGATCAAGCAGAGCATTCTGGATATTGACAGACAGAGTATGATAGATAGCCCTGTCAAAATGATCCTGCTCTCCTATAGCCCTAGGACTAAATATTCCCTTAACAAAGAATGTACCCTTTATTTCGGCAAAGTATCTGTGCCAAAGCATAGGAGAGCTTTTTTTTCTGGCTAGGGTTAATGCCATGCCCTATATGATGATGGAAGGACACCTCTCAGGTACACCTCACAATCAGAGACTGTGTCCACGTGGCTCTGGTGCTGTGGAATCTATACTACACATGCTTTTGTATTGTAATTTTTATAAGGGTAGGAGGGACAGGCTGCTGCATTCCATTTTAGAAAGATTTCCTGGTCGAGCTGATGGAATTCTTTTGAAAGTATGTTTAAAGTGTAACAGTCCCTATATCATTTTGGTTTGGGGTGGAGAATATTTCTGCAAATTCATGGCATTGTGCTGACTGAATGGGCTCATGCTGTCTTGAAGAAATGTCCTCATGGTTGCCAGAGCAGTTCTGTCCTTAAAAAACCCGGAGGAGAGAGGACTTTAAAAATTAATAAGTAAGTAATGAACGGTTAAATGTAGTGGAGTGCTTCTGGTAGGGCTACTGGGGCACAGCTCTCTCAATTAGAATGTCAAGCAATTTTAAAACATTTTCCTCCAAATCGCAAAGGTACACACTCTTTCCTGTAGGGGACACATATTATACTTCTATGAACTTACAGATGCTCCTGCAGACATTTCTGCTAATCTCCTGTTCTCTAGCCAATCAGCTTGCTGAAACACTCAGCCAATTCGAATATAGCTATGGCAAAGAAATAACTCCCATGTGACAGACAAACGTAAGTCCCTAATCCATCACGCTGCAGTTTGCAGTGCTGCAGATAGGTGGTGCTGCAAATTGCAGCATGACAACCTGGCCTCCCACAGTGGAGAGCAGGATTGCAAGTGGCCAGTGGCCTGGGTGACCCATGGAATGACAGACTGTGACATCTCTGTGAGACCTCCCTTTCCTCCAGGCCATGTGGTGGTGGTAGGGGCAGGTAGGTGGGAGAGCAAGCAAATGAGTGGGTGGGAGAGTGAGCAAGTGGGCAGTGGCAGTGGCCTGAGTGAGCTGTGCAGGCTCATGGCAGGCTTTAGCATTGCTACCGTGAGGCCTCTCTTTCCTCCAGGCCGTGGGAGAATGCCTGTCCGAGGCACGCATGCAGCTCACCTCCCCCTATCATGTTTAGGGAAAATTTCCCAGCTCATTGCAGCAGCGAAGGAGGGAGAAGGAGGAGGGGACCGGCTCAGGCAAGCCACAGAGGAATAACAGGCCAGTCTAAAGAGAGAGAGGGGATCAGCTAGGTCTAAATTAGAGAAAGGGAAGGGGGCTCAGCCAGGTCTAAAGAGGGGAAAGGGAAGGAGGTTCTGCAAGGTTTAAACCTCCCAGGCTAACTCAGTCATGCAGTATCACAATTATGTCATGTGATTGGCATGTAGGTTGCCCCTTCCACCTGTCAAAGTTGGCCAACAGGGTGAGAACAAAGAAGGCTGCAAATCCCTCATGTCATGAGTTGGGCCAGGGGGAGGTTGGCAAGATCTAAGAGTAGAGGGATTGGTGAGGGGTGGGGGTGTTTGGGGCAGGGTTGTAGGCAGGGTTAGCAAGGAACACAAGGAGGGACAGAGCCCCTTGTAACTGATATTTGATTGTTAGTGAGGACTGCCAACTTTTCAGCCCGTATGGTGAAGGTTCCATTCCCTCTGTTGTTATGAATATTAGGGCTGGCACCAGGTTGGGATGTGCCCTTCGGCACCAACATTCCCGTGTGGTCGCCCCGCCTCCTGCATCATGACATCAACACGTTCTGACATGATGATACAGAAGCCCCAGCCGGCCATAGGGGGTGTTGGAACACCTGCTCTGGGATCAGGCATGATTTGTGGCTGCAAATCACACTCCACGACCCGATGCCATTGCGGAGAGCTCCACTCTCCTGAGAGCCAGTGTGGCATAGTGGTTAGAGTGTTGGACTAGACCTGGGAGACCAGGGTTTGAATCCCCACACAGCTATGAAGCTCACTGGGTGACCTTGGGCCATTCACTGCCTCTCAGCCTCAGAGGAAGGCAATGGTAAAAACCACCTCTGAATACCGCTTACCATGAAAACCCTATTCACAGGGTTTCCGTAAGCTGGAATTGACTTGAAGGCAGTCCATTTCCATTTTTTCACTCTCCTAGCCCCAGACTGTTGATCTAGGCAGGCACCCCTTGGGAGTGATCCACAAACTGATGCTGTCACAGATCACGGAGCTCCACCTTCCCAGCCTGTAGACCTAGGCAGGTGCCACTCAGGAGTAACTGAAATTTGGAAGGACTGCTTGAAAAACAGCCCTGCGGCATCTGGTAGCAGAATCATACATCTGTTCTGAACATGCTCAGAGCTGTTTCCTTGTTGGCCTCATAGTTTTTAGCATGATCTGGTAACAAGAAAAGCAATAGGGAGTGTTTCCCATTTTGAGGAGCTTTTTTTTTTGCTTTTCTTTATTATTTGTTTTGTGACATTGCAAGAGAGAGAGAGAGAGAGAGAGAGCATGGACAAAATATGAAGCGTTCTAAAATAAACATCTATTTTTTACTTTATCATTTTGCATTTATTTTTGTGAATTAGAGAACTGGGAGGATGAATGGTTGATGGCTTGTGTATGTGTTTTAACCATTTCCCTGCATTCACTTATTAAAAGCCACAGCAGCTGCTGGGTGGGGCATGGCAGGTTGATCTGGAAATGTTTGGGGTCTATGCCGGTCACACTGACTGACTCCACATCCTTTCCTAAACCTGGAAGACATGCTCCCTAATCTCAGACATAGAATCATAGAATAGTAGTTGGAAGGGGCCTATAAGGACATCAAGTCCAACCCCCTGCTCAATGAAGGAATCCAAATTAAAGCATTCCTGACAGATGGCTGTCCAGCTGCCTCTTGAATGCCTCCAGTGTCAGAGAGCCCACTACCTCTCTAGGTAATTGGTTCAGAGCTTGGAAAAATTACTTTTTTTGAACTACAATTCCCATCAGCCCAATCCAGTGACCATGCTGGCTGGGGCTGATGGGAGTTGTAGTTCAAAAAAGTAACTTTTCCAAGCTCTGAATTGGTTCCATTGTTGTATGGCTCTAACAGAAAGTTTTTCCTGATGTCCAGTCGAAATCTGGCTTTCTGCAACTTGAGCCTATTACTCCAACTCCTGCACTCTGGAACGATCGAGAAGAGATCCCGGCCCTCCTCTATGTGACAACATTTCATGTACTTGAAGAGTGCTATCATATCTCCCCTCAGTCTTCTCTTCTCCAGGCTAAACATACCCAGTTCTTTCAGTCTCTCCTCATAGGGCTTTGTTTCCAGTCCCCTGATCATCCTTGCTGCCCTCTTCTGAACCAGTTCCAGTTTGTCTGCATCCTTCTTAAAGTATGGTGTCCAGAATTGGATGCAGTACCCTAACCAGTGCCAAATAGAGGGGAACAAATACTTAGCTTCATGCACCCTCCATGAGTTGGCAGTGCCTGGTCCAGTGCTTGGTATGGGATAAAGAGGTAAGGAATTTTTTTTCAGCCTGAGGGCTACATGCCCTCAGGGGCAGCCTTCTGGGAACTGCATGCCATTGGTGTGTATTCTTGGCATACATCTACACCCTTCACAATAGTGTCTTGTTTCCAAAATGCTGAACCAGGTATAATTCACTGTCATCTTGTAGAGAACACTCTCTTATTTTGTGGTGCACGCTCCCTGTTCCTTGTTCTTTTCTACACTTTGGCTATTATTGGCATGATTATATTATCATAATAAAATGTCATATTATTTTATTAGCTCTTATTGAAACATCCAAAACTTAACATGTTTTATAGATACAACTGCCATGGTTCCTAAGACTGGTGATTCCAGACCCCAGTATCCATTCTCTCAATTAAGGGATATCCTTTTTGTTTCCATTTGTTACTAATGGAAATTCCAGTAACAGTTGACAAATGAATATTCATTTCCTAATTCTTTTGGGGAATCTCAGCCTTCACATATCCAAATAAAGTAACAGACAGGTCATAGATCAAATTATATCCTGTCATTTCATTAATATTTTCCAAAACCCTTTCCCAAAAAATCTTGAGAGGGAGGGAGAGAGATATACATGTGTGTGTGGTCTGTAGGTGTACGTTGAGTGCATGTGTGTGCTGTATGCCTGTGTGCTAGAGAGAGGGTGGTGTGCCCACCTTGTAAATTTGCCCTGGTACTGGGGAATGCTGTTTTTCAATAACAGCATCATCATTGCAAGGGGATAAAAATCAGTATTGTATGGTTTCCACAGTCAGGACTACCATAACATAGCTGACTTGCCACAGTAAACATTAGGCTTGGGGCAGGGGAGCAGCAAGGAGTGTATTATCTCTGATGTTGTGTTATGCCACAGCCCTACTGAAGCTGTTTTCTGACTGGTGCCCACAATGCACTCGCAAAATGTAAAATTTGCCCACTGGTCCAGAAAGTCTGGTGACCCCTGAAAGACCTCTTTGATAGTGCCCACAGTGCTCTTACAATCAGAGAGGATGCTCAAAATATGGCCAATCAGAGTTCAGAAGAATATGACAGGCACAATCAGAGAGAGGAGGAGCTTTCATATTCAGACAGCGTGTTTGACAGACAATCCTTGCAAAGAGTGAAGGTGAGGGCAAGGTGGATGGTTCCAGGTGATGGGGGGGAAGGCTCTGTGTGTGAGAAAGGTAGTAGCAATGGCAGTGGAAGCCAAGGTGGTGGTGCTGGATGCCATGAAACAGGGTGACCCAGGAGTGGCTGAGGCACTCTTTGCTGTTACTTATGTGGTGGGAATGCCCCAAAGTGCAGGTTTTCTGAACATTTTTTTTTGGGGGGGGAGGATAGTCTCAGGCATTGTTTCTACCATCATTGCCCTAATCCAGTCCTAGCACTTTTGTCTGCTATGAAGAATGTAAGAGGCCACATAATTAAAAAGGTGATAAACTTTTTTTTGGTTGTAGCCTGAATGGTAATAGCACAACGCTGAAAGTCCCAGATGGCTTTTATGATCAGGGAATGTATCAACAGGGCATGGAAAATTGTTTTATCAGAAAGGCTGACACATCACAGTAAGCTGATTACCAAAAAGTGACAACATTATTGAAATCTGTTACCCCATTCTTTGAGTTTATCAGCAAAGGGATGTTTACCCTCAAACCTCCAGATTCTCCGACATCCTTTAGAAAGCTCTGCTAAACTGGGAGCATTGAAACAGCTGGTCAACAGTTCAAGTGAAGAGGCACATGACTGTTGTTGCATGCCATCCCAATCTCCAAGCGGTGTGAGACTTCCGGGGGTTCCTGTGCTTACCCAGGGTTTGGTTTCCTTGGAAAGAAGGTAAGTGGAGACTGTGGTGTCTTATAGGATATATTGTCTTTATTTACATACATTCCAACCTGATATTAAGATGGAGGGGTTCAAAGCATTATCAGTCCATCAGATGTTGCTCCCCATTGTCCATAGCTTTGAGGTATAGAGAGCAAGCAAGCCCCTCTGTCTGTCTCCACAGTTCTCCGCTTCTTCCCTACACTAGACTAAAAAACACACAAGCCTCTCCTTGGCTCCAGGAAGGGGGGGGGGGCTCCAGGCAGGTGATGGGGGGAGGAGGGCCTCTCCCCTGAAACAATTTCCAATAACTCCTTTTGGATATGCAGATTGACCATTCAATAAGTCTATTAACTCACAAGCTAGCTTAACAAAGGAAACTAGCCTTACCAGTAGAGCAGGTTTCGTACTTGCATATCCCAACTTCAGATACAAGATTACAGGCTTGAAGGGGACACAAAGAAATCATCTATCTCACCCACGGCTGGTGCAGATAAAGTCGCTCAGATTCGCTCCGACTTGGACGCTAAAATTGATACAGTCTCAGGGGATGTAGCTTTGGCTCCTGCTTGTCCAATAATAATGGATTCCTTTCAATTTGTACAGCCCGAGGATGTGGACAAGATCCTTGGAGAGGCGAGAGCCACCACATGTCTGCTGGATCCTTGCCCTTCCTGGCTCATTAAAAGTGCCAGAGGGGGACTGGCCGAGTGGGTGAGGGGAGTAGTCAATGCCTCTTTACAACAAGGCAGAATTCTATCGTGCCTAAAAGAGGCAGTTGTACGGCCTTTGTTGAAAAAGCCCTCCCTGGATCCCTCCATAATGGGAAATTATCGGCCAGTCTCTAATATTCCATTTTTGGGCAAGGTAATAGAGCGTGTGGTGGCCGCCCAGCTCCAGAGATTCTTGGATGAAACGGATTATCTGGATCCATTTCAGTCTGGTTTTAGGCCTGGTTACGGGACAGAGACAGCTTTGGTCACCTTGGTGGATGACCTTCGCAGAGAGCTGGAGAGGGGGAGTGTGTCCCTGTTAGTTCTACTGGACCTCTCAGTGGCTTTCGATACCATCGACCATGGTATTCTTCTGGACCGCCTTGCTGGGATGGGACTTGGGGGCACTGTGTTATGATGGCTCCATTCCTTTCTGGAGGGACGAACTCAGAAGGTGGTGCTGGGGGACTCCTGTTTGACTCCTTGGCCGTTGACCTATGGGGTCCCTCAGGGTTCAGTTTTGTCCCCCATGTTGTTTAACATCTATGTGAAGCCGCTGGGAGAGGTTGTTCGGGGGTTTGGGGTTCGGTGCCATCAGTATGCGGATGACACCCAACTCTATTTCTCCTTTCCACCTGAAGCCAAGGAAGCTGTCCTGGGCCTGAAGCAGTGCCTGGCATCAGTGATGGACTGGATGAGGGCGAACAAATTGAAACTAAATCCAGACAAGACAGAGGTGCTCCTGGTCAGTCGAAGGGCAGATCAGGGAATAGGGATTCAGCCTGTGCTGGATGGGGTTACGCTCCCCCTGAAGACACAGGTTCGCAGTTTGGGTGTGCTCCTGGACTCAGCTCTGAACTTGGAGGCCCAGGTCTTGGCCGTGGCCAGGAGTGCCTTTGCTCATTTAAGACTAGTGCGCCAGCTGCGCCCATTCCTAGAAATGCCTGATTTGACTATGGTGATGCATGCCTTAGTTACGTCCCATTTAGACTACTGTAACGCGCTGTACGTGGGGCTGCCTTTGAAGACTGTTTGGAAACTTAAACTGGTACAAAGAGCTGCAGCCAGAGTATTAACGGGCTGGTTACAGGGACCATACAACTCCCTTGTTACAACAGCTCCACTGGCTGCCTGTTTGTTTCCGGTCACAATTCAAAGTGCTGGTTTTGACCTTTAAAGCCCTATACGGCCCAGGTCCAGGCTATCTGTCAGACCGTATCTCCCTATACGAGCCTGCCCACGCCCTGAGATCTTCAGGAGAAGCCCTTCTCTCAGTCCCAACACCCTCGCAAGTGTGATTGGTTGGGACGCGAGATAGGGCCTTTTCGGTGGCTGCTCCTAGGTTCTGGAACTCCCTTCCTACGGGGGCACGAGTGGCCCCCTCCTTGCCATCCTTCTGTCGGCAAGTAAAGACTTTTTTATTCCGACAGGCCTTTGGGATAGAAGGTGTTTAGAATTGGGCTTTACAAGGCTTGTTTTATTGTTTTACATTATTATCTGTATTATTTTAAATTGTTTTTAGATTTTTAAGTGCCTTTTACGGTTTTAAGGTTGTGCATAGTTTAATTGTATTTTAATTGTATGTTTTTCTCTGTTTTTAACTACATGTAGTTTTATTTGTAAGCCGCCCTGAGTTCCAGTTTGGAAAAAGGGCGGCGTAAAAAATAAAGTTTCAATACAAGCTCTGCAGGAGTTTTCTGGTTGTTTTGAACGAACTCCTGGCCCTTGCTGTAACTTACTTGGAAGCATGTCATATACTTTTTAAAAAGAATTTTCTTTCTTAACTTGTTTGGATTCACTCTGGCACAGGGCCTATTTACACTTCTAGACTACTTGACTGAAAAGAAGCTTCCTCCTTTTGTCTGCGGTTGGATCTTTCTAGGGTGGGGTGAGTGTGTCGGAAACAAGAGCCAAACCATTTATTTATTTTGTAATTGGAACAGACAATGTAAATTTGAGGAAAGTTGGATTAAATCAAACACTCTTACAGAAGAAAAACAATCCAAGGAAGACTCATGTTTCGTTCTCACTTCTGTGGTAAACCTGTGTCTACTAGTCTGATTGTAGATGAGAGCAGAGCTTACATGATCAGATACTTCTCCATAGAAAACAGTTCCCTACACATAGTAAACAAACATATCTGAGAAAAGGTGAGGCTCGGACATCTAGTTTTCTATACAAAGGGATTTTATTTATTTTTGGAAGACCCAGCAACAAAATTAGCTTCCACATGCAATCCAAAGTGATACAGCTTAGAGTGGACATGTTTACCCTCTCCAGGAGGACAAGACCTAAGGGTTACAAAAAGAAAGAACTCCATCTTCAAACATGCAGTGGACACACACCAGGGAAATATAACCCACTATAGCTTCCCAGCTTCTTCTCTGCCCCCTCCCCAAAAGTGTTTAGGACATGTATCTCCACATTACAATTCATAAATGTGCCATAGGATGTTATTTAATGCTGCTCCTGCTCAGAGCAGACCAAATGAATGTAATAAACAGGGCAAACTTTGGTTCATTTATTTCAACGAGTAGGATTTAGCTGAATACAGTGCATGGTAAACATCTGTGTAACTCAGCTGCAATGCAAGTGTGGTGGATTTTCTTTTAGACCCTGTGTTTAACATGTCCACGTATTTGGTGTCCAGGTTGACTTGAAGAGAGACCCTGGCGGGTGGGTTTCTTGGGTCTTCTTTGGTAACATATGGCTCTTGACCTGTGACAGCTTCAACATGAAGAAATATGAGGTGGCTCCCTCCAGTAGTGAGTTTTGGGTGCCATCAAGTGTGGAAGAGGGGGAGAAAAACAGACCTGATCCAGACAAAACTGCTGGGTAATTCTTCTGTAGGAACTCTTCATTCATTTCAATTACACTTGCGCAGGAGAACGTCTTACTGCAGGGTGACTACAAACAAATTCAGCATGTAGGGTCACTAATAAGGTGGCAGGAATAAAAGATAGGTTGCAGCACAAAAGGGAGTGAACAAAATTGACTGAAGCAATGCAGGTATGTATGTCTTTGCACTAGGAATGGAAAAATGTATCACTTTCAGCTTTCTCAGTTTCTCATTTTTGCATGTCATTTTCACTCATATATTCATTTTATGTGCATTTTCCCCTAATATATGCACTTTTGTAAACATTGTTTGGCGGGCAAGGTGCATTGCAAAATTCAAATAAATGTGAATTTCAAAGGATGGCTGTGGTTTGGTTCTCAAATTATTTTGGAAAGTGCAAATTTGATAGATTTTGCTTGAAACGCAAACTGAATCAAAGTTCTCACCCATCCCTACTTTTGCACACTCCATTTCAACACAAAGATTTTACCCCCTGCTAGCAAGTACATCTGCTTATAGAAAGGGGCCCCATCTCGCTGCATGAGTGTGTGTGAAAGAATGCTGTGTTTGAGAGACTCTGTATGCTGTTGCAGCTGTGGCCACTTGCTCCAATTACTCCACAGCTCTGCCATCCTGTGTCTTCCCTGCTCCAGGTATATAGAGAAGAGGGGCTGCCTGTGCACTTGGCATCGCCTTGAGGTCACCTGGAGAAGAAGATCAGAAGAAGATCATGGAAAATTCCTTATTGTTTTGTTTGGTTGTATTCTGTTATTTTTAATGCTGGTTAGGTGTTATTTAAAGTGTGTTTAAAGTGTGTTTTAATGGTATTTTCATCATTATTTGTATTTTTGGATGTTGTTTGGTTCTTTTATTGTTTGTTTGTTTTGTTTTCTTGATTTATTGTATTTATATATTGCTTGTTTTTTATCTTTTTGTACACCGCCCAGAGAGCCTTCGGGCTTAGGGCGGTATATAAATAAAATAAAATAAATAAAATAAATAAATAAATTTCATTGTTTAGTTTTTTAGACCTGTTGTTGTTTTTGTATCATTTTGCTTTGTACATCGCCTAGAGTGGCTGGATGGTCAGCCAGATAGGCGAGTATAAATGAAATGGATGCCCCTTACTACTTCCAGTCTCTTGTTGCTTCTCCTCCTCCTCTTGTTATCATGGCCTTAAAAAATAATATGAGAATTGGTTTGAATTTATCCCAGTATCCAAAAAAAACACCACTGTTACATTCCCAGACCAAAGCTGCCAAGGAGTTAACTGCAAGTGGCTGGGACTTGTGAAGGGGCGGCACAGTGAAGGAGGCAATAGGAAAGGGATGCAATTAGCTTCAGCATGACTTAGAGGAAGTGCTGGTACAAGAAGTGTGCAGGGAGGAAGGTGGTGTTTAATGCTCATGCCCATCCACATAAGAAGCAGCACAGAAAGGAGAAATCAGAAGGATCTGCATAAAACATGGTAAGCGCAGTTTCTTCATGGATATGGGGGGAATCCATAGAACTGTGGAATAAAGGATTGTTGGGTTTGCAGCAAGCTCCCTCTGCAGATCACCTATATCTTTGGCATAGTAAAGGAGCACAACAGAATTGGGGAGAGTTGTTTCTCCACTGGTAACCATGGCCTCAAGGCAAGAGAGGAAACCCTCCCCCTGCCCGGCTATAGCATGCCTAGAAATATCCCCTTCTAGAAACAGTGAGTGTGTGCAGCAGTGAATATGAAAAAATGTGACAGTGAGGAAAAGCTCAGAAACTGTGTGTGTGGCAGGGAGGGGCTGTGATGTCTCAAAAGCCAAATGTGGAAAATGTGGAGGAAGATGAAAAAATATTCAGAAAAACAAGGAATGAATATTGGTCAAAACAATTTGGCTACTTCTGCACATCAAATCCCTTATAGTAGAAATTGTGGGGCTGTGATTCAGAAGCCTGGTACATGTGTTATATTTTATGATACAGGGATCACTTCCACAAACAATCCCTGGATACCTTGAAGAACCTAACGTGCAAGTCACAGAAGTTGCTATTCAACAAGACTGTATCATTTGGAGTTGTAACTACAGTACAAAAGTTGCAACTAAATCCCCATGAAAGCAATGGGAGGAACATATTCATGATGAATTTGAGTGTCACAGGTTTCAGTATGACTATTTTTTGCTGGATTATGCTCCTAGTATAGAGTTTGTGGAGAAACAGAGTAGGTATATGACATGAACATTTACAAGGGTACCCAGATGGAAATAATCCAACCAAATTGGGAAACATTATGTCAGAATCAATCCTGATTTTAGTTAAGAAAACCTAGTGAGATTTGATTAATAACAGTTAAAATTGTGTTAGGAGAAGTACATCCAGTGGCTAGTTTTGATTATATTTTATCATAGAACAGCAGAGTTGGAAGGGGCCTATAAGGCCATTGAGTCCACCCCCCTGCTCAAAGCAGGAATCCAGATTAAAGCATTTAGTGCAGTTGTAGTTTCAGTCAGTATCTGAAAATCATTACAATTCATGTGAATGAAAGAAATTATGCATATTTATTTCCTGTGTAATAAGTAGTTCTTGGGTATAAGCTAATTAAAAAGTCTCCTGTGCAAGCCCCATTGAACGGAATAGGAGTCATGCTAGTACACTTCCTATTGACGTGTACAATAGCCAAGATGTATATACCAAGGGTGGTCTGCTTTAGGTGGCCCTAAAGGCAGAAGTTCCAAGTCCATTCACAGGGGTAAACCAAAATGCCAGGCCAGGTCACAGTCCAAAGGTTAATTCCAAAGGCAACACAAGAGGCAGGTTCCAGGACAGTCTGAGGTCAAACTCAGGGCACAGCAACCCCCAACCAGATCACTCAACAAAGCAGTAGTGCAAAAAATGTTCCTCCAGTAACCTCTGTCAGGAACAGAAAGTTTTTAACCATAAGCCTCCAGAGCCCACCCTTAGCACAACTGCAAGTCACTTGGGATGCCTGAGAAGGCTGGTGTACTCATGCGGAGTAGCTTCTTCACAAGTAGCCCATTACTCCCAAGGAGACCTTGGTCTTCAGGTGGGCACTCCAGTGACTGGAAGCTGACTTGAGCCTGCATCTTTAGGAGCCAGGAGCCTGTCGAGGTTGGGGATGGGTCTTGTGGAGGAGGCTGGGGTGCCGTAACCCCTGAAGGCCCTGGATCTGTCTCCTTGACCCTTGACACCACCTGCTCCCCCATAATGTTTGCCTTGGACAGTGTCAGGTCCTCCTCTGAAGAGGATTCTAGCGGGAGCATGGCAGGTGGGCAGACTTCAGGCTTCTGAGATCTGCTTGTTTTTCCTTAGAATCCTGAGGTGCGCCAGCTGGAGCCAAGGGTGCAATAGTGACTTAGGAGAGAGAGAGAGAGAGAGAGAGAGAGAGAACAGTGCATGTCTGAGTGTATCTCAGCTCTGGAATTTGCCTTCAATGCAAGAACTGAGCTCACAGTTCTTGCCTACAAAAATCCATTCCAGGTTCTCCCCCCCCCTCCAGCTTCCTTTGCTTCAGCAGCCTGATTTTGGGGTTGGTGGGAAGGAGGTTGTTGCTATTGTTAAATAATTGAAAGGTAGAAATCCTTTGAGGTAGTTGGCTGAATATGACCTAGAGAGCTTATCAGCAGATCCTGACCAACCTTCTGCCCACCCCTTGTATAGACTGTGTTAATTAAAAAAAATAAATGACTAGTTCTTATAGAAAACTAACTACTGTAGATATTTCAATCTCATCCCAAATTTCTGGTGTTTGTAGAGAAATATTACTAGGAAGAAAGATGTAGCATGAGGTACTCTGGGGACCTAATTGAGAGAAGTTTTGTTTTCTTGTATTGATGATACAGGTCTCTGTATTCCACTCAGTACTCTCCTATTTCCCCAAGCACCTGGACAAAACAAGAGGGGTGTTCAGCTTCCCCACCCACTGTGTCCTTGATGTCTGACAGCAAAGGCTAACAGTGGTTACTGTATCAAGAAGATGTGTTTGACAGCATCCAGATACCACTGAAATATCACTACTCTTTGTGTACAGGTTTAAATACTGAGGGCTGGGAGCACTTTGTCCTTTATAGTATCTGGGCCTGAGGGGATGCCTGCACTACAAACTTGTATTGGTTTTGTATCACTTCAACTAGCATGACTTTTGGCAAAGAATCCTGGGTATTGTAGTTTCTTGAGGCTGCTGAGAATTGCCACTTCATAGAACTCCAGTAGCAGGAAAGGGACAGAGAATGCCTATTAAGTTAGCTTAAACCTGTGGTGCAGATGTACCCTGAGTAAGGATGGGGGAGAAATTTGAATCAGTTTGCACTTAAAGCCAAATCTATCAAATGTGCACTTTCTGAAACAATACGAGAACCGAAACACAGCCGTCCTTTGAACTTCGCACTTATCCGAATTTTGCCATGTATTTGCCAACCAAGCGATGTTTACAAAAATACATATATTAGCAGAAAGTGTGCACAGAATTAATATATTGGTGAAAATAACACACAAAAATGCATTATATTAGAATAAATTGCTTGCAAAAATGTGTACATTAGTCAAAAATACATACAAAAATGTATTTATTAGGAGAAATTTACACTAAAATGCTAAAGATTTTTCATGAGTTTTTTAATTGAAAATTGCTGCAGAAATGTGGAGAACCACATTTAAAATGAGAAAAATGAGAAGCTGGGAGAACTGGAATTGACACATCCTTCCGTCGCTAGCCCTGAGGCTGTCTAGACCTGGAGTCTGGGGTCTCTAGTGAGCAGGATCCATAGCAGATCTCCACAGTGCCAGTGAACCTGAAGAGCCATTGGATTCAAACATCCCTGCCCCAGAACTGGGAGTCACACCAGCTGCCTACCTAAGCTTCCAGGATGGCTCTCAGAACTCCCCCCTCCACATAGTACATGTTCACTGGTAGCAGGTCCTACATAATACTTGTTATGTACTTGTAAGAAATCATTATTTTAGTGTGGCACCACCTACTCTTTGGAACTCTCTGCCTGTTGACATCAGGCAGGCGCCTTCACTGTATTATTTTGGCGCCTGTTGGAAACTTTTCTTTAGGCAACCCTATCCAGACACATAGATATTGATGTGTCTTAATCTCTTTTTAGTTTACTGCTGTTTTAATCATTTAAAAAAATGTTTTAAGTTACTTCTTCTTAACTGTTTTTATTGATAATTTTAATGCTTCTGTAAACTGTTGGAGTTCTGTTTTACAATCAAGTGATACGCATTTTTTTTAACAAAAAAGCAGAGGGAATAGAGAACCAGACAGCATCTTTGGGGCCACCATCAGCTAGCTGGATGTGAGGCTAACTTCCCCTGGCCTCCTTTGGGAGGAATTGCGGGAAGATCTGCATTTCATAAAATAAAAATTCATAAATACTTGGGAAGGGGGAGGAAGATAGGGGTGCTTCCCTAGACCAGGGCTTAGAGTGAGGAAGGAGGTGACCACAGTATCAAGGAGAGAGCAAGACTATTTTCTATTTTGCTTAATGAGATCATGCTTTTCAAAAGAATGTTAAGAGCAGGTGTGCCCCCCCCAATCTATATTACGACCCTGTCAAGGAAGAGTGCTTTAATCCTTTGCCCCACTGGAGTCCTCTTGATCCACGTTGGCATTTCCCACACCTGCTACATACTTTTTTAAAACATCTGCACAACACAGCTGCTAATTATGTGAATATTACCACTTCTAGTCTGGTCCTTAGAAGCACAACTCTGGTTGGATTGTATGCAAGCAAGCAAGCTTGCTTGCTTGCTGATGAATTTGTATTTTTAATTTTATGGATGTTGTCACTTAACAGCAAATCAGTATTCCATCCCTCCCCCCAGGGTATAACCAGTAGAAGATTGCGGTCTAGATGGATAGATGATCACATGTTGTTTACTATCATTAGTTGTGGTAAGTATTCATGAAATTTACTGGAAAAAATGTCATTTCACTTGTATGTTGACTTTGTCAAGGAAGGATATGAAGCAACCCTGGGGATGGAGGGGAGTTGTGTAAGCAGAAATATGTCTGAGACTGATTTCATTCTGCTGTTACAAACTAGAGTGTTTTATTGACAATCTAATTAAAATAAGTGTCCTGTAAGTGCCAACAGGAATCTCCTAGTGTAACCACAATAATAAAATTTCCTCATAGCACTTAATTTTAAAAACCAAGGTTCTAGCCCTTGCAGTCTGTGGAGAAAATATCCTGTCAATTCATGTATTGATTAATAGAATTTTGTTAAGTTCTTTGTCCATAGTGGTCCACTAGTCACCTATGGCAAAGTATTTCCATTGGCCGCACCTGGAGGGGCAATGAGTTGATCTGCTGATCAGTTGCAAAATCTTTTTGGAGCGGATTTTTTAAAAAAATGCACTGATCCAACCAGGTTTTAGAATTAAAAGGGGCAGGGTTTGACTAGCGTCATGTGTGCCAGTTTTCAGAAGAGAGAGGTGTAGGTGTACTGGAACCTGCAAAACAGTGAGTGTGTTTATATCCTTAATGGGATTTCCAGGGGAAGGGATTAGGCATTCCCTCCACCACTTGGAGATTCTTGCTACACTCTGAATATCTCTGTTCTACTCTGCTGTCTGCCAGTTTTTTAAAATAGAATCCTTTCTCTGCCTCTACCATTCTGCTTATTCAGATTTTTTTTACAATTAGACAACGCTATGTCCCTAACTTAGCAAAAATGAAGCCTTTCCTGGCAAGACTGTAGCTGATGGCAAATGTAATGTGTGCCCACAATCTTTTTTAAAAAAGTGAAAACAATTGCCGCCCTGGGTTCCTACTGGAAGAAAGGTCAGGATATAAATCTAATAAATAAATAAATAATTTTGCTGGGGTTTAATAAAATGTATATGCTTGATCCTATTGTGCATTATTTATTTATTTATTTGTTTATTTAAATTAATATCCTACCCTTCCTCCCAGAAGGAGCCCAGGGCAGCAAACAAAAGCACTAAAAGCTCTTTAAAACATCTTAAAAACAAAAGACTTTAAAACATATTAAAACAAAATATCTTAAAACCAACTTTAAAAGCCAACTTTAAAAGCATCTTAAAAAGCAATTCCAGCACAGATGCAGACTGGGATAAAGGCTCTGCTTAAAAGGCTTGTTGAAAGAGGAAGGTCTTCAATAGGTGCCAAAAAGATAACAGAGATGGCGCCTGTCAAATATTTAAGGTGAGCAATTCCAAAAGGTAGGTGACACTAAAGGTATGCTTCCTGTGTTGTGTGGAACGGGCCTCCTGATAAGATGGTATCTGTATGAGGCCCTTACCTGCAGGGTGCAGTGATCAATGGGGTATATAAGTGGTAAGATGATCTTTCAGGTATTTTACAGATTTTGCTAGGATGCATCATGTTGTTTGCTATTTTATTTTTAATAAATCACAATTTTTCTTAGGCTACAATCCTGTACACGGTTAACTGAAATTAAGTCTCATTTACTAAAGTCATGCTTATTTCCAGGTACACATGCATAGGCTGTAGGGGTCCTTCAGTGCCATCAAAGTGTGCCCAACTTCATTTTAGTCTTTGCAAGGTGGTCTGATTCAACAGTCCTTTCAAAATGTTCTAATGAAAACTTGTTGAGGAAGTGCCACTGTGAGCAGAACCCACGTGTGTTAATTGCATAAAGTTCCCCTGATGGTAGTCAGGGATTTCCATGCGCATGGAAAGCTGGCTATCTCTCTCCAGATTTGGAATTTAAATTAATATCCATCAGAGTTTCGGAAAACATTTTCCATCAATTTTGGGGAGCAGCAGAGGGACATTTTAAAGCCAGTTTTGCTGTTTGACTTTGGGAAGCAGACGGGGGGAGGGGGGAGAACTATTAGTTGGTTGAAGGCAAAGTGCCTCTCCCTTGGAATGATCTGATGAAGGGTTAGTGGAATGCTCTCCCCAGCAAGGCTTGGCTGGCACCTCTTAAATGTCTGCCTATTATTTAAGGGTTCGCATAGGACAGCCTCATTTGAAGGGGGCTGTTCTTCCTTTTGAGTGTCTCGTCTGTAGAATGCCTTCCACACTTTTAGTGTTAATTTTAAGTTAATTAGTACTTGCAATAATGGTGGTGCAATTGTATTCATCACTGCTTGTATGCTCAGGTTGTTTGTTTGCACCCCTTTTCTAATGCTGTTTGTATCTCTGGCAGGGCTCTTATCTTCTGTGGGTGCCTGGACGTACCACTATGGGGCTAAATCAGAGATGACATGGGAAATGGCAAGAAGATTTTGCCAAGAGCACTATACTGACTTGGTAGCAATCCAAAACAAAGAAGAAATTGCCTATCTCAACGCTTCCTTTCGCTACTATCCCACATACTACTGGATTGGCATCAGGAAGATTAACCACACTTGGACCTGGGTGGGAACTGGCAAGGTCTTGACAAAGGAGGCAGAGAACTGGGCTTATAGGGAACCCAACAACAGAAGGTCCAACGAAGATTGTGTTGAGATATATATTAAGAGGCAATGGGAATCTGGAAAATGGAATGACGAGCGTTGTACTAAGAAAAAACGGGCACTGTGCTACCGAGGTAATGGAAGTCCTCCATATTATTTCTTCTGTCATAGCTTCTGGATATTCTGTACATTTCTACTCAGAAGTAAGCTCACTTGGGCTTACTCCAGGCAAAAGCGCGTGTAGGATTTTAATTAGTTATATAAATAGCTTCGGGTCACCTGGTGAGAAAAGCAATCCAATAATAATAACAATGAAAGGATTGCAGCCTAGATTCTACTTGCCAGTTCTATGATAAGGGCCAGGCATGCTAGTCACCTGTTTTACTGGCCCTGCTTCTGTACCTTCAACAGCAGCCTGACATCTGGAAATCAAGCAAAAGCAGCTAATCCTGAGTTCAGGTATTTATTTATTCATTTGTTTATTTCATTTGTTAGTCACCTAATACCAAACAGTCTCTAGGCGATTTACAACAGATTTAAAACATACCCAAATTTTAAACAAGAAATGCAGATAAAAACATATTCAATCAATAACATTCATCAATATATTAAAAGCCATACAAAATAATAAATAAAAACTTTAAACCCATCAAATAATAAAAAGGAATAACGAGGACAGCACTCACCAAGAGCCAAAGGCCCAAGTGAAGAGGAAGGTCTTTGCCTGACTCCTAAAGATGGATAGAGAAGGCACCTGGTGTGCTTCCCTGGGGAGAGAATTCTACAACTGAGGGCCACCACTGCAAAGGTCCGTTCTCATATTGCTACCCTCTGAGCCTCCCATGGGGGGGGCACACGAAGAAGGGCTTGGATGATGAATGCAGGATCCTAGTCAGTTCATATGGGGTAGGGTTGCCACATTCCAGTTCCAAAATCTGGGCAGGCTAATTTGCATATTATGAAAAATATTTGCTAATTATGCAAATTAGTTATATTAATTGTTGCATTGTCCAGTTGTTGTTGTTGTTTGCCTAGTAATTATCACCAAAAACTGAGGGAGAGTGTGAGGAATCTTTTTTTTTTTATTTACATTTTTAGCCTTAAATGCCTAGATTCTAGTTTCCAACACTTTGGAATATTTATTTATTTATTTAGAAGATTTATATCCTGTCCTCAGAGCAGCTTACAAAAAACAAGAAAAATGCACAATGAGCAATATTGTGACCAAGAGATTGTCCTAGCAACAATTAGGAAATGTGAAATGAACGCTACAACCTGTAACACAGATAGAAATCAAGATTTCAATATTATCAGTTCAGTCAATAAACTTATCTAATTAGCTTCAAAGCAAGCAGTGCTGTCATAAAATCCAACACCTGATTATCTTCCTGCATAAGTCTGAAGTACCTGAAGACACCCAAGTTTATGCTTATGCTGAGCGGTAAATTGAAGATCAGCAAGTAATAGGAATGATATATTCTATCTTTAGAGTATTTAATATGCCACTAGAAAAAACAGAACCTTGGTGTTCAGCAACATTTGCCTGAACTTCAGAATATTTTGAACATAGAATGTATATGGAGTCCTGCCAAAAACAGAAGTAGTAAAAATATTTATATATTGCTTTTCAACAAAAAGTTCCCAAAGTGGTTTACATAGCAAAATGTATAATGTTTGAAATTTGGCTGTATAAAAGAAAATAGCTACAAAGCAATCATTTTCATTTCAAATTTTAAATAAAGGAAATTCTCCCCAGTCCTTGCAAAAACAAGAATTGGGCTTTGAATATATGAAATACTAATAAATGACATATTGCCCAATTAGCCAAGTTTTACCAAGATTCTAGCCATGCTCCCTCATGCCTGCTTAGCCCATCAGGTGGCCTGGATTTTCAGCTTCGATTTATTTTTTTTTTAAAAAGCAAGTCTCTAGGCCTTGTGGATCCGAGATACAAGGCAAAATGTGGAGGCAGTTTTCCGCCCATTTTGTGACAAATCAGCCTATTACCGCCTTCCATTGTTGTTAGCCAATGAGGGACACCACAGCTGTCCTGGGAAAATCAAGAATTTTAGCCTGCCTGTCTGCTGCATATGCAGAATCTAGCAGTTTAGAAAACTGCACGTGATCAACACAAGGTTGAGTCATCAAGGAGAAGTAGCCTTCATCTCAATTGCCTTTGTGGGCTGGTTCACACAGAGGTTTAGTATGAGTCTGGTGCTACTTGCATCTCCGTTAAATTTGCATGGTTCACATGACGTTGCAGGCAAAGAGGAGGTAGGATGCAGTTTTCCCATTTAAATCCATGTTAAACCAATCCAGGGATAATGCTATAAATGAAGGGAAAACCGTCTCCGCTTCGCAGCGTTAATAAATGTAGGCACTTTGCTTCGTGTTTTTTTGCTGGGTGAGTGGATCCTTGCTTTTAGATATTCCCTTTTCTCTGCCCACTAAACTCTCCATGAGTTCCATTTTGCTTCCAGCAGCTTAACAAGGCACTTTATTTATTTATTTATTTATTGCACTTGTATACCGCCCCATAGCCGAAGCTGTCTGGGCGGTTTACAGCAATCACTTCCGACTGACTGCTCCTGAACTCCTGCAGACCTCCTTTCTTTCCCCTTTCTCCCCCAGTAAAATGCCTTTCTTCATGTCTGGAAAAAGTTCAGCATAGTTCGAACTCTTTCCACCCAAACTCCCTCGGGCTTTGCAAAAGTGAAGCAGTGCCACCGATCTGTAGGAAGGAAGGGAATGTTGGGCTGTGAAATGTGTGACAGCGGCTGCGGCTGGCGCAATAGAAACCAAGGCAGCCCAAAGTGCATAACGAGTTCTGCTGAAATCACTTTTATGACCCAGACTAACAACTTCGGCAGCTGCACACAAGCATAGCCCATGCTGATCTCTCTCTCTCTGTCTTGCCCGCCATCACCCGTTCTTTTCCTAGAAGAGGGGAGAGAGAGAGGGCAGAACAGGAGGAGCAGGAGCGGGAAAATCATTGGTCTTACACAGCAAAAGAGAAAAGCAAGTTCTGGCTCCATGTGGAGCAACTGTCCCTTAGAAAACAATCCTGTGCACTGTGTGAGCATTTCTTCAGACCACGAGGCGCTGCTTTTCCCTTCCAGTTTGCTGAACACCACCACAGCGGAGGAGGGAAAGGAGCAGCTCCAGGGTAGCCTGAGCCACCTCCACATCTCCCCAAAATCACAATGTTCCCTAGACCCGGACCATCCCCCCCCGCTCACATGCAGGCAATCCTGCAACTCTTGCAAAGCAAGATAGTTGCTTTATCCGCCAATTACTGGCAATGTGACAGAAGGCGCGCACACACACACTATCTCCCACTACAAAAATTGCGTACATACGTACTTAATACGTAATAAAAGGGGGCTACTATAATTTATTTTATTTTATTATTTTATTTATACCCCGCCCTTCCTTCCAGCAGGAGCCCAGGGCAGCAAACAGAAACATTAAAAACACTTTAAAACATCATAAAAAGACTTTAAAATACAATTAAACCAAAACGACATTAAAAACATTATGAAAACTTTTAAAACATCTTTTTAAAAAAGGGTTAAAGATATTAAAAGACATATTAAAAGCAATTCTAACACAGATGCATACTGGGATAGGTCTCAACTTAAAAGGCTTGTTGGAAGAGTAAATATGTCAGGAAGAAATGAAACTGACAGAAAATAGTTTTTCATGCCAATTGCATCCCTCCACACACACTCTCTGGCTTCAGCCTTCAACTGTAAAAAAAAAAAAAACCCTCCCCTTCTCAATTCACAATATGGTTTCTCCAGAGGGAGTAAACATGTAAATTTGGGGGCGAGACCACAAGGAAACAGTGATACTAAACCTTTCCAGATGAACACAAACTAGTGTGAATGCAAAACAGAGGATTGGAAGGTAGGAAGGTAGGAAGTGTGTGAACCTTCCAAACGATCGTGATGGAAAAAGCTGCATCTTTAATCCGAAGTCCAGCTCCCATGTGAACCAGCCCTGTGTCTCAGGGTACGTGTCCTAAGTAGTAAATGCAATGGGAGGGTCTGACTGCCATCAAGGTGGATGGACTAAAGGGGTTTGAATCCATCAAACACTCCCTCCCCTAAAAAACCAAATATAAAAGCAAGCCTCTCTGTAAAAAAGGCTAAGGTATTAGCATTTGCATTTTTGGCCCTGCCCCCACTCTGTTAATTGATGCAAATTGTATGTGTCCTTGAGAGAACAGTTTTAAGTTTCAAGAGATGGCATGGTTCTAATCCAGTTCTATCTTCCATACAGCTTCTTGCCAGCCTTCCTCTTGCAGTGAACATGGGGAGTGTGTGGAGACCATTGGGAACTATACCTGCCGATGTTATCCTGGCTTCTATGGGCCTGAGTGTGAACATGGTGAGTCTCATAACCCAATGGCTAGAATCATAGCTGGGTCATGCATACTTGTCATGTGCTGCTGACCTAAGAACCATTAGGATTTATGTGAAAGTGGCCTAACTGCTTTTCCTTCATTATCTTCATAAGGAATGCCAATATTATATCCCCATTTTAAAGAAAGTGAGAGTGGCTTCCTGAAGGACTCCTAGTAAGTTCATGACTAAGCTGAGCTTTGTACCAGGGACTACCTGATTTACAGCTCAGTTTCTTGAACACTACAAGATACAAACTCTACATCTATTTCTGCTGTATAACTTTTTTGGGGTGGGGGCTGGATGGCTAAGCAACCTCCCTTTTTTCCCCCATGAAGAATTTGCTGTTGAGCATGCGAAATTGCTCCTTTTCATCCCTGAAGAGTGCTTCTTACCAGTTCTTGGCTTTTATTGTGGCTTGAGTCCTGTTACAGCTGGTGCTACCTTCTTTACTGAAATGGCATTCGGAGGATCTCATAGAGCTAATTAACATGCTAAGCTTATGTGGTGATACTAGTAGCATGTACTACATGATGGCATGGTTGTACAAAACCTCCAATTTTGTCAGCCCTCATCCTACACAGCTTAACATTCTAAGCTACCAACTTAAATTTGTGTTTAAACAAGTATAAGGGTAGAAACACGCTCACTGTTCTGCTGGTTCCAGTGCATCTCCACCTCTCTCTTCTGAAAATGGGGGCACACAATGCTAATCAAACCTCGCCCCTTTTTACTGTAAAACCTGGTGGGAGCAGCTTGAGTCCGTGTTTTTTTAAATTCAGCTTCAAAGAGATTTCGCAGCTGATCGGCAGATCAACCATTCCCACTCAAGGTGTGGCTAATGGAAATGCTTTAGTGTAGGCAACTAAGTGTGTTTAGTTTTAGATTCTCCCAAAGAATCCTGAGGATGCTGAGACTGCCTCCCCCCCACAACCCCCCTCACAAAACTACAGTTGCCTCAGTTTCCTGGGAAGAGGAGATACTTTTTAAAAATAGTTTGTCTATAGTGTAGATATGGCCCAAAAGGAAGCAAGCTGGGATGTGATAACAAAGCTTGCTTTTGTGGTGGTTTATTACATAAGAAATGTTCAGCCCTGTTGTATTGACTGACATGCATCACAAATAACATTTCTGGCCTGCCCAATGTAGTTTTCATTTGAAATGTCTACATTGGAAGCAATGCCGGTGGTTTTAAAGTATAGCAACAGAATGTACAAATTCTCTTCAACTGTTTGGAAGGCATAATTTAAAAACTCAGTGGCCCTAATTTGGGGATAGCTCAGCCCATTGAAATCAACAGGGCAAGTTAGGCCTATTATAGTTCTCGTGGAGGAGGTAAACTCTGAATTGTACTCTTTCATAGTATAAATGGGGGTTCACATGATTGATGGTTCCTCCATACAAAATAATCCCTTCTGGATATAAAACTAGACATTGGAGTCTAGCTGAGTCTTCTCCCTGGTGTGCCAATTTTATACAGGGAGAGATTTTTTTTTTATCAGCCGTGCAAGTAACCTGCAGTTTGAAGTAGTATTGCTCAGACACAGGTTTACCATCTCATATGTCTCAGTTGTGGAGCCAAACCACAGGGACCAAACAGGAGGAGGAGAAGTCTTAGGAAGAGGAGATAGTACTTTACCTCCCACCCCACCTCTTCTCCTATTCACCCCTTTCCCTGCTGCTGCCTGTGGCAGAGACACATCCAAGAAATCCAGCTTTCTAGACCACATGATGGCCGCAGGATTTCCACTGTTTTACTGCTTCTGTTCTGCTGAGTTTAGCAGTAGTCTGATATGCCAAAAACTACAAAGTTTTTTCAGCAAGTTATTTCAGAGGCTGTATCTGGTGGGAAACACTGCTTTCATCCTGAGCTTCTGCATGTAAACATTAAAGTGCACTTATTATGAATATTTTCTCCCTTACAACTAGAATAAGTGATGCATGTAACCACAGCACTTATCCTTCCCCCATTTTGCCCAAGGTCTCTGTCTGGCATCTTCTTTATTATACAGCCACAAGAGTGGCTGTATATTATAGTCAGCAAGGATTTTTTGCATTCCGCAATGTTAAATTGAAAATACCCCCATGCCATTCTGATACTCCCCATAAGCTCATTTCCAAACAAAACCTTACAAATGTACAGTCCTGAACTCAGAAATGCTTGCTTAACAACCCTCTCAATTTTCATGGTGATACACAAAACAGTCAGAGAGAATCAGGAGTTCAAATTATAAAAAGAGATAGAGAAAAACCAGACCCCTTTTGGACTTTTTCTGTCAGTGTTCTCATAATTTGTTGAAATTAATTAAAAATCAGCCATGTTCACAAAGTACCTGTAATCCTATCACTGACCTTGCCCCATACTCTGACCTTCATCTTCTGCAGTTTAAAAGTTAAAAAAGGGCCTGGCTGATTTTTTAATTAATTTAAGACATTTAGCATTGAACTCAATGATAATGCAGTGCATGCTCAGTAAGAACCAACTGTCAGTGTTCTAAAAGCCAGACTCACATCTGCTGGGCTTGCCTAATCAGGTGGCCACACCCACACCAGACCTTTATTTCACGTGAGACAGTCATGGCTTCCCCCAAAGAATCCTGGGAAGTGTAGTTTGTGAAGGGTGCTGAGAGGAGACTCCTATTCTCCTGACAGAACTCCAGTGGCCAGAGTGTGGTTTAACAGTCAGCTGCTCTGATTGAAACTCTCAGCACCCTTCACTTACTACACTTTCCATGATTCTTTCGGAGAAGGCATGACTGTGTAAAGTGAAATAAAGGTCTGGTGTGGATGTGGCCAGGAACAGGTTTAGTTTAAATTTGGATGAGAGATGACATGTGCCTGCTGTAGAATAAAAAGGTGGGGGAAACCCTGAAAAAGAATGATACTGTTCACAATGTTTTCCTTTTGGAAAGAGAGGGGGCTTACCCTCTGCCCAGTGCCCACCTGTCCAATCTCCTCCCCTATCCTTCCTCCCCCTCCCCTCCCTGCCCCTCCCCCTCCCCTCCCTGCCCCTCTCCCACATCAGTTTCAACTATCCTAACCATGATTGCACAGGAGTAAATCCCACTGAACTCAAAAAGCATGCAAATTATCATACCTGCCCTCCCCTCCCTCTCCCTCCTATCCCCTCCCTCTTGCCCCTTCCTTCCCCCATCCCCTTCCAATCCCCTCCTTCCTCCTCTCCCTCCCCTATGGTCAGTTTTACCTATCCTAAGTATGACTGCACGGGAGTAATCCCATTGAACTCAAAAAGCATGCAAATGATCAAACCTGCCCTCCCCTTCTCCTCCCTCCCACCACCTCCATTTTGCCCCTTCCTTCCCCTTCCCCTTCCGTTCCCTTCCTTCCCCTTCCCCCTCCTTCTGCTCCCCTCTCCCCCTTCTTCCTTCCCTCTACTCTCTCCTCCCCCTCCTCCTTCCCCATGGTCAGTGTTACCTATCCTATGCATGATTGCACATGAATAAATCCCGCTGAACTCAATAAGCAAGCAAATGATCAGACCTGCCTTTCCTCTCCTTCCCCTCTCCTCTCCTTTCCTTCTCTCTTCTTCCTCTCCTCTCCTTTTCCTTCTTCCTCCTCCCCTGCTCACTCCAGGCCTCCCTCCCCATGGTCAGTTTTACCTATCCTATGCATGATTGCATGGGAGTAAATCCCACTTAACTCAATAAATATGGAAATGATCAAACCTGCCCTCACCCTCCTCCTCATGTGCCTCTGAGCATATGGTAAGTGGTGGCAACACCTGCAATCAGCCCAAAGACCAGAAACAAGACATGTGCTGTGCTGATCTTGTTTTAGCAGGGAGGAAGCAACAATATTAAAACAGTTTTGATAGTCACTTTAAATATATTTAATTTACTTTGCAATTTAGTGAAGTTTCCTATAGTAAATCATTCTCTTTTGCTTCTGTTTCTGTGGATATGTGAAGTACAGCAACACTTTGCAACACTAAAAAAGCTCCAGTCTGAAACATGAAAGGCTGTCTTCACCATCATAAGACATTGACCAATAAAAAAGCTTTGAAATTACTTCTAAAAAATTGACACAGATTTCCAGGATGAATAATAATATAATTGTCTAGGTTAGCTTCTCTGTAGAAACATTAGTAACTGTCATGGCCCTGTCAGAGGACTCCTCAGATGAGGACGACTCGGGAGTAACAGCAGCAGACCCAGGAGCAGCAGGAGACACGGAGGAGCCTCCTGAGAATCCAGCTCCTTCTCCCCCTCAGCTGCAAAGCACCCCAGATACAGCAGAGTCCCTGCAGCCAGACACAGACAGTGAACAGGATACTCCCCCCTCACCTGCAGAACGTAGACAGCAGAAGGTCAGGCAGAAGAGAGGCAGGCCTGTCTCCTTAAGGCCCAAACGCTGAGGGCTCACACCTGCTGTCCATCCTGCTCTTTATAAGGCACACCTTGGCTGCAGCTTGTTGCTGACTGCAACGTCAGGCGTGGCTGGTGTGTTCCTAGTTTCCTGGCACCCTCTTTCGGACTGACCCCTTGGCACTTGATCCCGGACCTCTACTGACCTCACTTCTGGACTCCTGACTCGGCAAGTACGCTTCGGACAAGCCTGGCCCTTATCAGCTCCCCTCCTCCTAGACCTGGCAGATTTATGACCAGACTGCCGGCTAAGGACTTTGCTTCCCTGCCAACCACCCAGGAATTTCCAGCCCCCCACCGGCACTGCTGACGCAGTGTAGAGCTGACAGTTTGCAGTCAGCCAAAACAAAGCAGGCAAACGAGGGAGTGGGGGAAGTGCTGACCATGGAGCAACTCCAGCAGGAAAACTTGCTCCTGCGCTCACAAGTAGACCAGCTGTTGTTGGCCGTCCAAGGCTTGCAAACCCAGCTAGCAGCAGCCCCACCCCCTCTCCCTACAGGGAGAGCCAAGTGCCCTGTGACTCTCCCAGAGAAATTTACTGGGGCTTCCGACCAGCTCCCAGCCTTCTTGGCCCAGGCCCAGGTCTTCATGGAGTTACGACCAGAGGCCTTCCCAGATGATAAGACCCAGGTGGGATTCTTGATTAACCTGTGCACCGGGGCCGCAGCTAGATGGGCCACGCCCCTACTCCTCGAGCGGAGCCCCGTGCTCAACGACTTAGCCACCTTCACCAGAGAACTGAAGGCTATGTTCGAGGACCCAGTCCAATCAGCTACAGCCAACCGCCGCATACGCCAGCTGCGGCAAGGCCGACGCCCCTTGGGGGAATATGTAACAGACTTTCGTTTATTACAACAAAACCTGGGCTGGAACGAAGCAGCTCTCATGGACCAATTTCAGGAGGGGTTGTCAGATGAGCTTCTGGATGAGCTAGCTAGGGTGGAGCGCCCTGGAACCCTGCACGCCCTCATACGCCTGTGTCTCCAGATTGACGGGAGGCTGGAAAGCAGGCGTGCTGCCAACCGACCCCGGCCAGTCTACAGAGCATCAGCCCCAGTGGCTGGGCCCTCGGAGCCCGTCGGCAAGGACTCTACACCCCCGGCAGAACCGATGCAGCTGGGAGGGGCTCGGCCACATTTCTCTGCGGCCGAAAAGCTGCTGACACCGGCAACAGGGCCTCTGCCTGTATTGCGGGGCCCCGGGACATTTTGCAGCCCAGTGTTCCGCGAAACGACCCACAGCCCCTGCCTCGGGAAACGTCCATGCCCTGGCCTTCACAGGCCCCTGAGCCGGGGCAACCTCGTGGTTCAAGGGGCCTGCCACCTCAGTTCCTCACCGCCCAAGCATCTGACCGTGTTGATCGCACTGACAGTCCCCAGAAGGGGGACCCTACAAGTACCCACCATGCTGGACTCGGGATCCACCAGCAATTTTATGGACGTGTCCTTTGCCAAGCTCCACCGGGTTCCTAGTCAACCCATTCGCCGCCCCCTCCTGGTGGAGACTATTGATGGCTGGCTTCTCGCCTCGGGCCCTGTAGTACAGGAGACAGTGCCGCTCGACGTGGCCCTGGGGGAGCACCAGGAAAGCCTCCAGTTCTACCTGGCTGCCGCACCCCACTTCCCAGTCGTGCTGGGCCTGGCGTGGCTCCAGCGGCACAACCCCATCATCCAGTGGTCCACGGGCCGGCTGACCCTCGGATCCCCATATTGCCAAGCCACCTACTGGAGGCCAAAGGAGCGCATCCTAATGACCCGGGAGGCAAGCTCCGCGCTCGAGGCCTTACCGGAGCAGTACCGGGAGTTCGCGGATGTGTTTGGGAAGCAAGAGGCAGACCAGTTGCCGCCCCATCGTCCTTACGACTGTCCCATTGATCTGCTACCCGGAGCCAAGATTCCCGTGGGCCGGCTTTACTCCCTGTCAGAACCCGAACTGGCAACCCTCAGAGAGTTCCTAGACAAGAACCTGCGCCGAGGGTTCATTCGCCCTTCCACGTTTCCTGCAGCCGCCCCTGTCCTCTTTGTCAAAAAGAAATGTGGGGAACTCCGGCTGTGCAATGATATCCTGGGACAGGATATCGCCAACATGTCACCCCACTGCTAAAAGAATTGCACTGGCTGCCCATTTGCTAGCGGGCCAATTCAAGGTTCTAGTTTTGGTGTACAAAGCCCTATACAGCTCGGGACCAGGATACCTGAAAGACCGTCTTATCCCTCCTATACCCAGTCGATCACTGCACTCTGCAGGTGAGGGCCTCCTGCAGATACCATCTTATCAGGAGGTTAGTTCTGCGCAATACCTGGTGGAACGCCTCTCCCAGTATGAATCTACCCGGACACTGCGCTCAACATCTAAGGCCCTCCTCCGAGTGCCATCCCATCGAGAAGCTCGGAGGGTAGTGACTAGAACCAGGGCCTTTTCCGTGGTGGCCCCCGAACTGTGGAATAGCCTTCACGATGAGGTGCGCCTGGCGCCGACGCTACTATCTTTTCGGCGCCAGGTGAAAACCTTTTTATACTCCCAGGCATTTTAAAGCATGTTTTAATAGCATTTTCATCTTTATTTTGTTTTTTGGATGTTGTTTGGTTCTTTTATTGTTTGTTTATTTTATTTATTTATTTATTTATTGTATTATTGTATTTATATATTGCGCTTGTTTTTATCTTTTTGTACACCGCCCAGAGAGCCTTCGGGCTTAGGGTGGTATATAAATTAAATTAAATAAATAAATAAATATAGGAAAAGGACCTTTAGTGTGGTGGCACCTACCCTGTAGAATTCCCTCCCCTTAAATATTAGGCAGGTACCATCTCTGCTATCTTTTCAGCGCCTTTTGAAGACTTTCCTCTTTCAACAAGCCTTTTAAGTCGAGACCTATCCCAGTCTGCGTCTGTGTTAGAATTGGTTTTGATATGTTTTTTAATAATATGTTTGTAACCCTTTTTTAAAAAAAGATGTTTTTAAAGCTTTTAAAAATGTTTTTAATGTTGTTTTGTTTTAATGTATTTTAAGGTCTTTTATGATGTTTTAAAGTGTTTTTAGTATTTCTGTTTGCTGCCCTGGGCTCCTGCTGGGAGGAAGGGTGGGATATAAATCAAATAATAAATAAATAAATAAATAAATAAATCTTTTGAGATGGCAGGTGTTGCCACCACTCCTCATATTCTCAGAGGCACATGTTACCAAATTCTTCCAAGCTACACTGGAAGTGGACTGGACTGTGAAAGACCAACCCAAATTGTGTTTGCATTTTGACAAATTTGTAGGGCAGTCCAATATCTCAGAGAGGAGGTCAGGTCTCCTGCTCCCCTGGTGCATTCACTATAGCTGCCCAATTTCCCTGCTTTTTAAAGTTTGATAGAGATATCTGTTGGCTATAAAGTACGTTCTTAAACTGCAAGGTTTTTTGCCTATTAGTGATTTTGTAAAAAATCTATGAGGTCCAAAGGAATGGACAGTGCCTAAGTCATAACCTTGTTGGTTTTGGCTCTGTGCAACTGTTCCAAGAGACAGTATGCTGTCAGCATCACTGAGATGCTAAGTGAAGGTTCAAAAGCAAAATGGGAATTAGATGTGGACAGATAACTAGAACGGTAAGCTAAGTACTCATGAACCAACTCCATGGCTCACTGGATTTAAATCTGTCATTCATATCCTAAACCCACTTAACCAGCAGTACACTCTATTGAATGGAATGGGGATTGCTTCTGAGTAGACATTGTATAGGATTGTCTGTCTGGCGGGTGAATAGCAGGGACAACGGGGGCATATGACAGTTTAATATCATTGTCAGTTGCTCCACTCTTCCCCTTCAGAACTCCAGGGTATCTCTTACCTTCAGAGACTTCTGGTGAGCCATTACTCCAGTGGTTCTCAAAGTTTTTTGGTTTGCGGCGCACTGTAAAACATATAAAAATTTTCTGGTGCACTTTGTGTACAAAATTAAATATATTTTAATATATTTTAAACTATGAGTAAAAATAAACTATAGAAAACTATTACTTACCCTATACAAATGGGTTTCTTCTCATTTTTAAAATACACTTTCATAATATTTGAGGCACACCTAGCCACCTCTTAGGGCGCACCAGTGTGCCTGGGTACACTGTTTGAGAATCACTGCATTACTCTATGAGCTTGGCACTCCTGTCATCATCACTAGATCCTGTCCTGTTTTGCTTATGTTCTTGCTGTTCAGCCTATCACTCTCCTTCTCTCCCTTCTCCCTGTGACTTGCCACTGACTGACATTATTGACCCCAGACCTTCTTCCTTTTTCTTTCTCTCTGTCTTCCCACTTTCTCTCTCAGGCAATGCCTGTCACCTCTGTTTCTCCCAGTCTCCTCTTGTTAGGGTTGCCATATTGCCCGGTTAGCTGGGTTTTACCTGGATTCTTTGTATGCCACCTGGCGCCCGGTTAGCCCGTTAGGTGGCCCGGATTCTCAACTTTAATTTAAAAAAAATAATTAAGTTTCTAGGTGGTCCGGTTCTCAAGATATACATAAAAACGTCAGCCCCCCCGACTATTAAATCTTTCTTTAAACAGTACTGTATAGCACTTTGTAGCTTTAACCCCGCCCGTTCAGGATTGCAGCCAATCAGTGAAGCCAGGGTTGTGTTTCAGTTTGATTGACCTGAGGCAGCGTCTAGAAAACGTCATTGCAATGCCAGAAAATTGTGGTTTCCCCCCCTGTGTATCTGAAAAGCTCATAAATTGGGTAAGTATATACATTTCAGTTTTTCCCCCTCTTGTGTGCAGGAGTCAGATTTTGAAAACCTTCCCAATACTTGCTTTTGTAAAAGCAATGTTAATCCCATATGCCCAGAGTAAATCCCATTGAATTTAATAGGGCTTACCTTTGAGTAGACATGGTTATGAATGTGCTGAAAATCAATGGGATTTTGGAGTGAATGTAAAAAAGAATTGTGTTTGTGTTCTAACTTTTTCTGTCCCCCCCTCCAGTCCTATTTTAAAGCAAGTTTGTTTTTATGTGCCTTCAAGTCGATTACGACTTATGGCGACCCTATGAATCAGCGACCTCCAAGAGCATCTGTCATGAACCACTCTGCCCAGATCTTGTAAGTTCAGGTCTATGGCTTCCTTTATGGAATCAATCCATCTCTTGTTTGGCCTTCCTCTTTTTCTACTCCCTTCTGTTTTTCCCAGCATTATTGTCTTTTCTAGTGAATCATGTCTTCTCATTATGTGTCCAAAGTATGATAACCTTAGTTTCAACATTTTAGCTTCAAGTGATAGTTCTGGTTTAATTTGATCTAACACCCAATTATTTGTCTTTTTCACAGTCCATGGTATGCGCAAAGCTCTCCTCCAGCACCACATTTCAAATGAGTTGATTTTTCTCTTATCTGCCTTTTTCACTGTCCAACTTTCATATCCATACAAAGAGATCGGGAATACCATGGTCTGAATGATCCTGACTGTGGTGTTCAGTGATATATCTTTGCATTTGAGGATCTTTTCTAGTTCTCTCACAGCTGCCCTACCCAGTCCTAGCCTTCTTCTGATTTCTTGACTATTGTCTCCATTTTGGTTAATGACTATGCCGAGGTATTGATAATCCTTGACAAGTTCAATGTCCTCATTGTCAACTGTAAAGTTACATAAATCTTCTGTTGTCATTACTTTAGTCTTCTTGACGTTCAGCTGTAGTACTGCTTTTCTGCTTTCCTCTTTAACTTTCATCAGCATTTGTTTCAAATCATTACTGGTTTCTGCTAAGAATATGGTATCATCTGCATATCTTAAATTATTGATGTTTCTCTCTCCAATTTTCACACCTCCTTCATCTTGGTCCAATCCCGCTTCCCGTATGATATGTTCTGCGTACAGATTAAACAAGAAGGGTGATAAAATACACCCCTGTCTCACACCCTTTCCGATGGGGAACCAATCGGTTTCTCCACATTCTGTCCTTACAGTAGCCTCTTGTCCAGAGTATAGGTTGCGCATCAGGACAATCAGATGTTGTGGCACCCCCATTTCTTTTAAAGCATTCCATAGTTTTTCATGATCTACACAGTCAAAGGCTTTGTTGTAGTCTATAAAGCACAGGGTGATTTTCTTCTGAAGTTCCTTGCTCTGTTCCATTATCCAACGTATGTTTGCAGTATAATCTCTGGTGCCTCTTCCCTTTCTAAATCCAGCTTGGATGTCTGGCATTTCTCGCTCCATATATGGTAAGGGCCTTTGTTGTAGAATCTTGAGCATTACTTTACTTGCATGGGATATTAAGGCAATATTTCGGTAATTACTGCATTCTCTGGGATCCCCTTTCTTTGGATATATATTGAACGCTTCCAGTCTGTGGGCCATTGTTTAGTTTTCCATATTTCTTGACAAATTCTTGTCAAAATGTGGCCAGATTCTTAGTAGCTTGTAGCAACTCTACTGGTATGCCATCTATTCCTGGTGATTTGTTTCTTCCAAGAATTTTAAGAGCAGCTTTCACCTCAAATTCTAAAATTTCTGGTTCTTCATCATATGGTTCCTCCATGAATGAGTCTGTCATCCTGTCATCTCTTTTATAGAGTTCTTCAGTGTATTGCTTCCATCTTCCTTTTATTTCATCTCAGTCAGTCAGTGTGTTCCCCTGTTGATTATTCAACATCCCTACTCGTGGTTTAAATTTCCCTTTCATTTCTCTAATCTTTTGGAATAGGGCTCTTGTTCTTCCCATTTTGTTGTCCTTTTCTATTTCTATACAATAACTATTATGATAGTTTTATTTGTCCCTATGTATTAGTTGTTGTATAGTTGCATTTAGGGTTCTGACCATGATTCTATCTCCTTTTGCTTTTGCTTTCCTTCTCTCTTTAACCATTTGAAGAGTTTCTTCAGTCATCCATTGAGGTCTTTCTCTCTTTTTAACTAGAGGTATTGTCTTTTTGCATTCTTCCCTGATCATGCGTCTGACTTCATTCCATAGTTCTTCTGGTTCTCTGTCAACTAAGTTTAAACCCTGAAACCTGTTCCTTATTTGATCTTTATATGCTTCTGGGATGTTATTTAAATTGTATATTGGCATTACGAGTGCTTTGTTGTTCTTCTTTAGTTTTACTCTGATTTTCGATACGATCAGTTCATGATCTGTACCGCAGTCTGCTCCTGGTCTTGTTTTTGCAGAAAGTATGAAACTTCTCCATCTTCTGTTTCCAATTATATAATCAATTTGATTCCTATATTGACCATCTGGTGATGTCCACGTGTACAGCCATCTTTTTGGTTGCTCAAAAACTGTGTTGGCAAGAAACAAATCATTGGCTTCACAGAATTCAATAAGTCTTTCTCCTGCTTCATTTCTGTCACATAAGCCCCATTTCCCCACAATTCCTAGTTCTTCTCTGTTCCCTACTTTTGCATTCCAGTCCCCCATGATTATCATCATATCTTGTTTTGGTGTGTGATCAATTTCCTCCTGTACTTCTGCGTAAAATCTCTTCAATTCCTCTTCTTCTGCATTTGATGTTGGAGTGTAGACTTGGATGATGGTTATGTTAATAGGTTTCCCATTTAATCTCATTGATATCACTCGCTCAGACCTTGCGTTGTAGCTCTTAATTGCTTTTGCTACATCACTTCTCACTATTAAAGCAACCCCGTTTCTTCTTTATTTCTCATTTCCTGCATAAAATATTTTGTAGTTGCCTGATTGAAAATGTCCCATTCCAGTCCATTTTAATTCACTCACGCCAAGTATTGTAATGTTGATACGCTCCATTTCTTGCTTGACAATTTCTAACTTTCCCTGGTTCATGCTTCTCACATTCCATGTTCCTACTGTGTGCGTCGTACAACTCCGGACTCTCCTTTCGCATATGTGTGCATCAGCCTCTGGGCTTCCTTTCGGCTTTGACCCAGCTGCGTCATTAGTCACAGCGCTACTCGTACTTGTCCTTTGTTCTTCCCCAGTAGCTCGGTGTGTGTCTTCTGACCTGGGGGTTTCGTATTGCATTTTGGATACTCTGTTCATAGGGTTTTCGTGGTAAGAGGTATTCAGAGGTGGTTTACCATTGCCTTCCTCTGAGTTTGGATGCATCTTAGTCTGGTGTCTCAGCTTTGACCATTCTGCCATGGGTGCCCCTGCTAGGAGTCTAGCCTTTTGGTCTAGACTCCTGACGGCATTGCTCTCAGCTTCTTCAACACTCTCAAACCCCCTCACTATGTTAAGGTGTGCATCCTAAAGGGGGTTAAAGCAAGTAGGCAGGGCTTACTTAGGTATTACAATTTTTATTCTGTAGGAAACTAATACTGATTTTTTTAAAACTAATACTGATTTTTCTGCAATGACCAACTGGTTTGACAATAAACTATTATATGGGCTGTATGTATTTATACATCTGCAGTGTGTGCATGTGCGTGTATGGAGTGTTTCCAACAACCCTGTGAGGTAGGGTTGGAAACCAAAGCAGCTCACAACAAGAAATAAAGCCATTTAAAATCCATTAACCATAAAAACAAGTATAAACAGTTGCAAAGCAGCGTAAAGTGGCATGATTTGGAATTTTGGGTTGTGTGAATGAAGTTGCTTATCACTTGAGGTTGCATTTCTGTCCCTGTTTGAGTAAGCCCCACTGAATACACTGGGACTTGCTTCTGAATAAATAAACCTAGGATTGCACTATAAATATCTTTATAGTTTGTGTAATTAATAAATATATTTGATAGTCATGCTTATAAAAATATTTCTTCATTTATCATAGTTTTGGTTTTTGGTTAGGAATCCTGACTGGTTGTGAGATGCTTAGTTTTCTGCCTTACTGATAGGAATCTTGTTGTGGTTGGTATGGTATTGCATTTAAGAAATCATGGTACGAAATGGCCTGAATCAGTATAAGGCAGATTCCTTGGTTCCTAAAAGTGGGAAGAGACTCAAGGGCCACAGTGACTCTGACATTTATTTATGTATTTTTATTTACAACATTTATATACCACTTTATTGTAAAAAATCTCAAAGCGGTTTACAGAGAGAATTAAAACAATAAAATTATTGGCAAAAGCGTTAAGGACAGATGCTTAAAAACATTCAAAGTAATAAAACCAACAATGTGTTAAAAACAGATATAAAAACACAATAGCTTCCACATGCCTGGAGAGGCTTGCCTCAAGAAAACTGATTTTAGCAGGTGCTGAAAACAGGCGTCTGCCTAATGTCAATAGGCAAGGAGTTCCAAAGCGTAGGTGCTGCCATTTTACAGGACTGATTTCTTACAAGAGCAGAACAAGTACTGTGTGGCACCCATAACATGAAAAGCACAGCTTGAACTTGGCCTGGTAGCAAATCAGCAACCAATGGAGATTTCAGAGCAGAGGTATTATGTGCTGATAGGATCTCACTCATGTCAGCAATTGTGCTGCAGCATTCTGCATTAACTGCAGTCCCCAGGTCAGGTTGTGCTGCATGGGGATTTCTGTGACCTTGGCTGACTGGCTGCTAGGATTTTTTTAGTTTGGGTTTTTGGTTATGAATCCTGACTGGTTGTGGGATGCTGAGTTTTCTGCCTTACTTATAGGAATCTTGTTGTGGTTGGTATGGTATTACATTTAGGAAAGTGTTACTGCCTTTTGTGTTGTTGTTTTCCTGTTTGCATTTCACTTATTTTTAAACTCACTCTGTTACAGCCATAGAAGCAACAACAGCATATGCAAGATAATTAACTCCCATTAGTGATAAGAGCAAGAATTTATATTTATTATTTTAAGTAAAACAAGAGGCTTATGAGTACGTTGAAGAGGACCAGATATTTTATTTCTGAGCCCAGGACTGGGTCTTTCATGATGCCCGGTGTGTGTGTGTGTGTGGGGGGAACGGGACAGGAGAGTAGTCGATAAGACAGACATCCTGGCATTGGTAATCTAATTAGCAAGGTATGTGTGGGGTTGTTGCACACTTCCAGGCCCAGTTTCATTTTGAGTACGGAGATGGAACCTGTGTAGATGTGGTTGATCAAAGGGAGAAGAAATTTTGAGTTAAGCAAAGCTCTGCTTTTATAAAACCTAAGAAACATACAGATACTTTGAATGTCTGAGTGCCTGCACCAGTGGAATACTGGAGGAACTTGTAAAACTTGCTGCAACAGTATTTAGAACTGAGCATGTGGTGTGAAATACTCCTTTTCCTAACATTTTGGCTTCTTGTTTTTCTCCACCCACCACATCTCTGAAATATATCGTATATGTAATGGTTAAGCGTACTGCTGCCCTGACTTACTTTATGTTTGTTGCTATTTTGTGTTTTTATTATGTTTTTATATTGATTGTGTATTTTTATTGTTTTTATTATATTTGTAAGCTGTGCTGAGCTCTGTTTTTAACAGCAGAAGGGCAAGATATAAATCCTCTTAATCAATCAATCAATATTCCATAGTGTTGGAAACTAGTCTAGGCATGTAAGGCTGAAAATGTTCCTTTTTTAAAAAAGATTTCTCACATCTTTCCCAAGTTTTGGTGGTAATTCCTAGGCACAAAAAGAAAACAACTGGACAATCCAAACATCAATATGCAAATAATGTGCATAATATGCAAATAATATGCACAATATGCAAATTAGCCTGCCCGGATTTGTAGAACTGGAATATGGCAACCCTACCTCTTGTGCCCTCTCTCTGTTCTCCCCCTCTCCTTGTTTTTGGCTCTTGCCACCACTCTGCTACTCTTTCTCCTTTCTCTTCCCTTTTAGGACCTGCTGAGAATGCACAGCCAGATGCTCTTTTAACTTGCATCTCTCTGTGTGTTGGCTTTTGCCATGTTACTGTCTTGCCTCCCCACTTCTGGTCTGTCTCAACCAGCTCCCCATCAGAATATAAGATTAAAGGAGCAGCAGGAGATTGTCATGATGCTGTCTCCCTACAGTAGTATAAACAACAACATAGGCTGCACTTCTTGCTCTGCACGAAGATGGGAGGGCCCAAAGTGCAAAAGGTTATTGTTTGAGGAGGAAGGACAGCTCAAGGGGAAAGGGCCAAATCCCCCCTATGCTGTTGCCCTCTGGCCTACAAAGACTTGGCTGGCCCTGCACATAAGGCGGAACAGAAGGGCTAACAAAAACCAATTCCAGATGGTTGAGTTATTAACTCATCTTTACCACTTCTCTAAGTGGTACTCTAACTCAATTGACTAGACCATACTTGGAGAGAATTGAATTCTGGTAAAGTGGTTGACATTTTAGTTTCAAATTAACACAAGATCTGAAATTATTCATATTATATTTTAGCGGGCAAGGGTTAGGTGTTATAATAGATAGCAGTTCCATCCAGCAGGGGGAACTGCAGGGAGACTGCCATGGAGTTCTGGAAGCTGAGTTCCAGTGTATAGGTCAGGTGGGAGGAGCCAGAGAAAACTCAGTGGATCTTGTAACAGTTCTCTTAATACAGCTTTAGTTATAGCAAGCAGGTTTCTGTCTTCTCTAAGCAAAGAAAGCACTATTAAAACATTAGAGTTAAACATATTTCAGTTGCACAGTAGGGAGAGGTTAGAAATACATTCATTTTTAATGATGTTGGCATAACCTGGTACTTTCATGTCTCCATTTAGTTGTAAAATGCAAGGACCTTGATGCTGTCCACAGGCCACTGCTCATGAACTGCAGTCATCCTCTGGGGAGCTTCAGTTATGATTCCAGCTGTGGCTTCAGTTGTGATGAAGGATTTGAAATGAATGGCCTGGCCACCTTGCAGTGCTTGCCATCTGGGGGCTGGTCAGCAGAGATACCGCAGTGTATAGGTATGTACTGTCATGGCTGAAGCCAGGTGTTGACATAAGTGTGTTAGTTGCCAAGGCCCAGAAACTGGCAAAAAGGCCACTGAGCAAAGCACTGTTGCCATCTTGCTTTGGACATCAGGTTCTAAATTGATGGCTAATTTTGTTGCAGTAATATGTTGCAGGAGATATTCCCAGTGGAAAGAGAACAATGAGCAGGTGGTTTATCGTCAGTCCATGTTCTTCATGGCCAGAATCCTGATCTACAAGGTCACATCATGAATAGCACATATGTGCCTGACTGAATTCTTCCTTTTCTGTTCTTTAGCTGTCCAGTGCCGGCCATTAAATATTCCTGTTCATGGAGACCTCATCTGCTCCCACATCCACAGGGAATTCCAGTACCAGTCTAGTTGCAACTTTAGCTGTACTGAGGGCTTCCTACTAAGTGGAGCAGAGACATCAGTGTGTGAAGCATCTGGAGAATGGAGTTCCCTGGAGCCGATATGTCAAGGTTCAGTTTCCTTACACTCCCATTGCATTATTACTGGCTCAGAACTTGGTAGTACTTGGGACGTACCATGAATATAAGGCCAGAATCAGAAATATATGTTGACCGGAAAGCTGCTGCAAATTTAGATGCATGTAATTAACATCATGCACATACATTTTGTAAAGTTGGATGATTTCAAACAGCTGTAATGAACATGTTACATTTAGGGTTGTCAGCTTTTTGCTGATCCTGCTCTGTGCCTTTTACAGCAGCCTAAGAGATTAAACAGAAGCATTTCCTGGGGTAGAGATACAGAGATATGGACAGTTTCCGTTGCTTCATCTCTGCATATCTGATTGCTGTTTTAAGGCACAGAGCAAGTGAAAGGTGACAACCCTGGTTTTAAAAATAAATAAATAAACCTGAGCCGCTACTGGGAGGAAGGGTGTGATATAAATTAAATCGTATTCATATATTGTACAGGCGGGCCCCTCTTATATGGCAGGTTCCGTTCCAGACCCCCGCCATAAAGCGGAACCCCATTGAGTATAATGGGGCACATTGCACGAAAATGATGCAAAAATGCCGCAAAATGCAGCAAAATCGGCTTTAAAACGGGGAATGAAAGCCGCTGCATTAGCGGAACGCTGGGAAGCGATGCGCCGATAAGCGGGGCCCTACTGTAATGCACTAAGGGATTCTGTAGTGGGATTTGGAATGACTGGGTGAGCTTCTCTAATATCACAGCAGAGTCAGGGCAAGCAGGAGTTTTCTGGCCACTGTGTGCTATACTTGGTCTCTGGCTGCGATTGACTTGAGCTGCACAGATCTGACAAAGGTTCAAGGCAGGCAGGGCCTAGGCAAGGATGAAGCAGAAGCCTAGGAAAAGAGGAGGTAAGGCCCTGAGAAGGCAGCAGGCCACAAGAAAGATAGAAAAAAAGAGGCTAGAAAGGGGAGGTGCATGTGGCTGATCTGAAAAGGCTAGTTACATTTTGTGTTGTAGGTCTCAATTCTAAGGCTCCTGCTCTGATATGTAAGAAAAAATGCCCTTGAAAAATCAGAACTGAATACCATACATGAATTTGTTTCTTACTGTCTTAGCTGCTTTGTGGCTAATCCTAGTCTTTTTCATACCTTTTCACTGCAGCCATGAGGGCTAGAAATCCATGGGATAATTGCAATCTTATTTACTGTAACTCTTACAGTTTTGGCAGACCGTCCCCGTGTCCAATGTGGAATGAATCCATTTAAATCAGATTTAATTTGGAGGACATTCATCTGTGTCTAGCAGCTCTTACTAAGGCAGCTGTAGGAGGGTGGGTGGCTATAGCGCTGGTGGGGAGACAAGCTGGGCCACATGTACTATATATAGTTCATAGCTTAGTTTATAAACCCAATTTACAGAGCAATCCAACTCCTGGGAAGCCAGCAGGAGGGGGGCTGGTGGAGGAGGAGCCGCGGGAAGGTCTGTGGCACCCATTTCACATTCAGGAGCCACCAGGCTTGCTCAGTGCAGGCTCAGCCAGGAGCTGTGTGCAGGGACCAGAAAGTAGAGGCAGACTCCTCCACAGAATTGTTGTGGGTGGTGATACCATGCCCCAGGAGGGACTTAATACTGGGAACGATCTATCGTCCCCCTGATCAAAATGCTCAGGGAGACCTTGAGATGAGATATGAAATTGAGGAAGCATCCAAACTAGGAAATGTGGTAGTAATGGGTGACTTCAAGTACCCAGACATAGACTGGCTGCATATGTGTTCCAGTCATGACAAAGAAGCAAAGTTTCTAGATATTCTAAATGACTATTCCCTAGACCAGTTGGTCATGGAACCGACCAGAGGGACGGCAACCCTGGACTTAATCCTCAGTGGGGACCGGGACCTGGTGCGAGATGTAAGTGTTGTTGAACCGATTGGGAGCAGTGACCACAGTGCTATTAAATTAAACATACATGTAACTGGCCAATTGCCAAGAAAATCCAACACGGTCACATTTGACTTCAAAAGAGGAAACTTCACAAAAATGAGGGGATTGGTAAAAAGAAAGCTGAAAAACAAAGTCCAGAGGGTCACATCACTCGAAAATGCTTGGAAGTTGTTTAAAAACACTATATTAGAAGCTCAACTGGAGTGCATACCGCAGATCAGAAAAGGTACCACCAGGGCCAAGAAGATGCCAGCATGGTTAACGAGCAAAGTCAAGGAAGCTCTTAGAGGCAAAAAGTCTTCCTTCAGAAAATGGAAGTCTTGTCCGAATGAAGAAAATAAAAAAGAACACAAACTCTGGCAAAAGAAATGCAAGAAGACAATAAGGGATGCTAAAAAAGAATTTGAAGAGCACATTGCTAAGAACATAAAAACCAACAACAAAAAATTCTATAAATACATTCAAAGCAGGAGACCATCTAGGGAGGCGATTGGACCCTTGGATGATAAGGGAGTCAAAGGTGTACTAAAGAACGATAAGGAGATTGCAGAGAAGCTAAATGAATTCTTTGCATCTGTCTTCACAGTGGAAGATATAGGGCAGATCCCTGAACCTGAACTAACATTTGCAGGAAGGGATTCTGAGGAACTGAGACAAATAGTGGTAACGAGAGAGGAAGTTCTAGGCTTAATGGACAATATAAAAACTGACAAATCACCGGGCCCGGATGGCATCCACCCGAGAGTTCTCAAAGAACTTTTTATGCTCCCAGGCATTTTAATCTTTTAATTTTCTTAATCTTTCTATTTTTAATATGTATCCTTCTTAATTTGTGTTGTATTTGTTTTTGTTGTGCTTTCTGTTGTTTGTTTGTACATGTTTTTGTGACTTTTTACCATGATATATTGTATTTTACCTTGTTTGTTCACCGCCCTGAGAGCTATTCTGCTAAGGGCGGTATATAAATTGAAATAATAAATAAATAAATAAATAACTCAAATGTGAAATTGCTGATCTGCTAACTAAAATATGTAACTTGTCCCTCGGGTCCTCCTCCGTGCCTGAGGACTGGAAAGTGGCAAATGTAACACCAATCTTCAAAAAGGGATCCAGAGGGGATCCCGGAAATTACAGGCCACTTAGCTTAACTTCTGTCCCTGGAAAAATGGTAGAAAGTATTATTAAAGCTAGATTAACTAAGCACATAGAAGAACAAGCCTTGCTGAAGCAGAGCCAGCATGGCTTCTGCAAGGGAAAGTCCTGTCTCAGTAACCTATTAGAATTCTTTGAGAGTGTCAACAAGCATATAGATAGAGGTGATCCAGTGGACATAGTGTACTTAGACTTTCAAAAAACATTTGACAAGGTACCTCACCAAAGACTTCTGAGGAAGCTTAGCAGTCATGGAATAAGAGGAGAGGTCCTCTTGTGGATAAGGAATTGGTTAAGAAGGAGAAAGCAGAGAGTAGGAATAAACGGACAGTTCTCCCAATGGAGGGCTGTAGAAAGTGGAGTCCCTCAAGGATCGGTATTGGGACCTGTACTTTTCAACTTGTTCATTAATGACCTAGAATTAGGAGTGAGCAGTGAAGTGGCCAAGTTTGCTGACGACACTAAATTGTTCAGGGTTGTTAAAACAAAAAGGGATTGCGAAGAGCTCCAAAAAGACCTCTCCAAACTGAGTGAATGGGCGGAAAAATGGCAAATGCAATTCAATATAAACAAGTGTAAAATTATGCATATTGGAGCAAAAATCTGAATTTCACATATACGCTCATGGGGTCTGAACTGGCGGTGACCGACCAGGAGAGAGACCTCGGGGTTGTAGTGGACAGCACGATGAAAATGTCGACCCAGTGTGCGGCAGCTGTGAAAAAGGCAAATTCCATGCTAGCGATAATTAGGAAAGGTATTGAAAATAAAACAGCCGATATCATAATGCCATTGTATAAACCTATGGTGCGGCCGCATTTGGAATACTGTGTACAGTTCTGGTCGCCTCATCTCAAAAAGGATATTCTAGAGTTGGAAAAGGTTCAGAAGAGGGCAACCAGAATGATCAAGGGGATGGAGCGACTCCCTTACGAGGAAAGGTTGCAGCATTTGGGGCTTTTTAGTTTAGAGAAAAGACGGGCCAGAGGAGACATGATAGAAGTGTATAAAATTATGCATGGCATTGAGAAAGTGGATAGAGAAAAGTTCTTCTCCCTCTCTCATAGTACTAGAACTCGTGGACATTCAAAGAAGCTGAATGTTGGAAGATTCAGGACAGACAAAAGGAAGTACTTCTTTACTCAGCACATAGTTAAACTATGGAATTTGCTCCCACAAGATGCAGTAATGGCCACCAGCTTGGATGGCTTTAAAAGAAGATTAGACAAAGTCATGGAGGACAGGGCTATCAATGGCTACTAGCCATGATGGCTGTGCTGTGCCACCCTAGTCAGAGGCAGCATGCTTCTGAAAACCAGTTGCTGGAAGCCTCAGGAGGGGAGAGTGTTCTTGCACTCGGGTCCTGCTTGCGGGCTTCCCCCAGGCACCTGGTTGGCCACTGTGCGAACAGGATGCTGGACTAGATGGGCCACTGGCCTGATCCAGCAGGCTCTTCTTATGTTCTTAAGTAAAAGCTGGCTTTCGTAAATACAGTAGGGCCCCACTCATACAGTGGGTTTCGTTCCAGACCCCCGCCTAAAAGCGAAACCCATTGAAAAGTGGAACTCCATCAATAAAATGACGTCTGACGCCTGAAAAGCTCTGTAAAAGCGGAACAAGTGCCGTATGAGTGGGGCCTTACTCTAATTGAAAACCACCGTTTTAGCGGAACGCCGAAAAGCCCTACTGTATTGTGGAATAAGCACTCTCCATAGACTTCCATTGTAATTATTTTCTTAGACTGACCTTTTTCCCAGCGTAACTTTGGCCCAGATTGGGATCTGCACGAGCTCTCCGAACATGAGTTGGATGTCGCCTAAGTTCCCTCTGTCTAATTCCAGCCCACTAAAGTCAGACACAAACACAGAGGTGTGCTTTTCCTTAGTAGATTTAATATAAAGTTTCAGTTCACAGCACTTCATGAATCACTTTATTTATTTATTTATTTATTTATTTATTTATTTATTTATTTATTTATTTATTTATTTATTTATTGCACTTGTATACCGCCCCATAGCCGAGCTCTCTGGGCGGTTTACAGCAATCAAAAACATTAAAACAAATATACAATTTAAAACACATTTTAAAAACAATTCAAAACACAATTTTAAAATTTAAAACAATATAAAAACAATTTAAAACACATGCTAAAATGCCTGGGAGAAGAGGAAAGTCTTGACCTGGCACCGAAAAGGTAACAGTGTTGGCGCCAGGCTCATTTCGTCATGTAGATCATTCCATAATTTGGGAGCCACCACTGAGAAGGCCCTCTCCTTTGTTGCCACCCTCCGAGCTTCCCTTGGAGTAGGCACCCGGAGGAGGGTCTTTGATCTTGAACGTAGTGTATGGGTGGAGGCATTCCATCAGGTATTGTGGTCCCAAGCCGTGTAAGGCTTTATAGGTCAAAACCAGCACCTTGAATTGAGCTCGGAAACATACAGGCACCCAATGCAAGCGGGCCAGAATCGGTTTTATATGTTCAGACTGTCTAGTCCCTGTTACCAATCTGTCAGCTGCATTTTGCACAAGCTGCAGTTTCCGAACAGTCTTCAAAGGCAGCCCCACGTAGAGTGCTTTGCAGTAATCTAATTTGGAGGTTACCAGAGCATGGACCACTGAGCCAGGTTATCTCTGTCCAGATAGGGACGTAGTTGGGCCACCAACCAAAGTTGGTAGAAGGCACTCCGTGCCACCGAGGCTACCTGAGCCTCACGTGACAGAGATGGTTCTAGGAGAACCCCCAAGCTACGAACCTGCTCCTTCAGGGGGAGTGCAACCCCATCCAGGTTGGACATCCACCATCTGTTCAGAAGAACCACCCACTAGCAGCATCTCAGTCTTGTCTGGATTGAGCCTCAGTTTATTAGCCCTCATCCAGTCCATTGTCGCAGCCAGGCACCGGTTCAGCACATTGACAACCTCACCTGGAGAAGATGAAAAGGAGAAATAGAGCTTCGTGTCATCAGCATACTGATGGCAATGCACTCCAAAGCTCCGGATGACTGCACCCAACGGTTTCATGTAGATGTTGAACAGCATGGGGGCAGAACTGACCCCTGCGGAACCCCATACTGGAGAGTCCAGGGTGCCGAGTAATGTTCCCCAGGCACCACCTTCTGGAGGCGACCTGCCAAGTAGGAGTGGAACCACCGGAATGCAGTCCCTCCCACTCCCAACTCAGCCAGTCTCCCCAGAAAGATACCATGGTCAATGGTATCAAAAGCCGCTGAGAGATCAAGGAGAATCAACAGAGTCACACTCCCCCTGTCTCTCTCCCGACAAAGGTCATCATACAGGGTGACCAAGGCTGTTTCCATGCCAAAACCAGGCCTGAAACCCGACTGAAATGGATCAAGATAATCGGTCTCATCCAAGAGTGTCTGGAGCTGGCCTGCAACCACTCGTTCCAGGACGTTGCCCAGGAATGGAACATTTGCTACCGGCCTATAGTTATTAAGATTTTCTGGGTCCCAGGAGGGCCTCTTCAGGAGTGGTCTCACTACCGCCTCTTTCAGGCAGCCAGGGACCATCCCCTCTCGCAGAGAGGCATTAATCATTTCCCTGGCCCAGCTGGCTGTTCCACTTTACAGGTTACATAGAATTCAGCATCATTACTAGGATTAATTAGGTACAACTCCACTGCACAAAGACATCGCAGCAACTAGACATACCTCCTTACCAACCTTAAGTAAGGATGGATGGGCACCCTACTTGCGTGAACTGTCACTGTTGAGAGCATGCACGCACACGAGTGCTCCTCCTCCTCAGAGGGACAGTGGGGGCTCATTGAGGTTGCCGGTGCCAAAGCCGACATGTATGAGGGTTAGGGTGGCTATTCTGCCTCAGCAAGGCCCTCCCCATTAGGTGGAGAGGGGCTGTGCAGTGGTAACAGCAGAGAGGGTGTAGGAAGAGGGTGAGTGTTGGGCGGTGAGGCAACAGCCTGACTGGGCAGAGCCTTCTCACTAGTAATTGGAGCTATGGGGCAGAGCTGTCACTGTCCATGGCGCAAGAGCTTTTAGAGTCCAGCACCCCTGTAGGCACGTCACTGGAACCTTCGTCCTATTCAAAGTCTGACTCCTCCTCCTTCTTAAGAACATAAGAACATAAGAAGAGCCTGCTGGATCAGGCCAGTGGCCCATCTAGTCCAGCATCCTGTTCTCACAGTGGCCAACCAGGTACCTGGGGGAAGCCCGCAAGCAGGACCCGAGTGCAAGAACACTCTCCCCTCCTGATGCTTCCAGCAACTGGTTTTCAGAAGCATGCTGCCTCTGACTAGGGTGGCACAGCACAGCCATCATGGCTAGTAGCCATTGATAGCCCTGTCCTCCATGACTTTGTCTAATCTTCTTTTAAAGCCATCCAAGCTGGTGGCCATTACTGCATCTTGTGGGAGCAAATTCCATAGTTTAACTATGCGCTGAGTAAAGAAGTACTTCCTTTTGTCTGTCCTGAATCTTCCAACATTCAGCTTCTTTGAATGTCCACGAGTTCTAGTATTATGAGAGAGGGAGAAGAACTTTTCTCTATCCACTTTCTCAATGCCATGCATAATTTTATACACTTCTATCATGTCTCCTCTGACCCGCCTTTTCTCTAAACTAAAAAGCCCCAAATGCTGCAACCTTTCCTCGTAAGGGAGTCGCTCCATCCCCTTGATCATTCTGGTTGCCCTCTTCTGAACCTTTTCCAACTCTAGAATATCCTTTTTGAGATGAGGCGACCAGAACTGTACACAGTATTCCAAATGCGGCCGCACCATAGATTTATACAACGGCATTATGATATTGGCTGTTTTATTTTCAATACCTTTCCTAATTATCGCTAGCATGGAATTTGCCTTTTTCACAGCTGCCGCACACTGGGTCGACATTTTCATCGTGCTGTCCACTACAACCCCGAGGTCTCTCTCCTGGTCGGTCACCGCCAGTTCAGACCCCATGAGCGTATATGTGAAATTCAGATTTTTTGCTCCAATATGCATAATTTTACACTTGTTTATATTGAATTGCATTTGCCATTTTTCTGCCCATTCACTCAGTTTGGAGAGGTCTTTTTGGAGCTCTTCGCAATCCCTTTTTGTTTTAACAACCCTGAACAATTTAGTGTCGTCAGCAAACTTGGCCACTTCACTGCTCACTCCTAATTCTAGGTCATTAATGAACAAGTTGAAAAGTACAGGTCCCAATACCGATCCTTGAGGGACTCCACTTTCTACAGCCCTCCATTGGGAGAACTGTCCGTTTATTCCTACTCTCTGCTTTCTGCTTCTTAACCAATTCCTCATCCACAAGAGGACCTCTCCTCTTATTCCATGACTGCTAAGCTTCCTCAGAAGCCTTTGGTGAGGTACCTTGTCAAACGCTTTTTGAAAGTCTAAGTACACTATGTCCACTGGATCACCTCTATCTATATGCTTGTTGACACTCTCAAAGAATTCTAATAGGTTACTGAGACAGGACTTTCCCTTGCAGAAGCCATGCTGGCTCTGCTTCAGCAAGGCTTGTTCTTCTATGTGCTTAGTTAATCTAGCTTTAATAATACTTTCTACCAGTTTTCCAGGGACAGAAGTTAAACTAACTGGCCTGTAATTTCCAGGATCCCCTCTGGATCCCTTTTTGAAGATTGGCGTTACATTTGCCACTTTCCAGTCCTCAGGCACGGACAAGTTACGTATTTTAGTTAGCAGATCAGCAATTTCACCTTTGAGTTCTTTGAGAACTCTCGGGTGGATGCCATCCGGGCCCGGTGATTTGTCAGTTTTTATATTGTCCATTAAGCTTAGAACTTCCTCTCTCGTTACCACTATTTGTCTCAGTTCCTCAGAATTCCTTCCTGCAAATGTTAGTTCAGGTTCAGGGATCTGCCCTATATCTTCCACTGTGAAGACAGATGCAAAGAATTCATTTAGCTTCTCTGCAATCTCCTTATCGTTCTTTAGTACACCTTTGACTCCCTTATCATCCAAGGGTCCAATTGTCTCCCTAGATGGTCTCCTGCTTTGAATGTATTTATAGAATTTTTTGTTGTTGGTTTTTATGTTCTTAGCAATGTGCTCCTCAAATTCTTTTTTAGCATCCCTTATTGTCTTCTTGCATTTCTTTTGCCTTGGCTCTTCCTCCATCATGCCCCCCAAATGCCCCTTTTTTGGGCCTTATGCCAACTTCTGCTGGCAGGGTCTGGATCCTGCTGGCTCAGCCAGGGGTCCACCATATCCATCTCCACTCAGCCTGGTGTAAATATGGGTTGGATTGAGGCCTTACTAAGCAAATCTAGTGCAAGCATACCTCTTGGGTAGGTGCTTTGTGATTTTGGTGAACTCTGTTTATTTCTACTTTACCCCTTTTTCTTTCTTTAGTCAAGCGATGTCCTAAAATTGAGTTACCCACAAGAGGAACAATGGACTGTGAAAACCCAGTTGGCAACTTTGCTTATAACTCCACCTGCAATTTTGGTTGTGAAGTTGGCTTTCAGCTCAGTGGCCCCAAGATGTTGTATTGCAGTGTATCCGGCCAGTGGACTTCCTATGTACCTATTTGTCTTGGTATGGTATCTAAATGGGATTTTGTGGACCTCTAGGGGAATCGAGCATCTAAATTTGCTGTTTAGTTAACCCTGCTGTGAAGTGATTGGAGGGCTGGGGAGGACCAAGGCCAACAAGTTGGTTAATAAGGTCAGAGAAATATTATGTTCTGTGGTATGTTGCTGTTCAGAGTTTGTTGGTACAAACTATTACAGTATTCCGATAACTGAGGGGGACCCCAGACTGTTCCTATTTTTGGGTAGGATTTGGTCACATTTTGGCAAATTCAGGTTGCACAATTATAGTTGATTGGGAGCTCATGCGAAACAACCCACTTTCCCAAAGGATCAGATGTTTTGTAATAAGGAAAATGGTCATCTAACCTCCCACAAACAAACCAGAATGTGTGCTCATTAAATAGCAATATTGTCTAATCTCCCTGAACACAAATCAGGCTGAATGCTCAATAAACAGGTCATCTGGAAGTGCCCTGAGAGTCAAATTGCATGTGATGACAAAAGTCCCAAATTGGATCATGCCAAATGCATACAACGTGCATGAGAGGCATGTAGTTGACTAGAAGCAGTTGGATTCCTCCTCACCTTCACCTCCACTTGATGTGGACTTGGGGGCAGATCCAGTTTTAATACCTGAGTCTGCCACTATTGCATGTAGGTTCACTCTCAGGCTGGACATAGATGGTGTGTCTGTACTCACCACACTTTGCACCTCTGCTAAACTGGTGTGGGTGTGGGTGTTACTGGCTGGGGTGATACCTGGGCAACACAATGTGCTTGCATATCATGGGAAGCAATCCCTCCCTCAGACCAGTTTCAACTCTAAACAACTTCCTTCAGCCTGACTTACGTATCTGCTTTCCTTAGCTGTTCAGTGCCAGACGCTGCAGCCTCCTGCTCATGGAAACAGCACCTGCTTCCATCTCCATGGGGAATTTCAGTACCAATCTGTCTGCACCTTCCACTGCACTGAAGGGTTTCAGTTACTTGGAGAAAAAGTGTTGCGGTGTGCAGCAGCTGGAGAATGGACAGCCCCCGTCCCATTTTGCCAAGGTTAGGCTGCCTGTTGTAAGAACCACCATTTATGACAACATCCTAGGCCATAGCTCCTATGGAAACACATCACCTAACTATTCCTTCTATTAATCTGCGGTTTTCCTAACAATGGGTGCATCTCACAGCTTGGACTCCTGGTTGCAGTAATTCAGAGTCTAACTCATACAATTTACATATACATGATACTTACACATGCATGCATAAACATCAATATGTGCAAGGGGTAGGAGGGTGGGGGCAAAGAAAGACAACTCTGCAACCTCCCTCTACGCTGCTTCTGTCTTTCTTCCTTGCCCCCACCCCCTGCCAACTTGTTCCAACTTACGTCTCCTACTTTCCTGTCTCCCCTTTGCAGACACTTTGGAGAAAGTGCCTCTAAGACCATTACAGCTAGCTTTTCTAAGCCTAGTTTACACAGAGGGAGTAGACCTATGTCTTGGCTGTACCACTTCAAATGGGGGCTCACATGATTGAATCTTTCTCCATATCAAAATTTTCTAGATTTCAATATTATTGCCTATTAGTCTTCTCCCTAGCATGCTAGTTTTCTACATGCAAGGAACATTTTATATGGAGGAGCGTTCAGTCACATCTATACTCTGAAGTGGTACACCTCAGGCACCCATATCCTAACCAATCCCCTCCCTCTCTCCAATGACTCCTTGAAACATGCATGCCTCTTAACTTCAGATGCTGAAACAGGCAAGATCTGAGCGTAGGGACATATTACTAACTTAAAACGCAGTCCTCCCTGTTCTTTGAATCTGAGTACTTGCAATGTTACCCACGATTACCCACAACAATCCGCACTGGTTTCTTCTGAAATTCTGCTACACTGTGACTTAAAAACTGTTTTGAGTGGCAAATCCCAGGTATATACAGTGGGAACATTTCCTGGGGATGGTCCTACATGGCTGATGTGAGCTGTGTTGTGTCTGTACTCTGCATGTGCACACCTCACAGAGGTGCATGCATACACAGAGGCGCATGCACACTCCTCAAGGAGGAGCATCCCATTTCCCTCTCACCCACCCACTGCAGTCCTACCCGTGTCTACTCAGAAGTAAGCCACATTGAATTCAATGGGGCTTACTCCCTGGTAAGTGGGTTAGGGTTGCAAGTCTCATTCATTTTAAAACAAGGAGGAAGGGAAGATGTGTGCTCATCTCTGTGCATCAGTCTCTGTAAGCAAGAAGGAGGAGATCTCACCCACTTTGATTATTTAAAATGCCAACAGAAGGAGACACAAGAAGAAGATGATTTCCAGGTGTGGAGTTGGAGGGATGAAAGCTCCACCAGTAGGAGCTGGGGTGAGCAGAGGAGTGAGGAAACTGAGTGCAGAACAGCAAGTGGCTGGAGCCACCTGGATTTGCAAAATTGAACTGAAAGGCAGTGAGAAAACACAGCCTTTCTGCTGTTTCCAGCCTGCATTGTGCACATACCTTGAGGCTCCAATGCATGCACTAGCGGGAGCTGTTTGGTAGAGTGGTGAGAATCACTATTTCTGGCAAGAAGAGGGGGAAGGTCTCAGCCCTGGCCAGAGGCCCTAAGATTTATTATTATTATTATTAATTCAATTTATATACCGCCCCATAGCCGAAGCTCTCTGGGCGGTTTACAACAGGTAAAAAAAAATCTGACATACAATTAAAACCTCATATTAAGCAGTTTAAAAATAAGTTAAAATATCAAGAATTAAAACATAATTAAACACACACTAAAATGCATATTAAATACTACTAAAATACTGAAAATGCCTGGGAGAAGAGGAAGGTTTTTATCTGCCGAAAAGATAATAATGTTGGCACCAGGTGTATCTCATCAGGAAGAATATTCCATAGTTCGGGGGCCACCACTGAGAAGGCCCTTTTTCTTGTTGTCACCTTCCGGACTTCTTTCTGAGTAGGCACCCAGAGGAGGGCCTTCAATGTTGAGCGCAGTGTACGGGTGGGTTCATATCGGGAGAGGCGTTCCATCAGGTATTGTGGTCCCGTTTGTTTGTTGGAGCTTAGGACTCTGTGCACATTTACTGGGCTCCATTCTTTTTCAATTAGACAGTTCCCAGAGTTTCATCTGTCCCTAGTATCACACAAGAAGAACAGAATCCAGGTGGTGAGGGGTATGCAGATCAAGGGGTGGGGCTTTGAAGGTAGAAATAGGCTCAGTTTTTATTGGCACCCATTTGAGTTGAATAGGACAAAATAAACAGATAGCCATCCTGCAATGAAAAAGCAGCAACAATTAATTGCTGGAATCACTAGGACAGGGGAGGCAACGTTTACCCCCCATCCCAGTAAGGTTTTAGAGTACACCTTTACTTTCTGTCACTTAAGTGACTGGCTGCTATTCATGCTAAGGAGAAAATGTTGTTTACATGGACCCTGATCTCTGACCAGTAAGGGATTTCAGAAGTCCCATTGCATATCTTGACTCTGGTTTCCTTAAAATGAAGGTCACTCACTGGAGAGTGAGGTGTCTTTGTGATATAGGGTCTTATTTACACATATATGCAGGCTGAGCATGAAACGGAAGGGCTCCCAGCATTGGGTTTCTGGGAGGGCACCAAAGCCATAGCTTTGGGTTTAGCACAGAAAACAAGACTCTCTGCTTCTTCCCATCCCAGTCAGAACAGGAATGGGAAGAAGGTCTGCCCTCTTTAGCCTGTTTTCGGAAGCATCTCCAGCTGGTAATTTCAGTCACCTCCGCTCTTTAATCATGCAAAGAAATACTGAAACTGGAGTTGGTTAGGGCCATTAACTTAACAAAGAGACTGGTCTGACCACTTACACAGTGTCTTCTACTATGGAATCCCATCTTACAGATATAAAACCACAGAGTAGTAGGGGATCCCAAAAATGACATGCAGACTAATCCCTCATTCCTATCAAGACCTGCATTGGGGTCATTGTACACTGGATTCAAAGCCTGTACACAATCCCTGGACACCACTGATGAGGATCCCATGGAGGGATGTATCTAGTGCAGAGTTCTGTTCTGCCCAAGGGTGTCTGCAACTAACTGGCCTTCCAACCATCCACATGTTGCCCATCATAGTAATGGGGGCTTGTCTCCAGTGTTCCTTTAATGTGAACCTTTCACACACCAAGTCTCACGGAATGAGAACCAGGCTGCCCATAGCATAGCAAAAAAGTGAGCAGAAAGAGCTTGATGTTCTATTCAGGAGTTAGCACCTGCACACATTTATCAGAATAACAGGCTTCATTTCGTACCTGGACTTGCCTCTTCCAGTGAGTGGGAGAGTCTGGTCTTGTTGTTATGTGCCTTCAAGTCGATCACGAATGAATCGGCGACCTCCAGTAGCATCTGTCGTGAACCACCCTGTTCAGATCTTTCACTAGCATTCTCTCCTTCCAGCTGTTGAATGCCCAAAGCTGGATGCTCCTGAGGATGGAGAACTAAACTGCTCTCACCCTCATGGACATTTTGCCTATAGCTCCAGCTGCACTTTCTCCCGCAATACAGGGTTTGTGCAAGTTGGAGCAGAGCAACTTCAGTGCATGGCCCTGGGAATGTGGACAGAGAAACTACCCTTTTGTGAAGGTCACTGCTGCTGATGCTCTTGGGAATCAGCTAGGGAATTCCCCGGTGTCTGAATGGCAATGCAGTATAGAAAACTGAGATGTTAGCAGACATACACTGTATTTGCTAAACTGGAAAACAAATTGGCTCCTCCGGTGTAATGCTTCTGCAGATACCAGTGGCAATAGCAATAGCTGACTTCTTCGTTTTTCTCCAGTTTTGCACACGCTCTCTCACTCTGAAACCTGAGAATCTAAACAGAGTTGATTGGGTGCCTTGGAAGATTATCTTTAGTGTGGTGTAGTGGTTAAGGCAGCCTTTCCCAACCAGTGGGCCTCCAGATGTTGTTGGGCCACAACTCCCATCAGCCTCAGCCAGCATTGCCAATGGGCAGGAAAGATGGGAGTTGTGGTCCAACAACATCTGGAGGCACACTGGTTGGGAAAGGCTGGCTTAAGGTGTTGGACTACGACCTGGGAGACCAGGATTCGAATCCCCACAGAGCCATGAAACTCACTGGGTGACCTTGGGCCAGTCACTGCCTCTCAGCCTCATATTCATAGGGTCGCCATAAGTCAGAATTGACTTGAAGGCAGTACATACACACACACTTGCAAAAGATAAGGACCCAGACTGGGTACTTACTGTGAAGTGACTGCAAAGGTGGGAAGGGAAGGGAAAGTTTAGGCAACCTTGCTTGACTAGATCACAAACCTATGTGGACATAAATATACTACTGCATGGTATCTCAAGGAGAATTACTGTAGCACATCGTTTCCTGAAAAGTATGAAACGTGTGTAGAACAGCTGTCTGCTCTTGATGAAAAGGGGCAGGGTTTGTGTATTGGGTAATGGTGGCTGTGCTGTCTCTGAGATCCATTCACTGTAGTAGTGACATTCACAATGGCACCCGTGCCTGACAGCTCCTCCTGTAGGTAGGCCTTCATAAGTTGTACTTCCACTGTCGGAGGTAATATGCTTCTGAACTCCAATTGCTGGGAATCACAAAAGTGGTGGCGCTGTCATGCTCGGGTCCTGCTTGTGGGCCTCACAGAGGCATCTGAAATGGTCACTGTGAGAACAGGATGCTGGAGGAGATGGGCCATTGGCCTGATCCAGCAGAGCTGCTTTTATTGGTCATCCCCATCAACAGCAATGGAAAATGTCATTTCAATCTGTTTTAGATTATTACACCAACGTGGGGAGTAGGGGATGTGAGTCTTATCTGTATCATTTTCCAAAATGCTGAGAAGAGATAACAGAACACATTCACTCTAGTCATGCAGCTAGAACAGTTCCATTTATTTTTAGCACATCCAATGGAGATATAACTGCCTTTGGCTAAATTCAGTTTAGGATACAAGTAAATTAAATTTATATAATTTAATTGGTCAATTAACACACACCACTGTATTGATGTCTGTTTCTCTGGTACTTTATTTTATGACCTTCTAGGCTTAACAATAAGATGTAGAAGTGGTCGACAGGTTACCTGCCATTGTGTGTCCATCAAATGAGCAATGCAACAAGAGGGGCCACAGCTCAGAGACAGAGCACATGCTTTCCATACAGAACACCCATTTTTTAATCTTGGCATCTCCAGTTAAAAAGATATTGCGTTGCAGCTGCTGGGAATAGGAGCTCTGCCTGAAACTAACTTGGGAATGCTGCTGCTGCCAGTTGGAGTAGACAGTTCTGGGCTAGATGGATCAGTCAATCGACCTGTGCGAGGCAGCAACATCCGTGCAAACTGGAGCTCACAGATTTGTTTAGCAATTACTTCCTTAGTTGTCACTAAGCTTCAAAATGTGCTTGGTGACCATAAATGTTGTAGCAGACTTCCAGGAAATGCTGGCTCACCATATGAGCATGAGAGAACAAAAGCAATTAACTGGCAGCTATCTGCACTCTGGCCTCAGTCCTAAAGTTAGTACCTTTCATACAATACAACCCATATTTGGAGTGACTCTAGTAAAAGAAAGCATGTTATTTATATATCTTTTTGAAAAAAACCACTCTGCTGAGGCTGGAAGTCGCCCACCATCAAAGTTCAGTCTGCATGATTTAATAAGAAAATTGGTACCACGCCCATATTTGCATTACAGAATTACATTTTGTGGACGGTGACAAACAAAGTTGTGTAGTTCCCTTTTGGAATCTAAGATGTATGCAACAGGGTCACTAGCCAGAGAAAACACACTTCCTAAATTGAATATGTATCCTTTACAGTGTATGGGACCCATCCAGGATTTGTGTAAATTAAAAAAGATCTGTACTTTTCTATTCCAGCTGTCCAATGCCCGGCCCTGCAGACTCCAGACAACGGCAAGGGAAGCTGCTCTCATCCATATGGACACTTTGCATATCAGTCCAGCTGCATGTTCTCCTGCAACTCTGGTTTTGAGCTGGTTGGATCAGAGAAGCTTGAGTGCACAGATCAGGGGAACTGGACTGGAGACATGCCCATCTGTGAAGGTAGGACTTCCAGCTAGCCTTGGTTCCAGCATAGGTTTGGGCAAGCAGAATGGGTGCTGACGCTAGTCCTTGCCATAGCACTGCTTCCCAAAATTGGATTAGAGCTTATTTCCAAGGGTGTGTGGCTTGTCACTATCAAAGGGGCTTCAGAGGTACAGATCTGTAACTTAGTTAACTTTGGAAGAAATGATACAAAAGCACTTTGTATAGGCCTACCCACTTAGCTCCTTGCATATTTATTTCGTAATGCCATCAGGCTCGCCCTTGTAGTCTCCTTATGACACTGCATAATTTCATGGTATACAGCTTGGTTGCCCTGGACAGCAGTCAAATATTATGTTGTTTCTCAGATGAACAGTGAGCTCCACCTACCACAGATTTAATCACATAATGGACACATCACATAAAGGGAGCTGATTTTATTAAGCCATTTATGTAGTTCTGACAATGCTGTATTTAGAAATAGTATAGCCTTCTTTTAATCCAATGTGGAAAGCAAGTTTGGATTTGATGTTTTATACTCCTCAACAGCTAGAAAGTGTCCTCCCCTGAGGGTTCTGGAGGATGTGAAGATGAATTGTTCCAGTCTCTGGGACTCCTTCAGTTATGGGTCAACATGTCACTTCCACTGTGCTGAGGGCTACAACCTCAACGGAACAAGGAGGATTCAATGCCAAGCCAATGGCCACTGGTCTGCTGAGATACCTGTTTGCCAAGGTACTCATGGCCTCTTTTTAAGAGGCTTCTCTGGGCGACATAATACTATATTTTAAAGAGATATGCCCGCACGTTCTTGATCCATGTGGTGACCTTCCATCCAGCTTTGCAATTTGTGTGAAAAACATATGTTCTATTAAGTTGAATACAGGATCAGGCTGTCAGTCTTGCCTTTTGATTTAGATAAGCAGTGCACCTTGAACATTTTTTCAAAATAAAGCATCAGATAATTGTAACCGGTTTATACATTCATCCTTTGCCTTAGGTTGCTTTCAAATTAGCAATGGGCTCAGTTTCTGCAATAATCAGATTTGCCATCGGATTAATTATTATTTCTGATATTATCTATCTTTGCGGAGAGAATTTTGAAGCACCAACCCTGGTTTCTGATTCATTCTTTTTTGGGGATTAGTTTTTTTAAACGTTGCATTTGAAATCTTCAATAGTGTGAGTGGTACTTCTATCAATCTACTTTCTATGTGAACTCTTCAAATGTGTATTCCCTTTCACTAATGTCAATGAAGTGTTGATTGTAACTGACAGACAGAAAGCAGCAGGGGGGAATGATGTGCTGATGGTAAGATGCAGGGGGAAGACACTGGCTTGATTATCTCCCTTAATCTGCTCTGCAATGTACTTGAAAAGGAATGTAAACAGGAAATAATTACAGAGTTCAGAATAAAGATTGATATCAATGGAGACTCGTGAAACAGCAATTATAATATTGATAATTCTCTGCAAAGCAGGTAGATAGACAGACAGACAGACAGACAGACAGACAGATAGATAGATCGGAAAAATGAAAAGAAATTGGAGGGAAAAGGAACTGGATCATTAACAACCATCAGGGGGCCACACTGAAAAATGGAATGTAAAAAAAGAGGATTCCATCCCTATTCCAGATGGCAGGCTCCTAGCACTACCCAGTTATTCTTCTGTTGTATGTTACAAGTGGAATTCCAACTGACTTTCCACACTATTTGAATGAATTCTTTGCATCTGTCCACAGTGGAAGATATAGGGCAGATCCCTGAACCTGAACTAACATTTGCAGGAAGGGATTCTGAGGAACTGAGACAAATAGTGGTAACGAAAGAGGAAGTTCTAGGCTTAATGGACAATATAAAAACTGACAAATCACTGAGCCCGGATGGCATCCACCCAAGAGTTCTTAAAGAACTCAAATGTGAAATTGCTGATCTGCTAACTAAAATATGTAACTTGTCCCTCGGGTCCTCCTCCGTGCCTGAGGACTGGAAAGTGTAACGCCGATATTCAAAAAGGGATCCAGAGGGGATCCCGGAAATTACAGGCCACTTAGCTTAACTTCTGTCCCTGGAAAACTGGTAGAAAGTATTATTAAAGCTAGATTAACTAAGCACATAGAAGAACAAGCCTTGCTGAAGCAGAGCCAGCGTGGCTTCTGCAAGGGAAAGTCCTCTCTCAGTAACCTATTAGAATTCTTTGAGAGTGTCAACAAGCATATAGATAGAGGTGATCCAGTGGACATAGTGTACTTAGACTTTCAAAAAGCGTTTGACAAGGTACCTACCAAAGACTTCTGAGGAAGCTTAGCAGTCATGGAATAAGAGGAGAGGTCCTCTTGTGGATAAGGAATTGGTTAAGAAGCAGAAAGCAGAGAGTAGGAATAAACGTACAGTTCTCTCAATGGAGGGCTGTAGAAAGTGGAGTCCCTCAAGGATCGGTGTTGGGACCTGTACTTTTCAACTTGTTCATTAATGACCTAGAATTAGGAGTGAGCAGTGAAGTGGCCAAGTTTGCTGACGACACTAAATTGTTCAGGGTTGTTAAAACAAAAAGGGATTGCGAAGAGCTCCAAAAAGACCTCTCCAAACTGAGGGAATGGGCGGAAAAATGGCAAATGCAATTCAATATAAACAAGTGTAAAATTATGCATATTGGAGCAAACAATCTTAATTTCACATATACGCTCATGGGGTCTGAACTGGCGGTGACCGACCAGGAGAGAGACCTCGGGGTTGTAGTGGACAGCATGATGAAAATGTCGACCCAGTGTGCGGCAGCTGTGAAAAAGGCAAATTCCATGCTAGGGATAATTCGGAAAGGTATTGAAAATAAAACAGCCGATATCATAATGCCGTTGTATAAACCTATGGTGCGGCCGCATTTGGAATACTGTGTACAGTTCTGGTCGCCTCATCTCAAAAAGGATATTCTAGAGTTGGAAAAGGTTCAGAAGAGGGCAACCAGAATGATCAAGGGGATGGAGCGACTCCCTTACGAGGAAAGGTTGCAGCATTTGGGGCTTTTTAGTTTAGAGAAAAGACGGGCCAGAGGAGACATGATAGAAGTGTATAAAATTATGCATGGCATTGAGAAAGTGGATAGAGAAAAGTTTTTCTCCCTCTCTCATAATACTAGAACTCGCGGACATTCAAAGAAGCTGAATGTTGGAAGATTCAGGACAGACAAAAGGAAGTACTTCTTTACTCAGCGCATAGTTAAACTATGGAATTTGCTCCCACAAGATGCAGTAATGGCCACCAGCTTGGATGGCTTTAAAAGAAGATTAGACAAATTCATGGAGGACAGGGCTATCAATGGCTACTAGCCATGATGGCTGTGCTCTGCCACCCTAGTCAGAGGCAGCATGCTTCTGAAAACCAGTTGCCGGAAGCCTCAGGAGGGGAGAGTGTTCTTGCACTCGGGTCCTGCTTGCGGGCTTCCCCCAGGCACCTGGTTGGCCACTGTGAGAACAGGATGCTGGACTGATGGGCCACTGGCCTGATCCAGCAGGCTCTTCTTACGTTCTTATGTTCACTGTATTTTGTCCTTAATAGCAGTGACTGGAAAAGTGTGACATATTTAAATATTATAAAGCAATATCTTTCCTTCTTTCATTCTGGCACCAATGTTACGATTGATTAAAAACTAACAGTGTCATGAGATGGAGCCCACCACAAAGAATGAATATGTGAGCTGTGACATACTCACTTTCCTCATATGTCACTGTCCACATCAAAACACCACCCATTTAAAAACATGGAAGAGGTATGACTGGATGAGGACTGTAAAAAGAGTCAATGATGCATGGCAGTTCCACTCACCATATGCTCAGAGGCACAGGTTACCAAATTCTTCCAAGCTATTCAGGAAGTAGATTGGACTGTGAAAGACCAACCCAAATTGTGTTTGCATTTTTACAAATTTGTAGGGCAGTACAACATCTCAGAGAGGAGGTCAGGTCTTCTGCTCCCCTGCTGCATTTACTTACCTGGCAGGGGAGATACGTTGATCACAAATGAGTTTTTCCCAGTGTGAGTTTCATCCATTGCACTTCGGGTGTGCTGACCCCTGCAATTTCCCCAAATGCGGGTAACTCGACTGCATAATTTGTGGTACTGCTTTTTAAAGTTCCCTGCTTTTTAAAGTTTGATCAAAATATCTGCAGATATAGGTACATTCTTAAACCATAAGTTTTTTTTCCTGTTAGTGAATATATATATATATATATACTTATCTGTTAGAAAATTGTTCTGGGGTTGGAGAGGGCAGAAATATTCTGCTGAGGTCATGCATGCTAGCTGATTAGTGATACCCAGAGCTTGGTATGCTGTTTGCTATGCTTATGTTTTCAGCATTTGCTTAAAACAATTTTGTTCATCTAAACATTTTCAGAGTACTGATATTGGTCATATGTACACTACTGGTTACTGTGAAGTTGTGGAAGGTGTGAGGCATTCAGTGTCCTCATTTTATGAACATCGGTAGTTAGGGATGGAAAAATCAGTCAATTTCAGCTCCCTCAGTTTCTCAATTTTCCAGTCTGAAATTCAGTTCTCCACATTTTTGCAGCAATTTGCAGGGTTTGGGGTTTTTTTTAAAAAAAGTTGTCATGAAAATTCTTCAGTATTTTAGTGTGAATTTCCCCTAACACACATATTTGTATGCAGTCTTGATGAATGTACACATCTTTATAAACATTCTTTGGCTGAAGAACTGCAATGCAAATTTCGGACATGTGCGAATTTTGAAGGATGGCTGTTTCAGTTCTCATATTGTTCCAGAAAGAATTTGATAGATTCAGCATGAAATGCGAACTGAGTAAAAATTCTCAACCATCTCTGTCTGTAGCAGTGTCTGGCCTTCACCCACCTGAAGACAAGGCTATAGTTGGGGGTCTCTGGTTCTAGCAGAGGCAAGCAAAGATCCATAGGGCCGTCAGTAGTGGCTGATGGGGCACGCAGGTGGGGCTGCATTGCTGTTCCAGCTTCCCAACGGTGTGCATTGCTGCTGGTTATGGGAAGGAGAAGGCAGCAGGAAGCTTTGCACAGTGCAGACACAGTTTTGGAAGTGTCAGATTGGCTCCACCACTGCACTGCACCATGCTGAGCTCCCCGCTGCTTTGCCCCTTCCCCTCCCTCTTGGTAACTGGCAGCAACATGCTATGTTGGGAAGCCAAGAGCTCAGCCCCACCTATGCAGCCCTGCAGGCTGCTACTGAGGGCATAAGACAGATGATGTAGCGGTTGTAGTAATTTAGAGACATTACCTTAGAATCTCTCACTGGGATGGGAGTTTAGGGATAATCCCTGAAGAATGGGGTGAAAGCGCCCTGGAATGAAACGAGATGACAAAGTGTGCTTGAGAAATGACAGCTCCAATCTCTGGGATCGGAGGGGCACAGTCCAACAGCTATTGCACCCACACTCATATTTAGTTCAGACAGCTCAAGGAGAGACTTTTCTGCATAATTGTCAGGATTTCTGAGCACACCCAAAGATTGGTGCAGATGCTCCAGCAGGTGGGGGCAGGGCAGGCTGTCCATCGACACCTCTTGCATGTTCACAGGGGCAGAAGGAAAAATGAGTCATTTCACAGCATGACATTATGGAAGATGAAGTGAAGGAAGATGAGATGCCCTGGCTGTCAGGAAGGAAGGTGAAAGCTCAATAGAGACTTAGGGTAGAGACACACTTACTTTTGTGCCGGTTCCAATGCATCCCTGCCTCTCTTTTCTGAAAATGGGGGCACATGATGCTAGTCAAACTCCACCCCTTTTTACTTTAAAACTCTGGTTGGATCAGCTTGAGTGTGGGTTTTTTTATTCAGCTTCAAGCAGATTTCACAACTGATTGGTAGATCAACCCATTTGTCTTCCAGGTCTGGCAAATGGAAACACTTTGTTGAAGGCTCAGGCAGAGACAGTGATTGGCCCAACACTTTGCTGTGGGCAGTCCTGAAGGTCTTCTCTTTTTTCCCTTTTATGTTACTTTTTAAATAAAGTATCGGGAATCATTTTTTGTATTGAGTTAATATTTTAAGTAAATAGTTTTTAAAAAAGTTTAAATCGTAGAAATAATATTTAAATGGAGTATATGATGGATGTTTTCTTGGCATACCCTCACAGACAAAAACTAAACCTCACCTGAAGATAGTAGGGAATGGTTATAGTGAGTGGTTCATAGAGCTTGGGGCATTGGCAGTCTCAAGGGTACTGGTGCTGTGTCAAAATAATCCTCCCAAGTTCTCAAAAAGTTTCTTCCCCTGCAAGTAAAGCTTCCATTTAGAAGAAGAAGAGAAAAGAGTGGAAAGTCTGGGAGAAAGACTATGGATTGAGTTGTGCAGCTGGCTGGAAAGAAAGTCTTGTGGGCTTCCAAGGTTTGCTTTTTAGGGGACCTGATGCTGCATTGAAGACTAGCTGGCACTGTCTGGGTATTAGTCGGCTCCCCACCCCCCGGTTCAATATGCATATTTGTAAATTATGTATGTATATTTGTAAATTAAAAGATACTACAGAAATATCACAGGTCTCCCATGCTCTCTCCTTGAAAGGAAACTAACCCTGTAAAAGGCTCTTTCAGAAACATTCTACATTAAGGGAAGATTGGAATATAAAGTCACTCTACGTGGGGTTACCCTTGAAAACGCTCCGGAAATTACAACTGATACAAAATGCTGCGGCTCGACTACTCACAAATTGTCGCCGCCGGGAACATATCACCCCAGTGTTATTCGATCTACACTGGCTTCCAGTTATTTTCCGGGCTCAATTCAAGGTGTTGGTATTAACCTTTAAATCCCTACACGGTTTCGGCCCAGTTTACCTGATGGAGCGCCTCCAGCGCCACCAATTATGCCGCCCGACAAGATCAGCCACTCAGGGCCTTCTCTCAGTCCCACCAACTAAAACAGCTAGGTTGGTGGGGACTAGGGAGAGGGCATTTTCAGTGGCGGCCCCCACTCTCTGGAAGTCCCTCCCGTATGATCTTCGGCATGCCGCTTCCCTGAATGTATTCCGCAAAGCCTTGAAGACCTGGCTCTTCAGACAGGCCTTTGGGACTTCCGGGGAGGGTTAATTTTTTAGGACTAATCACCTATTACTCTGAACTGCTATTGTTCTTTATTCATAGTTTTACTGTTATATGTATTTTATGTGTATTTTATTATGATGCATTTATTGCAACTAAATTGTACGTCGCCTAGAGTGGCCATCGGCCAGATAGGCGGCTTATAAATTAAATTATTATTATTATTATTATATGGCTGCTCATTTGCTACCAGGCCAAGTTCAAGGTTCTAGTTTTGGTGTACAAAGCCCTATACAGGTGGGGACCAGGATACCTAAAAGGCCGTCTTACCCCTTATGTACCCAGTCGATCACTGCGCTCTGCAGGTGAGGGCCTCCTGCAGATACCATCTCATCAGGAGGTTCATTCTGCACAATATAGAAAATGGACCTTTAGTGTGGTGGCACCTACCCTGTGGAAATCCCTTGCCTTAAATATTAGGCAGGTGCCATCTCTGCTATCTTTTCGGCGCCTTTTGAAGACTTTCCTCTTTCAACAAGCCTTTTAAGTTGAGACCTTATCCCAGTCTGGTTCTATTTTGGAATTGCTTAATAAGTTTTTTAATAATGCTTTTAACCCTTTTTTTAAAAAGTTGTTTTTTCAAAATGTTTTTGACACTGTTTTGTTTTAATGTATTTTAAGATCTGTTTTTATGATGTTTTAAAGTGTTTTTAGCGCTTTGTTTGCTGCCCTGGGCTCCTGCTGAGAGGAAAGGCGGGATACAAATTAAATAATAAATCATAACAGATAAATAAATAAATAAATAGTTGACTTTTGAAATCTAAGATGTATGCAACAGGGTCACTAGCCAGAGAAAACACACTTCCTAAATTGAATATGTATCCTTTACAGTGTATGGGACCCATCCAGGATTTGTGTAAATTAAAAAAGATCTGTACTTTTCTATTCCAGCTGTCCAATGCCCGGCCCTGCAGACTCCAGACTACGGCAAGGGAAGCTGCTCTCATCCATATGGACACTTTGCATATCAGTCCAGCTGCATGTTCTCCTGCAACTCTGGTTTTGAGCTGGTTGGATCAGAGAAGCTTGAGTGCACAGATCAGGGGAACTGGACTGGAGACATGCCCATCTGTGAAGGTAGGACTTCCAGCTAGCCTTGGTTCCAGCATAGGTTTGGGCAAGCAGAATGGGTGCTGATGCTAGTCCTTGCCATAGCACTGCTTCCCAAAATTGGATTAGAGCTTATTTCCAAGGGTGTGTGGCTTGTCACTATCAAAGGGGCTTCAGAGGTACAGATCTGTAACTTAGTTAACTTTGGAAGAAATGATACAAAAGCACTTTGTATAGGCCTACCCACTTAGCTCCTTGCATATTTATTTCGTAATGCCATCAGGCTCGCCCTTGTAGTCTCCTTATGACACTGCACAATTTCATGGTATTCAGCTTGGTTGCCCTGGACAGCAGTCAAATATTATGTTGTTTCTCAGATGAACAGTGAGCTCCACCTACCACATATTTAATCACATAATGGACACATCACATAAAGAGAGCTGATTCAGTCACTTAGGTTTTATTAAGCCGTTTATGCAGTTCTGACAATGCTGTATTTAGAAATAGTATAGCCTTCTTTTAATCCAATGTGGAAAGCAAGTTTGGATTTGATGTTTTATACTCCTCAACAGCTAGAAAGTGTCCTCCCCTGAGGGTTCTGGAGGATGTGAAGATGAATTGTTCCAGTCTCTGGGACTCCTTCAGTTATGGGTCAACATGTCACTTCCACTGTGCTGAGGGCTACAACCTTAATGGAACAAGGAGGATTCAGTGCCAAGCTGATGGCCACTGGTCTGCTGATATGCCAGGTTGCCAAGGTACTCACAGCCCTTTTTCAAGAGGGCTTCCAGATGGGAGGGTTCTAGCACTATCCAATTATTCTTTTTCTGTTGTAAGCTACCTGTGGAATGATAATTGACTTTCCATGCGATTGGAAATATTGTGATTTTCATGTGTACCGCAGAGCTTGGAAAAGTTACTTTTTTGAAATACAATTCCCATCAGCCCCAGCCAGCATGGCCACTGGATTGGGCTGATGGGAGTTGTAGTTCAAAAAAGTAACTTTTCCAAGCTCTGCCCCTGAGTATGGAAGCACTCTTTTTTTAAGAAAAGAAATACATAGCTTCAAAAAAAGGTGCAAAACTGTTCTGGCATTGGCTGGGGGAAATATTCTGTTGACATCATGGATGCTAACCAATTGGTGGTGTCCACAGCTTGGTTTGCTGTACATTTGCGGAATCATTTTAGTTGGTGGTACTGCTGCCATGTGGAATCCTCCTATTAGAAAGACAATTTGCACTGACAATTAAGGAGCTGTCTTGGATGGAAGGGTTTTATAAAGCCTGGTGTATTGCAATTGGCTTCTAGGGTCTGCTGACGCTATCCAGATTGAAACTGCAGCACCCTTGGTCTATAAATCCAAATCCAGCTGGCTTGCTGGGTGACCAGAGTGTTGGCAATATAGGAAGAATGGTGTTCTGAGACATAACATAATTCAACTGTGTACTGAAGGAATTATTTTTAATAGTCTAAAGGTGTGATCCCAATTTAATTATAAAATCTGACTGAAGATAGTCCTTCAGCTGTTACAGTCTAGGTTCGTGAGGGTGGGCTTAGCCAGTTGGACAGAACTATCAGACACCAGAAATAGATTAAAGAGTTTATTATAATAAAGAATAGCTCCAAATACAAATTAGAAGGCTTAAAGGTTAACAGCACAAGATCAGTATACATACACAATCGAGAGCATTTTAGAATGACAGAACTCCATATGAAGACATAGGACCTCTCAGATTCCAAAAAGACCCTGATAGTTTCAGCTTTGGGGTGGTATACAAATACAATAAATAAATAAATAAATAAATAATAGTTTTTCCTGCGCCTAATTAAATGTCCTTTCTAATTGTCTTTGTCAAGAGTAACCAATGAGATAAACTTCTAGCTATTTTATTGGTCCAACACAAAGTCACATGTTACCTGGACCTCCCCCTGAGATTATCTATGTGTGTGTGTGTTCTTTATTCTTGTGGTCAGCATGAGATCCTACTTCTCTCTCCTTTTTATTTATTTATTTATTTATTAAATTTCTATACCGCCCCATAGCCGAAGCTCTCTGGGCGGTTCACAACAAGCAAGACATCAAAATACAATTAAAACCACTTATAGAACAATTTAAACACACTAAAATACAAATATACTAGCATACTAAAATGCTAAAAATAAATTGAGATGTTAAAATATTGTTAAAAATTAAAATTAAAATTATTAAAATGCCTGGGAGTATGTCCCCTGCTGTGTCCTCTAAATATCCTGACTTCAAAACCACACTTTAGTTTATGTGCAGATGTACACTGGTGCCTATACAAAGTGTTCCAGACATGAGCCATCTCAAAACTAAATGGTTTCCCTTTTCTCAGATAATAGCATGTAAACTCATCTTCATTGAACCATTGTATATACGTATTGCAAGCTTTTACTCATGTTCCTCCAATCTCCATTACTGTGAGCTAGGGATGGGACCTGTTGGCCAGTGCCAGTTTGAAAGCAATTTGTCAGGCTGGTATTGATTCAAGTTCATTCTTTGTCTATTAGCCGGTTCTTTTACAGATCCATTTCCCCCCCTCAAAAAAAATTGATATTAATATCTATATTTTAAAGGACAATATCTATATTTTGAATGGAAATATTGATAGAAGAAATATCTATAAATTGAAGGAAATATCAATAAAAGTATCAATATTAATATCAATATTTTAGACAGTGTTTTTTTTAAATTCCATTTCCAAAAATAGCCATGGAAAATCACTACATAAAAATCCAGTCCTCAGTGATAGTGAATAAGCAAATTAATGGAAAATTTGGTACCAAATCCAAATTGGGCAGAATTCTAGTACATCCCTACTATGAACCATACCAGGAGGTTGCCAGATGTCCAGTTTATTTTGGGTCCTGGTCCTTTCTCACTTCGCCATTTAAGTTTAGAAGCGGCATTTAAGCAAAATTCAGCTTTTTCTCTTGTATGCAAACACTTTACCCAGAATCCCTTGATCAAATCAATCAGACAAAAGCCTGATTAAATTAATGGGGTTCAGTTCTTCTACACTACCCACACCCCAGCCCATGAAGCCTATCTGATTTGTTCACAGTCTGCAGCACAACTGACAACAATATGAACAAGAGCCCAGATTTATTTTGGCTTTGACTCTAGTACAGTCTCACACACCCTTCCCCAGGTAACAGGTCCAAATCCCCATATCGTTTCAAAATAACAAGTCCTTTTCAATGAGTTCTGCCTTGCCCTGCTCAGTGCTGGGGTCCTCTCCCAAGACAGCTGCTGTAGACCCCCAGAGCTGAGTCTCATCCCAGTGCACTTTGTGGGTCTCCCTAGCTTTTGAGCCCCAAGGCACCCCACTAGCCCTTTTCTCCAAGCTTTGGGGCTTGGGAAGTGATGGGTCCAGTGGTCCTCTTTCTGATTCCTCCTTAGAACCTCCTAGGGTTACACCCAATGAGCCAGTCCCACAGTATCTTCTCCCCAGAAGGTTAAGGGGACAAGGCTCCCTGTCCTGCCCTGCTGTCAGGGGAAGAAGCTTTAGAAGAGTCAAGAGGTAGAATCATAGAATAGTTAAGTTGGAAGGGCCCTATAATGCCATCAAATCCAACCCCCTGCTCAATGCAGGAATCCAATTTAAAAGCCCCAATCCACTGGCTGTTTCTCAAGCCTCTGCCATTTCTCCTTCACCTGCCTCTACCCCACCCTCTGGCTATTTAAGTTCAGTAGCTCCAAGAGCTCTTCATTAGTCCCAGTGGGTAGCTGCAGCTAGGGATGTCATAAAGGTCCATGGAAGACAACCCTGTGTCCAAACTTTTCCCACACCTGTGCTGTCTACACTGATACGGCAATGAATTTAGCAGCTGTGAATTATTGCAGCTTTCTTCAACACTGGACTCGTTTTTTTTTAATGGGAGGATGCTACGTAAAATATTACATTGATGATCATCTTTACTGCATTGCTCTCCAATTCCTTCCTTTTTAATAAAGATTTAGTCTATAACTTGTCACCAGATGGCATCCCAGCATACTCCATCCTCGAAACCAAAAGTTCAGTGTGATTCCTTTCATATTCTGGGTGTTATTTCAACAGCTTGTTATCGTTTGCTGCTGCAACACCACATGGCAGAGATGGAGTGGGCTGGTGGAAAACTGCACCTCAGCTACACTGCGACTCCACATGGAGTCGCTACCCAGATAAAGCAAAGCAGATCTCCCATCTTTATGACTTTTTATTGTTTGCAAAGCTGACAGGGCTAAGTGGATTAATTTTACTAACAAACAAACAGTGATATTCATGGGGAGTCAAGGAGGGGCAAGGGAAGATAATGTTTGGCATGAGTGCCCTCTACTGCATACTCTAAATCATTACATGTAATGCAGTGGTATATCATTTTAAGCATTATTTACATTTTTAGGTAATAATGAACATGTGGGTCAATGGCAACGAAAAGTGAGACAGATAGTGAAACACAGCATGTGTCAATAAAAGAAGATGCATAGTGGCATTGAAGCAGCACAGCTTGCAACGAGGTGAGGTGGGGTAGCCTTACCTGGGAAAGGATATTGTAGTGGAGGAAAAGGTTCAGAAAAGGGCAGCCAGAATGATCAAGGAGATGGACCGACTCCCGTATGAGAAAAGGTTGCAGCATGGCATGGAGGAGGTGGATTGGGGATAAGTTTTTCTTCCTTTCTCATAACACTAGAATTCAATGAAGCTGAATGCTGGAAGATTCAGGACAGACAAAAAAAATGTTTTCATACAGCACATAGTTAAACTGTGGAATTTGCTCCCACAAGAAACATTGATGGCCACCAACTCGGATGGCTTTAAAAAAGGATAAAACAATTTATTTGTATATTTATTTATAATTTCAAGAGAAAAATCAACTCATTTGAAATGTGGTGCTGGAGGAGAGCTTTGGGCATACCATGGACCGCAAAAAAGACCAATGATTGGGTGTTAGGACAAATTAAACCAGAACTATCACTAGAAGCTAAAATAATGAAGCTGAGGCTATCATACTTTCGACACATCATGAGAAGACATGATTCACTAGAAAAGGCCATAATGCTGGGAAAAACAGAAGGGAGTAGAAAAAGAGGAAGGCCAAACAAGAGATTGACTGATTCCATAAAGGAAGCCACAGACCTGAACTTACAAGTTCTGAACAGGTGGTTTATAACAGATGCTCTTGGAGGTCGCTGATTCATAGGGTTGCCATAAGTTGTAATTGACAAAGGCACATAACAACAACACAGTGTCTTATCTTGGTTGAGGAGTCACAATTTCTAATGTGGGTTCATGCCACAATAACTGTACGTTACTCAGAGGTAAACCCCACCGAATTCCAAGGGGGATTGCTCCCTGATAAGTATATACAGGATTGCAGCCTGAATTGATTAGTCTTAAAGGTGCCACACAAGATTGTAAAGTAATGCTCAAGGTTCTACAACAAAGGCCCTTACCATATATGGAGCAAGAAATGCCAGATATCCAAGCTGGATTTAGAAAGGGAAGAGGTACCAGAGATCATATCGCAAATGTGCACTGGATAATGGCATGGACCAAGGAATTTCAGAAGAAAATCACCCTGTGCTTTATAGATTACAGCAAAGCCTTTGACTGTGTAGATCATGAAAAACTATGGAATGCTTTAAAAGAAATGGGGGTGCCACAGCATCTGATTGTCCTGATGCGCAACCTATACTCTGGACAAGAGGCTGTAAGGACAGAATATGGAGAAACTGATTGGTTCCCCATCGGAAAGGGTGTGAGACAGGGGTGTATTTTATCACCCTACTTGTTTAATCTATATGCAGAGCATATCATACAGAAAGTGGGATTGAACCAAGATGAAGGAGGTGTGAAAATTGGAGGGAGAAACATCAATAATTTAAGATATGCAGATGACACCGTACTACTAGCAGAAACCAGTAATGATTTGAAACAAATGCTGATAAAGTTAAAGAGGAAAGCAGAAAAGCAGGACTACAGCTGAACGTCAAGAAGACTAAAGTAATGACAACAGAAGATTTATGTAACTTTACAGTTGACAATGAGGACATTGAACTTGTCAAGGATTATCAATACCTCGGCACAGTCATTAACCAAAATGGAGGCAATAGTCAAGAAATCAGAGGAAGGCTAGGACTGGGGAGTGCAGCTATGAGAGAACTAGAAAAGGTCCTCAAATGCAAAGATGTATCACTGAACACTAAAGTCAGGATCATTCAGACCATGGTATTCCCGATCTCTATGTGTGGATGTGAAAGTTGGACAGTGAAAAAAGTGGAGAAAAATCAACTCATTTGAAATGTGGTGCTGGAGGAGAGCTTTGCCGATACCATGGACTGCAAAAAAGACAAATAATTGGGTGTTAGAACAAATTAAACCAGAACTGTCACTAGAAGCTAAAATGATGAAACTGGTTATCCTACTTTGGACACATGATGAGAATTCATGATTCACTAGAAAAGACAATAATGCTTGGAAAAACAGAAGGGAGTAGAAAAAGGGGAAGGCCAAACAAGAGATGGATTGATTCCATAAAGGAAGCTACAGACCTGAACTTACAAGATCTGAGCAGGGTGGTTCGTGACAGATGCTCTTGGAGGTCGCTGATTCATAGGGTCGCCATAAGTCGTAGTCGACTTGGAGGCACATAACAACAACAAATTTATAATTTAGACAATATATATATCGCTTATATTTAAATAAATCTCAAAGCAGTGTACAACATAAGTTAAAATATCTAAAAACAGTAAATAAAGAACCCAATAGGATACAATTAATAACTGAAGAAAACATCACCTTTAGTATCAACATATAGTATAAACATTGCATATAAAATTAAGTACAAAAAATACAAGAAAAAAATCATAACAAACATAGTAGACTAAACAAAATGTTCCCTAAATTCATGGAAGATAAGCCTATCAATGGCTACTAACCATGATGGCTATACTCTGCCTTCACGGTTGAAGGTGGTGTGCTTCCAAATACCAGTTGCTGAAAACCTCAGGAGGGGAGAGCACTCTTTTGTTTAGGTCCTGCTTGCAGGCTTTCCATAGGCACCTGGCTGGCCACTGTGAGAACAGGATGCTGGACTAGAGGGGCTTGATCCAGCAGGCTTTTTTATGTTCCTATGAACACAGGATGGGATGGAAATCAGTGGATTTTACATCCTTGATTGCAGCCCCGGCTCCTACAGAAGCAGACTGGGGACTTCTTAAAGGGGCAGTCATGGTTGAAGCCAGTATGCCCAAGGCCAAAAACTAAATATCCCTGTGGATCTTTATCAACTGCACAGTTTTTGGCAAATGCTAAAGATGCACATCTTGACCTTGGCCTTTGGCAGTTGAGATGTATGTTTTCAGGACCCACCTTGTGAATGTAATGTCTTTTAATTGCTTTTAATACTGAATTTTAGTCTACTGTAATCTGCCTTGGGATCTGCTGGTAAGGGGCAGGCAATAAATCATCATTATCATCATCATTAGTAGTAGTAGTAGTAGTAGTTGTTGTTTCTAGCTAATGCTGGCTTTACATTTGCATTAGAATGAATTTTAGGAAGTGCTACTTTAGGCCTTATGTATGAAAATGCCCTTTGAACCCAGTAAGGAAGGACTTATGTTATACTAGAGCACTGGAATAGATGAGCTGGTTGTTAGCTGACTCCATCTCTAACTCTAATGTACATGTTTGCCATTTAATTTCAGAAAACGCTGCTCTCTATTTCAAGCAAGCTCTGCTTTATACTGGTGCAATTGCAGCATCGGTTGTTGCCCTCATGCTCTCCGGGGGTCTGATTGCTCTGGCTATCAGACGCTTCAGCAAAAGAGGTAAGAAGACTCAGGCACCCCAACCTGTTTCTTTCCCCTACTTTGAAAATCTTGCCCAGATACAACTTAGGTCATATTCTGAATTTTCTGAGCTAATATATTTGTTATGCAGCAAGTGGTGGTAAAGTTGTGTTCTAGACCACTTCAGACTGCAGGTGTGTGCATGTTTGTGATTTTGAAAGATTATCCATGTAAAACAATTCCTCCCTCATGGTATAAACTAACACATTACTTAGAGAGATGTTTAGTGTAGGCTTCTTCCTAATGTGTTTGACATGCAGGCACCTTTTTACACCTTGCATTCAAAAATAATGACCCTCCCCACTTGAAGTGTGAAGTGGTACAGTCTGGCATTCTACCACCACAGTCCCCACTTCATTCTGTGTAACATGTGGACTGCAGTGGAGGTGGCCCATTAGGGTGAATGGGGCTCTGCCACATCAGCCTCAATTTGTCCTCAGCCAGGCCACACCTGCCTGCCTTCTTACTTACAATAAAGCCCCAGGGGGAAGCCTTGGCTGTCCACTTCCTCCTCCTTCATCTCAGTTTTGTGTTGAAGAACTCAGCAGGAGGATACAGGCCAAAGTAGACTTTGTCACTGGCTCTGGCACCACCTACTGTTGGCCTCACTGCCTTCTGCCCTACCAGTCCCAATGCTCAGGGCCGGCTCCAAGCATGCGGGGCCCTTGGGCATCACCTTGCCCTGGCCCCCCAGTTGGTGCGTGTGTGTGTGCAGCTCCCCCACGGCCCCCCTACCTGTCTAGTCTTTACCATTGCCCTTAATGAAGATGGCGGCTGCGGTTTCCCTAAGGGGAATGAAGCCTCCGCCGCCATCTTTGCTGATGGCACACGTGTGTGCTACGCACGCACATCTCTGCCATCAACTAAGATGGCAGCAGCGGCTTCAGTAGCATTCTGATGCTACCTGCTCTTACAGTGTGCAGCACATGTACCTTGTGATGTATGGGTGCTTCCAAATGGGGACTTTATATCAAACAAGGAATGCCTTTCCCCTAGTTTGGAAATCAATTTTTTCTGTGGTGTGTGTTTGCAACACTAGCTTCTACATATTTCCATTTTTTTCCCCAGTCATGGATGTTCATTGCTATTTTGCTGTGTGGGCACAGCTGACAAAACATTTCTGAGGAGTATTTGTCTCTTCCCACCCTTCTCCCAGTCACTCCTTCCCCATTCTTCATGCCTCTTTCTGTATGCAAGAGTTTAAGAGCAAATATCAGCAGTCTCAGTTATCACGTTTCACAATGGGCAAAAAGGAGGCTTGCACTTTTAGGGTGGGTGGGGGCAATATCCCATTTCCATTTTTTAAAAAAGATAATACAGCAGTCTTACACAAGCCCTCTGGCATTATTTTTTTTCAAGACCAATATATCTCCTGTAGTAACCTTCTCGAAGGTAATCCCCCATATATACCCTGTGGCAATCTTTAGAGAACAGTTGCTCCTTGCTGGGTTGTTGACATTTGAGTGTGCTTTCAGTTTGCAGCAATGGGTAGAAATAGGCATTTCAGCCACCAGAAACTAAATAGCTACGTTGTGCTCAGGTAAGGAGCAACTGGAGTAGAGGAGGCCATCCACCAAAACATCACCACACACAAAAAATGTACTAATGAGTATCCACACAAGCAGTGAGTGCAACTGCAATAATAGGTTAAATCCATTTTTATTTATTGGATTTTCTGCAAATAAAGGAAATCCAGAGTAAATGTATTGATGTCGTCATGTGGAAACTGCAAAAAATAAAACATGGATGAGAAATGTTGATTCTGCAATAAACTCCTATCTGACCAACCTATATTTTCTTCTCATGTTATTTACAAGGTTTCATGATTATGTCATAACACATTGACTATCCTGGCAATGCTTGGGCTGGATAGTCTTGTGAGACACTTCAGAATCATTTGGGAGTGACTTTCTTATGCATGAGGTGAGAGTAAACTAGCCAACTCTATCCAGGTGAAAAAGGGTTCCTCAGGATTTTCAGCTGGTCAGAAGTAAAACTTATATAGGCACTCTGATTAATTTAGGTGGCTTTCCAATTATATAATCTTATTGACATGTTAAACTCCTATGTGGATGAGCCCATTGTTTTCAATCAACTGTGGAACTAAGACTAGATTCATCTGGAAATCATATGACCAGCTGACCTGTTGCAGGTCTGGCAGCCAAGAATTGTTTACAATGCCACAGCATTGTTAGCTGTACGTATTTCTATATCTAGAATCATGTGAAGCTCACTGGGCAACTTCAGGCCAGCAATTCTCTGTCTAACTCATCTCACACAGGATTGTTGTGTGGAGTAAGTGGAGAAAAACCTATATGAATCCCTCAGCTTTTTGGAGGAGCAATAGGATACAAATGGAAAAGCTCTACAACAAATCACTGCTTAGTTATGCTGCTTACATTGATAAATGACAGTAACTAAAGTCTCTCTCTCTCTCTCACTGCGTTATCCAATGGGAACTTCGACTCTATCAGAGGAAAGAAAAAGGCTCCTTGGCTATACCAGGTACCATGACTAGCCTTTTTTATTAGTCTGCAAAAATAATGACTAATAATTTGATAAGATTTAGTGGACTGGAGCCCACTTGGTCAGATTAATGAATTAGCCAGAGAAAATTGCTTATATGTGTTATATATTGGACTGAGTATAATAATAATAATAATAATAATAATAATAATAATAATAATAATAATAATATCTTCTTATCTAAACGGTCTCCGAGTGACTTACCTTTAAAAACATAAATACAAAACAGAGCTCCCCCTAACAAGCCATAGGAAGGGGCAAGCTGTTTTGCAAAGAGATTTACAAATTAATAAGCACACAGAGGAAGCAGATACGTCATTCATGAGTCAAACAGTTTAAGATAACAAAATGTGCAGCTTGATTCTAAGCATATTTACTTTTAAAGTTTTTATGTTTAAAAGTGGTGCTGTGCTAAACCTTTGTATTGCCTTTTTAGTGATTTGGGAGCACCTGGTGTATTCTCCAATGCAGGCTTCAGCTCCGCTTTCTAAGGTAAGCCAGTCACTATGTTGCTTTGATATGTTCATTTCAGAGGCCAGTACTTCAGTTCTCTTTTCTAAGTCTGATCATCTTGTAATACAATTCTTATGAAATACTTTTTATTTATTGTTATTATTTATTATTGAATACTTTTTATTGCATTGCATTGTGATACAATACTTGGGATGCCAATAGCTTTATGCCCTCTGGCAGGTGGCTTATGTGTGTCAACTGTCTTAACTGGGTTGCTTCCATACTAGAGCTCTTTAAGTTGCTGAAGCATTGCTCCTCTTCCACTGTTAGGTGGAAGCCCAGTTATTACTGTGGTTCTACCTGACACCCATCTCTACAGCAGATGCAAAGGGAATGATACGGTTAAGCTAGGATGGTGGCAATACAACAAGGTTCTGAGAATACTTACTCAGAATCCCTATGCAGTGCTAGAAAGTGTGCTTAAGATGGCAGCCATCTCAGAGTTGCTTTGTTGTTTTTGTTTTATATTATTACAGTGCTTGTGGTGGTGTGTGTCAAGGATAAAAGATGGCAAAAATGTATTGACTTCTCTTGCATTAAATATACTCAGCGTGGTGTGTGATCTTGCCCAACCCCAGTGCACCAGGTGCACTTTTCCATCACTTTATCTTCACATTCTTCTTCAGGATATCAGCACTGGCAGCAGCCCAACCTTATCCTTCCCTCTCAGTCCCTATTCACACAGGAGCTGAAAGACGTATTAAAGACACAGCTTCTTACCTTGAAATCCATTGTTTTCCATTCACACTAGTAGGCATTCCTCTGGGAAGGACTGGTGTCACTGTTTCATGCCCCTGCCCCCAAATCTACATGTTTACTCCCTCCGGTGTATCACTATTGCTAATGGAGAAGGGGAAGGTTTTTTTGTCAGTTCCATTGTTTCTTGTCAATTGCACGCCCCTCCCTGCTAAAGCTGGATAGCTTCAGGGTGCAATTGACAGGATACTGAGGGGGGGGAGATGGTTTTCTTTCTCAGTTTCATTGTTTCCTCTTGTCAATTGCATGCCTCTCCCAGCTGAAGCCAGTGGGGCACGAAACTGACTAGAGCAGTGGACGAAGGAAGTCTATAGCAAACTCCAATGTAGGAGAACAGAGAGGGAGGTGGAAGTGGCTGGTTAAACTGCCGGAAACAAAATGGAATTCATGGAGAGTTTAGTGGGCAGAGAAAGGGGAGTATCTGAAAGCAAGGATTCACCTGCCTAGCAAAAAACGTTGAAGCAAAGCACCTACATTGAGTAACGCTGTGAAGCAGAGACTGTTTTTCCTTCACTTTTTGCATTATCCCCAGATTGGTTTAATGCAGATATAGGAAGCTACAGACCTGAGCTTACAAGATCTGAACAGGGTGGTTCATGACAGATGCTGTTGGAGGTCACTGATTCATAGGGTCGCCATAAGTCGTAATCGACTTGAAGGCACATAACAACAACTACAAAGGGAAAAACGGTGTCCTAGTTTCTCTTTGCCTGCAACGTCATGTGAACCATGTGAATTAAAGAAGGATGGAAGTAGCACCAATCTCACAGTAAGTCATCATGTGAACGGCCGTCAGTGTCAGATGTAGTTTTTCTCCTTCTCCCCAGTGCTAGCCAATGCCTGGAGGCAGAGCAAATAAGGGAGGGAAGGTAGATGGGGAGTAGAAAGTTGATGGTGGCAGTTTAGTAGATGGGAGTTAGCCTGTGGTTAGGCTGGGAGGGATGAAGGCTGCTGCTCAGTCCTCCCCTTAACTTCTCCTCATCTGCTCATCCCCTTCCTCCTGCTGCTCTGAAGGGCTGATGCTGCTATTTTTATACCAGAAATTAAAAAAAAAAACTTTCTGGGCCCCTCTAGGTGTTCTCCTTATTGTGCATTCATGATGCTTTGTGCTCATGATGCTATCAGGCTTGTCATATGCAATGCCACTTTCAATACTGTTGGGGCCTGCAAAGGTATTGGTGCAGTCACATTGTTTAATTTCCAATCAGTGCATGTCCTGTAGCTTTCTGCTAAGACACTGTAACATTTGATACCAAAAAAAGTTGTGGTTTATTTTTGTCCTGCTTTTGTTGCACTACTGCCCCTCCTCCAGGCAAAGTAAATCCACCGTGCGCTATTATTGTATCAGGAACACGTTTCAGAATAAAATAAATAAAACATCAGTCTGGAGGGTCCCTCTCAGTCAAAATCTGGTTTCAGTCTGATGGAGAGGGAGGACAGTGAAGGAAACTGGAACTTCCTTGACCACTCTTGCTTGAGCCTGGGTAATGCACTATTGATTCATCTAACATTTCAGTTCCAGTGAGAGACAGAGAAACCACCACAAATCAGGTCTGAAAAAAGTCGATAGTACAATTCAGAAAACACTGCTAAGCAATGGGTTGGTTCAGCAATGTTGCCTGAACTCTCTGGAAAAAAAATGAGTGAATGAAGGACAGCCGCTCAGTACTAAGCATCTAGTGTGGAGGCCTCTCTTCTCAGTAACGCTGGGATAGTGCAGTACTGTTACACAGGGAAGCATGCCCCCGTCAATTACTGTCTGTGTTTTCTTATGTACTGTGCATTACTGTAGTTAGCTAATAGAAGCTGCTGTCAAATTAAATATTATCTTGATAAAAAGCAGCATACGGATTTGCTCTGATAAACTTTGATCTTGCCACCAAGATGTTGTTGCACAAGGGGATGAAATCCACCCCAAACTGGACTGTGCATACTGTGTTCATTTCTGGGGTTGGACATGTGACTGTGAGATCCTTTCTTATGGATTGTGTCAGCAGATCCAATGTCTGTGGATGGATTTCATTCTTAGATCAATATTCAGGCTTAAATCAACAGTAAAAGACCTGTTCACCAAAACACAGGCCTGCCCCTAATCATGTATAAAACAGGGACCCCCAATGTTTAGATCCAGTGAGGGGTGTACAGTCTTTCCCCCAAGAATGCCCTTGGAATGATACTATCTCAATATATATACACATACCACTGTTCCTTCCAAGGGGAGCATTGTGGAGGAAAAATGGGAGCTGCCAGGACACTTTTAGCAGCTCTGTTGATGTGCTTGAGGCAACAGCAAATCATTGTTTCCTTTAAAAAAATCTCTATCACTGCTGCTTTTTCCAGTAAAACCCAGGCCCCTGAAAATTGCTAGACTTTCTCCCATTCTCCCAATAATTGTCTAAATGTCCCCCCCCACACTTTGCAATCTGTAAAAGTGCCAGTGAAATTAAGCAGGGGTTCAGCACTAGTTCTTAAAAAAAAAAGTAAAATATTCTATGGTCTGAAAAAATACAATGTTATGCAGATGTACTGTAAAAAGTGATTGAGCAGTGTATGGCTATGCCACAGTAAACATCTACTATATAGAAACACTCTTGGCATCTGCTTCCAGAGAAAGATATATTGAGGCTGGGTGGCCATATGCAGATCCCAAGGGTAATACCAAGATAGGGATAAATAATTTTAAACAGATATTGTGCTAATGGTGTTTAATTTATTCAAATCTTTACTATGAAATCTTTTTCAATTCAGTCAGATTTCTGTGAAGTATAAGTGGAATAGACAGAACTAAATGTGCATAAAGAATACTACTATACCCTACATATTTATTCTGGTTAACTATCTTGGGATTTAGTTATAAGAAATCTCTACAGTAAGGGACCTTGTCCAGATGATGCCGAACTATGGCTGCTATCATCGTTTTCCACTGACCGTGCTGGTTGAGGCATGGGAGTTGGAAGTCCCAAAAACATCTGGAGGGCCACAGCTTTCCCATTCATGCTCTACAGTAACAGCCTAAGAATGGGTGAAAATTTCAATTCAGTTTGCATTTCAAGCGGAATCAAATTTGCACCTTCTGAAACAATATGATAATTGAAACACAGCCATCATTTGAAATTTGCACTTATTCAAATTTTTCAATGCAGTTTGCCAACCAATGTTTATAGAAATGCATATATTAGGGGTAAGGGTGGATAAAGATGAATACATGAGTGAAAATAACACACCAATATGCATTATATGATGAGAAATGGCTTGCACATTAGTCAAATCTAGGAGAAATTCACACTAAGATGATGCTGGAGAATTTTCATGAGGATTTTTTTTAAAAAAATCAAATTGCTACAGAAATGTAAAGATTAATTTAAGATTGGAAAAATTAGAAACCGAAATAACTGAAACTGACAGATCTTTCCATTCCTGTAACATACAATATATCTGTATAATACACATTCACGACTTCACTGACAACCTTTCCTGCAACTGAGTAGGAAAACAAATTTGCTACTTTTAAAAGTATAATTTCAAAGGATTTCTTATAACAGTACCATATTTGTACAATGCAAATTATTTTTGAGTTACAGTGTTCACTAACGAGTCCAAAATATGGCAGAATCTCTTCCCAAACTACCCAGCTGGATGCTTCTTTTCATGGAATATTTTTCATTTGTATCTACACAGAACTCACCTGGACTGTGGCCATGGAAGAAAAGTGCTGATGCAATGAGATTTTCCAGCACCTACATTAATCTCTGCCACCACTATCAGTGAGAACTTCTGCTCCCTATTTGCTGGAGATGGAATAAATTCATGCTTGAAGCACCTAGCTCTCTTCTGATATCCTGTACTGAGCTTCTAGCACTGAGTTTCCATTCACCATCCAACTGCAGTGTTCAGTGGATTTCAAATTGTCTCATTATTCTCTGTCGTCATATGTCCATTGGCTAAAGATCTTAGTTTGCATTCTTCCTAAGATTCCTACCAACTCTCAACATAAAGAACCTTAGTCACTAAAAGGTCTTGCAAAGAAGAGATGCTGTTGTAAGAAACTTTGTCAAAAGCTGCTGTAAAAGATTTCTGGATTTCCCTGCTGCACCCACACAGACATCATATGTTGTAAGACTGCCTGTTATAATAATAATAAAGCCTCTGGATTGCTATTATATAGCCAAGACATTACCAGATCATCTGATACATACCATGTTACTAAACCATGCCCTTGCTCCACTCTCTAGACTAGGACAAGTTAATACAGTCCCCAGAAAACACCATTAATGAGGGAAGACAGAGACTAAACTATGGAAAATGCCAGCTGCTCTTCAAAGGGTTTACTTAGGACAGGAGTCTGCTTTTTGAAAGCAAATGAAAGAGAACATGCTCTGAAACTGAATTCTGGAATCACTATCATGTTCTGCACTTGCAAGGAACAGCAGAATACACCCTCTCTGATAATGTCTTGCACTTTTGAAAATACAATAAGAGGGTGGACTAAGCCAGTCAGAAACGCTCAGTTTTGATCAGTTGATCCTTTTACTATATAACATGAGTCACAGCTAATTTTACGAAGGATTATATAACAATGTCTGCTTGGCTCACAGATCTGTTAACTGGCTTTCAATATTGCAAATTGGCTGCCTATAGCTGCAATAAAATATTGAGTAAATAGCAGCATCTTTTTTGCTTATGGTGTAATTTGTTAGCAAGGGTAAACCTAGCAGCAAAGCAAACATTCCACTGGCTACCTGCTATACCCACATGCATCTCCAGCCATCAGTAGGAAATGCCACTGCCTAGTGAATAAAAATATTAAACTAGTATTAGGGAGACATTGATTCAGATCCTCACTCCCTTATGAAGCCAGTCATACTCAGCCTAACCTACCTCATAGACTTGTTGGGATACAATGGGAAGGAACTAGGTACAGTCCCCCGAACTCCTTGGTGGAAAAGCAGAATAAAATTGTAATAAAATAATTGAATATAATTTTATAAATTACATTTTCTTTTTGTTTTTAAAATGAATTATGAACACAACATTCAGCCTTTGCCAAAATGAAGAAAGAGATCAATGATACAAATAATTCTTTATTAACTCTAGTGTACTTTGATCTCTTCCTGATTGCTGTGGAATCTCTTTCCTTTTGACCCCTGAACTAGGAACTTCCCTTACATTGGGATTTTTCCAATAGATTTTCCATGCATAAAAAAAAGTTATGCTGCTGTGCTAACACATTCAAAGCATGGTTCCATCCAGCTAAGGCTCCATAATGTATTAACAGCTCATTAAACAGCATGGATTTTTCACATTGTGCAATGTTAAATTGAAAATACTCCCCCATGCCACTCTGATGCTTCCCATAAGCTCATTTCAAAACAAAATCTTACAAAACCTATAGTTCCGAACTCAGAAATGCTTGCTTAACAACACTCCTACGTTTTCATGTCAATACACAAAACACTCAGGGAGAATCCACAGTTCAAATTTAAAACACAAGGAAAATAATCCAGACCCCTGCTGGACTTTTTTCTGTCAGTGGTCTCATAATATTTTGAAATTAATTAAAAATCAGCCATGTTCACAGTGTACCTGTAATCCTATTACTGACTATGCCCTATACTCTGACCTTCATCTTCCACAGTTTAAAAGTTAAAAAAAAGCATGGCTGATTTTTAATTAAGATTGGAGTCTATGATAGCGCAGGCATGCTCAGTAAGAATCAACAGTCAGTGTTCTAAAAGCCAGACTATTAGCTGATTGATCTGGCTAATCAAACCCATGCCAGACATTTATTCCACTTTAAATAGTCATTGCCTCCTCTATGTGAAGCATGTTGAGAGTTGTTAGGAGACTCCTATTCTCCTGACAGAGCTCCAGTGGCCACAGTGGTTTAACAGTCAGTCTCTCTTCTGGTGATTGTAGCTCTGTGAGGGGTATAGGGCCTCTTCTAGCAACTCTCAGCACCCTTCACAAACCACACTTTCCAGGATTCTTTGGGGGAGCCATAACTATTTAAAGTGGAATAAGCATCTGGTATGGATATGGCCAAGAACAGCTTTGGTTTAAATTTGAGTGGGAGACTACATGAATCTGCTGTAGAATAAAAAGGGGGGGGGGTTACCCTGAAAAACAATGATACTGTTAACAGTGGTTTTCTTTTGAAAAGGAAAGGGGCTTTTCCTCTGCCCAGTGTCCCCCCAAACTCCTCCCCTCCCCCTACTCCCCCCTCCCCCTAACCTTCCTCCCCTCTCTGTTCCCTCCCCCCTTCCCTAATTGCCACTCCCCCAGGCAGAGCTTGGAAAAGTTACGTTTTTGAACTACAACTCCCATCAGCCCAATCCAGAGGCCACGCTAGCTGGGGCTGATGGGAGTTGTAGTTCAAAAAAGTAACTTTTCCAAGCTCTGCCCCCAGGTCAGTTTCACTTATCCTAAGCATGATTGCACAGGAGTAAATCCCACTGAACTCAATAAGCATACATAAATATGCTCAGGGTCGCATGTTACCAAATTCTTCCAAGCTACACAGCAAGTGGATTGGACTGTGAAAGACCAACTCAAATTGTGTTTGCATTTTGACAAATTTGTAGGGCAATACAATACCTCAGAGAGGAGGTCAGGTCTCCTGCTCCTCTGGTGCATTCACTATAGCTGCTCAATTTCCCTGCTTTTTAAAGTTTGATAGAAATATCTGTTGACTATAGGTACATTCTTAAATCACAAAGGTTTTTTGCCTATTAGTGAATGTATATATCTGTTTAATACTTGGAAAAGATATAGAAGAAAATTGAGCTCCAGATTATTAGCTGTATGTTACAATAAGGAATTGGAAGACAAAAGTATGTTATGTAATTTGTAGTTATGTGAGGAAATTGATTGACGGAGCCAAGGAAGTTATTTAAGCAGATTGATCAAGAAAGGGAGGAGAGACATGGGAGGAGTCTAGCTCCACGTAAATAGCTGGAGAAACAAAGTCTCTCATCACCGGTGTCTGTGGGGGGAGGGGCACTTTCCCACTAGAATTCAAAAAGTATTTATTTATTTTAATGTTCATAGACACACACACACCTAGCTAATCTGCAGGAAGTTTAGACTGATCTATGAGACCACTCCTATTAAGAGACAGTAAATTCCAGCAGCTAAACTTGGACTCTCTGCATTGTTCTGCAGGCACCTAAGATGAATGCTGCTAGTTCTGACTGAATGATGATGCTTTTGCAAATTCCAACACTCTAGAAATTCAGTGATAATATAAATCCAGAGGGATATACATTTTAATAAAAGTTGCTTTTTTGGTAATGGACCTTCTTTCAATAGCCTTCAGGCTTTTCTTGCTTTAGCATATACCCCTTTTTTGTAATCTGGAAACAGCCTCAGACAGCTTGTAGAATACAACCACTATACAGGCATACCCCGCTTAACGTCGCTTCACTTAACGTCGCCTCGCTATAACATACATGCTCCATACGCCACCATCCCCCGCTTAACGTACGTGCGCTTCGCAATTACGGACACTTAATGGCATGACGCCGCTGCCATCTAGTGGCGATTGCACTGCAGTACATGCATAGATAATTGCTTCACTTTAAGCACATTTTCACTTTACATACACGCTCTGGTCCCATTGCGTAGGTTAAAGCGGGGTATGCCTGTATTGAACATTTTATTCCAGCAGCTAATGAAAGGACAAGGATACACTGATCTCCTTTGCAGTTTCCAGTTGCATGGCAAAAGGTCTGGGAGTTGGCCTTAAAGTAACAGTAATCTACACTACACCGAGTCCTAGTGAAATAAAGCAATTGCTGTTTATTTCTCCTGACTTGAACCCTACCAAGTCCCTCCCTGCTCTGACTGTAGGCTTTCCCCCTTCTCCAAGGAAAGTGTGAAGGAATGGCCATGGTTTTCTTGAATTTTGGGTTTTGCTTTAAAAATGGCTCAACTGGAGCTTGCTGTAAGGTCAAAAGGACAAAGCAGCAGAACAGAAACCAAAAGCCACTCAGCAGAGTAGAAATTTTAGAAGTCAAAAGTGCCAACAAGGTTCTCAGAAAATGTGTAGTGAAAATCCCTTTCTTGGGCAACAGAAACTTAGTGCTACAGTTTTGATTGATTTACAGTTGAAAAAAAGGGACAAGAGTTTTCTATGTAAGTTTGCTAGAGAGAGAAAGCAAAGCAGCAGAGCTATGTTTATCCGCAACTACTTCAAAATGCAAAAAACACCTGAAATTGATAAGCCTGTTTATTTGCTTTGCTACTCTTAAACTAAGCAGCCCCTGTGTTTATGAAATTGACTAGCCTGTGTACTTGCTTTGCTAAGGCTAAACTGACCAGCCTGTGTCTGTCCTTTGCAGCTAAAGTGCAGCTGACCAGCCTGTGTCTTTGTTTTTGCTATCCTTAAACTGATAAGCCCATGTCTTTGCTTTGCTAAGGTGAAATTGTTCATCCTGTTTCTTTTCTTTGCATTAAAGCAATCTCTTGCTTTCTCCCAGGGGTTGGGGGGAAGGATCCAATATGATTCGTGTGTGTGTGTGTGGGCAGTGAGCAGAGGGAAAGGTGCTTTCCTTTCCTTTCCGAAAGGAAAACATTGATAACAATATTGTTATTTTTGGGGAAGGGAAAAATTGGAACCATAAAAAAAAAGGACAGCAGAAAAATAACTAACCAAAAACGGACCTGCCTGCCAGTTTGACAGAATAGGCACCAACATGTGGAGCCCATCCCTACCGTGCGTGGCTTCTAACTATTCTCCATGGCTAGCATACTCTGCTATTTTGAAAGGGACTTTATGTCATTATTGTATTTTATTTCCCCAGTCAGTAGTACGAGGTGTACAGGGCACATTCATTACCAAAACTTGTACCAAGTACAAAGACTTCAATGAAGCTGCCAGAGAACACTCAAAAAGTGGATGGCATAGTGTTTCACATGAAGATGCTTCTAACTTCATTTCTATCAGGAACAGGAAAAAGGTGTCAATTGAGCAACAACTTAATAAGCCTTATGCAAGAGCTATAGAGCAGTGTTTCCCAAACCTTCAACATGCGCGTACCCCTTTGAGACACTGATTTTACCGGCATACCCAACTTTCACAAAAATAATTGGGAGAGGGGTAAGGTATTATAGCACATTTGTAATTCCTATAATTTTATATGAAATGTTTAAAAAAAAAATACAAAGTAATAAACATTTTAATAATAGAAATAATATTTATATAACAAATATATATATTCAAAAATATAGAAATAATTCATATACTAATAATTAAAATAACTATTATTCAAACATACAAAACCATTCTGGAAATAAAGACCCGGAGGGGACCCCCCAAAACCGGAAACTCCAGCCGAAAATCATGCAGCCGGTTTACAGAGGCAGCGCTTGCCTGGGCTGGAGGTTTGAATCTCCCGCTCTTTGGCTGCAGAGCGGTTTTCCCCCCATCCTGCCTGGGAAGCCACTCAGGCACGCAGCCCAAGAGCAGGCAGGGGATTCAAACCTCCCGCCTAAAATTCACAGCTGATGAGCGGGCAGGCCAGGCAGGATGGGGGAAAAAACCGCTCTGCAGTCGAAGAGCAGGAGATTCCCCAAGAGGGAATTGGCTGGCGAGATGGCCGCTGCAGGGCTGAAGATAGAGAAAAAACCCCACTTCCCCGCTTCCCGGTGTGAACATTTTTGTAGTCGAGCATACGCATAAATATCTTTGTGGCGCCATCTGTCTGTTTGTAGAAGCGTTTTTTGGTGGCCAAAGTCATTGCGAGGGAGTCCGAGTCTTATGAGAAACTGGAGGGGTGCACGAAAAGACAAGGGATGTGTTGAGAGCGAAAGAGACTACGCGTTGAATAACATCGGGATAAACCACTGTTATTATATTGATCTTCCCTCACATGATTGTGTGAGAAACTGGAGAAATCACAAGAACTGTATTTTCTCTTAAAAGAACACACACACACATGGATTATCTGGATCCATTTCAGTCGGGCTTCAGGCCTGGATATGGGACTGAAACAGCCTTGGTCGCCTTGGTGGATGATATGAGGAGAGCGTTGGATGGGGTGAGTGCACCTTCCTCATCCTCCTGGACCTCTCAGCAGCTTTTGATACCATTGACCACAGTATCCTTCTGGATCGCCTGGAGGAGTTAGGCATAGGGGGCACTGTATTGCAGTGGTTCCATTCCTTCCTCTCTGATAGGCACCAAAGAGTAGCATTGGGGGATGAGGTTTCGGACCCTTGGCCCCTCACTTGTGGGGTGCCACAGGGCTCCATCCTCTCCCCGATGCTATTTAACATCTATATAAAGCCACTGGGGACTATCATCAGGAGATTTGGGTTGCAGTGTCACCAATATGCGGATGACACGCAGCTTTATCTCTCATTTAAATCTTCACCGAGAAACCCTATCCAAGTGCCTGGAATCGGTGAGTGGCTGGATGGGAAGGAATAAGCTGAAGCTGAACCCTGACAAAACCAAGGTACTGTTCGTGGGAGACAAGGGAAGGTTAGGGGATTTGGACCTGGTGCTCAATGGGGTACAAATGCCCCGAAAAGACCAGGTCTGTAGCCTTGGGGTCATTCTTGACTCCCAACTGTTCATGGAAGCTCAAGTTTCGGCTGTGAGCCGGGCAGCGCTGTATCAACTCCATCTGATACGGAGGCTATGCCCCTACCTTCCCAATCATCTGCTCCCATCGGTGGTACATGCCCTGGTCTCCTCTCGCCTAGACTACTGTAATGCGCTCTACGTGGGGCTACCCTTGAAAACGGTCCGGAAGCTGCAACTGGTACAGAACGCGGCGGTGCGCCTGATTAAAGGCAGCCGCCGGCGAGATCATATCACTCCAGTGCTAAAAGAGCTGCACTGGTTACCAGTTGCTTACCGGGCCCAATTCAAGGTGTTGGTTTTGACCTTTAAAACCCTATACGGTTTCGGCCCAGTCTATGTAAAGGAGCGCCTCCAGCATCATCAGCTATGGGGCCCAACAAGATCAGCCTCAAAAGACCTTCTCTCCATCCCATCAGTCAAAACAGCCAAACTGGTGAGGACTAGAGAGAGGGCTTTTTCAATTGTGGCCCCCACCCTGTGGAACTCCCTCCCAAATGATCTCCGCCATGCCCCTTCTATGATGAGTTTTCGCCGGGCCTTGAAGACCTGGCTCTTCAGGCAGGCTTTTGGGGTGGGCTAGATTTTATTTTCATTGCTTTTAGATTTTCAATGTCTAGGTATTATATGCCTATCTGTTGTAAGTCGCCCAGAGTGGCTGGACAGCCAGCCAGATGGGCGACTAATAAATTCTATAAATAAATAAATAAATAAATAATTTTTTTGCCACTAAAACCCAATGCTAAAGTACAAAAAAAAAAATTTGGCCACGTACCCCTTGAAACCTTTTCGTGTACCACCAAGGGTACGCGTACCACACTTTGGGAAACACTGCTATAGAGGAAAATAGGCAAAAGCTGTACTCCAGAATATCAGCTGTTGTGTATTGTGGGTCACATGACCTTGCTCTTCGTGGTAAGATTAGAACCAAAGGTAATTTGGTAGACTTTTTAGAATTTTGTGTTGGGGCAGGAGATAAAATATATTTTTAAAAGGAAACTAGGGCAGATAATGCCAAGTACACATCTGCAAGTACACTGTTGTGAAGGATAATGCTTCTATAAGGTTCTCAGCTTTTGAACAAAGAAAAACACCCATCATTGTGTGATATATGCAACATGAGCCTTACTGGACTCTTCCCTGCTATTAAAATAGCCATCCTTACAGCACTTCTCCCCCCACCTCCCCCAAATTACATGTACAACTGAATGGCCCTTTAGCATTTTGCATAGGATGAAGACATGGTTATGTGTAACAGTGAGTAAAGGTCTGGCTTGTGTTTGTTGAGTATCCACTGAGAAAAGTTGAAAACCTCTCCCAAGGAGAAATTTAAAAAGAAGGTATTGATCCTTTTGGCTAAGACCCTCAAAGACTCCAGCTTTTGTTTGAAAAATGATTAATTTTAAATTATATATTCTGTTGTGGACAGACAAGCACTAACAAAAACAGTCGGACTGATTTCAGACCTTAAGCTTGAAATTCCACATCACAGCCATGGCAGATTCTGTGTAAAAGATATGACCCTTAAAACCTTCAGGGGTTTTAATCTGGTTTAGCTCTGTTATTATTAAATGGACAAATAAAACAATTTGTTAGAAGTTAGTTGTGAAATAATCCCACACAATACAATAAATCACCAAAAGACACAGCCCAGTATTATTTCTTATTCTTCTCTTCAGCATCATGTAGTGGAGGATGGTTGTTGCCAATGTTCTGCTGTAACAATTCATCTCCCTCTAGGATGCACACCTTAACGTGGTGAGGGGGTTTGAGAGTGTTGAAGAAGCTGAGAGCAATGCCGTCAGGAGCCTAGACCAAGAGGCTAGACTCCTAGCAGGGGCACCCAAGGTGGAATGGTCAAAGCTGAGACACCAGACTAAGATGCATCCAAACTCAGAGGAAGGCAATGGTAAACCACCTCTGAATATCTCTTACCACAAAAACCCTATGAACAGAGTATCCAAAATGCAACACGAGATAGTGCTGGCTGATGAGACCCCCAGGTCAGAAGGCACTCACCCAGCTACTGGGGAAGAACAAAGCACAAGTACGAGTAGCGCTGTGACTAATGACGCAGCTGGGTCAAAGCCAAAAGGAAGGCTGATGTGCACAGATGCGACAGGAGAGTCTGGAGTTGTACGATGCACACATGGAATGTGAGAAGCATGAATCAGGGAAAGTTCAAAATTGTCAAGCAAGAAATGGAATGTATCAATGTTACAATACTTGGCGTGAGTGAATTAAAATGGATGGGAATGGGACATTTTCAATCAGGCAACTACAAAATATTTTATTCAGGAAATGAGAAATTAAGTAGAAATGGGGTTGCTTTAATAGTGAGAAGTGATGTAGCAAAAGCAATTAGGAGCTACAATGCAAGGTCTGAGCGAGTGATATCAATGAGATTAAACAGGAAACCTATTAACATAACCATCATCCAAGTCCTTGCTCCAATGGCAAACACAGAAGAAGAGGACTTGGAGAGATTTTATGCAGAAGTACAGGAAGAAATTGATTACCGACCAAAACGTGTGCTGATAATCATGGGAGAAGTTCCATAATTTCTGCGAAAACAAGACCAGGAGCAGACTGCGATACACATCATGAACTGGTCGTATTGAAAATCAGAGTAAAGCTAAAGCTAAAGAAGAACAAAGCAATCATAATGCCAAAATACAATTTAAGTAACATCCCAGAAGAATATAAAGATCAAATAAGGAACCGGTTTGAGGCTTTAAACTTAGTTGACAGAGAACCAGAAGAACTATGGAGCGAAGTCAGAGACATTATCAGGGAAGAATGCAAAAGACAATACCTCTAGTTAAAAAGAGATAAAGACCTCAATGGATGTCTGAAGAAACTCTTAAAATGGTTAAAGAGAGAAGGAAAGCAAAAGCAAAAGGAGATAAAAAGACAGTCAGAACACTAAATGCAACAATACAGCGACTAGTACGTAGGGAAAAGAGAACTATTACAATAGTTATTGTCTAGAAATAGAAGAGGACAAAAAAAGGGAAGAACAAGAGCCCTATTCCATAAGATTAGAGAAATTAAAGGGAAATTTAAACCAAGAGTAAGGGTGTTGAATAATCAACAGGGGAACACACTGACTGACCGAGATGAAATAAAAGGAAGATGGAAGCAATACACTGAAGAACTCTATAAAAGAGATGCAAAGATGACAGATTCATTCATGGAGGAACCGTATGATGAAGAACCAGAAATTTTAGAATGTTCGGTGAAAGCTGCTGTTAAAATACTTGGAAGAAACAAATCACCAGGAATAGATGGCATACCAGTAGAGTTGCTACAATCTACTGAGATGGAATCTGGCCAAATCTTGACAAAAATCTGTCAAGAAATATGGAAAACTAAACAATGGCCCAATATACATCCCAATTCCAAAGAAAGAGGATCCCAGGGAATGCAGTAATTATCAAACTTTTGCCTTAATATCCCATGCAAGTAAAGTAATGCTCAAGGTTCTACAACAAAGGCCCTTACCATATATGGAGCAAGAAATGCCAGATATCCAAGCTGGATTTAGAAAGGGAAGAGGTACCAGAGATCATATTGTAAATGTGCACTGGATAATGGCATGGACCAAGGAATTTCAGAAGAAAATCACCCTGTGCTTTATAGATTACAGCAAAGCCTTTGACTGTGTAGATCAGGAAAGACTATGGAATGCTTTAAAAGAAATGGGGGTGCCACAGCATCTGATTGTCCTGATGCACAACCTATACTCTGGATGAGAGGCTACTGTAAGGACAGAAATGGAGAAACTGATTGGTTCCCCATCGGAAAGGGTGTGAGACAGGGGTGTATTTTATCACCCTACTTGTTTAATCTATATGCAGAACATATCATACGGAAAGTGGGATTGGACCAAGATGAAGGAGGTGCGAAAATTGGAGGGAGAAATATCAATAATTTAAGATATGCAGATGACATCATACTACTAGCAGAAACCGCTAACTATTTGAAACGAATGCTGATAAAGTTAAAGAGGAAAGTAGAAAAGCAGGACTACAGCTGAACGTCAAAAAGACTAAAATAATGACAACAGAAGATTTATATAACTTTAAAGTTGACAACGAGGTCATTGAACTTGTCAAGGATTATCAATACCTCGGCATAGTCATTAACCAAAATGGAGGCAATAGTCAAGAAATCAGAAGAAGGCTAGGACTGGGTAGGGCCGCTGTGAGAGAACTAGAAAAGGTCTTCAAATGCAAAGATATATCACTGAACATTAAAGTCAGGATGATTCAGATCATGGTATTCCCGATCCCTATGTATGGATGTGTAAGTTGGACAGTGAAAAAATTGGAAAAGAGAAAAATCAACTATTTGAAATGTGGTGTTGGAGGAGAGCTTTGCACATACCATGGACTGCGAAAAAGACAAATAAGTGGGTGTCAGAACAGATTAAACCAGAACTGTCACTAGAAGCTAAAATGATGAAACTGAGGTTATCCTACTTTGGACACACAATGAGAAGACATGATTCACTAGAAAAGACAATAATGCTGGGAAAAACTGAAGGGAGCAGAAAAAGAAGAAAGCCAAACAAGAGATAGATTGATTCCATAAAGGAAGCCACAGACCTGAACGTACAAGATCTGAACAGGGTGGTTCATGACAGATGCTCTTGGAGGTCACTGATTCATAGGGTTGCCATAAGTCGTAATCGACTTGAAGGCACATAACAACAACAATTCATAGATCTTGCTCCTCCCCCTAGAAATAGTTCTGTGGACACCTTTGCCTCCCATAGTTTTGTTCTACCCAGAAATGTTATATATTGCTAACTTTGTGTTAAAGCATTGAGTTAAATTATAAATGGTAGGATTTCACCTCTTTTGTAATGTAGTTTGTTATTACTGTTGTAGTGTGGCATGTTGGGTGTTGCAACATTGTGTTGATTTGTTTTAATCATGTTCTGTGTAATTCTTTTTGGTACAATTGATGATCTTTGGCAAAATTGTAAAGATAAAGAAATAATACATCATTTTTAAAAATACACTTTTAACTTTTTTCTATCTTTATTTCTAGTGTTTGTGTGTTTCTAGTATAATCTCTTTGGATCAAGTTCCTGTATTTTCTTTACTAAATTATTAGTGGGATTTTTTTTTCAAACAAATAGTACTCTGCTACTTAGGGGTGGCCAAATGCAAAACAGGAAAAGATAAGAGTTCAGCAGAAATTCCCTCTTTGAAACAACTCCGTCCCTGAGACTTTTCCTTTAAAGAAACATATATCCCTCCTCTGGTACCATTTTCCGGCAGCGAAGGACAACTGTCTGTTTACAAAGATTTGGAGGATTGACCAGAAGGGCCCTCAATTACAGCAGAATCTACGCGGCGGGCAAGCATTTTTTTTTTTTAAAAAAAAGCGCGCCCTGGACGGTTCTTGAACCTTCCCGGCCCTTGTAGTCGGGGGGCGGGAAGTTCGTGAGGAAGTACACGTGTGTTTATGTAATCCCACGAACTCTGTGTAATCCCGGAAGGGGAGAAAAAACGAGATGGCAGCAGCGACGACGGAGCCCGTTGTCGGGTGGGCCCAAGGGGAATCGGGCATCGAGTGGGGTAAGGCAGGGCACGGGACGTTGCCTTCTCGTAGCCCTTGAGGCTTTTGGAGAGCCGAGCGGTGCAAGGCCATTTCCGGGTGCCTTCGGGTCAGTTTAGGGTTGCCAGGTTCAGGGCCTGAGACTGATCCTGAGAACAGGAAGTCAGCCAAGTGCAGGTATTCTTTCAACACTGTAATGGGAAAAACCACAAGGTGGGATTCTCCCTCTCCCCTGCACTACTTTTAAATATACAAACGACCTCTTGGAGGCCCGGCCTGGCAACCAAGAGGTCTTCTGTATCTTTAAAAGATGTGCAGGGGGAAGGGAGAATTGCAAGAACACCGGCACTTGGCTGACTTTCTCTTTTCCTAAAGATACAGGATCAGTCTCAGGCCCTGAGCCTGGCAACCCTAGGTCCGCTGGTTTCTGTGGGGTTCACTCTTGCCTCTGGAGGAAGCGGCCCAGTGTGGGTCTCGGGGTTCAGTGGGGTTGGTTTGCTTATTTATCTTTAAAAATCTCCGTTCCAACGTTTATTTGTTTGCAACATTTTCTTTTTTTATCCTAACGTACACGGTCTCTCTCCCCCCCCCCGTATATACATTTCATCATGGAGGCAATATCGTGAGGTGCAGGCTAGGCAGAGTGACTGGCATAAGATCACCCCATGGAGCTTTTGGTCGAACCCAGGTCTTGCTGGTCCACATCCGGCACTCTTTCCCCTGTACTAGCCTATACCATCATTATACTTAACGTTAGTGTAGTGCTTATATCCCTTCGTGTGAGTTGCCTCGTTGTAATCCTGTGAGGTAGGTGAGTATTTTTTAAATCTCTCTCGTGTAGTTAGATAGTGTGGTGTCTAGACGGATTGTGTGTGTGGATGGGGAGGGAGAGTCTGATTGAAAATGGGTTGCCTAAGGCCTCCAATGAATTCATGAGACTTACTTTGACCCTGGGATTTCCTTTTTTAGGTTGCAATCTAATGCACATTTACTGAGAATCCCATTGAACCCAATGGAACTCACTTCTGCGTAGATATGTATTGGATTGCAGCCTTAGTCAGTACAGTACATTGGCCCTTGGAGGAAATTAAGATTACAATCCTAAACATACTTGAAAGTAAATGTTTCTTAAATCAGTGGAGCTTGTTTTAAGTAAACTTAATATGTAAGAATTATCTTATTCTTACTGAATATATACAAGCGTCCTAAGGGTTCTCTTAAAATTCTTGTGAATGTCTTACTGGTATACAAATGTACCTTATTTTGCCTATATATCTCTTTCTGTCATCCCATGATAAATAGCAGTTTTGGGGTGGATTGGGGGGAAGTGTTATGTTTATGTTTGTCCCCATTCAAACACAGATCACTTGTTATCTCATAGCTTGAGCCAGGTACTGCTACTTGAAAAATAATGCAGTACATGGTGCAACACACCCTAGATATGTTGTTTATTTTATTACTTTATCAGTTAAATTTATGTTCTCTTCTTACTCCCAAAGGAGATAAGGGCAGTTGTGTACTTTAACTTCTTATTAGGCAGTTTCTTCCTGGAAAAGTGCATTTACATATTTAAAATTCTGAGCCTTGGAAGCAGAGTAAATTAATCTTAATAAGAAAATACCAGCATGTTTATTTGTTTTGATCATGGCTGCCTGCTGCAGAACTTGCAGGGTAGAGAATTAATGATCTCTGAGTAATGGGGAAACTGAGTATTAGCACTTTGGCTTGCATGCCTTATGGGTTTTTTCATCCAGCAGGGTCTCTTCTCTTCAGTGAAATTAGTGATCTGATAGAAGATGAATTGCAGCTAGGTGTCGAGAATGAAGCTTATGTAAGTAGTGGCGGTTGCAATTGTTGCATGGCCCAACAGTATATTTAATCAACAAGTGCACAGCTTAGTTCTTTACCTGGTACAATATGATTTCCCCCCTTCACTGGCACAAATGGGGAAACCCTTGAGATTGTATATCTTTTTACTTAGTACATGCTTGGCATTGAATATACTAAACAGTAATATAATTGTATTTTAACTTGTACTTTCAACAGTGTGTTTGTTTCAAGTGCACAAGAGAACCAATGTACAGCTTTGTATTTTTAATATTTTCTGTGAACCCCTTCTGCATGAACTTGGTGTTCAACATACTCCTTGCTTATCTCCAGTTTCAGCCTTAGTGACAGCAGGTGCTGTTATTGATACTCATTTCTATTTAAAAGGACAAGTATGTTTGCAGACAGTCCCTGGAATGTTGGCAGCTTGTTCTAGAGCTTGAGAAAAGTAAAACATACTTTTAACATTTAAGCCATTGTGAAGGCATAAAATTATTTCACAATGTCCTCAGTTGATACAAAGGTCTTCCTCTTCAATATCATATAAATATATTTTTATTTTTTTTATTATATATGTACAAAAAGCATATTTATGTATGAACTCTGCCCCTCCCATTTGTTTGTAACAAGCTTTTCATAGAAACAATTTTAACCAACTTCTAGCTTTTCAGATCCAGTATGTTGTTTATCTGATTCTATTTAAACATTTATTTCAACAATTGATATCCAAAGTGTATGCAATCTGGGTAGATGATACTATCTTGGAATAATCAATTAAAAACACAATACTGTATTATTAATATAGGAACAGCCAAAAGTTTCAATCTCAAAGTAGGTCATGCAGTGCTAATGAACATAGAAAAAAATGTCCAGCAAAAAATTGCAGGTTCAAATAGGTATATCTTGGCATTGTATTCTGTAGCTGCCCAGCCACATCTGAAAAGGCCTGGTGATGTGCATGAATCTAGACAAGAGTTGCAAGGGGAAGAAATGGAAGGTGAGGACATGTTAAAACTGATGGCTCCCACCAATGCCTGAGCATCTTCAGATGAAGGACCTCATTAAACTTCAGCCTGCTTGATAGGTGCTTGTTAGGAAAAGCAAACAAAGTAGTATTTCTTGAATTTTCTGCTTATTTAGGTTGCTTTTCTCTCTCTCTAACTTTGCTTACTATAATTTGTAGGAAAACAATCTTTGTGACCTTGACTTTGATTTGGATCTGATGTCTTGGGATTCGGACCCCTGGGATGTTTCAAAACAGACCCCAGCAGGTAATTTCAGGCTGAGTTGCCCATCACAGATGGCAAATATAAGATTAGGTACTCCTTTTGAAATATGTCCTTTTTCACTCAGCTTAAGGGCTTGGCACAGTAGTAACGAGACCTCTTTTGTACAAGATAGCATAAGAAGAGCCCTGTTGGATCAGATCAAAGGCCATTTAGTCCAGCATTCTGTTCTTACTATGCCAATGGGAAGCTCACAAGCAGGATATGAGCACAACAGCACTCTCCTGTGCTGACCACAAAAGTATAATAGATTCTCTCTAAATCAAAGAAACTATGCTTTGAACATATCCAGATATAACTAGAGGTGAGGGGAAGCAGTCTAATCCCAGGGGAATGATGGGTCAGGTTCATACATTTGGGATATGCTTTCATCTCCCTGAAGAAGGGACACTAGGAAGCACAAACACCCATACAAAACAGGGAGTTAACCCATTAAATTTATTTTGTGTTCATATTTATAACCCACCTTTCTACATATCTAAGTGCCCAAGGCAGCCAAGGTAAAATACACAAATGCAGTAAAAATATTCTGTGGGAGAAATAAAGATTGTGTCCACTGTGCCTCATTGCGAAGGGGAAGTCAGAGTCTTCTTGTACATTTGGGACACACTTCAGAAACAAACCAGCTCACACTAGGGGCTGTCTGGCATGTCTCTTATCTCTGGGGCCACTTCAGAAAGGCCCTCCATGCTGTTCTAAGCACATGAGACTAGGAAATGCCCATAGCATATCTTCTGCACCTCAGCTATGTCACAGCAGAGAATTTGTCACCTCAACTGTTTGTGTGGGGAAAGCAAGAGAGACAGATGAAAAGGATGATAGCTCAGTTGTAGAGGACATGCTCTGCATGCAAAAGATTCGAGGCATCTCCAGTTAAATCTCTGGTTGTTGGTGCTGGAGACCGTAGAGTGTACTGCTGTTCAGAATAGACAAAACAAAAATACTTGTGGAGGTCTAATCCGTGCATATGCTGAGCTTAATGAGATCCAGGCTTTTGCTTATAGTGTCTGCATCTTGGGGTTCATCCGTTATCAGCTTCCTCTGGAAGGTTTGCAACACCTGCAAATTTGGCACCATCCATTTAAGTAAAGCAGATTGGGCAAGACTGCATATGCCTTTAACAAGAATTACTTTACTTGCTCCTGTTCAGTGGCTCCAGAACCCTAAATCAGAGTTGGCTACTGGACTACATTGAGGGTGCTGGTACTGATGTGCCAAACCATACACAGCTAGAGACCAGGATATATAAAAAGTCGGCTCACCCTCATATACACAACTAATCACTGCACTCTGCAGGAGAGGGCCTGTTCTGTATGATGTAGGAATTGGGCCTTTTGCATGGTGGCACCTACCCTTTGGAACTCCCTCCTAGTAAACATCAGACTGACACTGTCTCTGTTGTCTCCTACTGAAGACCTTCCTTTTTCAGCAATCATTTTTTAAGTGGAGATTTTTATCCCAGTATGCCAGTTTGTATGTGTACTGCAGGTGTTGACCTTCCAGTTGTTGCAGAACTACAACTTCCATCAACCCCAGCAAGCATGGCCAGGGATGATGGGAGTTGTAGTTTAGCAACATCTGGAGGGCCAAAGGTTCCACAAACCTGCTGTACTGGATTTGAAATTATTATATATATGAAATTGTATTTGGTATATTTTCTTGTTGAGGTTAAATCAGTTTGAGATATTTTATAGAAAGCAATTCATAATGATATAAAACAGATGGTATGTCTGTGCAGGAGGCCTCAAATCCAGTTGGGTGCCTTAATCAGATCAGGTTCTCAGCCTTTCCCAACCAGTGTGCCTCCAGATGTTGTTGGACCACAACTCCCATCTTCCTGACCATTGACAATGCTGGCTGAGGCTGATGGGAGTTGTGGTCCAACAACATCTGGAGGCACACTGGTTGGGAAAGGCTGTTCTAGATGTTAAACACGTTGTCCCTTGGAGCATGGAAACAGTTTCCATACCAAGTGTGCAAAGAATGTGCTTTGTACAGAAGAAAGGTTTTGGCAAAATCCCTTTTAAGAGGTTTCTTGTGTAGGACACCAGTTTACTTTCTCATTTTGCAGATGCAGACTGGAAAGCAGAGCCCCTCTCACCAGCCACTTCAACAGATTCAGTTCCTTCTCCTTTATTTGTGGATTCTCCAGTACAGCATGTACCTGTAAGCCAGTAAACATTTTGTGTTAGTCAGATGCAATGAGGTAGCATTTAACCAAGTTCAAATCCAAAACAATCTGTAGTTGGCCTTTAAGATGCATAGAAGCAATTGCATTTTGCATATAGCTCTTACATTCTTCTACCAGTGTCTTCCTAGAAAATACCTGGGAATCAACCAGAATTAAGGCTCTGATGCAGTAGGAAAGATGCAAGGAATAAGTGACTGTATTCTCTTCTTAAGGGAACTGAGGTTAAATGTGGGTGACTTGCTCAGGGTCACTGAGTAAGTCTGTGGCTAATCTCGTATCTGCCTGCAAATTTTCCATACCTCCAGATCCTCATCTATTCTATTTTGTGTGGGTTTGTTTTGTTTTTTACTGACATGCAGTTTTGGGCTGGTGACCATTCTCTCCCATCCCCTCTGCTTTCATCCAGCATTCCAGCTGCTGTGGTAATTGCATATGTTCCAAGATAAAGGGTGGAGATGGTTTACAACAGAAAGGAGTTAGTGATCTGAATTTGGATCTTGAAGATCTAGCATAATATGAACAAACTGGCTAGGACTGTGGACAGACTGCAAACTGAAAAACAGGCTTTTTACTAGTGTGTGTTTGTCTTCTCATTGCAACAGAAGGATCTCATTTTTCATTTTTAAAAACTTTCTCAGGAAGGTGTAGAGTTGGGCTCCGGTTCCCACCCATCTCCTGTTTCTTTGTATGACAAGGGCTCCCAAAGTCCCTCCTTCCCTGTAGAACGAAAGGAGAAGAAACCTCCACTCAAACCCACAAACCGCTCAGGTATCATTGATGTGCTTGTCCTGTCCATCTGGAATATAGGATTAATAAACCTGGCCTCTTTTGAAAGTTATAAGCGTAACTGAGAATTAGGGATGTCACTTAGTTATAAACAGCTTAGACAATGAATGGTATGACTTTTAATTTATCAGTCTATTAGACCTGCATAAATTTGTGTATGTATCAAAAGTAGTTCTTTGTTTTTAAGTGATGCATGCACATACCAGAAGAAGCATCATGTTAGAAGAGACATTCTCCTGTGTCAATGAAGGGTTGATGCCTATTGCCTGCAATTTTCGTAAATAATTGTATTAAAAAAAATTCAATTTTTTAAAAATATGCTGCCCAATTGTCATTTTTCAAAACCTTAGATTTAATCAACTAAATGTTCACCCCTATTATAATTGCATTTTGAACCTTTGAAATATGCTTTATAAATTACTGCTGTTGGCGTTAGTTACTAGGTCCCCATTTTCATCTAGCTTCCTTTCTGATTCTTAGAGAGGGGCTTGCAGCGATCTCTGTGCCATCCAGGGGTAAAAACATAATGTGCACATAAACATTTAGAAGTAAGGGATGGTTGCTTATTCATTTTCAAAATATATAGATCTATTTTGTGAAATGTGGGTGTTTTAAATGGTTTTAATCATAAGTAAAACCTCCAGGTTTTGTTGACCTTTCAAGGCACATTTTGTGCTCAAGCTATCTTGAATGGCTCCCTTCTTCTGATGCAATTTCTATTTGATAAAGGATCATAGCTCAGTAGTAGAGCATTTGCTTTGCATGCAGCAGGCCCCAAGTTCAATCCATGGCATCTACAGATAGAACTGGGGGAGACTCCTGCCTGAAACCCTGCAGAGCTGCTGCCACTCAAGGTAGACAATTATGAGCAAGCTTGACCAAAGGTCTGACTCCGCAGAAAGCACCTTCCTATGTTCTTTCCTGCTGTCCTGCCCATGCTGTCATCTCAGTTGGGCTGCATGACTGCCCATCATCATGCTAATAAATGTCCAGGATTGAAAGCAACTGGTAATTGTAATAGTTTGGGGATAACACTTCAATTCCAGTCTAGTTTCTTTTTGTCCTCCAGGAAATGGATCTTCAATGACCCCAGGTCGATGTAGTCAGCAAGCCTCCAAACCTTTGATTCAGCCCAAACTTTTGTTACCTGCCTTTCGGGAGACTCAGAGCAGCCTTAGTGTGCAGACAAAAGCCATTGTCATTCCAGCTGTCCCAACTCTCCTGACACTGCCAAAGCAACAACCAGTTGTTGCTATCCAGCCAGCACCTGCAAAAGGTATGTAAACAGGCAGTGGGGGTGGAAAGCTCATTTCTAATACTTGAGGAGCAAGTTGGATCGGCATAGTCTACTCTTTCCCAAAGCGGATTGCCTATTATTTCTTTGACGTAAAAGTATTTGTAATGTATGCAATTTACAATTTAAGTAGCTTCAATCCTTGGGGTCATGATGCATTCAGTATCGCCACCTAGTGGTAAACTGCTCAACTACTTTTATAGGAGCTTTCTACAATAGGCCAGGATGCAATATAAGTGCCCAGGCATATACAACTTTAAACAGCATCAGCCAAATTAATGAAGGATACATACTTCAAACATTTATTAGTTGTTTTTCAACTTTTAAAAAAACCCTCAAGGTAATGTGAAGTAATAAGCGTATATTTTCTTCTTTATAATAATGAACCGTAGTACTCTTCAGCACCATTGGGTGGAATGTCTGGCTGGTAAACATTCCTGGAAGACCACACCCTCCTCTGGGGTTCTACTAACTCAAGGAGCCACCTGCAGTGGAATGTCTTAATCATGATTGTAATATTTGCAAGATTAGAAATGAACCACAAATGATGGTTAGAAGGAACAAACTTTACTGTGTGTTGCAGCATAACCAAGAGCTCTACTTTTATTTTCCTACTTGTCCCACCCCCAACTGATTCCCCCATACAATTACTTATAATTCACTTGAGTTCCTACTCACATTACATCTCCCTTTTTATTTTTAAGAAAAAGAAACTACTGTCAATATTGAATTGGTTTTCTGATCACTCTGCCTCTTGATGTAGTAACAGGTAACTCAGAGTCCAGAATCTTCTCTGGTATATCACTGGCACTTTGTGCTACAACTGTTCCACTTTTGTTGTCTTGAGACTCTGATAGGTCTACCTCTGATGGAGGTGCAGTTGCAGTCTCAGTAGTCTCATCCATTTTTGGTTCACAATTTGGAGTGCTCTGAAGATCTCTTCTGTTCCTTCGGTAGACAGCTAAATCATCAGTCTGAACCGAATATGATCTTGGAGTCATGTTTTGGCCAGTCACTCTCGCTGGTTTCCACACTCCATCTTGCCGAACATTAACAGAATCACCAACCTGCAAAGGTGGTAAAGACTTTGAACCTTTGTCAAAGTAAAGCTTCTGTTTTTCTTGTCTTCTCTTCAGATGTGTCTGTATGTCACCTTTTACCTGCTGAGGTAATAATAACGGTGCTGAGGTAGGCAACCTGGTTCTTAAATGTCTCCCCATTGAAAGTTGTGCAGGTGAGGCTGTATCTACTGTAGGCGTATTTCTGTAATCCAATAAACTAAGATAAGGATCTGTGTTATTCAGACTAGATTTCTTAAGAATCCTCTTTACTGTTTGGATCGCTCTTTCTGCCATTCCATTTGATTGAGGAAATAGTGGACTGGATGTTGTGAGAACAAAGTCCCAATCTTTGGCAAACGTTTTAAAGTCTCTAGAGCAAAACTGAGGGCCATTATCACTGACAACCTCTTCAGGTATACCATGTCTTGCAAATATAGATTTGCAGTGTAAAATTACTGATCTACTTGTAGTGTCTTCAAGCAAACATATTTCCACATATTTTGAATAATAATCAACCAAAAGTAGATAGTCCTTTCTTTGAAATTCAAACAAGTCCATTCCTAGCTTCTGCCAAGGTCTTCTTGGAATTTCATGAGGTAACATTGGTTCTTTTTGGTTTTTATTTCTGAAGGTGTGACATGTGGTACATGACGGTACCAATTCTTCAATTTGAGCACACATACCTGGCCAATATACAGCTTCTCGTGCCTGCTTTTTACATAATTCAACACCCAGATGACTCTTGTGTACTTTTAATTGCTCCATACGAGTCAGTTCCTTTTGGACTTTATCCCTTAGTGCCACTGGAACCTTCCGAGGTGCATGAATTACAGGTGGAACGTGTGGGTTGATTTTGATGGCGTATTTCTCTGGTAAGCAACCTAAGCCTTCAAATACATCTTTGTATTCAACTGCAACATCCCATTGATCTACTGGAGCTCTTTTCATTAAATTAACTCTTTGCACCAAATTTAAATTAGTCACAGCCCGGAGACCGAGTACAGCTTGTGCATCAAAGACTACTATGTGAAATTCCAACTCAGCTCTTTGATCTTTATATTTGCAATCCAGGTTACATTTACCAGACACATGTAGTCTTTCTCCAGAGTAGGTTATTAATCTGGCATTTGAATGCTGAAGTGGTTCAGCTTGCAAGGCTTTGTATGTTTTTAAAGACATTGCATTAGCCTGTGCTCCTGTGTCAATCTTAAAGGTCACATACTTGTGATCATTTATGAGAAATCCACACACCATTCATCTTCCAGAGCTGTAGAATTCAATGTGCCAATGAAGAAATCATGAGCATTTTTAGTTGTATCTGCTACTGAGAACATTTGTCTGCCTTGAAGTTTTTTATCTCTAGTTTTACACATTTTAGCAAAATGATTAAGTTTGCCACATCTTCTGCATTCTTTCCCATATGCAGGACAAACATTTATGTCATGATGACTGATACCACACTTGTAGCAGACCTTTGCTGCTTCTACAGGCCTCTGTGGCATTTCCTTTTCTTGGGGACTGGTAGTAGTGCCAGGGCTCCATTTGCTCTGAGGCTGGCTTACTTTTGGCTTCTCAAAGGTCCTTTTGCCCTCTAAGGCATCAATTTGTTTTTCTGTTGCCCCAAAATCTTTCATCTGTTTTGCAGTCACTTCTTCTGCCCTGCATATATTCACTGCACACTCAAGGGTTAAATCACTCTCTCTCAGTAACTTGGCTCTCTGTCTTTCTGAATGCCACAGACTATGCGATCCTTAATAAGAGAATCGCACAGCTCCCCAAATTCACAGGTCTGAGCCAAAAGCTTCAAATCAGTCACATATTGGTCTATCCTTTCTCCTTCACTTTGTATTCTAGTGAAGAACCTGTGCCTTTCATAAGTAACATTTCTTCTGGGCACACAATATGCTTCAGATTTATTCATCAAAACTTGAGTTTTATTTTTATCTGCATCATCATCAAACTGGAAAGTATTAAATACCTCTCTTGCTTCTTCACCTGCCACATGCAGAAATAATGCTGACCAGAGTCTCTCATCTTTCTTATCTGCTCCACTTGCAATGCAGTACAATTCAAACCCTTGCTTCCATCTTCTCCAGTTCTCTGCTGCATTTCCTTCAAGCACCAATGTTCCTGGAGGCTTCAGCTCGTCCATTTTTCACTGCCTTATGTTTTTAGGTAGTCTTTTGATACCATGTAATATTTGCAAGAGTTGAAATGAATCACAAATACTCGTTAGAAGGAGCAAACTTTACTGTGTGTTGCAGCATAACCAAGAGCTCTACTTTCGTTTTCCTACTGGTCCCACCCCCAACTGATTCCCCCATACAATTACTTCTAATTCACTTGAGTTCCTACTCACATTACAATGATGGCTAAATGGAATCTCTGTGTTTGGAGGCAGTATAACTCGTGATTACCAGTTGTTGAGTAGTAAGCAATAAGGAATGTATCTCTCTCCAGCTTTTTTGTGCTTTTGAGCTTTCTGTGGCATTTGGTTGGCCGTTGCCGGAAACCTTGTGCTGGGCTAGATGGGTTCTTGGTCTGATTTGATAGAGGATGTTAAGCAGCTTCTATGTCACCTGGCAGCTTTTTTTGAAACTGAAGGAAGTTTCAAAAGGAGCATGTATGGCTCTGTTTAAAGGGATGGGGGATCTCACAGGGCTGATGTAAGTCCTTGGCTGTTACTAAAGCAATTCCTTGGATGTCATCCTAGGTGACAAAGTGCCTAAGGTCTGAAATACTTTTTCTAGGCCTGGCATCAGTGTTAAGTTGGGAGATAAATGATTTCTTCTCAATACAGCTACCAAGGGACAAGATGTAACATGCATAGAAATCTATTTCTTTAAGTGCTAAATCTGTGCTGTAATGCTGTTTGTCTCTATTTTAGGCCAGCCAGTGATGCTTTCTCAACCTGCTGTGGTGCATCTTCAGACACCTGGAATCCTTCCTGCCACCAACCCAGCCATTGCTGTCACTGGTGGGGTCACACCACTACCAGGCCATGCTGTCAATGTATTGCCACAAACTGCAGGAAAGAGTTTGGCTACTGGAAATCTAGCAGAAGCTAAGCCTGTTCTTCTTGCCACTTCCCAAAATACTAGCATGGATGTAAGTTCTGTCTAATATCTGTTTGCAGCTGGTCCTTTCTCCTAGAGTGTTGATTTGCTGCAGATCTCTCATAAAACTTCTAGACACTGATTTAGGCAGCTGGAAAGTGGGTTTGAACAGTATACTGAGATTGCTGGAAGTGGGGTGGAGATAACATATAGCAACCTCAGGGCTTTGGCCCTCCAGATGTTGTTGGACTCCAGATTCCATCGGCCCCCAGCAGCATGGCCAATGGTTAGTGATGTTGGGAATTGTAGTCCAACAACAACCACTTCAAGCTGAAGGTGGGAGTTCACATGATTGAATGCTCCTCCATGGGGATGAAATGCCTGCATATTAAAGAAATGTCAGAGATGAGATTAAACTACATCAGAACTTGTCATCTTGTTATCCTAGTATTCTGTGTGGGTGGATTTTTCTTTATTTTTGGAGGAGCATGTGGTCAGAAGTCGTGCAGCACAGATGCAAATGTACCACTTCAGTAAGAACTAAGCCACTGTTGGCTGTTGATTTGCTTAGTTGGCTGACCCTCTGCCTGGTTTGCTCTTCACTGCCCACTGCCTTCATTGTATGCCAAGGAGGGGCTGGTGCCATTCACCTGGGAGTCATCAAGGCTAACCTGGGGGTCATCGAGGCCCAACAGTGCTTCCAGTCTCAGGTCCCTTCAAGCCAGTTAGCCCTGGAAATTTGACTTGATTCAGAATACTTATTGGTGTGTCTTGTGTCCCTCCCTCTCCAAATTGGCTTTGTTCCCGCCACTTTTCACCAGATTGTAAACATAACCAGCCAGAGTGACTCTGTGTTAGATGAGAAATAACCCACAACAATCCAGGTATGTTGAGACTTGAAAAAAAAATCTCCTTTTCCCTTGGCTAATTCTTGAACACAAGCCAAACCATTCCTGCTCAGCCACAAACAGTTGTTCAAATACTGCAATGTCAAGTGATGGAGTGGGTGCCCTCAGTTGTGCTGTGGAGGTGAGGGGCTACAAAAAAACAGGCATCTGCATCCCATTTGTTGACCTGAGCAAGGTCCAGAGATGCCTGGCTTTGTACGCAAGTATCGTGCTCCACTCCCCAGAGCAGCAGACCTGACCCAAAAAACAATCTGCATTCTGTAGGTAGGAGAGCAGTTTGTATAATTTGGGACTGATTAATGCCAACAAAAACAGCCAGATTGGCGGGTACAAGAGAGAGGGCATTCTCAGTGGCGGCCCCCACTCTTTGGAACTCCCTCCCACAAGATCTCCGGCACGCCTCTTCTTTAAATGTATTTCGGAAAGCCTTAAAGACCTGGCTCTTTCAGCAGGCCTTCGGGGTATCCGGGGAGGGTTAATTGTTATAACTGAAATGCCTCCTGCCCAGTTTTAATATTGTTGCTGCAGATGTGTTGTTTTTTATATTGTATTACTGTATTTTATCAAATGTATTTTAACAATTTTGTAAGTCGCCTAGAGTGGCCATTGGCCAGATAGGCGACGAAGAAATTAAATTTATTATTATTATTATTATTATTATTATTATTATTATTATTATTATTAATAATAATAATAATAATAATAATAATGTGGTATAGTTGTTTCCCATAGTTTTTGTCTAATTTAAAAATAGTCCAGTAATAGATACCATTTTATCTATATTGGGTGCTATCCAGCAGGGTCCCATGGAAATAAGAAGCGGCCAGTTGCAAGATTATTTATTTATTTAATTTGTAGAGAATCTAAATGCTAAATTAGCCGAGGCTGAAATAAGAGCCTTGTAAATACTGGCAACATTGCAGAAGAGCTTGGATTGTGAATTACAAAGAAGAATATTAAATGAAGTTGTGCTTTCTGAAAATAATACAGTGCTGTTAAATGTGCCATTGCTTATATGGGGAATATATCATCATCAAATTTAGAAAAGGTTGAATTGAAATTGGAACTCTGCATTAAAGCAACAAGAACCATTGTGAAAATATTCTGGATTGTAATATAGCAATATTGTTGGTTGAATTCCCCTTTCCCTCCGCACCTCTCAAATCTGACATTGCCAATGGCTTGTGTAGCAAAATGCCTTGTCCTTTGCGAGTGTGAGAGCATTCTAGCTTAAACAGATTTCCCTGTCTCTCATCCATAGATGAATGTTCTGAAAAGGCAGCAACGCATGATAAAAAACCGTGAATCAGCCTGTCAATCACGTAGGAAGAAAAAGGAATATATGCTGAGCTTGGAGGCAAGGTTGAAGGCAGCCTTATTGGAAAACGATCATCTTAAAAGAGAGAATGGCACACTGAAGAGGCAGCTGGATGAACTAGAGGTGGAGGTAGGTGGGGTGATGTGAGAAATGCATGCTGGAGTAGTTTGTTTTCTGTGGCAGCATGTGCTGGCAAGGGAACCTGGATTAATAAGCATCTCTAGGCTGCAGAATCAGCCAGTCATTATCTGCCCATCATGCTTTGTATGAATTAAGATGTGGTTAGTCAGCCTGCATTTTCTTGCTCACTTGCCCACACATAGCTTAAGAACCAAGGTTGTGAGACCTAGATCAGTTGAGGGAAGAAGAGCTGAGCATCAGCAGCATCTCCCTCCATCTCTTTCTGGTATCTTCTCCAAAAATCTTTTATGCTGACTGAATTGGAGGGTAGACAGTTAGCAGCCTTGAGCATTGATAAATATTCATGAGGGCACTCTCTGCCAAAGATGTGGGCTCACTTAAGCAGTCTTGAGGATATTTATCAGGATGCCATTGAAAGATCTACTAGGATGCTGTTTCCCCTGTTGGTTGTTAATCAAGATCACAATTGATGTTGAATGCAGCATTTGTATGTATTTTGTATATATGTATTTAATTTGTATACCACTTTATATTTCAAAAAATCTCAAAGTGGTTTGCATTTCAACAAAAATCAGTATAAATTCTACATTCAATACAGTTGCTAATCATAAGAACAATAGTCCACATTTTAAGTAACATAATTGAGCAATAAATCTCTAAACAATGTACATAAAATGAAAACAAAGTGAATCATATACAAGACAAAAAAGAATATGACAGTTATAAAATATATCTAATTCACATGAATATTACATATTGCCCTTGCATAAAAAATGGTTAGTTTGCAGCTCGTTCTGAGTGTCCAGCATGTGTAACTGACAACAATAATCCTAGTTGTTTTCGTTTTTTTGGGTGCGTATGTAAGGAATATGAACAATATTAAGAGGCTATAAACTATAATTAATGCAGCTGCCATCTTGTGGCACAAATAATAATGGCACCCTTAATACTGGAATGAATGGAACAACACTGTCCATATTTGTTCCTATTTTCTCTGATGTTTCTCTTCTTGTCCAGAACCAGAATCTTAAAGGTTCCCCTCCAAAGAGAAGAGCACTATGTGTGATGGTTCTGCTAGCCTTCATCATGCTGAACTATGACAGACTCAGGTGAGGCTCCTTTTACATGCTCTCAGAGAGCCTGGGTCATCAGGCAGCAGTATGCCCAGAAGTAGTTTCAAAACAGAGGTACATCCTGGATTTTTATTCTCGCATGTCAGTGGTGACAGCAGGGAAAGTCCTCTTGTTTTGCACCTCCTAATTGCTGATACTCCACTGCAGTGTACATCCACAGGAGAGTGTTTCCCAGTAGACCTGGCCAGCACTTCAGGTGAACCAATTGTTCACCCTAGAACCTGCCACAAAATCTACTGCAATGTATAGTGATTGCATGGCAGATACATAAAGTTTCTTTGCCGTTCCGAATCACTGTGGAAGGGTCTCCCTGATGACAGAAAGTTTGAAGGTAGTGTTAGACTAGGAGCAGGTTGTACTCTTATTCTTGGTAACTTTTGGAAGATCCATCAATAACTTTGAGCCTTGCCATGGAGCCAACACATTAAAATACTGTAGATGATGGTTTTTTTCACATGGGATGCACCAGTTCTGCATTCCTTGGTAGCTGGATAGATTATTCTTCTGAAATGTAGCTCTCTCCTTAGTGCCTTTGCCATCCATGTTGGTGCCCTCACATGGAAAGTGAGACAAGGTGTTATGGGAAATGTTACTTTGAGTTTAATATATAAGTGAAGTAGCTCTAGCCAAAGGAACCACTCTGAATTTTTGTCCTCTAATAGGGAATAGCCAAACCCACTCACTGAAATGGGCCACTTTGTGTCAGACACAACTGTGCAGGGATGGCCTTGTTAAAAGTCAAATCAAAGAAAATATTACTTGTGGGATCTCTGTTTCTCACGCAAATCAAAGGGGACATTTGAACAAAGAAGTCTTAAATGTCGAGAGTCTTTTGTTCAACTTGAGGAAGGAGATAGAACCATTTCATATCCCCACTGAGTAGTGTGAAGCCAGCAGTTTTCTGCCTCTAGCACTAATTAGAACACACAGTTCCCTTGTACAGGTCAGAACAGAAAAGAGTCATTTACATTAGCAGATAATTTATATGATGCACAGGGTATAGTTCATGATAATACAAATTTAGCTGTTTGAAGCTTTGGGGTGTAGATTCAACTGTTCCCAAAGTGGCCCAGTAGATGGTGCTTTTACCACGTTAATGTGCAAGAAAGGGCTGGCTGGAGCTAATGTTTTGGACGATCTGTCTGGAGGGGGAGTAATATCTGCTCCTGGCATTTGCCAGTGCTTGTCAGTTTTTCATTTATGCTGCTGGAAGCTTCCCAATTCTAATTCAAGGATTATTCTGTCCTCAGAAAACTTTTACAACCAGGCATGAGTTTTGAATGATATCACTGTTGGCTGCAGCACAGCAGTTACTGTACAGCTTAGATTTTAAAAAATATCTGACATTTTAATTGTGCAGGGTTTGCTTTTGGGCCAGATTTACAAATCAAATCAAGTTAAGCTTGCTGGCATAGATGGATTTCCAATTTATCAGTCTGACATTTGGCCCAGGGAAAGTGTTGTTGAGCAAACACATGTTTTACTGATGAAGGAAGATGGTGGGAGGCAGGCTCTTTGCGGTGCTCATGCTCTTACCCTCCATCACAGTGTGGGTGGTTCCCCTTCTGTCTCTTGAATTTCACCAACTCTGGTAATACGGACAGGGAATAATTAAATTTTAGCCCTCCTTTCTTCCAGGGAGCTCAAGGGATGCACATGGTCTCATCTTCCACCCCACCCCCAGTTTATCCTCTCAGCCCTGCATGGTAGGTTAGGTTGAAAGAGGCAACCGGCCTAGAGTGAAAGTGGGAAGCTCCAGTCTGGGGACAGTTTATGGGGAAGAAGTGGAGACCTTCTATTGTAGGCCTGTTCTACTCTATTAAGGAAGTTCGACCAGGGCTGTAGTCTACAGTGATGGTGCTTCAAGGACCCTGCCACCTTCTCCTCTTCTCCAGTCAGGCAATATAAGAAGAGGAAGGCAACAGGGGAGAAAGTGGAATATTCTCTCTTCCCCTTCCCTGCCATTACAATCTGTTTTATGGTCAATTTTATTTTTATTTATTATATTTATATTTTACACAAAAGAGACCAGGGCAGCAATTGCCCACCCCATCTTCCTTTCTTGCTGCTTACCGTAGCTTTCTTATTTGTGCATTGACATAAGAATATAAGAAGAGCCTGCTGGATCAGGCCAGTGGCCCATCTAGTCCAGCATCCTGTTCTCACAGTGGCCAACCAGGTGCCTGGGGGAAGCCCGCAAGCAGGACCAGAGCTTGGAAAAGTTACTTTTTTGAACTTCAACTCCCATCAGCCCAATCCAGTGGCCATGCTGACTGGGGCTGATGGGAGTTGTAGTTCAAAAAAGTAACTTTTCCAAGCTCTGAGCAGGACCCGAGTGCAAGAACACTCTCCCCTCCTGAGGCTTCTGGCAACTGGTTTTCAGAAGCATGCTGCCTCTGACTAGGGTGGCAGAGCACAGCCATCATGGCTAGTAGCCATTGATAGCCCTGTCCTCCATGAATTTGCCCTCTTCTGAACCTTTTCCAACTCTATAATATCCTTTTTGAGATGAGGCGACCAGAACTGTACACAGTATTCCAAATGCGGCCGCACCATAGATTTATACAACGGCATTATGATATCTGCTGTTTTATTTTCAATACCTTTCCTAATTATCCCTAGCATGGAATTTGCCTTTTTCACAGCTGCTGCACACTGGGTCGACATTTTCATCGTGCTGTCCACTACAACCCCGAGGTCTCTCTCCTGGTCGGTCACCGCCAGTTCAGACCCCATGAGCGTATATGTGAAATTCAGATTTTTTGCTCCAATATGCATAATTTTACACTTGTTTATATTGAATTGCATTTGCCATTTTTCCGCCCATTCCCTCAGTTTGGAGAGGTCTTTTTGGAGCTCTTCGCAATCCCTTTTTGTTTTAACAACCCTGAACAATTTAGTGTCGACAGCAAACTTGGCCACTTCACTGCTCACTCCTAATTCTAGGTCATTAGTGAACAAGTTGAAAAGTACAGGTCCCAATACTGATCCTTGAGGGACTCCACTTTCTACAGCCCTCCATTGGGAGGACTGTCCGTTTATTCCTACTCTCTGCTTTCTGCTTCTTAACCAATTCCTTATCCACAAGAGGACCTCTCCTCTTATTCCATGACTGCTAAGCTTCCTCAGAAGTCTTTGGTAGGTACCTTGTCAAACGCTTTTTGAAAGTCTAAGTATACTATGTCCACTGGATCACCTCTATCTATATGCTTGTTGACACTCTCAAAGAATTCTAATAGGTTACTGAGACAGGACTTTCCCTTGCAGAAGCCATGCTGGCTCTGCTTCAACAAGACTTGTTCTTCTATGTGCTTAGTTAATCTAGCTTTAATAATACTTTCTACCAGTTTTCCAGGGACAGAAGTTAAGCTAAGTGGCCTGTAATTTCTGGGATCCCCTCTGGATCCCTTTTTGAAGATTGGCGTTACATTTGCCACTTTCCAGTCCTCAGGCACGGAGGAGGACCCGAGGGACAAGTTACATATTTTAGTTAGCAGATCAGCAATTTCACAGTTGAGTTCTTTGAGAACTCTTGGGTGGATGCCATCCGGGTCTGGTGATTTGTCAGTTTTTATATTGCCCATTAAGCCTAGAACTTCCTCTCTCGTTACCACTATTTGTCTCAGTTCCTCAGAATCCCTTCCTGCAAATGTTAGTTCAGGTTCAGGGATCTGCCCTATATCTTCCACTGTGAAGAGAGATGCAAAGAATTCATTTAGCTTCTCTGCAGTCTCCTTATTGTTCTTTAGTACACCTTTGACTCCCTTATCATCCAAGGGTCCAATCGCCTCCCTAGATGGTCTCCTGCTTTGAATGTATTTATAGAATTTTTTGTTGTTGGTTTTTATGTTCTTAGCAATGTGCTCCTCAAATTCTTTTTAGCATCCCTTATTGTCTTCTTGCATTTCTTTTGCCAGAGTTTGTGTTCTTTTTTATTTTCTTCATTCGGACAAGACTTCCATTTTCTGAAGGAAGACTTTTTGCCTCTAAGAGCTTCCTTGACTTTGCTCGTTAACCATGCTGGCATCTTAAGAACATAAGAAGAGCCTGCTGGATCAGGCCAGTGGGCCATCTAGTCCAGCATCCTGTTCTCACAGTGGCCAACCAGGTGCCTGGGGGAAGCCCGCAAGCAGGACCCGAGTGCAAGGACACTCTGCCCTCCTGAGGCTTCCGGCAACTGGTTTTCAGAAGCATGCTGCCTCTGACTAGGGTGGCAGAGCACAGCCATCATAGCTAGTAGCCATTGATAGCCCTGTCCTCCTGGATGCCTTCGTGGCCCTGGCAGTACCTTTTCTGATCTGCGGTATGCTCTCCAGTTGAGCTTCTAATACAGTGTTTTTAAACAACTTCCAAGCATTTTTGAGTGATGTGACCCTCTGGACTTTGTTTTTCAGCTTTCTTTTTACCAATCCCCTCATTTTTGTGAAGTTTCCTCTTTTGAAGTCAAATGTGACTGTGTTGGATTTTCTTGGCAATTGGCCATTTACATGTATGTTTAATTTAATAGCACTATGGTCACTGCTCCCAATCGGTTCAACAACACTTACATCTTGCACCAGGTCCTGGTCCCCACTGAGGATTAAGTCCAGGATTGCCGTCCCTCTGGTCGGTTCCATGACCAGCTGGTCTAGGGAATAGTCATTTAGAATATCTAGAAATTTTGCTTCTTTGTCATGACTGGAACACATATGCGGCCAGTCTATGTCTGGGTAGTTGAAGTCACCCATTACTACCACATTTCCTAGTTTGGATGCTTCCTCAATTTCATATCTCATCTCCAGGTCTCCCTGAGCATTTTGATCAGGGGGACGATAGATCGTTCCCAGTATTAAATCCCTCCTGGGGCATGGTATCACCACCCACAACGATTCTGTGGAGGAGTCTGCCTCTTTTGGGGTTTCGAGCTTGCTGGATTCAGTGCCTTCTTTCACGTATAGAGCAACTCCGCCACCAATACGTCCTTCCCTGTCCTTCCGATATAGTTTATATCCAGGGATAACCGTATCCCACTGGTTTTCTCCATTCCACCAGGTCTCCGTTATGCTCACTATATCAATGCTCTCCTCTAAGACCAAGCACTCCAGTTCTCCCATTTTGGTTCGGAGGCTCCTAGCATTAGCGTACAGGCACTTGTAAGCAGTGTCTCTCTTCGAGTGTCTTTGGCATTTGTGGTTTGGCCTGAGGCAATTTTGCCCTTCTGAATTTATATGCTGTGCCCCTGCTCTCACAATGCCTACTTCTAGGCCTACCCCTTTTAAAATTTCATCATTTCTTTGGTCTTTATCCCAGGGGGGAGGTTTATTCCGAACTGAACCTTCCTCAGCTCCTGTCGGGTTTCCCCCCTCAGTCAGTTTAAACCATAGTTAATGCAAACCACGATCCTCTGTAATCTTGGTGTGAAAATATTTTTCACACCATAGTTTCGGTCTACTTCATGAAGAAACAATAGTTGTTTTGACATGTGTAATGCAAACCATGGTTAATGCTAGGAGGGGAAGGAGCGGGGAGCACTGGAGAAGAGAGGGAGAACATGTTCCATGAGTCTAGCTCCTGATTTGCACAGCATAGCTTTCAGAAACCTAGTGTTGTGTCTACAATGTGTCAGTGTTATGAGCAGCAGTACAGCTGAGCAATCTATCTTCAGTTTCTTGCAGTATCTGTGGAAACTTTAAGTGTATGTTCTTCCTGGGAGTTTGGCCAAGGGTCTGTATAATTCCATGTCCAGTGTAATTTATGGAATTTATAGAACACTTCTTTCTGATGAGACCACAATTTGTGTTGGGAAGTCTACCATGTGGTAAATGAAGTCATTGACTAGGCATTCAAAGACCTATGCATGCTCATGGGGAGTGGTTTGCACTATCTGGTGCAGTCTGACTATTTTTGTTTGAAAAGACAGATGATCCCCATGCCATATCACAAACTGCTTTTGAAACTCTTCAGTGGCATGGGAGGAGTGAGAAAGGGGCACTGTTCCAGGAAAGAGCGGGTACAGTCCCCCTGGCCTCCTGGAATCAGTTTGATGATTCTTCAGATCCCAACTACCTAATGATTCATCCCCTGCTAGTGGGCGATGGTGAAAACTGGCATGTTGTCTCCCCTTCTCCTTCCCACTCAATGTTACACCCTGAACAAAATTAAGCTAAAAGGAAGTTGACTCCTGAATCAGCAGCATAAGAACCCTGCTGTATCTGACCAAGGCCCATCTAGTCAAGTATTCTCTTCTCAAGATGCCTCTTGGAAGTCCACAAGCAAAACCTGAGTGCAGTAGCACTCTCCCACTTGTGATGCCCAACAACTGGTATTCAGAGCCAAATCATTGTCATGTATGGGGGTTTCCATAGTCTTTAGCCCTATGAAAAATGGAACATGTAAAAGCAGGAATAAGTTCAAGATAGGAGAAATAGATGATGGCCCTCTTGAGCTGCTGTATCTTCTGTGCCACAGTGGAGGAGGAAATTTAGTTCCAGGAGCTAAAACTAATCTTCCTGAACTCCTTGGGTGTAGAGGTAGGCAGGGCAGGGGGGAATTTGTTCAGTAACTTCCATTACTTTGCTGAAAGCACATTTTTTAATCGTGGAGCTTTAATCATGGAGCTTTCATCTTTTTAAAAAACTATGCTGCCTCATGCAAATAGCCCCAAATAGACAAGACTGACCGATGGGTGGGTGAGTTCCATATGGTCTTGTTGCAGTGGTCTCTTCGTAGATTGGGAAGGCTTGACCCAGAAATGAGTACAGGGCCCAATCAGAGTATGATTATGACAAATCTGTTTTTTCTCTTCACATCCCATCAATGCCCTTGAAACATCTCGTGAAGCTGAAATCACAATACAAAATACATAAGATCCCATCAGTATATCAAAATGCTAAAAAACCCAAATAACAAAACTCAGAACACCATATGAAAATCAGCCTCGCAAAGCACCATTTACTACTTTAGGCCCTCCTTTAAAAATGTAGTTTTTACTAGTCTCCTTAAAGAAGACAATGCAATCACCAGATGACTTTTCCTGGGCAAAGGAATTCCAGTGGCGAGAGTCCACTATCAACAATAATAAGCATTTATTTCAGGGTTGGGACCCTGTGGCCCTCCAGATATTGTTGGAGTGCTGACTCAGGTGAAATTTAAAGACTTCTATTTACTCAGATATTGGCCCTGGCAACCTTGAAATTAGTAACTGAGGATATGCGATTGTTTTAAAATGATTTTCGATGACTTGGAGGTTGCTGATTCATAGGGTCGCCGTAAGTCGTAGTCGACTTGGAGGCACATAACAACAACAAGAAAGATGACTTTAATTATTTTGATTATGTTATATTTTAAATTGTGTTGTTTTAACATTTTGATGTTTGGTACCCTGGGGCCCTTTGGGAGGAAGGGCAGGATACAAATTTAATAATAATAATAATGATAGCATAACCTCCCATCATCCTTGACCATTGGCCATGCTGGCTGGGGCTGATGGGAATTAGAGACCAACAGCATCTGGAAGGCCACCGGTTCCTCACTGCCGGTGTGTATAGTACCTTTCAATGCAGTTTCCATATTATCTCTGTGTTCCTTATAACCGTGTAAGGTAGGCCAGTGTTGTCCCCATATTGCTGATGGAGGATGCAAGTGGGAAAGTGCCAAGGCTAGGAGAAGAAATAGCTTGCTCACATTCCTGAGGTGAAATTTGGCCAGGGCCTTTGCAGTTCTACCTCCTGTGCTGCATCGGCTCTCTAAAGTACTGTTCTGTTCAATTGGGAACAGTTTTATCATTATAATGCTTCTTTTTTTATAATTGTATATTCTCTTGGTGTAACCCACTCTGGGACTTTATGGTGAAGAATGGGTAAGAAGTCTTGTAAATAATAAAGTTAACATCAGCCATGGCTAATTAGGAGTTGCCAAATCTGAATAGTGAACCAACTCAAATACCCTGACCGCTATTGTCCCTGCACTGGTAACCGCCCAGAGAGCTTTGGCTATGGGGCGGTATACAAGTATAATAAATAAATAAATAAACCTCCAGGCTAGATTACTGTAATGTGCTCTGTGTGGGGCTGCCCTTGAGGTTGGTCCAGAAGCTGCAGCTGGTGCAAAATGCGGCGGCGAGACTGCTCACTGGGGCAAGGCATCACCAACGCATCACCCCACTGCTAAAAGAATTGCACTGGCTGCCCATTACCTACCGGGCCAAGTTCAAGGTTCTGGTTTTGGTGTACAAAGCCCTATACGCTTGGGACCAGGATACCTGAAAGACCGTCTTATCCCTTATATACACAGTCGATCACTGTGCTCTGCAGGTGAGGGCCTCCTGCAGATACCATCTTGTTCCGCACAACATAGGAAATGGACCTTTAGTGGCACCTACCCTTTGGAATTTCCTCCTCTTAAATATTAGACAGGCGCCATCTCTATTATCTTTTTGGCACTTACTGAAAATACTCCTTTTTCAACAAGCCTTATCCCAGTCTGCATCTGTGTTGGAATTTCTTTTTATGATTTTAAAGATTTTTATGTTAATATATTTTAAAGTTTGTTTTTGAGATACTTTAGGATGTTTTTAGTGTTTTGTCTGCCATGTGGGCTCCTTTTACGAGGAAGGGTGGGATATAGATTTAAAAAATAAATGTTCCAGGCCAAGGTTCAGCTTAGCTATACTTTGGGTAAATGCATGGGGAAAATTGTCCTTGGTTTAGTCCTTGGTTCACTCCTGAAACTTTAATCTTTTGTTTACAGTATGCTTGAATGGGGCCCCAGCTCTGCTGAACTTTATGCTAGCTCTGCTCACCAGAGCAGGCATCTTCTTGAATTCTCTGCAAGTGTATCTCAGGAAACAGATGGCACAAATAATGATGGGTGAGTATAAATGCATTTCAGCAACTCAGTTCAGGGTGCATCTGAATATGTCACTACCAGGGACCAAGCAGAAAGATCAAAGCTGATAAACCAACTACAGATTATAGGTGATGGTGGTCTGGGATAGAGCAAATTGGGCAGCCGTGCAGGAGAAGTGCAGAGGAGAGAATTGGTGTTGAAAGAAGTGTGGAGACAGGTGGATTTAGCAAAGCATGTGCATGAATTGGGGAAGCAAGCGTGAAGGGGACAGAAACAAGACAAAAATCCTGACCTCATGAAAAGGTGTGCAGGGCTTAAGCCACTGTTCAATTGATGGGGATGGGGGGCACATGGCCAGTCAGAGCTCTTGACTGAGTGTATGTGGGCTGAAGCGGTCCTAGGAATATCAGGGCAGGTATTTGGCATGTTGGATACTTCATAGCAGACCACAGTACAGTGCAGACTGTAGAGCTAATATATTGAAGACAATTAAAATTGCCTGGATTAAAATTAATGGGGCAAGTAATAAAAGGAATGTGGTGCTTGGAGTCTACTACCGACCATCCAATCATGGAGAAGATGAGAATGTAACTTTTGAAAAGCAAATTGCCAATGTTTCGAGGAGGCATAATGTAGTACTAATGGGGGATTTCAATTATCCCGATATCTGTTGGGAGACAAATTCTGCCAAACACAGCTCCTCCAAGAAATTTCTGTCTTGTGTTGGAGATAACTTTCTCCTACAGAAAGTGGAGGAAGCAACCCAGAGGATCAGCTATCCTGGACTTGATTCTAACCAATAGAGATGATTTGGTGGATGAAGTGGCAGTTACGGGAACTCTAGGGGAAAGTGACCACACCATACTTGAATCCTTGATTTTAACAGAAGCAAAAGCTAAGAGTAGCCATACGCTCATCATGGACTTCAGGAAAGCTGATTTTAATAAACTCAGAACAATTGTAAGTACGGTTCCATGGCAAGCGACCCTAATGAGCAAAGGAGTCCAAGATGGGTGGGAGTTTCTAAAAAAGGAAATTCTAAAAGCACAATGGCAAGCAATTCCAACAAGGAAAAAAGGGGGGAAACAACAGAAGAAGCCAATGTGGCTTCACAGAAAGCTTAGAGATGACCTGAAAACAAAAAAGGACACATACAGGAAGTGTTAAGAAGGCCAGGCCACAAAGGAAGAGTATAGGCAGGTATCATGGAATTGCCGGGATGGTGTCAGGAAGGCCAAAGCTGAGAATGAGCTGAGGCTAACGAGGGATGCTAAAAGCAACAAAAAGCTTTCTTCAGGTATGTTCATAGTAAAAGACAGAGGAAAAAAATGGTTGCACAGCCACTCAATGAGGATGGCAACATGATAACAGATGACAAACAAAAGGCAGAAGTGCTCAATTCCTACTTTGGCTCAGGCTTCTCCCAAAAAAGAGCCTATGACCCTCCCGGGAAACATGAAGTAGAAGGGGCAGGATTGGAGCTTGAAATTGATAGACAAATGGTCAAGGAATACCTAATCACTTTGAATGAGTTCGAATCTGCAGGGCCCGATAAACTGCATCCTAGAGTATTGAAGGAACTGACTGAAGAACTCTCAGAACTGCTGTCTGTTATTCAAAGGGACCTTGATAGGCTGGAGCATTGGGCTGAAAATAACAGAATGAAATTCAACAGGGATAAATGCAAAGTTCTACACTTAGGAAAAAGAAACCAAATGCACAGTTATAAGATGGGGGATACTTGGCTCAGCAGTACGACATGTGAGAAGGATCTTGGAATTGTCGTTGATCACACGCTGAATATGAGCCAACAGTGTAATGTGGCTGCAAAAAAGGCAAATGCTATATTAGGCTGCATTAACAGAAGTATAGTTTCCAAATCGCGTGAAGTAGTAGTTCGCCTCTGTTCAGCACTGGTTAGGCCTCATCTTGAATACTGCGTCCAGGTCTGGTCTCCGCACTTCAAGAAGGATGCAGACAAACTGGAACAGGTTCAGAGGAAGGCAACAAAGATGATCAGGGGACTAGAAACCAAGCCCTGTGAGGAGAGACTGAAAGAACTGGGCATGTTTAGCCTGGAGAAGAGAAGACTGAGGGGAGATATGATAGCACTCTTCAAGTACATGAAAGGTTGTCACAGAGGAGGGCCGGGGTCTCTTCTCGATCGTCCCAGAGTGCAGGACACGGAATAATGGGCTCAAGTTGCAGGAAGCCAGATTTTGACTGGACATCAGGAAAACCTTCCTAACTGTTAGAGCCATATGACAATGGAACCATTTACCTAGAGAAGTAGTGGGCTCTCCGACACTGGAGACATTCAAGAGGCAGCTGGACAGCCATCTGTTGGGAATGGTTTGATTTGGATTCCTGCATTGAGCAGGGGGTTGGACTCGATGGCCTTGTAGGCCCCTTCCAACTCTACTATTCTATGATTCTACTTTATTTTAGGGGTGAGCAAGCAGGTATCTGTATGGATGGCAAGTTACTACTTGCTGAGTTCTTTCGGCTGAAACAGGAGTGTAAAAAATCCATGAGAAGAAAACTGTGGCTCAAGTCAGCTCGGTGCTAACTCTTCAGAATGTGTGCATGTTGCGGTGGTACATGTAACCAAATCTGGGCAATCTTGAGTATATTTTTTAATTAAAATTTATATACAGCTTGATTGTAAAAAATACCCCATTTCTAAGCAGTTTTGGATAAGAGTTAAAAACAAGTAATTAAAAACATTTTAAAAATAAATTTAAAAAGACAGCCACAGATAAAAAATAAAATAAAACACATCAGCATCTATGCGTGTATGTCAGAGGGCACCTGACATCTCACTCAGGTTAATGTAGTGCATTTCTGCTCTCAGTCTCACAAAAATCTAGTTCCTGTGATGCAACTTAAACTTTGGTCTAGATATGGTTCATAGCTTTGAAAATAGATTTTTAATGTATCTTTTCCCATGGATGCTCACTTTCCTCTCCCCTGCCCCCAATTCCTCCTCCTCCTGACTTCATCTAGCGCTTGCTAGTAATTTGTGCTTTGTGTTAATGATCAGGCGAAGTTCACTCTCTCTCAGCAGATTGCTAGAATATAGAACCCTAGGGGTAGAGCCAATTGCATGGTTCCTTCTCCAAATATGCCCTTCCCTGCAGTCTAAGTGTGAAGTCTTTGGAGTAGTATGTGATCCTCAGCTTGCATGATTCTTCATTGGAGTTGGAGGAAGCATGAAGACTGCTCTGCAAGCCCGGGTTTTTGTTGCTCAGTTAGGCCATCATCTACAGGAGATCTGGCAATCCAGAAACATCTGCTGAGCCACCATTGCTTTGCTTTCTGTACATCTCATGAAAATTTAGAGTGGTGTGGGATGCCACAGCATGAGGCTTACTTAAGGTATAATCAGTCGTGGTGAATGTGGTGGGCCTCAGGATCGGGCAGATCTGCATCCTGACTGGACAAAAATGCGTTTGCCTTTTCATGTTAAATCAGCACAAACCAGCTTTCTGTGTTTGTAATAGGGTTCAGTATTTGGCTTAGTAAAAGTTCAATAGTGGTTGTGCTTGTAGCAGCAACAGAAGGAGGCATTTTGCTCCTTTTCCGGGGGGGGGGGGAACAGCCTAACATCATCTTGACTGGGGCCTGAGAGCTATGCTGTTTGCAGAAAGGACGCTGCTCATCATTCCACGTTCAGCTTCAGTGTAAGAGATGCTTCACTGCTTAGAAGGGTACATAGATGCCAGTAGAGGCCCCTTTCCTAGTGTTTAGGTCATACGTGCTTTCCTGAAGCACATTGTATCCTGGCTTCTGCCTTCAGCCTACAACCTTCCAGGGTATACACATTGTTCCAGCTCGTTGTCACGCAACTTGATGTTTTTCCAGCATGAATCTCTACATTACTGAAAACCTCTTGGACCATCTGGGACTACCAGCTGCGTCCATTCCAGTTGTGCTCTTCTGGAGTATTGGATTAACATACTTTTTGTTCAGAAAAACAATTCCAAAAAAGACCTTCTGTTCATCTCATTCAGGACCAATACCCCCTGCCCCAAATATATTTCCTTCAGCTGTAGCCTCCACCTGGAAAACATCTGCTCCAAACATCACAATAACTGCTAGGAGTGATGTTGGAAATGCATTTCTGGGCAGGTTAGTTGCCCTTTTATATTGGAACAGACTGGTACTCTTTATAGCTCTGGCTGGGACAGTGGTAGTAAAAAGCAATTCACAATTTAGTTCTCAAGGCATCGTTTGAGAAGAACTTGCTATGTCAGGGCAAGCCTAGGGTTGTGGGCAATCTGGAATGGGAATTCCCACCCCCACCCTAGAATTCCCACTCTCTGTTGCTAGGAGCAGAGTGGAGGGCTTGAGGTGGACCCTGAAGAGCAATAGGTACTGCAGGGACTGCTCTGACCAGGCAATGGCCGAAGGCCAAGCACCTTGTATTTTATACCAGGCCTGTCCAATCCAGAGGCTTTATACTTTCAAGTCTTTGGGGCTGATGCTGCACCACATTTTCCCCTTCTGTGCCAGAGGAGGACTCTGGAGCCTAAGTGCACACAGTCCCAGAAGCTCCGGGGGCTAGGTCCCTGATGTTGAGATTGGTGGCATGTTTGGGTGTATTTGGCTCCATCTTAACATTCAAACAACTAAAATCCTTAAAAGATTCATTAAGATGGGGAATTGTGGATACATTGCCTATTTTAAGCAGCCAGTGGATACACCCAGAAACTAGTTGGCAGACTCACACAGGTATGTAACAACATACCCACACGCTTATACTTTCTTTTAAAATGCACCAATTGTATATATGTAGTTCTCTCAAGTTACCTTTCTTGCAGCTAATATCCAGTTAGTTGGGCCTGGCGAGAACAACTTTTAAGGAAAAATCTTTTAGAAACATTAAAGGCTGATGATTGTCAGAATATTTATTTATAAAAGGATTCCTGTACCGCCCTCACAAGACATCAGGGTTCAGCAACATGAAAAAACTTTAACAGCAGCACAGAACAATCATTAAAGTGACTGGCTACTCAAGAAAATTTTAAACAACTGCATAGGCCTGTCAGCACAAAGAAGTCTTAAAAAGATGCCTGAAAGTCAAAAGCAAGGATGTCTCCCAAATCTCTGCTGGAAGAGGGTTCCATGGGACCGGCGACACAAAGTGCCTGACTTCTGGTTGAGGCTAGTCGAGCCTCTGTGACACAGGGGACAACTAACAGCGCTCTTCCAGATGACGTAGTTCTTCATAAAATTATGTCAACAGCGTTTCTCCCCACCCCAAGCAATTCAAGACAAGATTCCTTCCTGTGTCTGGCTGTGTGAGCATTGCAAGATATGGCCACATGCCTTCCTAGGTTGTGCCTGTGTATGTGCATTTGTTCCTGATGCCCTAAGGGAGCCTGTAGCTTCTGTCTAGTCCGTGGATTGTCTAAAAAGTGTTCCTGTTCTCTGCTAGTGCTCTTGCTGGCCTGTTGAAGGAGTTTACTTTAGGCAGTGGGTAAAATGTACACTTAATTATCTCCAGATTGAGGTTTTGGCTCTTTCAGCTAATGGGTTGTTCCATATTGTTGGAGCCTTTCCTTTCCAGTATTTTTTAATAGCCAGCCACAGATGTGCCGAAAGCATGAATAGCTGAGAATGTTTTGGAAAGCAGGCAGCAAGACAAGAGGCTTTGTAATGTCTTTGCAACAAAGGTTCATAAATTCTGAGCAGGCATGAGCACTTGAAGGAGTGCTAGTAGTGTTGTCTGCTGGAGCTCCGTTTGGAGAGGAGGGAGTTGAAGAAGTGAAGTTAGGGCACTGCCAAATTTCCTATTTTGCTTTCTTCCTGTGTGTAATGCTGCTGCGTGTGGGGGCTGGATCTGTTATACCTTGGGGACCTGATTGGGTCTGTATCTGCTGCGTTGCCTGCACCTTTGCTTGCTGATAAGGAGGGTCATGATGAAGGTGGTGTGGGTTTCCACTTTGTGTCTTATTTGGCCTTTACTCATGCCTGGCCCTTCCCCTCCTTGTTATCCCGTCCTTCTTGTTGTTGCCTCGTCATCTGTCTTGCCTCTCTGCGAATTTGTTGGCCTGGCATGATTGTGTTTCATTTATACTTGTGGCCTCCAGTTCTCTTCTCTTCTCCCCCCCCCCGCTCCAGTCTGGCTTTTCCACATTCCATTCCACTGAGTCTGCTCTTCCAAGAACTGTTTTCTGGCTACAGGTAACACCCGCTTCTCAGTTCTAATCTGCAATCAGGCATCATACCTTCCTCACCGCTCTCGCCCCTGAGCTTTTGTGTCACTGCAGTCCTTCTAGTTCTCCTGCATCTCGCCTCTCCTCCTTCCTTCCAATTCACATGCCTCAGGGCTTGTCTTTGAGCTCTTACTCCCCCCCCCCCGCTTTCCCTCTTTTTTTCAAGCACCAGAGAAGCTAGAGTTTGGTCTAGCCAGGGCATCCAGCTTTAGGATAACTTCCACATCTACTTTTCCATCATTCTCTTCCCCACTCTATCTGTTTCATGCGCCTAGCTCTTAAAAACAAATGGCATCCAAAATGGTTGGTGTCTGCTCTAGTGCCAGGGAGTGGTTGGACAACTATTCCTTAGGGGTTTTCCTTGGAATGTGCAGGGGTAGCGCATTTGATTTAGCATGCAAGTAGCATATTAACTTAAATGGAAATAAACTTTCCAGATAGTGCAGGCATTGGTGGGGAGGGAGAGAGGTTTGTAGGTATGTTCCTCCTTGTGGGCATTAACCATTATGTGCCCATTGCATTCTTGCAGTTGCAATCCTACATGAATCCTACATCCAAACATGAAAGTAGCCTTTACTGAGCATTTCCTGTATCATTGAGGTTTAGGGTTTTTGATGTTCTTATTTTTCTTTAGGATACCCTTCAGCGGGCCACTGGGGTTTTTATTTTTCGAGGAGTGCCTGCTCTCCACCCTAGAATGTGAGGCGGGCTTAGGTGTTTGCTGGCCCTCGTCTTTTAGACTTGAAGTTGGTGGCTCACTGCCATTAACCTGTCGTCTTCCTAGAGATGTCCACCAAGGTGCTTAAGAGGCTGTTGCACTCTGAAAGGAAAGATTTGACAAGCTCAAGATCCTCTAAAATCAGGAGGATCCAGCCTTCTACTGGAACTTTGGCACCTGACAATGAAGTGGGTAGGGCGGTGGTGTTAAGGAGTTCTTTAGACTCCACTTCATTCAAGCTGTCTTCTGGCGCTGTGGGTATTGTTGGATTCAAGCCCTTTGGTTGATTGTCAGCCCTGGGTTGCAGGAAAGTTAGTTTCTCAGCAGCCGCCAGCTCCGTTGCTAGGTCCACAAGGGCTGGGTCTTCCCTTAGCCCATGGATATTGCCTTTGTAGTCCAGGGTCCAGTCCAACACAGTATTAACAGGGGGAGATGAGTTCAAAAGTGCTTCTTTAGACTTGTGTTCTTCCTCCTTCAGAGGAAAGAATTGGCTAGTTTTTGTTTGCTGCTCTCGTTTGTTTAAAGGGGACTCTTCTGTAACAGGCACAATGCCTAAGTTCTTGTATCCCTTTCTTGTAAGCACCATGATGTTAAGAGAGACACCAATACAGGAGAAAAATAAGATAAAAGAAAAGAAAAAAGGGAAAATTCCAAGGGAAAAAACGGAAAAGGGCTTGTGAGTCAGCAGACCTCTGGCTCTGGCCTGGCCTGACCGAAGCACTCAAGAGAGTCAGCAAATTGCTAGTCCTTTGTCTTGCTTTTGTCTTATCTTGCTTTTGCTAAACGACTAAGTTGCCATTTCTCCGGTTTCCTTGGCAATTATCACTTAAGTGTAAATATCCACACGGCAGCAGGAGTAAGTTTCTACCAACAGGCTCCCAGAAGATAAGGGCATAAAAAAAGGGTTAAAACTGGCGGCTCCTCTAATGTCATAAATATTTTAGGAGCCTCATTTATGAGGTCCAAACTGATAAAAGATAACTAGTAAAAGGTATTTAAACTAATTAAAACTGCATAAAACAATCAACAAACAGAGAGAGGTTAAAAGCGAGCTACATTACGTGCCGCCATCTCCAACCGGAAGTCAATGTCTATCTTCCACCTCAAACTTCTAGACTAGCATCGCCCGTGTGGAATGACTTGGAGAGTTTCATAGACAGCCTTCTGTGTGACTATCCTTCCCACTTCTTATTTGCGGTGATTTTAACGCCAGGATGGGAAGTAGCTATCCCTGGTGGGAAAAAGAGCTCTGGTCTGACTTTGGAGAAGCTACTGCTCTTCCTCGGTCGTTGCAGGATAAAACAATAACTACGGGAAAGCCCTTTTCCATTTAAATTTTAAACTTCAACTGGTGTGTTTAAATGGGACTTATCTCGACGCTTCCAAGGGATACTACACCTACTTTTCAGAGAAGGGAGCCAGTGTTATAGAATATATACTAGGGACGCTCTCCATTGTCCCCTTCGTCAAAGAACTGACAGTAGAAGATAGACCGGAAAGTGACCATCTTCCGCTTAGTCTCTCCCTTCATCCTAATGTAATGGTAAACTCTGCGATGCCATGTTGTCTGCAGGGAGTGAAGCGACTTAAATGGTCACTGGAAATTAGTGCTGATGTAGGTCGGATGTTAGATTTGGACACCCTCCTGGAGCTTCGGCAGATGGCCATAGAAAGCCCGGAGGCTATACCCCGGATATATCAGGATATAATTAGTGCACTTAGACCCTTAGTGTCCACGACCGTGGTTGATAAAATTCCAATCGGCTCCAGGTCGTGGTTCGACAGAGATTGTAAAGCAAAGAAAAAAGAGCTGCGTAACCTAATCAGAACCACAAGGCTCGCCAGCTCAGAGGAGGCTATTCATTGACTGCAAATATATGGGAGAAAGTATAAGGCTTTACTTAAGGAGAAAAAAAAGGCCTTTGCCAACAATTGGAGGGCCTTGGGTTTGGCCCTAATTGAAGGGGAAGACCCGGAATTCTGGAAGCTGATTCAGGGGGGCCTTGCTCAGAATTATTTTGTGTCAGTCCCCCCTATCCTCCCGGAATCCTGGGTTTCACATTTCCACTCCATTTGCGGAAGCATGTCACCCCCACTTCCAACTCCTCCCGGCGACATCTCTTCCATTCCACCTTGGCCCCCCGTCACTAGCGCGGACATAGGGGATTTAATTTTGACCCTCTGTCCCGGCAAGACCCCAGGAGAAGATATGATTCCCCTCGAGGTCTTCCTTTTTGACGTTAACTGGTGGGCCCCTTTCCTAGCTATTTTATTTACACACATTAACTCCACCGGTGATATCCCACCTGGTTGGCGTTCTAGTATTGTGGTGCCCGTTTTTAAGAAAGGAGATCCACTGGATCCTCGCAACTATTAGCCTCCTGGATGTCACATCAAAGCTGTACGGGCGTTATCTCCTGAATAAACTCCTGCTATGGGAATCCAACCACTCCATTCTCCATGAGGAACAAGCCAGGTTCAGGAAGGGTAGGAGCACTGTTGACCACACTTTCGTCCTTCAGCACTTAATATATAAAACCACTAAGGGCCAATTAAGACCCTCTACGCAGCATTCATAGACTTCACCTCGGCCTTTGATTTAATTGATAGGGATCTGTTATGGCACAAGTTGGGCCAGACAAACATCAATAAAAGGTTGCTTTGGCTAATTCAGTCTCTCCACCAAGCCAGTATGTTGCAGGTTCGACTGGGCGTGCATGGCACCCACTCCCGAGCTATTCAGGTCGAGAGAGGTCAAGCAAGGCTGTATTCTGGCACCTTTTTAATTTAATTTTTACATCAATGAAATCATCCCCGAGATGGCCTCCCCCTCTTTCTTCCCACCTTCGGCCAGGAATCGAAAGATTTCATCTCTGCTTTATGCTGATGACCTGGTTCTACTCTCCTTGAATAAAATCGGCCTCAAAAGGATGCTAGCTCACCTGGGATAATTTTGTAATAAGCAGCACTTGACCGTAAATCACTCTAAAACTAAGATCATGATTTTTGGCAAAAAAAGGCCCAAATCCAATTGGGTCCTTAATGGGCATCAATTGGAACAGGTGCACTCATTCAAATACTTGGGTCTGTGTTTCAGTTACAATCTCTCGTGGAAACATCATTTAAAGGCATCCAAACTTTCATGTGCCAGAACAACGGGCCAAACCAGAAGGTTTTTTTATACCCGAGGGGGACAATTAATTAACCCGATGCTTAAAGTCTTTGTGGCCAAAATCTTAGCCCAAATTTTCTATGGGGTAGAGCTGTGGGGGGGAGGGGGCCCGACCAAGCACACCTTAGACGCCCTCCAAAATATGTTCATGAGGCAGATTCTGGGGCTTCCCCATGGGGTTCCGTCGGCCCATTTAAGAGCGGAACTTGGCCTTCCATCTCTTTCAGGAAGAATCAACTTAGCATATCTTTGATACTTGCGGAGGTTACTCAACATGGATGACAGTTCTCTCCCCAAACTTTGCTGGAATGAGCAACATAAGTTCAGGGGGTGGGCCCAACTGTGTCAAGAAAAATTAAAGACTTATGATCTTACCTTGGGAAAGTATCTAAGCCTCAACCAACAGGAACTCCGGAACTGGGTCTTTGACCATGACGCGAACCAAGACCGGGCAACAATTGCAGTAGCCCCTTTTTCCTCCTGGTTCCACCTATTTAAGGTCAACCATGCTAAATCACAATATTTTGAGGTGTTGACGCATGCCCATCTACGCAGGGCATTCACGGAACTTAGGTTCCAAATGATGCCCTCGGCCTATCTTGACGGGAGATACCTGGGAATCCCGGTCAAGGAGCGGAGATGCGTCTTTGGGTGTAACCAGACAGAGGATATTGTTCATCATCTTTTATACTGCCCCTTACACGAGGACCCCAGAAGGAAATTTTTGGCCCACTATATCCACTCATATTGGGGGAAATGCCCCCGGGAACTGATAGTAGATCTTTTAGCTGACAACTATAAGCAAGTAACAGTTTCAGTGGCCAGCTTTGCCCAAGCTGCTAGGAAGCTGAAGGCGAGTTACATCAAGACCCTATCAGTCATGTGTCCGCTGTAAGCTGTACTCTTGTTATCCTCTATGGAGTCCATTTGTCTATTTATGTAAACCCTTTCGTATTTTGCAAAGGCCTATGGCTACATGCAATAAAGTTGATTTGATTTGATACTGAGCATTTCACTTTATTTTTGTTTTATTGCATACCACCATCAATATATATAGCACTTTAAATAGCAAGGGCAGGTCCTTGCTTGCAATCTACATTTTGCAAATGGAGAGGTACAGAAAGAGTGGAAGATGCAAGGTTATCAAGGGAGGCGATCTCACATTGTTGTAGTTTCTGAGAGCTGTGAAAAAGCAGTTTCCTCTGGTTAATACACTGCACCTGGTTCATGCTCTGTACCTGAGTTATCCCTATATATCTCTGGCACAGAAAATACTTTGTCTGGAAATGCAGACCCTCAGTAGCCAGAGATTAATCTAGCCAGGGCATCCAGTCCTCCTCCCTCTCCCTCAGTTTTATTTGCCACACCTTCTTTTTGTTTCTTTCAGCGAAATGTTCCAGATTCTTTGAACAAAATTTATCCAAACCAAACTTTCTTATTTATTTAATTTCATTTATGAATTGTTTCCTATAAAGTATCTCTAAGCAATTTTAATTAACTTTTTATTTATACAGCAGATAAGATATGTATGCATTATTAAATGTATAAAATTAATACTTTAAACAAAAACAAGTCTTAAGAAATACACAATATATGTCTTTTGGGAGATACAAAATTATAAATTTCAAAAAGTGCAGAATAAAAATAAGATACAAAATAGAAATAACAACATTAAGTATAACACTAAGATTTATACCAAAAATGTTTAACGTTAAGGTGTTTAAAGTTTATTCATATTCATTTGGAGTAATACTTACAATTACATTAATTTACATTTCTCTCTCATACTCATAATTTATACCCATTGCGGTGTCCAGTTGTGTATATAGCCTTGGAGTCTATTGAAAACTGGAAATGGACTGCCTTCAAGTCGATTCCAACTTATGGCGACCCTATGAATAGGGTTTTCATGGTAACTGTATTCAGAGGTGGTTTACCATTGCCTTCCTCTGAGGCTGAGAGACAGTGTCTGGCCCAAGGTCACCCAGTGAGCTTATTCTAGTATATAATGAAAATCTCCATCTCTAAATAAACCTGCTATTCTTGTTGTCTGCCTTCTCTGACCTTTATATAGTTTTTTCATATAAATAGTATCTCAGGGTTTTTTTTATCCATTCATCCAATGTAGGTGGTCTCATTTTATTTCCAGTTGGATGATATAACCATTCTGGCTGCTGTCAAAAGATGTATGAGCATTTCTTTGTCATCAGGAAGAAGTACCAAATCTTTAATGTGACCAGATAATTATTGTAAGCGGATCTAGAGGAGTCTATAGCCGGTAATGGTTTCAATCTCAGTAATTATATCAGTCCAGAATTCCCAAAAGACATGTTTCATATCTGCATCTGTACTTTTACATCTCCAACAAAAGTTGTCAGCATCAGTATAAATTTGAGGCTGTCTGGCTGAAGATAAATATCAGCGATAAATGAACTTATAAAAATTGTCTTAACACTTAGCATCAGTTGGGAGACATTCTGCCTGCTCCAGCTCCAAGCATTAGAGGACATATGCTGTCCTCATTCCAATTCCCATTTAGACTGATAACTGTTGATGGAAGTATCCCAAATTACTTAACAGTTTTTTATTTTGAGTGATAAGTTCCTCAAAAGGAGTCCTTCACCTGAGTTGTCCATGTAAGTATAAAACCTTCAAAAGCAATATGCTTTAATTGGAGATATTGTAAGCAGAGGGTTGAGATTGCAGCATTAATTCCTTTATTTCATGTTTTGAAAAAAATCCCATTGAAAAAAAGCTTATCCAGCTCAATCAGCCCATGATTTTTCCATAAACAAAGATTTCCCAAAAGAGTTTCATCTTCTGTCTTCTCATTATATGTTATAGCTATTAAGAGGAATGACCCAGGATTTTACTTTCTCTTTCACCTGGACCAGATTTCTTCGTACAAGGGTTTGATTTTATTAGGTCTCTTATCAGGTCTTGTACTATACCACAATACATTTCTTGAACTTGTTGAAATGTAATTCTGTTCCATAAGTATCGCTTTGTGAAGTTGGAACCAAGATAAGTGTGTAAGCACTGTGGCTTCATAATATGTTTTTATGGAGGGGAAAGATAGTCCCTCATCTGTTATTGATTGAATGAAAGTATTTGTAGTAACCCTTAGTGTTTTCCTCTCTCAGGGAAATTTCAAAATAATATCTTGCCAGTTGCCTATCACTCTTGATGAAACTTGTAATGGTATATTAAGAAAAACAAACAACTTTTTTTGTGTGCAAAATCATCATTTTAATTGCTGAGATTCTTCCCATCGAGGAGATTTTCTGTTCCTTCCAAGTCATGAGACCATTTCATATATGAAAACAATTATAACAATTAAAAACACTTTCATATGTAAAAACAATTAATATAGGTTCATATTATGCATGCCTTTATTTTTATAACACAATCTGGGCTATTTATACAAATGTTGGCTGACATGATTTTTTTTTTTTGGTGGTAGTTTGCTTGCTCTAGTTCAGGATATTAGCAGTCCATCCCCTTGTTGCAGTGACAGCATAACTGCACTTATTTGCTTTTCTCCCAGGACATTTTTGTGTGCTGATATAGGAGTGGTGGTTGGAATGAATGACATTGAGTGCCTGTTGTCAGGAGTGCTGATTGGGGCTGCCTCACTCTGAACATCACCCAATGCTGCCGGTTACCAGGAGGGAGAGGCACCGGGGAGCTTGGCATGGTGTGCCACAGTGGGGGAGCCAGTCTGAGGCTGTTCCATACCACGTCAAGCTTCTCGCTGCCTTGTCCCTACCTCTTTCCCTTTTGGTGACAGTGACATGCAGTGTTCAGAAGCTAGGAGAGCGAGGCAGCCCTGCTGTCCGCTACTGCCCATTGTGTTCATAAACTCTTCTAGGCTCTCAGTAAATCACGTCACATGGAGCTAAGGCATATTTTATTTCCACAGACGATTGTAGCAGCCTTGTATTGTTAAAGGGCCTTGTATTCTTTTCCTTTCCAGATACAGGCATTCTGTTTCGGATAATAAAGCGTTGATGGTAGTTACGGAGGAACCAATTATATATATTTCTCCCACACCTTGCCAACCACTGATCAATCGCACGGAGTCACTCAGGTAAGCAGCCTGCTCAACCAGGATAGAGGTGTTTAGTGCCTGATCAGCCCAGGGAATTGGGGCTAGTGGCTGTGCAAAGTTTTTCCAGATGCCCACCTCCCAAAGATTTTTGTTTAGATCTATATTTATTATTTTATTTATTTCTTATTTGATTTATATCCTGCCCTTCCTCCCAGCAGGAGCCCGTTATAAAATGTTTATAAACTTTTTAAGGTTCAAAATGCATATAAAAGACTAAAAGAAGAATAACAAAAGAAGGCCCCAGTATAAATATTCTGAAAATTCAGGAAGAGAAATTATTTTTTTAAATTAAAAAGCAATAAGAAAGGTATAACTCAAAGAGTTAAGTCTAAATGAACAAATAGTTTTTAACTTACCTCATAAATGATGATGTTGTGTCCTTTATGGAAATAAGAGGATGAAGCAATTGTTGTTGATCACAAGCTGAATATGAGTCAACAGTGTGATGTGGCTGCAAAAAAGGCAAATGCTATATTAGGCTGCATTCACAGAAGTATAGTTTCCAAATTGCGTGAAGTACTAGTTCCCCTCTATTCAGCACTGGTTAGGCCTCATCTTGAGTACTGCGTCCAGTTCTGGACACAGCACTTTATGAAGGATGCAGACAAATGAACAGGTTCAGAGGAGGGCAACAAGGATGATCAGGGGACTGGAAACAAAGCCCTATGAGGAGAGACTGAAAGAACTGGGCATGTTTAGCCTGGAGAAGAGAAGACTGAGGGGAGATATGATAGCACTCTTCAAGTACATGAAAGGTGGTCACATAGAGGAGGGCCAGGATCTCTTCTTGATCATCCCAGAGTGCAGGACATGGAATAATGGGTTCAAGTTGCAGGAAGCCAGATTTCGACTGAACATCAGGAAAAACTTCCTAACTGGTAGAGCCATACGACAATGGAGCCAATGGCCTAGAGAGGTAGTGGGCTCTCCGACACTGGAGGCCTTCAAGAGGCAGCTGGACAGCCATCTGTCGGGAATGCTTTGATTTGGATTCCTGCCTTGCGCAGGACTTGATGGCCCTTCCAACTCTACTGTTCTGTGATTCTATGATTCTGTTGATAGTGTTAGGCACCAGGGACTTCTGGTGACAAGACTCCAGCACCTTCCTTTCTGCAATACTTAGGCCGTATGTCTGCTGAAGAATTTGCAGGCTCAACTGTGTCACTGAGAGGTGTCACTTTGGCAGCATTGCAACCCCAACTAACTGACTTGACACCTGGCTAGGAGTTCCAGATAGTGAATGCAATTCTACTTGGCCCTGTAAAGCCTTTACCCCAGTGCCTGCTTTTCTGTCTTCAACAACTTCTCTCTTATTAAGAAATGCCAGACTGACTTCCTACTCTCCACCCTTCCACGCATTCTGCTTTGGAAATCTCCCCCGTGGCTTCCTTTGCTGCATTTCTTCTACACCCCTTGTGGTAGCTGCTTCTTTTGGGGTCCCTAGCTGCACTGACAGACAGCTAGTATTTGCACCAGAATCTCCGACGTTAGTAGCCACTCTTGTTCCATCAGTGTTGTTCAGATGTAACTATTGCTGGGATCATATCCTGCCTGCCAGTTGAAATGGAATTTGCTCCCACAAGATGCAGTAATGGCCACCAGCTTGGACGGCTTTAAAAGAAGATTAGACAAATTCATGGAGGACAGGGCTATCAATGGCTGCTAGCCGTGATGGCTGTGCTGTGCCACCCTAGTCAGAGGCAGCATGCTTCTGAAAACCAGTTGCCGGAAGCCTCAGGAGGGGAGAGTGTTCTTGCACTCGGGTCCTGCTTGTGGGCTTCCCCCAGGCACCTGGTTTGCCACTGTGAGAACAGGATGCTGGACTAGATGGGCCACTGGCCTGATCCAGCAGGCTCTTCTTATGTTCTTATATTGGTTGTAGAGAGGGCTGTGTTTTAATGGCTTTCTCCCACCCCCACAAGCATACTTCTGTTTTTCAAGAAAAAGAGAATTGCAGTATTGCATTTTTCAGGTTAAGTCATGAGCTGCGAGGCTGGGTTCACAGACATGAAGCAGAAAGGACAAGATCAAGGAGGGTGTCAAATAGTCAGCAGCAAAAAGCTCAGACCATCCAGGTATGTTTATGCTGCTGTTTGTTGCCTTGTGCAGGAAAGTGACTGAGATGACTAATGGGATGGTAGATGGGGAGGAATTCTTAGGACCTGGAACTAGACTGAGGAGCAGAATGGAAGCTCCCAAGGAGTGAATTTTGCTTCCAGTTGCCTTTCCTCTCCCATACAAACATCAGCCTATATTAAAAAGTTTTAGGCTTGATTTATACCTTATTTTTATGGTGCAGTTGTCACTCCTGTAATGGGATGCAATGATGATGCCTGAAGTTTGGCATCATATGGATTGCTTAGATGTCTGGTTCCCCTGCCAGTTCTGTAGCCCAAATAATTGGATGTAAAAAAAATCAGTTTGATCATTCACTCTTTGTATAGATTGGTTGTGTAAAACATCAAAATAGAGTACATTTTTGTGAAACTCTGTGTGTGTAAAACATTCCACCTTCACTGTACCTCAGACAAAATCATGGAAGGTAACCAATGTTGATTGTACTCAGAGTAGGCCTATTGAAATCAATGAACCTAAGACCATTGATTTCTTCAGATTTTCTCTTAGTTGGACATCACCCCGATAATTCTTACATCTATGTACCTTATTATTGAAGATAATTATATATATATATTTATATTTAAATAGCCAGAAAATTTACTGGGATTCCCTGCCCATGTATACAACCTCCAGAGAAGAATTTTTGATAGCTCTGACCCACTGTGTCTGTGTGTGCATGTGCATACCTCAATAAGACCATGTTAGGTTCAATGATGAGTAATTTTTCTTTGTGTGATCACACTTTTTCTCCTCTCTCAAGAGCCCTTCAGGAGAGAAAGCAAATTCTGAGCTGATGGCCCTTCCCTATACAGACAAAAGTGTTGGGTGAGTGAAGATGAGACCTTTGATCAATGTAACATTTTGATGGTATTACTCTTCCATTGGATGCAAGTCCTAACAGTATCTTGAGAGAAGGAAATTTCTTGGTCTCTCCTACCCCAGCATAGCTAGAATAATGGGAATGAGGAGGTGAAGGTGATGGAGATGATGAAGTAGAATAGAAGTTTAGAGGTCTTTTACACAGTAGGTTTAGAGACAACTATATTATTATAGTGTGGTGCAATGGTTAGGGTGTTGGGCTATGGGAGACCAGCGTTCGAATCCCTACTCAGCCATGAAGCTCACTAGGTGACCTTGGGCCAGTTACTCAGCCTAACCTACCTCACAGCTTGTTGTGAGGATACAATGGAGAGGAGGAGAGCCACGTATGCCACTTGGAGCTCCTTGGAGGAATGTAATAATAAAATAAGTAACCTAAACCTTTCATGTAAAGGACCTCTAATCTTGAGATGGTATCACTTAGTTGTTTCATTGAAGGAGGCCTGGCTAGCTAGATTAGCAGTTCCTTTCTAACAGTGCAATCCAGTACCTGCCTACTCAAAAGTAAATTCCTTTGGGTTCAGTGGGACCTACTCCCAGGTAAGTGTTTATTGGATTGTAGTCCAACTTGGCTTTCATCTGTTGTCTTCTAAGACTAACTCAGGGTTTTTCTAATTGAGAGCAATCTCTTTCCAACAGCGACCACATAGATACTTCTGGGAAGTGCTCAAGCAGGGCAACAGCCTTCCCCTGTTGTGTGCCTCCTGCATCTGGCAGTCAGAGGTATGCTGCCTCTGAACGGAGAAGCTCCATTTGGTTATCCAGATTAATAGCTGTTGGTTGATCTGTCCTCAGATTTGTCTAACTCCTTTTTATGGTCCTTTAAGTGTCTTTCACTATGGTTTTGCAGGTGTGAATTTTATAAACTAACCATGTATGTTTCAGGTAGTAGTACTGTGACATTGGGTTCAAAACAGAGACAAATTTTCATAAATGACACAGATACAGTGGAACACTCTGGCCTGATACATTTTGCAGAAACAGTTGTGAGCTGCTGGTTGCTGTATTCACTTTCTTAAATCTGGTGTCTGGTGTTAAGTCTGGTGTTCTTCGTCATTCTAGCGTTGTCTTTTCATGTGTTTCAGCAGAAACTTGGGGAGTGAGCTACAAGTTTATTATGCTTCACCTCGGAATTACCAAGATTTCTTTGAAGCAATTCACAGAAGGGGAGATACTTTCTATGTGGTATCATTCCGTAGGGTAAGTAGTCCGTTGCTGAATATAGAAAGGGATCCATTGCAGGGTTGGAACATACAACAGCCCTCTCCAAGATATCTTGATGATTATTTTTTGAGGATACTCAATATTCTACTAGCCTCTTCGCAAAACTCTAATTCCTGTGGTTCTTTAGCAGAAAGAAGAAGCAGGGATCCATTTATTTTGTTTGCCATGATGATGAAACTGTTTTATAGGCTTGTTTGGACAAGTGTGTACTTTAGCTAAGATGGAAGAGAGAGATTATTTCCCTTCCCTAAGGACCCGTTCACAGTTAACAATTATACTAAGGGACAAGAGGTCAACTGTCTCTCATAAGAACATGACAAGAGCCTGCTGGATCAGGCCAATGGCCCATCTAGTCCACCATCCTGTTCTCGCTGTGGCCAACCAGATGCTTGTGGGAAGCCCACAATCAGGACCTGAGTGCAAGAGTACTCTCCCCTCCTGTGGTTTCCAGCAACAGATAATCGGAAGCATACTGTCTTTGACCGTGAAAGCAGAGCATAGCCATCTTGGCTAGTAGCCATTGGTATCCTCCATGAATTTGTCTAACCCTCTTTTAAAGCTTTCCAGATTGCTGGTCATCACAGCTTCTTGTGGGAGTGAATTCTATAGTTTAACTATGCGCTTCATTGAATGTCCCTGAGTTCTAGTGTTATGAGGCACAGAAAAACGTTTATCCACTTTCTCCACACTATGCATAATTTTATACACCTCTATCTCTGCTCTTACTCACCTTTTTTCAAAATTAAAACCCCCCAAATGTTGTAGCCTTTCCTCACAAGCCAGTTGCTCTATCCCCTTGATCATTTTGGTGCACAGATTTGTGTAAGGACATTATGATATTGCCTGGTTTATTTTCATTTCATTTCCTAATGATCCCTAGCATGGCATTTGCCTTTTTCATGGCTACCATGCACTAGGTTGACATCTTCAGGCTGACATCGAGCTATCCATCACAACCCCAAGGGCTTGTTCCTGGTCAGTCACTGCCAGTTCAGACCCCACATGAAACTAATATCTTTTTGCCCTGACATGCATCCCTTTACATTTGTTTATTTGAATTGCTTTTTGCCGTTTTGTGCCCATTCACTCAGTTTGAAAATATCTTTCGGAGCTCTTTACAGTCCCTTTTTGTTTTAACCAACATGAACAATTTAGTGTCATCAACAAACTTGGCTATCTCACTACTCACCCCTAATTCTAGATCATTTATGAACATTACTAATGTATTTAAAGATTTTTGTTGTTGCTGGTTTTTAGCAATGTGCTTCTCAAATTCTTTTTTTAGTATCCCTTATTGGTTGCCTGCATTTCTTTTGCCAACGTTTGTGTTCCTTTTTGTTCTCCTCATTTGAACAAGACTTCCATTTTCTAAAGGAAGCCTTCTTGCCTCTAATAGCTTCGTTGATTCTGCTAATTAACCATGGTAGCATACTCGTGGCCCTGGTGGTACCTTTCCTGATCTGTGGTTTACACTTCAGGCGAGCTTCTAATATTGTGATTTTAAGCAACTCCCAAGCATTCTGATTTGACCTTCTTCACTGTGCACACCCTAGGTTTAATTGCCTGCCTGGTCTGAAGGTTGCAGATGTCACTAGTTGCTTAGATAACCTGGTAGTAGGACTGGGAGGAGACAGTGGTTGTGATGCATGTTGGCAACTTAGTTGGATTCTTGCCACTGCACAGTAATCCCCTAAATTACTTACCTACCCAGATAAGCTCAAAAATATCCCTCATTTCCCCAGATGACAGTCTGAAAACCATGGTTTTAAGGGATGTTTTAATTAAAGGAACATCCATCTTTCTTCAAGAGCACACTGGAGCATGCTTTCCTAGGCAGGTGTGTGTACATGTGTACTCTCTCCCTCTTTGTTGAGGACATTAATCTGGGCTCACCCTGGTCAAACTTCACCTGTGTCTGACAACATTATTAAATGAACACTGTGACATGTGGATAGAATAAGAACATACAGTTGTGCTAAGATGAGTAGTAGGCAGGGAATAGGATTGAGGTAGCAGAATGCACATGGAACAGACTAGAGAATATTGGATCTAAGGGGACAGAAGGAAAACAAGTGTCAGAGTGTGAAGTAATGTATCCCTCTGTTGATATTATCTGCTTTCAGGAATTTCAGAAAATCCCCTTCACTGAAATCTCTCAAATAAAAACAATCCAGGCAAAACTGTTGTCAGTATGGTCTTATAGCTAAACAGATTGTTTCGTTCAGAGTTATAGATACTAATCTGGACTTTCCAGTGTTGCCCAAAATGTTATACAAGTCAATCTAAAGTCAGGAGTTCAACTCCCCAGACACTCTACCATTTGTTAGATGCTTCACAACTTAAGAGTCTTTTTTTTTACATGAGCTGATTCTGTTTAGTGAACAGAATGGACTGTGCTTAGAACTGCAGATATTGGGACTTTTGCAGCTTGTGTATACTTAGGCCTAGTTCTTGGAGAGGTGACAAACCACATCGGTCCTCAGGTGGAGGCTGACAGGGTGTAAGTGCTCCTTTCCATCAAAAACAAGAGAACCAATCCTTCCCCCCTCCCAGTCCATCAAAAATCTGGCAAGTCAATGAAGAGGCTAGGCTACAGTCTTTTCCCCTGATGGCCAGTCTTCTATGTCTTGGGTGTTTTTTTTTAATGGAGGAACATTCAGGCATGTGAGTCTCCACTTTCAGTCTGAGTAGTACAGCCCAGTTTTACTCCCTTTGTAGACTAGGATGTTGTGCCAAGGGGTAGTTGCTGCGTTTCATCTCTAGGTAACTTGGGGCCACCACCAAGCAGTATGGCATTCCCTGTTACGGAACATGTAACATTGTATATGCAATGTTAAAATATGAAATATCTTTCTTTATCTCTTAGAACTTGTAAACATTTTTTTTCTTAAGAATGAAACTGGGACAAACCTTCTCTCACATCTTGATTTAAAAATTTGGTAGTGCTGCCGGGGCTCAGATATGAGCCACTAATTGGCCGTCTCTGCTGAAGATCCTGGAAATCAGTCAACATTGCCACAAATGTACAGTTCCTTAACTGGTGAACATTAGGATGAAGTCCATTCTCTGATTCAATCCACCAGCACTCTGGGTGGTACTTGCACATCACCAGGCAATTGTTTACTGGTTTAGGGGGTGAATGGGGATAGGTTTGGGGTGACATTTGAACCCTGGTTTATCATGTCTTAATCTAAGGTGCTCTCCATCTGGCCTTTGCCTAAGCACTCACTGTTTAGTGATAATGCAGTGCTTGCAGAAAGATTAAATGAATGTGTTTTTATGCAAATAAGGCAATTCTTTCTTAATAGCAGTTGTTATGGGTTAGAGCAGAGATAGGGAGCCTGTCCTCTAGATGTTGCTGGACTATAATTCCTATAATCCCTAACCATTGGCTATGCTGGCTGGCATTGATGGTGTCCATAATCATCTGAGAGTCACAGGTTCCCCATCCCTGATTTAGATTATTGTGGAACATTGGAGACAACCTCTGGCTTGGAGATGTCCATCACCATATTAAAGAAGCATACCTAGCACACCACCATAATCTCTATGCAGTCTTGTGTGGTAGCAGCTCTATACATTTATGTAGCATTACTAAGGTCTGCATGTCACATTAAACCATCGTTTAAAGCAAACTGTGGTTCAATGTGAACAAACAACTATGCTAATCCATGCACTCCTCTGGCACTCCTACTGCTTCACTGTAGAAAAAACAAACCAGAACCCAGCTTGTCATGTCGGCTGAACTCAGGCTCCTGGTTTGCTTCCTCAAAAAAAACACAAGAAGTTACTGCAGTTTCTTTTTTGCTAAGGGAGAAAGTTTACCTTGATCCCAGAGAAAACGATCTGTTCAATAGTGGAATCCAGTCCACCCATATGTTCTTTACCTTCTGGTATATCTGCCCCTTCCAGCAGTCTATCCCATCTAGTGCTACACCCCTCTGCTCTTGGGAAGAATGTGTTTTTTATTTCTAAGTAAACATAGAATTGGGCGGTTAAAGTGGTGTTTAATTGAATTTTAAGACTAAGAGGAAAGGAATGGGAATTGTGAACTTTGGGTTTGCAAGGCAGAAAATGTTATTAAGAGATTTGGCATTTCCTATATTTGAAATTGCTTGACAAAAACCCTTGTATTTAATAAAAAAAATTCTTAGACTCCTTTGCAATGTCATAGTAAGAATTGGCCCTTTGTTTTTTTTAAAAATCCTTGGATACTGTCAAACTTGAATGGTCTGGTACGGTTGGTTTATGGCATTCTGTCATTGGCAAATAATGGTGAAGAAGTATTATCATATGTTCTAGTGCAGTGTTTCCCAAAGTGTGGTACGCAAAAGGGCTTCAAGGGGTACGCGGCTGAATGTTTTTTTTGTACTTTATCGTTGGGTTTTAGTGGCAAAAAACGTGGGCGTGTGTTCTTTTAAGAGAAAATACAGTTCTTGTGATTTCTCCAGTTTCTCACACAATCATGTGAGGGAAGATCAATATAATAACAGTGGTTTATCCCGATGTTATTCAACGCGTAGTTTCTTTCGCTCTCAATGCATTCCTTGTCTTTTCGTGCACCCCTCCAGTTTCTCATAAGACTCGGACTCCCTCGCAATGACTTTGGCCACCAAAAAATGCTTCTACAAACAGACAGATGGCGCCACAAAGATATTTATGCGTATGCTCGACTACAAAAATGTTCACACCAGGAAGCGGGGAAGTGGGGTTTTTTCTCTGTCTTCAGCCCTGCAGTGGCCATCTCGCCAGCCACTTCCCTCTTGGGGAATCTCCCCAAGTATTACTCTTTATTTCCAGAATGGTTTTTTTGTTTGAATAATAGTTATTTTAATTATTAGTATATGAATTATTTCTATATTTTTGAATATATATTTTTGTTATATAAATATTCTATTATTAAAATGTTTATTACTTACTTTGTATTTATTTTTTTACAAACATTTCATATAAAATTATAGGAATTACGAATGTGTTATAATACCTTACCCCTCTCCCAATTATTTTTGTGAAAGTTGGGTACGCCGGTAAAATCAACGTCTCAAAAGGGGTACGCACATGTTGAAAGTTTGGGAAACACTGTCCTAGTGTATTATGTATTACAAAAAGTAGCTGTCATTAAGCAGAGCTAAACAAGTGTGTTTCTTCCTGTCCAGTCCATAGTCTCTCTCTTATTCCCAAAGCAGTTGGGACTGGTTTTGGGGTTTTTTGTTTTTGTTTTGCCGATGAAAAGCAAGCAGCTCCAAGGCTATGTAGTATGCATTTTTGCTCTGTTGACATAAACTCAAGCTGGTGAAATAATTTTCTCAGACCATATTCATATGAATTATTTGTCCAGACAGACAGACTGTCCTAGAAGCAACACAAGCAGGGCCGTAGTCACTGGGGGATGCTGTCATAAGTCCTGCTTCCCTAGGAATATTCTAGGCAGCTTTTTTTAAAAAGGGAAAGCAAGTTTATGGAAATACAAGAAACAAGCACAGAAGCGTATCGTACCCAGTTCTTTGCAAGAAGTAAATCTGCTTCTGCCTTGGTTCTGGCTGATGTGCAAAGGCACTAGGATGATTTGCCTTTAACACAAATTTTATGTTATTAAATCTATTGACTAAAATGCATTTTCAAATGTATACAAACATCTGTATTTAGACTTTTTCTGCTTTGCAAATGCGATCGCTGCCTCCATCCCAATGGAACTTTAGATCCGCCACCATAAAATATTTGGTAAAAGGCCTGCTGGAGATCTAGTTTTAGAAATAATGTTTTCCAGGTAAGGATAATGTTTGCCAATGTCTGTGACTGGGTAAATCTGTAGGTGGGGTGGTACTTGGAGTGCTTCCAGACTGATACTTTCTAGTGCTACCTAATAATTGCTCTTCCTCTCTAAGCTATATGTGAAACTGCAATTGGCCATTTCATGTTTTGGAGTAATTTAGTGCATCTTGTGTGTGTACATCCCTCTATGTTCCATTCATACTAGTGAGTGTGGAATAGACATGAAGGGAATAACTCACTTAAAGCACCTCATTTTAGCAGCATGTTTTTTATTTAAATGCTATCATGTGAATGTTTTCAATATATTTGAAAAAATAAAAGGAAAAGGTTTTAGCTTGAATTAAAATACTGATTAGTTATATTCACTAATAGGCAAAAGCCCTTGTGGTTTAAGAACGTACCTATAGCCCACAGATATTTCTATCAAACTTTAAAAAGCAGGGAAATTGGGCAGCTATAGTGAATGCACCAGGGGAGCAGGAGACCTGACCTCCTCTCTGAAATATTGTACTGCCCTACAAATGTGTAAAAATGCAGACCCAATTTGGGTTGGTCTTTCACAGTCCAATCCACTTCCTGTGTAGCTTGGAAGAATTTGGTAACATGCCACTCTCGTGACTGTATAATAAGCATGCTGCTTAATGATGCTGCTCAGGGGAAAAATAAGATTTTCACCTGCTGAGATGGTGCTGTTCTTTTTTTAAAAAATGAGATTTTCTGAGGAAAACTATAATAAAATCTTGATGTTGTGTAAACACCCTTTAAAGAAATATAGAAGTAGTGGCACTTCCAGAATAAATGCCCAGTGTGGAAGAACCCACATTCCTTTTGTGAACTGCACTGTGGTTTGGAGCATTCTACTTGGGTGGGTATAATTAAACAATATTCATTTGCAGTCTTTCACTGTCAGCTCAAGGCATCTTACCACGTAAAGGGAAGCCCAAGTTGCACTCCCCCCATTAAGATAAAAACTTTTATAAAGTCTTGATGTACCATTCAGACACCAATTTATTCCATCATTCTCTCTCCCCCCCTCCCCAGTGCCACTTGAGGCAAGTTGCTTCACCCTGCTACATGGCAAGGGTGGCCTTGCAGTCTCTGAAGATTGCTTTGGATTTATTTGGGACACAGACAAGTGTTGTTTTCTTATAGCTGTTCCAGAATTCTTTTCCTTGGTGATTCAAGCCTATATACCAGAAGCATTATAGACTTTCAGGCTGGGATCCAACAGAATTGTGTGCAGCAAACCTCTTGAAATTGAGAGGACTCCCAAAAGCAAATTGTGATGTACTGAGGGCTGTTTTAAGGGGAAAAGGTAAAATCGCTCTGGCCTTTTCATTAGCCTCTGCTTGCACTTAACTTAGCCCTTTGGTTCCCAGCATCAGGCAAAGGTGGTATTTTTGTAGCTGCACTCCAGAAATCATGGGAGGAAAGGAAGGTAGGTAAAGTTATTTGGGATTTTAATCTGCCTTGGGTTGAGTATGAAGCTAAGTGATTACTTGGATTTATAAATGAGCCATCAAAGAGTAATTGCCCCAGGTAGAACTTGTAAAGTCCGTGTGATGTGGAGTGTTGGATTTGGACCAGGAGACCTGGGTTATAATCCCCACTCAGCCACAAAGTTTACTGAGTGATTTTGGGGTAAGAGTCATCAAATGATGAGAAATTACATGCATTTGTAAAACTAGCTATTGTGCATAACTATTTTTATGTTAATAATTTTATCTTGCTCTGAAATGTATGAATATATGTATGCTGTTCTTAAGAGGCAAATGTGTAATACTCTAGCCAATGTTTGTTTGTGCTTTTCAGTTTTATGAAACATTGGTTTGTGTGAGTTGAATCTATTCAAGTAGGAGATCTAATTATATAACTTGCACTCTGTTGGCCATTCATTCTAAAGTTATATAGCAGTTGTTCTTAGATGGTTGGGAATTTGTTCCAGAAATCTGTTTTCCAAGTTGTTCAATATGTCTGTGAGATATATTTTTAAAAGTACAAAACCAGAGATTGGTTTCGTCAAAAAGGGAAATGATTTCTTAAAGATCATCTACTCCAGTTAACATAGTGGCCATCCTTTCTCAAAGTGCCATGAATTATCAGCCCTCAAATTCTAAATTCTTTGCTTTTACAGTGATGCAGAAATATTAGGAAATAGAGTAGCTTAAAGAATCTCTAGCAGAGTGGGAGTTGGGGCTGGATTAAACCTAGAGAGAACTTGCAGATTATACAGCCACACTGATTTTTAATTAATTTAAGAAAATTAACATTAGAGTCTATGATAACCCAGGCATGCCCAGTAAGAACCAACTGACAGTGTTCTCAAAGCCAGGTGCAAAGCTTGGCTAATCGGGCCACACCCACGCCAGACATTTTTATTCCACTTTAAACAGTCAAGGCTTCCCCAAAGAATCCTGGAGATTGTAGTTTTTAAAGGGTGCTGAGAGTTGTTAGACTCTTATTCCCCTGACAGCGCTGTAGTGACCAGAGTGGTTTAACAGTCAGCCCCTCTTCCCATAGAAAACTGATGATTGTAGCTGTGTGAGGGGAATAGGTAATCTCCAGCACCTCTCAGCACTCTTCAGAAACTACAATTATGTAAACACAATTTGGATCGATCTTTCACAGTCCAATCCACTTCCTGTGTAACTTGGAAGAATTTGGTAACATGTACTTCTAAGCATATGGTGAGTGGTGGCAACACCTGGAATCAGCCCAAATAACAGAAATGCACACTACCAAATTCTTCCAAGCTACAAAGGAAATGGATTGGAGTGTGAAAGACCAACCCAAATTGTGTTTGTATTTTTACAAATATGTATGGCAGTACAATATCTCAGAAAGGAGGTCAGGTCTCCTGCTCCCCTGGTGCATTCCTATAACTGTCCAATTTCCCTGCTTTTTAAAGTGTGTTAGAAATATCTGTTGGCTATAGGTACATTGTTAAACTGCAGGGGGTTTTTTGCCTGTGAGTATATCTAATGGCAGTAATTGATATAATCATTCAGTTCTATTTAATGCGCATTAGTGTGGGTGATATCCAAGGCATTTTGATGAAACCTGCAGAGACAGCTGGGAAAATTATAAATCAAGGATGTCACCACATTTGTACCTGATGAACCTATTCTAGTTAGGATTGAATATGCTCTGGAATAGTCCAAGATTTATCAAAATCTTCTGGTAGGTTTTGGCACTTCCTAAGACCGGTATGGAGGTCTGCAACTCCAAATAGCTATCCCAGAATCTACTAACTTTTGGTAACCTGAGTGGAACTTCTGCACAGCGAAAGCTGGATGGGGTTTTTACCTTGTTCTCCCTCACTCCCCAGCGACTGTCTGGTAACTCCTTAATTCTGGCTCTGTGTAGGATTAACAATATTGAAGTATTTGAATGGGATTAAATAGAAATGTTTTTTCTCTGTTTTCCAAGCAAGCTCCTGAAGTTTTCAAATAATATCCATTTACCAAAAAAAAAAAAATGGAATTAGTACAGTATGTTCAGGAACTTTTTTTGGTGGATCTACACAGAAAGAGAAAAAGTTTCACATTTGGGCTGCTTCTCCAGCAATGCCCCCATCCCAGTCATTTGTCAGGAACACATCAGTGTCCTTAAATGACTTTATGCTTTGACTGCATTAATCCACAATTTTGTTTTTGACCATTTCCAGCTGCATTTTCTCTAGCTCCCTTGTGCACAATTTGAAGTATTGATCTCACTAAGAGGATCTTTGTATGGGAGTTAGACACCCTTAGCACTGGACAAGATGTAGTACTGAAATGTTATCAGCTGTATGTAACAAAAACCGCTTTTAAAGTAATTGCATACAGATGGAGCCATCCCTTCCCTCAATATGGAACCATGTGTTTTGCCAAATCTACAGTTACACAACAGTCAACATCGGAAAAAATCAGGTGCGGCAGCTGGAGGTCTGCCAATGCCAGTAGATCATAGCACCTCCTGCTGGTCAAGAGTCTAGACCGGCTAATTATATAGTTTTTCACATGCATGCAATCTGTGTTGAAATGAGTTTGGAAACTTTTTGTTGTGCTTAAATGTAGATATGCCCCAAAGTGTATTCATTTCTGTAGAAAGCTATGTAATCCAGGCAGGACTGAGAGTTGGGAATTTAAATCCGAGGGCAGGTGTCATCTTTTACTATGGACAGGTACAGATACTTTTTAAAAAGAATATGCTATGTAAATAAGTAGAACTAGCTGTAGTAGGTATGCCTCATACTGCCTTTTAACTGATGTGTGACAGTTTGACCAAAAAATACAGAGGCACTATCTTCAGTTTCAGATAGAATTCTGTGTGATATGAAAACTTGCATGTTAAACCCAACAAAATATTACCCATTAGTTTTTCATACTCTTTGGGACTTACTGTCCAGTACAAGGAGCACAGAGTAGTTTCAAAAAATTGGGTGGTTTTGTTCATGTGTCACCCTTTCTCAAAATGTGGCCTCCAGCCCATAGCCCATAGCCCATACCAGTTTATGCATACTTTCTGCTTCCCACCCCAATAAAGGCATACATTATAGGCTGCCCACGGCAAGACTTTGAGACCACAAAAAATGACAAGATGAAAAACCATATATAAAATAGTACTAAAATTTTAAACAATGTGCTGAAAGTTGGCAGTTGGAATGATGCCAGGAAAGCTAGCTAAGGAAGGCCCAGGACCACTTCTGTTGCATTCCCCCTCTCTGTACCAGCTGCAGCACTGAAAAGCAACTCTGTGTAATGTGCATTCCAATATTTGCCCTTAGATTCACCTCCAAAACATCCAAATTGGTTTAAATTTATTTATTTATTTATTGAATAGGCGACGTACAAAATAGGTATACAAATATAATAGACATTAAAAATCTGAAAACAATAACGATAAAATCTAGCCCACCCCAAACGCCTGCCTGAAGAGCCAGGTCTTAGAACATAAGAACATAAGAAGAGCCTGCTGGATCAGGCCAGTGGCCCATCTAGTCCAGCATCCTGTTCTCACAGTGGCCAACCAGGTGCCTGGGGGAAGCCCGCAAGCAGGACCCGAGTGCAAGAACACTCTCCCCTCCTGAGGCTTCCGGCAACTGGTTTTCAGAAGCATGCTGCCTCTGACTAGGGTGGCAGAGCACAACCATCATGGCTAGTAGCCATTGATAGCCCTGTCCTCCATGAATTTGTCTAATCTTCTTTTAAAGCCATCCAAGCTGGTGGCCATTACTGCATCTTGTGGGAGCAAATTCCATAGTTTAACTATGCGCTGAGTAAAGAAGTACTTCCTTTTGTCTGTCCTGAATCTTCCAACATTCAGCTTCTTTGAATGTCCACGAGTTCTAGTATTATGAGAGAGGGAGAAGAACTTTTCTCTGTCCACTTTCTCAATGCCATGCATAATTTTATACACTTCTATCATGTCTCCTCTGACCCGCCTTTTCTCTAAACAAGAAAGCCCCAAATGCTGCAACCTTTCCTCGTAAGGGAGTCGCTCCATCCCCTTGATCATTCTGGTTGCCCTCTTCTGAACCTTTTCCAACTCTAGAATATCCTTTTTGAGATGAGGCGACCAGAACTGTACACAGTATTCCAAATGTGGCCGCACCATAGATTTATACAACGGCATTATGATATCGGCTGTTTTATTTTCAATACCTTTCCTAATTATCGCTAGCATGGAATTTGCCTTTTTCACAGCTGCCGCACACTGGGTCGACATTTTCATCGTGCTGTCCACTACAACCCCGAGGTCTCTCTCCTGGTCGGTCACCGCCAGTTCAGACCCCATGAGCGTATATGTGAAATTCAGATTTTTTGCTCCAATATGCATAATTTTACACTTGTTTATATTGAATTGCATTTGCCATTTTTCTGCCCATTCACTCAGTTTGGAGAGGTCTTTTTGGAGCTCTTCGCAATCCCTTTTTGTTTTAACAACCCTGAACAATTTAGTGTCATCAGCAAACTTGGCCACTTCACTGCTCACTCCTAATTCTAGATCATTAATGAACAAGTTGAAAAGTACAGGTCCCAATACCGATCCTTGAGGGACTCCACTTTCTACAGCCCTCCATTGGGAGAACTGTCCGTTTATTCCTACTCTCTGCTTTCTGCTTCTTAACCAATTTCTTATCCACAAGAGGACCTCTCCTCTTATTCCATGACTGCTAAGCTTCCTCAGAAGCCTTTGGTGAGGTACCTTGTCAAACGCTTTTTGAAAGTCTAAGTACACTATGTCCACTGGATCACCTCTATCTATATGCTTGTTGACACTCTCAAAGAATTCTAATAGGTTACTGAGACAGGACTTTCCCTTGCAGAAGCCATGCTGGCTCTGCTTCAGCAAGGCTTGTTCTTCTATGTATTTAGTTAATCTAGCTTTAATCATACTTTCTACCAGTTTTCCAGGGACAGAAGTTAAGCTAACTGGCCTGTAATTTCCGGGATCCCCTCTGGATCCCTTTTTGAAGATTGGCGTTACATTTGCCACTTTCCAGTCCTCAGGCACGGAGGAGGACCCAAGGGACAAGTTACATATTTTAGTTAGCAGATCAGCAATTTCACCTTTGAGTTCTTTGAGAACTCTCGGGTGGATGCCATCCGGGCCCGGTGATTTGTCAGTTTTTATATTGTCCATTAAGCTTAGAACTTCCTCTCTCGTTACCACTATTTGTCTCAGTTCCTCAGAATCCCTTCCTGCAAATGTTAGTTCAGGTTCTTCACGGCCTGGTGGAAACTCATTATAGAGGGGGCATGGCGGAGATCATTTGGGAGGGAGTTCCACAGGGTGGGGCCACAATTGAGAAAGCCCTCTCTCTAGTCCTCACCAGTTTGGCTGTTTTGACTGATGGGATGGAGAGAAGGTCTTTTGAGGCTGATCTTGTTGGGGGGCATAGCTGATGATGCTGAAGGCGCTCCTTTAGATAAACTGGGCCAAAACTGTATAGGGATTTAAAGGTCAAAACCAACACCTTGAATTGGGCCCGGTAAGCAACTGGTAACCAGTGCAACTCTTTTAAATTGTTTTTAAAAGATGTGTTTTAAATTTGTATATTTGTTTTTAATGTTTTTAGTTACTGTAAACCGCCCAGAGAGCTTCAGCTATGGGGCGGTATATAAATAAATAAATGAATACATAAATAAAGTAGTCGGCATCATGTGAATGGGTTCAAGAGCTGGACTTATCTTTTCCTCTCAAGTGGTTGAGTTGTAGTGGTTGAGTTGTTTGGGGTTGCTTTGTAGGAAGCCAGTGGGTCACCTGAGTGCTTTGGTGCTGGGGGTGCCTGAGATACTTTTGCTTGTTCTTAGTCGGCAGCTGGCTGTGGCGTAACCAATCCCAAAGAATGTTTCTAACAGCAATGCTGCTTCCTTTTGACTTAAGTGCATGTGGCAGGGGATGGATGAAAGGGGATGGAGCAAAAATGTCCGTACAGGTGCTGTGCTTCCTTCCTGACACATTGAGCTCAACTTCAGGGCTGATCCAGTACTGGGATATGGTTGGAGATCTTGGAGTCAAAACAGCTATGAGGTCTTGATCAGCTGCCTCTTTTTAAAATGAAAACAGGAAGGGCTTTTGTTTTGTTTCATGTCTTTCTTTTTTTAAAAAAATCAATGCATTGAATGGAAAGACCAAACCAATTTATTGTACTTCTGTTTGGTGGTGATGGGGAGTTCCTCACCACACACACACTTTGAATCTGGAATTTAGCAGATGAGAGAAGACATATTCAGGCCCCATTCAACACTGGTAGTTGAAAGAATAAAGAAACTTAAGGTATATTACTACAGAGAAATAAACTCATTCATGCTGTTGTAGCCATTGTGGAGCATGAGGCTCATACTCATAGGCACTATCTCTGATTGACTGGACAGGAAGAAAAGGCAGGAAGAGGAGTAGCAAAGGTTGCGTAAACAGACAAGTGTCCCTTTCAAAGGAGGAATCAGCAGAGGAAGAATAGATTGCCTTTGTCTAGTGAGTCCCTTCCATCACGCCTGGTTCAGGTTACTTGTAATATGTGTTGGTGCTTTACTCCCAGCATAAAAAAGACTGAAACAATCTAGGTAGGACTTAATACAATGCTCACTTTACAGAGCTTTTTTTGGGGGGGTGTTGTGCTTTTAAAACAAAAATGTTTGAATATTTCTTTGCTAGAGTTTCAGGTAACTTGAAAGTTTGCGTACTTGTATTGTGAATTTCGGCCCTAACAAAGGAGTTGCTTTCTTGCCCATGTATGTTTTTCCCCACTGCTCCCTCTGCTTCCTCCCTCTGTGCTCTGCAAACTTTTCTTGTCTTTGTCCTTTTTACAGGCCTTCTGTTATACTGTTCCCTTTTCTCCCACCTGCCAGCCCCCCCCCCCAGGCCTAGGAAAGCTTCTATATGCCTGCCTTTCGAGCCACCTGCACTTCCCCTGCCCCCTTCTCTCAAATCCCCTTTCTAGGGCACTGTTGCCTTGTTATCTGTCATCATTTATTATCTCATGCTTGTGACTCCACCTTAATTAGTCAAGGATAGAGGGCTTTAAACAGATAAGTAGTTGATGCAAAAGATAACTCTGATTCCTGCACCACTACCCTCTGGAGCAGAGACTGTGATCTGTTTCATGCTCAATACGATCTGCGCCATGCTTGATGTGTGGGCATACTTAACAGTACATGCACTGAAGTGTTTGTGAACTGAACACTTTTTATGATATGCTTAAGTTGAAAATGGTGTCTTTAGCGTGAACCACCTCTGTATTCCTTCTGTTTGACGAATGTAAAACAAGCAATCATGTCATGCTAAGTTTGCTTTGACACTAAAAGTTGATGCGTTCAGCTCTTTAATGAAAAAAGATTTGAGGCCAGTGGGATTTTGAGTGTGGGTTGCAGCTTGCCCTGCTAAACCACTGTCCAGACACAAGGCTTCTTGCCAGGATATATGGGGTGACCCACCCAACTCGGAGCTGAAGTCACTGTGGAGAGTTGGCTTGGTCTTGCTTGACTGATTAGGAGGAGCTGCTATTGTTGCGGGCCACCCTGTTTGTTTTCATTCCACTTTTACCTTTGGGATTGGTGGGAAAGCAGAGTGAATTCCAGCTCCACTTGTCAAACATACAAATGGAAAGCAAATTAACGAGTTTTGCAAAAATGTCCCCAGTGAATAAGAGGCAACTGCATGTCCCTTTCTGCACTAGCCTGAGCCTTACCCTAAAGCTGAATAGCTGTCCAGGTTCTCACAGCCTTCAGTCTCAAATTAAAATGTATAAGCTGCTTTTTTGTCCAAGCAAGCCTACAAACTGGCATGCAATAATTACAAGATAAAAATTCATTTTTAAAACGTACTCAACAATAACATTTGAGCAGCATAAAATAAAGACAGAAGACAACCAACAATAACCTTGATGCGTGTACGATTATACCACAAGTCCCGTTGAAGCTGTACAGATTTCACCAGTTTTCTAAAACTATAAAAGGGCTGTTTCTCATGTTATTTTTCAGCTGCATTCTTCACTGTTTCAGAGATCTCTTTACCAGAGCCTAGAACTTGTGGACCTGAGGCTTATTTGACCTTAATTGGTAGAATGAGGGAGCCACATTTTTAATTCTCCTTTGCAGGCAGAAAACTAGTTCAAGAGTGAGCTGGGCTAGAACCTTTCTCCCTGGTGTGGTAGGGTTTCCTTCCATGAGGAACCATTCAGAAAAGATGTTTTCTACCTGCAGTCTGAAGTGGTGCATTCCATTCTGCTCCATGTGTAGACCTGGTCTTATAAATTTTTTTTTTTTGCAACCCAATTTTATGAGTATTAGCAAAAAGGCTGAGCAGGAGGAGAAGCAGCAAAACAAAAAAATTCCTCGTCAGACGAGGAGTCCAAAAGTCCTAACTGGACAAAACTAATCTAGATTCGAATGTGTCTGTCCTGAATTAAGTTTTTGGAAACTACTTTCCACATGAACATCACTAAAAAAGAATCATCAATTTTTAATCTTTTTAAAAAATGCATTCTGCTTTATTAGTTATATACACAGACTGATCATGGGTACTTATATGTATCTTATATTTATATATACTTATATATATTATCAGTACTTATAATTGGGTGTTAGAACAAATTAAACCAGAACTATCACTAGAAGCTAAAATGATGAAACTGAGGTTATCATACTTTGGACACACAATGAGAAGACATGATTCACTAGAAAAGACAATAATGCTGGGAAAAACAGAAGGGAGTAGAACAAAAGAGGAAGGCCAAACAAGAGATGGATTGATTCCATAAAGGAAGCCACAGACCTGAACTTACAAGATCTGAACAGGGTGGTTCATGGAGGTCGCTGATTCATAGGGTCACCATAAGTCATAGTCGACTTGGAGGCACATAACAACAACAAATGATGGGCAATCTCATAAACTATGGATTTAATAATAATATACATCTATCATGCCAGTGTGGCAAAGTGGTTAAGGTGTCGCACTACGACCTGGGAGACCAGGGTTCAAATCCCCACACAGCCATGAAGCTCACTGGGTGACCTTGGGCCAGTCACTGCCTCTCAGCAGCCTCAGAGGAAGGCAATGGTAAACCCCCTCTGAATACTGCTTACCATGAAAACCCTATTCATAGGGTTGTCATAAGTCGGGATCAACTTGAAGGCAGTCTATTATTATATCATGGCATACTTGTTAGAAAGAAATAGTCTGGAAACATGTTAAAAGGCACCATTGTTTCTTGGACACAGTGGAATATATAGCCCCAGGAACACAATCCTATATGAACTAGAATGAGTTTGGACAGATGTCAATATTGTCTTCCTTCCACAATCATACACCAGATGTACAACAAAATTAAGCACACTAGAATAGATTTCCCCCCCTCCCATCTATGTAAACTGAAAGTTTGAATCTCTTAAGGCTGGGATTACACTGGTGTTTAATGCTAAGACGGGAGTGGGTACCCTGTAGTCCTCCAGCTGTTGAGACTCCAGCTCCTATCAGCCTTAGCCAGCATGGCCAGTGGTCAGGAATGATGGGAGTTGGAATCCAACATCTGGAGGGCCACAGGTTCCCTATGCCTGTGCTGAGGTGCTAGCACCCTGCCTGTAAAGGTTTAAAGGTGTATAGTGGGAAAGGTGGGAAACTGCTTATACCTGGCTCAGTTTCATGTTATCTACCTTTGCCCTTCAGGTGACTGTGTTGTGAGGTGTTATAAATACATTTGGCATAGCAGCATACTCTGGAGAGCCAATTGACTGTAGTGTCTGAAAGTAGGAGGACATAGTTCTTTTGCCTCACTCTGTGCCCCAGATGGTGAAGAAAAACTGCATCCAGCAAGTCTATACTTTTTAAATTAACTTTTTGTTTATATAGAAAAAATGTAAGATATGTATATATTATTAAATTTATTAAATATTTGCCACCACTCACCATATCAGAGGCACGTTATCAAATTCTTCCAAGCTACACATGAAGAGGATTGGACTGTGAAAGACCAACCCAAATTGTGTTTGCATTTTGACAAATTTGTAGGGCAGTCCAATATCTCAGAGAGGAGGTCAGGTGTCCTGCTCCCCTGGTGCATTCACTATAGCAGCCCAATTTCCCTGCTTTTTAAAGATTGATAGAAATATCTCTTGGCTATAGGTACGTTCTTAAACTGCAAGGGTTTTTGCCTATTAGTGAATATAACAAAAAAACTCCATCTCTAAATAAACCTGTTATTCTTGTTGTCTACCTTCTCTGACCCTTATAGAGTTTATAAGTTTTATCATATAAATAATATCCCAGATCTTTATTATCCATTCATCCAAGTTTTTTTAATCTTTTTATCTGTCAGTTAGGACTTGTGATTCACCTGTACCTGCTTACCCTTAGGGCAGTGTGGCTGGACAGTTTTTAATATGCTGGAGGGTAGTCAGGATTTAACACAAACTCCAGAATCTTTGGCTGCCTTTCAGTATCTCCAAGGGGAAGAAGTAAAATCTCTGGTGAAGGTTATTTCCACCCCTTCCTTGAAAAGTGTTGTGATTTGCTCTCCTTCAGTTAAGCTCCATCCCTGAGTCATCCAGCACACATGTTTGCTTCCACTGGCTGGCCAGCTGCCTTTCTCCGTCTTCTACCACTAGGCAGTTGTATATCTGCTGGGTATCAAGATCCCATGCTTAATCTTTGGTCTGAACCTCAGGAGACCTGGCAACCCTAATTCCAGAGCCAGATTGGTCAGTCTGAAACAATGCAAAGCATTTAGGGACTGCTCCAAATTCTAGTGGGTAACCATTGCTTATAAAAGCCTGTCTGGGACTGTCAGAAAAGAGTAATCTGAAATGTGACACTGTTTTATTAACTGGTAGAGTGCTTAAATTAGAAGCCCATCTTGCTGTTTTTTTATTCTTGTAGGAGCCAAGGCTATAAAAACAGATCAGATAAGTTAGATGAGAAACTGGACCATCGTCAACACTGTAGAAAGTAGTATCTGAAAAATAAATTAAGCAAATTGATTAGTTTTGCTCTATTTTGAAGCCACTTGATACTTTTTATAGAAACTGTATGTGGTGTTCTAAATTTGCTGATAATAAACTACTATGTCTAGAATGTAAAGAACTTTTTTGGCAAGGAGTGCTAAGGTCCTTATCCTGTTTTAATCTGCTGTATTTTGTTATGACAAAGATGCACATAATGACTGAAGACAACATGAATGGCACTGCTGGGCAGGATAACCCAGTAAATTTTTCTATAATCATAACTGTCTCATACCTTTCTTATAGGCTCTCCTCTTTAAATAAAGATCCCCTTGGTTCTTTGACTGGGAGCAGATGCTTAACTACTTAAAAGGCTGAATGAACTGCCTGTTGTGAAATGCTTTAGATGTTATGTGCCTTCAAGTCGATTACGACTTATGGCGACCCTATGAATCAGAGACCTCCAATAGCATATGTTGTGAACTACCCTGTTCAGATCTTGTAAGTTCAGGTCTGTGGCTTCCTTTATGGAATCCATCCATCTCTTGTTTGGCCTTCCTCTTTTTCTACTCCCTTCTGTTTTTCCCAGCATTATTGTCTTTTCTAGTGAATCATAGGGGTATTCACATGTTACTCTGTACCCAAGTAGAAGCCCCCTGTACCTGGGTACAGCTGCTCTTGAGAAAGTGTCTACATGTGGTGATTTCAAAAATCATGTGTACAGGCATCCTGAAAAAAGCCATCTTCTGCTCACGTGGTGATTCTCCCTGCATGCTGTCCATATGGAGCTGATCTTGAGCAATTAGTTTTTCTCCCTGGGGACAGACTGAGCCTTCGTTCTAGCAGCAGCAGCCGCCAATCAGAAATGGGCTCAAGGAAACGTCAGTTGCTGGAGCCATGGAGCAGCGGGAAAGAAGAATAAAGTTAAGGCAAGGGAAGGGAAGGGAGACCACCCTGAAGCAACGAATGAGCTTGAGGGAAGGAAAGAGGCAAAAAACAGGGGGGGGGGAAGAACTTTGAAAGACTCACTGCAATTTTTAAAAAGTCTACTCAGAAGTAAGTCCCATGGAGTGCAGTGCTTCTGTGTGCTGGCAATGAGTGAGTTTGAGGAAAGGACAGAGGGAAAAAATGGAGAGAGCTTTGCAGGATTCACATTTGTATTTTAAAAATGTCTACTCAGAAGTAAATCCCACTGAGTTCAGTGGGGCTTACTCCCAGGTAAATGGAGTGACTAAAAATGTGAGAGAGACTTGTCAGGAAGCTAGAGCTAGGTTTACAAAATAAGTTTGTTTTACAAACTTAAATGGAGTTTAAGCCTCTTGTGGGCTCAGACAAGTGGAAACGGCTATTTTGAGAGAAGGGCAGAAGGAAGGAGCAATCAAAGCGAGTGAAGAGAGAGAAGAAGGGGGAGAGATTCTGAGGGCTCACACATTCTAAAAATGTCTACTCAGAAGTAAGTCTCACTTAGTTCAATGGGGCTTACTCACAGGTAAGTGGATTTAGGATTGCCTAAAAAAAGCAAGTGTTCTGTCAGAGAAGCTAGAGCTAGGCAAGGACTGTTTACATGGTTAAAGTACAATCCTAACCCCATGCCTACTCTAAAGTAAATTCCATTCAGTTTGGTGGGACTTACTCCCAGGTAAGAAGCATTAGGATTCCAGCCCCTTAAAAGAAACAGTTGGGGGGGCAGAGAAAGGGAGGGGAGTTTGCCTCCATGTCTGCTCACAGTCCAGTCCTAGCCATGTTTACCCAGAAGTAAGTTCCACTGAGTTTAATGGGGCTTACTCCTGAAGTGAATGTGAATATAGAATTACAGTCTTTAACTTCTAAATTCAATCCTTTCCTTTAAATACTAGGTGATTTATCAATAAATATTATAAAATTTATGTCTGTTAAATGTTCAGTGTGTCATCACGTGACTCTTATTGTTGCTTGTTACAAGTAGTACACCTACTTTTCAGGATAGTGCCACAAATAGATTCGAAAACTTGCTCCAACCCCCCTGTGCAGGTAATGAATAATAGCTGCTATCACAACTGCAATAATAAAATAAATTAATGGCTAGGTAACACATTGCTCAGGAATGATAGTTATCAATGGATAATAGAAATTTTGGGTAATAGCTATCCCTTGTATCTTAACAACATAATCCCAAGCAGATTTATCGAAAGTAACTTTCACCGTTCAATGGAGCTTACTCTCAAGTAATTGTGCAAAGGATTGTAGCCTTAATCTTATTTAATGCCTTATTTCCTTTACATCTCAACTTTCTTGCAAAGAGTTCCGTGTGGCATACGTAGTCCTGCACCTCTCAAATACATCCTCAGAATAGCCCTATGAGGTAGTTTAGGCTGAGAAGGTGACTAGCCCAGAAGTCACCCAGTGCGTTTCATGGCTGAATGAGGGTTTGAATCCAGGTCTCCCAGGCCCTAGCCCAGTACTCTTATCACTACACCACACTGGCTTTTGCAGAACTTGTACACTACAGTACCTCTATAAATCCAATATAAATTACCCACTATACTTCTCTTCCTTGGTCTTTCAAAACCTATTGAAATCAATGGTAAGGTAAGTTCTGTTGTGTGCTTTCCATTTCCTCCTAAAGGTCAAGAAAGAGAAATATGGCCAAGACTCTTCCAATAATTTGATGACATAGGTCAGCAGTGATACATGGGGTGTGTGGGAGAATGGCAGTGGCACAGAGATGGCAAGGTTGGGGGTACTTTGGTGGGATGCAGCACAAGCTTGCAGGTGTGTGCCCACGTGCTGCAGGATGGTGGTGCCACCAGCCCTGAACTTGCAGGCACCTTGTTTCATTCAAGTGGTGGCAATGTTGCCATTACTGAGAGAGCACTGCTATTGCAGAGTCTGGGATCCACCCTGCGTTTTACTAGAACCTCAAGAACCACCAACTGCAGCCAGCTGCCAAAGACATACGTCTAGTATGAAAGAATATGGTATCTGAGAAGCTGCTGAGCACAGGGTTATCAGAACTGAGATGAGCTCACAGTCTTTCCACACATAGATCTATTCCTACTTTCCACAAGTATTCTTAATTTCAGTTGTCAAATTTCCAAACGGATGTGTGTCCTTTTGTGGCTATTGTTAAACTGGAAGCCAGAAGCGCTTGCCAATTAACTACAAATCTCCCAGGGATGTACCAATAGATTACAGTCTATCTTCTGGCCATCCCTGCACTAAATCATTTGTGTGGGCACAGACCTACCTTGCAGGGTTGTTGTAGCATGGTTCAAAGGAGTGCTTGCAAGAATGAAGCTACAATAGCAGAGGTAAGACTCTTCAAAACATTGCCAAAGAAGGCATTCTCAAAAAAAGCAATGTCACCTTTCTACTGTGTATCCAGAAATTGAGAAGAAAAAAATTGTGGATTTGCTCATCTCTCTGCAGCTCTTTTCTATGTCAAGTGTTGTGCATCAAAATTAGACACACCTGATGGTCAAACACATGTTAATGGCTGCCTCCATTAGGAACTGCTGTCAGGCGTAGCTGCATCACATGGTTTTATGGTAACACAAACCTGCCTTGTAGGGTTGTGATGTTTTGTTTATTTATTTATTTATTATTTGATTTATATCCTGCCCTTCCTCCCAGCAGGAGCCCAGGGTGGCAAATACTCTATGGTTAGGATGGTTAGACTTCATGCTTAGACTAGATCAGGATCTAATACTCTAGATCAGGATGGTTGCACTTCAGGTTTTTGGTATTGATTTTATTATTATTACAAAAACCCAAGATCCACCAACCAGAGCAAGCCACAAAATACATGCACTTGAGAGTTAAATAATTCTTAGCCCAGGAATTTGTTTGGAGTTCCAAAATTTAACTGAGCTCACAGTATTTCCACACAAAAATCCACTCAGATTACCCCCCACTTTCTTCATTTCAGCAGTATAATGGTGGGGTGGTCATTTTCTTGTTTTCATTATAAAACAGGAGTCTGAAATCCTCACTGATCTTCTGTGAGTCATCCTGAGATACACCAATACATTTTGATCTACATTCTGCCCACCCTGCATTTAAAGTGCTATCCAAAAGCTAAACATTAGGACATAGATCAGTGGTTCCCAACCTGGGGTGTGTGAAGTAATCCGGAAGGGCTGCAAACAGTAAAGAAATTAATTATTATTATTATTAAAAAGTCTTCACTCCCTGGACACTGTCTGCTCCCCACTGCCGCTGCAGATGACACCTCCTCCTTGCTCCAAATGAGAAGGGAGGACTTTTGCTCAAGTGCTAGAGCATCTTTCAGGTGCACCAAAGGCAGGCATCTGCCTCTAAAATACAGGGCAGACACCAAAGGAGGCTGAGGTGCAGCTACCAGAAAGAAGAGGGAATTACTACCACTGACTGCCATCTCCTCACACTACCACTGCTGATGACGTCCTAACTCAGAACGAGAGGGCTTTTTGTGAAGCTAAAAGAAGCAAGGCTGCAAGGAAAGGCTGCTTTCCCCCTTCCTTCCTGGCAGCCAAGCTGCCGTCCTGGAGGGAGGAGGTCACAGGGGACAGAGTATGTTGCAGTGGGAGCAGTCAGCTGGAAAGCCCAACTGATAAATAATTTCCCCCACATTTATATTTTGAGTGTAGTTTTGTGTATTAAAACGCATAATATCCTCAAGAAAGAATCAGGTGTACCATGTTGGAAGAATAGGTTCAGTTCATAATCTTTTAAGCAGCTTGTTTTTGTTGCAGCCGCCTCAAAATATTTTCATACATAAATATTCAATATATTTAGGTCTGCACTTTCACACATTTATCTATGAGTAAGTCCTATTGATCTCTATAGGACTGTATAGACATGTATAGGATTGTTCCATGAAAGCCTACATCAAAACCCATGCATACTCTAATAACAGGCAATGAAAAATGCAATGTTTTAATAACTAGAATTATGATAGTTACAGGTGAGTATTTTCTTTTTAAAAGTTGGTGTTTTGATTTTAAAAACTTAAGAATCTGCAGGAAAAATGAAAAGAGTAAAACTACATTCTTGTTTCTGCCAACACTCTTTCTGTTGAATGCACCCCTTGACAAGAAACAGTTTCAGGAAGTATAACAACCCAGCATGCCTTGCCTTGTTGCCAGTAAAAGGGAATTGCTTCAATGGCGCATTTAATAAGTGTCATTGAAGCCATTTTCTTTCCCTGGCAGCAAATGTGTATATAACAGACTGTACACCCGTTGAATGTTACATGTGAATGACTGTAGTCCAACTACTTGTGTACCCGGGTACACAGACTGTACACTCGTTGACTGTAACGTGTGAACAGGGCCCATGTCTTCCCATTATGTGTCCAAACTATGATAACTTCAGTTTCGTCATTTTAGCTTATAATAGTTTGGTTTGTTCTAACACCCAATTATTTGTCTTTTTCGCAGTCATGGTATGCACAAAGCTCTCCTCCAACATCACATTTCAAATGTGTTGATTTTTCTCTTGTCCGTTTTTTTCACTGTCCAGCTTTCACATCCATACATAGAGATCAGGAATACCATGGTCTGAATGATCCTGACTTGAGTGTTCAGTGATACATCTTTGCATTTGAGGACCTTTTCTAGTTCTCTCATAGCTGCCCTCTCCAGTCCTAGTCTTCTTTTGATTTCTTGATTATTGTCTCCATTTTGGTTAATGACTATGCCAAGGTATTGATAATCCTTGACAAGTTCAGTGCCCTCATTGTCAACTTTAAAGTTACATAAATCTTCTGTTGTCATTACTTTAGTCTTTTTGACGTTCAGCTGTAGTCCTGCTTTTGTGCTTTCCCCTTCAACTTTCATCAGCATTTGTTTCAAATCGTTACTGGCTTCTGCTAAGATTATGGTATCGTCTGCATATCTTAAATTAATGATATTTTCCCTCCAATTTTCACACCTCCTTCATCTTGGTCCAGTCCCTCTTTCTGTATGATATGTTCTGCATATAGATTAAACAAGAAGGGTGATAAAATACACCCCTGTCTAGGGTTGCCATATTCCAGTTCCACAAATCCGGGCAGGCTAATTTGCATATTATGTAAATTATTTGCATATTATGCGTATTATTTGCATATTAATATTTGAATTGTCCAGTTGTTTTGTTTTTGTGCCTAGGAATTACCACAAAAACTGGGGAAAGATGTGAGAAATCTTTTTTTAAAAAACAACATTTTCAGCCTTAAATGCCTAGACTCTAGTTTCCAACACTATGGAGTATTTATTGATTGATTAAGAGGATTTATATCCTGCCCTTCTGCTGTTAAAAACAGAGCTCAGCACAGCTTACAAATATAATAAAAACAATAAAAATACACAATCAATATAAAAACATAATAAAAACACAAAATAGCAACAAACATAAAGTAAGTCAGGGCAACAGTACGGTTAACCATTACATATACGATATATTTCAGAGATGTGGTGGGTGGAGGAAAACAAGAAGCCAAAATGTCAGGAAAAGGAGTCTTTCACACCACATGCTCAGTTCTAAATACTGTTGCAGCAAGTTTTACAAGTTCCTCCAGTATTCCACTGGTGCAGGCACTCAGACATTCAAAGTATCTGTATGTTTCTTAGGTTTTATAAAAGCAGAGCTTTGCTTAACTCAAAATTTCTTCTCCCTTTGATCAACCACATCTACACAGGTTCCACCTCCCTACTCAAAATGAAACTGGGCCTGGAAGTGTGCAACAACCCCACACATACCTTGCTAATTAGATTACCAATGCCAGGATGTCTGTCTTATCGACTACTCTCCTGCTCCCCCCCCCCCCCAGGCATCATGAAAGACCCAGTCCTGGGTTCAGAAAGAAAATAAATATCTGGTCCTCTTCAAAGTATTGATAAGCCTCTTGTTTTAATTGAAATAATAATTATAAATTCTTGCTCTTATCACTAATGGGAGTTAATGATCTTGCATATGCTGCTGTTGCTTCTATGGCTGTAACGGAGTGAGGTTAAAGATAAGTGAAATGCAAATAGGAAAAAAACAACACAAAAGGCAGTATCACTTTCCTAAATGTAATACCATACCAACCACAACAAGATTCCTATGAGTAAGGCAGAAAACTAAGCATCTCACAACCAGTCAAGATTCCTAACCAAAAACCAAAAATATGATAAATGAAGAAATATTTATATAAGCATGACTATCAAATATATTTATTATTTACACAAACTGTAAAGATATTTATAGTGGAATCCTAGGTTTATTTATTCAGAAGCAAGTCCCCGTGTATTCAGTGGGGCCTACTCAAACAGGGACAGAAATGCAACCTCAAGTGATAAGCAACATATGGGATTAGCATTGCTTTTACAAAAAGCAAGTATTGGGAAGGTTTTCAAAACACTGCCCAAGATCTGACTCCTGCACACAAGAGGAAAAGAAACTGAAATGTATATACTTACCCAATTTATGAGATTTTCAGATAAACGAGGGGGGGGACCACCATTTTGTTTTCTAGTCACTGCCTCAGGTCAATGAAACTGAAACAATTCTGGCTTCACTGATTGGCTGCAATGCTGAATGGGCGGGGTTAAAGCTATGAAGTGCTATAGTATTATTTATTTATTTAAAATATTTATACCCCACCCTTTTTCCGAGGAACTCAGGGCGGCTTACATTAAAACAGCAATAATTAATAAACATGATATTCAGTTTAAGCAATTTAAAATGGAATTAAATAAACATAGGTTAAAACTAACTACATTGGTTAAAAGCCCATCTAAATAGAACAGTCTTCACCTGTGCACGAAAATTTGATAATGGGGAAGCCAACCGGACCTCAATAGGGAGAGAGTTCCACAGTCTAGGGGCGGCCACCGAAAAAGCCCTATTCTGTGTCTCTGCAAGATGAACTTGCAGGAAGGAAGGGGTAATAAGTAGAATCTCGCTGGAGGATCTTAAAGTCCGAGCAGGTTCATAGAGGGAGAGGCGCTCTGACAGATAGCCTGGACCTAAGCCGTATAAGGCTTTATAGGTCAAAACCAGCACCTTGAATTGTGCCCGGAAACAAATGGGCAACCAGTGGAGCTGATACAACAGCGGGGTTGTATGTTCTCTATATCCCGCCCCAGTTAACATCCTGGCTGCAGCTCTTTGTACCAATTTCAGTTTCCGAGCAGTCTTCAGGGGCAGCCCCACGTAGAGCGCATTACAGTAGTCTAATCGGGATGTAACTAAGGCATGTGTCACCGTGGTCAAGTCTGACTGGTCAAGGAACGGGCGCAGTTGGCGCACCAATCTTAATTGAGCGAAAGCACTCCTAGCCACAGCCGAGACCTGTGCCTCCAGAGTCAGAGCCGAGTCCAGGAGCACTCCCAAACTGCGAACCTGTGATTTCAGGGGGAGTGTAACCCCATCCAGCACAAGTTGAATCCCTATTCCCTGCTCCGCCTTCCGACTGACGAGGAGCACCTCTGTCTTGTCAGGATTTAATTTCAGCTTGTTCGCTCCCATCCAGTCCATCACTGATACCAGGCATCGGTTGAGAACCTGGACGGCTTCGTTGGTTTCATCAGGTGGAAAGGAGAGATAGAGTTGGGTGTCATCTGCATATTGGTGACACCGAACCCCAAAACTCCGGATAACCTCTCCCAGCGGTTTCATGTAGATATTAAATAACATGGGGGACAAAACTGAACCCTGTGGGACCCCATAGGTCAATGGCCAGGTGGTCGAACAGGAGTCCCCCATAACCACCTTCTGGGTTTGTTCCTCCAGGAAGGACCGGAGCCACCGTATTACTGTGCCTCCAAGTCCCATCCCAGCAAGGCGGCCCAGAAGGATACCATGGTCGATGGTATCGAAAGCAGCTGAGAGATCCAGTAAAACCAACAGGGACACACTCTCCCTGTCCAGCTCTCTGCGAAGGTCATCCACCAAGGCGACCAAGGCCGTCTCAGTTCCACAACCTGGCCTGAAACCAGACTGAGCTGGATCTAGATAGTCCGTCTCATCCAAAAATCCCTGGAGCTGAGCAGTCACCACCCGCTCTATTATCTTGCCAAGAAAAGGAATATTAGATACTGGGCGGTAATTACCTAATAATAGGGGGTCCAAGGAAGGTTTTTTCAGTAAAGATCTTATTACTGCCTCCTTTAGACAGGACGGTATGCTGCCCTGTCCCAAAGAGGCATTAATCACTTCCATGACCCACTTAACCAGTCCTTCTCTGGCAGTTTTTATAAGCCAGGAAGGGCAAGGATCTAACATGCACGTGGTGGGACGTACTTCTCCAAGGATTCTGTCCACATCCTCGGGTTGAACAAGCTGAAAAGAATCCATTCTAATTAAGCAAGCAGGAGCCGAAGTTACATCCATAGAGACTGTATTAATCTTGGCGTCTAAGTCAGAACGAATCTGAGCGATTTTGTTTGCAAAATAACATGCAAACTCATGACAACGGGTTATAGAGTGGTCAACATATTCATGAGGGTCAGAATTTAAAAGACCCTTGACAACTCGAAACAATTCCGCCGGGCGAGATTCAGCGGATGCAATAGAGGTGGAGAAGAAGAGTTTCTTCTGGGTCCTCACTGCTATGGAATAGGTTTTTAAGTAGGTTCTAGCCCGTGTTCGATCAGATTCGTTCAGAGTTTTCCGCCAACGTCGCTCTAGTCTCCGTCTTTCGCGTTTCATCATCACCAGTTCTCCAGTAAACCAAGGAGCCAATTTGGTTCCAATCCGCGAAAGGAGGCGCTTAGGGGCGATTGTGTCCACCGCCCTGGTCATTTCTTCATTCCAAAGGTCGACCAAGGCTTCGACAGAATCACCTGCCAAGGTGACCGGAAAATCCCCAAGGGCCATCAGAAAACCATCCGGATCCATCAGTCTCCTGGGGCGGACCATTCTAATTGGTCCCCCACCCCTGCGGAGGTTCTGAGTCGCAGTGAGTCGAAAACTAACCAGGTAGTGATCTGTCCATGACAACGGAACTAATGAAAGTTCCTCCACACCAAGATCACAAACATCTCGTCTAGCACAGAAGACAAGGTCCAAAGTATGACCAGCAGCGTGAGTGGGGCCAGATATTATTTGGGACAAACCCATGGTTGTCATGGAGGCCATGAACTCCTGAGCCACTCCAGAAAGGGCAACATCGGCGTGGACATTGAAGTCGCCCAGTACCACAAGCCTGGTAGACTCCAGTATCAACCCCGAGATTACCTCAGTTAGCTCAGGAAGGGAGACAGTTGGGCAGCGGGGTGGGCGGTACACCAACAGAATCCCTATTTTGTCCCGAGCACCCAGCTTCAAAAAAACGCATTCGAACCCTGAGGACTGTGGAAGAGGGTACCTGGTCAGGTAGATGGTATTTCGAAAGATCACTGCGACTCCACCTCCCCGTCCCCCAGGTCTAGCCTGCTGGTGTACAGAGAAACCAGGGGGACAAAGCTGAGAGAGATTAACTCCCCCAGCCTCATCCAACCAGGTCTCTGTAATACACGCCAGGTCAGCGCACTCATCCAGAATCAATTCCTGGATAGCACTAGATTTACCATTCACTGACCTGGCGTTCACGAGCAGCATTTTCAACCCGGGGGAATAGTCACCACGGCTATCCAGGGTATCTGAATGAGAGAGCAATTTAGGGATTACCTAAGTACCTAGGTACTTAGGGATTACCTAAATACTGTATACAGTACTGTTTAAAGAAAGATTTAATAGTCGGGGGGGCGGCTGAGGTTTTTATGTATATCTCGAGAACCGGACCACCTAGAAACTTAATTTTTTAAAAAAATTAAAGGTGAGAATCCGGGCCACCTAAGGGGCTAGCCGGGTGCTGGGTGGCATGCAAAGAATCCGGGTAAAACCCAGCTAACCGGGCAATATGGCAACCCTACCCCTGTCTCACACCCTTTCCTATTGGGAACCAATCGGTTTCTCCATATTCTGTCCTTACAGTAGAGTGTAGGTTGTGCATCAGGACGATCAGAAGCTGTGGCACCCCCTATTTCTTTTAAAGCATTAAATAGTTTTTCATGATCTACACAATCAAAGGCTTTGCTGTAATCTATAAAGCACAGGGTGATTTCCTTGTGAAATTCCTTGATCTGTTCCATTATCCAATGTTTGTTTGCCATATGATCTCTGGTACCTCTTCCCTTTCTAAATCCAGCTTGGATGTCTGGCGTTGGATAATTACTGCATTCCCTGGGATCCCCTTTCTTTGGAATTGGGAAGTGTATGGAACGCTTCCAGTCTGTGGGCCATTGTTTAGTTTTCCATATATGCCAGAGCTTGGAAAAGTTACTTTTTTGAACTACAACTCCCATCAGCCCCAGCCAGCATGGCCACTGGATTGGGCTGATGGGAGTTGCAGTTAAAAAAAGTAACTTTTCCAAGCATTGTGACACATTTTTGTCAGAATTTGCACAGATTCCATCTCAGTAGCTTGTAGCAACTCTATTGGTATGCCATCTGTTCCTGGTGATTTGTTTCTTCCAAGTATTTTAAGAGCAGCTATCACGTCACATTCTAAAATTTCTGGTTCTTCATCATACAGTTCCTCCGTGAATGAATCTGTCATCTTTGCATCTCTTTTATAGAGTTCTTCAGTGTATTGCTTCCATTTTCCTTTTATTTCATCATAGTCAGTCAGTGTGTTCCCCTGTTGATTATTCAACATCCCTACCCTTGGTTTAAACTTCCCTTTCATTTCTCTAATCTTTTGGAACAGGGCCCTTGTTCTACCCTTTTTGTTGTCCTCTTCTATTTCTATACAATAACCATTGTAATTGTCCCTACATACTGGTCACTGTATTGTTGCATTTAGTGTTCTGACTATGTTTCTATCTCCTTTTGCTTTTGCTTTCCTTCTGTCTTTAACCAATTGAAGAGTTTCTTCAGTCACCCATTGAGGTCTTTCTTTTTAACGAGAGTTATTGTCTTTTTGCATTCTTCCCTAATAATGTCTCTGACTTCAGTCCATAGTTCTTCTGGTTCTCTGTCAACTAAGTTTAAAGCCTCAAACCTGTTCCTTATTTGATCTTTATATTCTTCTGGGATGTTATTTAAATTGTATTTTGGCATTATGATTGCTTTGTTCTTCTTTAGCTTTACTCTGATTTTCGATATGACCAGTTCATGATCTGTACCGCAGTCTGCTCCTGGTCTTGTTTTATTTATTTATTTATTACATTTATATACCGCCCCATAGCCAAAGCTCTCTGGGCGGTTTACTTCTCCATCTTCTGCTACCAGTTATATAATCAATTTGATTCCTTTATTGACCATTTGATGATGTCCACATATACAGTCGTCTTTTCGGTTGTTCAAAAAACATGTTTGCGAGAAACAAATTATTGGCTTCACTGAATTCAGTAAGTCTTTCTCCTGCTTCATTTCTGTTTCCTAAGCCCCATTTCCCCACAATTCCTAGTTCTTCTCTGTTTCCTACTTTTGCATTCCAGTCCCCCATGATTATCTTGTTTTGTTGTGTGATCAATTTCTTCCTGTACTTCTGCATAAAATCTCTCCAATTCTTCTTCTTCTGCGTTTGCCGTTGGAGCATAGACTTGGACGATGGTTATGTTTAATCTCATTGATATCACTCGCTCAGACCTTGCATTGCTCTTAATTGCTCTTGCTACATCACTTCTCACTATTAAAGCATCCCCGTTTCTTCTTAATTTCTCATTTCCTGCATAAAATATTTTGTAGTTTCCTGATTGAAAATGTTCCATTCCCATCCATTTTAGTTCACTTGGCAGGCTCCCTTCTCTGGAGTGAGCTCTTTCTAAGAGCTGGAACTATTTGGTCTGAACTTCTTGTGTGACTGTGAGCCTGTTGATAATCAGGCTGTAGCTGAAATCTTATATTCTACCAGTTTGTTATAACAAATATGAATATTTGCATTGTACAGAATAGCAAATATATCCATTTTTATTTTTCTGCCTTTTTTGCCACTGTATTTTCAACTTCATTAATAACCACAACTGCCAGCAGCTTTCATTAAAAAATAAAAATTTAAATCATTTCACACGGTGTGGTGGTTGTGTTGCAGTGTGGCTAAGATGAATCTCCCCAACACCACATACTCACCCAAGAACAGATCTGAAGAAAATTTCCTGATCTGTGCTTAAAAGGAATTATGGGATTACCTGGCGAGAAACCCAGAACAGATGGTCATAATGATATCTTCTGAGCAACATCTGTGGATGTATGTGTTTTTACAAATGAAGCCAACCCCCTCCTTGAAATGATTTTGCCTTCATATTGGTGCCGTTATCACACAAATACATCAATAGTAAAATTATGCAGCCACTTCCTGAACAAACGTAAAAACATCTACATGTTCCTTGCAGTTTATTCTTAATAACTGATGAGCCTAAAGCGAAGCAGACCCACAATGATTTTTTCCTACCCTACATTAAGGTGCATCTCATACCCGTTATAAGCTGATTCTGTAATGACCTCAGAGAGAGGTGGGTTGTCTCTTTTCACCGGTAGTGACACATTTAGTTGACCAGCACCTAGAAAAAGCCTTCACATCTCTGAAAGCAGCTGGAATTAATCTGAAAACTTCAAAGAGTATGACATTTGTGATGATGAAAGCAAGCCTAACCCTCTAGTTGGCCACAGATGGTGTTTGTTTCCAGAAAACATTTGGTCTTGTTTCTAGTAGAAGACTTGATGGAGCCTTCTATTTCTGACATCTTCAGATAAACATTGTGCTTTTCCCAAAGTGCTATGTACATGTGTGATTGTATTTTGGATGGTTACCCAAGGATGAAAAGGGGAGTTGTGCATCAATTATAAAAGAAAAGCCCATGAGATGATAGCAGAGGATGATTGGCCACAGCTGTGGCATCTAGACACTGTGCAGTGGTATTACTTGGAGACAACAGGGAGTGAAAAAAATGTCCACAGCCAAGAAGAAAATTGAGATTAAAGGGAAAAAACAGAAAAGTAAAACTACAGAACCATGTATTCCTTCCCAAAGTGAACTGCTAGGAAGAGATAAATGTAGAATTGGATCAGCAGATGGTAGATGATGCTGTGTGTTTCGTTTACAAAGAGGGGTACTAAATTTGGCTGGGTTATAAATATGCCTTGTTCAGTGGAGACAAGACCCTCAGCATTCTTCCTTTCACTCAGTTTTTTAGTCATGGGGGATTCTAAAAGGAGTGTGTGAATGAAGGGTGGCTTTTATCATTATTAGTGATGGTAGCTGTAATTAGGGATTATTAGTAATGGTAGCTGTGAAATCAGGGAACCTGAATTCCAGCTGTCATTTTGGTTGCCCCATCTCAAAAGCAATATAATAGAACTTAATAAACTAGAGTAGAGGCTGAATAAAATGAGAATAGGATAGGAACTGCCTCCATACAAGTAAATGCTTAAGATAGTGGGATTTTTTCTTTTAGTACAAATACAATTAAGTGGAGCATGCTTGAGTTTTAAAGAAAATTATGATCTAGAAAGATGCTTGTGGCCATTGAGTTTCAGTAAATGACAGTTGGGCAGGAGCAGTTCAATGACTACTTCATCAAGCAGTGCAGAAGAAAGCAGAAGATGATTCTTTGACCTGTATTGAGCATTCCATCTTGTACTTCAAGGAGAGGAGGTTTTCATAATTTAATGAGATACCTAAATTATTACTTCTGCACAGATCTCGCAGTTTAGTCTGAAGTATTGGGGTTGTCAGAGTCTCTAGGGGAAGCTGTAAGATCGCAGAATGAGTGGCAGAATGGGGGGGAGATTATTTTCTGTTTGGTTGAGGAGAGCTTTTGCTCTGCTTCCATGTCCCGTTGGATTCCACACTTGAAGGACCAGGCACAGCCAAGCTCTCTTTCCTTACCAGTAGGTGCCATCTCTACCCCCCTCCATTCCTTCTAGACATAATTCCCTATTCCAATCCACCTGATCTAACAATATGTTAACTCCTAGTTTCAGAACAAGATGGATAGCCAGAATAGAATTTCCAGCCAGGACCTAATATATTGAGATGAGAGGTGCTGATGTTTCCCCTAACTTAAAAGCCTCTTAGCAAGACATGGTGGGAGGTGGGGGGGTGATAACATGCTAGGGAGAAGAAGAAATGCACTATCTGCCATGTTACTTCACACGTTCCACACTGATGCACACTACAAAACCATATGTTTGTGTCATGCCACATTTTCCTGCTTCCCACCTCTCAGCCATGCTTTCTTCCTGTCCTCTCTGCAGCTACCCATTTGTCTCTGTTGTGTGCTACCTACCCCCACCCCTTCTCTCTACCAGTCTTAGGACTCTCTTTTCCTTCCTCCTCCTATGCTTATGCATGCACTGTTTATGGCAAGACTTTACTACCGAAGTACAGTAACAGATTTCTGCACTCTACCACTTCAAACTGTGGGTGCAGTAGTTGCATGTTAGCATTCTTCCTATATCTATGATATGTGTCGCCATCCCTAATGGATAGTCCTGAAAGAGTTGCATGTTTCTCTGGTGCTCCTGTCTGGGTAGAGAAAGAGAGGATTACAGGCAGCACATGTATTACGTTTTACACTTGCAGGAACATTGACCATATTCAGCGAGACTCAGGTACCACGTCGAAGTGACACTTTTCACTAAGCCAAACAAAGCCCCTCAAACCATTCATTAGTAATGTTAACACTTGAGATATAAATAACCAAAATGTGTTACTAGTAATAACACAAGTAATAAAAATTGAAATATGACCCTTAAAAACCCACCATCTGCTCTTTTCATGTGACAGGTATGTCAGGTATAGACAGCATAAATCACAACACTTGAGATGCAAGTCAAATCACAACACTTGAGTCGACCATGGGATTGTCTCAGTACATCACTGGTCTGACACATGTGGCCAGACATACCCTGGAAATACTCCAGTGATGGGGGGGGGGGGCTCTTTTTGAGTCCATTGTCATGGACAGATCATTCCCTATTGAGATTTAGACTGACCACAGTACTTCACGCTGCAGGGGTGGGGGACCCATTGAGATGATTTGCTCTTGAAGGCTTAAGGAATCTGATGGATTCTTGAAGGTCTGAGGGATTTTCTAGCTGATATGGCTGGTGCTCCTTATTGAGATTCTTGTCACACCATGGAATGGTGAAATGTGTAGAGCTATCAACACAATCGTTCCTGCGGGCTGTTAACATAGAACACATAGTCACCTTAGTACTCTAGTGACCTGTGGGCAATGAAACAGGAGGGTCAACAGCTAGGGTCAACTTGACCACGTTATCCTCCTGGACTGCCTGAAGAGGTTAGGCATGGGGGGCACTGTATTGCAGTGGTTCCATTCCTTCCTCTCTGGTAGGTACCAGAGAGTGGCATTGGGGGATGAGGTTTCGGATCCTTGGCCTCTCACTTGTGGGTTGCCACAGGGTTCCATCCTCTCCCCGATGCTGTTCAACATCTATATAAAGCCGCTGGGGGCAATCATCAGGAGATTTGGGCTGCAATGTCATCAGTATGCGGATGACACGCAGCTCTATCTCTCATTTAAATCTTCACTGAGGTTGGCTGTAGAAACCCTGTCCAAGTGCCTGGAATCGGTGAGTGGCTGGATGGGAAGGAATAAGCTGAAGCTGAACCCTGACAAAACCGAGGTACTGTTTGTGGGAGACAAGGGAAGGCTGGGGGATGTGGACCTGGTGCTCAATGGGGTACGTTTGCCCCTGAAAGACCAGGTCCGCAGCCTGGGGGTCATTCTTGACTCCCAGCTGACCATGGAGGCTCAAGTCTTGGCTGTGAGCAGGGCGGCGCTGTATCAATTGTGTCTGATACGGAGGCTGCGCCCCTACCTTCCCAACCATCTGCTCCCACCGGTGGTACATGCCCTGGTCACCTCTCGCCTAGACTACTGTAATGTGCTCTACGTGGGGTTACCCTTGAAAACGGTCCGGAAGCTGCAACTGGTACAGAATGCGGCGGCTCGTCTGATTAAAGGCAGACGCCAGCAAGATCACATCACTCCAGTGCTGAAGGAGTTGCACTGGCTACCGGTTGTTTACCGGGCCCAATTCAAGGTGTTGGTTTTGACCTTTAAAACCCTATACGGTTTTAGCCCAGTCTATCTGAAGGAGCGCCTCCAGCATCGTCAGGGATGCTGCTCAACAAGATCAGCCTCAGAAGACCTTCTCTCGATCCCACCGGTTAAAACAGCTAGACTGGTGAGGACTAGAGAGAGGGCTTTTTCAACAGCGGCCCCCACCCTGTGGAACTCTCTCCCAAATGATCTCCGCCATGCCCCTTCTATGATAAGCTTCCGCCGGGCCTTGAAGACCTGGCTCTTCAGGCAGGCTTTTGGGGTGGGTTAGGTTTTTTACTGTTATGGTTTTAAATTTTAATGTTTTAATGTATTGTTTTATCTTGTACGTTGCCCAGAGTGGCTGGACAACCAGACAGATGGGCGACTAATAAATTAAATAAATAATAATAATAAATAGAGTGTGAGCAGTGTAAATCTCAGTCTGAGCCTGACCGAACACAGGTAAGGCCACATTACTGCACCTACCATGTGGCGGTGATGAAAGAAGCTTATTTCTCTGCCTCCATTGTGTCTGCAAATAGCTGTCTTGCAAAGCTTTTCTGAGTGGTGAATGGGCTTTTGTCATCTGGTCAAAGGAGTGTTGCTCTGACAACCTCGGCAGTCTGCTGTAACAATTTTGCAAAGCTCACCCTAGGAGAAAAATCACTCAAATTCATTCAGAGTTGGATGCCATAGTTAGAGCAAGTACAGTGGAGGCATCCAGTGCACTGTCTGTTCCATCTGTACTGGATCAGTGTCAGTTATTGCAGCCTGGGGATATAGATAAGCTGTTGAAGAACTTCAACTGACCATTTGCCTCCTTGACCCATTGGCTTCTTAGAACTAGTTGTAGGGGATTGACTGGGTGGGTCCAGGGAATGATAAATGCTTCACTGGAGGAGGGCGAAGTACCATCTGTCCTGAAGGAAGTGGAGGCATGTCCCCTCCTTAGGATCTTCCTGCACCCAGAAGTGTTAAACAACTATTGCCCAGTGGTGAATATCACCTTTCGGTGTAAAGTGCTTGAGAGAGTGGAGACAGTCCAGCTTCAGACATGCTTGAAAGAAACTTGAGTATCTTGATCCATGTCAGTCTGGCTTCAGGCCCGACCATGGCACTGGAACTGCCCTAGTTGCCCTGGTTGATGACATCTGTTGGGAGAGAGATGGGAGGAGTACATTCCTGCTCGTTGTCTTGGCAGCTTTTGATACCATTGATCACAGTATCCTCCTGGAGCACCTGGAGGAGGTTAGAGTTGCGGGCGCTGTGCTTCAGTGGTTCTGTTCCTATCTCCAGAACTTTTTTCAGAAAGTAGTTATGGGGGGGAGACTGTTCAGAGCTTTCCTGTAGTGTCCCACAGGGTTCCACCTTGTCCCCTACACTATTTAAAATCTATCTGAAGCCATTGAGAGCTGCTATCAAGAGATTTGGAGTGAAGTGTCATCAATATACCAGTGACATCCAGCTCTGTCTCTTTGTTCCATCTGAATCTGGAGTGGTAGCTGAGATGCTAGACTGGTGCTTGGAGGCAATGATGGGCTGATATGGACCAACAAATTGAAATATAATCCTGAAAAGATAGAAGTGTTGTGTGTTTCAAGTTCTTGAGTCCAGGAGGTGGGGATACGGCCTGTTCTGGATGGGGTTGCACTCCCCTGGAAGGAGCAGGTTTGAAACTTGGGGGTATTCCTGTATCCAGCATTGTCATTGGAGGCTCAGGTGACCTCAGTGGCTGTGAGTTTCTATTTCCAGATCTGGCTGGTTCACCAGCCTTTTAGGCAGAGATTACTTGGCTATGGTACTCCATGCTCTCATAACTTCCAAATTGGATTGTTGCAGTACACTCTGCATGGGGCTGCCCTTGACGATGACTTGAAAACTTCAACTGGTCCAAAATGTAGCAGCCAGATTACTGGCTAGGGTTCCCTTAAGATGTCATGTAACCACATTTTTAAAACAGCTGCTAGTTTCCAGGCCCAATTTAAGATGCTCATGGTAGTATTTAAAGCCTTAAACTACTTAGATCCCAAATATCTGAAGGTTACCTCCTCCTCTACACACTTGTTTGTGTGTTAAAATCAGCAGAGGGGCCCTCTTGATAGTTTCACTGCCCTCAGAAGTTGGGGTGGTGATGGTGGCCTCTGTGGCTCTAAGTTGTGTAATTCCCTCCCCACATAGATGTATCTGGCACCTTCATTATATAGTTTCCGTTGTGTGCTGAAGAGGCACCTCTTTGCACTTGCCTTTGACACCTGAGATATAAGTTTTCAGAACCCACCTTATCCCTGTGATTGTAATTTGTTTTAAACTGTTTTTAACACTGAATTTTATATAATCCGCCCTGAGATGTTAGGTTGAATTGTGGGTAAGAAAACAAAATAGTAATCATTCTGCATACTTAACACATTTCATTGGTTTTCAGGATCACCTGTTGTTGCCTGCTACTACCCATAATAAGACCAGGCGACCAAAGATGTCAATAGTATTGCCAGCAATAAACATCAGTGGTGAGTGTTAACTTCTCCAACATGTTAAGTATTTTACAAAAGTCAAATTGTGCATCTTGCTTATAGAAATATAAGTTGTGTCAATTAGTTTTAATATACATTCTCTTCTGATGAACCTAGCTTGAAGTATTTATTAGTAACAATGGTGTGATCATAACTTTTGTATTCTTTTGTATTCTTCATTTATACATTCAACAGAATTAAATGCGTTTCCTGAACTGTACCACTTCAAGATGTGAAGAACTGAATGTTAAAATGTTTTTAGAAGACCAAACCCAACTCGGTACTTCCAAATCTAGCACGTCAAAAGGGGCAGGGAAGCCTTCTGCTTAACCTTCCTTGTGTGTGCAGGGAGACCTAAGGGGTGTGCAGGTGGTGAGTATTGAAACATGCAGCCCCTCTCCCCTTACAGCTTTGAAGTGACGCAGTCTTAGGAAACGATTTACCGCTTGATTCTGTTGAATGTCTATGTATTTTTTTGGTACTAATATTTTTACAGTATGTATTAACATAATGTAAACTGTAAAAATGTCTGTAAGAAAACGTAAGTGTGTGTGTGTTATATATATATATATATATATATATATATATATAATATATATATATATATATATATGGCCAATCGGCAGGAACAGTTTTGGTTTCTCAGCAGTGCTAGTCTATTGCATGCTACAGTTTTTCTGTTCTGTTCTGTTCTGTTTTTGTTTAATTGTTCTTGGACATCACCCTGGCTATTTTTATTTCAGAAACCCAATGAGTAAGGTATTTTTAAAAAATAAATAATGGACAGAGCCTAAATATTTCTTTAAGCTGACCAAAATTGTTTTCTGACCAGGTAATGTTTTGACCAAACAAGGCTGCTGCTTAACAGTTATATTTTCTGGAATCGATATGGCAAAATGAAGGCAACAGTGTAACCACATGGTAGAAGGGGAAACAGTAATAAAATGGATAATGATTTAATTTTGGTATTTGTTCGCATGAAAAAAATGATCTTAATGTCTATGCAGTGGGAGCCATTTCTTGACAGAGCTCTGGTTTTCACACTTGCATGCGTGTGGTTTATTACTTGCAGGCTGATATGGAAACTCTTGCATTTTCTTTGGAAAACTACCTTTGATTGCAAAGGGGAGCAAAGAGCACTTCCAAAGAACGTGAACAGAATGATGCTGTTGTAACCTGTAAGAAGCAAAGGAGATGGGGCTGGGATTATAATATGGTGGACTGTGAAGATATGTAAAACTATTTTCAGTTGCCTCATTTTTAAAGTCTTCATGTGTATTCACTGACAAGCTTGGGAAACAGAAAGAAGTGGGGAGTTCAAGCACTGAGATCACAAAACACATCAGGGCAGAAGGGTGAGAATTGGCCTTTTATTTAAGAAAGCAAGAAACCACTAGTTAGAGAGAATGCAGGGGGTTCAAAAACCGCCAACTTTACATGCCTCTCTGCTTCATTCCAGTTATGAAACAGGGATATCTCTTAGTGTCAGGATAAAGGGGGCTTCTGTCACTTTTGGGCAAAGGGGTCTCTCTTGGAGGGACTCTCCTTTTTTGTTTCTTTCTCCCTGCAGGTCCTTGTGCCCTGGTCAGCAATTAGTGGTTGTTGGTGTGGGCTTTTTTTAATGAAGAGCTACAGTGAGGATGCGAGAGGCTGGTGGGCCAGCCTCCTCCTTCCCTGTTGCTAGCAAATGTTGTTGCGATAACAACCACAACCCTTGCAAAATATCCCTCTTAAAAGTTTTTTTTCCTTTAAATAGCCTTTGGGTTGGCAGTTGGGGGTGGGGAAGCAGGTGATTTACCTCAGGCATCCAGATTTGGGTCTAGAGGTTCCAGCTGCTGATACCTATATTAGTAGAAACTTGGACCAGTTATTTTGATCACAGAAGTGGATAGTAGGGCCTGGCTAGATGTCCCATGCTTACCCATAGTCTGCAACCCATGCTCCTTCCTCCTTTAAGTTCTATAACAGCAGAAGACACTCCTGTGTCATAATTCTCTAGCCCATTCCAGCCACTCCTGACGTGCTCTGGAAATTTTACATACACAGATAGCCTTTTCCATGCTGGACAAGCTAAATTTTCTGAACCAAGCCTGTACTCTGCAATATTTCTGTACCGTGAGAGTGAACAGGCAGAGAAGTAATACTTCTTTACTTTGCGGGGGGGGGGGGTCAAACCTGAGCATTTTTTCTCTGTGCTGAGGAACAACAAGAGTTGTCCCAGTTAGTCTGACAACTGTTTGTGCTGTTGCAGATGTTATGTTTCTGTCAGTGCTTCTGTCCCACATCATGTAGCTTTATCCAGCTGCTGGTTTTGGTCTCTAGCAACTCACTACTGTAAAAATAGAGTTGGCTGGATTATGCTGTTAAATATTTTGGGTAGTGGTTTTAAAAGGAGAGGAGCAGGGTCTATGTATTTAGAGGCTTTCTGTAGCACAGGAAGGATGTAGCTGCTTCTTGAAATACTTTTGAAGCCACAGTGAGTTTTCCCATTGATCTATTGTCAGGCATAGTGTAGCAGCATCTAGTGCGGTAACTGCAAATGATGCACCATGAGAAATAAATGAAACCATTAAGCTATGAGCCTAAAGTACCCACCCAGAGAGGAGGTTGCCCTCTGCATCTCCATATGATTTTCTGTCCTTGTCTCTTTCTGTGCAGAACATAAGTATAACTCTTTTGGGTCAGACCAAGGATCCATGTCATTCAGAATCCTGTTTCCACCAGTGCCCAGCCAAATACTTCTGGGAAGCCCACAAACACAGCAGGAAGACAGCAGTTGTCTTTAAGAAATACATTTCCTCTAAAACTGGAGGTTCCATTTAGCACCCATACATTTGCCTGATCCCATTTTAAAGCAAGCCATTGTGTGAAGTAATGTTGTTCTGTTTTTTGATGGAAATCTTGCCGTTTATACCACCTTTGACTCTGCCTGTTAATCATGCCAACATCCTCTCAGACTTTTTTGTATCTTTTCCAGTCTGGAGTTCTGTCAACTCTATGTATTTAGTTTTATTTAACAAAATTTATATACCGCTTGAATGTAAAGACCTCTAAACGGGTTTACAAAAAACATTAAAATTAAGAATTAAAACAATTTTAAAACAGCTGTTAACTAAAAAGATTAAAACTTCCCTTCAGAAGTTAATTTTGAAAAGCTTATTTACAACCTTTTTGGTAATAAGCACCAAAGGTCTTGTTCCACTGGAATTCAAGTGAAGTTGAACCATACTGTATAGGTTTGGTGTGTCTCAAAATGTTCCTCAATGCCTAACAAATCTGAACACTTCCCACTGGCACTATCCTTACTTAAAGACCTCTCAGCTCTGGCTGTCCCATTGTTCTTGTGCATGGAAAAGGTAGTGTTTTCAGGAATGCTACCTTGGAGGCCCTAGATTTCAGCATCCTACCAACCCAGCTTCTACCAGACTCAACTAATTCTGTTATATCCTCTATACAGGGTGTGATTGTGTCCCTTTCAACGAAGAGACTGTAAAGAAGGGTGCTTATAACAGTCAGACTGTAAAGAAGGGTGCCTGTTGCATCCTTGCCTGAGTCACAGTTCCAGGATACACTCTGAACAGGGACTTGTGCAGAAACACAAGGGTAGGCTCCTCTCAAACCTTATTGGGTGTAAGCACATCATCCCTCCCAACATTGTTGCTTCAGCTGTTGAAAGTTTGGGAAGCAATGATCTAAAGCAGAGAACCTCTGGCCCTCCAGGTGTTGTCTGACACTTAGTCCCATCAGCCCTAACTGGCATGGTCACTGGTTTGGGAGGTTAGGAGCTGTTGTCCAGCAACATCTGGAGGGTCACAAGGCTTTGGTGGAGGTCTCTGTTACCGCAAAAAAATTAAATCCAGATGTCTCTTTGTACTAGAAATATCAAGCCACAACACTTAGAAAGAACAGGAATGTGCTTTCAGTCTTTAAAATGTACATATGGAGGATCTTTAAAGGCATTGTTCTATTAGAGAGTCCGAAAGGAGAGATGGAACGCCTTGATCACAACACCTTCACTATTTTGCACTGTTTGTCATTAAAGGTAATTTTACATCAGAAAGCAAAATGTTAAAATAAGCTTTCAGCAGATGGAACACCAGGCTCCTGCAATGGGTGGTAACATTTCCAGAGGACTCAGTACAAATGGGGGCCATGCCTACATTAAAAGGGAAGGAAGTGGCTTTCCAAGATGTAGGAAGTTATATAATGGCAAATGGTTTGTGCTGGAGTGGCTTTCGCAGATCAGTCCAATGTTTAGCATGTGGAATAAGTTAGTAGAATAAGCTACTGAGTCAAAAAACATCAGCAAATGTAACAGTAGACTGAAAGACACATATAAACAGGAAGCATGCAGGGGGACTTGGAGGCCATGGGAGACTTGGAAGTGAGCAGTGCAAGGAAGAGGCTCTCATCTTATTTGAATTTAAAACAAATTCTGAAAGAGAGTAATAAAGAATAAAAGCAACCATTCTGCAAACACTTCGAAATCATTGTTCTTGGTTTTTAAAGTCTGACTCCTCTGACTGCGTCCAAGTAGCACTTTTTGACCCAAGTACTGCTGAGGTCTGGGATGGGGTTATTTCTCTGTCCCTTACTCAGTTCTCCACATATCTCCTTTTACATTATTCTGTCACTTGCAAATAAATGAAAAGCCATCTTGGTTGCAATCATCCAGCCAGGGTCAGCTGCTGAAGATTATTGCACATAGCCACAAGCCTGGGGATGCCACCAAGTTGGGTCCATAGAGGCGCTTGCCACTGCCATTCTGCTAAGATTCCCTGAGCCTGAAGAAGAGCAGGGGAGCCTCTTAGACCTTGCCCGGTGACCTAAGAGAGGCTTGGAAAGCAGTGAGATGTCTTGCTATTTTCCAAGATGCTTGCAGACTCAATGTAAAATGGATTATCCCTTCCCACCCACTCCAGCTCAGAAAAGGCAAAGGGCTTCTCCTTGCAGTGACACTGGGCCTTGAACGCACTGGAAACACCCCCAACGTGCAGTGTGACATCACAATCAAAACTGTAGAGTGGGAGGAGCAAAGTCAGCAACAAGCGCAGATTTGCAATGACTACCGAGGCCAGTCAAAATTTAGGAAATTCTGCAGCAGGTGTAAGGAGCTGCAGCAAGCTTTCTGAGTGCTTTGATTATGATATGCACATTCTCAAATAACTGTGTTGCATTCACACACTACATTTTTAAAGTGTTGGGTATCTACTTTTTAAAATGTGGGTATCTACTCCAAAAATGTAATGTGATCTCTTTACACAAGAAGATGGAAAGAGAGGGCTTGTCTTGATTTTTTAAATGATTGGGCCCTTTGCAATACTCTTCTCTTTGAAGTTGGTATTGGGATGCAGTGATACATTATATTTGGAGTGCATATAGACCAGGAGTGAGCAGACTTCAGGATTGCAGGATCTACTTTGATTTTCTTATTAAAGACCCAAGATCCACCAGGCAGAGCCAGGGATTAAAGAATTCTGAGCCAACAAATTTGTTTTTAATACCAGGTATAATTGCAGAGAGGGAGTTCTTTCATTATTAACAATTGGGAGTCAGAAATCCTTGTTGATCTACTGAAAATTATCCAGATATCTACCAGTAGATCCTGATCTTCTTTCTGCCTACCCTGATAAATACATTCCTTTCCTTGCTTCAGCAAGTTTGCTGTCACATCTCTCTTTTTTCAGTGTCCAGTGAGTGTTAGTTGAATGTTATTTAACATGATTTGGAGAGGAAGTAGATAGAGTCTGGGATCTTGCCATTCACTGTTGGTTGTCAGTCACTCTGGGACTGCAGTGAAGGATAGACTTGAGAATGTTATTGAGGAAGGCTAAGCTTGGCCAGAGGTGCAGATGCTTTGGGGAAGTGGAAGAAGCAAGTACAGCTGGACTTTGTACTAATCTAAGAAAAGATCTAGGATGTTTGAATGCTAATAAATTGGGAGAGGGTGGGTTTGGCTGGGTGATTCTCGATTTATTAAAGTTCGTGCTAGTGCTTATGGTCTACTAAAAAAGTGCCTACATTTAAAATGTATTTGCATATGTGAACAAAAGGTATCTTCACTTCTACAACAGAGGACAACCCTTAATCAGAAAAAGTGGTCCGAGTCTTTTTATATACAAAGGTTACTGAACTGGTGCCGCTTGAGAGTTCATATGTGTATAGTCACTTGGACAGGAAACACTGGAGAAATTAAACATGGAAGCAAATTCTTCAGGGAGTTTACATCCTTCCTTGTTTTTCTAACTTGCTGCCTTATTATACTGCCACGAGAGTGGCTGTATACTATAGCCAGTGTGGATTTTTCGCATTCTGCAATGTTTAATAATGTTAAATTGAAAATATTCTCCATGCCATTCTGATCCTTCCCACAAGCTCAGTTCAAAACAAAACCTTACAAAACGTATACTTCTGAACTCAGAAACACTTGCTTAACAAACCTCTAAATTATCATGGCGATAAACAAAACAGTTAGAAAGAATTGAGAGTACAAAGTCTAAAAAGAGGGGGGGGGACCCAAACCCCTTTTGGACTTTTTTCTGTCAGAGTTCTCGTAATCTGTTGAAATTAATTAAAAATCAGCCATGTTCACAGAGTACCTGTAATCCTATTACTGACCTTGCCCCATACATCGTCTGCAGTTTAAAAGTTAAATAAGGCCTGGCTGATTTTTAATTAATTTAAGAAATTTAGCATTGAACTGAATGATAATGTTGGGCATGCTCAGTAAGAACCAACTGTCAGTGTTCTAAAAGCCAGACTCACAGTTGCTGGGCTTGCCTAATCAGGGGGCCACACCCACACCAGACTTTGATTTCACGTGAAACAGTCCTGGCTTCCCCCAAAGAATCCTGGGAAGTGTAGTTTGTGAAGTGTGCTGAGAGGAGACTGCTATTCCACTGACAGAGCTTCAGTGGTCAGACTGGTTTGACAGTCAGCCACTCTGATTGAAGCTATGTGAGGGGAACAGTGTCTCCTAGCAACTTTCAGCACTCTTCACTAACTACACTTCCCAGGTTTCTTTGAGAGAAGCCATAACTGTTCAAAGTGAAATAAAGGCCTGGTGTGGATGTGCCCAGGGACAGATTTGGTTTAAATTTGGGTGGGAGGCTATAATAATAATAATAATAATAATAATAATAATAATAATAATAATAATAATAATAATAAATTTAATTTTTGTGTCGCCTATCTGGCCGAAGCCACTCTAGGCGACGTACATATTAAAATTCAATAAAATACAATATAATTACAGAATAAAATACAATGCAGTCAACACTAATGCAGGCGTAAAACTATGTAGGGAAATCAGAAAGGAAAGGGGCTCCCCCTCTGCTCAGTACTCACCCACCCAATTTCCTCTCCTCTCCCTTCTCATACCCTCCCTGCCCCTCCCCCGGGTCAGTGTTGGACTATGATGTGGGAGACCAGGGTTCGAATCCCCACACAGCCATGAAGCTCACTGGGTGACCTTGGGACAGTCACTGCCTCTCAGCCTCAGAGGAAGGCAATGGTAAAACCACCTCTGAATACTGCTTACCCTGAAAACCCTATTCATAGGGTTGCCATAAGTCGGGATTGACTTGAAGGCAGTCCATTTCCATTTTCAAACATGATTGGTCAGAAATAAATCCCATTCAACTCAAAAGGTATGCAAATGATCAAACCGACCCTCCCTTCTCCTCCCCCCTATTCCCTCCCTCTTGCCCCTTCCCTCCCCCTTCCAATCCCTCCTCCCCTCCCCCACCTCCTGCCCATGATCAGTTTTACCTATCTTAAGCATGGTTGCATGGGAGTAAATACCATTGAACTCTATAAGCATGCAAATGATCAAACCTGCCCTCTCCCTATGCCCCTCCCCCTCCAATCCCCTCCCCCCCTCCTTCCACTCCCCTCTCCCCTCCCTTTCTCCTTCCCTCCCCTCTCCCCTCCCCCTGCTCCTCCCTCTTGTCCCTTCCCTCCCCTTCCCCTCCACTCTCATTCTTCGCCCCTCCCCGTGGCCAGTTTTACCTATCTTAAGCATGATTGCACAGGACTAAATGCCATTGAACTCTATAAGCATGCAAATGATCAAACCTGCCCTCCCCCTTCCTATGTCCCTCCCCCTCCAATCCTCTCCTTCTCCCTCTCCCTCCTTCCACTCCCCTCTCCCCTCCCTTTCTCCTTCCACTCCCCTCCCTTTCTCCTTCCCTCTCCTCTCCCCTCCCCCTGCTCCTCCCCCACGGTCAGTTTTACCTAGCCTAACCACGATTATATAGGAGTAAATCTCATTGAAGTCAATAAGCATGCAAATGATCAGACCTGGCTTTTCCCTCCTTTCCCTCTCATCCTCCTTCCTCCTCCCTCCCCTCTTCCTTCTTCCTCCTTCTCTGCCCACTTCAGCCATCCCTCCCTCCCCCCCCCGGTCAGTTTTACCTATCCTAAGCATGATTTCATAGGAGTAAATCCCACTGAACTCAATAAGCTTGCAAATGATCAGTTCATTCTCAGCAAATTTGCACAGGATCCCATTTCTTACCTCCCGGATTAAAAAGCAGAGAAATTCACTAATAGGCAAAAATCCTTGCGGTTTAAGAACATAACTATAGCCAACAGATATTTCTGTCAAACTTTTAAAAGCTGGAATATTGGGCAGATATAGCGAATGCACCAGGGGAGCAGGAGACTTGACCTCCTTTCTGACATATTGGACTGCCCTACAAATTTATCAAAATGCAAACACAATTTGGGTTGGCCTTTCACAGTCCAATCCCCTTTTCATGTAGCTTGGAAGAATTTGGTAACGTGCTTCTGAACATATGGTGAGTGGTGGCATCACTTGCAATCAGCCCACATAATAGAAAGAAGACATGTGCTGTGCTGATCTTATTTTAGCAGGGAGGAAGCAACATTATTAAGACAGTTGACATAGTTCAGATAGTCACTTTAAATATGTTTGATTTACTTTGCAATTTTAGTGAAGTTTCCTATAGGAAATCATTTTCTTTTGTTTCTATTTCTGTGAATATGTGAAGTACAGCAACACTTTGCAAAATTTACACTGAAAAACCTCCAAATATAATTGTGGAATAATGGTACTGACTATTCTGTAGAATAGTCTCCAGTGGACATCAGGAGTATCTCAGTTTGCACAATATAAAACAGTGGGAGGTGAAATATATTCTAGCAAAATTCTAGTTGTGCTCTATGTTTTTAATTGACCGTGCCCACCTTGCCTTAAATGAAGTGGTTTAAACATAGCAAGCTGAAAACATGCATCTTGGGGCAGGCTAAGTTTGTTGTTTCCAACAGCTAGAGTCATTGCTAAAGTAGCAGATTCAACTGTTAATGCACCCAAAATAGAAATAGAACATAACCTCCAATTTGAAACACAAAAGGCTGTCTTCACCATCATATGACACTGACCAATAAAAAGGCTTTGAAATTAATAAAAATAAATTTGACACAGGTTTCTAGGATAAATAATGAGAGAAATAAAGTTTTGTAGATTAGATTCTCTGTAGAAACAATAGTAACACAGGAATGAAGCAAAGTAAGAACACCAACAAACATACAAATATGTCATTCTCCATCTTTGGAGATGGCAGGTGTTTCCACCACTCACCATATGCTCAGAGGCACATGTTACTAAATTCTTCCAAGCTACACAAGAAATGGATTGGACTGTGAAAGACCAATCCAAATTGGGTTTGCATTTTGACAAATTTGTAGGGCATTCCAATATCTCAGAGAGGAGTTCAGGTCTCCTGCTCCCCTGGTACATTCACTATAGCTGCCCAATTTCCCTGCTTTTTAAAGTTTGATAGAAATATCTGTTGGCTATAGGTACATTCTTAAACCGCAAGGTTTTTTGCCTATTAGTGAATATATTAAAGCAACAGAAATCCTCTTTTACAGATAATAATAATAATAAATTTTATTTTTCAGTCGCCTATCTGTCCGGGTTAGGGACACTCTAGGCGACATACAACAAAATAAAACAGTGCATATATATATATCAACAACAATCAAATTAAGCTAAAAAACCATCCTTCAGTTCATATAGCGTAGAATTAATCTATCCCAATCTTGTATGCCTGCCTAAATAGCCAGGTCTTTAAGGCTCGGCGAAAGCTTGACAAGGAGGGAGCATGTCGGAGATCAAGAGGGAGAGAGTTCCAGAGGGTGGGGGCCACAACTGAGAATGCCGTCTCTCTGGTCCGCACCAGCCTAGCTGTTTTCACCGGTGGGACCGAGAGAAGGTCTTGCGAGGCTGATCTCGTCAGGCGGCACAATCGGTGACTCTGGAGGCGTTCCTTCAGATATACTGGGCCGAAACCGTAAAGGGTTTTAAAGGTCAACACCAACACCTTGAATTGGGCCCGGTAAACAACTGGTAGCCAGTGAAGATCTAATAACACTGGGGTGATGTGATCCCAGCGGCGGCTATGCTTAATCAAGCGTGCCGCCGCATTCTGTACCAGCTGTAGTTTCCGGACCGTTTTCAAGGGTAACCCCACGTAGAGCGCATTGCAGTAGTCTAAGCGAGAGGAGACCAGGGCATGTATCACTCGTGGGAGCAGATGAACAGGAAGGTAGGGTCGCAGTCTCTGTATCAGATGTAATTGATACCAAGCTGCCCGGCTCACTGCTGTAATCTGAGCCTCCATGGACAGCTGGGAGTCAAGAATGACCCCGAGACTGCGGATAATAGAAGCTGGCTGGAATGGGAAAATGTTTTGCCTGTTTGTAATGCTATATAAAACCCACATATAAAACCCACAGCACAGACTTCATGTAAAGACACATGCACAACCAATTCCTTTGCCTGCTCCCCTCAAAAAGCATCTGAAATTGAGAATAAAATGTCCAAATTGTGCAACTTTATGAACCATAAGCAAATCTGCACAAATCTTACTGATTTGCATAGTTCTTTGAACAATGATTGTGGTTTTCCTTAGCAGCAAATTAAGACTTTTCATGTTTAGTATTAACAGCTGTATTACACATGTGGGTTCTAGTACTCATCAGGCTAAAGTATAGCCCATAGAATTTTATTTCTGACTGGTGAGAGTGTGGTTTAGCCATGTGATATACAGTTCTGTTGCTAAAGCAAAGCGGATCTAGTCCTCAGCACAACCTGGATATGTGATTGCCTATCAGTTGTATGTTAGACACTATGTAAGCAAAACTAAATATTTTCCCTGTACGTCTGATTCTGCCCAGGCGATCGCACCATTTTTATTTTAAAATTTGTTTATAACCATATTTATTTTGGTTCATTTCTATTTAAGCAGAACATAAATTATGGTTGCAATTTAGTCTGTTCTAATCAAATACTGCTTCAACTTTCTGTCCCTCTTGGATAGTTTTTGTTAATGTTTAAGTCTGCTAACTTCTTTGGTCATGGTGGTGGTTCATATAATCTGCAGCTGTTTGCAGATGATCAAAGCGTATTGTCAAATGACTAACATAACTATTGTGAGCAGTCAGACTGGTAAAAATTTTCATGTGCTAGCAGCTTCTGTGGATTTATATACAAGGCTGACTTGGATGATAACACAAGTACATGCCATTAAAGAACAACCAGGATCTTTCTGTAACCAGGAAAACATATTTAGCATCTTCGTGGGACCATACAATGTCTTGATTCCAAAAGGAGCATGTGCTACGACTCCATTTTAAATCTATACTGTTTTTAGATTGATCATAGCTGTCCATCCTTGCTATAATACACTGACTGCTTGCAAGAACTTTACATTCCTCTTGAACTGCATTTCTTCCTTAAGTTGTACCTTACAATGGAAGTATAAACATTTTTCTTCAGCTGGTCCATCTACAGATGGTATCTTTTCACAGCCTTTTCTGTGCTGTTGCAGAGCAAGAGTTGACAGGCTATGTTTTTAGACGTATGGGAACAGGGCATGCTTGGTGCCACTAGTTCACACAGGACAGACTGTGGTTAAAATAGTCTTTTTACAAGAAAATACCAATTGTAGTATGCAAATAAATTACATCATTTTTATGGAACCAAGTTAAAAGAGGTGGAAAATATATGTAATCCTTGGATGCTGCTCATTGCCGTAAAGGCATTTTGACTGCACATGATCAGGCAGCAGCCCTGATGGTAGGAACTGGTTGGTTTTAGTAAGGTTTCTTGTTTGCAGATCCACTAGGGGTTTTCATCATCCAAAATGTGAATAATTTCATTTATTATAGTGATGAAAACGGGGTTTACTGGCTTGATTATTTTCTCTTACTACTTTTTGAGATGTTTAGGCTAAAGAAAGAGCATGATTTTATGTAAGAAAAGGCAAGAGTGATTAGAAGGCATTCAATCTAATTCCATCTCTGAAGCTAATCATGTCTGGGCTTGGCCATTCCCTGGTTGGAAGACACACTACTCTCAGCAACTTAGGAGGAGGTTGGGTGTTCGAAATAATTTTTGTTCATTTATATGAGGCCAGGCAGGAATATTTACTTAACACATAATTTACTAAACATTCCGTGGATCTTGTCCCCTGAATGACTGTGCTTTAGAATTCTTGGCCTTTGAACCAACCAGAGGGGCAGTGACTCTAAGGTTAAGATTAAACAATGCCGAGGATCTGGTGTGACATGCAAGTGTTGTTGAACCAATTGGGAACAGTGTTATCCAATTCAATATATATATAAATGAACAATTGCCAACAGAAAAAAGAAAAATCCAACACAATCACATTTGACTTTAAAAGTGGAGACTCCCCAAAATAAGGAAGTTGAAAGGGAAAATGAAGAGGGTCAAATCTCTCCAGAATGCTTGGGAGTTGTTCAAAACCACAATAATGAAAGCTCAGCTAGAAGGTATACCGTCCATCAGAAAAGATACCACTAGGCCAAGAGGATGCCAGTGTGGTTAATGAGCAGAGTCGGGGAAGGTATTAGAGGCAAGCCTTCTTCAAAAAATGAAAGTTGTCCAAATGAAGAGAAGAAAAAGAGACACAAATTTTGGCTAAAGAAATACAGGCAGACAACGAGGGATGAAAAAAAATTGAGCATATCATTAAAAACATGAAGACCAACAACAAAAATATTGAAATACATTAGGTGCAGGAAACTGGCTAGGGAGGTGGTTGGACCTTTGGGTGACAAGGGAGTCAAACATGTGCTAAAGGAGGAAAATATTGTTAAATGAATTATTTGCATCTGTGTTTGCAGCAGATGATACGGGTCTGATCTCTGTGCTCGAACTAACTTTCACACGAAGGGAATCTGAGGAACCGAAGCAAATAATAGTAACAAGTGATGAAGTTGTAGGCCTTACTGACAGAAACTGACAAATCATCTGGTTCAAGTAGCATCCACCCGAGAGTTATTAAGAAATCAAATGTGAAATTCCTGATTGCCTTAACAAAAATATGTAACTTGTCCCCATACCTGAGGACTGGAATGGGAACTGGAAAATAGCCAATTGAGTAAAACCAATTTTTAAGAGGGGAACCAGTCAGGATCTGGGAAATTATAGGCTGGTTAGTTTTCCTGTTCCAGGAAAACCAGTGCAAAGAATTGTTGAAGACAGAATAGTAAAACATATGGAAGATCAAGTCTTGCTGAAAGAGAACCAGAATGACTTCTGCAAGGATAAATTCTATCTCACTGACATGTTAGAGTTCTTTGAGAGTGTCAACAAATATAGAAAGGGGTGATCCAGTTGATATTTTGCTCTTAGACTTTCAAAAAGCTTTTGATAAAGTACCTCATCAAAGACTCCTGAGTAAGCTTAGCAGTCATGGAATAAGAGGAGAGGTCCTCATGTGGATCAGGAACTGGCTACGAAACAGAAAACAGAGAGCAGGAATAAATGGACAGTTCTCCCAGTGAAGGGATGTAGAAAGTAGAATCCCTCAGTGATTGTTATTGGGATCTGTGGTTTTTTCCTTGTTTATAAATGATCTAGAGTTAGAGGTGTACTGAGAAGCAGCCAAGTTTGGTGATGATGCTAAGTTGTTCAAGGTCATCTGAACCAAAAAGAGGAGTTCCAAAAGGATCTCTGCAAACTGGGTGAATCGGCAGTAAAATAGCAAATGTGATTTAAATGTAGGCAAATGTAAAAGTGAGTCACGTTTGGACAAAAGAAAACCTTAATACATTTCAAGATAAATGCAGATAAAATATTTATACAAAATGAAGGATAGCAAGTAAAATACCTTTGCAGTTGGAAGCACCAGTTGCAATGATACAGAATAAGAAAACAGTTAATGGATAAAAAATAAGCTACCCAAACCCACGTTGCCTAGATCTGTAGCTTAACTTATTGTTGCTGAGATGACATAGATGGAGGGTAGAGAGTGTTGATGTGTGAGCGTTGTTGCGTGAACAGCATACGTTACGTTGGAGTTAAGTTGAGCAAGAAGCTTCACAGAGGCAGTAGATCAGGTTAAGAGTCTTTTTTAGACATTATGGCTTAAAGCTTAAAGGTAGATTACATGTAGAGTTTCCCCCCCCCTTTCAAGGAGAAGCTCTCAGTTCAGAGACAAGACACAGAAGAAGGAAGGAAGAACTAACAGCAGGCTGTTACAACTTTCCCAGCCGTTATCTCCCATTACCATGGCAACGGCTGGCCTTGGATTGTCTGCTCCCAGGCCAGCAAAGACATAACTCCTCCTAGCTACAGATTTCAAGACTTTCAGACTTGATGGAAAACAACCAGGCCTAATGGGTCAACAGAGAGTTGCCATATAGAAAGAGGGTGCTTGGGATCCAGCGGAAGCTGCAGCAGACAGACCAAAGGAATACTTGGATGGAAATTATTGGAATTTAGACAATTAGATTTAGAAAATACAAGCAGTAGAAACTGGAGAAAGGACTAAAATACCAATAGTTTCCTATCACAAGAAAGGGAGAGAAGGAGATGGTTCTCAAGTTTTACTTTGACCTCTGGGTGTGAGGTCATACTGGGTCTCCAGCAGAGGCCAGGTGCAAAGTTTTTTGGTGGCTGGTCCGCTCTGAGACAGAGAGACAGCTTACAAGCTACACAAAGGCCTGAGCAGTGATGGGAGGTGGCCAAAGGTAGGCAAATCTTCATAGGTTGTCCTTGATCTAAGCCCACTCACCATCTTAATGCATTCCAAAAATAGAAAAACCTTCTCATAAGGGAGAGCCCCGCACTGGTGTTCCTTTAAGAATTCTTGATGAACCTGAAGAAAATAACAAACACGGCTAAGAGGCAAGAAGATGATGCGAGCAAGCAAGGAGAAGAGGGACCCCATGCAGTTGAGCCGACTTGAAGAAGGGAGAAGCATGTAACAACCTTCAGGAGTTATCTAAATAGTTGAACCTTGGATCAGACTTGTGGAAGAAAGATTGAACAAGTTGGAGCCAGTTATAGAACAGAAGTTTCCTGATGGGTATTAGCTGTCACCCAAAGGACAATTTTGTTGGAAATAAAGCTGGACAGTAGGGGCCTTAAATGACAAAATATACTGTTAATTGTCACTAGGCATATAAAACAATATGTTTCCTGCTCAGGAAACAAAAGTGGTCACAAAATATTCTTTAGCCAATTAGAACACTTCTTCAGATGACCAAACTATCCTACATGGTACTTTCCCAGAGAATACAAAAATCCAATTCCAGGTGGAAGATGCTACTTGGAAGAATATTCTTTATTTCTCTCTTGAGTTAATTAATAGCTGAATAGAGACATATATGTACATTAGATATGGCAGAGTTTCAGGAAACTAATTAGGCTCCTGAATGTTCATGATGCTCCTGCTGCTTAGAGAGGTCAGACAATTTAACCCAGTGTTTGCTGTTCCTTTGCAATGGTATCACATTGAACACAGAGCAAAGCCAAAGTAGTCACATAGTTCCAGGGCATGTGCAGAGCTCCATCTGAACAGAACCTCTTGGTAATACTGTAACTTCTGAATTTTCTAAATTGGAAGGAAAGACTTGCACACAAGGAGATGTCCAGATCTTGCTATGAGAAAGGGAATAAACCCAAGGAGAGTCCAGCCACAGCTGCTCTAAAAGCCACTCAAGCAAACAGGAGAGAATTGGGAACATAGAACCTTACCACCACATGCCTCTTATCTTCTCTACTCCATCAGATGCTCCCAGTACACAGGATCGCCTGCAAATGATCAGTATTCAGGAGAAACTCAGTACTATTGTTCCCTCCTCAAAGGTCCCTTCCAGCTCTAGTATTCAAACATTGGATTTCTGAACCCACTGATGAGTCATTTTTCACCTGTTTAGTTAGAAGACCCAGTGGAGGTCCCCAGAACCTTTCCTCTAACTCCTGACCAAAATAATCAAGAATTTTGGGAGGAACCAAGGGAGAGGGAAAGAGTGGCAGGCAAATAACCTTCTGGATCCAGGCGGTTGCTGAGTTCTTTGATAACCTAGTCAGGGCAGAATGGCAGTACATAGAGACCAGTTCCAAGTGTTATACCCTATCCCCCGAGGTCTTAGAAAGTGATGCTGTGAGCTCAGCTTTTGTAATCATGTCAAATAGTGATGGCCCTGTGATACAAGGACTGAAGGGGCTCTCACTATCATTAATGGCAAAAAATAATGCATAAAGGTCAATTGCACATCTGAAAAGGTTGAAGGCTGTTGTAATCTAAAATGTAATGAAGGGGAGCACCAGCCAGGATCAGTGCCTAATTTGCACCCCTTGTGGCACTCTCTTCCTATTCATTTGTGTTACCTTCCCTCCCTCCCTCTCTCTGTCTCTGGTTACTCCTTGAATTGCAGCTTGCTTAATCTGAAGGGAAGATGATATCCCTGATAAAGAGTTTTCTTCCCACCTCCTTCCTTTTATTGTCTTGCAGCTCATGACTAGCAGTCTCTGGGACTGAGCTTTCTGCTCTTCTCCCATCGCATTCCGTTCTGCAGAAGCATGAGAATAAAACAGCGTGCTAGAGATGAGTCAGGGTTGTTCTTGGGCTATGAAATCAATCTGTCTAGTCTTGCCTCTCCATTCTCCACCCATAAGTAGCTTTGCCTTCCTGTCCATCTTTTAAAAATATTTTTTCCTTGCATATTGTTTTTGGGTAGTAAGAAAGGGGAGATCAAGGTTGTTGTAACATCAGCTCTGAAAGAGGTTCTCCATGATAGAGCTGTCTTGCTGCATCACAGGGAAAGTGGCCGATGCACTCTGGGGAAGGGACTATTTCCTTCATCTGCTCTCACACCTCTAAGCCTTGTGAAACGGTGAATTCTGCAACCTGTGCAGAATATGATATGTAAATTATACATATCAAGCAAATTTTCATGACTCTGTTTTGTGTAATTTATTCTACTAGAATATTATTTTACTAGGTTTGAGTTGGGCAAGGAGGTATGCAGAGCGCTGAAGCCCAGCTCCCAAACTCTGGAAACCTTTAGCCAACCCTCTGGCATCTGAGATTTCAGTATTTAGATTTGTTTATTAAATTTATATCCTGCCCTTCCTCTAAAGGAGCCCAGGGTGGTAAACATATCAGTATTAAAAGAATACAATTAAAACCTGTATAAGCAACTTCCTAAAAACAGTTAGAAACTCCTAAAAGGAATCACCTACTCTCAAAACTAATTATTTCAGGGTGGCCAGGGACAGATCTTTCAGACATCAAATGCCTGGGTAATTAGGAATGTTTTTAAACATCTCCTACCTAGCAGCCTCTCGTTCTACACTAGCTGCAGCCTCTGGAGTGTCTTCAGAGCCATCCCCACATAAAACACATTACAGTAGTCCAGGTGGGAGGTCACAAGATCATGCATCTCTGATCTGATCCAGGAATGGCTGTAGCTGGCAAACCAACCTAAGTTTGGCAATAACTACTGCTAGCCACAAAAGCTGCCTGAGACTCCAGTGACAAGTTGGAATCCAGGAGGAATGCAATCCCTCCGAGAACAGATTGTACAACTAATTCCTGGACATGGGGATCACCCACCCATGGCACCGCCAGCCCATCACTGCTTTCAGACACCAGTCCAACATGTTCACAGCCTCTCCTGGTTTCGATAGAATGAAGATGTAGAACTCCATGTCATCAGCATATTGATGGCATGATGCTCCAAATCCCTGGATGATCAGGGTGGATTGATTTAAATCACCAAAGAAACTCTTGATTTAAATCACATTTGTCACTTATAGTTCTTCACATATTTCTTAAACAGTGGTGCAAATCTGATTACTAAAACAAGTTAATTTACAACTCAATGTAGCATTTTACAAGGAGGGTACACTTTGTGTAATTGTTTAAATAACTTTATTTTCATTAATTTTGGAAATAGTACATAATGTTGCCTGCGTCAAGCTGCAGATGCTTGCTTTTTGAGAGAACAAATATAGAATGGAGTTCCCTAGGGAAGCTGAGTTATGCTGAAGTGAAACAGGGAATAGACTTATGGCATCACCATTATGGCCATGATGTTCCAAAATGAGGGGCATGTTACGTAATTTAAAATAAGAAAATGACACCCAGTGGCAACTCTTAACTGTCTGTTTCTGTACCGTAAACTTGAGTTATAGATTCTAAACCTAGTGAACTGATTAAACAAGCCATAAGGAGCTAAGCTTTTTTTAATTAACATCCAACAGCATGCAAACAGCATAGAGAGTTTTGACAAATGATGCATTCCTGTAATGCATTACAAAAGTGAATTACTCAATTTACTAACCAATTGATCCACACTATTCTTCAGACATATCCACATCTTTATCCACATCATTTTCTCCCAATAAGCAGGTTTCATTATGATGTTTCATCATTCTTGCACCGTAGGCCCTGCAACTCAGTTTGCACTTTTTCCTTTTTTTGTCCAGGGAAGGAATTTCTTCAAAATATTCCCAAGTAGGATCTCTCTTACACCCAGAAGCCATGACAGATCTTCTGTGGCAAAACTGTGGGGGATTATAAGAACTGGAAGCTGTGTCTGTACTATAACGTCGTACCCTTTTTTCTTTCCAGCCCTCTCCACTGTTCCTTTCTACTCTGCCTCCAACTATCCTTTCCTATATCATCTCTGTCCTAATTCCTTTGCCTCGTGTAGCCTAGCTCCACCACTACATAAGCTCCGAACAACTGTAGTCCCATTCCCATCCAGCCTGTGTATTTGCACATGTGTCTTTCTCTCTGGCTAGAGAGGCAGGAACTGGAAGTCCAAAACTTCCAAGACTTTGTAGTTTGGCTGGGCAGAGCCATTTTCATAAGATGAAAAACTGAAATTAATGTCCATATTTGATTGGGAGGTAACTCAATGTGTGTGATAGAGCCATTAATTCATTTAAATGAGACTGTAAGTGTCCGTTTAACATGTTTATAATAAGATAGAATTGAATGAGAAGGAAATTTACTATTTCATTAATGATTAAAAAAATAAATTAAAAATCTGATTTTTTTAAAAAAAGGATTTATTTTATTTTATTTTTTAATCACTGATTTTTATCCATCCTGAGGATGACAGTCCCAACCATTTCATATAGATGTTGAATAACATAGGAGACAGAATGGACCTTTGGAGGACTCCACAACTCAAAAGCCATGGGGCCAAGCAACAGTCTGCTAGTGCTACATTCTGGTAACAACCCTGCAGTTAGACTTATTTATTTATTTATCTATTTTATTCTACTTATATACTGCCCCATAGCTGAAGCTCTCTGGGCGGTTTACAGTAACTAAAAACATTAAAACAAATACAATTTAAAACAGATCTTATAAAAACAATTTAAAACACAATTTAAAAATTAAACAGTATAAAACACATGCTAAAATGCCTGGGAGAAGCGGAAAGTCTTGACCTGGCGCCGAAAAGCTAACAGTGTTGGCGCCAGGCACACCTCGTCAGGGAGATCATTCCATAATTTGGGGACCACCACTGTAATACAATATCTCCAATTCCCAACCCTCTAGAAGGACATCATGGTCCATAATGTCAGAGGTTGCTGAGAGGTCAAGGAGAACCAATAGATTCACACTCCCTCTGTGTCTCTCAAGGTCATCTATCAGAAAATCCCAAGGCTGGTTCAGTTTCAAAACCAGGCCTGACACCAGACTGGAAGGGATCTAGTTAGTCTGCTTCCTGTAGGCATATCTGCAGCTGGTCAGCTGCCACCCTCTTAATCATCTTGCCCAGGAAGGGAATATTAGAGACTGGATGGATGAAGTTTTCTAAAACCTCTGGATCCAGGGAGGACTTTTCACTGCCTTTTTCAAAGCGATGGGCAAAACTCATTCCCACAGTGAGGCATTGATCATTCCCTGGACACTGAGTGAACTCCTACTTGTAGGCATTGCTTGCACAGTTCCTAGCATACCTTCACCAAGCTGGAAACTTCATCTTCTTTCAATGACACTTGAGATTCTCAGGAAAGTCACATTTTGTGTCCAGCACCACCTTCTGTGCTACCACAGAATAGTGGGGTGCACAAGCCATGTTTGTAACCTTCTAAGTCAAAGATGGGGAACCTGTGGCCCTCCAGTTATTGTTAGGTTGTAATCGCTGATGAGAGTTGGAATCCAACAACATCTGTAGGGCCCACAGGTTTACTACCTCTAGGGAGCTCCCCATCGCTGTGCTAAGCCAACACAGCCCACCAGATATTAATTGTGGTCTGTCAGGTGCATGGCAGACCCCTCTTACAGTCCCAGGCAAGAAGCAAAATTGGAGACTTACTGAGCCACTTTCTTACAGGTACATAGATCGCTATTTTCCTTCCGCTTGTACTGACAGTCCTGGAGTGGTTCTTTCATAGTAAAAGTAGGACTAGGATGTGAGAATAAGCAAGTGATGTCCTGTGTTTCATGGCATACAGAAGTAGAAAAACACACATAGAGCGATAGGTGGGATCCAAAAATTGTGTTGCAGAACCTCTTTTAGTAGTCTATTTGTTGCCTGGAAATCACTTTAAAATAGATTCTTGCATTGGAATGAAGTCCCTAGGTTCAAGAGGCAAAATATGCTTTTTGCGTTAGGTCGCCAAATACAGTGCTGAAGGAAGATCTGTCAAAATGTTCTGGTATGTGCTTGGAGCAGAGTGTATTTTTAGCCTTTTGCTGTTACAGTCCCATTGGTGTTTATAGTCTTATTTGGTAACACTTAGCAACTCTTTTGATGGAAATGTTGTCCAGACCATGCTGGATGGCAGAGGTAGAACAGCTCAGTTTAGTCTGAGTCACAGTATTTGCAGGAATTGAGCGATGGGATGAGTTGTAGCTGCGCCACTCACATGCAAACAGTCCACCCTCAGTTTCGCACTTCCCTCTCCCTGTCCAGTCCTAAGGAGTAAATGCAAGGCTGCATATGTTGTGGTGTGTTTCCTTTTATCCTTGAAAAGGGGTGCAGGGAATCAAGTTGGTGTTCAAATGAAGGGTTACACTGAAAAAATGCATAACTGAATTTCGTTGTGAGAACTTAGAGTGAGAAAAAATGTCACAGTGTGTGCTCAGAGCTTTCCTGTCCCCCTTGAAAATTTAGGGCAAAGGTTGAGCTGATATTCTTGAAAATACAGAATTGTGTCTGAAAATGATATCTCAGTGTTCAAGACAAATATTGCGTCATTAACATGCAAACAAATCTGGTTGAACTTGCCTTTTACGAACACTGCGAGTGCCTATGCAAGCTGAGTGCCTATTCATATATTTGCTTGCTTGCTAAGGTTGCCAAGTCTTCTGAGGTTCATTCCCTGAAAATGAAAATGTACTGCCTTCAAGTCGATTCCGACTTATGGCAACCCTATGAAGAGGGTTTTCATGAGGCTGAGAGGCAGTGACTGGCCCAAGGTCACCCAGTGAGCTTCATGGCTATGTGGGGATTCAAACCCTGGTCTCCCAGGTCATAGTCCAACACCTTAACCACTACACCACACAGGCAATTTGTAACCCTGACAGTTAAAAACATACAGTAAAATTACTGCAAAATTGACTGTCCATAGGTTTCCTTTACTATCCATAAGAATGTAGTGGCTCATCTCCCTTCATGAGAAAGCACCTTGCCCTGGTGTCATTCTTGCTGGAAGCCCTATCTCTCACAGTGCTTAGAGAATCAGACTAGGATTGGGGAGATGGAGTTTCAAATCCCCTCTCAGCCATGGATCTCGCTGGGTGACCTTGCAGCAATCGCTATTTCTCGGCCAACTTCACAGGGTTGTTATGAGGGTAAATGGGAGAGAGAGAACTGCCTTGAGCTCCTTGGAGGAGAAGATAGAAAACAAATGCAATAAATAAATTAAAGTAGGGCTGGGGAGCCTCTGACCTGCAGGCCAGTCTAGATCGCCGGGCGGTCCAGTTTGGCCCATGAGGCCATTTCCCCAAACCACATCCAGCTGTCCATCATCTGACATCACTGGGTGACATCAGCTGATGGGCAGAGGGGTTCAGTTCTCCGTTCTCTGCACTGCCAGTACCTTACAGGAACTGTCACACAGCCAAAGCAGTAGGATTCAACCCTCGATCATCAGCTGAGGAGCAGGGTTTAAATCCTGTTCAGTTTGGCTGTACCTACCAGTGTCCTTGCTGGGAACTGCAGAGAGCAGGACCGAGCTCTCTGCTCATCAGCTGCTGAGCGAAGTGTTCAGCCTTGCTGGGTGCTGCTTTGCCAGCGCATTTCCTGTGGAGAGCGTGGGGGTGAAGTGAGCTCCCCCCCCCCCGGTCAACTTTCAGAGGTGGAAGGGAACGCCCATCTGTTTAAGTTGGCCCACACAGTGTGGAGGACACAAAGATCTGTCCCATCTGACCAAAAAAGTTCCCCACCCCTCAATTAAAGACTACCTCACCCTGAAACCCCTGAGAACTGTAATTTATAGTTGGTTCAAATTTTTCTTTTTGTTGCAGGCCCCACTTGCCACTCTAAAATGGAAATTTCAGCATAGAAATGTTATACTACTGTTGGAAGGCATTTTTATAATAATAATAATAATAATAATAATAATTCGTATTTGCTGCATGCTTCAGAGTGCAAAAGGCAACAGTTGATCTATTTATATATCCAGACATCTGGGGAGGGGGAAGTTGCCTCCACTTATGTAATATATTGTGTTGTAGGTAACAGTAGTAAAACATTTTTTAAAAAACATTTGCACGATTATGGCCAGGCTATAGCTGAACATTATGTAACTGAACAACAGCCAAGTTCATAGGAGCCTGGTAACGCCATGCAAGACTGAAGTTTCAGGCGAAGCAGTTTCAGAGTAACCAGGATAGAGGCAGGAGAGGAAAGTTGAGGTTAATCTCTGGATAGTAGACACAATAGCGATAGATTAGGGCCAAAGTACATACCGTGACAATGGCCAGCCTGGGTCATGTGCTTGCCCCATTCAAGCATAAAGCATGTGGGATAGGAACTGTATTTTTAACATTAAATTAGGTGTGTGGGTGAGGAGCGCTGAGCCCTCCCCTGCCTTGACTCCCTGCTGTCAGTCAGTCCCAGCAGTTTCCTTGCTAGCCTTGACATCCTTATTGGAAGCAAATGGGGCTGGAGAGAGAAAAGTACCTACAGCGACAGAGCATATTGTGGCGGCAAAATACAAATAGCATAAACCAATAAAGTTGAAGGTGAGATAACGCATCTGTGCAGCCACAATGGTGCCATTCCCTGATCTTGAAGGATTCCTGGCATGCAAGGCTGCTTCTCTGGGCCCTTTCTATTTAGGGCAGGCGACCAGAATGGTGTGTTCCTCTCCTTCTGACACCAGGAATGTGTATTGTAGTATCACCGTGCTGTTCTCCTCTTGCTTAAAAGTGATGGAAAGGAAGGATGAACAGCAGGGGAGCTAGATCTGAAGAGCTGACTTGCAAAGCTGTGCTTGGGGGGAGTTTGGTCCAGAGTACTGTTGCTTCATTGTGCATAGGATGAGACAAGGAATACAATGGCTGCGAAAAGGAAACTCCAAGAGAGGTAGCGGTATAGGCGGTGGATTGTGGGTGCCACCAAGGGCAGTAGTGTGGGAGACCAATAGCTGTTCTGCCGCCCTATTCATTTCAGTGGGGCATGCACAGTAGAATGTCCCAGGGGATTGTGCTCTATGTCAGTTTGAAGGAGTGGATGAATTGGTTGTGATTTTGATTTTATGTCTCATGAGCCAAAATGTCTGGTTCTTAAAAAATAAAAAAAATAAAAACGAGGAGGACGACCATTTTGACACACTCCATGGGACAAACCAGACAGGGTGGGAATAGCTTGGGTTCTTTATGTTCATGTGTGCCACAGTTACATATAAAGCAGCACTTTACTTGTTACCCCAAAAGGGAAGCACGGGTGAAAGCACTGACCAGTCAGTCGCATGACATCTGGAATATCCTACAGCTAGGGCTGATGGGAGTTGAAGTCGAACAACATTTGGAGGGCCACAGCTTCCGTGCTACCTGTTCTACAATATTTCATTTCATTTCAATATCTGACCATAATTAAGAGACCACTTGTTTGTTTTTTATTTTAAAATTTTATTATGTTACATTTCTACCAAAAGTATCCCAAGGTTTCTAATGAAATTGGCTTAAAACAATAAAAAGTACAATCTTCAGATGACTAAAACATCAGGTAAAACAGCTGCTAATTAAACCATTTATACACCTTTGTCCGAAAAATTCATGAGCAATTAGAACTGTGTGGAGATGTTGCTGAAAGGAGATAAAAATGGATTTAGTGAACATAGGGAAGGCAATCCTCAGGCTAGGTTCCATACCTGGCCTTGATTGTTACACCTTTAGCCTCTGATAGCAGGGACTCCAGGAGCAGGACTTCCAGGAAAAACCTCAACACGCAGGCAGCATTTTAATTCTTCCATGGAGTAATAATGCTGTGCCTTGCCTTGCCATATGCTTCCCTCAGTGCCTAAGAGGAATATGCTCCTCCTGGCTTCATTTCTGTAGATGGCAAGGGCTCTTCTTTTCTCACAGGCCTTTGGCGCCTGAGATTGTTCTGCTTTTTGTTACTGCCCCAGGTATACATGTGGGCTCTGATGATTTGTACAGGTGACTTTGGCTATGGGATGGTGCAGTCTGTAATTGTGAACTGTCCACTAGAGTCCAAGTTTATCCAGGGAAGCGGTAAATGAGGTTTAATATATATCCCATATCTTGTGATTCGTGTTTCCATTAGACGTCTTTCCGTTCTGTAGACTTAGAAAACACATTGTACAGACACTGGCAGAAAGAAGATTGTTGGTCAGCTGCCACTTAGAATCCAAGTTTGCTTTGTTTTTCTCAGGCAAAATGTATATAAGGATACTGGCAGGCATCTTGGATGTCGTTTAAATGTGGGGTATCATTGTTATGGATAACCACGTAAGACATTTTTGCAATATTAAGTGGTATATTTAAATAATTTTAAAAATCTAGAGAGACCAGATACAGAACAAATGAAATTATAGGCTTGTTCCTAAATTGATTTTATGACTTCCAGCTGAATGCATGAAGTGTCTCCATTCTTGTGTATGGTACTTGAGATGAAGCAAAGGGTGATAGTTCAATGATAAGATCAATGATAAGATCGTATAATTTAGGGGCAATGTTGTGGACGAGTTACAGAGCACATGCAGGTCCCAGCTTTGAACCCTGACATCTTCGGTTAGAAGGACATTGTTTAGCAGGGTTCTGCCTGGCAGCTGCAGTGATAACAGTAGGACTAGAACAGCCAATGACCGAACCTGTTCCAATCTGTTCAACATGTTCAAACCTGTGGCTCATTCACATATTCATTCTACTACCCTGCTGTCTTTCAGTGAACTCAGAGTGACTTGCTTGTAGTTCTCAAGTGGCCGTTTATCCAAGCAGCTTATGGGCCCATGCCTGATTAGCCTTCGCAGAAGACTTGGGTCATCTGCCTTTGGACTATTCAGGGGTGATATGTCATATGAGTGATACGAGTTAAAGCCTCATGAACTTAAGTCTGTGTTTAACTAGTAATGAACATGCATTACGTAGTAATGAACTAGTAATGAACATGGAGGACTGGTGAAGTGCCGGACAACTGGAGGAGAGCTAATGTTGTCCCTGTCTTCAAAAAGGGCAAGAAGGAGGAACCGGGGAACTACAGACCAGTCAGCCTAACATCAATCCCTGGAAAAACTCTGGAGCAGATTATAAAGCAGTCAATCTGTAAGCACCTTGAAAGCAATGCAGTGATTACTAGGAGCCAACATGGATTTATGAAGAACACATCCTGCCAAACTAATCTCATCTCATTTTTTGATCGGGTAACCTCCCTTGTAGACTGTGGGAATGCTGTGGACATAATATATCTTGACTTCAGCAAAGCTTTTGACAAAGTGCCCCACGATATTCCGATTATCAAGCTAGCTAAATGTGGGCTGGATGAAACAACTATCAGATGGATCCACAGTTGGATCCAGAATCGTACTCAAAGAGTGCTTATCAATGGTTCCTTCTCAAACTGGGCAGAAGTAACGAGTGGGGTACTACAGGGCTCAGTCCTGGGCCCAGTGCTCTTCAACATTTTTATTAACTACTTGGATGAGGAGGTACAAAGCATCATTATCAAATTTGCAGATGATACAACGTTGGGAGGCATAGCTAATACCGTGGAAGACAGAAACAAAATTCAAAGGGACCTTGATAGACTGGAGCATTGGGCTGAAAACAACAGAATGAAATTCAACAGGGATAAATGCAAAGTTCTACACTTAGGAAAAAGAAACCAAATGCACAGTTATAAGATGGGGATACTTGGCTCAGCAGTGCGACATGTGAGAAGGATCTTGGAATTGTTGTTGTTCACAAGCTGAATATGAGCCAACAGTGTGATGTGGCTGCAAAAAAGGCAAATGCTATATTAGGCTGCATTCACAGAAGTATAGTTTCCAAATCGCATGAAATATTAGTTCCCCTCTATTCAGCACTGGTTAGGCCTCATCTTGAATACTGCATCCAGTTCTGGTCTCCACACTTCAAAGAAGGATGCAGACAAACTGGAACGGGTTCAGAGGAGGGCAACAAGGATGATCAGGGGACTGGAAACAAAGCCCTATGAGGAGAGACTGAAAGAACTGGGCATGTTTAGCCTGGAGAAGACAAGACTGAGGGGAGATATGATAGCACTCTTCAAGTACATGAAAGGTTATCACATAGAGGAGGGCCGAGATTTCTTCTCAATCATCTCAGAGTGCAGGACATGGAATAATGGGCTCAAGTTGCAGGAAGCCAAATTTCAACTGAACATCAGGAAAAACTTCCTAACTGTAGAGCCATATGACAATGGAACCAATTACCTACAGAGATAGTGGGCTGTCCGACACTGGAGGCATTCAAGAGGTAGCTGGACAGCCATCTGTCGGGAATGCTTTGATTTGGATTCCTGCATTGAGCAGGGGGTTGGACTCGATGGCCTTATAGGCCCCTTCCAACTCTACTATTCTATGATTCTATGTGTGAACATCTCTTTAGTTTCTTGTTTTGGCCAGTCAGTTGTTTTGAATGTTTTGCAGCTCTGCAGTCCTCAGGGTTCTTAAACAGCAATAGGACATAATAATGCTCTAGTACTGTGTTTGTTTATTCCAGATTTCATTGCACAGGGTAAGATCCTTGATTGCAGCCACAGTGTGTAGATTATTTGCTCCTTTTAGAGAGGCCCCTCACCCTCAGAGTTCAGTTTCTCAGAGGGCCTACCAAGGGGGAGTCATGCAGTTCACACATGTCAAGAGGCAATAATGGATGCAGTCCCAAGCAAAGATGTTTCTATTTATTTTAGGGGCTTGATCGTTGGGAGGAAAGAAGTTGGATGAGAGGGAAAAGCTCAACCCGTGTCCCACCGATGTAGGCACTTATGTGGGATGGGCTGCAGTTCACTGTTTGAGCACATGTTTTGCAAGCAGAAGGTCCCACCTTCCATTTTAAAAGGACCTCTGGTAACAGATCAAGGAAAGACCACAGAAAGAGCTGGCCAGTCAGAGAACAACACTGAACCAGGATTTGGCTGAGTAAATGATGTTAATACATTGATAACTCCACCATAGAGGAACTGGACCCAGCATCAGCAGCCTTGGGCAGTTACTGATGCTGTTCCTTTGGTACCCCTTTCTGGTACTCTAAACAGTTCTGGACAGCAACCACTGGTAATTGCCCACAGTGCCCTGGAGCAAAGTCACATCACTCTGTGACATTGCAGGCTACAGTGGTGGCCCACATTCATCAGAGACGTGTTGTTGCCCTGGAGTTCTCCAGAAGGCCTGCCTGTCTGCTCCCACATGTGGAGAGGAAGGGCTGCCTGTCCACCAACGTAGGGGTGGCCCCCAGATGGCACCATGCTGAGAGCATTTGCACTCCTCCTGTAGCTAAGATGCACCAATATAGTGTGAAGACATTTGATATGTGATCTTTTATTATACAAGTTATTATGATATTATCCTGCAGATTTGGGCAATGCAAAAAAAAAAAAAGTCCTCATTCTCTTGAGGGTTTACCTGACTCTGATAAGGTTGGTTACCTGTCTTTGGGAGCCTGGAAGAAAAGAAACTGCACACATTATGAGAGAGTGTCCTCGGTCAAATCAGAGAACACCAGCCCACCTATAGTAGTCTGGTTATTAAGAGGTAGCTCATGTGCTCACAGCTCTGTGCTATGGATGATTCTTTACTGGGTGGTCATGTAGAATAAGAGTTAGGAACAGGCACAGTCCCATCTGGGATGGTTTACTCTTTCCCCAACCCTGATGTTGAAGTGGGATGTGTTCCCATTTTGTTTATTTTTTTAAAAAAACTCCTTAAGGTGGTATTGAATTGTCAAGAAATGAAATAAAAAAGCCAAGCCTGCAGGAACTCCAAAGCAACTGTTCCACAACAGGCATTTAGCTGGTTCAGCCACCTGGACTTTGCATGACAAAGAGCAGGAAGCAAGGCCCAAAGAGCCCTGTTAATAGCCACACACGGAAATCTCAGGAGCAAGGTGGTCTCACCTCTCGGCCTTTAATGAGTGTGGGAAACTGACTGACCACCCACTGAGAGGTGCTGAGATGGGGCAAGCTTCAGGGCAATTTCGTGCCCAATACAAAAGAAACCCTATTGTGGATGGGGGTGGGGGTGAGACTGTGTGTGTTATAATGATTATTTGCATTCCGCAATGTTACATTGAAAATACCACCCATGCCATTCTGGTGCTTCCCATAAGCTCATTTTAAAAGCAAATCTTACCAAACTTATAATCCTGAACTCAGAAACGCTTGCTTAACAGCTCTCTAAATTTTCATGGTGATATGCAAAATAGTCAGAGAGAATAGAGAGTTCAAAATGTAAAACAAGAGGAAAGAAAATCCAGACCCCTGGTGGACTTTTTCTGTCAGTGGTCTTAAAATCTGCTGAAATTAATTAAAAATCAGCCATGTTCACAGAGTACCTGTAATCCTTTTACTGACCTTACCCCATACTCTGACCTTCATCTTCTGCAGTTTAAAAGTTAAAAAATGCATGGCTGATTTTTAATTAAGATATTTAACATTTAAGTCAATGATAAGTGCTGGCATACTCAGTAAGAACCAACTGTCAGTGTTCTAAAAGCCAGACTCTCAGCAGCTTGGCTTGGCTAATCAGGGGGCCACACCCACACCAGACCTTTATTTCACCTTAGATAGTCATGGCTCCCCCAAAGAATCCTGGGAAGTGCAGTTTGTGAAGGGTTCTAAGAGTTGTCAGGAGACTCCTACTTGCCTGACAGAGCTCCAGTGGCCAGAGTGGTAACAGTAAGCCCATCTTCTGGGATTGCAGGTCTGTGAGGGGAATAGTGAGTTTCCTAGCAGCTGTCGTCAATCTTCACAAGCTACATTTCCCAGGATTCTTTGGGGGAAGTCATGGCTGTCTAAAGTGGGGGGGGGAAGTCTGGTGTGGATGTGGCCAGGGACAGCTTTGGTTTAAATTTGGGTGGGAGACTTCATGTGCCTGCTATCAAATAAAAAGGTGGGGAAACCCTGAAAAACAACAATACTGTTCACAAGGTTTTCCTTTTGGAAGGGAAAGGGGCTTTCCCTCCGCCCAGTGCCCCCCACCCAACTTCCTCCCTTCTCCTTCTTCCCTCCCCTCCCCCCTCCCTGCCCCTCCCCCAGGTCAGTTTCACCTTTTCTAAGCATGATTGTAAAGGAGTAAATCCCATTGAACTCAAAAAGCAAGCAAATGATCAAACCTGCCCTCCCCTCCTCCTCCCTCCTATCCCCTTCCTGTTGCCCCTTCCTTCACCTCTCCCACCATTGCCCCTTCCCTTCCCCCTCTTTTCCTCTCCTCTCCCCTCCCCCTTTTACCCCTCCCCCATGGTCAGTTTTACTAATCATGATTGCACGGGAGTAAATCCCACTGAACTCAATAAACATGCATATGATCAGACCTGCTTTCCCCCTCCTTGTCTCTCCTTCCCCTCCCCTCCTTCCTTACCCCTCTTCCTCACCTCTTCCTTCTCCCCTGCCCACTCTAGCCCTCCCTCCCTCCCTCCTGTGTGGTCAGTTTCACCTATCCTAAGCATGATTGCAGGAAAGTAAATCCCACTGAACTCAATAAGCATGCAAATGATCAAACCTACCTTCCTTCTCCACTCCCCCTCCCTCCAAGTTCCATCCCCCCTGCTTTCCTGCCATCTCCCCTCCCCCTCCCCAATGGTTAGTTTCACCTATCCTAAGCATGATTGCAGTGGAGGAAATCCTGTTGAACTCAATAAGCATGCAAATGATCAATCCATTCTCAGTAAACTTGCACAGGATCCCATTTCTTACCTCCCAGATTAAAAAGCAGAGAAATTCACTAACAGACAAAAAAACACATTTGGGTTGGTCAGTCCAATCCCTTCCTGTGTAGCTTGGGAGAATTTGGTAGCATGTGCCTCTGAGCATATGGTGAGTGGTGGCAACACCTGCCATCTCCAAAGATGGAGAATTACATTTTTGTATGTCTATTGGTGTTCTTCTTACTTTGCTTCTTTCCTGTGTTACTATTATTTCAGCCCAAATAACAGAGGTTTCCTATAGTAAATCATTTTCTTTTGCTTCTGTTTCTGTGAATATGTGAAATACAGCAACATTTTGCATAATTTGCACTAAAAAAACTCCAAAAACAATTGTGGAATAATGGCACTGACTATTCTGCACAATAGTCTCCAGTGGACATGAGATTCAACTATTAATGCACCCAAAATAGAAATAGAGCAAAACCTCCAATTTGAAACACAAAAGTCTGTCTTCACCATCATATGACACTGACTAGTAAAAAGGTTTTGAAATTAATGAAAATAAATTTATTTTTAAGATGAATAATAAACAGGATGAACAGATTTCTAGGATGAATAATGAGAGAAATAACATTTTTAGGTTAGTTTCTCTATAGAAATAATAGTAACACAGGAAAGAAGCAAAGTAAGAAGAACACCAACAAACATACAAAAAATGTAATTCTCCATCTTTGGAGATGGCTGGTGTTGCCACCACTCACCATATGCTCAGAGGCACATGTTACCAAATTCTTCCAAGGTACACAGGAAGTGGATTGGACTGTGAAAGACCAACCCAAATTGTGTTTGCATTTTGACAAATTTGTAGGGCAGTCCAATATCTCAGAGAGGAGTTCAGGTCTCCTGCTCCCCTGGTGCATTCACTGCAGCTGCCCAATTTCCCTGCTTTTTAAAGTTTGATAGAAATATCTGTTGGCTATAGGTACATTCTTAAACCGCAAGGTTTTTTTGTCTATTAACATGGTCAAAACCTCTTTACAGTGGGTAAGATTATCTTGGGCAGCAGTGCTGGAAAAGCTGATTGCTTGTCTATAATCGCTTAGCAGCTTCAGTGTATAGCTTATATATAAAAAAATGATATTGATCTACCTACCTGAATAGAAGTTCCAGAATAAATTTAGAATGGCTACACTAGCAGCTAAGCCAATCCTGCTTTGCTTCTCCCTTAGTTGAGGGGGGAAATAACCATGGAGTGGCTGGCATAGCCTTATCATTGGAGCCAGAGCTTCAAACCAACCTATAATCAGAAAGCTAAAAATAAACCTTGGCTTCAGATCATGGCTGGTTTGAAAACAAACAAATCACAAGCATTGGTTCAGACGTAATGCTAAGCTAGCCACTCTGTGGTTTGTTTTCCTGCTTAACTCAAGCTCAACAGTCCTCAAGCTGCATGCACATAATAGTTAAAACAAACCACGCAGTTTGACTTACCGTTACATTTGAATGCAGCCAGTAAGCAAGTTCTTGGTCAATGAAGGAGTGGAGCATAGAGACAAGGGTTAACTTCTCCTGGAGCAGAGTCAAAAGGCACTTGGAGGGGGGACTTTCAGTGGCCAGCCAGAACGGGGAGGAGAACCTTCCACCAACCTTCAGTTCTGACTCTGATGCCAGTGAGTTAACAGAGTCTGCACCTGGCTCCTTTATCTCCACCCTGGGGGCACAGGGGCCTAATGTTTTCTTTGAAGACAAAGACCTCTTTTCTTCCTTTTCTTTTCACTCTCTCACCGGCTGAGACTAGCAGGAGAGGGGAGAAGCTGCTCTGCCGAGCAATGTTTGTTAGGGCAAAAGCAGCAGAGGTCAGTCCCAGGCCCCTTCTAGCCCTACTTGGGCTCATAGGAAATAGAGTCCCTTGCCTCCTGATATCCACAGTTGACAACAGCAGGACACCTTTGCTTAAGCAGCTTAGCTGTGCCACTCCTCAGGTACCACTTTCTTCTTTGGTGTGTGTCAGAGGAGACGTGCCTTCTTCCTGGAGCCAGCACTCGAGGAGGCATGGCCTCTGGCAAGAGGGATTTATCCCTTAGTGGAGAGGAGTCAGCCAGTTCAGATGTGGGAACTCTTTTAGCCACTGCCATTCTGGAATCCCTGATAGGAGCAGTTTCACTTTCACAACTCCCTTCTACTCAGTAGGGGGATAAGCCACTTCCAGAGGGAGAGGCAAGAAGCAAGCTGAAGCCCTGCCTGCAGCTATGTTCTCATGGCTCACTAAGGAGATGGCAGCTTCCCTAGCCAAGCACTGGTCCCACACTCACAAAAAGAGACATCCCAGATGCAGGAAAGCCTGTTCCCCTTCATTCTCATCCCTTCCCTCTTCTAGGGACAGTCCAGCTAGAGAGAAGGAGAAGAGAAGGTGCACAGAACTCATGCCCTGGTTCAAACACAGGATCAATAAAAAGGAGCAAAAAAGAGGTTAAGTGCCACCTTTTCCCCTTGGCAACCAGAGCTCCTAGTACCTCCAGTCATGTGTCTCTGAGCCCAGATCCTAGCTTCCCTTTCTGAGTCATCAGAGTTGGGGGGGGCTTTCTGGAGACAATCCCCACTCTGAAACCCCTCTACTGGTCAGACTCCTTTCCCCTCCTGGTTTCCAACAGCATGTGCTCTCCAAAGAGTTCACCCCTCAACCGGTTCATCAGGGGAAAGAAGAACAGGAGGCTTTCAGATGTATTCCCCAGATCAGGGCTGCAGCACGTAACCATTTCATTCCCCAAGTTCTTCAAGAATGTTGTCAAGAAGGATGGGGACATCTGGCTAAACCACAAGCTCCTCTTTCTAAGATGCTTTATTCTCTGCCTCCTTCAATTGTGGACAGCCTCCAAGTTCCTTCCGTAGACGAGCCCTTTTCTGCCCTAGGAGACAAAACGGTAATTCCCAGGGAAGGGGTAGCATGTTAACAGATCAGGGAGATAGGGGCAGTGATGCAGCACACTGTTGTGTCCATGAATCCTCAGCCTTGGCTCTAAGGGTGGCTGCAACCAATTCCTTCATGTCCACAGCTACAATTAAGTGGGCTAGGGCACTGACTGCAGAAATCTCACATAAAGCCAAGCATGCCAAGGAGGGGCTCAACAAGCTAGCCAGAACTGCAGAACTACTTGCTGACTACTCTGTGGACACCCTTCAGTACTCGGCTTGAGCACTGGGTTATACAGTGGTAGCTAGATGTAACCTGTGGCTCAAACAATGGGAGGTAAACCATAATCCTAAGGCCAGTCTATATGTACCTCCTTTCTCAAGTGCGCTTCTTTTCAGAAAGTCCCTGGACAAGCCGCTAGTAGAAACCAAAAAGAAAAAGGCTTGCTTCCACACCCAACAAGGAGGAGTGCAAGTTGTGCAAGATGACATCTCGGTCCTTTCATCCCTTCCACCTACAGAACCACCTGTCAGTTTCACAGCCCCTGGCAATCCTCCTGGAACTCCACACAGCAGAGCTGTTCCAATCCCATGGGCAGCAACTTCAGCAAGAAGTCCCAGCTCCCAAAATGCAGTTCCAAGCAACCCCAGACATGACACCAGGAAATTTCTGGTGAAAGGCAGGCTTCAACACTTCACAGGCACATGGGCTGCCCCCACCACAAACAGCTGGGTTATGCTCTTAGATTTCACTCCATTCCAAGGGGCAAGGGGCACTTTGCTCCTCCATCATGCCCTCCAGTGGAATTCCTGGACACCATCGCTCACCTTATTGATATAGGGGCTGTGGAACCAGTACCAGCTATACAGCGTTCTTCTGAAATCTTCTCAATCTTTTTTATTGTCATGAAACACAATAATGATTTTTGCACCATTTTGGACCGGCAGTACCTAAACAAGTTCATGCAGCCCAGAAAGTTCAAGACGGAAATGCTTTGCTCCATCTTGGAGGCCATCCATCCAGGGGACCTCTTAGTGTCCTTAGTGCTCACAGAGGGGATGATGGCAGTTGTAGTCCAGCAACATCTGGACGGCCTCTAGGAGAATCATATCTGCCATTTGAGATGAGGCCAGCAGGCACTGCTCACAATTCCATCCTCATAGTAAGTGTGGCCTGTGGCAGCCAGGAGCAGGGCCTTTAGGATGAGTTGCTCTTAAGCTTTGAAACTCTGTCTGAAAATGTTTGGAAATACGTGTCGTTGCTTGGGTTTAACAACAGGTGTAAAACATTTTTTCAATGGGCATTTGGATGCTTTTGATGCATTGGATGCCCTTCTTGTGCTCCCCACACCTTCGCAAGCACATACGACGCGGACACGAGATAGGGCCTTTTCGGTGGCCACCCCTAGACTGTGGAACTCCCTTCCGAGTGAGGTGCGATCAGCTCCCTCCTTGCCGTCTTTCCGGCGACAAGTAAAGACTGTTTTATTTCAATGGGCATTTGGGATAGAGAACGACCAGGATTAAGTGTCATAGGTTTGGTGACTACATTATATGATTTTATTATTTTAAATTGTCCGCTGTTTTTAACGTATGTTTTATGGTTTTAATTTTTCTCATAGTTTAATTCTTTTTTAAAAGTATACTTCTGTATGTTTTAATGGTGTTGTTTTTACAACAATGTAAGCTGTTCTGAGTCCTATTGGAAAAAGGGCGGGGTAGAAATAAAGTTTATTATATTATTATTATTATTATTTGATGTTCTTTGGCTTTCCTTTTAGAGCTTGGTTTATCTTTAGTTGCTCTTGTTTGTTCTAAGTGTTTATTATCTGCTTTGAGTTTATGGGAAAACTACAACTATTTTAAATAAATAAAATGGCTTTCTATAAAGTACTTAGTTCATACAAAATGTTGCTATGGAGTAGGGACAAGTTTTCTACATAGCAGCCATGTTGTATTTGTGTGTGTAAAATATATATTCCCCCCCCCCCATTCTCTGGAAATGTTTTCACCATGATGACTCTTTCTTTTCTCTTTTGCAGAGAAAATAATTAATGGCCAAGACTATGAAGTTATGATGCAGATAGACTGTGAAGTGATGGACACCAGAATCTTGCACATCAAAAGCTCCTCCATCCCTCCTTACCTTCGAGAACAGCAGAGAAACCATACAACGTCTTTCTATGGCTCTCCTCCAACTGTTCCAGAGGCAGCTCCTGCTGTGAGAGCCATCACTGAGTCACCACAGTAGGCTTCAAAAGCCAGGCTTAATACCCTGGAATAACCATTTGCCCCTGCTCACCCTTAATAGGGCTGCCATGGCACATTCCAGGCAGCATACCACAATCAACATGAGGCTGTTGGATCTGCCAGTGATGGGGGAAGATTCTGAATCCCAGCCACAAGACCACTCCTAACCCAATCCCTCCACACTGCCTTGTACCATTATTACTGTTTCATTAACAATTTCTGTTCCACTGTCATTTGCAAGGTGTTTTTAAATCCTTACTCGGTCGGTGAGGTGGGGCCTTGCTTGTGTTGATTTGACCAATGAAAAAGGAAAGAGAGAGAGAGAACTCAAGGAGCTCCAGGCTGTTGTGGTATGTTCGTAGTGGGTTGTAAATGAGGGTCTCCCACGGCACTCTCTGCTAGACAGCCTACTTCTAGTGCTTGCTTCATTTTTCCAATGAACCTCAGGACAACAGTTGTATTACACATGGGGATGTTTTGGTGATGCTGCCTTTTATCCATCACTCAGTAATATATAGTTGCTGGAAAGTTATTCTTTCCCCAGCTGGTGGGGCTATAGAAGTTTGGAGTGCTGCCTGGAATGTGGTTGGACATGTCTTATGATTATCTGTTGGCTGGGGCTTGTGACATCACTGATCAGCAGCCATCTTTTGAACATAAGCTTGCAAAGAGGAAGCTGACACTGGCTGTAGAAGAGCTACTTGTCCGTTACACACAGATTCACACACCCTGTGGCCAGTCTTCAGTTTGCTGAGCTCTACTTGGCAATTGTAGCTAAATGCACTTAAGACCTGAACGGGTGGGAGGCTTCTTCTCCACATTTTGCTCTATGCTGGAAGTCTTCTCTTTGCAGGTTTCCTCTCATACTTGATTTTAGTTTTTTTATTAGCCTAGGGAAGCACTTTCCCTTCTCATAAATCCATTACCCGTGGGCTTGGGACATGCAGGGATAACCTGCAAAATGCTTAAATGTAATAGGAACACTGCCTGGACAGATTGTCTGGATAAGACCATAGAACACCTTGTAATAACTCAGGGATTTGCAAAAGGGAGCCAAAGCAAATGTGTGCTGGGGAGCAATTGTAGGTCTGCAGATGTGCCCCCCCCAACATGACAAAGGGAATAGTTTCTAGCCTCCTGGAAAATGTTTAGGCAGCTGGGAATGGGTGTGCCCCTTCAGCAAGATGCAAAGGCTACCAAAGCCAGAGTCAGTGAAGTGTTCACACTGCTAGATCAATGACAGCAGGTTCTCTATCTTCCCCCACCTCCTCCTTTGAAGTAGGTGGGCATATTGAGTACCCATATTGGGATGTATTTTGAAATTGTCAGTGAGGGAAGAGAGAATGTGTTGCTGTTGTAGAAGATGGATGAGGGGACAAGGTACAGGCTCAGTGCATCAGGGACTAAAATGTTTGCTTTTTAATTTATTGTGTTTTTTTATTTGTGTGCTGTCCTTCAATATAAATATGCTCAAGGTTGCTTATGCAATAAGGTTAAGCCTTGTGAGGAGGCAAGGGTGGTGTGCTGTGTATCTATGAAGTAAATGTTCGAAAGAATATGGCTCACAGCTGGAAGCTATGGATAAAAAAGGCTGCCTTCTTTCTAAAGAAACGTTGCTTCTCATTAGGTGAAGGAGAATATGTCAGAAGCATATCTGTGTGTGCTTGTCAGCAAGGAAGAGAATATCCCCATTGCCACAGACTCGGTGCAGCCATTACAAAACCAGCAATAACTTCTCTCCTTTGTTTGGCCTCCCTTGCTGTCTATCTCTAAAATGTAGTCTCCAAAACTTGAAGTCATGGTCAAAACCATCAGATCTACCACAGGGAAATAAAGAGTCAGTTCAGACATCCCACTTGCCACTTCCTTTCTGCAAATAATGCTTGCGTGAGTGGCCTGCTCACATGAATGTCAGATAAGCATACCTGGAAAGTCACAGTAGAAGCTCCTGTGAATGGGGTGTGCCAAGGACACAGAAATCCCAGCTTATAGAACCAGTTGCTGTAACGTCTGTAGCTATGCGGGCAGACTCATGGGTGTATGTACACCCCTTGATGACTGGCAGTGGGATGTATTAAATTGCCCCATTGTATTTGAGGGATTTGACAGTTGTAGTTATTTCATTCAACAGATATATGGCGTATCACAGGAGTACACACCTCTGCTCAATTGTTTTGTTCAAATGAGCTGGTAAATAATTAAATCTAAGTATCTGTAACTAATTGTTTTTATTGAAAGAACTTACTAGTTACCTTTCTAACAAAGCATCAAAAGTGACATACATAAAATATAATAAAAACAAACAGTATAACAAAATAATGGCAAAAAATCATTGGAAAGCATCAAACCTTAAAATCCTTAAAATTACAAAACAGAAAACCAAGAGCCAGCTGATGAATCATAGAATCATAGAGTTGGAAGGGGCCTTGTAGGCCATCGAGTCCAACCCCCTGGTCTTCAGTTAAGAGTTTTTAACTGGTGCCTATAAATCAGCATGGTTGTTCCAAAGGAGAGGTGTCACCACTGAAAAGGCCCTTTCCTCAGTAGCCATCTATCTCTCCTCCACAGCCAGGAATACCTAGAGAAAGGAGCCCATATTCTTCCCGATTCAGATCTTCCCCATCTTCTCCTGCCTTTGTTGCCTCCCGTTACAGCTGTAGATTGAAAGCTTTTCAGGCCAAGGACCTGTCTTCATTAGTTTGTGTATCATTTATATAGTGCCATAATCCACATTGATGGCACTATATAAATGATAATGTCTGAACCAGCTCTTAGTTTTCCACGGTGCTGGAAGAAAGCTTTGCCTTGCCAGAACCTTACCACACAATAGATTGAATCTGCCTGTTACAGCATTTATCTCTGTGACTGGAACTCCATCATAAATTGACCTGATCCTTTCACAGCATCTCAGGGTCTCCAAGAAAAAAAGTTTTCAGTGTCTGAGCACAGAGAGATTCAGCTTCATTTTTCCTGCAGAGGAAACTTGTTGGCTCATAGTAGGAGCTGAAGAATGTTTCGTAAACATTCTTGTATTAAGGAAGGCATTGTTCACTTGGATCCTGAGATTTTTCTCTGTGCGCCACGATGCGTGAAGAGTGTTATCCCATTAGCTGTTCCCTGTAGACAGCCTTGTTATGTGCAGTTTGATACTGATGAAAATAAACACAAACATTTTTTGAAGGATGCTTTCTTTGGGGGGAGCTGGGGAATGAACAAGTTGTTTTTTGAAAGTTAGGGCACAATCCTGTAGGAAGTTCACTGTGCTGGATCTCTTGTATAGTTTGATGATAAACCTTTAGGTACTTCCTTCTGCTTTTCAGAGTTATCTGGTCCAAAAGCAGTTTTCGCACAGGTGAACTTTTTCTGTGCCTTCTTCATTAAAGTGTGGTTTTAAGGTGCATTTAGAATCTTGCTGAGTTTTTTGGCCCCACCAACCAAATCAGGCATCTGCTGTCTTAATTATCGACTAACATCTGTAATTCACCCAACATGCTCTCTTGGAGAGGGCAGATGTGTCCTAATTATGCATAATACCGAGATCCTCATGGATGCCTACTATACCAGGCTGGCAAAATCCACCTTGTGCTAGGACTATTCTTGTACTATTGGCATATGGGACTCTTATTCAAGACATTACAGTATGAACCAGAACAATGTTCTGTTTGGTTTAATAGGAATCTTGTCCTTTATTTTAAAAGCCTTTTCCTTCTTCTTAAGGAGCTTTATTCATCTCTGGTTTAGCCAATGTGAAAGTCACTGATTTCAGCTGTCCTCCTGCCAGCCTCAGCATGTCCGCAATTGGCCACCTGCCCTTGGCTTAACACATGGTCAGGGTTACTTTTTTCTTGCTGTGCTGGAAACATACAACTCTCACAGAACACGTTATTAAAAGCAAACAGAAAACCTCCCTATCAGAAGCTAAGTGGAGACCATTTTCTGAGAAGCTGATCTCACCAAGGTCCATAGAGTACATTTACCTCTTTGTGTTTTTCCCTTACTTAAACCAATTTTCCCCACAGGCAGGAGAGTGTGTTAACAACCCCCAGACAAGCTTAAAGTGGCATCTTAAACATTGTCTTTTACAAAGTTAAATTATTTTCTTGTTCCAGGATTGGGTTCTTTCTTTTCCAAGTCTGAACAAGAAAATTATTTGTACTGTTTGTATGCACTGGTTTTGAGGTGGGATAGAGTTTTGATTTCTCTCTGTGTGTGTACCTGGGATGATGCATCTGCTTTGGATATAGCCTGGGCATGAAGGCATCCTATAGCCAAGATGTCAGAATGAGGGACTACTTCTGTGTCTGTTCTTTAGAAGATAAAAAAATAATTTATTTATTTATTTTATTTTTTATTTTTAAACCTTATATACCGCCCGACTAGCAATAGCTCTCTGGGCGGTGAACATAAATACAATAAAATACAATATAGTACAAAAACATCACAATCTAAAATCAAATTTCACAATCTAAAAACTGCATAAGCTAAAATCAAATTACAAACATTACAATCATTAACAAAAAAAACCCCATTAAATGTAGAATGTGACATTTGGTTTTATTGCCTGCATTTAGTACACATCCTATGTTACAGCACTGTCCCCAGTATGATCATGTATATGTTTATTTTATTCATATAGAGATTTATATCCCACTTTACTAGTGCCTATGCACTGCTAATAGCAAACTCGGGTAGCCAAGTGCCAACAGGATCACTGAGAAACAAGAGGTAGGTTTCAGCACATTCAGGTGAATCCCAGTATATGCAGAAGTATAAAACATTTTTTAAAACCCCAAGGGGGACAGCCCCCACCACTGAAACAGGCCAACAAGTATGTTGGTATTGGCCTGTTAGAGCCATGGAATACTTTGTCAATTGGAAAAGAAAAACAGATTGAGGGAAGAAGGGATTAAGACCTTTTCGTAACCAGTAACGGAGGAGGGCATGGCTAGCATCCAGAAGCGTGTGTACATGTGCATGCACATTTCAACATTTTGTTGCAGATCCCACTCTATAGCAATGTTCCCCATACCTGCAAAGGAGTCTGTTTACTTTGTCTCATGGTGCATCATTAACACTGGAGGAAGAAGATGTCAGAAAGCCAAGAGAAAGGGGAAACCAATACATTGCATTTGGGAAACCTGGGGCCTTTCACTTGGGGGGCAGCCTCCTTTTCCCTAAGTGTGCCTTCTCCCTTAGGAACTGCAGTGGGGGAAAACACAATAGTTGTTGGAACACAGACAGGTAGTGGGATAGAATCAAGGGGCTGCGAGAAAGGAAAGCCCGCACAGCCTTCTTGGACTAGGAGACAGTTGGTGGAATACAGTGGCTAAGGCTAACTATCACCTACCTACTTGGTTAAATGGTCTACCTTTATGGCTGCATTTTCCTATATCTCCCTGCCACTGGTGGGTATTTTGCTAGTAATAAATAATAACCATGCTCAGTAGGCACATCATGAAATGCAACTCTCGGTATGTTACAGTTCTGTGGAGGAAAGCTAGTCAGATATTAATACATCTTCAAATTGGTTTAATGATTGTGCAATTTCAACTAACCTCCACTTTAGTGGAGACATACATTCAGATGTTGATAAGAGCTTGCAGTCCCAAGCTTGCAGAAAGTTCTGTTGACTTCAGAATGATCACTGCTAAATAATAATGCCTGTGATCTGGTTGAGCATCAACATCACTAGTGACAATAAGTAATTGTGCCTTTGGAGCTGTTAGGGGATGACCCAGCCAAGGTTAAGCACTTTGATTGATTGATTTCTATCCCACCCTTTTCCCAGTAGGAGCCCAGGATTTAAGCCTGATCAGATCATGCACTCCTGGTAAGGCTCAATTACCTATTTTGGAGAGTTGAAGTAAACGCCATCGGAGAAGTTCTACCAATCAAATATATGCAGAAATTATGGAATCATATTGTTGGAAGAGATGAGACTATGGATGTCATGTAGTCCTGCCCGTTGCAGGCTCTACAATGCAGGATGCAACTATAGCTTTCCTGACGCCTACTATCTTCCAAAGCAGTCTGATGTTCTGTCAAGCAGTTTATACCATTAGGAAGTTTCTCCTAATATTCACCTGAAGTCTGTTGCCCTTCCACTTTCACCCATTGCTTCTAGTCCTGCCCTCTGGAACAACAGATAACTAATCTGCTCCATCTTCTCCATGAGAGCCCTTCAGATATTTAAAGATGGCAGCGAGATCTCCCTTTAAACTTCTCCAGCTCTTTTCAGTCATTCCTTATGGAACTTGGTTTAAGGACCTCCTGGTTGCCCTCCTCAGGACATGCTCTAGTATGTCAGTGTCCTTCTTAATGTGCGGTATTGTATTGGACGTTGACCAAGGTTACCAGATGTATCGTAACCAGAGTTTGTGTTAATGTTGTGAGAAATACTGATGATTCCTATAGGAATTGTGTGGAGCCACCATTAGAGCATGATCTAGGCAAATTAATCATTCAAATTTTTTGAGTCATGTTCAGTACTAGTCTTACTCAGAGTAAACCCATTGAAGTTAATAGACATGACTAACTTAGGTTCCTTGATTTCCATGGGTCTACTCTGTGTAGGACTTAGCTAAATAGAATAGACTGATTTCAACAAGAGAGAGTTGTGCACAAACTTCATCTTCCCATAGGAAAAAAATGGTCTGAGACATGCTTAACTGGGTGGATCATGCTGTGCTATAAAGAGACAAGCACTTATTGCAGTTAAGAGATTTTGACTTGAGTTACAAAAACACTAGTGTTATGCCTGTGTTAATAGTCAACACATACACAGATGGTGCTGAATCATAATTACATTAATTTAATCTTCATTGGTGCAAGTAGCTAGTTTGGGCACTCTTATTAAATTTAACGTGAGTAAAAATTTGTCCAGGAAGATCAAAATTAAATTTCAAAGAAGGTAAGTTACAGAGAGAGAGAGAGAGATTACTTTAAAAGAAAGCTAAATATACAGCCAGGAGGGTCAAAGCCCATCAGGAAGTTTGAAGATTACTTAAGAAAATGAAGATTCAAATAAAATGTTACCAGACATTGGAAAAGGTACAAATTCAAAAATGTGCCAGCATGGTTAAATAGCAAGTCAAGGTGGCAACAAAAGATTTCCTTTCAGAAGAGGGCAGCTTGCACAAAGTAAAAAACATTGAAAACCCAAACTCAGCAAACCACGTAAGGAAAAGGACTGGGAGGAATAAAACTTTAAAAGATGTAATAAAAATGTCCTTAAACCCATTAGAAGCAGGAAACCAGCCACAGATGCAATAGGATTATTAGATAACAAGTATGTAAAATAGATATTGAAGGAAGATGGAACTGGAAAGAAACAAAAAATATTTGCAGTGTACCTACACCATGACATTGTTTTCAGGGAGTGCATCTGAAGAACTATGGCAAATAGAGATGGCAAAGAATGAAGTTCTGCAACTAACTGGCAAGTGGAAGGACTCTTAACACAACCCTCTTATCTCATGGTAGTTTGTGAGGAGAGACTTTGAAGCTTCAGGTGTGTAGTGACTACCGGCTGCCAAACTTTTTGGGCTCATCAGCACATTTGCAAACTAAAGAAACTCTTGTGGGCATCACATACAAACCACAGGCAAGTACTCACTGCAACCTAGTTCTCTGATGATGGTGGTTGAGGACATTCCCTGATAGGAATGACTCCTCTCACTGGCCTTAACATGCTGGTTCCTGTGAAGCCTATCACCTCTCCAGGGGGAGGAATTGCCCCATCCTCCAGACCAACCCTGCCTGCTATTGGTGACAGTTGGATTTGACCAGTTCTATCAAACCTTGCTTTTTGGTGTTTCTGAGCATTTCTAAGTGTATGTTTGGATATTTCTTCCCCTCTTTGTGTGTGTTGGGGGGGGGGCTGTTGGCTTAAATTTCTTCACATTTTCACCTATATCTCTGTTGTCTTTTCTAGTCTTTGTGCTCTTATTTTTACTTCCCCCCTTTCCCTAGAGGGTGTTTGGCTACAATAGAATGCTTCCTTTACACCTACTTCTAGCAGGAGAGGGGACCCTGTGAGTGCCAGGGAAGGCCTCCATGGGCATCCATAGGCACCACACTGGTGACTCCTGGTCTACTGGATTCCTTCTATTTATGTGTGTTGACAATCTAACGCTAGACAGATACAATAATGCCAAGCAAAATCAGAAACAAATATAAGTACTAGTAAACTTGTGATCGTTTAACTGAAATATGCATCACTAAAATCACCCTCTGAGGCATGGGTATGGGACCTTTTCTGACCCAAGTTTGTGGGGGCCGCATGCCAGTGGTGGGCAGGGCCAGAGGCAAAACTTCATCTTAGCAAAGGATGTAACTCTTATATTGGTAGAGTAGGCTACATTCCAGCCACGGAAAAGTCAGCGATTTCTATGCCCCCATTTCTCCATCCTTCAACCAGGCAAGTAAGAGGCATCATCCTAGGTCAGTGTTTCCCAAAGTGTGGTATGCGTACCCCTGGTGGTACACGAAAGGGTTTCAAGGGGTACATGTCCGAATGTGTTTTTTGTACTTTATCGTTGGGTTTTAGCGGCAAAAAACGTGTGTGTGTGTTCTTTTAACAGAAAATACAGTTCTTGTGATTTCTCCAGTTTCTCACACAATCATGTGAGGGAAGATCAATATAATAACAGTGGTTTATCCCGATGTTATGCAACGCATAGTCTCTTTCGCTCTCAATGCATTCCTTGTCTTTTCGTGCATCCCTCCAGTTTCTCATAAGACTCGGACTCCCTAGCAATGACTTTGGCTACCAAAAAATGCTTCTAGAAACAGGCAGATGGCGCCACAAAGATATTTATGCGTATGCTCGACTATAAAAATGTTCACACCGGGAAGCGGGGAAGTGGGGTTTTTTCTCTATCTTCAGCCCTGCAGCAGCCATCTCGCCAGCCACTTCCCTCTTGGGGAATCTCCCGCTCTTCGGCTGCAGAGCGTTTTTTTTCCCCCATCCTGCCTGGCCTGCCCGCTCATCAGCTGTGAATTTTAGGCGGGAGGTTTGAATCCCCTGCAAGCTCTTGGGCTGCGTGCCTGAGTGGCTTCCCAGGCAGGATGGGGGGAAAACCGCTCTGCAGCCAAAGAGAGGGAGATTCAAACCTCCAGCCCAGGCAAGCGCTGCCTCTGTAAACCGGCTGCATGCTGCATGATTTTCAGCTGGAGTTTCTGGTTTTGTGTGGTTCCCTCCTGGTCTCCAGCTAACTTACCTTAATCTCCGGACTCTCAACTTCAATTTAAAAAAACAACTACGTTTCTAGGTTGTCTGGTTCCCGAGATATACACCAAAATGTCAGCCCCCCCCGCAACTGTTTAATCTGTTTTTTAACCGATCTGTATAGCAACTTTTAGCCAGAGCTTGGAAAAGTTATTTTAAACTACAGCTCCCATCAGCCCCAGCCAGCATGGCCACTGGATTGGGCTGATGGGAGTTATACTTAAAAAAAATTTTTTTCCCCAAGCTCTGGCCTCTACTCCCACCCTTTCAGGATTGTAGCCAATAAGGGGAGCCAGGCTTGTGATTTGTTGACCCAGGCAGTGCTTAGGCTTCATTACAACATCAAAATGGTGGTTTTGAGGTCTTCAGTTTGAGTAAGTAAGAATATAGTAATCTAAAGATTGTAGCAAATTATTGTTGAAAAGTAGTGTATTTTAATATAAAAATTATTCTTTTTGATTTTATTAAGCCTCTTTATAATGGATTGCTGGCTAAAAAAGGGAAGTTTGAAACGTAAAAATGAAAACTATGAAGAAAATGCGAGCCCTACTGAAAACTATAACAAAAAATGTAGTGATGTACCTCCATCAGATGACATTAGTAAACGATGTGAACCATCTGTAAGTTCATTGAAAGAATCAAACTGCAATGAAAACGAAAAAAGCCTGCGAATATTGTGAAGATTATCTTAAATTGGGATTTTCATGGAATGGTGATGAGGTGGAACCTGTTCCACTGTGTGTAATTTGTTATGAAACTCTCACAAATGAGAATTTGAAACCATCCAACCTCAAACGCCATTTCAAAAGTAAACATAAAGAATACCAGGACAAACCTATAGAATTCTTCAAAAATAGGTGCAAAGATCTTCAAAAATCTCAAAAAACAATGAACGCTATGACTGGAGGTAGAAATTTAAATGCTGTGGAAGCTATTACTCTTTATTTCCAGAATGTTTTTTTTAATAATAGTTATTTTAATTATTAGTATATGAATTATTTCTATATTTTTGAATATATATTTTTGTTATATAAATATTTCTATTATTAAAATTTTTATAACTTACTTTGTATTTTTTTTTTTACAAACATTTCATATAAAATTAAAGGAATTACGAATGTGTTATACCTTACCCCTCTCCCAATTATTTTTGTGAAAGTTGGGTACACCGGTAAAATCAATGTCTTAAAAGGGGTACGCGCATGTTGAAAGTTTGGGAAACACTGTCCTAGGTGAAGGCCATGTCTCAGCTAGGCAAAAGCACTTAAGGATGTGCAGCAGAGTCAGGGAGGGGGTGTGGCCCGGGCCTGAAGTGTTCCATCCTTCCTCTAAAGGAGCATTGGAAGGTAACCAATGTAACACTGATTTATTTAAAATAAACTTTAAAAAGATCCAGGGGAGATCCAGGCATTTCCAGATATGTCAGCCTAACCTTTGCCCCAGGTAAATTGTTAGAAAGTATTATAAAGTGAGAATTATTAGAAACTGCGTCGAAAAAGCTTTGCTGAAAAATCAATATGGCTTCTGAAAAGTCATGCTTTTTATTTTATTTTTCAGTTCTTAATATATCAACACACACATACATGCATAGAAGGGATCCATTAGACAATATATATCTGGAATTTCAAAAAGCTTTTGACAAAGTCCTTCACTAAAAGTGACCATGGGATAGGGGGACAATAATCTGACTCTAGCAGCTGAATAAAGCCTCTGGAAGAAGTTGTACCAGTACTGGGGGCAAGCAAGCAAGAGATGGCCTCCACCCTTCTCCTTCTGAGTTTCCTCAGAAAGAGGAGCGAGACTGCTTTCTCGCAATGCACCCCATAGAGATTTACTCAGAGGCAAGTTCCACTGTGTTCAATGGGTCTTACTCCCTAGTAAGTGTGTTGAGGAATGCAGTGTTAATTCTGTTAAAAAATCCTCTATTCAAGCAGGCAGGAGGAAGCTGTGGCACTGCAGATGTTGTTGCACTCCAACTCCCATCAGCCCCAGCCATGATGGCCAATGGTCAGAGATTATGGGAGTTGTAGTACAGCAACATCTGGAGGACCACAGGTTCCCCAACCCTGGGTTCATTCAAGTGACACCAATTGGGGAGGAGCTTAAACAGTTATGGGGTCTGTTGCCCAGACTATGCAGTGCAACTAGACAAATACAATAGAAACAAGCAATGGCAGAAGGAAATGTGAGCAGGACTCTGATTTTACTTTAACACTGATATTTTATTATAAAAATTGTATTTTAGGGGTTCTCTCATCCAAAGTGTAAGTCTTGTGTTACAAAAATAAGGCAAAGGGATGGTTTGCTTCCTTTGAGAGTTTGCACTTGGCAGCTAATGAAGAAATATTTTCCAATGTCTCATGGGACACATATTCAGTATATAAAAAAGGAAGGTTATGTCCAAAATAAAAGGCTTGACTTTGGCATGTGGACTGATCTACAATCCACTGTTTAAAAAAAAGTAAAAAACAACCTCATTTACTCAGATTTGTACAATAAAAAAATATTTATATATAAAAAGGTGCTAGTGGCCCATTATGATCCCATCATGTCCTCAGTAAGCAAACATGACGTTGTAAGTAACCTGGTGGCCATTGTCCCAAGCATAAAGGAGCCGGTCCTTGGGGTTATAGTCTATCTGAGTGGTATAAGAGTACTCATTCTCAAAGAGCAAGCGTGGGATGATCTGGGTGTTGGTGTGCGTGTCAAACGCATATGAGATATTCGCATTCTTCTTACTGTAGCTGTCAATGGCATAGAGGACACCACAGATAACAAAGGAGTTGCCGTAGAAGTTTTTGCGCAGACCCGTCCGCCAGGTGGTCTCCTTGCGAGTGCTCAGATCATTGGCATTAAGTTTGCTGAGGACAATCACCTCCTGGCTGAAGCCTTCATAATTAATGGCTGGGTAAATAATCCACAGGCCATTCTCATCTACGGCAAAATCCACATCGGAGTGGCCACGCCACCGCCAAGGCATCTCCTCCTCATAGGCTACATCATCCAACATGGCCCAGGCAGCCACATAGCGTTGCTTCAGGTCATACTTGATGAGGTTGCGGGTAAAGGCCCGGTTGTAGTAGAGTGAGCCGTTAAAGACAGCATGGCCTGTCCCCATCCAATTGTACGGCAGCTTGTATGAGTTACTCCATCGACCTAGGAGACAGAGATGATATAATCAACTGAAAAGTGTCCTTGAATCTAGTCCTGTTTCCTGTAGAGACTTAAAAAGGAACACAGCAAGCTGCATGATACTCAATTAAACCATTGGCCCATCTACTTCAGTACTGGCCAGCCAGTGTTAAATGCAGCCCTCTAGCCTTCTCCGTTTGGCCCTCGGAACTCTCCCCGGGCTATACCACCTCCCGAACCACACACGGTTGCCTCAGGTACCCTCCTTGACCATTTTGCTTGGCTAGAATGTGTCCTTGAACTCTAATAATGCCTCTTGCTTGCCTGGACAGAGGATAGAGAGAGGTGTATATGTTAGTCTACTGGACAAAGGTGAAATTTACAATAATTGCTCCACCCTCTTTTGTCTCTGGCATGCCTACTATTGGCTTGTGGCCCCTGGAAAGTTTCCAAAAGGGAATGTGGCTCTTGGTTTGAAAAAGGTTCCCCATCTCTGGTGTACCATCTGCACTGACTCTTTGAGATAGGAGTCTCTGATCTCCATTTCACTGGCTTCTAAGATTTCAGCTCCTGTGCCCATCTCAGCATCAAACTGCTGAATCAACATCCTATGATCAGTAAACACTCTATATCTCAGCCCCACTAGACTCCTAAATGTCCATGTTCTGTGACAACTCAACAGGATCCACCCCTGATCCCTTAATACTCAGTCTGTTCCCCAGTGCCAGGCACTCTATCATACAGCACAAAGCAGACCTTGTTTGAAGCTGTCCAGATTCCGGAACTCTACCAGGGTGTTGCCATAATAATAGTTTGTGACATAGATTCGCTCATCCTTGGCAAGTGGATCCTTCATCCAAGCACCTTCATTCCGTCCGTAGGTGTTCTGGGTTACAGGCCCAGAGATGGTGGACAAGGTGTCTTTGCACTGGCCTGATAAGAAGGCAGAGCAGCAAATAATAGCAGGCATAACAATCCCAAGTACTTCATATAATACATTTGAAATGTTCAAAATGATTCAACTACAACATCTCAATAATTTTATTTATTTTATTTATTTATTTGTTTCATTTATAGACCGCCCATAGCGAGTGGCTCTCTGGGCGGTGTACAAAAAAGTTAAAATACAAAATATCAACAATAAAATCAGACAACAAACAATAAACACAAGCAGCAACAAAAGAAAAAATAAAAATATAAAATTATAACATAAACGCTTAAAATCCCTGGGAGCATAGCCAGGTCTTAACCTGGCGCCGAAAAGATAGAAGCATAGGCGCCAGGCGTACTTCTTCGAGGAGGCTGTTCCACAGTTCGGGGGCCACTACAGAAAAGGCCCTAGATCGAGTAACTGTCCTCCGGGCTTCTCGATGGGTTGGTACCCGGAGGAGGGCCTTAGATGCTGAGCGAAGTGACCGGGTAGGTTCATAGCAGGAGAGGCGTTCCACAAGATATTGCGGTCCCACGCCGTGTAAGGCTTTATAGGTCAAAACCAGCACCTTGAATCTGGCTCGGAAACAAATAGGTAGCCAGTGCAAACAGGCCAGAACAGGTGTTATATGTGCTGACCGGCTGGTCCTCGTCAGCAGTCTGGCTGCTGCGTTTTGCACTAGCTGAAGCTTCTGAACTGTCTTCAAGGGCAGCCCTACGTAGAGCGCATTACAGTAATCCAGCCTAGAAGTTACCAGAGCATGAACAACTGAGGCTAGGTCATCCCTGTCCAGATAGGGGCGTAGCTGGGCTACCAACCGAAGGTGGTAGAACGCATTCCTTGCCACCGAGGCCACTTGCACCTCAAGAGACAAGGAAGGATCGAAAAGAACTCCCAGACTACGAACCTGTTCCTTCAAGGGGAGTGTAACCCCATCTAGAACAGGGTGAACATCCACCATGTGGGCAGGGAAGGCACTCACCAACAGTGTCTCAGTCTTGTCTGGATTGAGTCTCAGTTTATTAGCTCTCATCCAGTCCATTATCGCGGTCAGGCAATGATTCAGCACATCCAGACTCACCTGTAGAAGATGAAAAGGAGAAATAGAGCTGCGTGTCATCAGCGTACTGGTGGCAACGCACTCCAAAACTCCTGATGACGGCACCCAAAGGCTGCATGTAGATGTTAAAAAGCATGGGGGACAAAATCGACCTCTGAGGGACTCCACAATGTAATAATCTTTGCAACAACTTTTTTTTTAAGCTAGTATTATTCCCTATTGCAAATGGGCAGCTGAAATTGGGAGGGTGTGGCTTGTTGCTTCTGGGAAGCTATAGAGTTGGTGGGGATTTACAGCAGAGAAGTGACATGAAGGGAAGGGAAGTCCTTCACCCCGTCTGACACCTTTCCCCTGCCATCCACCTCCCTAGCTGCTTTTCCCCATAACATAGCTAGCACCGGTATGGGAACTGGCTAATAATGTGATTACTAACTGAGGGGCACAGCCAGCAACAAAGCAGGTTATTAAACTGCTTATTAAATACCTTATTAAACATTTATTAATAAAACTGGATGGCATGACACAGAGGGTTTGTTGCAGACATAAACCTTTCTGGACAGGTTCATTGTTAGCCAGTTAACAGTCCACAAAACTTGGGAACTGAGCACTGGCCCTAAAGCAGGTCACAGACCCAAGTCCAGGCCTTTTTAAAAGAGCAAGAAGAGGCATTACAAATCTTATAAATCTGCTTAGAGCCCATCTGATTATATTGCAAAAAGAGAAAATTAATGCTTATTTGCTGTTTTTTTGCCTCCAGGTTGTTCTATTTCCTAAACTCACTAAGCTCCTTGATGCATACCCCTCCAAGGACTGCCTTCATAGCATCCCTGCAATCATAAGGTGCAATCATAGTAGAGACCTCAACAGTATCATTTTCTTTAAAATAATTCGTAATGGTTTTCCCATCTGACAACCATAAAAGCTTAATATACACCTGCCAGCAGCCTTCAGCATATTCTTCCAAGGCAGAGTTAAGGAGTGATGGCTGGGGGCGACCTGGCCTACACCAGCTTGTTCTCAAAATAACAGAGGACAACTGTGGCAGGAAGCAAAGGTAAACTCTCAGGTCTGTCTGCTCAAGATCTGGTTACCAACCAACCAGTGCTGGATGGGTCTGTCAGTCGGATCACCTTTTGTCAGGTATGCAGTGCTGCGGCCTGAAAAGCTAGGCTTCAGATTCTGTCTAGCTCTGTCCATGATCCACTATCAGGCTTATAATCTGGCAAGTTTCACTTTGGCTTTGTGCCCAATGCACCAAATTCCTTCAAGTTCCACCCCTGACCCACCAGCGCATTTGTTCTCGTTCCTTGTCCCCACCCAGGGAGCCAGAGTTAGCAATCCTACTTATCCCCCAGGCACTTAAACGCCCATTCATATATGCGGTGGAAGAAAAATTTAAGTGGAGACTGTGATGTTCCTATATATTAGTGTATATATGGTAAATGCTGGTTGTTTAGAGTATACATGGTAAGTAGTGAAAGAGGAGGGGGAGTGAATGGGCAATAGAATGCTTGATGATTGGCTGAATGTTTAAAATGGCTGACAGTATAAATGAAAGGATGACAGGTAAATCTGGGTGAATGTGAGGTGGTGACTTGTGGAATCTGGGGGGAGAAGAGAAAGAGTGGATTGCTTGGTGGGGTTTGAGAGAGTTGTTTGCCAGGAGAGAGTGGAGAAGGAGGGGGGTGGAGTTCGGATTAGTATTGAGTAAAACCATATGCTTATGTGCCTTAAGAAGAAATCTTGTTAATCTTGTTAGCTTTGTTATCTGTAATAAATACTTAATTTGGTTTACCAAAGGCCTGATCCTTGGCTGGGGTTTCACAGACCAGAAGGGAGGATAAGGTAATGACCAAGGCTGAAGGGGAACTGTAACAAATGGCGGCAGCGGTGAAGAGAATAACAATACCAGTATTCAGAGTCTCTGGGAATACTAGTATTGGGACGTTACTGGTGGATGCCTAGCAGGGGGATCTGTTGAGATCTGTGCTAGAGCGGATAGGTAAACCATAAGAGAGTGCGGTCCGGACTGGTGGAGTCCCTGGTGGTGCCTAGAGACAGGCAGTAACCACGAGCAGGTAGGAACCTGACAGGGAGAGCCAGGGAAGGACGCCTCAGAGACCCACAACACAACTTTCCGGAGAGTTATCTTCTTGCCTTCCCCCACGCATCTGAAGCCTTCCCCAAAAGCACAAGGAAGTAGTGTTGTTGTTTTTGAGAAAGAAATGTGTTTCAAAGATGCCAAAACCATGCAGCGTTTTATTGCTTAATATGCCCAATGAGTTTCAGCACAATTTTTTACAGATCAGCCCTTGATAACGGCAATTGTGCTGAAACTGATCAGGCGTATTCAACAATAAATCTTTGAAACAAATTTCTCTTTTTTGTTCCACATTTTGGATACTTCCTTTTTTGTGTTTTCTCCTGAAGTTTTTTTTATGGCACATGTATCCCCACCCTCCCGTATTGTTGTTATGTTGGGAGGAATGTTTATAAAGCGTGGGAAGGGGGAAAGGTGTCCTTTTCCCATTTACTTCCTCTTGAAATCTCCCCATATAGTGCTGGGTAGGGAGTTTTCAAACCTCATCTTATTCATTCACCCCTCCTGTTCTGATCCAAAGTTCTGACAAACACTTGGGATAGAGACACGCTTGTAGTTATGCTGTGTTGTGAATCTGGGGGGACACGACGTCTGTCAAACTCCTCCCCCTTTTACTCCAAAATCAGGATTTTAGAGCTCAGATGCATTTTCCCTTTAAACCAGCTTCATGTGGACTTCAAAACTGTTTGCTGGAGGTGGGAGGCGAGCAGCTTCCTCCGGGTGCTGAGGAAAGGAGACAGCAGGAGAAAAGAGACTAGGGCTGGAGGCACCTCGGCCTTTCCCCACAACTCTCGCCAAGCGGGAAGGGGAGCCGTGGGGGCCACCTTGCCAGCACACAGCAGGGAGTGTGGCGGCTTCTTGGGGGGGGGGGCAGGGGTAGAAATGACGGCTCCCTTCACAAGTGTCCTCTGCTGGAGACTCCTGTACGCCTTCTGTTTCCCTCAGAGGCTCCAAAACCATCTCGCCACCTTAGCTGCCACCTTTTTTTACTGTGAAACTTTAATAAGAGGACAGCATGGAGTCACAAGAGATAAAGCAAGAAAGCATTGCTCTTCTCCTTTTGCCTAAAAGCGAGATCCGGGGACTTCCGCAAGGAGAAGGGAGAGACAAACAAGTCGGCTGTCCTATTGATTTCAAAACTGTTTGGTCATCGTCACCGCCCTGCTCCGTCCGCTTGTGTACATGGACTCAATACAATAACAAATGAACCAAATGTGCACAGCCTGATGCAGGCTCATGTCAAACCACACCCAGACAAAACCGTTTCGCTGCTTTTTAAGGACACTAGTGTGCACAAGGCCTTGGTTTCTGTGTTGTGTGAAAGGTCAGAATCCATAAATCTGCAGAAAAGCAACGTCACTACAGCTTCAGATTTGAGGGGCTCGCTTCCTCCCTCCCTCCCTCCCTCCCTCCCTGTGAGTGTGTTCCTAACAGAACATGCTATTTAGCTGCTGTAGCACATGCTCCTTGAGGAAAACAAAAGGAGGCTTAGGTGCCATTGTTTTACATCGGTTTACCTGAAAAACCAACCATCTAACCAACTTCTAACCAATCATCCCCTGCCACCCATCTTTGTATCTTCAGAACGGTGTCCTTCCTCTATCACAGCCCCGTGAGAACCGCTTTTCTGTGATCTGATCCATGTGGCTGGGCACTGGACGTAAACGGTGTCTTTTTTGCACCATTCTACACAGGCAGTTCAGACCACTATTGGAAAAGCGTCAGGAACACAGGAAGGTGCCCTGTCCTAGGTCGGACTCTTTGTCCATCCAGATAAGTATTTTCTACTGTGACTGACAGCAGCTCTCCATCTTTCCCATCACCTACTGCCTGATCGTGTGGAGGTGCCAGGGGTTGAACCTGGGACCTCCTGCAGGCCAAGCACGTGCTCTGCTGCTGAGCTGTGGTCCCAGCCCTTGAATGCTATAATGCCCAGCCTAATACTAGTTGCTGTATTTCCACTTAAGGTTCAATTGTTTTATTCAATAGTTCTTCAGGTTGGGTAGAGAAGGCTGGTGTTTCCATACACATCTTTCTGGTGATATCAGTATTTGCAGAAAGACAGCTTGTACTTCTTTTATTGGAAGCATTCCCCTGGACCTAATCCCCACCTAAAGGATCCTATCAGGGGCTTAACCAGTTCAATTCCCTCCCCACCCATTCCTCTTGTCAACTGACACCTTCAACATTCCATGGCTTAACTTTTGTCAACATTTTGTAGGTCCAGGAAATTCATAGTTCCTTTCTGGACCATTTTTGTTTTCTTTAAATTTACAACTAATATACTTCTGCATTCCTAAGGAAACCCCTAAATATGTAGAAGTCACCTAGTTTTTAGGTAGGTCCATTTCTCTTCCACAATGATAGGTGCTTGAGTGTGATCAAGTTTGGTATTAGAGGGAACAACATTACAGGCCCTGTTAACCCTCTAGTCAGTCTGCCAAATGCATCCTAGGCAAGTGCTATAACCATTTATTTCTATACTTGGCACAGCCCCTCTAGGACCACCCTAGTAACACTGTGGTCATAAGTTAAAACAGTATAAATGGGAAGCAAGGAGGAAATAAACTCACCAATGCTATTTCTGATATCTTCCTCATCAAGGCCCTGTGTGGGTGTGACTGAGGGACTGGGGTTGGCAGAGGCCGGAGAGGTCACAGCTTTGGTTGTGGCAGCAGAAGTAGGCTCAGCTGTTGCCTGTGTTTGGGAATCTGTTGTGGCTACTCTGACCACTGGTGACCTTGTGGCAGTTCCATTTTGGGTTGCTATGATTGTGGAAGCCTGTGTGGCAGTTGGAGCCACTGTTTTCATGGCCCGTGTGGCACCCTCTTCCGCTGAGTTAGTTACTGAAGAGACTCCTGCTGTTGCTGTGGGCTCCGCAGCCACTGCAAAATGGTTGCTGCTACTATGGAGATCTGATGAGGTAGATACTGGTGTTGGTTCAACAGAGGGAGGCATAATGGCAGAAGTCGGCAGTAGCTCTATCCCTGCAGCAGTGGTTGCAGAGGCTTCTTTTCCAATAGGAGTGGTGTTTGTGGCAGGTTCCTTTATGAGCTCAATGCTTTGGTGCATAAGTGGCTTTTCCACAGACAGCTGCTTTCTCGTGGGACTATTTGGCAAGTAGCTGTGTTGCAAAAGCTGGTCTTCAATCAGCATATCAATTGGGTTGTCACCACTGAAAAGCTCATCCTCTGCTGAAAACACAGAACAAAAAGAGGGATTCACCCTTCCCTCATGAACACAGTATGGATGGAAATAGTTTAGTGTGATTATGCCTTTCTGGCCTATTTGCCTTCTCCTTGCTAGCTCACTCTGGAAACAAACCATAAACCCTGGCTTAGTGTTACATCCGAATCAGGGACTGTGGTTTGTTTTGCTACCAGCATAAACCATGATCTGTACAAAGGTTTGTTCTTGACTTACAGATTCTGGTTTCTGGTAGAGCATCTCCTTTGCATACAGATGGTCCCAGGATCAATCCCTGGCACCTCCAGGTAATGCTGGGAAAGATTAATGAAGATAAATGAAGCATTGGTCTTACTCAGTATAAAGCAACGTCCGATGTTCCCTTGTGCATTAGCAGAACAGACAAACAGGCATGATCACAATAAACCATTATCACACTGGGGTAAACTGGGCCAGTACCAGAAACACATGGTGAACTCTGGTTTAACTGGGTATCCTTAGACAAATGACAGGAAACAAATTCCTTGCTTCTCTTGGGAGGCCTACCTGGTGTACAAGTTTAAATGTTCTGTTTTCTCTTTGCATCTCATTCCCATAAGCATCTCTTACCCATTGCTTCATCTTAGGGGTTAGCATCTAAAGAAAACAATGTGTGACTCAGTCCACAGGAGTTCAAAAGCTGGGAATCAGGCTCCATGTTAATATTAAATGTCCAAAATAATGACTGTGCAGATTCTCGCCCCAATTTGGACTGTACACTTGAGAGTTGGTTAAAAAAAATGGAATCCCACTGATCAGATATTTGATGGGGGAAGGGAAGGGGGAGCAAAGATGCTAGAATCCAGCCTCCCTGGTCCCCCTCCTGAACAGCTGATTGGCCGAATTCCACCTTTTGGTGACTGGGCCAAGCACACATAGCACTGGCTGGTGAAACACTTATCTGCACAATTCCCATCTAGCTACTTATATGCACATAGAAGCCTACAACATAGATATTGGTGTTTTTTTGAAATATGATCAAAAGAATTACAAGTTGGATTTGGGATGAATTCCAGAGACTATCTAGGCCATCTGTCTCTTCTGCTATGAGATGGAAGCATCTACTTGTCACCAGCCCTTATAGGATCCAGCCACCAGAGTGGCAGAAACAGAAGTGCCTTGTGGAAAGGGGCTTTTAGAGCAAAAGGCGCCAAATGATTTCTACAGCAAGGTGAAGACAAACACACAACCACACACAACCTGGGACCATATGGGAGAAAATTCTTCACTGATCCCTAGATCCCTAAATCCCAGGCTGTGTCTGATCAAATTTCATCTACTCTTCCCCCCCTTCCAAAAATAAAAGGATCCTGGTTCACGCCACACATACTGTAACATTCTCTATGTTGCAGCAATAGCAAGGTAAGAAATCCAAGATCTGATACTGGGGTGTGTGTGTGTGTGAAATTCTCCTTTCTGACTTCAAAAGGCCACAGCTGAGACCCATCTACATGCATTCAATTGTTTAGAATAACTATTTTTGCTTCCAAGATTCTAATTCTCCAGCAGTTTGGAATTTCCCATTGTTTCAGGCCAACTCACCGCCTCGTTCCTCTGCCCCCATTTTTCAATTAGTCCTTAAAAACTGGTATCCTATCAAGACAGTAACATTCAACCTTCTACAGTTAAAAAAAAAATATCCAAAACAATATAAACAGAATAAAATTAATGAAAATTACGTAAAGCTGCCGGGCAGCAATTCTGAAAATGCAGATCTGTAGCCTTCTCCATTTGGAAAGGTTTTGAACCACAACTTACGTTCATCAAAGTCATTTTCCGTCTCAACATCTTTGGCCTTATAGTAAGTGACTCCTCGGATGATGGTGGGCTGGGATAGAGGTCGGCTCCTCACATGGAGTTTTCTTGGCAAAGTTGACTTTGCCTCTGGAGCTGGGGGTGCATAGCGCAAGGTCTCAGCAGAGCTGATTTGCTCAGAAGCCATTTCATTATGTAGGAAAACCTCTTCATATTTTCCCTTTGAGAGATAAAAGAGCATGTTATACTATGGCCAGAGGACATGGAGATGCTGTTTGCCATCTCACTGAGGAGGTGGGGTTCAATCCATTCTGGATGGGCTGCACTCCCCCTTAAGAACCAGGTCTGTATGTTATTGGTAGACTGGTGTGATTGTGTACAATTTTGTTTAGATGAGTCAGAGTAACTGTGGTCAAAATATTAATATTCAACATTTGATTTCTAATACTCAAGTGCACATTTAACTGATCATATGCTTCTAAAGTGTATTACCATTATTGATAACAAATTCCCAAATAATTAAATTAGGACTTAAAAAAGAATGACAAAAGCAATAAGGGACTTCAGTTTTGCCGATTTCAGCAGGTATTTTAATCCCTTTTTAAGAGAGAGATCTCCCCATCTTTAACATGAAATTAACAATTCTGTAAGCAGCTTTTCATAGGCTACTCTGACAGACTGAATAGATTTGCAGGCAACATTGTTAAAAATATGTAAGAGTTGGTATTCCGATTCAAAATGCTGGTTTATAAACACCACAGTTCATTGGAGAACTTCGGTGGCTTTTTTGTGCATGTAATGCTTACTCATGCCTGCCACTAAGAACACTTCTGTTAATCACTTATAATTGAACAAAAGTATGTTATTAGTTCTAGACATTTTCTGGATGCCCAAGTGGCACCAAGCACTTTCCACCAACTTAGGTGTGGCAACTGCTATCACATCCTGGATAAAGGCAGCCTGGCAACGATCATGCTCTTGTTAAAATCTAGGAATGAGTACTGCAATCTGCTGTGTGTGGGACTGCCTTTAAATCTCTAGTTGGTACAGAAGTTCTAGCTGGTACAGAGTACTATAGAGAGGCTGCCAACTGGCATGATATATATCCATTAACATATTAAGACAATTACATAATTACTAACACAAGCACAGAAACTGAAGCTTAACTTCTGTTGAGAGCAAAGAAGAATAAAAATCTTATCCAAATGAATGTAATTGTGTTCTCCTAACCGATAGTGATATTCGATAATCTTGTATCTCATATGTTACAAGATTATAAAATATCGCTATCAGACAGGAAAAGACGGTTACATTTATTTGGATAAGTTTTCTTCTTTGCTCTCAACAGGAGTTTAGCTTCAGTTTCTGTAACTGTCTTAGTTCTATTAGAAAGAAGAAAAATATATTATTCAGATGATCTTCCAGGATACACAGTCGCTGTATTAATAAACTCTTCCTTTTTTAAAAAAATGAACATTTTTGTTTGAAATTCAAAATGCATTCCAAATTATGAGAACAAACTAAACAAGGAAAAATAAAAATCTTTGGTAACCCCCAAACTTTGGGGGAAGCCGATAAGCAATGAGTCTTGAGCTGAATATGAAATCCTTCAAATGATAGAGAACAAGCAAAGAAAATATACAGCATGCCAACAAAAATATACAGGCTATAGGAAATCAATCCCAAGAACAGTGGAAAAGATATTAGTAATAACACCATTCACTGATACAATTCGAAAGAAAATGAGGTATAGTTGGCACCATACATATTGCCAACACCATGGAATAGTGGGATTAACTTCATGTTTCAAGTGCAAGATCCTGACATAGTGAGATGGGGGAGCTCTCTTATTATCCTTATTATTAACAAACCAAATAAAATCAAACAACTCACCCACAATTCACCCGGTTTTTGCTGTCTCCTCATTACTTTCTTTTTTTTAGTAATTTTTTCAGCCAGTGTTAATTATGGTATTTTATGGTACCAATACTCCAGAGTAGCTCCTTGTATCTTCCTCCCATGCTTAGCCAGAGACAGGTGAGCTGCCATAAGCAGATGTTGGAGCATCTCCTTACATTTCAAATCTGCATTGCTGCCAACAAACAAATTGACCAAAGCCAATGGGGGGGGGGGCTGTCCAGGGGCTGATTCATTATTTTCCAAATTTCAGAGAAGACCTCAGTTCAGAAACGCCTGGCCCCCCGGCAGGACCATCACATAGGAAAGTAAGTGCCTTTCACCTGACAATCTCACCAGCAGAGGTTACCGATGACATTCTGGATGATTGAACCAGTTTAATGTACCAGCAATAGGCAATTTAAGCATGTGTTCCTTAACTTGCGTGGCTGACTTCTGCAAAGAGGGCATGTCCCAAAGTGTAATCCAATCTTGCAGGTCCATATCAGTGCCAAAATCATTTTCCAACAATTTTTGAGTCCAAACCTTTGTCTAATAACATTGTATATAATAATCTCAAGACCTGCCCCTTTGTTCCAGAGCCAGCAGGGACCACAATGATTCAAATGGCATCATCTGTTTGCTAGCCTGATGTCTTATGCCTTCCTTCATTAAAAAAAAAAAAGTATGAATTTGCCACCATTGGAGCCAATCCATGGGGGCATCGCTCAAAAGAGTTGTCTCATCCTGTTCCAACAGCACCCCACTTGGAGAGACAATTGGAAGAGCCCCTTAGAACACCAAAACTGCCATGGGAGCATTCTGTATTTGTTGAAAAATTGTGCATGAAAAAACAGGAGAGGGGCCAAAGAGGAAAATGCCTGAACTCTGCATTCCCAAATCCAAGCAAACCCCCCATAAATGGGTTTTCCCTTATGATTTGTTTCATATGCTTGCGTTGTTTGCAAAAGAATAAAGAAGTGACTGTTTGACCTTCTACCAACCTGTTTTCCATAGTATCCCATCTTTTCCCCTCCTCCTCCATCAGCAATGAGACATTGGTTAGCCTGAGGTATACCCCAGCCTCCTCCTGATTGTCTATATAAATAACTTTTCTTAATCTGAGGCTTTTTTCCCCTTAAAAAGATAAAAGATTCCAAGACTCCTTGCCAGATTTTGAATTGTTTATCCAATATACAGATGGGAAGAAAATGGAATAAAAAAGTTAATTTAGGTAGAATTGTCATTTTTGTGGCCACTATTCTAGGTAACAGGGACAAATTTAACTTTTTCCAGAATTGTAGCAAGCCTGAGATCGAGTTCCAAATTGGCCTGAAGTCTGCCATAAATAATTTAGTCCTATCCCATGTGATTTGGACACCTAGGAACAGGGCCGGCTCCAGGAATGCCAGGGGCCTTGGGCATCAGCTTGCCCTGGGCCCCAGCATGTGTACGTGTTCGCGTGTGCATTTGCACGTGTGCAGCCCCCCCACCTCACCTACCTGTCTGCTGTCTTTTACCGTTGCCCTTTGTGATGTTCCTATATTAATGTATATATGGTAAGTGTTGTTGTTTTAGAAGATACATGGTAAGTGGAGTGAAAGAGGGGGAGTGAATGGGCAGTAGAATGCGAGATGATTGGCTGAGTGTTTAAAATGGCTGAATGTATAAAAGGAAGAGTGAGAGTGGAATAGGGGGGAGAAGAGAAAGAGTGGATTGCTTGGTGGGGTTTGAGAGAGTTGTTTGTCAGGAGAGAGTGAAGAAGGAGGGAGGTGGAGTTCGGATTAGTATTGAGTAAAACCATATGCTTATGTGCCTTAAGAAGAAATCCTGTTAATCTTGTTAGCTTTGTTATCTGTAATAAATACTTAATTTGGTTTACCAAAGGCCTGATCCTTGGCTGGGGTTTCACAGACCAGAAGGGAGGGTAAGGTAATGACCAAGGCTGAAGGGGAACTGTAACAAATGGTGGCAGCGGTGAAGAGAATAACAATACCAGTATTCAGAGTCTCTGGGAATACTAGTATTGGGACGTTACTGGTGGTTGCCTAGCAGGGGGATCTGTTGAGATCTGTGCTAGAGCGGGGAGAGAAACCATAAGAGAGAGCGGTCCGGACTGGTGGAGTCCCTGGTGGTGCCTAGAGACAGGCAGTAACCACGAGCAGGTAGGAACCTGACAGGGAGAGCCAGGGAAGGACGCCTCACACCTTTAAAGAAGATGGCGGCTGCGGTTTCCCTAAGGGGTTAAAGCCTCCGCCACCATCTTTGTTGATGGCACGCATGCGTGCTATGCACGCGCATCTCTGCCATCAACTAAGATGGCGGCAGGGGCTTCAGTACCTTAAGGAAACCGCAGCAGCCATCTTCATTAAGGGCAATGGTAAAAGACAGCAGACAGGTAAGTGGGGAGACATGGGGGGACGTGGGGGGCATGGATCACAGAAGGGGAGCGGAGGGGCAGCTGAGGGACCCCCTGTAGCTCCAGGGGCCGTCGGGCCAGCGCCCAACCTGGCCGCCCTTTAGAACCGGCCCTGCCTAGGAATCTGATCTGCTTATGGTGTAACATAGCTCCTAAATAACAAGAGACCTCCTTCTGCTCCATAGGTGGTACATGAAAGCATAGCATTTCAGATTTTTTGTAATTAGTTTTACTCTTGTAACCACTTAGAAGGCATCTAACTCCTGCCGAAGGGCAGGGGCTGCCGTCAGAAGATTCGTAACCACCGCAGCAATATCATCAGCACAGAGGCTCACTTTACATATCTGACCTCCCATCTCCACCTCATTTATTGTAGAATAGCACCTGACACAGATGTCCAACAGCCCCATTATTAACAAAAAGAGGAGGGGACAGAGGGGACAGCCAGACAGCAACAGGATCCGAGTCCAGACCATTCACATTAACTACTGCCCTAGTACTGAATTTTAAACTGATGTAACCTGCCCTGGGACCTGTTGGTGAAAGGCAAGCAATAAATATAAATAATAATAAAAATACATTAAAAGTGCAACCCAGGTGCATGTTAAGAGTAATCAATTTTTTTAAACCTCCAACCCACACAACTGAGAGCCTTAAAAACATCAATAAAAATCAGGGTTGGGGAGGGGAACTTGATGTTTTGCAGAAATTTATTACATTTTATTATTATTGTCGTTGTTGTTAATAATAATAATAATAATAATAATAATAATAATAATAATAATAATAATAAATTTTATTTATACCCTGCCTTTCGGCCAAAGATAAATAAACACAGGTATAAAAATACAATAAAAGCAATACAATTTACAAAAATTAATTTAAATAACAAATAACATTATCATAATTGGCCTTGGTCAATTTGGAACAAATCCAGATTGATCTGGGTGAATCAATTTGGGAAGAATGGTATTAAATCATTTGGCTAAGATCATAGGAAAAAATTGTAATCATGATTAATTAAGAAATACAATAGGAATCCTATTTCAAAGGGTCTTTAAAGGGTTTAGGTAAAACAATAATATGGCAAATGTCAGGGATAGGAGCTCCCTCTAAAATCTCATTAAATAACAACTTCATTTGAGAAATCAAAAGCTCCTCAAAATTTTTATAATGTTCAAAAAGGGCCTTATTCATCTGCAAATGACTGACTGCAGCTTTAATTTCCTCTTCTGAAATCAAGGCATTAAGCTCCAACCTCTCCTCTATGGCCAATGTTGGAAAGTTTAAGTCTGCCAAATAATCAAACGTTAAATTTGGGGCTGGGCTTCATATTGTATTGCACAAACTCTGTACATATATGCTAGGGTTGTCATATTCCAGTTCCACAAATCCGGGCAGGCTAATTTGCATATTATGCAAATATTTGGATTGTCCAGTTGTTTTGTTTTTGTGCCTAGGAATTACCACCAAAAGCTGGGGAAAGATGTGAGAATTTTTTTAAAAAAAATTTACATTTTCAGCTTTAAATGCCTAGACTCTAGTTTCCAACACTATGGAATATTGATTGATTAAGAGGATTTATATCCTGCCCTTCTGCTGTTAAAAACAGAGCTCAGCACAGCTTACAAATATAATAAAAACAATAAAAATACACAATCAATATAAAAACATAATAAAAACACAAAATAGCAACAAACATAGTAAGTCAGGGCACCAGTCCAGTTAACCATTACATATACTTTATATTTCAGAGATGTGGTGGGTGGAGAAAAACAAGAAGCCAAAATGTTAGAAAAAGGAGTATTTCACACCACATGCTCAGTTCTAAATACTGTAGTAGCAAGTTTTACAAGTTCCTCCAGTATTCCACTGATGCAGGCACTCAGACATTCAAAGTATCTGTATGTTTCTTAGGTTTTATAAAAGCAGAGCTTTGCTTAACTTAAAATTTCTTCTCCCTTTGATCAACCACATCTACACAGGTTCCACCTCCCTACTCAAAATGAAACTGGGCCTGGAAGTGTGCAACAACCCCACACATACCTTGCTAATTAGATTACCAATGCCAGGATGTCTGTCTTATCGACTATTCTCCTGCTCCCCGCCCCCACCGGGCATCATGAAAGACCCAGTCCTGGATGTGAAAGTTGGACAGTGAAAAAAGTGGATAAGAGAAAAATCCACTCATTTGAAATGTGGTGTTGGAGGAGAGCTTTGCGCATACCATGGACTGCGAAAAAGACAAATAATTGGGAGTTACAATAAATTAAACCAGAACTATCACTAGAAGCTAAAATGATGAAACTGAGGTTATCATACTTTGGACACATCATGAGAAGACATGATTCACTAGAAAACACAATAATGCTGGGAAAAACAGAAGGGCGTAGAAAAAGAGGAAGACCAACCAAGAGATGGATCGATTTCATAAAGGAAGCCACAGATGTGAACTTACAAGATCTGAACAGGGTGGTACATGACAGATGCTCTTGGAGGTCGCTGATTCATAGGGTCGCCATAAGTCATAGTCGACTCGGAGGCACATAACAACAACCTCTTCAAAGTACTGATAAGCCTCTTGTTTTAATTAAAATAATAATTATAAATTCTTGCTCTTATCACTAATGGGAGTTAATTATCTTGCATATGCCCATAGTAAATTTTCAGATACTTTCAGACCCTCAGCAATTTTCAAGTGGTCTATGTAGAAGAACAGTTTGGGAACCGCTGGTCTAAGACATCTGCTTATGTCCCTATGCTGCTCTCTCCCCTCATTCAGGTGCCTGGGATGCATGCGTGTGGACATACCTCCTTACAATTATGGAAAGTGATTCCTAATAATAAGTCTCCAGACACAAAGTTACACAGGTGTTTATCAGTTGTTTAGTAGAAAATTCAGAAGTGCAGAGTCCCTTCATGATAGTTGCAGCCATGTACACCCTTTTTTGCTCCTGGATTAAGAATGAGATCTTTGTTAATGCATTCTCTCACAACAACAAACGTCTCTAGGAGCCAATCAGCATGTAAGTGGAGAGCGTTAGCAACTGAGAAGAGTCTTCTCAGTGGCTGGCTCACCTCCTTTCACTCTGATTGGCTCCAATCAGCAGGAAAGGTAAGGACTCTTCCAGAGCTTGGAAGTAACTTGTTATTTTTAACGAGTTACTTGTAATTCATTACAATTTTAAATAACGAGTGGGTAATTCCATTACATTTGGCAAGTAACGGAACGACTAGTAATTTCCCTACTTTTCAGCTGCGACTTTAACGTTTCCACGTTAGGTTGGACGTTACTTGGGGGCGGGAACAAGGGGAAGTCAGCTCCTGGCTGTGATTGGTGAACACAAGACATGTGCCTCACACTGATTGGACCACTGCACAGACTCTCTCTTCCCTTGTGATCTCGCAGAGCTTGGAAAAGTTATGTTTTTGAACTACAACTCCCATCAGCCCCAGCCAGCATGGCCACTGGATTGGGCTGATGGGCGTTGTAGTTCAAAAAAGTAACTTTTCCAAGTTCAAGAGGTGAATAGGCAGGGCCTGCTAGCGTCTGAGAGGAAAAAATGGACGCTGGAGGAAAAAGCCAGGGCAAGGACAACGGAGAAGGCAGCAGCAGAATGGCGAAGAGCTGTGGAGGTGAGTGACGATGATTTGTGTGTGTTCCTCTCCTTACCTCACTGCTGCCTCCGCGGCACCTTCTGCCCCCCCCACGGCCTACTTCTCTTCCTTCCCCCCTTTTTGAACTCTCCCCCTTATTCCCATGCATACCTGTGTGCTGTATTTATCCAGACAGAGCACTCCTGCCTTTTAAAATGTCGGCTAGCTTTTTATTGTATATTTATTTAAACTCCATCTTTCTTTTTATTTGTATTTTTGTCCTGTTTAATCACAAGACTGAATTGTATGTGGGACAAAAACTGTCTCAGTAATAATAATAATAATAATAAAAATAAAAAATCATTAGGCGTATAATAAATGGCTTAAGGCTGATTTTTTTGTTCTTGGCAGAGATGAGGTGAGAAGTAGGCTCCTTGCAGCTCCTCCTCTCAGTCCCCCAGTTCTCAAACTCATGTTCTGTGAGAAAGAGATTCCCAGTCCCAGAGAGAGACAACTCCTGTAAACCCCATTCTCTCCAACAGCATCCCCAGGCGGGGTACCTGTGAAGATCACCTCTTGTTGAAAAAAATCCATTTATTGCAGCTGAATATCTGGGCAATGTAAAATTAAAATGTTTAACTGATTAATCCTCTCCCTTTCAATAAACTGATCAATTACATTTCAATTGATTTGCTTATCACCAAGACTTCAAATCTATGAGAATTTCCAGAATATAATAATTAAAAGGAGTGCAAGACAATGAAGAATTCAATACAGAAGCTCTAGGGCACACAGTTAAAAAAAATCAAGGCTGATCTTTGTTATTGTTTCATGCATTCCCCGGTACAGTAACACACAAAATTACTCTAAAAACAATAAACAAGTGTCTCATATTAAAACTCATTCTTACCAATAAAAATAGGCCCCACTGATTAATCAACTCTCCTTTTAGTTAATTAATCTGCTGAAAATTAAAGCTTGTAGCCCTAGAGTTGGTTTTTTTTAAAAAAAAAATCATTTGACCAGGAAGACAAGTACCGTTCAGTTCGCATACAGTGAATTTCAGAGTTGAGATTAATCTGTTCTCATCACAGCCCAGGCTTGTGTATTTATGTGCAAGCCCTTTCTTGATGACATTGCCATGTGGTGACCAAAGCAAGGAGGAGAGAAGTCTCAGGCTGTGTGGTGCAGTCGCTGCAACACAATTGCTGCCTAGAAAAGAATGTGCAGGTGCAAAAAGCAGAAGCGCAAGTAAGCTTCAATAAGATGAACAGTGCCAAAGCTGCACAGGCTGCAATAGGCAATGTTGAGGGGTTTCATCATTACTGCTTTTTAGGAAGTGAAGGTCAACCACTGTCAGTGCCACCCTGGGCTCCTACTGCGAGGAAGGGCGGGATATATACAGAAAGAAAGAAAGGAGAGATGTAAAGGGGAGTATTTCTTTAGATGTTACCCTACTTTCCATTTTTGCTTTCTATTTGCTTCTAGCCCTATTCTGTCACTCTCTAGTACACATGAAGAAAGGGCAGTGAGGGCAACTCCCAAACCTGGGTGTTGCGCCTCCACGTTAGTTACTTAGAACTAGGTATGCCTTTCCTATCTACAATGTATTTCTATAAATGAAATAGCTTTTCTTATTTTACTAAGTCTTAAGTCTCAGTGATCTCAGTGCAGGGTAAAAGCCTGCCACAAACACACACATTGGCACACACAAGCATCATAGACTGTTGACAATCTCTGCTAATATCTATACAAATGTACATAACATGCATCACCTGAACTCACATGATCTAGAGTTACCTTAGATCTTGCAAGATTTGCAAATGAGAAGCAATAGGGTTTTATATTAGTTCTGATTGTCTATTGGGCTATCAAAGGTTATATGTTTTTTTTCATTTTCTATGGCAAAAACTCCAACTTCAGTGGAATTTATGTGATGTGTTCTAATCATTTGAATTTGGCTAATGAATGCTTTATTCTTTCATCAGAACTTTAGCAGTAGTACTAAAATATTAATAAAAAAGAAAAGGGAAAGAAAAAATACTTTACATACATCATTCAGCTGTATTGCTAATTATAGATATAGATATAAAAGATAAACGGCATTTTGTCAAAACTATTTTTGTCTACATTTTATACCTCATCCTTGGTTTTCCAAGCTTGGCATGGAATGCTTCTCATACAGAATTAATCTGAAATGCTGCATATTTATTATCATAATTATCTCAGCGGCTTTTGATACCGTCGACCACGGTATCTTGCTGGATCGTCTGGAGGGATTGGGAATAGGAGGTACAGTATTAAACTGGTTCCGTTCCTTTCTCTCCGATAGACACCAGCAGGTGGCATTGGGACATGAGGTTTCAGACCCTTGGCCCCTCAAATGTGGTGTGCCACAGGGCTCTATCCTCTCTCCCATGCTATTTAACATTTATGTAAAACCACTGGGAGCGATCATCAGGAGGTTTGGGCTGCAGTGCCACCAATATGCGGATGACACTCAGCTCTACCTCTCATTCAAGTCCTCACCAGAGTTGGCTGTGGAGACCATGTCCAAGTGTCTGGAATCCGTGAGTGGATGGATGGGAAGAAACAGGCTAAAGCTGAATCCTGATAAAACGGAAGTACTGCTCGTGGGAGACAAAGGAGGGTTGGGAAATATTGACCTGGTGTTTAATGGGGTAAAACTGCCCCTGAAGGACCAGGTCCACAGCCTTGGGGTGATCCTTGACTCCGGGCTGTCCATGGAGGCCCAGGTTTCATCGGTGTGCCGGGCAGCTTGGGGTCAATTGTGTCTCATCCGAAGGCTGCAACCCTATCTTCCTATCCATCAGCTCCCACTCATAGTGCATGCTCTGGTCACCTCTCGTTTAGACTACTGCAATGTGCTCTACGTGGGGTTACCCTTGAAAACAGTCCGGAAATTACAACTGGTACAAAACACGGCGGCTCGTTTACTTACGAATAGCCGCCGTTATGATCATATTACCCCAGTGTTATACAATCTTCACTGGCTTCCAGTTATTTTCCGGGCTCAATTCAAGGTGTTGGTATTAACCTTTAAATCCCTACACGGTTTCGGCCCAGTATACCTGAAGGAGCGCCTCCACCATCATAAAGTGTGCCGCCCTACAAGATCGGCTACTCAGGGCCTTCTCTCGGTTCCGCCGACTAAAGTGGCTAGGTTGGTGAGGACTCGAGAGAGGGCTTTTTCTGTGGCGGCCCCCACGATCTGGAACTCCCTCCCAATGGATCTTCGTCATGCCCCTTCCCTAGATATATTTCGCCGGGGTCTGAAAACTTGGCTATTCCATCAGGCCTTTACGACCTTCCAAGGTGAACTAGTCCTAGAACTGTAAAAACAATCTACTAAATACTGTAATTTTTGTATTATACTGTACTGGCTATATTGTTTATTGTTTATTGTATTTTATCATGTTTTATTGTAAGCTGCCTAGAGTGGCCATTGGCTAGATAGGCGGCCTATAAATTAAAGTATTATTATTATTATTATAATCATCATATTCAAAATAAAAAATATATGTACCGCCTTCAAGTTGATTCCAACTTATGGTGACCCTATGAATAGGGTTTTCATGAGGCTGAGAGGCAGTGACTGGCCCAAGGTCACCCAGTGAGCTTCATGGCTATGTGGGGATTTGAACCCTATTCTCATTTTGTTCTCACAACAACCCTGTGAGATAGTAGGTTAGACTGGCCCAGGTAGGGTTATTCAGTGAGCAAAAATGATGCAAATAGGATCTCTTTTAATTGTGCTATCAACCTGCTTACTTCCACTCTGACTGGGGCATCTTGCAGCATGGGGAAGAGATGGGGGCACATCACAGCTGAAGTTCACCCATATAGGAGCATTATCTCTTGTTTATTACAGAGACGCCTGTTGCAGGTTTTGCTGCTGAGAGCAGCAGTCAGTTAGTGCGGCCACTTGAGTCACAGCTTGTTGATCCTGAGGAGGCAAAACTAGAAAGTGAGGTTCAGAAAGGAGGCCCTGTGCATGATGAGGAGGAGGGCATGAAGCAGTGCCAGTTGCCCACAATCACATCTGCAGAACAGCAAGTACCATGGTTTGGCTTTGAGAAAGCTTGTACATTTGTGAGCCAGAGTGGGAAAAATGTTGTTGTACGATGCAATTACTGCCTTCCAAGGATCAAAAATCTGAGATCAGCTGTTTCCTCCTCATCCAATGTGAAGAAACATTTTGAGGTAAGCCTTTGTCATGCTGGTCCTCAAAGAGTGTCCATTGTCTATTTATGTTTAAATTGTGAAGTTCCTCTTCCATTTTTTCTTGGATTCATGCTTTCTTCTTCTTCCTCAGAGGGCACACCCTGAGAAGCTGAGAGCAACTGAAGAAGCAATAAAGGCAAGGAGACGTGGCCTTCCTGAACCAATGCATGACACCCCTCCTCCCAAAATGCTGAAGCAGCAGCAGACAACCCTTGAGAGGTGGGGATCTGGCAGGGAGCCTGTCACCCAGAGCAATCTCGACAGGAGAATCATTGATTTCACTGTAGAGGAGACATTACCACTTCAGACTGTGGACAAACCATCATTCATTAATCTGGTTCGCATTGGACTCCCCAAAGATCTCACCATCATATGTGCCAAGACTCTGAGAGACAGAATTGAGAAGAGAGCATGCCACATGAGAGAAACTCTTGCAAACCGAATGGGTGCTGTGGCATATATAGCAACCACTGCAGATTGTTGGACCAATGGCAAGAAGAGTTACTTTGGGGTAACAGCCCACTGGATCAACCCAACTACCCTGAAACGTGAGGTCGGGGCCTTGGCTTGTAAGCGTCTGAAGGGGCGCCATACATACAATGTCCTTTCAAAAGCACTGCATGATGTACATGTGCAGTACAGGATCCACAACAAAGTTATGTGCACTACTACAGACAATGGCTCCAACTTTGTGAAAGCGTTCAGAGTTTTCATGGCCAAAGAACCAGTGGAAGCTGCAGGCACCAGTGACGATGATGGTGATAACCAGGAGGAGGAGGAGGCTGAGGTGGAGTTTGTGCCTATCTGTGAGATCCTGGACACAGGACCTGAGGCAGAGGAAGAAGCTGCAGACTCAGGAGAGGATTTTGTTTTACCACACCAGAGATGTGCTAGCCACACCCTCAACCTTGTGGCAACACAAGACATAGAGGCCATGCTTTCTGACTCCTCCAAAAGTAGTCTTCTTGGTCCTTTCAAGAAACAGTTTCGTTCCTTGATGGGAAAGTGCAGCAAGTTGTGGTCCAAGCAGAACCAGTCAGCACAGATTGCTGAGTATATCCATGTGCAATGTGGTGTGTATCTGAAGGTACCGAATAAGACCAGGTGGAATTCCACCTTTGATGCGTTGAAGCAACTACATGAGCTCCTGTCAACTGTGCCACTAAAAATGCACGCCATAATGGACTGCTGCTCCTTGTCCAGGATCACAGCTGCTGAGATTGAAGTGGTACAGGAATACACAGAGATTATGGAGCCACTAGCCCAGTCCCTAGATATCCTGCAACGGGAGAACGGCATGTTCATGGGGTATTTGCTACCAACGCTCTGCAATCTGGACCGCAAGTTAGAAGGACTGGAAAACAAACCTGAGAGGTACACATACTGTTTTCAGCTGCTGAGAGGTGTGCGCGAAGCCCTAAGAAAGCGGTTTGCAGCTATCTGGGCTTCTTCTGGCAGCCTGCCTACACCCTCGCTTCAAACTAGATTGGCTGGAATCGTGTCAGGCCACCACCCATACCAACAAGTAAGAACATTAGGGAAGCCCTTTGGGTGGATTACTCCAAGGGAAATGTTGTCTCAAGGGAGGCATCAGAAGGCTTAAGGTGGTAGGCAGGGGCTGGGCCTTTTCTTCCTGGGGCTCCTCATCACAACCTTGGGTTGCTGCAGGTAATCCTTAAGGGTCTGCTGTGCTGCCCCATGAGTGTGGTGACTTGGTCACCTTTCTACCTTCCATGTCATCATCCACAGGCTCAGGCTGGACCCTGAACCAGGGGACATGACAAGCATCAGGAAATGAAGAGCAGATGATGGTTTCCTAACATATATGTGTTAACATATCCTCTCTCTTTCTTAGATACACAATGGAAGCCTTGTTGAAAGCTGAAATAAAGATGGGTGTACTTAATGAGGACAGTGATCAGTCTTCAGATAAAGACCAAGAAGGAGATGACTTAGAAGATGACTTCTTTAACTTTCTGCCCCAGGGCAAGAAGTCAGCAGTGGACACTGCTGAGGAGGAACTGGTGAGGTACCTGAGGTCTCCCAGCAGGGAAGTGTCATCACTCCATGGCTTTCCACGTGTGCTGCGGTGTTTTTTGCAGCACAACACAGGCATGCCTTCAAGCGCCGCAGTAGAACGCCTGTTCAGTACTGGTGGCAACGTAATGACTGTAAAAAGACATTCCTTGTCTGACATGCTCTTTGAGCATCTTGTTCTTTTGAGACATAACAGAAACATATTATAAAAGCATTTCAAGTGTAAAATTTGATTTCAAGAGTTGGGGTATCTTCATTGCTTGGGGGGATGTGAGATTCTGTTATGCCATTATGTTAATCTTATGGATAAAATTTTTTATTCTACTACCCCCTGTGTGTGTGTGTTTATTTTTAATATTGTTTTAGGCTTCTTCCAGTACGCTGATGACACGCAGCTCTATTTCTCCTTTTCATCTTCCTCAGGTGAGGCTGTCGATGTGCTGAAACATTGCCTGACTGCGATAATGGACTGGATGAGAGCTAACAAACTGAAGCTCAATCCAGACAAGACTGAGATGCTGCTGGTGAACGGCTTCCCTGATCGGATGGTGGATATACACCCTGTCCTGGATGGGGTTACACTCCCCCTAAAGGACCGGGTTCGTAGTCTGGGAGTCTTTTTAGATCCTTCCCTGTCACTTGAGGCCCAAGTGGCATCGGTGGCACGGAATGCTTTCTACCACCTTTGGCTGGTAGCCCAGCTATGTCCCTATCTGAGCAGGGAGGACCTAACATCAGTCGTACATGCTCTGGTAACCTCACGACTGGACTACTGCAATGCGCTCTACGTAGGGCTGCCTTTGAAGACAGTTCGGAAACTACAGCTTGTCCAAATTGCGGCGGCCAGATTAATAACGGGGACCAGGCGGTCGGAACACATAACACCTGTTCTGGCTCGCTTGCACTGGCTGCCAATATGCTTCCAGGCTACATTCAAAGTGTTGGTTTTGACTTATAAAGCCCTATACGGCACAGGACCACGATACCTATCGGAACGCCTCTCCCGATATGAACCTGCTCGTACACTCCACTCCACATCGAAGGCCCTCCTCCGAGTTCCGTCTCATAGGGAGGCTCGGAGGACGGTGACAAGATCTAGGGCCTTCTCAGTGGTGGCCCCCGAACTGTGGAACAGTCTCCCCGAAGAGGTGCGTATGGCGCCGACATTGCTCTCCTTTCGGCGCCAGGTTAAGACTTGCCTCTTTGCTATGGCGTTTTAATATGTAACTCGTTTTAGTTTTAAATTTTGTTGTAATTGTTTTTGATTTCTTGTTTTATATATGTTTATGCTGTATTTATTATGAGATCTGAGATGTTTTGTATTTTTATATTCTGTTGTTCACCGCCCAGAGAGCTAATGCTAGTCGGGCGGTATATAAATCTAATAAAATAAATAAATTAGATGTGCAGCAGCCAAGGCCAGCACCTTGTAGGAGTTTTTTTAAAAAAGTAACTGAAATGTAATTGTAGTGATTACTTTTGAGAAAAAGTAAAGTAATCAGTTACTTTCAGAGCAATTGTAATTGTAACGGTGATTACTACTTTTTGGGCCAAGTAATTGTAACTGTAATTTATTACTTTTTAAAAGTAATCTTCCAAGTTCTGGACTCTTCTCAGTGACTAACACACTCCCTTTTCATGCTGATTGTAGGATGCTTGGAGACATAGGGACCCTGCTCCCAAAAAAGCAGAGGGACTAAGACCCCCTGGGCGACTACCCTCCTGGTGCTTATGGACATGACCGTAATATATTTTGTGATGTGCAAGTTCAACATTATTTATTAAGTGTGTTTAGGGTTACACTGATGGCATTCCCAAATATGTACTTCCACACAGACTTTGGTTTTCCATAACACAATGTTTGTCCAAGCCTCCACACTTGGGGGGGCACTACTTGCACACCCCTTCCATAAGCACATCAAAGTTGGATACAAGACGCAGACAAAAGGTCACTCAAAACAAAAAGATAATTACAGTGGCTGAGTAGATCTTGTACAGTGGTTATACTGACTGGGCAGCCACTGTCCTTCACATTTTACAAAATACTTTTTCCTATACAAAGATTAATTTTCTGTGTATGAACAAGTAATATATGAAGTGGTCTCAATAGAGAGAAAAGTAAACAAGTGAATGGTGATCCAAATATTTTTCATTCTCACATTATGAAGCTAGCTGCCAGATGATGTATCACCTTTGCTACGCATGCAACGTAGACTGAAAAAACAGCACCCAAGCCACCATTCAATACGTGCATGTGTTCTTTCCAACATGAATCTACAGGTCTCAAAAAGTAATGTGTGACAAAGTCCTCAAACACCTTATAACATGCCTCAAACATGGTCTCTTGTTCTACCAGCATGCCTTCACACCATCACTTTGCCAAAACATAAGGATAGGTAAATTGCTTTTAGGGAGGTTCACAATTATGATTTCCTATTTATTTAATCTAAAAATATTTAAAATACATAAAAACAGCCAGGGGAAGATATTGGAGAAATATAAAATAAATACAAATAAAAAAAGGAGGGAGGTGGAGAGACCTTAAATGTGCTACTCACCATCTCTCAGCCTATCCTCCCCTCAGGATGAAAACAACGGAGAACCATGACCACCCCCAGGAACAAGGGCACACTTAAAATGTAGAGGAAAAAGTCATCTACAACCATAGTGTGAAATCAAATATTTATTGGGACACAGTATGAAGAAATATTTATATAAACATGACTATCAAATATGTTTATGAATTACACAATCTGTAAATATATTTATAGTGGATTCCGATATTTGTTTACTCATAAGCAAGTCCCACTGTATTCAATGGGGCTTACTCAAACTGGGAAGTGTGCAGAGAACTACAGCCTCAAGTGATAAGGAACTTGTTCTTTCAACTTGTTCTTTTAAGTTGAGACCTTATCCCAGTCTGAGTCTGTGTTGGAATAGCTTTTTATTATGTTTTTAAGCCTTTTCTTTTTTTAAAAAAAGATGTTTTTTTAAAGCTTTTAAAAATATTTTCAAAGATGTTTTAATATATTTTAAAGTCTGTTTTTTATGATGTTTTAAAGTGCTTTTAGTGCTTTTGTTTGCCGCCCTGGGCTCCTACTGGGAGGAAGGGCGGGATATAAATCAAATAATAAATAAATAAACTTCATTCACCCAACCCAAAATTCAGAATCATGCCTCTTTAGGCTGTTTTCCAACTGTTTATTCTTACTTTATGGTTATTGGATTTTAAAGGGATTTATTCCTTATTGTGAGTTGCCTTGGTTTCCCAACCCTACCTCACAGGATTGTTGGAAAGACTCCATACACACACACACACACTGCAGATGTATAAGTACATACAGCCCATATAATAGTTTATTGTCAAACCAGTTGGTCGTTGCAGAAAAATCAGTATTAGTTTTAAAAAAACCAGTATTAGTTTCCTACAGAATAAAAACTGTAATACCTGCCTACTTGCTTTAAAATAGGACTGGAGGGGGGACAGAAATAGTTAGAACACAAACACAATTCTTTTTTACATTCACTCAAAAGTCCCATTAATTTACAGCACATTCATAACCATGTCTACTCAAAAGTAAGTCCTATTGAATTCAATGGGATTTACTCTGGGCATATGGGATTAGCATGCTTTTACCCCCACAAAAGCAAGTATTGGGAAGGTTTTGAAAACACTCCCAGGATCTGACTCCTGCACACAAGAGGGGAAAAAACTGAAATGTATATACTTACACAATTTATGAGATTTTCAGATAAACGGGGGGGGGACCCACCATTTTCTGGCATTGCAATGAGGTTTTCTAGACACTGCCCAGGTCAACCAAACTGGCTTCACACTGATTGGCTGCAATCCTGAACGGGCGGGGTTAGACTGAGCTACGAAGTGCTATACAGGACAGATTTGTTTAAAAAAAAGATTTAACAGTGGGAGGGTGGCTGACGTTTTTATGTATATCTCGAGAACTGGACCACCTAGAAACTTAATTTGTTTTTTAAATTAAAGCTGAGAATCCGGGCCACCTAAGGGGCTAAACGGACACCGGGTGGCATGCAAAGAATCTGGGTATAACCCAGTTAACTGGGCAATATGGCAACCCTAAGATATGCTCTGTCTCACAAAGTATTTTCCCATTCCTTGCTTCAAGATATCTAATTGCCCTCCATCTTTGGTTCCTCTTAATTTTATTAGCCAGGAGTTTGAAGCTTCTACTGCCAAATTCATAATACCCTTGGTTTGTATATAATAATTTAATCACAATTTTATTAACCTCCAACAATTTCAATTCCCTATGCTTATTTTCCAATTACTTATAAATCTGCTTAGAGCCCATCCGATTATATTGCAAAAAGAGAGAATTAATGCTTATTTGCTGCTTTTTTGCCTCCAGCTTGTTCTATTTCCTAAACTTGCTAAGCTCCTTGATGCATACCCCTCTAAGGACTGCATTCATAGGATCCCTGCAATCATAGGACTGCAATCATAGTAGAGACCTCAACAGTATCACTTTCTTTAAAATAATTCACAATAGTTTTCCCATATTTTATCTGCACTGCATTGATTTGTTACTGGCAGAAGACCCTAGTGCCAAGTTAAGGTTTTAGAAGTATCAACTCAGTCGAAACCAGAACATGGTCAGTACACATAATGTGTATGTTGCCTATACTAGCAGTTTGCAGCAATGTAAACAAACTCTCTGACAGGAGGTTAAAATCTGGCTTTCAATGTGTTTCATGTACACGTGAGTAGAAGATGAAATTATAATATCTCTGATTTGTTTTTTGCCCCAAGCATTGCAAAGGCTGTGCCTAATGAGCATGTGATAAAATTTTAGGTTCTACTTTCCCTTACCCCCTTTGCTTTTAATAAGATATTTATTATTTTCACTCTGGACAGTCAATGAAGGGTCCAAGCCCCCAGTGCTCCAATTAAAATCCACTCCTAATATTTAAATTTCCTAATTTTGCTAAATAATAGTGCAAAAAATCAAATTGTTCCGAATGTGGGGTGTAGGCTGAACATAAGACCAACAAATGTTTCCCTTCCAGTAATCCTTCCTCCATAACATACTGACCCTCTGAGTCACCCAAGATTCTTTTTGTGTCCAATGGAAAATCCCCCCCTGCATTTGATGAACCCGCACTGCGATACTGTTTCCAAAATACTTGTTCTTCCACACTGCCTCCTTTTTCTGACAGTTGTGGATTTATTGCAGCATGACAACATGGGGTTTCATATTTTTTATATATGTTTTTGTTTTGTGTCTTTTGATGACATCCCCCAAGCCTTTCACATTCAAGGTTATTATCTTAAAAGGGTGCATCATTCTCTAAAAGATATAACTCTACCAGCTTTTATTTGACCACTACACAACTCTCTTGCTCATTGCTTTCCTCATAATTCCTACATACACCCCCCTCTCACCCACCCTTCCCCTAACCCCCAAACAATAATGTATCCAACTTCAAAGAACATTCCCCCCTTGAAAGAAAAAGACCTAAAGGCCTTGCTCATCGATTTTTAGAAAAGGTCTGCTTCAGTGAACTGCATTACTTTCATGCAGCCCACACCCCTGCTAATACTAGCTTTAGGCAGTAATTGAGACCAGTTATTTAACCACTGAGGTAATAGGGAAGACTGAAAAAAGTAAGGCTAAACTGCCCTCACTCCTTCTCAGAGTATCAATGCAAAACATAGCCACTCATGGCATAATAAACATATCTCCCCCTTTCAAAGTGCCCAGTTATTACTATGCACTGTACGTATCTCACAGCCATAGAAAAGCAAGTGAAAATAAGGATTATGTCATCCTGTCAAAAGCCCCAAAACTACAAAAACAGCAATAGGTTAAGAATATAAAAACTCATTTCTTCCAATCAATTCCCATATGAGGGAGCTGTTCTGAGACTATTGCTCAGTGTTCTCTATCCATGGCTCATGCCACTTTCTAAGATGCCAACTTCCTGATGTGGATGGTCACCTGTCTTCTTTTTCATCACCATCAGTATCAAAGGTGCGAAAACTGTCCTGCAGTTCCATGTTTCATGTTTCAGTGGAGTGGCGCTAACCATCACCATCCCCTCCCTCATGACACAATTAAGTGGAAGGGAAATCCCAGCCGGTCTCAACACAAGCTTTCTGCAAACTGGAAGTCACCAGGCACTTCTATGCCACAGCATCTCAGGTGAAAGGTCTTATATAGGCCTGCCATTGTATGTCAAAACCTTTGCTCCCTTTAGCAGACTCATAAATTCTTCCTTCTGGCCATATCTCCTGAAACAGACAATTCTATTGCTAGGTCGAGAGTTTTCTTTTGGCCTCGCCATTACAGCCCGATGAGTTCTGTGTCAAAAGTCTTTAGCCATTATGCCAAAGTTGGATAATGCAGTTTTCAGCCATCTCGCTATAAATTCCTTAACTGATGAAGAATATTCTTCTGCTCACTCCACAAATCCACAGAATCCAAGATTCTCTCCGAGACAGTGGTTTTTGAATTCTTGCAGCTTTAATCGAATATTTTCCCTCTACAGAGGTTGGGCCTGGCAAATGCAGAAGTCCATGTCCAAAGTCTCAGATGCTGAAATTGCTATATCATCCAACCTCATACCTAAATCCACAGGGTTTTCCTCAAGAGGTTTCAAACTGTAACCTTAACTAGTGGTAAGTTCTTGCTTAAAGAGTTGCAATTGAAATTCTAATTCATCATCAAAACTGAGCTCACCTTCGGTGGATGTGTTGTGTGGGGTCTTTTAGGACGCAGGCACTATGTTGTCCATATACTATGGCTTTGGGTCATTAGGCCCTCCTTCTTAATCTGTCCAAATTAAGTTGTCCACTCATGTTCTTTGCCTCTAAGAGGACCAGGTATCACACCTCAAAAGATTTGCAGGCAAGACAAATTAGATCATTCAAAGTGGGCAGTTGATGGGGGGTGATTCTGTCCGAGGGGCTGTAGAGCATTAAGGTTAGGCATCCATATTGTGATACTGCTAGCCATGTCTCCTTAATCAAACCTTTCTGGAGATCTCAGAAAAAGTTACAAAATAGTAAGACACAACTTACTGTTTCAATTTCTTCTGAACCACAGAGGCATAACCTGTCAAACAAGCTACATTAATACCCTCTTTAAACCTTATACTAGCATTTTATACCTCACCATAACTGCTTGTTTTCATAATCTCAAGTATGAACCCAGATAAGATGCACTCTTCACAGCTAAGCCCACAAACAGTTTTACTTACGGGGATAGCAAAAGTTCATTGAACTGTAGATGGATATTCTGTTCCATTCCATGTTAGATGAAAACCCTGTTTTCCTTTCCCAACCCAAACTTCCTTAAGCGAGCCTCTAGTTGCAGCTCACTGTTTCAAAATGTCACATGCAACAAACCTCCATCTTGTTACCTCTTACATCAGCTTTGTCTAGGCTGGCCCTCCCTACGTTTCCTTTCCTTCTGGATTATACTGACTTCAACCAGAAGGCTCACCTAGGAAGCCTTGGAGGAAGGCACATCTCAGTTTGCTGAGCAAGAAAGGCAAGCCCAGTTTGGTTTGCCACCCTGACTTCTGGGCTCCACCCTTTAGCCTCCCAGGATGGAACTGTTGAGGAAAACACAGTGGAGGGTTTGCAAAAGATAATCTGTGGAGGGAGGGGATTTTCTGCCCTGCTTGACAATTGTCCGTTGTTTTTAAAGGTTTATTTTCCCAGTAAGGCTCCAAAACTAGTCGTAAGCCCAAGAAGTAGAAAACAGCCTCAGGATGGAGTATTTGCTGAGGGACTCCATGGGTGCAGGAAGAATTTAGATTTCCATTATCCCCTCACTGATCACTCCTTATAAGTGCCCTCCACACTCCTCCTTACTCTGGAACCATGGGATGAAGAACCATATATTTGCCAATAAAATGTCTAGTTCTAGTTCCACCCTCACTAAAGAGTCAGTGGTTGAAGATCAAACACCAGTAAAATGTTCTGCACCAAACATCTACAACAGGATTGGCTAACCTACGGTCCTCCAAATGTTCAACAACTCCCATCATCCCTAACAATTGGCCATGCTGGTTGGAGCTAATGGGAGTTAGGGATCCAACAACAGCTGGAGGGTCACACCCTAATCCTGACCTATCAAAACTACTGAACAAGTAAGTGAAATCCTACCTTTTTGTTGGACCTGATAGCCATTTAATCATTATTTTAAAGGCTTCTTGGTTCACTAAAAGTTATCACCTCCCCTGCTTTAAATCTAAACTTGGTAGCAGGTGGAATATCATAGAATCCCAGTTTCATTTGGGAGGAGAAAAGTAAAGTTCCCAGCTCTCAGGGCCTTGAGGAGAATCGTGGAGAAATTTGGGGGTGAAGCTTTACCTCAGTGAGGGTGTAGGCCGCAGCAGCATCTCTCTGCAATGAACTCTGAATGTCAGCAAGGCTATTGGAGATGCTGTCAGAAGAGTTCGTCTTGCCTTTAAAATCCATCTCCTGCAAATATTCATCCACATTCTGTCTCTTCTGTTTATTTTCCTTGGTGAGATTTCTAGACACTTCCTGGAATGTGCACAGGGAGAGAAAGAAAGAAAGAAAGAAAGAAAGAAAGAAAGAAAGAAAGAAAGAAAGAAAGAAAGAAAGAAAGAAAGAAAGAAAGAAAGAAAGAATTTTACACTTAGCATTGTTTGTAGGATTAAAGTATGAGAGGACCAATGGTCGCTGTTTCTTAACCTCTTTGCCACCCCCCACCCCTTTGAAAAAAATGTTGACTGATTTAGTATGTGTGGAAGCTTCTCAGAATCTTTGGAATGGAGCAGGATAGAAATCAACAGAATTTGTTAGTGCCTCGTGCGTAAGCTATGACTGCTCTGGATCAATAGCAAAAATATGATGTGTATGCTTCATGGCTCCCAAGGCAGCCTTATGCCCCAGAAAGGGCTCCTGTGATGAGCAGGTGGGGAAGGCTATTACAAGAACAAGGCTTCTGGATCAAGAATTGGCAACCTAACTCCCAGCACTCCAAAAAACCAGATGAAAATGAAGCACCTTTCCCCCCAGTTCAAGCCCACATCAGTAGCTGCTACCTCCTATTTCCAGAAAGGTTATGCAACAAATTTGGAGGACTCTTTGCTTCACTGATGCGTTTACAATTAATTTGAATTGTTCCCATGAGTCAGTTGGTTTAAGTGTAGATCCACCACACACACCCTGGCATTTCCAAGATGAAAACAGAAGCTCTCGTGAATGTTGTTAATACCTGTATTCTCACACCAAGGATTACACTTGCACACACACACACACACACCAATTTTACACATGGCTCAAGGCTCTCCTCTACCTGCTGCACGCTAGTGCACTCATTCATTCATATTAGTTATGCCTGGTACCTTTTGATGCCTGGATGCTACAAATTATGATAATGCCTCGGCTCCCCACTTTGAGATCTAACTTCTAAAGACCTATAAGGAAGGTCACGGGTCTGTTGTGCCTAGTAGGTCAAACAGTCACTTTGGTGCAGGGGAGGAGACTGTGAGAGAGTCACTCACAGTTTTCCCATCTTGTCTCATCTAGGCTGGATTTAAGATACAGACCTAAGAGTTGTTTATTTTATGTCCTGACACTTCCCCTATTATCTGTATTCCATACTTCACTTTGGTGAATTAACAGATTTTGGCAGACTTGACATTCAGTCATCTATATATATTGATAATTCCTGCATCTCAAATTTTATCCCTTTCATTATTACTTCATATTGCTATTCTCATGAAGATGAGGAAAATGTTATTGTGAGGGGCAACCCTGATGTGTCCTCTCTAACCAAATACTTTCTGATGATAATAAACAACTTGGGGCTAAACAGCGTTGCCCAACCTTTTTCGACCCAACACCCCTTTGCAAAATCTTTTTGTGCCCAACGCCCCTCTCAGATTAAGTATATGCCAATGTTTCCTTTTATACTTAATATACTTAACAACAAACTCATTCAGTTTACCTGCATTGTTTCGTTAAACAAGTTCATTTAAACATCACAGAAACAACAGGTAGCAAGTGTGTCCCATTCCTGAAGAAAACCAGCAAATAACTGACTGTCTGTGTCACCTGTTTGCACACGGCACTCATCCGTTGGAAGAATACGCCCTCCACCAATACACCCAGATTATCAAACACTCTCTCGTGATTGGTTCCAACATCCGTCAAAACAGCATCGGAACATTGCCTAGTGCCGGGGCGTGGCTAATATCCCCATTCCTTGATATGACACTGGCCGCTATTCAGAATTTCTTTACTAAAGAGCACACACTATTTATAGTGTTATTTCCATGAATTGAGACTATTAAATACATTCTAACTGGGGGCAAAACAGTTTAAAAATTAATGATTTGTATATTAAATAAAATTAAACTTAAATGCTTCAACAGTTGCATCAGACCGCCAAATGTCAACGCCCCCCTAATGAACCCAAACACCCCCCTAAAGTTTGTAGTCACGCCAACGCCCCCTGAAAGGCTTTAACGCCCCCCAGGGGGCGCTACCGCCCATGTTGGGAATCACTGGGCTAAAACATGGCAAAAAAGGAGATTAAAGGTCACAGAAAAGAGCCACTCCAGAAGGTCTGAACAATCAGCCAGGCACATATGGAGCAAGTGAACCTTCAAGTATCACGATTCTAAGCTGTTTAGAGCTTTAAAGGTCATTATCAGCACTCTGAATTGCATCCAGAAACAAACTACACGATCCTAATAACCAGCTCTGATTAACAGTCTGGGTGCTATATTCTGTAGTATCTGATGTTTCTGACACTTTTCAGAGGCATCCCCTTACAATAGTCCAATCTGGATATAACTAAGATAAAAGTTATCATGGCCAGGTCTGATGTGTCTGGAAATGGCTGTAGCTTAAACCAAAGTAGCTGAGTTTTTACACTGAATTTCTTTATATTATTCTTTGTTATGCATTATTTTTATTTGAAACCTAGTTGTTATATATTGCCTAGGGAACTTACGCTATGAGGTGATTAACAAATGCAGATAATAAACAGAATACATCCATCTACTGTAAGTTGGGTAAAGGTACTCCAGTTGGGCACATTCTACTGATCAGGAGCACCTCTGTCTTGTCTGGATAAAGCTTCAGTTTGTTCCTCTTCATTCACTCCAATTATCCACTCCTGACACTGGTTCAGAATAGTAAACACTTCCCTGACATCAGATTGAAAGGAGAGATTGATCTGGGTGTCATAAGCATAGTGATGGCACTGTGCTCCAAAACTCTGAACAATCGCTCCCTGCAGTTTCATGGAGATATCAAAAAGCATAGGTGATAAGATGGAACCCTGCAGGACACCAACATCTAACGGCCATGGTGACAAGCTGCACTCCCACAGCAAGGATATCATGGTCAATGGTATTGAAAGCCACTGCGTATCAAAATCCCCTCTGCAGTTCCTGGTGCAGGTTCTCTTCCACAGCTTATGGACCAAGCTAGGCGTCCTCATTTGGCCCACAAAGCTGTTTTGACCAAACCATGCCCACCTGTCCTACATGACATCAGGTGTGGGGTAGGTAAAAATGCAGATGAGCCAAAGAGTTTTTACCAAGCTCCTCAGCGGCACCTGCAAAGCCCTGTCCACTGCACTTTGCAAGCTCTAACTATCAGCTGATTGCAGAACTTGCATAGCTCTATCCATGGAACTTTGAGAGCAGGTCTGGGCAAAAAACAGGTCATGGCATTGTGACATGAGATGATTGACAATGGGCAGTCCCACCCACCCGTCAAACTTGGCCTGCAGGGGGTGGGCAAGGTTAGGATTCAGCCTGCCAACTGGAACTAGTTCCCTGACCTGGTCTAGATAACCCATCTTATTCAGGAAAACTTGGTTCTTCTGTTGATGTAGTTAGAGCGCCCAAAAGCATAGCCCAGTATTGCCTACTCTGACCGGTAGTGGTATTCCTGGGTCTCAGGTCTAGAAGTCTTCTCCAGCCCTCCTATCCAGGATCCTTTTAATTGGAGACACCAGGAATTGAACTAGGGCCTCTACGGGTGTAAAGCACCTCTACCCTGAGCTACAGCCTTTTGTGACAAGGAGCTAAGTACTAGTGAATTGGCCATAAAAGAGCTCAAGTCCAACTATGATATGGGCAAATTAAATTAAAAAGGGGAGCATTTCAAGTCTGTAGAACTGGAATTCATTAACAAATATAAAATTATTTCCCCTGCTTGAATAAAGTTTATGGTTAGAGCCTCCATTACTAATTGTAAACTGAAGCAATCATTCTTTATTTGTTTCCAGCCAAAGTTTCAGATTCATAAAACTGCTGACTGTGACTTTAATAGTTTATGGTAGGAAGAAATTCAACTGTTGAATCTTTCCCTGATAGTTTTGCCTAGAGGAAAAAAAGTTGGCAATCTTGCAAACTGATATGCCAACTCATGCAAGATATAGACATGGAAGTTTTAAAACATTTTGAAGTCCCTCTGATACCAAAGGAGGAGTTAAGCACATGTTTAACTTTTCTACCAAAATCTTGGGGCATAGAAGTGCTTGACTGACTGGATCATGCCCTGCATTTTGACTTTGAGTTTTACTCATCTTTTATACTCCAGCTTCCAATATATTTCTTTCCATTCCTGTTGTTTTTGCTTCTTACCATGTTAAGTAGGGTTGCCACCTTTTTTCTTGCTCAAGCCTCTAAAGCAGCAAGACTTAGGTAAGTTTGGTAGACAATGTTTCTCTTGGCATTGAGAGATGAGCTTGCTTAATTTCTGCATGCCATGCAAGAAGGTCAAGGCCAGAAGAAAGGGATGCCTACAAAATCTCATTTCACAATAGACTAGTTGGCCTTTAATGTACCCAGATCTACATTCAAATATTTTCCTCTGTATTGTGGACCAGGCTGCCCAAGCACAGTAGGAGATCACACTATAACTCCAGAGAGAGAGTGGCTCCTCTCTTATGGGTGTCCCGGCAGTTGCTGCTCTCTCTGGCAAAGCAATCCCTGGGAGAGCTGGAATCCCTCTTACCTCTTCCAGTTTTTCCACTCGACCCACCAGCTTTGTTGTGACGGAGTGCAGCTTGAGCAAGTCTAAGCCATAGAAAGCACCTTCTAGCATTTCAAGGACGGCTGCCAGCTGCAAAACAGATAGTAACAAAACTGTGACGTCACTGATATCTCCCGCATGAAAGTAGCACAATTTGTGTACTTTTTAATGAACTCATTGAACAGCTCTATCATGAGGCTCACTGGACAAGTGAACTTTCTCTCAGCCAAATTAAGTGTTTTGTACACAGGAAAATACCAAAGAATATCAGATTTATTTTACAGTCCTCAACAGCAGTATATGGTCTTGGTATGGAAAGAACCTGTCAAAGACAGAAATATTAATAGCTCCACAAATAGTGATATCTTCAGAATAAATGCAAAAAATGTTTTTCAGAGTCATCATTCATATATATAGTACCATCAATGTACTTGGCATTTTTAGTTTTATAAACAAAAAAGACAAGTTACTGCCCACAAGAAGCTTTCAATCTACATTAAATGGGAAAAAAACAGAGGGAGTAGAAGGAGAGAAAGGGTAAGGAGGGATTAGTGTGAGCAAATGCCACAACACTTACTTAAGCTTGGTTGCAGCTGGAAATGAAGATGAAGGGTCAAAGAAATGATCATGCATGAGAATTAAAGATAAGCATACATCCTTGCCCAGTTTTCAGCGTCTCCGTGGCGCAGAGTGGTAAGCGGCGGTAACGCAGCCGAAGCTCTGCTCACGGCCGGAGTTCGATTCCAACGGAAGGAGGAAGTCGAATCTCCAGTAAAAGGGGTGGAGGTCCACTCAGCCTTCCATCCATCCGTGATCGGTAAAATGAGTACCCGGCATACGCTGGGGGGTAAAGAAAGGCCGGGGAAGGAACTGGCAAACCCACCCCATATATACCATACGCTAAGTCCCTGTGGCAGCAACTAAGGTTAACAGTAATTGAGAAAAAGGATGACCAGTTTTGGAATCTTGTTAACAAAGGTATGGGCCATGCTAGACCCAGTGTCACTGACCAAATAACGTCATCAGCCTGGCATTCGCACTTTAGTAGCTTTTATGGGTCCCCATTAACTAATAATAAGATCATGCCCAGGATAGAATGAATGAGTTTACCACAATGGCTGTTAATTACACCCTCAGAAATAAAATCTCTCATTATTGCTCTCAGATTGGGCAAAGCCCCAGGGGAAGATATGCTTCCCCCAGAAATCTTCAAATATTTTCCGGATTGGTGGGCGCCTATACTAGCCAAGGTATTTAACCAAATAAATAATACTGGTATTTTTCCGGAGGGTTGGAAACTTTGTATAGTTGCCCCCATATACAAAAAAGGGGATAAACAAGATCCAAACAACTACAGGCCAATTAGCCTTTTAGACGTCAGCTCTAAACTGTATGGCAGATACCTTCTTCATAAACTCGAGGACTGGGAAGCAGCAAATTCTATTATTTACCCAGAACAAGTGGGCTTCAGAAAGGGCCAAAGCACCATCGACCACTGTTTGACTCTTTATGCTCTGGCGAAACAGAGCAGGCCCTACAAAACGTCTTTTTGTGGCCTTTGTGGATCTGGCTACTGCCTTCAATTCAGTTGATAGACATCTCTTATGGGCTAAATTGGCTGACTTGAAAATTGACAGTCGGTTGCTTTTTTTAATCAGAGAATTGTATACCAACACACTGGCATGTATAAGGGTAGGGACATCAGGCGCCCTAACAGACCCCATTAAAATAAACAACGGGGTCAAACAGGAATGCCTTTTGGCCCCTCTACTTTTTAACCTTTATTTAAATAACATAGTCCCGGAACTATCTGGTCCAACCTTCTTTCCCCCTTCATGAGGAAATAAGAAAATATCAATCTTGCATTTTGCGGATGATATGGTCCTCATTCCATCACCCTCATAGGCCTGAAGAGACTTCTTTCAAGACTGGCTGACTTTTGTTTAAAAGAAAGTTTGCAAATTAATTATATTAAAACAAAAGTGATGGTGCTCGCCAAAAAGCACACCAATTATAAATGGTCAATCAGCAGACACAATATCGAACAATGTCGAGAGTTTAAGTACCTGGGAGTCTATTTCTCAGAAAATCTTTCCTGGAAATGACATAATTATATGACCAAAATAATTGCCCTAAGGTCCAGTGGAGCCATTCTTAAATTTTGCCGCACAATAGGCGGCAATCTGATTGATCCAGCATTAAAAATCTTCCAAAGCAAAATTCTCCCACAGATTTTGTATGGGGCAGCAGTTTGGGGATGGGAGGATACCCAAATGAGGACTTTGGAGGTAATCCAAAACAACTTTATTAAAAGACTCCTGTCCCTACAGCCTGGCACTCCTGCCGCCCTGCTCTGTTCAGAGGTCGGCCTCCCTTCAATTAAAGCTCGAGTCCATGTTGCCCTAGTAAGTTTTTGGAAATTACTGATAGCCGCCCCTTCTAAAACAATAGTTAAGGCATGTTTGGAACCGGCTAAAGCGGGTAATTATTGGTCTGGTAGAATAGAAAATGTTTTCCACCTATACCATGTTTCTCCACAGAAGTCTAAGACCCTAAACTCAAGATCCAAGCTACGTGATACATTCTTCCAATATAGCGCCAGTTTAGACAGGCTAGCTATTAATAATTCTAGATTTACTCCATGGTATAGGCTCTATAAAGTAGACAATTGCAAAGCTTCCTATTGACCCAGTCGCTTCCATTAAAATTTAGACAGGACTTCACGGCATTACGATTCCAAACTATGCCAAATGCTGTCATGGATGGCCGCTACACCCGAACGCCATGGGGTGAGCGTGTTTGTATCTGTGGTTCCAAGGAAACTGAGGATTTACCCCATTATCTTCTACTCTGTCCTTTGTATTCTCACCCCCGGGATAAGTTTCTGAAGACCCTGTTGGCTAACCTGCTTTTAACTCTCGAGCAAAAAATCTTTTACCTTATGTCCGATTTAGACCCTTCAATAACATACAGGGTCTCTCTTTTTGCTCTGGCAGCCTGGAAAATATGTGCTAGAGTTGTCTCTGACCTGGGGACTGATTGCTGAGGGGGTGGTTTCCTATGAATATTTTATTCCTATTGTAATAGATCGCATAAGTCTGTTTTTCTTTTTCTTTAAAATGTTTTAATATTTTAGCGAATTTTAATTGTATCTGCCTAAAGATTGTAGACGTTTGCAGATGCTTGTTATGCAATGGCCTATGGCCATGCAATAAACTGAACTGACTGACCCCATATATACAGTCTGCCTAGTAAACGTCACAAGACGTCACCCTAAGAGTTGGAAATGACTCGCACTATAAGTGCGGGGACACCTTTACCTTTAGTCCCTTCTACACTTCAGAAGACTACGCAGATATAGGGTCATAAAGCCATCCCTGTAGCTAGCCTTCTTTGTTAGGTGGAGCAGCCACATTTCTCGGTGGACCTTTTGGGAGGGGTGAGTGCATAGCGCCAGCCAATTCATGACTACCACGCACTGGTGGAGGATGTGAGGACCAGGCCAGGGAAAGGGAAAGGCAGTGACCTTCCCTCTCACTCTTCTTCCATGCAGAGGGAGTGTTAACTTACATAATGGGCTATGTAAAGGTCAACTGAACAGAAAATTTAGTATGAACACCAGGAATTAAATCACTGGTCAATTTTTTGTTATATAAGAATAAAAGATGTTAAGGATACAGTGAACAAGGGGACACCAAAAGGTGTTAATTCTTCCCTGAGAGTCCCTCTTTCTAATATTTTTTCCTGTGTGTTGGGAAATCAAGGGAAAACATTTTAACTGGTTGCTGTATAACAGACTAACTAAGCAATTGTGGAAAGTAATTGGATTGTTGTTTATTTTACTGGCTGCTAAGTTGATTTTTCTGCCCAGGAACTCAGAAAAGGCCTCATGCTGAGCTACACACATTGAGAAAATCAGAAATTAGACCTGAGTTACAGCCTAGGTGGCCAGGCAGCCAGATAGCTATAGTGTGCACAGCAGTGTTTCTATTCGTCTAGAGTTGTTTTCATCCTCTGTCATCAAGTACTCAAGGAAAGAAGAAAAAATGGCTGCTATGATTGTAAGTATAATGACTTTATTAAAAGATTAACAGGCAACTTTAGGTAGTTCCCCCCCCAAAATCATTTTAAGTTATCTCTTTAGGTTATTACACCCTTTAGCAATAAGCACCCAGTCCTGCTCTATTCATTATAATAACTGCAGAATAAACAAACATATTTCTTACTGTGCGCAAACATGCTTCTTTATTGCTGGCTGAGTAGAGAACACAACTGAAACTGAAAATCAGAGCAAAGGAAAGTCCAAGGGATGCAGTCTAACTCTAGCCCATAATAGAAAGCTGTTAAATTTAACTCTTCACGGATCATGTTACTTGTCTGGTTATTTTCAGGATCATTTAAGTAATTATAGGGTGATTATGATCATGAAAAATCCACCCTCAGTCAGGGAAAGTCTTGAGTGAGCAAACTTTGAGGAGCTCTTCCAAATGAGGCTTTTATTGTGCACTCACCATGCCTGAATTTTTCAGAGGATCCTATTCTTAAATTGTTCCTGTTCTTAAAACAAGCTGCCTTTCTTTAAATGGAGAATGCCATTATCTGTTGTCACAAATTAAAAAAACAACCCCCCCCAAAAAATGGGGAAGATGGGAGCACAGCTCTAAGTGGGGCAGTGAACCCATTTGCCTAACTGTGGCTACAGGGCTGGATGAAGCCCTTTCAGAAGTCTGACATCTTATTCTGAAAGTGGGAAATTTCTTGTATATTCAGACAGCAAGTTCACTACTTCAGTATCACCTCCAATCCCAAAATGTTCAAATCCAGAACATGTGTTTCTCTGTTAAATGCCTGGCTCTATGAAATGCTTAGCAAGCTGGAAGGCAATCATTGCAAAAGCAAATCTCCTGCTTCTCAACTGTGCACTTGAGATCTATGAAATGAAGAAACACAGAGATATGATTCACTATTCAAATGCATTTGGCAGCCATAGACACCACTTATAACTTATTGAAAGGAATACCAATTATAATTACATAAACATTTCTGTAATTTTTAAAATTTAAAATTAAATTAAAAATATCTACAAATGCTACCAATTTCTGATCTTGTTAGTCCACTCTTTTATGTGTCTGATGTTATTTGATTGTATTTCTATACTTCACTGATGCATAACTTTTGTAAACCACCCACAGGGTTATGCTGATGAGTGGTATAAAATGTTGTAAAGAAATAATGCGTCCCAAAAATTTAAATTCTTACGCTTGCTTAGTTTGTCTCCTTTTTATATGATTCATTACAATAGGGCATTTTGTTTTTAACTCTTCACTAATATCTTTACACTCATTTTAGGCTAGAATTATTTCCTTCTCATTAGCTTTATTGCCCAAGCCCTTTAATTTTTTTAATTAATTGCATCTTCTATAAATATGTTAAAACATTATAGAAGACAGTGAACACCCTTGATGGACCCCTTTACTAATTTTGATATTGAATTTTGTTTGAGAGAATTTACTCCAATTACAGCTTCCTGGTTTCTGTATTCTTCCATCTTCAATAGTCTAATCCCATCTTCTGCAGTGTGGTCATATTTTTATTCTAGCCAAGGCTGTAGGAAGTTTTTTTCCTAAGTCAGTAAATGCCATAGTTAGGTGTTGTTTGCAGTATCTCACTTTCACTCTATCTGGATTGCAATCATTGGTTCCTTTATTCCCCTTTCACATATGTACAACTATAAGAAACCCACCTTTCTGCTGGAAAATGTTATATTGGAACTGACTCTGTAATTGGTTTATTTTAAAAAAAATAATAAAATAAAATAAATGGTATCTTTGAATTTCAGACCAAACCAAAAAGAGAGAGAAAAGCTAAACATATATGAGAACTGTTGGTGATAAATTTCTTTGAAATATGCTTGGCACAAGGAAGTTCTGGATGGCCTAGTTCTGAGTTTTCCCAGCTTGCATTCTAGAGCCAAGCCTGTTTGCATAACCCTCTTTAGGGAACGTTGTGAATTAGCCCTCTGAAACATGACACAGTTCCTAGATGACAAGGAATCTGGCAGTAATCCACTCGAAACCTCGCAGAAGGGCCCAGGAAGTGATAGAGATGCAATGTTTCTATTGAGAGGCAGGCTTGAGACACATCACTGTAGTAGATAATGGTGCCTCTCAGGCACAATATAACGGTATATCTCACAGCTGCCAAAAGGCTAACATACAGAGTCAAGCCACTGGTCAATCCATGGTGTACATTAGCTAGCAGTAGCAGTCTCCAAAAATTCAGGGAAAGGCCTTTTCCAGAACTGTGACCAGAGATGGTTTTAACTAGATATTCCAGGGTCTGAGCTTCCAAAGCATATTCCCTCAGGCCAGCCCCATTCAGAAATTGTTCCTTAATTTCTCAATTCCTACCAGAAACGCACTTGCTTTTTTTTAAAAAAAGGGACTGGACACATTTATTTATTTATTTATTAAATTTATTAGTCGCCCATCTGGCTGGTTGTCCAGCCACTCTGGGCAACGTACAAGATAAAAAACAATACATTAAAACGTTAAAATTTAAAACCGTAACAGTAAAAACCTAACCCACCCCAAAAGCCTGCCTGAAGAGCCAGGTCTTCAAGGCCCGGTGGAAGCTCGTCATAGAAGAGAGCTATCGCTAGTCGGGCGGTATATAAATTTAATAAATAATAAATAATAATAATAATCATTTGGGAGAGAGTTCCACAGGGTGGGGGCCACTGTTGAAAAAGCCCTCTCTCTAGTCCTCACCAGTCTAGCTGTTTTAACCGGTGGGATCGAGAGAAGGTCTTCTGAGGCTGATCTTGTTGAGCGGCATCCCTGACGATGCTGGAGGCGCTCCTTCAGATAGACTGGGCTAAAACCGTGTAGGGTTTTAAAGGTCAAAACCAACACCTTGAATTGGGCCCGGTAAACAACCGGTAGCCAGTGCAACTCCTTCAGCACTGGAGTGATGTGATCTTGCCGGTGGCTGCCTTTAATCAGACGAGCCGCCGCATTCTGTACCAGTTGCAGCTTCCGGACTGTTTTCAAGGGTAACCCCACATAAAGCGCATTACAGTAGTCTAGGTGAGAGGTGACCAGGGCATGTACCACCGGTGGGAGCAGATGGTTGGGAAGGTAGGGACGCAGCCTCCGTATCAGATGGAGTTGATACAGCGCCGCCCGGCTCACAGCCGAGACTTGAGCCTCCATGGACAGCTGGGAGTCAAGAATGACCCCCAGGCTGCGGACCTGGTCTTTCAGGGGCAATCGTACCCCATTGAGCACCAGGTCCACATCCCCCAGCCTTCCCTTGTCTCCCACAAACAGTACCTCGGTTTTGTCAGGGTTCAGCTTCAGCTTATTCCTTCCCATCCAGCCACTCACCGACTCCAGGCACTTGGACAGGGTTTCTACAGCCAACCTTGGTGAAGATTTAAATGATAGAGCTGCGTGTCATCCGCATACTGATGACATTGCAGCCCAAATCTCCTGATGATTGCCCCCAGCGGCTTTATATAGATGTTGAACAGCATCGGGGAGAGGATGGAACCCTGTGGCACCCCACAAGTGAGAGGCCAAGGATCCGAGACCTCATCCTCCAATACCACTCTTTGGTACCTACCAGAGAGGAAGGAATGGAACCACTGCAATACAGTGCCCCCCATGCCTAACCTCTCCAGGCGGTCCAAGAGGATAACGTGGTCAACGGTATTGAAAGCTGCTGAGAGATCAAGGAGGACAAGGAAGGTGCATTCGCCCCTATTCCACGCCCTCCTCATATCATCTACCAAGGCGACCAAGGCTGTTTCAGTCCCATGTCCAGGCCTGAAGCCCGATTGAAATGGATCCAGATAATCCGCTTCCTCCAAGTGCGCTTGCAATTCGTGGAGGATCAGTCTATTCACGGCTATTTGGAATGAAAGCTGCATTGGGTCTTCATGTTCAAAGGTATTTTAATCCTGAAAATCAGATGCTACGGACCAAGAACAGGGGAAAGGCATCCTGCTTCCAAACTTTCAGAGGCATCTGGGTGGCTGCTGCTGGAAACGAAACAGAGTATTGGACCGGATGAACTTGGGTCTGATCTAGCAAACCAAGATTTATATAGCACCAAGACACAAAGTGCAAAAGAAAGCCCATCCTCAAGTATTCACTGTCACAGACCTTGCACTAGCTGCCTAAATTGGGATGCTGCAAAGCAAACCTTGATCCAAACTAGTAACTCCAGCATCAAGATAGTAGCTGCAATATTTGAAGTGCAATAGTTATATCTTCTTCCACTTAACATTCATACAGTATATGGAAAATACTGTACGAAAACAGAACAGAGTTGGTATCTGCCTAGATCAAGGGTGCTACAAAGTGGTTCAGATAGCAGGAGGATGTTGCACTCTTGGACAGGAGGGGGTGCATTAGGGCTGGTTATGGAGCAGTCAGGGCTAGACTATAGTTGGTCTCTAGAGCTATGCAAAATCAGACCAAGGCATGGGAGGTTGCATGTGTACTATAGATCACATCAGGGTGCTACCACATACAGAGTACATAGCACACATACTATGCTAATACCCTGGAAGACAGAAACAAAATTCAAAGGGATTGATAGGCTGGAGCATTGGGCTGGAGCAACAACAGAATGAAATTTAATAGGGATAAGTGCAAGTTCTACACCTAGGAAAAAGAAACCAAATGCACAGTTATAAGATGGGGGATACTTAGCTCAGCAATACTATACGCGAGAAGGATTACTGTTGATCAAAAGCTGAATATGAGCCAACAGTGCAATGGAGCTGCAAAAAAGACAAATGCTATTTTAGGCTGCATTAACAGAAGTATAGTTTCCAAATCACGTGAAGTATTAGTTCCCCTCTATTTGGCACTGGTTAGGTCTCATCTTGAGTAATGTGTCCAGTTCTGGTCTCCACACGTTAAGAAGCATGCAGACAAACTGGAACGGGTTCAGAGAAGGGCAACAAGGATGCCGCCCTGGGCTCCTGCTGGGAGGAAGGGCAGGATATAAATCAAATAAAATAAACAAGGATGATCAGGGGACTAGAAACAAAGCCCTTTGAGGAGAGACTGAAAGAAATGGGCATATTTAGCCTTGAGAAGAGAAGACTCAGGGGAGATATGATAACACTGTTTGAGTACGTGAAAGGTTGCCACACAGAGGAGGGTCAGGATCTCTTCTCAATCATCCCAGAGTGCAGGACACAGAATAATGGGCTCAAGTTACAGGAAGCCAGATTTCAACTGAACATCAGGGAAAACATCCTAACTGTTAGAGTGGTACGACAATGGAACCAATCACCTAGGGAGGTGGTGAGTTCTCCCACACTGGAGACTTTCAAGAGGCAGCTGGACAGGCACCTGTCGTGTATGCTTTGATTTGGATTCCTGCATTGAGCAGGGGTTGGACTCGATGGCCTTACAGACCCCTTCCAACTCTACAATTCTATGATTCTATGCTATGGCGGCCCACTATACGTTCTAACTGAAGAACTGCAGTTATCAATACTGAAAATTGTCTTGGATTGAGGAGCACTTTACTTATACCAATATAATTAAAAACATTGTAAAATGCACACAAGCAGGAATCGTGTGTGTCCGCGTCCCACCCTCTGCTATGCATTACCCAAGTGAACATGAACAGCTTAGGAAGGTGATAGGCAAACAAAGTATCATGTGAGAAGAGCCAGGGTGATTACTCTACCAAAATCCAATATGTGTGGGACATAAGGAAGAAGTGTACATCAGATATAGATATATGGAAAAGAACAGGCTGCCCCAAGTAAATGACAAAGCAAAAGGCAAGAAAGCTAAATTTTGCCCCATCACAAATTTACTAGGTGGCCTTATGGAAGTCATTTTCTTTCAGCTTTGGCTTCCTCCCCTATCGGCAGTATGGGGATTATATCGCCCTCCTGTCGTATAGGGCTGTCATAGGGATTGCAGCAACGTAGTGTATGAGAAGTGTTTTGAACACGTGAAAACACTATATGAGTGCTAAGTGTTAATAAATATTATTGCACACTGAACTGCAGCGTGAACCAGAACCGCACAATATATTATCAGGCAGAAGAGCAGATATGGTTCAAGATCACCTGGCCTCCCCCTGCAAAAACTGTGCAGTGTGATCTTACACAGAAAAAATTGACAGGAGTTTCCAAAAGGAGCCCCAAGTGCCGATCTCCCAGGGTGACCTTGTCCACAAAAGGAGTAGGCCAGAGCAGCAAAGCAAAAGCAATCAGTGCTTTGAGTGACGGGCATGTTCCTCATCTCAGAATCTGCAGAACAGAATGGAAGAGAACTTTAACTCATCAATGCTCCAGTCCTAAACACCTTAACCTGGAAGTTAAGACCTCCAGATGTCAATGTAATTTACTACCAAACAAGTAAGGATGCTTAGTATGGATGTCAGCCTTGCACCTCTATCCTAAACACGTTATGTAAGAAGCGGGTGCTTTTAATTTAAATGAAACAGACTTCCAAGTAATATGCTTAAAACTTGCAAGTTCCACAAACAGAAGCATAAGAGATAAGTTACTCAGTGACCTGCATGACTTCAGTTAATTGGGTTTTGGGTTTGTCTTTTCCATAACACGAAGTCCAAATTTACAAACTCTTTGGGAGCCAAGGTGGATAATAATGTACATGACATCATAATCTATGCAGCCACTCATTTACCACCTCCACCCAGCATTTTCAGACTGTTCCAGGGAACTTTGGGTTTCTTGGAAGCTTGTCAGAGACTCCTCAATGCAAAACAAGAAGAACAATGCAGTAATGGTGGACCAAAAGACCAATGCCTATCTTCCCCTGCAAGTTCTTCTAGTCTTAGACTTAGAATCTAAGACTTGCCCTCCGTCCACACAGGACAATGAACCCCACCAAGCCTGCTCAGTCCTCCTCATGACATGAACTTACATGTACCCTGGAGCTGTGGTTCCCAAACCACTTTTTCCCCCTCACGCACCACTTGGAAATTGCTGAGGGTCTTGGGGGACCACAGGGATTGTTTTGCCTGTTGTAGCCATTGTAACGTGCTGTGGGAGGTGCGGCATGATTTGTCATTGTCTTTTTATTGCTCCTCTAATTTCTTATATTGTTTCTTATACTTCTTACATTTCTTTTATTACTTTTATTTCTGATATTCCACAGAATGCAAACTGTAACCCTATAAAATACAAGAAATAAAAGAAGCAATGAAACCCAATTAAAAATTAATATCACTATTTCATGTGGACATGCTGCAGACCACCTGAATGAAGCTCACGGACCACAGTTTAAGAACCTAAGCCCTAGAAATGCCCCCAACTCTTCTCCAAAGTGCTTAGATTATCATGGCAAGAAACAGATGAGCCAAGGCAGAAAGGCTCCCCTGAACAGACAAAGTTTGAAAAGCCACTGCCCTAACCCAGGGGTGGGCAGCCTGTGGCTAGGGTTGCCATGCTACCCGATTTACCCAGATTCTAGCCATGCTACCCAATGCCCGCTTAGCGCATTAGGTGGTCCAGATTCCCAGCTGTCATTTTTTAAGAAAGCAAGTCTCTAGCCCTTGTAGTTCCAGAGATATAAGACAAAAGGTGGGGGCAGTTTTTTGAGAAATCAGCCTACTCCTGCCTTCCATTGTTCTTAGCAAATGAGGGACACCACAGCTGTCCTGAGAAAATCAAGAATTTTAGTCTGCCCGTCTGCCACATATGCAGAATCTAGGCAGTTTAGAAAACTGCACATGCTCACTTGATCAACATGTGCAGTTCAGTCCCTTATCCATAGACTTTCTGGCTGAGTGAGCAAGGACAAGCAGCTTTCATCTCAACTGCATCTGCATCTCAAGGAATGTGTCTTAAGAGGTGAGTGCAATGGGAGTGTCTGCCTGCCATCATGGAGGATGGAATAAAGGGGTTTCAAGCCACCAAATACTCTCTCTCTTGAACAAATACAAGATATAAAAGCAAACCTCTCTGTCGAAAAGGCTGAGATATTAATATTTGTATCTTTCAGCCCTATCTCTGCCCTGCTGATTGGTGCTTACTCCCAAGTAAAGTTGCATTGGAATGCAGCCTCACTCACTGTTGTCCAACAGAGCCACTGTTCAGCAATCCAGAAAAGGCTAAGTAAGTATTATATTCAATTCAGGGGGAGGATATAACCTTCCCCCCCTTAAGACCAAGAGGAATGGAACAGCTTCCCTGTCTAATGTTAGCACAGCTTGCCAGTCTCTATAAGTCACTGCTTTTTTAATTTTTTTAAAAAAGAGGTGCCAGCACTCAAGTCTCCATCAAGTTCCAGCCTTTATCAGACAAGGCTGCATTTCCCCCCTCCCTGATCTGGTATGTGAGAATAAGTGTACTAAAGAAATTTCTCACATGCTCAGACACTACTCTCTTTAGATGACTGACTGAACTGATATTGAAATATTGATTTCTATCTGCGTTACAATTTGTAGTGGTGTGTTCATTTCACATTTCCTAATGGTTGGTACAGGCAACTTTTCAGTCACAATATTGCTTTTAATTGATGCTTTGCTGGCTTTTTGTTTTATGCTGGATTTTTATACAGTACTGCTACATTGACTTGTTTTATGTGTTTTTCTATTTTGTGTTTTTATTATGTTGTGTATTGATTGTGTATTTTTATTGTTTTTATTACAAGTCTAAGCTGCCGTGAGCTCTGTTTTTAACAGTGGAAGGGCAGGATATAAATCCCCTTAACAAATATTCCATAGTGTTGGAAAACTAAAATCTAGGCATTTAAGGCTGAAAATTTAAGGGTTTTTTTTAATCCTCACATCCTCCCCCACTTTTTGGTGGTAATTACTAGGCACAAAAACAAAACAACTGGACGATACACCTTTTAATATGCTTAATTTGCATGATATGCAAATTAGTCTGCCCAGATTTATGAGGCCGGAATATGGCAACCCTAACTGTGACCCTCCAGAAACTGTTTGACTCCAACTCCCATCAGTCCCAGCCAGCATGGCCAATAGTCAGGGATGATGGGAGTTGTAGGTTAGCAATATCTGGAGGCCCCTAAGCCATTACATCACTAACATCCACCCAAGAGCTTACCCAGCAGCAACAGACTGGGGCCTCTCCGGGTGATAAACATCCTATCCAGATCTTATTCAGAGCATGGTCTAGCTACAGCCCAACCCCTGCTTCAGTAGTGCAGTAACTTCTCATCAGGACCAGGTGCAAGTGGTAGTGGGCCCCTGGGCATAAGGTGTCTTTGCTCACCTCAGCACAGCTCTCTTCCCCCTCTCTCCCCTCCACATTGCAACTCCCTTCCACTCTCCCTCCCCCAGGGGCTTTGACAGAACGATAAGCTGCTCTGTTGCCCTTCTCATCCAGAAATGCTCCAGAGTCTTCCAGTCACCTCTGCAAGACACTGAGAACTTACCCCTGAGGCATCACTGCAGAGGCCTCTGGGGCAAGCTCCCCATTTCTGGATAACCTTGCTCCTGCGCCCAATCTGAAGAAACCGAAATCAAATATTTTCATTTTAAGAGGCATCTGCTGCTTAGAGTACACTCTGTTGCCAGATTCAGAATGTGGGTGCCACTGACAGCGTAACTGTCCAACCCTCCAGCACAGCTAGTGTAATGAACTGAAATGGGAGTTGCAACTTCTTAGCCCATGGGCCAGACCAAATATTGGTATCACGTAAGGTGGCAAAACTTCATTTTGATTTTTTGAAAGTTATACAGAATGTCTCTGGAATGTATTTTCATCTGGTAGCCCATGAAGCGTTTTATGATGTCATCAAGATGACCAAAGCCATCTTTTCTTAACTTTTCCAATTTAAGCTATAATGTGTGAACTAAGTGTCTAATTTGTTTATTTTTTACCATTAACTTTTTGTTTGAGTTTTCAAAGATTTTTGTCATCAGCTGCAAGGTTCTATATAGAACTGCAGTAATAAAACAATAAAGGAACAAAACAACAGCCTTATTGAGCTGCGCATGCAAGGAGAGCTCAACTTGTATAAACTAGCTGTTATCACAGTGCCCAGTGTCAATCTGAAATAGGATTAAGACCTCAAATAGTTAGGAAACATGTCATGCCAGAATGTGTCTCTGGAGGTTTCACTAGTCCAATTTGTCAAGAAATGTAGGTGATTAGAGGATACCACATGGTTGCAAACATGTCTTTAGATTTGGTTCTCCTACATACTCTGACTCCATAAGGCTTTCTGCCAGCACAATGTCCCAAACTTTTGTCCACAATCCTTGCATTGAGAAGGGAGTGTTGTATCACCAGTGCTTGGCTATTTCCAACCAAGCAGCAGGCGAAAGTAAGGCTTAAGTCTTTGCAAGGAACTTTATCCACAGTCTCAGGATAAATTGACAATTGTCTAATATTCTTCAGGTGCATATCTGGATCAGGTAAAGTGTCATATGAAGTCAACTGTATAAAAATACCCTAAACATACCCAACTCTGTCAATCATTCCTTATGGAACGTGGTTTAAAGACCTCCTGGTTGCTCTCCTCTGGATGTGCCCTAGTTTGTCAGTGTCCTTTTTAATATATGGTATTGAACTGGACACCAATTAGGATTGCCAGATGTATCACACCCACAGTTTGTGTGAATGTTGTGAGAAATGGTGGTGATTCCCATAGGAATTGTGTGGAGCCACCATTAGGACAAGATCTAGGCAAGTTAATCATTCAGATCCCATTGGGTCATATTCAGTGGTAGTCTACCCAAAGTAAACCCACTGAAATTAATAGACATTACTAACTTGGGTTCCTTAATTTCAATAGGTCTATGAGTAGGATTTAGTTGAACACAACCGTACATATATTGCTCTGTGAATTTGGGATTAATAATGTGCATTATTATTAGCACTATTAAACATCAAAAGCGAAAATGTGAAAGTGGATCCCAAGCTGGAGGATGGGAGGGAGAGGTGGGTCTTGGGTCTAGACCAGGTAAAGACCACTGTCCTAAGGGACCAGCCTCCACTGCAGACTTCTGGATCTTGTATTTTCTGTAGAAATGCAAAGACTAACTAATTAAAATACAATAAAATAAAACTCACATGGTCTTGCAGGATTTGTAGGTATTGCCAATTTACAAAGGTAAACCTACCTAAAATAAGAAGAAAAAGAAGAAGAAGCAAGTTTTCCAACATTCACGATATTCTTCACTAGCCCTAGACACTCCTTACACATACAGGGCTAGCTACATGTCACCTCGTTGGTCTGAGAACAAAGGAGGTGTTGCTTTGGCCAGATAGTTAACTGGATTACAGTTTATTTGAGTTTGCCCAGGCAGGAGATGGCTGACAGCTCAAGTTTCAAGTCTTTCAGCATTGCAAGAAAAACCTAAAACGACTGTCTCCAGTTATATTTCGGACTGCCAAAAGCCTTGTAAAGCAGAAAATAAGCCAAGACAACAATGATCAGAACAAGCACATAAAACTGGCAGCTCCCTGCTCTTCGGGCTTGGCACTGTGTGGCCTTTTCCTCCGAAGGAACCCCAAGCGAGTGTGGGGAGCTACCCAAAGGACAGCGCAAGCTGGTCCCAAGTTGACTGTAACTAGACTGTGGGAAATGAAAGCAGGAAACAAAGTGGTCAAAGGCTGTCCATGTATCTCCAGAGCAGATTCCAAAGATAACACACACACACCATCCCCATGGGCTTGTCATTGCCATCATACTGTGCTTACGAGTTTCCCAGAGGCGTCTGGCTGGCTCTTGATGCAAACGGGTTCGCTGGTCTGATCCAGCAAGATAAGCCCATTCTTAGCATGCAGCATTCCCAGAATTATAGCCGTTGGGATAAATGCACACAGTTACCTAAAACAGAGACTAATTTGCAAAGCAAGACTAGAAAGAAGAGCTTTGGGCAACAGTTAGTATAATGCAGATTGGCAATATCCAGAGCCAGCTTTGTGTGTGGGTGTGTTTTTAAATTAGATTTTATTTCCAGCTGGGAAAGGCAGTGCATGCTGAGAATGAATCTTATTTTTCAGCAGCATTCTTCTCTTCTCCCACCCCCTGCAGCTCATCACAGATCTACCACATCTACCATATGCTGCCACGTACACAACTTCCCTCGGTTGTATCACTTCCCACAAAGAAAATGTCCAGGAGAGATCTACTGTGGGGAAAGCATGAATGTCATGAACTGTGTTTTGCTAAAGATTTTCCGAATTGCAAAGGGAAAATTTTTCATAAAGCAAAAGAGACATTCACACAGAATGAATCAATGCAGAAATATCTGGTATTCAGTAATATTACTAATAATTTATGAGGTGCTTTCTGGGTATTCAAAGTGTCCCATATACATTATCTTGTTGTAATCTTTACAATAAAAGGTAGGTCAATATTATTGTCACTCCACACTGCAGATGAGGTGGGAAGGGGGGAAAAGAGGTTGAGAGAGAATGGCTTGCCAAGTGTAGGGTGAGAGTCTTGGACTAGGGCCAGGGAGACTCAGATTTAAACCCACAATGAAACATGAAACTCACTGGGTGATCTTGGACCACTCAACATCTCTCACCCTATCATGCCTCAAAGGGTTGTTGTGATGATAAATAAAAGAAAGAGACCATGTATGCCACCCTGAGCATCTTGGAGAAGGGCTAAACAAATAGGTCAGCAATAAATAAACCAACCAGGCACTCTTTGATTCATATCTTAATCTCTTAGCCAACACACTGTTTATTTATCTGTCACATTAATGTAGGCCACAAGTGTGTGGATAATAACTTCCAGGTTACCTTCATTTAGGGTGGGTTGCAGTTGGTATACCACCCAAAGCCAGTGGAAGGTGCTTGATGGCAGATGCAATTAAGAATTCAAAGACAGCTCTAAAAGTGTCCCCAAGACTGTGAACCTGATCTTTAAGGTGGAGTGAAACCTCATCTAGAAGGTTGAGTACTACTTCCTGGGACAAACTACCCACAAACAGTTCTTCCATCTTCAGGGCCAGAAACCCCATAGGCCATACCGTGAGGTACAGCAACAATTCTTCCAGCATCACCTTTTGGAAACAGTTATGGGCAGAACCAATGGCTAACATCATCCCAAAGAGACGTACGTGGGATGCCTTGGAAGGCTACTCAGAAACTGCAGTTGGTTCAAGATGCAGCTGCAGGCTTGTTCACCAGGATCAGCGATAGAGAACATATCTCACATGTTTTAAAAACAACTACACTATCTGCATGTTCATTTGCAAACATAGTCCTATGTGCTGGTGATTATTTTCAAAGCAGAGAAACCCAGATACCTAAAGATCATCTTCTTCCACATGAACCCAAAGATCACTTTCTGAGGCTCTTCTCCAGTTGCCCTCTTTTGGAGGTGAGGCGGTTGGCAAGCAGGGAAAGAGACTTTTTCAGCTCGCTACCTACTGTTTTAATTGCATTAAGCTCCATCTATACTATACATTTAAAGTAGTATTAACCAGGGCTGTGGAGCTGGAGTCGGAGTCGTGGAGTCGGAAGCAATTTTGGGTGGAGTCAGAGTCAGTAGAAATGTACCGACTCCAACTTCAAAATAAAAACTTTCATAGGAATTTAGGAAAGTTTTCTTGTTCAGAAATTTTAATCAAATAAATATATTGTATGTTCTATCAATCTAGCCTGATGGTTCACGTGGTGATGATGAAATGCCTTGTGCTACCATTTTACTACAGTAGATTTGTTATTACTAGTTAATATACATTTGCCATTTATGAAGGAGTCGGAGTCAGAGTCGGACAGTAGAAAAATAGAGGAGTTGGAGTTGAAGGTTTGGCGTACCGACTCCACAGCCCTGGTATGAACCCACTTTAAACAGTCATGGCTTCCCCCAAGTATCCTGGGAACTGTAGTTTGTTAATGGTGCTGACAGGTTCCTCTTACAGAGCTATAATTCCCAGAATTCCCTGCCAAGAGGGATTGATTGTTAAACAACTCTGGGAATTGTAGTTATCAGCACTCATGACAAACTACAGTCCCCAAGATTCTTTGGGGGAAACCATGACTGTTTAATTAAGTGGTATAATACTGCTTTAAATGTACCATGCAGATGGGGCCTAAGTTGTATTTTATTATACAACCATGAGAGTGGCTGTATACTATAATCAGCATGGATTTTTCACATTCTGCAATGTTAAATTGAAAATACCCCCATGCCATTCTGATGCTTCCCATATAAACTCAGTTCAAAACAAACCTTACAAATCTTATAGTCCTGAACTCAGAAATGCTTGCTTAACAACCCTCTGAATTTTCATGGTGATACACAAAACAGTCAGAGAGAATCGAGAGTTCAAAGCGTAAAAAGAGAGAAAAACCAGACCCCTTTTTCTGTCAGAGTTCTCATAATCTGTTCAAAATCATTAAAAATCAGCCATGTTCCCAGAGTGCCTGTAATCCTATTACTGACCTTGCCCCATACTCTGACCTTCATCTTCTGCAGTTTAAAAGTTAAAAAAAGCCTGGCTGATTTTTAATTAATTTAATAAATTTTGCATTGAATTGAATGATAGTGTCGGGCATGCTCAGTAAGAACCAACTGTCAGTGTTCTAAAAGCCAGACTCCCAGCTGCTGGGCTTGCCTAATCAGGGGGCCACACCCACACCAGACTTTGATTTCAAGTGAGACAGTCATGGCTTCCCCCAGAGAATCCTGGGAAGTGTAGTTTGTGAAAGGTTCTGAGAGGAGACTCCTATTCCCCTGACAAGTGGCCAGAGTGGTTTAACAGTCAGACACTCTGATTGAAGCTGTGTGACGGAAACAGGGCATCTCCTAGCAACTCTCAGCACTCTTCACTAACTACACTTCCCAGGATTCTTTGGGAGAAGCCATGACTGTCTAAAGTGAAATAAAGGTCTGGTGTGGGTGTGGCTAGGGACAGCTTTGGTTTAAATGTGGGTGGGAGGCTACATGTGTCTGCTGTAGAATAAAAAGGAGGGGGAAACCCTGAAAAAGAATGATACTGTTCACAATGTTTTCCTTTTGCAAAGGAAAGGGGCTTCCCCTCTGCCCAGGGCCCACCCACCCAATACCCTCCCCCTCCCCTCCCCTTCCTGCCCTCCTCCTAGGGTTGCCATATTCCAGTTCCACAAATCTGGACATGCTAATTTGCATATTATGCATATTATTCGCATATTGTACAAATATTTGCATATTAATATTTGGATTGTCCAGTTGTTTTGTTTTTGTGCCTAGGAATTACCACCAAAAACGGGGGAAAGATGTGAGAAATCTTTTTTAAAAAATTTACATTTTCAGCTTTAAATGCCTTGACTCTAGTTTCCAACACTATGGAATATTGATTGATTGATTAAGAGGATTTATATCCTGCCCTTCTGCTGTTAAAAACAGAGCTCAGCACAGCTTACAAATATAATAAAAACAATAAAAATACACAATCAATATAAAAACATAATAAAAACACAATATAGCAACAAACATAAAGTAAGTCAGGGCAGCAGTACGCTTAACCATTACATATACGATATATTTCAGAGATGTGGTGGGTGGAGAAAAACAAGAAGCCAAAATGTTAGGAAAAGGAGTATTTCACACCACATGCTCAGTTCTAAATACTGTAGTAGCAAGTTTTACAAGTTCCTCCAGTATTCCACTGGTGCAGGCACTCAGACATTCAAAGTATCTGTATGTTTCTTAGGTTTTATAAAAGCAGAGCTTTGCTTAACTCAGAATTTCTTCTCCCTTTGATCAACCACATCTACACGGGTTCCACCTCCATACTCAAAATGAAACTGGGCCTGGAAGTGTGCAACAACCCCACACATACCTTGCTAATTAGATTACCAATGCCAGGATGTCCGCCTTATCAACTACTCTCCTGCTCCCCCCCCCCACCGGGCATCATGAAAGACCCAGTCCTGGGCTCAGAAAGAAAATAAATATCCGGTCCTCTTCAAAGTACTGATAAGCCTCTTCTTTTAATTAAAATAATAATTATAAATTCTTGCTCTTATCACTAATGGGAGTTAATTATCTTGTATATGCTGCTGTTGCTTCTATGGCTGTAACGGAGTGAGGTTAAAGATAAGTGAAATGCAAATAGGAAAAAAACGACACAAAAGGCAGTAACACTTTCCTAAATGTAATACCATACCAACCACAACAAGATTCCTATGAGTAAGGCAGAAAACTCAGCATCCCACAACCAGTCAGGATTCATAACCAAAAACTCAAACTAAAAAAATCCTAGCAGCCAGTCAGCCAAGGTCACAGAAATCCCCATGCAGCACAACCTGACCTGGGGACTGCAGTTAATGCAGAATGCTGCAGCACAATTGCTGACATGAGGGAGATCCTATCAGCACATAATACCTCTGCTCTGAAATCTGCATTGGTTGCTGATTTGCTACCAGGCCAAGTTCAAGCTGTGCTTTTCATGTTATGGGTGCCACACAGTACTTGTTCTGCTCTTGTAAGAAATCAGTCCTGTAAAGTGGCAGCACCTATGCTTTGGAACTCCTTGCCTATTGACATTAGGCAGACGCCTCTTTTCAGCACCTGCTAAAAACAGTTTTCTTGAGGCAAGCCTCTCCAGGCATGTGGAAGCTATTGTGTTCATTGTTGGTTTTATTATTTTGAATGTTTTTAAGTATCTGTCCTTAACGCTTTTGCCAATAATTTTATTGTTTTAATTCTTTCTGTAAACCGCTTTGAGATTTTTTACAATAAAACGGTATATAAATGTTGTAAATAAAAATACATAAATAAATGTTGGAGTCACTGTGGCCCTTGAGTCTCTTCCCACTTTTAGGAACCAAGGAATCTGCCTTATACTGATTCAGGCCATTTCGTACCATGATTTCTTAAATGCAATACCATACCAACCACAACAAGATTCCTATGAGTAAGGCATCTCACAACCAGTCAGGATTCCTAACCAAAAACCAAAACTATGATAAATGAAGAAATATTTATATAAGCATGACTATCATATATATTTATTATTTACACAAACTGTAAATATATTTATAGTCAATCCTAGGTTTATTTATTCAGAAGCAAGTTCCACTGTATTCAGTGGGGCTTACTCAAACAGGGACAGAAATGCAACCTCAAGAGATAAGCAACTTCATTCACACAACCCAAAATTCTGAATCATGCCACTTTACACTGTTTTGCAACTGTTTATACTTGTTTTTATGGTTATTGGATTTTAAATGGCTTTATTTCTTGTTGTGAGCTGCCTTGGTTTCCAACCCTACTTCACAGGGTTGTTGGAAACACTCCATACACGCACACGCACACAGTGCAGATGCATAAATACATACAGCCCATATAATAGTTTATTGTCAAACCAGTTGGTCATTGCAGAAAAATCAGTATTAGTTTTAAAGAAACCAGTATTAGTTTCCTACAGAATAAAAACTGTTATACCTAAGTAAGCCCTGCCTACTTGCTTTAAAATAGGACTGGAGAGGAAGGACAGAAAGAGTTAGAACACAAACACAATTCTTTTTTACATTCACTCCAAAGTCCCATTGATTTTCAGCACATTCATAACCATGTCTACTCAAAAGTAAGTCCTATTGAATTCAATGGGATTTACTCTGGGCATATGGGATTAGCATTGCTTTTACAAAAGCAAGTATTGGGAAGGTTTTCAAAACACTGCCCAGGATCTGACTCCTGCACACAAGAGGAAAAAAAACTGAAATGTATGTACTTACCCAATTTATGAGATTTTCAGATAAACTGGGGGGAAACCACCATTTTCTGGCATTGCAATGACGTTTTCTAGACACTGCCTCAGGTCAATCAAACTGAAACACAACCCTGGCTTCACTGATTGGCTGCAATCCTGAACGGGCGGGGTTAAAGCTACGAAGTGCTATACAGTACTGTTTAAAGAAAGATTTAACAGTCGGGGGGGTTGACGTTTTTATGTATATCTCGAGAACCGGACCACCTAGAAACTTTTTTTTTTAATTAAAGCTAAGAATCCAGGCCACCTAACAGGCTAAATGGGTGCCGGGTGGCATGCAAAGAATCTGGGTAAAACCCGGCTAACCAGGCAATATGGCAACCCTACCTCCTCCTCCCCCCTCACCCCCTGGTCACTTTCACTGTCCTAAGCATGATTGCACAGCAGTAAATCCCACTGAACTCAACAAGCATGCAAATGATCAAACCTGCCCTGCCCTCCCCTCCTCCTCCCTCCTATCCCCTCCCTCTTGCCCATTCTGTCTCCCTTCCTTCACCCTTCCCTTCCTCTCCCCCCTCCACTTCCAATACCCTCCTTCCCCCTCCTCCTCCCCTTCCCCTCCCCCCCTCCTCCCCCATGGTCAGTTTTACCTATCCTAGGACTACAACGTGGGAGACCAGGGTTCAAATCCCCACACAGCCATGAAGCTGACTGGGTGACCTTGGGCCAGTCACTGCCTCTCAGCCTCAGAGAAAGGCAATGGTAAACCACCTCTGAATACCACTTTACCATGGAAACCTTATTCATTGGGTCCTCATAAGTTGGACTCAAGTTGAAGGCAGTCCATTTCATTTTCAAGCATGATTGCACGGGAGTAGATCCCATTGAACTTACTAGCTATGCAAATGATCAAACCTACTCTCCCCTCTTCCGCCCTACTATCACCTCCCTTTTGCCCCTTCCCTCCCCCATCCTTCACCCCTCTCCTCTCCCCTTCCAATCCCCTCCTTCCCCCTCCCACTCCTTCTGCTCCCTTCTCCCCCTTCTTCCTTCCCTCTACTCTCCCCTCCCCCTCCTCCTCCCCCATGGTCAGTTTTACCTATCCTAGACATGATTGCACAGGAGTAAATCCCACTGATCTCAATAAGCATGTGAATGACCAAACCTGCGTTTCCCCTCCTTCCCCTCTCCTCTCCCTTCCTCTTCTCCTCCCGTCTTCGTTCTTCCTCTTCCCCTGCCTACGCCAGGCTTCCCTCCCCATGGTCAGTTTTACCTATCCTAAGCATGATTGCAGAGGAGTAAATCCCACTGAACTCAATAAGCATGCAAATGAGCAATACATTCTCAGCAAAGTTGCACAGGATCCCATTTCTTACCTCCCCAATTAAAAAGTTGAGAAATTCACTAATAGGCAAAAAAACCCTTGCAGTTTAAGAACGTACCTATAGCCAACAGATATTTTTATCAAACTTTAAAAAGCAGGAAAATTGGGCAGCTATAGTGAATGCACCAGGGGAGCAGGAGACCTGAACTCCTCTCTGAGATATTGTACTGCCCTACAAATTTGTCAAAATGCAAACACAATTTAGGTTGGTCGTTCACAGTCCAATCCACTTCCTGTGTAGCTTGGAAGAATTTGGTAACATGTGCCTCTGAGCATATGGTGAGTTGTGGCAACACCAGCAGTCAGCCCAAAGAACAGAAACAAGACATGTGCTGGGCTGATCTTGTTTTAGCGGGAAGCAATTATATTAAAATAATTGATATCATTCAGATAGTCACTTTAAATATGTTTGAGTTACTTTGCAATTTTAGTGAAGTTTCCTATAGTAAATCAATCTCTTTTGCTTCTGTTTCTGTGAATATGTGAACTATAGCAACACTTTGCGACTCTAAAGAAAAGCTCCAAAAACAATTGTGGAATAATGGGACTGACTGTTCTGCAGAATTGTTTCCAATGGACATGAGGCGGGTCTCACTTTGCATAAGATAAACACTGGGAGGTGAAATATATTCTAGCAAATTTCTAGGTGTGCTCTATGTTTTTAACTGACCATGGCCACCTATCCTTGAGTGGAGTAGTTTAAGCATAGCAGGCTGAAAGCATGCATCTTGAGCAGGCCAAGTTTGTTTTTTCCAACAGCTAGAGTCGTTGCTTAAGTAGCAACATATTGTAATATGTTACAATATCCCAGAGGGGATCCCGGAAATTACAGGCCAGTTAGCTTAACTTCTGTCCCTGGAAAACTGGTAGAAAGTATTATTAAAGCTAGATTAACTAAGCACATAGAAGAACAAGCCTTGCTGAAGCAGAGCCAGCATGGCTTCTGCAAGGGAAAGTCCTGTCTCAGTAACCTATTAGAATTCTTTGAGAGTGTCAACAAGCATATAGATAGAGGTGATCCAGTGGGCATAGTGTACTTAGACTTTCAAAAAGCGTTTGACAAGGTACCTCACCAAAGGCTTCTGAGGAAGCTTAGCAGTCATGGAATAAGAGGAGAGGTCCTCTTGTGGATAAGGAATTGGTTAAGAAGCAGAAAGCAGAGAGTAGGAATAAACGGACAGTTCTCCCAATGGAGGGCTGTAGAAAGTGGAGTCCCTCAAGGATCGGTATTGGGACCTGTACTTTTCAACTTGTTCATTAATGACCTAGAATTAGGAGTGAGCAGTGAAGTGGCCAAGTTTGCTGACGACACTAAATTGTTCAGGGTTGTTAAAACAAAAAGGGATTGCGAAGAGCTCCAAAAAGACCTCTCCAAACTGAGTGAATGGGCAGAAAAATGGCAAATGCAATTCAATATAAACAAGTGTAAAATTATGCATATTGGAGCAAAAAATCTGAATTTCACATATACGCTCATGGGGTCTGAACTGGCGGTGACCGACCAGGAGAGAGACCTCGGGGTTGTAGTGGACAGCACGATGAAAATGTTGACCCAGTGTGCGGCAGCTGTGAAAAAGGCAAATTCCATGCTAGCAATAATTAGGAAAGGTATTGAAAATAAAACAGCCAATATCATAATGCCGTTGTATAAATCTATGGTGCGGCCGCATTTGGAATACTGTGTACAGTTCTGGTCGCCTCATCTCAAAAAGGATATTCTAGAGTTGGAAAAGGTTCAGAAGAGGGCAACCAGAATGATCAAGGGGATGGAGCGACTCCCTTACGAGGAAAGGTTGTAGCATTTGGGGCTTTTTAGTTTAGAGAAAAGGCGGGTCAGAGGAGACATGATAGAAGTGTATAAAACTATGCATGGCATTGAGAAAGTGGATAGAGAAAAGTTCTTCTCCCTCTCTCATAATACTAGAACTCGTGGACATTCAAAGAAGCTGAATGTTGGAAGATTCAGGACAGACAAAAGGAAGTACTTCTTTAATCAGCGCATAGTTAAACTATGGAATTTGCTCCCACAAGATGCAGTAATGGCCACCAGCTTGGACGGCTTTAAAAGAAGATTAGACAAATTCATGGAGGACAGGGCTATCAATGACTACTAGCCATGATGGCTGTGCTCTGCCACCCCAGTCAGAGGCAGCATGCTTCTGAAAACCAGTTGCCGGAAGCCTCAGGAGGGGACAGTGTTCTTGCACTCGGGTCCTGCTTGCGGGCTTCCCCCAGGCACCTGGTTGGCCACTGTGAGAACAGGATGCTGGACTAGATGGGCCACTGGCCTGATCCAGCAGGCTCTTCTTATGTTCTTATGTTCTTATGTAATCAGTCTGATTTTACATCAAACTGGAGTTTCAGATCTAACTGTTAATGCACCCAAAATAGAAATAGAGCAAAACCTCCAGTTTGAAACACAAAAGGCTATCTTCACCATCATATGACATGGACCAATAAAAAGGCTTTGAAATTAACAAAAATAAATTTGACACAGATTTCTAGGATGAATAATGAGAGAAATATAATTTCCTAGGTTAGATTCTCTGTAGAAACATTAGTAACACAGAAAAGAAGCAAAGTAAGAAGAACACCAACAAACATACGAACATGTAATTCTCCATCTTTGGAGATGGCAGGTGTTTCCACCACTCACCATATGCTCAGAGGCACATGTTACCAAATTCTTCCAAGGTACACAGGAAGTGGATTGGACTGTGAAAGACCAACCCAAATTGTGTTTGCATTTTGACAAATTTGTAGGGCAGTCCAACATCTCAGAGAGGAGGTCAGGTCTCCTGCTCCCCTGGTGCATTCATTATGGCTGTCCAATTTCCCTGCTTTTTAAAGTTTGATAGAAATATCTGTTGGCTATAGGTACGTTAAGAAGAAGAGCCTGCTGGATCAGGCCAGTGGCCCATCTAGTACAGCATCCTGTTCTCACAGTTGCCAACCAGGTGCCTGAGGCTTCCAGCAACTGGTTTTCAGAAGCATGCTGCCTCTGACTAGGGTGGCACAGCACAGCCATCATGGCTAGTAGCCATTGATAGCCCTGTCCTCCATGAATTTGTCTAATCTTCTTTTAAAGCCATCCAAGCTGGTGGCCATTACTGCATCTTGTGGGAGCAAATTCCATAGTTTAACTATGCGCTGAGTAAAGAAGTACTTCCTTTTGTCTGTCCTGAATCTTCCAACATTCAGCTTCTTTGAATGTCCACGAGTTCTAGTATTATGAGAGAGGGAGAAGAACTTTTCTCTATCCACTTTCTCAATGCCATGCATAATTTTATACACTTCTATCATGTCTCCTCTGACCCGCCTTTTCTCTAAACTAAAAAGCCCCAAATGCTGCAACCTTTCCTCATAAGGGAGTCGCTCCATCCCCTTGATCATTCTGGTTGCCCTCTTCTGAACCTTTTCCAACTCTATAATATCCTTTTTGAGATGAGGCAACCAGAACTGTACACAGTATTCCAAATGCGGCCGCACCATAGATCTATAGAACGGCATGATGATATCGGCTGTTTTATTTTCAATACCTTTCCTAATTATCCCTAGCATGGAATTTGCCTTTTTCACAGCTGCCGCACACTGGGTCGACATTTTCATCGTGCTGTCCACTACAACCCCGAGGTCTCTCTCCTGGTCGGTCACCGCCAGTTCGGACCCCATGAGCGTGTATGTGAAATTCAGATTTTTTGCTCCAATATGCATAATTTTACACTTGTTAATATTGAATTGCATTTGCCATTTTGCTCGTTAACCATGCTGGCATCTTCTTGGCCCTGGTGGTACCTTTTCTGATCTGCGGTATGCACGCCAGTTGCGCTTCTAATATAGTGTTTTTAAACAACTTCCAAGCATTTTCGAGTGATGTGACCCTCTGGACTTTGTTTTTCAGCTTTCTTTTTACCAATCCCCTCATTTTTGTGAAGTTTCCTCTTTTGAAGTCAAATGTGATCGTGTTGGATTTTCTTGGCAATTGGCCATTTACATGTATGTTTAATTTAATAGCACTGTGGTCACTGCTCCCAATCGGTTCGACAACACTTACATCTCGCACCAGGTCCCAGTCCCCACTGAGGATTAAGTCCAGGGTTGCCATCCCTCTGGTCGGTTCCATGACCAACTGGTCTAGGGAATAGTCATTTAGAATATCTAGAAACTTTGCTTCTTTGTCATGACTGGAACACATATGCGGCCAGTCTATGTCTGGGTAGTTGAAGTCACCCATTACTACCACATTTCCTACTTTGCATGCTTCCTCAATTTCATATCTCATCTCAAGGTCTCCCTGAGCATTTTGATCAGGGGGACGATAGATCGTTCCCAGTATTAAATCCCTCCTGGGGCATGGTATCACCACCCACAACGATTCTGTGGAGGAGTCTGCCTCTTTTGGGGTTTCCAGCTTGCTGGATTCAATGCCTTCTTTCATGTATAGAGCGACTCCGCCACCAATACGTCCTTCCCTGTCCTTCCGATATAGTTTATATCCAGGGATAACCGTATCCCACTGGTTTTCTCCATTCCACCAGGTCTTCGTTATGCTCACTATATCAATGCTCTTCTCTAAGACCAAGCACTCCAGTTCTCCCATCTTGGTTCGGAAGCTCCTAGCATTAGCGTACAGGCACTTGTAAGCAGTGTCTCTCTTCAAGTGTCTTTGGCACTTGTGGTTTGGCCTGTGGTAATTTTGCCCTTCTGAATTTATATCCTGTGCCCCTGCTCTCACAATGCCTACTTCTAGGCCTACCCCTTTTACAATTTCATCATTTCTTTGGACTTTATCCCAGGGGGGAGGTTTACTCCGAACCAGACCTTCCTCAGCTCCTGTAGGGTTTTCCCCCTCAGTCAGTTTAAAAGCTGCTCTGCCACCTTTTTAATTTTAAGTGCCAGCAGTCTGGTTCCATTCTGGTTCAAGTGGAGCCCATCCCTTTTCTACAGGCCTGGCTTGTCCCAAAATGTTCCCCAGTGCCTAACAAATCCAAACCCTTCCACCCGACACCATCGTCTCATCCACGCATTGAGACTGCAGAGCTGTGTCTGTCTGGCTGGTCCTGCGCGTGGAACCAGTAGCATTTCAGAGAAAGCCACCTTGGAGGTCCTGGTTTTCAGCATCCTACCTAGCAACCTAAATTTTGATTCCAGGACCTCACGGCTGCATTTCCCCATGTCGTTGGTGCCAACGTGCACCACGACCTTTGACTCCTCCCCAGCACTGTCTACCAAACTATCTAAACAATGGGCGATATCCTCAACCTTCGCACGAGGCAACACCTTGCGGTCTGCACACGCATCACACACCCCACTGTCTATGTTCCTAACGATTGAATCACCCACTACAAGGATCCCTCCACCCCCTGGACATATATCCTCGGCACGAGAGGATAGCTGCTCATCCCCCAAGGAATGGGTCCCTTCTAAGGGATCGTTTCCCTCTTCCTCAGCTGGATGCTCTCCTTCCCTGAGACCATCGTTCTCCATGATAGCAAAAGAGCTATCATCCTTGGAGTGGGACACAGCTATAACGTCCCTGAAGGCCTCCTCCACACACCTCTCTGCCTCTCTCAGCTTTTCCAGGTCTGCCACCTTGGCCTTAAGGAAATGAAGTCGTTCCCGGAGAGCCAGGAGCTCATTGCACCGAGAGCACACCCACGACTTCTGTCCAACAGGCAGATAGTTGTACATGCTGCAGGCGGTGCAAAACACTGGAAAGCCCCCACACCCCTGCTGGCTTCTTACCTGCATAGTTTTGTTTAAGGTTTATTAAGTCAATGGGTTGGGGACCGCGGGTTAGTTGAGGTCAGGGAACAGACAGGCAGAGTGGGGGGCCCTGGCCTCCTCACCCTGCTGCCGAACTTGCTCTGCTGCTTAACTCGCCTTGACGCTTTGTCAGCTGGGGCCTTGACGCTTTGTCAGCTGGGGCCTTGACGCTTTGTCAGCTGGGGCCTTGACGCTTTGTCAGCTGGGGCCTTGACGCTTTGTCAGCTGGGGCCTTGACGCTTTGTCAGCTGGGGCCTTGACGCTTTGTCAGCTGGGGCCTTGACGCTTTGTCAGCTGGGGCCTTGACGCTTTGTCAGCTGGGGCCTTGACGCTTTGTCAGCTGGGGCCTTGACGCTTTGTCAGCTGGGGCCTTGACGCTTTGTCAGCTGGGGCCTTGACGCTTTGTCAGCTGGGGCCTTGACGCTTTCTTAAACTACGTTCTTAAACTGCGAAGTTTTTTGCCTATTAGTGAATTTACTTCTCTTGGTATTTCAACATTATTTTAAACATTGCTATAAGTCACCCTGGAAATAGCGTGACATTTTCCTGCAATACTCAAGTCCAGCACTCATTTGCTCTGTGTTTACTCGGAGCCTCCAGCGCCAGAGTTAGCCATGTTCTTCATCCTTGAGAGTGTATACCAAGGGTGGGGAAAGTGGCCGTGGCCCTCCAAATGTTGTTGGATTCCAATTCCCAATAGCCCCAGCCAGCATGGTCAGGGATGATGGGCGTTGGAGTCCAGCAACTTCTGGAGGGCCACAGGTTCCCCATCCCCTGGGGTACACATCCATGTTAAATGACTGCTTCAGAGAGTTCCCACTAGCAGCAGAACACCCACAACTGGCAGATCATCACAGCCAGGGCAAACTGTTTGTGCAGCAATTCGTTGAGTCAGCAAGGACAATTCATGATTGGAGTGTCCCTTTGTGCCTCCACTCTCCCAAATCTTTGCAACATTTATTTCATAGCTTCCCAGCATCCCTGAGACAGCCCATAACTCAGCATTAGGGCACTGGCTCGGCATACAGAAAGTTTCAAGCTCAGACCCTAGGACTGCAGGTACCAAGGCTGGAAAGTCCTCTGCCTTGGGGAGCCACTTCCCATCAGGGTTGACAGTGGTGGGCTAAGACAGAGAGGTGGTCCAATTCAGTACAAGACCACTTCATACGTTTCTCGGCCTGGTAAAGCCAAATCAAATCCACAGAATGTCAAGAGCATACAGTGACCAAATCACTCAGCATGCGAGCTTGGGACTGCATTCAAAAGGGCACATTGCCTTATGTTAAATGGAGATGTCCAAACGTCTCTGTGGGGATGTCTCTAAGTGTTTCTCACCTGTTGGGCAGCCAAGCCACAAGAAAGGAGTGTAAGCAACTGCAGCTGTCATTCAGGACTTTTCCTGTGGTCTTTTTGGCAAACCTAATGTTATTCCTCCAAAAATGTCACCCTTTGCAAAACTGACATCAGATTACAGAGATGGTATTGTGTCAGGCCATCTCATCTCTCACTAAGCTTTTTACACCTAAAGTTTTTTCCTCAATGGGCATTAATAGCGAGACACTACTGGCTTAAATGAGCATTAATGGGCTTCACTGCAGGTGGCTACTAGCTACTGGACACTCCCGTCCTGCTGGTAAGGTGCTAGAGAAAACCAGTTTAGCAGCTGGAATGTGGCCAGTGAAAGAGACAGGAAATTGCGTTTTGCAACTTGCTAGCAAAAAAAAGTCAAGGGAGGGGGTTGCTTTCAGGCAGAGGTAGGGAACCTGTGGCCCTCTAGATGCTGTTGGTCTACAACTCCCACCATCCCTGACTATTAGCCATGCTAGCTGTTGCTGATGGGAGGTGGAATCCAACAACATTCAGTGGGCCACTGATTCCTCACCTCTAATTTTTAAGGTCATGCTGTATGCTTTGGGGGTAACAAACTGTTTTATATACTAGCACTTTGGGATTGTCTGTCTGCCTCCCTGTCCCCCACCAATCTGGTACATTGATAGTTATTGAAGCCTACAGACTTCTCTCCTCAAAAGGCAAGTGACCCTGCAAAAGACTGCCTATTGCTTCGGAGTGAGAAGCCAGAGTTACAGTAAAAACCAATCAAAGGCAAATACCTTAAAGTCCTTGCTGTCTGCTTCTTGTAGTTTCTTCAACCTGAAGTCTCCCTCACAGGGGTTCAGAGCAGATGGTGGAGCTACACATGAACATTTGCATTCTGGTCCGGAAGTGATTGTTTCCACCATGTAAGAATCCTCTGGTTTGGAAGCTCCTTCGTTAATCCTCTGGCAGGCACCTCTGCCCAGGGGTCTCACCACACACTTGCACTGACAGTCTGGGCCTTCTGAGACTGCCTTCACCTTGTCATAGTCACCTAACAACTAATCAAGCAAAAAGGGGGGTGGGGAGAATAACAAGCTGGTCATTTTTTCTGAAAGTAGAATTTCCTTCCCTTTTCTCTCCACACCCCTCCCCCCTGCTTTGTGTTCGCTATTGTGGAGTGTTTGGGAGAAGCTCAGACATTCAGAAACCTTTAAGAAATAGGTCACTGGTTTAAAATATTGCTGACTCTTAACATTTTCTGCTCCTCAATTATCTGGGAAAGTAATTTTCTTCCACCACCCAAAAAACCCAAACCTCAGACTACTCAACCTTCCCCAAACAACTTTGGTCTCTCTCTCTCTCTCTGGTTCTGGAAAATTAAAAGGCTGCAGTTTTCAAAACTATGCATTCCAGGATGAGCTCACTCAAATGTAAGAGGCACAATCCCTCAGGAAGTTCTCGTCCACAAGCCTTATTGAAGTGAACAAGAGTTCTGCAAGAACTGTGCTCTTTGCATCTCCCATTTATTTCAATTTGACTTGTGCAGGAGAATGCTCATCAGACTACACCAGAGTAGATATGTCTTAGAAGAAATGTACCCAAAGGAAAACAAAGCCATCATATTTCATAGAAACCAAATGAGTATGTCATGAGAGTTGCTTTAATGCAACACGTTTATGAAGGATATGAATCAGCACACCATCTTAGGCACACTCTTTGGAATGAGCTCTACCAGTAAATCCCCCTGAATTCAACATAAGTATGCTTTTGATTGCTCTGCAAACTCAAGAACTTCAGCTCAACTGAGTTGCAGATCAGCCTTCTAGGACTGATTACGAAGCAAATATACATCTCACAGAACAGGCACCTAAATGCTAAACCCAGATATATCCTTCTTTGGAAATAATTATATAGCTACACACACACACACACAACTATATAGCTCAAATCTGAACTGCCTTGCAGACTTAATTAACTTACAGATAAGTGTGCAGAGATGCTAAATCACACCCACTCCTTTGGAACTGGCACCTGAATACTACACACATTTATTTGGAAACAACCTTCAGGCATTCCGGTGGAACTTGTCCCTAAAGACCTGCTTTCACATAAGCTTTGTGGAGTTCTAAGCAAATCCGCTCCTGGATCCTGGGAAGCCTCCTCCTCTCAAAAAATCAGGAGGCCACCCACCTGTGACATGCCTGCAGGTGGCACCATGTTAGTCATAATGTCCCGAGAGGTGCTGGGGTTCATGCCCATCTATAAGCCACACTCTCTTGTCCCAAGACCTGTATAAGAGGATGGTTAGCGAGTTAAGAGGGAAAGGCGTTCGGCATATGCGAAGAGGAATCCCTCTGCTTTTGTTACCGTTGAGGAATACTGAGTCAGAGCACCGTTCCCCCTAGCTCAGGGTCGTCTGCTTCCGAAGCGGCTAACCTGTGGTCCTCCAGATAGGGTTGAACTCCCATCAGCCTCAGTCAACATGGGCAATGTCAGGAATGTTGGGAGTTGTAGTCCAGCGACTTCTGGCGGGCCACAACTTAGTCACCCCGGGTCACCATGGCTCTCCGGGGGTTCAGAGGGGTCTCTCCAAGCCCCACCGGGGGCTGAACCTGGAATCTTCGGCGCACAAAGCAGCTGCTCTACTGCTGAGCTCCGGCGCGTGCCGGCTCCCGGGGCTGAATCTCCGCCCTTTAGGACCCCCGTTCCCTCAACCCTACTGCAACCTCCTCGGCGCTGCCCTTCTTTCTTCACGGGGCGGGGCGTGCTGGCGCGGCCGTACCTGTGAAAGGATGTTCTCCTGGTTGTCCGCCTCGTCCTGCAGCGGGGCGCCGCCGACGGCGGCGGCGCCAGAGCTCGGGCTGGCGCTGGCGCTGATGGCGCCCCACCACGCCGCCAGCAACGCCGCGGAGCAGCAGCAGAGCAGCCTCATGGGCCGAGCCATGGACGGGCGGAGCGGCTAGCGGGCGTCAGTGGGCGAGCCGGGCATGGGGCGGGCAAGGGGGCGCGGAGGCACCGATCTCGCTTCTCTCTTTCCAGGTCTGGAAAGCAAAGCTGGACCGGCGGCGCTGGGGGATGGGGGCAAAGAGCTGGGCGCAATTCTGCGGCGCTGCCCGGCGCGAGGCGAGGCGAGGCGGGCCAGAAGGAGGAGTCTCCCCTCCTCCCTTCCCCTCCTCTTCGGCTATTGTGTCTTTCGATCCCCCGGCGGGGCTGCAGAGCCTGTTGAAGGAAAGGCAGAGAAAATCGGCGGGACCTCCGTGAGGGGGGGCGGGCGCGTAGGAGGAGGCTAGGGCACCCTCCGGGGTGATAGTCCCGAAACCGACGCGAAGCCCAACGCTCACAAAGTGCAAAAACCCCCAAAGCGAGTGCAAAGGTCTGTGGCCACAATCCAGGGTCAGCTCACGACAAAAAGGCAAGGCAAGAAGGAGTCGCGATTTTGTACATGAATACTGTGCGGGCACACGCGCACACACCTCTAGACACACTTGGGGATACCGAGGGGAGCGGTCCAGCCAATGACTTACTCCGTCCCACGTGTGCCTGGAAGTGGGGAGCCTTACTTTTGCCGCATTGATTTTAAGGGCGCATTAATGCTGAAGTTCCAACAGCGCTTGCTTTCTTAGGAGTAAGCTCAGTATTTTACTCAGTGGAGCTGAGCAGCAGCGGGAGAAGAGAGGGGAGGGAGGGAGGTCGCTGAGACTGGGCAAGTGGGAAGAAGCACGGAGCTTAACAAACACAGCAGCTCCCTCCAAGAGGCTGTTGTTTTTGCTATCTTGGAGATAGTTAACATCAGGATTAGGCCCCACTGGGGCTGTATTCCGTCTTTATCTCTCTGTCTGTGGCTGTACCTGCCCAAGACACTCCCCAAAGCTACAGACCTTGCAGTCATGCTTGGGAAGGGGAAAATATCAGCCAAGCGAAGTGCGGCCACTGCTGGGTGACACCAAAGGGTAATGTCCCTTTGGGGTGTGACCCGGATGGGAGCTCACCCCTTTTTAATTCGTTTTGTAGGGCAGGATTTTCTGTGTGGTGTTGATGCCTTGTTTTTTTTCCTGGGGGGGGGTTGTTGTGGTTTTATCAAGAAAGCTTCCAGGTTGAGAGGCTGGAAGTGGTCTGAGTTGGTGTGTATTGGTGGAAAGTGGCCTCATGCCCCTGATGTGGGAGTCCAATCCATCATGAAACTGTCCCCTTCCTGGGTGAGAACTGGGTGTGTGTGTGAATTTTTGTCCTGGGTGATAGCTGAAGTGTGAGTCCAATAGTTTTCTTGGTTGGACTGACTCCTACCCTCAGCTGTATTCCTTTGTTTTCTAGAGGTGGGTCAGGGAAGTATGTGTCTTGGCCAGGAACAGGGTGGGAGTGAGAATGGGACTGCCATCCTTGTGATGGTAGGTAGGGAGAGATATAGTGGTGGGCGAAGGCATATAGGGGTCAGGGGAGAGGAGCGCTAGTTACATCAAAGCCCTTGCCCCCTCTGCTTCACCTACTGTGTTTCAGAATTTGGGGGTGCCGATCAGCTGGCCCCCTGGCCTTATGGTGGTGTTGGTAAATGCCGGGTCTGCCAAAAATAAAACATCTATCATCCACAATTGGATTGTGGATGATGGGCAGACTTGGCATGTATCACTGAGACATTGGCAGATGAGCTGGATGGCCCAGCTGTGTCCGCCTGGGCACTCAGTGCAGCACCATTTCAGGTCAGAGGGACGGGGAGGGGGAATGGCTACCATCCATAAAAATTCCATCTCCCTTGCCAGGAGATCAATCTGCACAGTGTCTGGGTTTGAGGGATTGTTTGTGGTGTTGGGCAAGAGAAACAGAACAAGGATGTTGTTAGTGTACCATCCACCCCGCTGCACTACAGCCTCCCTAACCGCGCTGGTGGAGATAATCTGTGGTGTTGGAGAACCCTTTCACGCTGAGGCTGTCTCAAATGAGCCAGCTCAGGACTTCATAGCCTTCTTGACAACCATGGGGCTGTCTCAATACATTAATTCCTAGTACATGTGACTGAGCATACCCTCAACCTGGTCTTTGCCACGGAGTGGATTGGTAATACTCTGTTGACTGGGGGACTCGCTGTGAGTCCATTGTCATGGATGGACCATTCCCTGAGAAGGTCTGGGCAGAATGTAGCTACTCCACTCTGCAAGGGCGGGGGACCGTAAGATGGTCCTCCCTCAGAGACTTACAGAATCTGATGGGTTCCTGAATGCTCTACAGGATTTTTCAGCTGGCACTTGTCTCACTGTGGAATGGTGAGATGCATCGAGCCATCGACACAATCACTCTATGGTGCCCTCACCATCACTATGGAGCACATAGGTCACCTTGGTACTTCAGTGACCTGCATGAGATGAAACAGGAGGGTGAGCAGCTCGAGTGCAGGTGGCATAAATCTCGGTCCGAACCTGACTGAATATGGGTAAGGTACACATTGTGCCCATCACATAGCAGTGGGGGTGGCAGTGAAGAAAGCCTAATTCTCTGCTGCTATTGTGTCTGCAATTAGCCATTTGGCAGAACTTTTCCAAGTGGTGAATGTACCTTTGTCATCTGGCCAAGGCAGTGTTGCTCTGATACCCTCACAGGTCTGCTGTAACAACTTTGTGAGGCACTTTAGGGACAAAATTGCTCAGATTCAGAGTTAGGTGCCACAGTTAGAGCTCGTCCAGTGAAGGCATCCAGAGCACTTTTGGTTCCATCTGTACTGGATCAGTTTCAGTTATTGAGGACTGAGGATGTGGACAAGCTGGTTGAAGAAGTGCAGCCGACCCTCTGCTCCCTTGACCCTTGCCCATTTTGCCTTCTTAGAGCTGGCCATAGGGGTTGACTGTGTGGGTCCAGGGAGTGAACAATCCTTCAGGGGAGGGGAGGGAGCTACAATCTACCTTGAAGGAGGCAGTGGTGCACCCCCTTCTTCTGAGTACCCCCCTGGTGTTAAACAACTATTACCCAATGGCAAATGTCCCATTTTTGGGCAAGCCACTCAAAAAGATGGTGGCTTCAAGCATGCGTGGAGGAAATGTATTACTTGTATCCATTCCAGTCCGGCTTCAGGCCTGGCCATGACACTGCCTTGGTTGCCCTGGTTGATGACATGTGTCAGGAGAGAAATTAGTGGAGTGTGATCCTCCTCGTTCTCCTTGATCTCTCAGTGGATTTCGATACTGTTAATTATAGGTATCCTTTTGGAGCATCTCAGGGAGGTGGGAGTTGGGTCACTGTGCTTCAGTGGTTCCACTCATACTTCCAGAGCTGCTTCCAAAAAATACCTATGGGAGGCTATTGTTCAGCACCATGGGAGCTGTCCTGTGGTGTTCCGCAAGGTTCCATCTTGTCGCCCATGCTATTTAACATCTAAATAAAGCTGCTGGTAGCTGCCATTCTGAGATTTGGAGTGAGGCATCATCAATATGCAGATGACATCCAACTCTATCTCTGTGTTCCATCTGAATCGGGAGAGGCAACTGAGGTGCTAGACTGGTACTTGGAGGTAGTGATGGGCTGGATGTGGGTTAGATTTTGGCTAAATCCTGACAAGACAGGCGTTATGTATCCAGAGTTCTAATGTCCAGGAGGTGGGGAGGCAGCCTTTTCTGGAAAAGGTTGCACTCCCCTTGAAAGAGCAAGTCTGCAGCTTGGGGATACTCCTGCATCCAACATTGTCACTGGAGGTTCAGGTAGTCTCAGTAGCTAGGAGCTCAGGCTGGCTTGCTAGCTTCAGCTCCTTTTGACAGAGATGAGCTGGCCACAGTAGTCCATGCTTTGGTAAATTCCAGATTGGACTATTGCAATGAGTTCTACATAGGGCTGCCCTTGAAGATGACTCAGAAACTTCAACTGGTCTAAAATGCAGCAACCGGATTACTGGCTGGGGTTCCCTTTGAAATGGAAATGGAAATGGACGCGCTTGATTAAGAACAGCCGTCGCCGCGATCATATTGCTGCTATTCTGTCACTGTTGATTATTTGTATTTTATTGTATTTATTGTATTTACTGTATTTTGTATTTTATTGAATTTAATATGTACGCCGCCTAGAGTGGCTTCAGCCAGATAGGCGGCCTAAAAATTAAATTATTATTATTATTATTATTATATCACCCCGGTGTTAAGAGATCTACACTAGTTACCAGTTGTTTTCCGAGCCCAATTCAAGGTGTTGGTGTTGACCTTTAAAGCCCTATACGGTTCCGGCCCAGTTTACCGGAAGGAGCGCCTCCAGTATCACCAATTATGCCGCCTGACAAGATCAGCCGCACAAGACCTCTCGGTCCCATCAGTTAAAACAGCTGGCTGGTATGGACCAGAGAGAGGGCATTTTCGATTGTGGCCCCCACCCTCTGGAACTCCCTTCCTTTCGATCTCCGCCATACCCCCTCCCTGACAGGTTTCCGCTGGGCCTTGAAGACCTGGCTATTCAGGCAGGCCTATGGAGTCTCTGGGGGCAGTTCAGTTTTTAACGTTGTTTAATGTAATGCTGTTTTTAATTCGTGTAATTCGGATTTGATATTGTATTTTGTTGTGGCAATGTACGTTGCCTAGAGTGGCCGTTTGGTCGGCCAGATAGGCGACTCACAAATAAAATTTTATTATTATTATTATTATTATTATTATAATCCCTGTTTTAAAATAGCTGCATTGGTTGCCAGTTCATTTCTGGGTGCAATTTAAGGTGCCACACTAGTGTTTAAAGCCCTAAACTACTTAGGTCCCAAATATCTGAAAGGCTGCCTCCTTCCCTACAGACCCTCTTAGGTGTTGGGATCGGCAGAGGGGCCCCTATTGGTAGTTCCACTGCCCTCAGAATTTGGGGGTGGTGATGGTGGCCCAGGAGAGGGCATTCTAAATGAGGTGTGTCTGGCAACTTCGTTGTACATTTTTAGGCAAGTGCTAAAGACGCACCTTTTTACTCTCTGACACATGAGATGTATATTTTTAGGACCCACCCTATTTTGTGGTTTGGGGTTGTTTTTAATGTTGTTTTTTAAAATTGTTGTGAGCCGCTCTGGATGAAGGGTGGGTAATAAATGGTGATGATAATAAGAATAATTAAAAAACAAGCATAAAATAGGCCTAATTTTTTGGCTGGCTCTTGCCCCGTTGAATACATCAGAAGTACAGAGATCAGGCAGAGAAGCAGCAGGGTCATGATGGCCAAATTGTTTGACAAGCCTACCACACATCTGTATAACAAGATCTCACTCCACTGCACAGTACAATATAAATGCAGTCATCATCTCCCTCCCCTTCCCTTTGTTGCCATTTTTGTCTTCCCGAGCCAGGGATGCCGCAGATGGAGAGTGGAGAGCGCCAGCTAACTCTGTGCAATAGCCATGGCCAGGAAGCCTCTAATGCCCCTCCAGGTGTACTACAAACCCCTTGTCTGCTTGACACGGTTGCTGACATTTTGGAGACAAAGCTTATAAAGCAAGCAGCCAGATTGATATGGGTGTTTCCTTAACTTCATGTGTCTGACTCTGAATCTTATATGCTGCCAACTAGGAGACACTTCATTCTGGAGTTGGTCTGCCTGTATTCCCTCCTGTTTATTCCTTTAAATGCCAATACAACTGCAACTAAGCCTAGTATGAAGTCACTCTTCACTTGCCCAGCCCCAGCTGACCCTGAGACCCGCTTACCAACAGGACTTACTTCTCAGTAGAGATGGTTAGGATTGCAGCCTAAGTAATCTTGTATTGTTGTCTGCTCCTTAATAACTTAATATTTTTTGAAAGACTTTGTGCCCAGAGTAGCAAGGGAAACATAGGGGGCAGTCCTTCTCCATGGCCTGTCTTTATTTGGAGGGTACCCAAGTGCCCTTTAACAGCTTGATGGTGAATGTTAATGGTTTTAGAGAAATAAGAATCTTCCTAACAGTTTAAATTGCCAAACAGGCTTACTGTTTACTAGGGGTGGGAGAATATCCTTAAATCAGATTTATTACCCAATTTTGACATAATCCAACAATCCACTATATTTTTGGACCAGCATTGATTTCTTACGGCGGGTCGCAGATGTGATTGCCACATTTTTAAAAAAATCCGCTCCAAATGTTATGTTATTGTCTTCGTAACTGGCTTTCCTCTAAGCTGATGCATTCTTAATTGCTGTCTAGGTGATAATGATTGCCATTTACATCCATTAACCTTCCTCCAATTTTCTTTGTTTTGTTAATTCTCAGAAATGGTCAACAACACATCCTTTTTTTCCTCTTGCCCATTAAATTGTACTACAGAGCAGACTTGGACAGTATTCTCCCCCCCCCCCCGCATTTGAATCTCTGCTGCCACTCTGTGTGTGTCTGTGTGTGAGTGAGTGCCTTAGTTATAAATTCCCTAAAAAAGAAGTTAAAATAAGCAGTGGTCTGTCGACTTTTCAACAGTAAAAATCAAAAGTACTGCAAAACAACAAGAATAGAAAATGGGGTGGGGGAGTCATCTTTAAGCAGCACATCAATTAGCCTCAGGCAAGAGACAGAATCAGTGGGTGATTATCTGCCTGATATGTAATTTTTTTTAAAAAGTGGAACAAGCGCCTACAGCATAAGCATTTTCATTAGAAATTATGTTATTTTTTTCGCAGATCAGCAATTCTGAAAACAAACAGGAACAAAAAAATGGCAGATCGACACAAAGTCAGACTGTCAGAATTAAACGGATAGGAAGCAGCTAGCAAACGCTATCCCTACTGTTTACTCATGTGCCTGAGAGTTTAAAGACAATAAACTGAGGATTTATATAAACACGTACAAGTCACAAGGAGGACAGGTCTTTCTATGCTTGGGCAGAGCAATTCTAACCCCCAGTCCATCACACTAGCGTGGATTAGGATGCAGTAGAGGTGACCCTCCACCTGGCTCCACAAACTCTGCTGCGGAGGAGGGGGGCTCCACCATTGTGAAGGTCACCAGTGCACCCACCAAACTGCAGGAAGGTGGAAGATACCACTGCCAGTCTCCACTAGCAGTAGACAATGTAAACTCCTGAAACGAGGTGTTACAAGGATAGGGAATAGAGCTGGGCGTGTTAAGGATCTGCTACACTAACAACTGGCCCACTCCAGGCTTCTCTGCTGTGTCTGCTTGGTTCTGGTGTAACAAAAGCCAGCATTTTCACTGCTCCCTCCCCCATCTTCCACAGCTCCATCCAGCCATGCTGTTCCCAACCTGCAGTTAGATTGCTCCTAGGCTGCAATGCAATCTACTTAGAAATAAGCTCAATTGGGTTCAATGGGACTTAATCCCCAAAAGGGTGTTTTGGATTGCAGCCTTAGTCAAGGAATCTGCATTTTCAGGCAGGCACTGAGGATAAACAATGGTACAGGACAAGATCTCTTGTGTCTTGCTTGTGAACTTCCCCAAGATATCTATTGGAGCCCTGTTGGAAACAGGATGTTGAGTTAGTTGGCCTCAGTCTGATCCAGCAAGGGTCTGCATATGGTCTTAAAAGGCTAAATAAATTATTTCCTTACTCTTCACTGAAAATTTTGGATACTTTCTCCCCCAGGGAGCACATGGAGAAAGCTATATGAAATTAAGGTGGCAAAAGATGAAATCTTAGAACCAGTTGGCAAGTCCCCAAGGCCAGAGGGCATTCACCTGAGAGTTCTTAAGAACTGAAATTAGAAATTGTTGATATTCTAGGTAAAATATGTAATGTATTGCTAGAATAGGCCTGCTTACCAGAGGACTGAAGCGTAGTCAACATCAAATCCAGGACCTGTCAGTCTAACATATTTCCAGTGTAAGTTGATGGAAAGCATTATTGATATTATAGTTGTTAAATATGTAGAAGAACAAGCTTTACTAAAAAAAAAAAACTAGCAAAATTTCTACTAGGTATTTCCTCACCAACCTTTGCAAATGACAGCAAATATATTGCACAACCTAATAGAATGTATAAGAAGCAGAATATATTTGTTTGTCTTTTTTTATTCATCCTGTATAATATTCAGTTCTAATAAGTGCTAAGTAATGCACATTATGGTTGCTTCCACACTTGCCCATTTGTTCATTCACTTTGTATGGGAATCCAGACAATGTTATTGACACATGTTGCATTTCAGAGATTTCTATATTGTCCTCCTGTGATTTTTAGATGTGATATGTAGCTGCTTCTTTTTTGCTTTTTGCAATAAAATGCAATTATGGCATCAACCTGATGAGGACAGGCAAAGTACTATTGAGGCTTTTAAGGACTACTGTGCCATTAATTAAAATTCTCCTCCTTGCAGCTTCTGCCCTGTTATTGCTTCCTGTTTTGTCCAGAAGTGGAGTTAGTCATAGATTATCTATATATATATTTCCTCCCCTGAATAAATGGCTCCTGTAGCCGTTTGATCTACCCCACTTCACAGCATAAGTTGCCAATAATGCTTTTTTAAAAAATAAAAATTGGGTGGTGATTACCAATTCCTTGCAGCTCCTATGCATCTGCTTTTTTCAACAAATTTCCAGTGCACAGGCTAAGGATTGCTGGATACTTCATTTTTCATCTCATTTTCTCAGTGTTTCCTCCATCAGTTGTCGTACCTCCAAACTGGCAATTCTTTGGCAACTATTCATTTGACCACATTATACAAATTTTCATTTTCTTTTAAAGTTCCATTTTTGGAAACAGACATTAAACTTTGTAGTCACTAGTAGATTTGAGGTAAGTGATTTGTTGAGAGGGTGGAAACTTCATCAGATATTTTGCCCACTGGCTAAATACAGCCTTTTCAACTGTACAGTAAATTGCAGGGTTTAGTTCCCATCAACGATAAAACAGCAAATTCTTTCTCAGCAGCTTCTTCTTTAAATATTATTAATCGTTCCACTCCCTCTCCATAGGCTGGTGTCTCAATTTAGCTTTCAAATAAATCTGTCTCCCTGCCCCCATAGACAGACAATCTAAATTAATTTTAACTCAACAGGATAAGTCTGAATAAAGCCCCAGGGGTTTGCTCATTAGACATTCACTGTCTTTTTGCAAAGTACTCCAAAGAAAAGCACCTTCAAGCCAGTAAAAATATCAGCAAGGGGAGCAAAAAACAGCCAGGAGAAAGACTAACAATGTAAACAAGGAAAGAATGAAGTACAGAATGAGGGTTACAAACCACAACTGCATTTTCTCCTTTTGTTATATAAAACAAGGTGGTGGAGTCTATGAAAGAAGTAAAGGGGGGGGGAGTAAAATCTCTTGCAAAGGCTCATGAAATGATCCTACCCAACCAGAATGTGTACCAAACCTGCAAGTTCTGCTTGGGAAGGTGCAATGTTTCACACCAGTTTGAGGGTGTGTAATGGGAGGCCTGTGTAACCACAACATTATATTCTACATTCAATGCACACGGAGATCTTGTTTTTCTACCTAAGTCCACACACAATCGACCTATTGCATATTTTATACCCCTGAAAAGCATATTTTCAGAAGCTAGTTTCAGTCCTAAAATAAAAGTTCAATGCAGATTGATTCTGCGTTACCGCCCATTGGAGGGGTATCAATACCTGCCCAATGATGTTGGGTGTATACGAAGATCACAATTACCACTTTCTGCTTGTGCTGGCGGGCATGGAAAACCTAATAAAAAAGGGTTTTCAAACATGTATCAAGTAAACACACTAAGGTTGCCAGGTCAGAAGCATCCCAAACCCTGAGATTTCAGGGGCAGGCCCTGGTGATGTCACGGAGGCGGGCCCTAGTGATGTCATTAAGCATGATACATTAAGTATCAACCACAGTTGCTTGGAGCATTTCAAAAAGAAATTCTCTGATTGGAAATTAAGATAGAAATCTTAGCTAAAAGATGGAGCCTGCGTGGGGAACACTTAATGTAGCCTATTTGCTTCTGGAAAACATAATTTAAGTGCCCTCAGGCCAGGCCAGTCACCAGAAGGCCACTGTAGGAAGAAAGGAGCCTAGCGTCATGGAGATGTAAGATAGGAGCACTCAGAAGTAAAGATGGATGCCCCTGAAGGCTGCAGTTCTAAACAAACTAAGAGACTAAGCCCCATAGAACCCAATAGAACTTACTTCTGAGTAGATATGGTTTGGATTGTGCTGTTGGTAAAGCTTGACTAGGGATCCTCAGCAAAGATATCCATAACCAAGCAGGGTTGGCAACCCCCTGCCTGGAATGCTCTGCCCCCATCTTTTAACATGGCTGCACCAAACTTTACAGATTTGAACTTTCATTTCAGAAAGAGGTCTCAGAAATGAGTAAGAAGAATCTCTACCCTTTTCTGTCTACCCTGGAGGCTGCTATAAACTCACTTTGACAGCCAACCCAATTCCAGTGAGTAATAATTGACAGAGAGAAAACACACATGGTTTGATCTACCTTCATAGACCGCAGCTTGGGAACAACAACAATTGCAGCCACACTTCCCAGTATGTGAATTCTCTTTTACCGCTATTGGGCAAGGAACAAGCCATCATGCAACCAACAAGGTGCATCATCAGTGGGTTTAAGGTAGGGTTGCCAGTTCTCAGGGATTCCACTGGAGATTCAAGGATTGCTGTTGCTGTTCTGACCTCCAGTCAGACTCACCAGCATGTCCCTGAATCTCCAGCGTTTGTGGATACCCACCCAGCTGCGCATGCATGTCCTAGCTTCCAGACACACATATGCTAATTCCCCCCTTGCTTCTGCCTGCTTCAACGCCTCCTTCCTTTGCCTCTCTCTCTCTCTCTCCTTTGCATGCACATGCATTGCGCCACCCACCCTGGCATCACAACAACCCACCAAGCTGGGGACAGGGAAAGACTCCATTCGCCTTCCCAACAAGCACCACCCCACATTATCATTGGCTGCCCCTGAGGCCCAATGAGAGCCCAGACTTCCTCAGCAGCAGCAGAGAGAGAAAGTGAGGGAGGAACTGGTACGGCATGAGTTGGCTGGCTGTCATGGTGGCTGGCTGGGTCGCTGGGAAGGGCCCCAGCTTTGGGGTTTTTACTAGGGCCCGCCCTGTGACATCGCTGGGGCCCGCCCCGTGACATCACCCTGTGACATCGCTGGGGCCCGCCCCATGACATCACTAGGACCTGCCCCCATTTTCTCAGGTTTTTGGATGGTTCCAACCTGGCAACCCTAATTTAAGGGGGTTGAACTGAGTGCATGGAAACACTGTTGTTGCTTCTATGGCTGTAAGGGAATGAGGTTAAAGGTAAATGAAATGCAAATAGAAAAAGAAATAAGACAGTGATGATTTCCTAAATACAATACCATACTAACCACAACAAGATTCCAATGAGTAAGGCGGAAAACTCAGCATCGCACAACCAGTCAGGATTTCTAACCAAAACCCCAAACTAAAAATATCCTGGCAGCCAGTCAGCTAAGGTCACAGAAGTCTCCATGCAGCACAACCTCCCCCAGGGCCTGCAGTTAATGCAGAATGCTATGGCACGATTGCTGACATGAGTGAGACCCTAACAACACATAATACCTCTGCTCTGAAATCTGCACTGGTTGCTGATTTGCTACCAGGCCAAGTTCAAGGTGTGCTTTCCATGTTAAGGGTAACACATAGTATTTTTCTGCTCTTGTAAGAAATCAGTCCTTTAGTGTGACAGCATCTACACTTTGGAACTCCCTGCCTATTGACATTAGGTAGACACCTTCATTGTACTGTTTTTGGCACCTGCTAAAAACATTTTGTATAGGCAAGCCTACCCAGGCAGGTATTATGTTTTTTATATGTTTGTATCTTCTTGGTTTTATTATATTGAATGTTTTTAAACACCTGTCTTTAACTGTTTTTGTCAATAATTTTGTTTTAATTCCTTCTATAAACCAGTTTGAGATTTTTTTACAATAAAGCAGTATATAAATGTTGTAAATAAAATACATAAATTTTGGAGTCACTTTGGGTCTCTTTCCACTTTTAGGAACAAAGGAATCTGCCGTATAAGAACTCAGGCGATTTGGGACCATCTACCTCAGTATTGATGACATGGAGTAGCATTGGCTGTCCAGGATTCCAGGCAATAGACTGCCAGAGATTAGATTTTGGACCTTTGCATGCAAAGCATATGCCCTACAACTGAGCTACAGCCCTTCCCCTGTTTAAAAAATAATATTTTAAAATTATTCTTTTCAATTCACTAATGAATGCACAGCATACTAGGGAAGATCCGCACCATTCATTTAAAGCACATTCAACACACATTTGAAGAACACAAATGCCATCAGAGAATCATGGGAACTGTAGTTTGTTAAGGGTGTTGGTAACTATTATTGTGAGGGGGAAACTACACTTCCCATGATTCTTTAGGGGAAGTCATGCACTTTAAATGAGAGTTGGGTGTGCTTTAAATGTATTGTGTGGATCTACTTCATAAACTTTGCCTGAATATAAATCGTTTTAATTTTTTTTAATGAAAATGACCTATAAAGTTTACTGGGTGACCATGGGTTACTCACCATCTCTCAGCCATGACTACCCCAAGGAAGAAGGGCACACTTAAATGTAGAGGAAATAATAATGTACTACCATAATGTGAAATCAGATACTTATTGGGACATAATATGAAGAAATATTTATATAAGCATGACTGTCAAAGATGTTTATTATTTACACAACCTGTAAAGATATTTATAGTGCAATCCTATGGATGTTTACTCAGAAGCAAGTTCTAATGTATTCAATGGGGCTTACTCAAACAGGAAAACGTGCAGAGAACGGCAACCTTGAGTGATAAGGAACTTCACTCACCCAACCCAAAATTCAGAATCATGCCACTTTAAGCTGCTTTGCAACTGTTTATATTTGTTTATACTTGTTTTTATGGTTATTGGATTTTAAAAGGATTTATTTCTTGTTGTAAGATGCCTTGGTTTCCAATCGACAGCCGTACCTCACAGGGATATTGGAAAGACTCCATATGCATACACACTGGAGATGTAAAAATACACAGACCCCATATAATACTTTATTGTCAAAACCAGTTGTCATTGCAGAACATTTTTTCAAAAAATTAAATCAGTATTATTTTCCTACTTAATAAAAGCAGTGATACCTAAGTAAGCCCTGCCTAATTGCTTTAAAAATAGAGTGGAGAGGGAGAGAAAGATTTACCACACAAACACAATCCTTTGCTATCTTCACTCAAAAGTCCCATTAATTTACAGCACAATCCTAGCCATGTCTACTCAAAAGTAAGTCCTATGGAATTCAGTGGGGTTTACTCTAGGTATGTGGGATTAGCATTGCAGCTTCACTCCCAGAAAAGTGAGCATAGGATTAAAGCTTCATATTGGGAAGATTTTCAAACCAGTGCCCTCTTCAATCAGTGACCTCTAATAGCATCTGTCGTGAACCACCCTGTTCAGATCTTGTAAATTCAGGTCTGTGGCTTCCTTTATGGAATCAATCCATCTCTTGTTTGGTCTTCCTCTTTTTCTACTCCCTTCTGTTTTTCCAAGCATTATTGTCTTTTCTAGTGAATCATGTCTTTGCATGATGTGTCCAAAGTATGATAACCTCAGTTTTCTCATTTTAGCTTCTAGTGACAGTTCTGGTTTAATTTGTTGTAACACCCAATTATTTGTCTTTTTCGCAGTCCATGGTATGCACAAAGCTCTTCTTCAACACCACATTTCAAATGAGCTGATTTTTCTCTTATCCACTTTTAGTCACTTTAAATATGTTTGATTTACTTTGCAATTTTAGTGAAGTTTTCTAAGTAAATCATTCTCTTTTGCTTCTGTTTCTGTGAATGTGTGAACTACAGCAACACTTTGTAACACTAAAAAAAAAGCTCACCACTCACAAAACAATTGTGGAATAATGGCACTGACTGTTCTGCAGAATAGTTTCCAATGGACGTGAGGCGTATGTCAGATTGCACAAGATGAAACAGTGTGAGGTGAAATATATTCTAGCAAATTTCTAGGTGTGCTCTATGTTTTTAATTGACCATGCCCACCTTTCCTTAAGTTGAGTAGTTTAAGTTTAGCAGGCTGAAAATATGCATCTTGGGCAGGCCAAGTTTGTTTTTTTCAACAACTAGAGTCATTGCTGAGGTACCAACATATTGTAATCAGTCAGATTTTACATCAAACTGGAGTTTCAGATGTAACTGTTAATACACCCAAAATAGAAATAGAGCAAAACCTCCAGTTTGAAACACAAAAGGCTGTCTTCACCATCATATGACATTGACCAATAAAAAGGCTTTGAAATTATAAAAATAAATTTGACACAGATTTCTAGAATGAATAATGAGAGAAATATAACTTTCTAGGTTAGATTCTCTGTAGAAACATTAGTAACACAGAAAAGAAGCAAAGTAAGAACACCAACAAACATACAAAAATGTCATTCTCCATCTTTGGAGATGGCAGGTGTTTCCACCGCTCACCATATGCTCAGAGGCACATGTTACCAAATTCTTCCAAGGTACACAGGAAGTGGATTGGACTGTGAAAGACCAACCCAAATTGTGTTTGCATTTTGACCAATTTGTAGGGCAGTACAATATCTCAGAGAGGAGGTCAGGCCTCATGCTCCCCTGGCACATTCACTATAGCCACCCAATTTCCCTGCTTTTTAAAGTTTGATAGAAACATCTGTTCGCTATAGGTACATTCTTAAACTGCAAGGGTTATGCCTATTAGTGAATATAATTATATCTTGGGGCAGGGACACTTTACATGCTTAAAATGCACTGGGGTTGTGTTTTCTTACTGCAATTCAATTTTGCAAATCCCAGTGGCTCCAGCCACCTGCTGTCTGCCCCTGGTTTCCCCATGCCTCTGCTCACCCCAACTTCTATAGGTGGAGCTTTCATTCCTCCAACTCTATCCCCCTGGAAATAATCTTCTTCTTGTTTCTTCTTGTGTCGACACTTTAAATAATCACAGTGAGTGAGATCTCCTTCTTGCTTACATTGTCTGATGTGCAGAGGTGAGTACGGAATCCCCACCATCATCACCTCTTGTTTTAAAATGAACGAGACTTGCAGTTCTAACCCACTTACTAGGGTGTAAGCCCCATGAATCCAATGTGGCTTACTTCAGAGTAGACATGGGTAGGATTGCAGTGGGCGGGCAATGAGTGGGAGAGAAATGGGATGCTCCTCTGTGATGCACACGCACACATGCGCACACACACTGCTGACATGTAGGCATGTAGGACCACCCCCAGGAAAGGTTTCCACTGTATACATCTGGGATTCGCCACACAAACCATTTTAAAGTTGAGTGAAGCTGGTTTTGTTTATACCTCATCAAAATGCAGTATTTCAGAAGAAACCAGTGGGTTTTGAGTAATGTTGTGGGTACCAGGATTCAAAGAATGGGTGACTGTGTTTTAAGTCAGTAATGTGTCTACTCTTAAGGAACATCTTAAACCACTTCTTAGTAATGTCTTGTTCCACTTCCTCATGCACTATGTTCTTCAGGCTCATGCGCACGGTCATCTGCTAAAGTCATCAGCTGTGAAATTATAAATAGGTGTCACATCACATCAGCAGATGTTCATCCCCCTCTAAGCCCTGATCTGCTGATGAAGGCTTTTTGTCACATTGTGTGCACAAAGACCACTTGCCTAGACTAGCGGTTCTCAGACTTTTCTTCTCAGACTTAAATTGCTGGGCGTCCTTGCATACCACTCAATGCACTGTTTTTGGTTCTACAAATAAAAGTGCATACATAACTCATATTTGAATAACGTTTTCTTCGGTACTGGCATCGTTAAAACCAGTGACAATCATGGTCCCTAGGCCAGCCTGTTGACAACCAGTCCATTTTAAAGGAATAATTAGTATGCTACACCACTGCCATATTATGAAAATCACAGACCTCAGACCTGGGCTGCCTTAGCTCAGTTTCCATCATTTGAAAAAAGAAATCAAGTGCAGGAGGACCCAGTACAGATACCCTCAACTGTTCTGCAGTCTTTCTCCTGACCACCTGAATGGAGCTTGTGGAATTTGATGAGAATCAGTCTGTACTTAAATACAGCTCTTACAGTCGGGCTCTTGGCAACCAGACCCACCACCACATTTTCTGTAGAGTCCTAGGCCTTCACATGGAACAGAATTGTGGACAAGATTGTTTTTCGCTCTAATCCATCAAGGTAATTTTTCCCCCCCTTAAATTTCTCAGAATCCATATCTACACATTCCAAAGTCCACCAGTGGAATTTATGCAAATTCTGCATGAATTTTAACACAGAATCTCAAAACCAGCTTTCATTTAAAGCTGCAGACCTTCAGACATATATGCCTGTTGGAATACCAGCTTGGATCAAATACCTTTGCTAGAACATGAGTCTTGAAATGACAAGTATTTTCTCATAGTAACAAAACTCAGAACAAGGGTTTGTAACTAAGAAACAAGGTGGCTGGAGAGTTGTAAATGGCTCAAAAAGACCTGAGTTTAACAACCCAGTTGTCCATCATGCTCACTGAATTGTCTCTGGCAAATCATTCCCTATTAGCATAGGCTACTTAATAGGGTTACTGTGAATATAATGAAATAAGCCCTATATACTACTGTTCTCTTTGGAGAAAGCTTGGGATTCTAATCTGCTAAATTAAAGAATAATGCTTGTTTTCAAGTCAGTATGTGTCTGTAAGCATTAGCTGATGTGTAATCCATTCAAGTAGTTTGTGCAGCCCACTCTAATACAAAGTCCTGCCCAGATTTGCTTTCTACTTCGAGTTATTTGGAGCCCAAATGAATATATATGAAAACATGTACAGATCAGCCCAAAATGTCTAAGACATCATTATAACCATCACCACCACCATCATTTATTTCACCCAAAGTTCTCAAGGCAGGTTACAAAAATTTAAATTAGAGAACAAAACAACCTAAAATCACAAAATAGGGTGGGGTGTAAAATATAAATCTCAGGTGTCAAGGGCTGGGTGCATTTTTGAGCATTTGCCTACAACTGTACAATGAAGTTGCCAGATGCAGCTCAGTGGGGGAAGGAGTTCCACCATTTAGGGGCAACCACAGGGAATGCCATCTCTGCCCCCTCAACCTCCCCCGAGCTTTTGAAGGTGGTGGAACTACCAAAAGGGCCCCTTCTGCTGATCTCAACACCCGAGTGGGTCTGTAGGATAGGAGGTGGTCTTTTAGATACTTGGGACCTAAGTTGTTAGGGCTTTAAATATGAACATGAGCACCTTGAATTGGGCCCAGAAATGAACTGGCAACCAATGCATCTATTTTAAAATGGGTTATATGAGATCCAAAGGGAACCACAGCCAGTAATCTGGTTGCTGCATTTTGAATCAGCAAAAGTTTCTGAGTCGTCTTCAAGGGGAGCCCCATGTAGAATGCATTGCAATAATCCCATCTGGAATTTACCAGAGCATGGAGTACTCTGTTACAGGGGGCTGAAGCAGGCGAATCAGCCTGAGTTGGGAAAAGGCACTCGTAGCCACTGAGGCCACCTGAGCCGGAGAGCCTCACCATGTTGGATCCAGAAGTACCCCCAAGCTGCTGACATGTTCCTTCAAGGGGAGTGCAACCCCATCCAGAACAGGCTGTCTCTGCAACTCCCAGACATGAGAACTCTGGACACATAACACCTCTGTCTTTTCAGGATTTAGCCTTAATCTGACCCACATCCAGCTGATCACTGCCTCCAAGCACTGGTCTCGCACTTCAGTTGCCTCTCCTAATTTACATGGAACAGAGAGACAGAGTTCAATGTCATCTGCATGTGAGTGACACCTCACTCCAAATCTCAAGATGACAGCTACCAGCAGTTTCATATAGATGTTAAATAGCATAGGGGACAAGATGGAACTGTGCAGAATGCCACATGGTGCTGAACAATAGCCTCCCACAACTAATTTTTGGAAGTGGCTCTGGAGGTATGAGTGGAACCACTGAAGCACAGTGACCCAACTCCTACCTCCCTGAGATGCTCCAAAAGGATACCTATAATTAACAGTATCGAAATCCACTGAGAGATCAAGGAGAACGAGGAGGATCACACTCCACTAATCTCTCTCCTGACACATGTGATCAACCAAGACAGTGTCATGGCCAGGCCTGAAGCCAGACTGGAATGGATACAAGTAATACATTTCCTCCACGCATGCCATTGGGTAATAGTTGTTTAACACCAGGGGGGTACTCAGAAGAAGGGGATGCACCACTGCCTCCTTCAAGGCAGATTGTACCTCCCTCACCTCCCCTGAAGGATTGTTCACTCCCTGGACCCACACAGTCAACCCCTATGGCCATCTCTAAGAAGGCAAAATGGGCAAGGGTCAAGGGAGCAGAGGGTCGGCTGCACTTCTTCAACCAGCTTGTCCACATCCTCGGACAATGCTAAGAAGAGGGCGACCTGCTAGGTGGATGTTCTTTCAGCAGCTCTGCAGCCTTTTTCATAATATTTTCACTAACACCGCCAAACTGCTATCTCAATTTATAACAAACAGCCTCTACCTCTCAGGTATTATCTCTAACTTAACACAGAGCTTGGAAAAGTTACTTTTTAAAACTACAACTCCCATCAGCCCCAGGCAGCATGGCCACTGGATTGGGCTGATAGGAGTTGTAGTTCAAAAAAGTAACATTTCCAAGCTCTGACTTAACAGCTCCTATGTGAATGTTTTTCCCCAGATATTTTTGGCTGACTGGTGGGTGTTTTTTTTTTTACTTTGAAACAGCGTCCCGTCTCCCTCCAGACTGACCGGCCTACTGAACTTCTTCAAAAAGTAAGCAGCCAACTTAAATTTTAAGAAGACAAGATAGCTTCTCTCTCTCTCTCTCCCATCACTGAGGAGAGGGTGAGAGCTGAGAGCCAGAGCATTTTGTCGAATAGACAAATAAACGTTTAACTTATCTTTGCCCTTGCCGTCGCTGTAACGCTTGAACTTCTGCTGCGTAATCTTCAATTTGCACAGCTCATTTAAAGTGAACGCTCTGAAACATAGTTTTAACTAGAAAGGGCTATAGAGACTTAGGGATTGCTCCTGAATCTCCTTCCCATATGAAGAGCCCCAAACAAGCAAGGATCACCCAATTTTTTTCCTCTCAAGGGCGAAGCGAGGAGGCTAAGGGCTTAGAGACCCGCATGGATGACAAGGAGAGGAGTGCCAAGGATGACTGGGCTGTTAATGAAATTACTACCTCCCAGCTATCCGCTCCAATGGACTGGTCTCTGGATACTATTGGGGCCCTTTGGATAAAAACTCTAGACCCTTTCACTCCTAGCCTTGCGCAGGAGTTAGCCTCGGCGGAGAGGCTGGGCTCACAAGAGACTATCATACCAATTGAGCCCATGCAACCAACGGAACCAGAACAAGGACCTTTAAAGCAATCAAAACAATCAATTCAACCAATTAGTGATGCTTTTAACACATCTACACCCCCCCATAGTTCCCCCGCCTCGTCCCTTCAAACGAATTTGCCAATCGAGTGCTAGCTTTTTATGTTAGCAAAGACTTAGATCATATCAAAACCTTCCTATCTGAGTCAAATAAGCTCTTAACCACATTAGCGGAAGCTCATGGGAAGCTTGACCTCTTATATGAAAACCTGCCCGCGGGAATCCGGCCCAGCATAAATCCAGGGAAGACACCCCGGCCAAATAACATCATACAGTGCAGCCCTAAGGAACATGTCAGTTCGATCAGGTCTGGTCGGAGTAAGGTTGCCAAGAGGAACAAAAATAAAAACCATAATAAAAACAAAAAAACTAAAAACATCAAACATCCAAAATTTGCCATTATAGCAAAATGAACTTTACTAAACTCTTTAAACTTCTTGAGCACAAAGATTGACCGGAGGACTGATACTCCTATGCATCCTGAATGCTCTAAGGGGGCCAGCAGCAATTCCATCTACAAAACTGCTACTACTTCCCCATCACCCCCCTTGATAAACTGTCCCCCTCAGTTTCTAACATCTACTCAACAAGATCCTTGGTCACATGTCCTTCTTCAATCTAAAACATCACAGTGCTCACCTTGTGCGAGATGGAGTTTAGTCCTCAATCATCATAAGCTAGTCTTATCTACCTTTCCCAAACCTCCAGGCTTTCTGACGCAGAAGGAGCGTAAACTTCACCTAATGAAGATCTTGCATGATACTATCCCGGGCTTCTTCACAGCAAACGACATAACCCACATTGAATATAGTATATAGTTTCATTTTATTGTTTATAAGTTTATGGTATTTAAGTTTTATCATGTGCCTAGAAAAGAGGTTTTCTCGCCCATCGGGGGGACTGGAGGGGGCCCCAATTAGTGTAGTGACGGGCAGAGGGAGGTACGGTGTTGTGAGAAGGACGTGCCAGGTAAGGGGAATGCGGCCCAGGCATGTAATGGCTGTGCCTTGTTCCGGTCCTTCTCACACCCGCAGGGTTGTTGGTTGTCCTATCAGCCAACTCTCGGATCTCGGATTATTTAGATCCATTCCAATCGGGCTTCAGGACTGGACATGGAACTGAAACAGCCTTGGTCGCCCTGGTAGATGATATGAGGAGGGCGTTGGATAGGGGAGAATATACCCTCCTCGTCCTCCTGGATCTCTCAGCGGCTTTTGATACCGTCGACCACGGTATCTTGTTAAGCCGCCTAGAGGGATTGGGGATGGGGGGCACCGTTTTACGGTGGTTCCGTTCCTATCTCTCAGGCAGGTACCAACGGGTAGCATTGGGGGATGAGGTTTCAGACCCTTGGCCTCTCACTTGTGGAGTGCCACAGGGTTCTATCCTCTCCCCCATGCTATTTAACATCTATGTGAAGCCGCTGGGAGCCATCATCAGGAGTTTTGGGCTGCAGTGTCACCAATATGCGGATGACACTCAGCTCTATCTCTCATTTAAGTCCTCACCAGAGGTGGCTGTGGAGACCATGTCCAAGTGCCTGGAATCCGTTAGTGGATGGATGGGCGAGAACATGCTGAAGCTAAATCCTGATAAGACCGAGGTGTTACTCGTGGGTGATAAGAGAAGGTTGGGAGACATCGACTTGGTGTTTAATGGGGTAAGATTACCCCTGAAGGATCAGGTCCGCAGCCTCGGGGTCATTCTTGACTCCCAGCTGTCCATGGAAGCTCACGTTTCGGCAGTGAGCTGGGCAGCTTGGTATCAATTACATCTGATACAGAGGCTGCGACCCTACCTTCCTGTACAGCTTCTCCCGCGAGTGATACATGCTCTGGTCTCCTCTCGCTTAGACTATTGTAATGCGCTCTACGTGGGGTTACCCTTGAAGACGGTCCGGAACCTCCAACTGGTGCAGAATGCGGCGGCACGCTTGATTACGCATAGCCGTCGCAGGGAACACATCACTCCGGTGTTGAGAGACCTTCACTGGCTACCAGTGGTTTACCGGGCCCAATTCAAGGTGTTGGTATTGACCTTTAAAACCCTATACGGTTTCGGCCCGGTTTATCAAAAGGACCGCCTCCAGTATCACCAATTGAGCCGCCTTACAAGATCAGCCACGCAGCATCTCCTCTCGGTCCCACCGGCCAAAACAGCTTGGCTGGTGCGGACCAGAGAGAGGGCGTTCTCAGTAGTGGCTCCCACCCTCTGGAATTCCCTCCCCTACGATCTTCGACATGCCTCCTCCCTGATGAGTTTTCGACGAGCGTTAAAGACCTGGCTCTTCAGGCAGGCCTACAGGAACTCGAGCTAGATTAGTTGTAATGTTTTAACTGATGTCTTGATGTTAGTTTTAATTGATGAATATGGTTATTTATTGTATTGTGTAATGTATTTATTGTATTGTATATTGTACTTGCTGCTGCTGTAAGTCGCCTAGAGTGTCCAAAATTGGACAGATAGGCGACTAACAAATTAAAGTTTATTATTATTTATTATATCTCCAGTTGCTGCTTTTAAATGCCAGATCGGTACAAAATAAATCCTCCCTCGTCCATGATTTGATTGTGGATGAGGCGGCCGATCTGGCATGCATAACCAAGACCTGGGTGGGTGAGCAGGGAGGAGTTAGTCTTTCTCAGCTTTGCCCACCAGGGTACTTGGTTCAGCATCATGGTAGATCCGAGGGTCGGGGAGGTGGGGTCGCTGTGGTCTATAAGAGTTCCATCTCACTCATCAAGCACCATGTCCATGCAGTTACTGGCCTGGAGTGTTTGCACCTAGTGTTGGGTCAGAGGGACAGATTGGGAATCTTGTTGGTGTACCGCCCACCTTGCTGCCCAACGGCTTCCCTAACTGAGCTGATGGAAGTGGTCTCAGAGGTGCTGTTGAGATCCCCCAAACTACTGGTACTGGGGGATCTCAACATCCACGCTGAGGCTACTTTATCCGGGGCGGCTCAGGACTTCATGGCTTCCATGACAACCATGGGGCTGTCCCAATATGTCAGCGGCCCAACACATGTGTTGGGGCATACTCTAGATCTCGTCTTTGCAACTGGACATGGGGATGGTGATCTGGATGTGGGGAGTTTTACATCTCTCCCATTGTCATGGTCAGATCACCGCTTGCTGAAGTTTAGACTTACAGTGGCTTTTCCCCTCTGCAAGGGTGGGGGACCTATTAAAATGGTCCGCCCCCGGAGACTAATGAATCCTGAAGGTTTTCAATTCAATATAAACAAGTATAAAATTATGCATATTGGAGCAAACAATCTGAATTTCACATATACGCTCATGGGGTCTGAACTGGCGGTGACCGACCAGGAGAGAGACCTCGGGGTTGTAGTGGACAGCACGATGAAAATGTCGACCCAGTGTGCGGCAGCTGTGAAAAAGGCAAATTCCATGCTAGCAATAATTAGGAAAGGTATTGAAAATAAAACAGCCGATATCATAATGCCGTTGTATAAATCTATGGTGCGGCCGCATTTGGAATACTGTGTACAGTTCTGGTCGCCTCATCTCAAAAAGGATATTCTAGAGTTGGAAAAGGTTCAGAAGAGGGCAACCAGAATGATCAAGGGGATGGAGCGACTCCCTTACGAGGAAAGGTTGTAGCATTTGGGGCTTTTTAGTTTAGAGAAAAGGCGGGTCAGAGGAGACATGATAGAAGTGTATAAAATTATGCATGGCATTGAGAAAGTGGATAGAGAAAAGTTCTTCTCCCTCTCTCATAATACTAGAACTCGTGGACATTCAAAGAAGCTGAATGTTGGAAGATTCAGGACAGACAAAAGGAAGTACTTCTTTACTCAGCGCATAGTTAAACTATGGAATTTGCTCCCACAAGATGCAGTAATGGCCACCAGCTTGGATGGCTTTAAAAGAAGATTAGACAAATTCATGGAGGACAGGGCTATCAATGGCTACTAGCCATGATGGCTGTGCTGTGCCACCCTAGTCAGAGGCAGCATGCTTCTGAAAACCATTTGCCGGAAGCCTCAGGAGGGGAGAGTGTTCTTGCACTCGGGTCCTGCTTGCGGGCTTCCCCCAGGCACCTGGTTGGCCACTGTGAGAACAGGATGCTGGACTAGATGGGCCACTGGCCTGATCCAGCAGGCTCTTCTTATGTTCTTATGTTCTTATGAGGCTGTCAATGTGCTGAACCGTTGCCTGGCTGCGATAATGGACTGGATGAGAGCTAACAAACTGAAGCTCAATCCAGACAAGACTGAGATGCTGCTGGTGAACGGCTTCCCTGATCAGATGGTGGATATACACCCTGTCCTGGATGGGGTTACACTCCCCCTAAAGGACCGGGTTCATAGTCTGGGAGTCTTTTTAGATCCTTCCCTGTCACTTGAGGCCCAAGTGGCATCGATGGCACGGAATGCTTTCTACCAGCTTCGGCTGGTGGCCCAGCTACGTCCCTATCTGAGCAGGGAAGACCTAACATCAGTCGTACATGCTCTGGTAACCTCGCGACTGGATTACTGTAATGCGCTCCACGTAGGGCTGCCTTTGAAGACAGTTCGGAAGCTACAGCTTGTCCAAAATGTGGCGGCCAGATTAATAACGGGGACCAGGCAGTCGGAACACATAACACCTGTTCTGGCTCGCTTGCACTGGCTGCCAATATGCTTCCGGGCTAGATTCAAAGTGTTGGTTCTAACCTATAAAGCCCTATATGGCGCAGGACCACAATACTTGTCGGAACGCCTCTCCCGATATGAACCTGCCCGTACACTACGCTCTACATCGAAGGCCCTCCTCTGAGTTCCGTCTCATAGGGAGGCTCGGAGGGTGGTGACAAGATCTAGAGCCTTCTCAGTGGTGGCCCCCAAATTGTGGAACAGTCTCCCCGAAGAGGTGCGTATGGCGCTGACATTGTTGTCCTTTCGGCGCCAGGTTAAGACCTTCCTCTTTGCTATGGCGTTTTAATATGTAACTAGTTTTAGTTTTAAATTTTGTTGTAATTGTTTCTGATTTCTTGTTTTTACATATGTTTATGCTGTATTTTATTATGAGATTTTGAGATGTTTTTGTATTTTTATATTTTGTTATATGAGAGCTAATGCTAGTCGGGCGGTATAAAAATCTAATAAAATAAATAAATAATAAATAAATATCTCCACTACAATTACGTCACAGGCCAAGCAGTGATATCTTTTATTTCACCTGATAAAGCTAATTTGCTACTTGAGAACAAAGATGTGCTCCATTCTCATGACATAATGATCTAGAGATTTTTCAAGAATTTAGCGCAGCCTGGCCCTAATTACTCACTCTCTTCCCCATAATAAAGGCCCTTTGGCACCCCAGACAAGAGTGCCAGGAAAAAATCTTATTGACCTTGAACCTGAGCCAGACTTGCCTTCATCCAAATCTCAGGGGACAGCGCCACACGTCTGTAAGGTGTCATTGGCGCTTGCTCAGGGCCCAGCTAGTGACTCGGATATGATCTTATTTAACGAAGAGGAGGGGAGACTTTTCGACGCATTCAGTGCTTTACCTTTGTCAGCTCAATCTGACATCATCTCAAGACTCCAGCAATTAACACTGTTTTTATTCAACAGAATGTCGAATCCCCCCTGTGCTATTGGTGCTGTGGAGGAATCCCGGAGGCTAAGCAACCTTGTTGAGCCTTTGGCGGTTTCCTCTAATACTCAAAGTGTACCATTGCAGGGCCCTTCTGTAATTAAGAAATGTTCTCCTTTACTTCAGACTGAGGTGGAAATTAATTTGACAGCTCCTAAGGCCAGCCGTAAAGGCTGTATTGAGAACTCAGCATATATTCCATCCAAGTCAAAAGTTGCTAAATGCTCCTCTTCTGCATGGATTGACATGCAGCGCCTAAATAGCAGTGAAGAAGGTTCACCTCAAAAGGCATCAGCCTTTATGGGCCCGGTTTCAAATTTTTAGCGAGCTATAGTTTCAAATGTTAGCAGGTTGGATCCTACTCTTAAACAAATCGATTCCTTAATGGTTGAAGTGGTGCCAGTCCCTCAGCAATGTATACCAGCCCCCCATTCAAACATCGGGAGGCATCTTTCATCAGCCTGACTTGAAATGAACCACCCATCATCTAGTCTGCGAATTCTCTCTTGGAATATTACAGGATGGAAAAACAAAGCTACCGATCCATCTTTTTTGGACTACATTATCAGCTTTGACATCATCCTTCTACAAGAGACGTGGGCTACTGAGGAGTTGCAATTAAATGGCTTCACGGTTTTTTCATTGTTGGCAATCCCAAGTTCTAAAGGAGGACATCCTAAGAGTGGCCTGAGTGTGTTGGTGGCCACATCTTTACAAATTTCTACCTTTAGACCTGACCCTCTTATTGGGTTGGCCACATCGCTACTTATCAAGTTTCCTTGGGCCTGGCTGTTGCTTATAAATGTTTATCTTCCTCCACACTGACAAAAGCTGCTGGTGAATGATATTAGCCAAAAATTAGAGGATTACTTTCTAAAGTTGACAGCTCTGTACCCACACGCCGTCGTGTTAATTGCGGGTGATTTCAATGCTAGACTGGGCCCGAACGACATAAGAATATAAGAACATAAGAAGAGCCTGCTGGATCAGGCCAGTGGCCCATCTAGTCCAGCATCCTGTTCTCACAGTGGCCAACCAGGTGCCTGGGGGAAGCCCGCAAGCAGGACCCGAGTGCAAGGACACTCTCCCCTCCTGAGGCTTCCGGCAACTGGTTTTCAGAAGCATGCTGCCTCTGACTAGGGTGGCAGAGCACAGCCATCATAGCTAGTAGCCATTGATAGCCCTGTCCTCCTGGATGCCTTCGTGGCCCTGGCGGTACCTTCTCTGATCTGCGGTATGCACTCCAGTTGAGCTTCTAATATAGTGTTTTTAAACAACTTCCAAGCATTTTCGAGTGATGTGACCCTCTGGACTTTCTCTTCTTTTGACCAATCCCCTCATTTTTGTGAAGTTTCCTCTTTTGAAGTCAAATGTGACCGTGTTGGATTTTCTTGGCAATTGGCCATTTACATGTATGTTTAATTTAATAGCACTATGGTCACTGCTCCCAATCGGTTCGACAACACTTACATCTCGCACCAGGTCCCGGTCCCCACTGAGGACTAAGTCCAGGGTTGCCGTCCCTCTGGTCGGTTCCATGACCAACTGGTCTAGGGAATAGTCATTTAGAATATCTAGAAATTTTGCTTCTTTGTCATGACTGGAACATATATGCGGCCAGTCTATGTCTGGGTAGTTGAAGTCACCCATTACTACCACATTTCCTAGTTTGGATGCTTCCTCAATTTCATATCTCATCTCAAGGTCTCCCTGAGCATTTTGATCAGGGGGACGATAGATCGTTCCCAGTATTAAATCCCTCCTGGGGCATGGTATCACCACCCACAACGATTCTGTGGAGGAGTCTGCCTCTTTTGGGGTTTCGAGCTTGCTGGATTCAATGCCTTCTTTCACGTATAGAGCGACTCCGCCACCAATACGTCCTTCCGATATAGTTTATATCCAGGGATAACCGTATCCCACTGGTTTTCTCCATTCCACCAGGTCTCCGTTATGCTCACTATATCAATGCTCTCCTCTAAGACCAAGCACTCCAGTTCTCCCATCTTGGTTCGGAGGCTCCTAGCATTAGCATACAGGCACTTGTAAGCAGTGTCTCTCTTCAAGTGTCTTTGGCACTTGTGGTTTGGCCTGTTGTAATTTTGCCCTTCTGAATTTATATCCTGTGCCCCTGCTCTCACAATGCCTACTTCTAGGCCTACCCCTTTTAAAATTTCATAATCTCTTTGGTCTTTATCCCAGGGGGGAGGTTTATTCCGAACCGGACCTTTCTCAGCTCCTGTCAGGTCCCCCCCCCCAGTCAGTTTAAAAGCTGCTCTGCCACCTTTTCAATTTTAAGTGCCAGCTGTCTGGTTCCATTCTGGTTCAAGTGGAGCCCCTCCCTTTTGTACAGGCCCGGCTTGTCCCAAAATGTTCCCCAGTGCCTAACAAATCCAAACCCTTCCACCCGACACCATCGTCTCATCCACGCATTGAGACTGCAAAACTGGGCCTGTCTGGCTGGTCCTGCGCGTGGAACTGGTAGCATTTCAGAGAAAGCCACCTTGGAGGTCCTGGCTTTCAGCATCCTACCTAGCAACCTAAATTTTGCCTCCAGGACCTCATGGCTGCATTTCCCCATGTCGTTGGTGCCAACGTGCACCACGACCACTGACTCCTTCCCAGCATTGTCTACCAAACTATCTAAATGATGGGCGATATCCGCAACCATCGCACCAGGCAGGCAAAACAACTTGTGGTCTGCACGCCCATCACACACCCCACTGTCTATGTTCCTAATGATCGAATCACCCACTACAAGGATCCCTCCACCCCCTGGAGATATATCCTCGGCACAAGAGGATAGCTGCTCATCCCCCAAGGAATGGGTCCCTTCTAAGGGATCGTTTCCCTCTTCCTCTGCTGGATGCTCTCCTTCCCTGAGACCATCGTTCTCCATGATAGCAGAAGAGCTATCATTCTTGGAGGGGGACACAGTTATAACGTCCCTGAAGGCCTCCTCCACACACCTCTCTGCCTCTCTCAGCTTTTCCAGGACAGCCACCTTGGCCTCAAGGAAATGAAGTCGTTTAAGGTTTATTACGTCAATGGGTTGGAAACTGCGGTTTAGTTGAGGTCAGGGAACAGACGGGCAGAGTGGGGGGCCCTGGCCTCCTCGCCCTGCTGCCGAACTCGCTCTGCTGCTTAACTCGCCTTGACGCTTTGTCAGCTGGGGCCTTGACTGCTTAACTCACCTTGACGCTTTGTCAGCTCGCCTTGACGCTTTGTCAGCTGGGGCCTTGACTACTTAACTCACCTTGACGCTTTGTCAGCTGGGGCCTTGACTGCTTAACTCGCCTTGACGCTTCATCAGCTGGGGCTCCCTCTAGCTCGTGGAGTAGGCTCCCTCGCTAGGGTGCTCTGACTTTATATGTGTGGCTGGTCCCTCCCAGCTACTGCTGCCAGCCAATGATGTGTTAATTGAGGGTGATGGCTCAACTATCAGCTGGGCCTTAACTCTTTAGGATTATCTCAGGCTTCCCTCCTTTGAAGGCAAGAAGGCAGGCTTCCTTCCTTAGCAAAGGGCGGGGCTGTTTAAGGACTTTATACGCCAATTTCCATGAAATGGCTCCCGCGCCAGACTCTGCCCTTAATCTTCCTGTCCGTCGCTCAAAGGATTTAGGCTATAACTACTCTGGCCTCCGCCTCTAACTAATGTTACACAGATTAAACTTGGTTCTGCTAAATGGATCTGTGGAGGGAGACAGCTGTGGGGAATTTACTTACATTTCTGGGTCTGGTGCTTCCTCGATTGATTTTTTTGTAGTTTCCGCCGATCTGCTTGGCGCTGTATCTTATTGCCATGTCGACAATCGTATGGAAAGCAACCACCTTCCTCTGACTCTGTCCCTGGGCTGTGGTAGCCACATTGTTCATGCTTCCTAGGACTCATTTTTATATCCAGAATATGAACTAAGAGCATCACTACTTAGATGGTCAACCAGTTTAGAACAGAATTTGAAAGAAATACTACGCTCTCCTGGATGCCTTTGCCTAAGCAAGTCCGTAAGAACAGCGGTGTCCGATGATATACGGCTTATCGCCTATCAAGAACTGGTTCTTGCATTACAAAATTCCTTAATTACGAAGACTTCCCTAAGGCCTCATGTTCTTTGGCACTTGTGGTTTGGCCTGTGGTAATTTTGCTCTCTTAGCTCTAAAGCATGGTTTGACCAAGACTGTATCGACTTAAAAAACTTCTTATTAAGCAATACAGAGACTACAGAGATAAAAATCTCCCAGTGCTATCCACCGATTATCTGCAACTGAAAAAATGCTACAAACTGCTATTTAAAGGAAAAAAAAGGTTAGCACAGTTCCAATCTTGGCAGTCCCCAATTAAACCCTCAAGGGATAAGGACATGTCTACCTTTTGGAAGCTGTTGGCCTGCTGTTGGCCCAAATCTTCTTCCAACCTGGCCTTCACATTTCGGTGAACACCTGGGAGATGCATTTTTACAACATATATGTAAGAGGCCAATCCGGCGTGCAACCTCCTGCAAACTGTGATAATGTTTTCCCTGAATGGCCCCCGGTTTCAGTAAAGGAAGTTTCGAACCTAATTAGCAAACTAAAGCTGGGCAAAGCCCCCAGGCCTGATAATATTCCACCCGAAGTTTTTAAATCTAACTCTGAGTGGTGGGCTCTGGTTTTGGCAGCTCTCTTCATGACCATTGATCGTTCTATGTGCATTCCAGATGATTGGGGTCTCACCATTATTATTCCAATTTATAAAAAAGGCAGTCGTTCGGATCCAGCTAATTATAGGCCCATCAGTCTACTGAATATCGTTAGCAAACTCTGCGCCAGTCATCTTCTTGAAAAACTCCAGTCCTGGATGGACCAAGAAAATTTACTGGCAGATGAACAGGCTGGATTTAGAACAGAGCGCTCCACCATGGATCATGGCCTCGTGCTCCAACATCTTGCTGAAAAATATTCATCAGAGTCGGGGGGGGTCTCTTTATGCAGCCTTTATAGATTTCAAGTCTGCGTTTGACCTTATCTCTAGGGACAGGCTCTGGGAAAAACTAGAGAACACAAACATTGACAGACGGTTGCTAACACTTCTACATTGCCTACATCAAAATACACTGCTACGTATAAGATGTAATAATGTCTCATTTGAGACAGCCTCAGCGTGAAAGGGTTCTCCAACACCACAGATTATCTCCACCAGCGCGGTTAGGGAGGCTGTAGTGCAGCGGGGTGGATGGTACACTAACAACATCCTTGTTCTGTTTCTCTTGCCCAACACCACAAACAATCCCTCAAACCCAGACACTGTGCAGATTGATCTCCTGGCAAGGGAGATGGAATTTTTATGGATGGTAGCCATTCCCCCTCCCCGTCCCTCTGACCTGAAATGGTGCTGCACTGAGTGCCCAGGCGGACACAGCTGGGCCATCCAGCTCATCTGCCAATGTCTCAGTGATACATGCCAAGTCTGCCCATCATCCACAATCCAATTGTGGATGATAGATGTTTTATTTTTGGCAGACCCGGCATTTACCAACACCACCATAAGGCCAGGGGGTCAGCTGATCGGCACCCCCAAATTCTGAAACACAGTAGGTGAAGCAGAGGGGGCAAGGGCTTTGATGTAACTAGCGCTCCTCTCCCCTGACCCCTATATGCCTTCGCCCACCACTATATCTCTCCCTACCTACCATCACAAGGATGGCAGTCCCATTCTCACTCCCACCCTGTTCCTGGCCAAGACACATACTTCCCTGACCTACCTCTAGAAAACAAAGGAATACAGCTGAGGGTAGGAGTCAGCCCAACCAAGAAAACTATTGGACTCACACTCCAGCTATCACCCAGGACAAAAATTCACACACACACCCAGTTCTCACCCAGGAAGGGGACAGTTTCATGATGGATTGGACTCCCACGTCAGGGGCATGAGGCCACTTTCCACCAATACACACTAACTCAGACCACTTCCAGTCTTTCAGCCTCTCAATCTTCCCCAACTTGTGTCTTCTAGATTGTTTTGGACTACATCACTCAGCAGCCCCAGCTAGCCTGACCAATGATTAGGGATGATGGGAGTTGTATTAGTAGTGGCTCTCTAGAGTTTCAGACAGGGGACATTCCCAGCCCTACCTGGAGATGCCAGGAATTGAACTAGGGACCTTCTGCATGCAAAGCAGCTGCTCTACCACTGAGCTACAGTCCTTTCACATTTCCTGAAACCAGAGCTTAGAAAAGTTACTTTTTTGAACTACAACTCCCATCAGCCCAATCCAGTGGCTATGCTGGCTGGGGCTAATGGGAGTTGTAGTTTTTAAAAAGTCACTATTCCAAGCTCTGCCTGAAACTTGCTAAACCCATAAAGCACAGGTAACTAACTGTTGCCCTCAAGATGTTGGAAAACAACCCCTCTCATCCTTTGCCACTGGCCAAGTTGGCTGGAGCTGATGGGAGCTGTAGTTCTGCAGCACTATCTGGAGGGCCACAGGTTAGCCACCCTTGTCATAAAGTATTATATTCAGAAAGTTCCCATGAGGGCAGAATATAATTATTTTCTATTTAAAATTTTCTAACTATAGTCAACTGTGTTGTGTCCGTCAAGCAGCAGCAGGAAGTTGGCAAAAAAATAAGTATTACCTTAAAAAAAAAGATGACTGAAACAAGGACAGAGCAGTTCTAAAATTGTCCATGGGTTTGGGGCACCTCCCGGTGGTCCTTTTGCAGACTGACATCCTTTGCTCTTTAAAGGTTAGATGAGAACACAGTGACACCGTGTGGTGGATACATTATACTATTTTATTTCTACCCTTGTATCATGTTTGCTTTGTAGGGACAGAAAATGTTCACAGCCACTCGCTGTCAAGTCTTTATTGGCACTTCCAGTTTAAAATGCAATTAATTGTCCATAGAGAATCATGCTCTGGGGAAACGTTCCGTTTTTACCAGAAATTGCTGTTGCTGTAATGTTTTTTTAGTGCTATGGCTCACCAATCACATGTACCTTGTATTGTGTTGAGAGCAACAGTCTCTCCCTGCTGTTTTGGGAACTGGCCTGGGCCTGACAGCTATATATTTGTTATTGCAAAACAGCACAATACTTTATTCGTCTATTGAGAACTAAGTCCCACTTATGCAGGCCAGTGAGTATCGGTGAGTGTAGGTTTGCAACCTTAGACCCTCAAAATACTTACAGAAATGTAAGCTGTGGAAATGAGAACCTAGTCAAGTCAATTTTTATCTTCAAAGCACTTCACAAGGCATATCCAGTACAATATTCCAAAAACCCCAGCCTTCTTTCTATTTAAAGGAAGGTTTACAGCCCTCATAGATGTGAATAATCTTTTGAAAGTATGCAGGCAGAAGGTCCCAATATGGAGACATTAATATTTTTATGTTTCTTGGGTGAGAATAGTAATTACCTTAACCAGAGTGGTATCTCAGATTGGAAGAACAGCCCATCCCATCCAGACTGTCCCAGGCCGGGACTCCTGAGCATGAGCTGTTTGGGAACCTCAGGGTTTCGCCTGGAACCTACTCCAATAAGCTTCTATGGAGAGTGTGTACTCATAGCCCCCTTCAGACACAGAGATTATAATATATCAGAAAAAATAATCTCACAATCTAGACCAGAGGTAGCTAAAGCAGTGCCCTCCAGATATTATTGAAATACAACTCCCATCAGCCCCAGCAGCATGACAGCCTAACAACTGGAGGGCACCATGTTTGTATCCCTGATCAAAATGGATGTAGATATTGTTGCTCAGGGAGGAAAACTGCTATGTGTTATAGTAAACAGACTAGGTATCAAATTCATTTATTCCCTTAGTCATTTACCCATGGCTCTCTCTAAGTTTCCATCAACTTTGGGTTTTGAAGGCTGTAAGGGCTATTTTCCCCATTATTTTAATACTCCAGAGAACTGGAATTATGTGGGCCCCATGCCCAGAGTCGAGGACTACGGTGTACATCAGATGTTGCCTGAAGAAAGGGAGACATTTTTATCGTGGTATGAGAAGAACAAATCAAACACTTTTGACATGCAGAAAGAGTTGGCATTTTATTGCAAGCAAGATGTAGCCATCTTGGTGCAAGGATGCACCAAGTACAGACATGAAATCATAGAAATGACAAAGGTGAGGAAATCTGTAAAGAGGGAGGAAATGTCTGTCACTGTATGGCTTGCTAGAGATCCATTCCAATACCTCACTCTGGCTAGTGTGAGTCTAGCAATGTATCAGTTTAAGTTTCTGAAGGAGGATACCATAGCCACACCTCAGCCAGACAACTATCACAGGCAGTGCAAGAGATTCTCTACCTCTTAAGTCCAATGGCTATCATACACAGAACGTAAAGAAAATATTCAGATTCAGCATGCCCTAAAGGGTAGTGAATTCAAAGCTGGTGTTTATTTTCTTGATGGCTATGCAATCATAGACAATAAGAAAACAGCCTTTGAATTTAATGACTGTTTTTGGCATGGCTGTGTCATATATTATCCTCCAGAAAAATGCAATCCGTTATTGGGTAAATCTTATGAGTCTCTTTAAACTCTACAGAGAAAAAAAGACTTCCCCTAAAGAGTCCTGGGAATTGTAGTTTCCCCCTCACAGTTATTGTTCCCACCACCCTTAAGCTACAGTTCCCATGATGCTGTGGTGGGATTCATGTGCTTCAAATGTGTGTCTAATGAGCTTTAAATGAATGATGTGGATCTGCCCTAGGTATGCTGTCCATTCATTAGTGAATTGAAAAGAACAATTTTAAAAGATACTTTTTTAAACAGGGAAAGGGCTGTAGCTCAATGGTAGGGCATATGCTTTGCACAAAGGTCCAAAATTCAATTTCTGGAAAAGACTATTGCCTGGAATCCTGGAGAGCCAATGCTAGTCCATGTCATCAGTCCTGAGCTAGATTAGCTAGATGGTACCAGGTGGTCTGCGTTGGTAAAAGGTAGATTCCTTTGTTCCTAAAAGTGGAAGGAAACCCAAGGGCCACAGTGACTCCAAAATTCATTTGTGTATTTTATTTACATCATTTATATGTGGCTTTATTATAAAAAATCTCAAAGCGGTTTTAGAAGCAATTAAAACAATAAAATTATTGGCAAAAGCAGTTAAAGATAGGTATTTAAAAACATTCAAAATAATAAAACCAACAATGAGTTAAAAACAGATAAAAAACACAATAGGTTCTACCTGCCTGGGTAGGCTTGCCTATACAAAATGTTTTTAGCAGGTGCCAAAAACAGTACAATGAAGGTGTCTGCTTAATGTCAATAGGCAGGGAGTTCCAAAGCGTAGGTGCTGCCACACTACAGGACTGATTTCTTACAAGAGCAGAACAAATACTTTCCTTAACATGGAAAGCACACCTTGAACTTGGCCTGGTAGCAAATCAGCAACCAGTGCAGATTTCAGAGCAGAGGTTTTATGTGTTGTTAAGGTCTCACTCATGTCAGCAATTGTGCCACAGCATTCAGCACTAACTGCAGGCCCTGGAGGAGGTTGTGCTGCATGGGGACTTCTGTGACCTTAGCTGACTGGCTGCCAGGATTTTTTTTAATTTTAGGATGCTGAGTTTTCTGCCTTACAGGAATTTTGTTGTGGTTGGTATGGTATTGCATTTAGTAAATCATCATTGTCTTTTCTTTTTCTATTTGCATTTCATTTACCTTTAACCTCACTCCCTTACATTCACAGAAGCAACAACAGTGTTTCCATGCACTCAGCTCAACCCCCTTAAACCCACTGATGCACCTTGTTGGTTGCATGATGGTTTGTTCCTTGCCCAATAGTGGTAAAAGAGAATTCATATACTGAGAAGTGTGGCTGCAATTGTTGTTGTTCCCAAGCTGCTGTCTGTGAAGGTAGATCAAACCATGTTTGTTTTCTCTCTGTCAATTATTACTCACTGGAATTGGGTTGGCTGTCAAAGTGAGTTTATAGCAGCCCACAAGGTAGACAGAAAAGCGTAGAGAGTCGTCTTACTCTTATTCATTTCTCAGACCTTTTTCTGAAATGAAGGATAAAATCTGTAAAGAAGTTTGGAGCAGCCATGTTAAAAGGTACGGGCAGGGCATTCCAGGCAGTGGATTGGCAACCTCCTTGGGTATGGTTATCTTGGCAGAGGATCCTTTGTCAAGCTTACCAACTGTACAATCCAAACTATATCTAAGAAGTAAGTCCTATTAAGTTCTATGGGGCTTAGCTAGTACGTTTAGAACTGCAGCCTTCAAGGGCACCCATCTTTACTCCTGAGTGCTCCCATTTTACATCTCCACAACACTAGGCTTTCTTTCTACAATAGCCTTCTGGTGACTGGCCTGGCCTGAGGACACTGAAACCCTTCTTGCCAGAAGCAAGTAGACTAGATTAAATGTTCCCTACCCAGGCTTTCTAAGCAGGTGAGAAGGAATGATCCTGTCACTTCGGGCGGACCTGGAAACATCCTACTTTAACTAAGATTTCTATCTTAATTTCCAATCAGATACTTTTTGTTTGTTTGAGTGGTATGCTCCAAGCAACTGTGGTTGATACTTAATATATCATGCTTAATCACATCCCTAGGGCCTGCCCCTATGATATCATTAGGGGCCTTTGACATCACTAAACCTCACCCATATGACATTGCTAGGGCTCACCCCCATTACATTTCTAGGGTCCGCCCCTGAAATCTCAGGGTTTGGGATGCTTCTGATCTGTCACCCCTAATGATAACACTGTTCAAGGACTTGAAAGGTTGCCACACAGAGGAGGTCCAGGATCTCTTCTCAATTGTCCCAGAGCGTAGGACATGGAATAATGGGCTCAAGTTACAGGAAGTCAGATTTCAGCTGAACATGAGGAAAAACTTGCTAACTGTTAGAGCAGTACGACAATAGAACCAATTATGTAGGAAGGTGGTGGGCTCTCCAACACTGGAGGCCTTCAAGATGCAGCTAGACAGCCACCAGTCGGGTGTGCTTTAATTTGGATTTCTGCATTGAGCAGGGGGTTGGACTTGATGGCCTTATAGCCCCCTTCCAACTCTATGATTCTGAACACATGAACAGGGCTCTTGATATTTCAAGTACTGGATTTGGGTGCAGGCCCTATAACATCTTGGAGGGATGTATGTCCCACCTTTTCCATCATTTCATTCCACTATAGCTAATGAAGATAATGCCCTAAATAAGTTTTCTAGCATATTAGCAGAGCTTGGAAAAGTTACTTTTTTAAACTACAACCCCCATCAGCCCAATCCAGTGGCCATGCTGGCTGGGGCTGATGGGAGTTGTAGTTCAAAAAAGTAACTTTTCCAAGCTCTGCATATTAGCAGTAATCCAGCAATAATAAACTAGAAGTTGTTACAATTTCCACCCTTGCTCTCAGGGACCTTCCAGTATCAGCCTGAATGGTACCTGTGATGCGTCCTTCCCTGGCTCTCCCTGTCAGGTTCCTACCTGCTCGTGGTTACTGCCTGTCTCTAGGCACCACCAGGGACTCCACCAGTCCGGACCGCTCTCTCTTATAGTTTCTCTCCCTGCTCTAGCACAGATCTCAACAGATCCCCCTGCTAGGCAACCACCAGTAACGTCCCAATACTAGTATTCCCAGAGACTCTGAATACTGGTATTGTTATTCTCTTCACCGCTGCCACCATTTGTTACAGTTCCCCTTCAGCCTTGGTCATTACCTTACCCTCCCTTCTGGTCTGTGAAACCCCAGCCAAGGATCAGGCCTTTGGTAAACCAAATTAAGTATTTATTACAGATAACAAAGCTAACAAGATTAACAAGATTTCTTCTTAAGGCACATAAGCATATGGTTTTACTCAATACTAATCCGAACTCCACCTCCCTCCTGGCCACCAACTCTCTAAACCCCACCAAGCAACCCACTCAGTTCTCTTCTCCCCCCGATTCCACTCTCACTCTTCCTTTTATACATTCAGCCATTTTAAACACTCAGCCAATCATCTCGCATTCTACTGCCCATTCACTCCCCCTCCTCTTTCACTCCACTTACCATGTATCTTCTAAAACAACAGCACTTACCATATATACATTAATATAGGAACATCACAGTACCCTCCTCCACTAGGATGAACAGTTGGAAATGGTGTGCTGTACCATTCAGACATCAATTTCCATCTTTATCTATTCCTCCCCCACCCCACTCCTTCTATTCTGCCGCCTGAAGCATTTCATTTCAGGGCTGGCTCTGGAATCTATTCAGTATTATAAAAATACACACAGAAATAGGAACTAATTTGGTTGGTCCTATTTTTTAGCAGAGTTGTAAAAATACAAGCAGCAGAATGAGAATGTCAACAGCCCACCTTTCTCTATGTAAATAACAACAGACACAATCCTTTAGGTAAAAGAAAATAATATTTACTTACCACCTCATATGTTAGGAACATAGGCTCTATAGCTTAGATGAAAGAAAAATAGTCTCAGTCCATCTTGGTCTTTAGTAATGGATGCTCTCAGCAGAGAGCATCTTGCAATGCGGCCTCTCTCAAAGGTAGGAAGATCAGCAATGGACATTATTCAGAAATCCCCCAGGACAAAGGAGGAGGAAATCAGGTAACTAAACCCCACCCACTAGGAAGTTACATCATGGTAAACAGGTACATGGAATATTTCCCAAATATCCCTTAAAGTGACTGCAATAAGAACATAAGAACGTAAGAAGAGCCTGCTGGATCAGGCCAGTGGCCCATCTAGTCCAGCATCCTGTTCTCACAGTGGCCAACCAGGTGCCTGGAGGAAGCCCGCAAGCAGAACCCGAGTGCAAGAACACTCTCCCCTCCTCAGGCTTCCGGCAACTGGTTTTCAGAAGCATGCTGCCTCTGACTAGAGTGGCAGAGCACAGCCATCATGGCTAGTAGCCATTGATAGCCCTGTCCTCCATGAATTTGTCTAATCTTCTTTTAAAGCCATCCAAGCTGGTGGCCATTACTGTATCTTGTGGGAGCAAATTCCATAGTTTAACTACGCTGAGTAAAGAAGTACATTCAGCTTCTTTGAATGTCCACAAGTTCTAGTATTATGAGAGAGGGAGAAGAACTTTTCTCTATCCACTTTCTCAATGCCATGCATAATTTTATACACTTCTATCATGTCTCCTCTGACCCGCCTTTTCTCTAAACTAAAAAGCCCCAAATGCTGCAACCTTTCCTCGTAAGGGAGTCGCTCCATCCCCTTGATCATTCTGGTTGCCCTCTTCTGAACCTTTTCCAACTCTAGAATATCCTTTTTGAGATGAGGCGACCAGAACTGTACACAGTATTCCAAATGCGGCCGCACCATAGATTTATACAATGGCATGATGATATCGGCTGTTTTATTTTCAATACCTTTCCTAATTATCCCTAGCATGGAATTTGCCTTTTTCACAGCTGCCGCACACTGGGTCGACATTTTCATTGTGCTGTCCACTACAACCCCGAGGCCTCTCTCCTGGTCGGTCACCGCCAGTTCAGACCCCATGAGCATATATGTGAAATTCAGATTTTTTGCTCCAATATGCATAATTTTACACTTGTTTATATTGAATTGCATTTGCCATTTTCCCGCCCATTCATTCAGTTTGGAGAGGTCTTTTTGGAGCTCTTCGCAATCCCTTTTTCTTTTAACAACCCTGAACAATTTAGTGTCGACAGCAAACTTGGCCACTTCACTGCTCACTCCTAATTCTAGGTCATTAATGAACAAGTTGAAAAGTACAGGTCCCAATACCGATCCTTCAGGGACTCCACTTTCTACAGCCCTCCATTGGGAGAACTGTCAGTTTATTCCTACTCTCTGCTTTCTGCTTCTTAACCAATTCCTTATCCACAAGAGGACCTCTCCTCTTATTCCATGACTGCTAAGATTCCTCAGAAGCCTTTGGTGAGGTACCTTGTCAAACACTTTTTGAAAGTCTAAGTACACTATGTCCACTGGATCACCTCTATCTATATGCTTGTTGATACTCTCAAAGAATTCTAATAGGTTACTGAGACAGGACTTTCCCTTGTAGAAACCATGCTGGCTCTGCTTCAGTAAAGCTTGTTCTTCTATGTGCTTAGTTAATCTAGCTTTAATAATACTTTCTACCAGTTTTCCAGGGACAGAAGTTAAGCTAAGTGGCCTGTAATTTCCGGGATCCCCTCTGGATCCCTTTCTGAATATTGGCGTTACATTTGCCACTTTCCAGTCCTCAGGCACGGAGGAGGACCCGAGGGACAAGTTACATATTTTAGTTAGCAGATCAGCAATTTCACATTTGAGTTCTTTGAGAACTCTTGGGCAGATGCCATCTGGGCCCGGTGATTTGTCGGTTTTTATATTGTCCATTAAGCCTAGAACTTCCTCTCTCGTTACCACTATTTGTCTCAGTTCCTCAGAGTCCCTTCCTGCAAATGTTAGTTCAGGTTCAGGGATCTGCCCTGTATCTTCCACTGTGAAGACAGATGCAAAGAATTCATTTAGCTTCTCTGCAATCTCCTTATCATTCTTTAGTACACCTTTGACTCCCTTATCATCCAAGGGTCCAATCGCCGCCCTAGATGGTCTCCTGCTTTGAATGTATTTATAGAATTTTTTGTTGTTGGTTTTATGTTCTTAGCAATGTGCTCCTCAAATTCTTTTTTAGCATCCCTTATTGTCTTCTTGCATTTCTTTTGCCAGAGTTTGTGTTCTTTTTTATTATCTTCATTTGTACAAGACTTCCATTTTCTGAAGGAAGACTTTTTGCCTCTAAGAGCTTCCTTGACTTTGCTCGTTAACCATGCTGGCATCTTCTTGGCCCTGGCGGTACCTTTTCTGATCTGCGGTATGTACTCCAGTTGAGCTTCTAATACAGTGTTTTTAAACAACTTCCAAGCATTTTCGAGTGATGTGACCCTCTGGACTTTCTTTTCTTTTTACCAAGCCCCTCATTTTTGTGATGTTTCCTCTTTTGAAGTCAAATGTGACTGTGTTGGATTTTCTTGGCACTTGGCCATTTACATGTATGATTAATTTAATAGCACTATGGTCACTGCTCCCAATCGGTTTGACAACACTTACATCTCACACCAGGTCCCGGTCCCCATTGAGGACTAAGTCCAGGGTTGCCGTCCCTCTGGTCGGTTCCATGACCAGCTGGTCTAGGGAATAGTCATTTAGAATATCTAGAAATTTTGTTCCTTTGTCATGACTGGAACACATATGCGGCCAGTCTATGTCCGGGTAGTTGAAGTCACCCATTACTACCACATTTCCTAGTTTGGATGCTTCCTCAATTTCATATCTCATCTCAAGGTCTCCCTGAGCATTTTGATCAGGGGGACGATAGATCGTTCCCAGTATTAAATCCCTCCTGGGGCATGGTATCACCACCCACAACGATTCTGTGGAGGAGTCTGCCTCTTTTGGGGTTTCCAGCTTGCTGGATTCAATGCCTTCTTTCATGTATAGAGCGACTCCACCACCAATACGTCCTTCCCTGTCCTTCCGATATAGTTTATATCCAGGGATAACCGTATCCCACTGGTTTTCTCCATTCCACCAGGTCTCCGTTATGCTCACTATATCAATGCTCTCCTCTAAGAGCAAGCACTCCAGTTCTCCCATCTTGGTTCGGAGGCTCCTAGCATTAGCGTACAGACACTTGTAAGCAGTGTCTCTCTTCAAGTGTCTTTGGCACTTGTGGTTTGGCCTGTGGTAATTTTGCCCTTCTGAATTTATATCCTGTGCCCCTGCTCTCACAATGCCTACTTCTAGGCCTACCCCTTTTAAAATTTCATCATTTCTTTGGACTTTATCCCAGGGGGGAGGTTTACTCCGAACCAAACCTTCCTCAGCTCCTGTCGGGTTTCCCCCCTCAGTCAGTTTAAAAGCTGCTCTGCCACCTTTTTAATTTTAAGTGCCAGCAGTCTGGTTCCATTCTGGTTCAAGTGGAGCCCATCCCTTTTGTACAGGCCCAGCTTGTCCCAAAATGTTCCCCAGTGCCTAACAAATCCAAACCCTTCCACCCGACACCATCGTCTCATCCACGCATTGAGACTGCAAAGCTGTGCCTATCTGGCTGGTCCTGCACGTGGAACCGGTAGCATTTCAGAGAAAGCCACCTTGGAGGTCCTGGCTTTCAGCATCCTACCTAACAACCTAAAGTTTGCTTCCAGGAACTCATAGCTGCATTTCCCCATGTCGTTGGTGCCAACATGCACCACGACCACTGACTCCTCCCCAGCACTGTCTACCAAACTATCTAAATGATGGGCGATATCCGCGACCTTCACACCAGGCAGGCAAAACACCTTGCGGTCTGCATGCCCATCACACACCCCACTGTCTATGTTCCTAATGATGGAATCACCCACTACAAGGATCCCTCCACCCCCTGGAGATATATCCTCGGCACGAGAGGATAGCTGCTCATCCCCCAAGGAATGGGTCCCTTCTAAGGGATCGTTTCCCTCTTCCTCGGCTGGATGCTCTCCTTCCCCGAGACCATCGTTCTCCATGATAGCAGAAAAGCTATCATCCTTGGAGTGGGACATAGCTATAACGTCCCTGAAGGCCTTATCCACACACCTCTCTGCCTCTCTCAGCTTTTCCAGGTCAGCCACCTTGGCCTCAAGGAAATGAAGTTGTTCCCGGAGAGCCAGGAGCTCATTGCACCGAGAGCACACCCATGACTTCTGTCCAACAGGCAGATAGTCGTACATGCTGCAGGCAGATAGTCGTACATGCTGCAGGCAGTGCAAAACACTGGAAAGCCCCCACACCCCTGCTGGCTTCTTACCTGCATAGTTTTGTTTAAGGTTTATTATGTCAATGGGTTGGAAACTGCGGTTTAGTTGAGGACAGGGAACAGACGGGCAGAGTGGGGGGCGCTGGCCTCCTTGCCCTGCTGCCGAACTCGCTCTGCTGCTTAACTTGCCTTGATGCTTTGTCAGCTGGGGCCTTGACTGCTTAACTCACCTTGATGCTTTGTCAGCTGGGGCCTTGACTGCTTAACTCGCCTTGACGCTTGGTCAACTGGGCCCTTGACTGCTTAACTCGCCTTGACGCTTGGTCAGCTGGGGCCTTGACTGCTTAACTCGCCTTGACGCTTGGTCAGCTGGGGCCTTGACTGCTTAACTCACCTTGATGCTTGGTCAGCTGGGGCCTTGACTGCTTAACTCACCTTGACACTTGGTCAGCTGGGGCCTTGACGCTTGGTCAGCTGTGGCTCCCTCTAGCTCGTGGAGAAGGCTCCCTCGCTAGGGTGCTCTGAATTTATATGTGTGGCTGGTCCCTCCCAACTACTGCTGCCAGCCAATGATGTGTTAATTGAGGCTGATGGCTCAACTATCAGCTGGGGCTTAACTTCTTAGGATTATCTCAGGCTTCCTTCCTTTGAAGGCAGGAAGGCAGGCTTCCTTCCTTAGCGAGGGGCGGGGCTGTTTAAGGACCTTTGTTTGTTTGTTGTTTTCCCACCTAGAACAGCCTGACCTTTCTTTAACCTAGGGAAACAGAGCTTGTGGTTGTGTTTAAGGAAGGCTAAAGCTGCCCTTTTTAGCAAGGACTGAGCTGACTCTCTCCCTGTATGTATCGGTGGACTTTCCTTTTTCTCCTTCTCTCTGACTGGAATTTAGCCTTGTTTACAGTGTCCCCTGAAGCTTTCCTGCTAGGGTGGTGTTGAACACTAGCTTTCTATAGGCTTCCTTCTCCTAGGATCTGTCTCCTAAGATATAGGTTCTTTCAGGATTTGGCTCCTAGCTCAGGGTGACCTTAGGCTGCCCTTATTACTTATTGCTCTGAGCTGTTTTCATTCAATTAAAGAATGAAATAAATGGGAGCTACTTACCCTCTTTTTGCTCTGCTGCTTAACTCGCCTTGACGCTTTGTCAGCTGGGGCCTTGATGCTTTGTCAGCTGGGGCCTTGATGCTTTGTCAGCTGGGGCCTTGATGCTTTGTCAGCTGGGGCTCCCTCTAGCTCGTGGAGCAGGCTCCCTCGCTAGGGTGCTCTGAATTTATATGTCTATTTGCCTATTCCAACAGAATCTTCTTGTTGTAGCACTCTGAGGTTTGTCGTAAGCTCTGGAGAGAGCTGGTGAAAAGCAGCCGGGGAGCCTACAAGTCTCTTGGTTTATAGTTGCTAGGATTGTCTAACAATAGCTATCTTTGGGCTGACATTCATAATTACCTTTGGCTTGCTTATATGCTTAGACTGAAGTGTTGCTTGCAAACTGTGCACCAAATGAATTCTACAGAGCAAATCAAGTCCACATTGTTCCTTTGAATTCTCTTCTTGAACTCTCTGCTGTTAGAGAAAGTTTTGCAGTAATGTTCATATATGTTCATATTTGCAGTAATGTTCACACGCACACACACATGAGTTTAATTCTTCAAATCAGATTATCTGGTGTGTGAGATTTTTTTTGTATGCATGCATGCATCTATGTGTTTGTGCAAGTCTCTTTGCCAGTAGTTAGTGTCCTATGTCTCCAAGCAAAGGACTGGGGGATGGGAATTGTTGCAGAAAAATAGTTACAGAGCTGTTTGCGACCACTGCAACTCTCAACAAAAACTTCCTTTGCTATTTGGAGTGCTGTCCATTCCACAGCTGAAAAATAAAATAAAAATAAGAAAAATAAAAAATAGTTCCCTTGATTTAGTTGGTGACTGGTGGTGACAAAGTTCCCAAATCATGCCATTTTTAGAACTTAAAAAAGGTGTACAACTAACTATTGTGTCACTCCAACATGAATGCTCCTGTAGCCTTTTACAAATCTGAAAAACTGGCAGACACTGATACTCTCACTATTACCATTTGCTCCATCTTGTGCACCTTTCCTTTTTCACCTTTATTTCTTGGCTGTAGCATTGTAATGCACATCTATGATAGGAACAGAGTCCAGGAGGAAGTTCTCCTGCATAAGCCCCTTTGTAAAGAGAGTCATGTGAGAACATTACCCAAAGTACAGAAAGAAAATTCTATGAAGAGGCCATAATGTCCCTGCACACAGTTATCTCTCCCCACCCCCTCATAGCAACATGGGAAACCTCTAATCCATTGCATGGTGAGGAGATCTTTATAGAATAGCCTTGGTTGATGTATCCCTACTTTAGTGCTTGCTTTACACTCTTTTTTTTTTTAAACCCTATAAACTCTGTGTAGTTTTCTGTCATCCACAAAGACTCTTCCTGGCTGATTCTGCCTCACATCTCTGTTTCCTGTTTGCAGAGCTCTTGAGTGTGGGTGGTTCCCTTGAGTCAAGGAGCTGCTCTTTCCTTAGCCTCCGCCTTCTAGGTAACAAGCCAAATCCATGTAGTAGAGCCAGCCACAGCCACAGTGGGACTTTCAGACAGGGCTGGGAACACACTGATTTCACTTGCCCTGCCAGCAGCCTATGTTGTGGGAAGATTTGGGTCTAGCTCTCAGACTTTCAGGAGCTTTCTGGATTTCCCCACTCTCTCTTTTGTGCAAATGACAGAAAATAGTAATCAACCTTTCTTTGCTCCTTGGATTGTGCTTGGATTCCATTGACCTGTGCAAGAGAGAATCACTTGAAGAATCCTTCAACTGTAAGTGCTCCTGCTATTCTCCATTATTCTTCTCCATGTTGGCAATGGGTCCCTTGCATGGTGCAGATGCAAAGGAGGACAGGGCACCTCTAGTCGCTGTAACAGAGTAGATGATTTTGGCATGTGTAGTTTGTCATTGCAGGTATTAAAGGAACAGAAAGAAATCTCATCCTCCTTTTCATCTGGCCACCTGAGAGGCACCCAAAAACCTAACACTGCAGCATCTTTCGTCATTATTATTGTTATTGTTATTTATTTAATTGATTAATTAATTAAATGACTATTCTGCCCTTCCTTCCAGAGAGTGGCAAACAAAGAATGTCTTAAAACATCTTAAAAAGCAATTCCAAAACAGACACAGACAGAGATAAGGTCTCTGCTTAAAAGGCTTGTTGAAAGAGGAAGGTCTTCAGTAGGCACCAAAAAGTATACAGAGATGGTGCCTCTCCAATATTTAAGGGGAGGGAACTCCAAAGGCTTTGTGCCATAACACTAAAGGCCCGCTTCCCTGTTGTATGGAACAGACCTCCTGATGGCATGGTATCTGAAGGAGACCCTCACCTGCAGAGCGCAGTGATCAACTGGGTATATAAGAAGTAAGATGATCTATTTTCTGATGCAAAGATGACCAAGTGCATTAACTAACACATTTTAACTAGCCTGAACTAAGGATGGGAGGATCTGTCAGTTTTGGTCCTCTCAGTTTCTCATTTTTCCAATCTTAAATTTGGTTCTCTGCATTTTGCAACAGACTGTGGTTTTAAAAAAATCCTCTTGGAAATTCATCAACGTTTTGGTGCATATTTCTCCTAATAAACACATTTTTGTCTGCAGTTTTGACTTGTGTACACATTTTTGTAAACAATTCCCCCTCAAAGAATGCAGTTTGGTATGTTATTTTCACTAATGTATACATTTTTGGATGGAGAATTGTATCGCAAAATTCAGAGAAGTGCAAATGTTGAGGGATGGCTGTGTTTCACTTCTCATATTGTTCCGGAAAGTGCAAATTTGATATATTTGCCTTTACATGCAAACTGAATCTAATCTCTCCCACTGAACTACTGTATGTGCGCCACCACCGCCATACCACTTGTTGCTTTCTTACTCAGTCCCAGAGTTCTTCCTCTCACCCTATCCTGCACCATCCCTGTTTTGCTCACCCAGTGGGCATTGCACATCTTCCAGAGCTTGGCAAAGTTACTTTTTTGAACTACAACTCCCATCAGTCCAATCCAGTAGCCATGCTAGCTGGGGCTGATGGGAGTTGTAGTTTAAAAAGTAACTTTTCCAAGCTCTGATATCTTCGGAGATGGAATGATAGCATTTTTAATTCTGTATAGCAATGATGTGTCCATACACACCTGAAGGAACAATGTAGCCAAGGGTCAGGGCATATCCTAGCATCCACTATTGGATCTCAGTGTAGCAACCTTATTAAAGCCTATGAAGGGCATCAGGATCTAGGCCGCTCCTTAAAAGCTTTAGTGGAGACATAGGAGTAAATAACTTAAGGAAGTGAGCGTAGGCATAGCCAGTTCAGCACTGTTTACCCATGCATTAAAAAGGGTATGTCAACACAAATATTTCACAAGAGTTAACCTAATGTGTTACCTATGTCTTAGGTAACGGCCCTCTCATAGCAACACTATCAGGAGAACACTGTTCCCTTTCTTTCTCCTTCAGATCTTTGGCCAAAAGGCATTTTCCCCTCAATTCACAGCCTTATGTTTTGCACATTTATTCAGAAGTAAGTCGTACTGAGTTCAATAGTTTACTCCCAAGTAGGCAGGCCTGCCTCCAGCAGTGGGTCAGGTGGGGCCCAGGAGCTCAGAGGGGGCCCTCACTGGCCCTAGCCCAACCCCACTGACAGATCCAGTTTATGGATGTTGTTATAATATCCAAATTTGTTTATTTATGTACTTTGCTTATACAAAAATGTGATGTTTTTATCCCCCAAAAGGAAGGGTGACCAGAGATTGTAGAAGAGACGACTAAGGGTTAATTGTAGATTTATTTATTTATTTATTTATTTATTTTATTACATTTTTAGACCGCCCTATAGCAATAAGCTCCCAGGGCGGTGTACAGCATAATAAAACAGGTTAAAATACAAGTGGATGTAGATACACAATAAAACATAATTAAAAATTTTCAATTTTAAATTCAAATTTTAAAATTTTTAAAATTTTTAAAATGCCTGGGCGAAGAGGTAGGTCTTTACCTGGCGCCGAAAAGATAACAAAGAAGGCGCCAGGCGTATCTCATCAGGGAGGGCGTTCCATAGTTCGGGGGCCACCACTGAGAAGGCCCTAGCTCTAGTTATCGTTCTCCGTGCCTCCCTATGCGTTGGGACACGGAGAAGGGCCTTCGACGTCGAGCGCAGCGACCGGGTAGGTACATAGCGGGAGAGGCGTTCTGCCAGGTATTGCGGTCCGAAGATGTATTGTAGAACTATGGAATGGTCTCCCCGAGGAGGTGCGCCTGGCGCCGACACTATCATCTTTTCGGCGCCAGGTTAAAACCTTTCTCTTCTCTGAGGCATTTTAATTCCTGTTAATTCTAAATTATTATATTTTGATTTTAGACTGTACAGTTTTTTGTACAGTTTTGTATTGTGATATACTGTATTGTGTTATTTTTATTGTATTTTTAATGTTCACCACCCAAAGAGCTGTTGCTAGTCGGGCGGTATATAAGCTTAATAAAATAAACAAATAAATAAATAAATAAATAAATGTGTGAGAATGGTGTATCCATTCACCACTCAGCACTGAAGAAATTGCACTCATCATTTCAAAAGTTCAAAATGTTGGGTTGTTTTTCTTTGACAATAGGGGGTTGCCATATTGGTCAAGATTTGTTTTATTTTAAAGGGGTGGAGCCAAGTGGGAGGAGAAGTGTGGTTTGAGGAGGAAAGCAAGGCGACAAGGGGCCCCAGCAACCTGGCCCTGCAAGTAGGTATGAGGGAGAAACTTTATTCAGCTGTCATTTAAAGTGAACCTACCTAATATGCACTTTCCAAAACTCCACAAGAACTGAAACACAGCCATCCTCTGACGTCTGCAATGCAGTTCTCCAGGCATATAGTGTGTACAAAAATGCATATACTGCAGTGAAGTGGGTATACATTGCATATATTAGCAAAAATAACACACACAAATGCATTTATATTAAGGAAAATTGCTTTGCAAAAATGTGTACATTAGGCAAATTGCATACAAACCTGAAATTTGACTAAAATGCTGGAAAAATTAGAAGCTGGGGGAAACTGAAACAGACAGATTCATCCACCCCCTATTCCCCAGTGAGTGTGCACAGAGTGTGTTGTATCAGCTCCACTGGTTGCCCATTTGTTTCCGGGCACAATTCAAGGTGCTGGTTTTGACCTATAAAGCCTTATACGGCTTAGGTCCAGGCTATCTGTCAGAGCACCTCTCCCTCTATGAACCTGCTCGGACTTTAAGATCCTCCAGCGAGACTCTACTTATTACCCCTTCCTTCCTGCAAGTTCATCTTGCAGAGACACAGAATAGGGCTTTTTCGGTGGCCGCCCCTAGACTGTGGAACTCTCTCCCTTTTGAGGTCCGGTTGGCTTCCTCATTATCAAATTTTCGTGCACAGGTGAAGACTGTTCTATTTAGACGGGCTTTTAACCAGTGTAGTTAGTTTTAACCTATGTTTATTTAATTCCATTTTAAATTGCTTAAACTGAATATCATGTTTATTAATTATTGCTGTTTTAATGTTTTAATGTAAGCCGCCCTGAGTTCCTCAGAAAAAAGGCGGGGTATAAATATTTTAAATAAATAAATAAAATCATGGGTGCCCTTGGAATTCTAAATTTATTGAATTTGTTCTGAAGTATGGAAATTAGGAAGCTCCAGTACCTCCTATTAGTTCAGCAGGAGGTCTGGATGAGATCATTACGAATGAGACAATAGAATCCAGGTCTGTTCTCTCTTTCTCCTCTTCTGGAGAGCCTTGGCCAACAACTCACCTTTCAGATGAATGTCTGTTCTAATGAGGCTGCTTCTGATTGAATCCACCACATTTTACAAGATTTGGGCACACCATAAATACAAAGTTAATATATCAGTGGGGGGAGATAAATTTGCATAACAATTTAGCTTTATTTCCCCCACTCAAGGTAATGGACTTGCTGAACTATAGCATAGGTAGTTCTTATCCTCTTCTCCCCATAATTCTGTGAGTCCGAGAGCTGGTGCAGTATAGTGAATCCTGAGTGTGAGCCACACTCCAGTTCAAATCTTACTTCTTCTATGATCTCACTAGGTGGATTTAAACAAAGCCCTGTTCCATCTGCAATACCAGGATAATAACACTGACCTCCTTTACAGCATTTTTGTAATTACATATTAGTGCCATAATGTAGGTCCAGGGCTTTGAACACTCAAAATAGTGATGTACTATAAATATTATGATACATGCAGACCGAAGCAAGAGTGTCTGGAAAAAGTAGCAGGGAAGTCACCTTTCAGTAGAAGAAAATAACCATGCCAGACTATTAATTCACACTTCGTATGTTCTGGAGTTGGGTTCTGCCTAAGATAAAGGTTCTGAAGTTGAGTCTTGCAAAGTTCTTGTATCGTCTTAAATTAAGCCTTTGGGAGGGTTATTTATTTCTTTTAGATCAGGACAGCTGGGGATATGCAGCTATCTCATGGGAAAGAGGATGCAGTACTGACCTTGCCAAATCTTTTTCAGATTCCTCCAAGAGTGCCAGGAAATCTTCAGAAACCCAACTTAGGGGCACTGGGAGAAAGGTGCCCAGTGTGGACTTTACAGGAGTTCTCCTTTCTTTCCAGAACAAGCATCAAGAGGACACTTGTAAGAGCCAAAGATAGATATGGCAGAGGGAGAAGCCTCAAGGTGCTGGGAGGCAGAGAGGCGGGATATTAAAAGGGCAGAGGCCAGGCTCAACTATGGACTGCAGAATTTAGAAGAAGCCCGGCTCTCCTGTTTGACCTCTATAACCAAGGAACAGAGGCGACTCCAGCAGGAGCTCCTGAGAATGCAGAAAAGTGAGGATTCATTTCCTTGCTTCACCCTACACAATGAACAACAAAGTCACTTTTTAACACCAGGATTCCGCAGTTAGAATTATTTTAGATTGTAGAATTTGACCACTATCCCCAAGATTCTCTTAGGAACGCGCTGTGGCCTCAGATGCCCTGATCCCAATCTAGCAAGGGGAGCAGACTTAGACGTGTGCCGATGGGTTGCATATCTAGACATGCCTCCACGTTGTTTTTTTGTAGAGAATATATAAATGTTTAAAATAAATAAAAACAAACAACAGTTTTGTATGGAAGCATGCAATCATGTGGACTTCCCACCTGCAATCCAAAGTGGTATGACCCAGACAGTTTGGCCATCTCAATAATAACTAGTCCTGTGACATCACTGGTGGCAAATGGCATGGCTCCTCCTCTCCATGTCTGCCTCAGTTCACATTTTTTAACAGTTTTAGTTAGAGTGAGAGCACTTCTATTTTGTACTACTGCAGGACAGGACAGTAGCATCCATGTAGGCTGCACCTCTTTTTTAAAAGTGGCAACTCACACAATTCAGTTGCATATATAAATTAGTAAGTAAGTGGAAACTTTTGAATTCTTTTATCAGTTCTTTGGAAGTTGTGAACACTTCCTCCCTGGAGCTGCACATCTATCCAGGGGCCATGGAATTGCTTGATGCAGATTTTCCTGTACTGTACCAGTTCAGACCGAGGGAGAGGGAGACATTTTATTTGAATGGTCGCTATTGAAAGTAAGGCTCCATCTGCACTATACATTTAAAGTACTATTATACCATTTTAAACAGTCATGGATTCCTCCAAAAATTCCTGGGAACTGTAATTTGTTAAAGGTGCTGAGAGTTGTTAGGAGATTCCTGTTCCTCTCACCAAGCTACACTTCTCAGAGTGGTTTAACAATCAATCTCTCTTCCTAGAGAACACTGGGAATTGTAGCTCTGTGAGGGGAATGGAGTCTTTCAACAACTCTTAGCACCTTTAACAAACTACAGCTCCCACGGGGGAAGACATGACTGTTTAAAATGATATGATATTGCTTTAAATGTATAGTGCAGATGGGAGCACAGACTTGTAACGCAACCCACATATGCTTCTCAGACTTTTTCACCACACACTGCTGCTTCTTGCACTTCTCATCTCGGTGGGAGGTTTATATACTGGCCCAACAATACAAGCAACTGCTTTGGGTGGCAGGCCTTGTCGGTATGCCAGTGAAGCAGCCTGCAATTTGAGTCTCTGGATCCCAGGATCGTCTGCAACCTTGGCAGGGGTTCTGGGGAGCCCCTTCTGGGTAATACAAGGCACGAGTCATTCAGCTGCACTTGTCTTTTGCTTGGGGGCATATCACGTGCCAGTGGAAACATCTCTGGGTTGAAGGAAGAAGCTTCTCTTTAAGCTGCTTTGAGAGGGGCAACCCTGAAAGGCAGCTTGGAAAAGTTACTTTTTTGAACTACAACTCCCATCAGCCCCAGCCAGCATGGCCACTGGATTGGGCTGATGGGAGTTGTAGTTCAAAAAAGTAACTTTTCCAAGCTCTGCCCATAAATATAGAAAATAAATAATAAACTAATAATAATTTTAATCTCTAAGCCTCTCTAGTTTGATCTCATATTGATCTTATGTTGTTGATTTTACTAGCGTTTAGTTTTAATTTTTATTTACTAATTTTACTGTGAAAACATCGTCCCCAAAAGGGTCGGAAATAAATATTTTAATAAATAAACAAGAAGCAGATTAGATGCCAATGAGTTGTTCCTTTACTGAGAACCAGACTAGACAATTTAGAGACACATGAACAGCCTCTCTCCAGTTTGATTTTGTTTTTCATTATTGAAAAACGGTCTCCTAGGCTGCAGTTGAAAAACTCAACGGGGGGGGGGGTTGCCTTAACCTTTTCCTTTCCAGTCATTTTTCTATTGTAAATCATTCCAAAAAGCAGCTTAGGGAGGACAATTTTGAGCTGCAAAGTTAGCCCCTTCCCCATTTCTCCACTCTTCTTCCACTCGGTTATAGTTCAATCAATGGAAGAATCACCCCTTCAGGGTGAAAAGCAGCATGGGGGAGACAATTGTGAGTGGACAAAGAGCAAAAAAGGAAAGAATAACGCAGTTCTGTGTTGAAATTGGCAGCTTCCTCTCCTCCTGCTGCTTTTCTGTTAAAACAATAATTGACAGACTATTCATGCCTCCTGTGCATATTGTCTAGAACAGGAATAGCCAATATGTTGCCTTCCATTCCAACTCCCATCAGCCCAGTCCAGCATGGCCAATGTTTAGGGTTGATAGGAGTTGCAGTCCACAGTATCTGGAGGGTACCACAGTTGGGCTATGCCTGATCTAGATTATCTCTGAAGCCCATGTCTTGTGACAGTGGCATCCTGATAACTATTATGCTCCATTTCTCCTTAGGCCACTCAAAACAGAAACATTCAGTGGGCACTGGATGCATAAAACTGACTCTCCCACTCCTCTCTTCTCAGGCAGGGCAGGATTACACTGGATCCTACAATGCAACACTGCGGTAAGGATGGTTGCCAGAAGAACTTCACATTTGGGGTCCTAAAATGTTATGCATGCTTTTAGGAAATAGAAATATTCTGAATGACTTTGTTTTTTAATTAATCCAAGTTTCATTCGAATTTCATAGCCAGAAGTTTACACAGGAATGGCATCCTATTAATGCGAAACAGCAATAACCTAGATTACAAGTTAGTCCAAGGCTGCACACTTAACCCAGAAGCAAGTCCTATTGAGCACAATGGCATTTACTTGTGAGTAAAATCACATAGGAGTGTGCTTGATGTAATTTAATACATCACAATGTAATATTACTCATATTTTTAAAACAGTCATTTGTCAATCACCCTAATGTTTTTTTCATCAATTGCCCAGAACGCTAGAAGGTGGGAACAGCAGTACTAAAAAATTGGGTAGAATATTGCATGGAAAAGAAGCCTGAAATTCCCCAAACATTCCCATCCTTTCTACTCACTCCCCCAGCTACAGCCGTTGATACCAATCAGTTGTAGAAGGTACCAAATGTATGGGCTCAGAAAATGAAAGAAAGCCAGAGGTGAGATGGGGTGGGCCATGACTACTACTTTTCATCACTAAAATTCAGCTTTAAGGCTTAGCCCACAATTTCATGTTTTCACAAGAAGGCTGGAAACTTGCTTTTTTTAAAAAAAATGGCAAGATCAGATTCAACATTTCATGGACCAATTCAGATGTAATCATGGTTTAGTGTTATGAAGAAGAGCAGGTACCACCTTTGGGCTTTCACACCCCCCCCCTTCACATGCAAGAGGGGGATGTTTAAAGCTTCTGGACGTAGTTGTGAACCATCTACAGTTTCCTGTTACATCTGGAACAGGAAATTATTATTTATTTTATCCACAGTTCAATGAAACTAGAATTAAACTATGGTTCTGATCCTGTGGTTAGAAGAAAATCTGTATTCACATGTAACAGGAAACTTCAATTAAAGAACATAAGGGCTGTTAGATCAGGCCAAAGGCCCATCTAGTCCAGCATTCTGGTCTCACAGTGGCCCTATAGAAGCCCATCAGCATGACCTGAGTGCAACAGCACTCTCCACAGTTATGATTCCCAGCAACCACTATCCTGAGGCATAATGCTTCCAACAGTGGAGATAAAGGTAGCCTTTACAATCACAATTGGAAGCTTAAACAGATTATGGAAGGGAAACAGTGTAAACTTAGGCTCAGGCCTGCTTATCCTTGTCACAGCAAATTATGGTTTATTGTGGCATCTGAACTGACTCATTATGTAGTAGCACGCTCAGCAAAATCTTGGCACTCTCCTGAGGGTACTTGTCCAATACATGTTTGCAAATACATTCACTCTTTCCATTTAAAAAAGATACGAGGAGAACCTCAGATTTTGCATTAGAGCTTAATGACTAGAGGCTGCACTCCATACACATGTGGGTTTCTAGACCATTTGGCGATGGCAGTTTCCTTTCTACTCAGTGGTATGAGGATTTGAAGCAAACCAATCCTACTTAAGCAAGGCCTGTGTGACTCTCCCTCTTTTTTTGTAGATCCAGGAGGAAAACACTGCCCAAGGCTGGGGGAATTCTAGGGTCAAGCCAGCCTTCTTCCTATGTAGGGAAGCTCAGCAGTGGTGACTCAGGATATGAAAGGGACAGAAAGGGTCACTTGCCAACCTTGAATGTCAAAGACCAAAATACCATTGCTGACAGGGATATGACCACACTAAAAGACTCCATCACCAAGCAGCTATGCATCTCAGCAGAGTCTGTGGAGGGAGAGGAAGCAGACACAAGAGAAGACCAAGAGAAAGAGCCCACCAAGGAAGAGACCAGAGCTGCTGGATCCAAAGGCACCACCAGCAAGCTCATGAATCTCCCAGGAAAGCAAAGACCTTCCCATGAGCATGAGACACTGATCATGGATACAGAGGCCTATGCAGCAGATGGATGCCTCAGGACCATGTATACCAGGCCAAATTTCCTCAAGTCCTATACTGAAGCGAGGAAAGCCCTCTACATTCGGCATAAGAGCACTCCTGCTTGGGAAAAGGAACTGAGTCTCCAGGAGATATTTGGTCACAAAAAGACAATGGAGCATTCCCCTCAGGAACAGGCTTTGATAAAACCATAGCCCTAAAGTGGATGGATTTTTGGCCAGGTACAGGGTGACAAGACCTTGCAAATCAAAGCACAAAACTCTTCTACAGAACAAGCAGGCTTGCACATCTTGTAACAACACACCATGCTATTTGTCTCCAGGGCTATTTAATATTCTATACTAAGCCACTGGGGGCAGTATGCTGATGACACACAGCTCTATTTCTCTGTAACATCTGAATCAGGTGTGGCTGTGCAAGTCCTTGGTCAGTTTCTGAATTCATTGGTCAGTTGGATGTGGATGAATAAATTTTGAATCTGAATCCTGGCAAGATGGAAGCCTTGTGGCTGCCTAGTTTGCAGGTCTATAAGCCTGGTCAATTGTCTGTTCTTGTTGGGGTTGCGCTCCCTCTGAAGCAGATTCATCGTCTGGGAGTGCTGCTAGATTCAGTATTGGTCCTGAAATCCCAAGTGTTTGCAGAGGCACCAGCTTTGGCTGGTATACCAGCTACGGCCTTTCCGAGACAGGGACAACTTGGCCACAGTGGTGCATGCATTGTTAACTTCCAATACTAGAGTACTACAATGTGCTCTGTATTGGGCTATCCTTAAGGCTGGTCTGGAATTTGCAGCTAGTGCAAATGCAGCAACTGGATTGCTTTTTGGAGTGACCTACCATCAACATACGTTGTGGTTGTGGAAGGAGCTGCACTGGCTGCCTATACATTATTGGGCCAAGCTTAAGGTTTTACTTTTAGATTATAAAACCCAGCACAGCCCAGGACCGGGTTCGCTTTGAGACAGCCTCACCCCTTATGTCCCTGCCCAATCCCTGCATTCAGCAGACATGGCCTTGTTAGACGTGCCAAGTGTTGAGAGTGTGGCTATCAGTGATAGGGCCTTAAGTGTAGTAGCACCACCTTCTATTTTTGACACTTATGGAAGAGCTTTCTTTTTAGTCAGGCTTTTGCTAACTCAACAGCTATTAGTTTTTTATGTAGCTGACACTGTATGTAATGAAGGATATTTAGTATCTCATTCTAACACAGTTTTTATGATGGTTTTTAATGTACTTGTAATGGGGTGCATCCAATGTTAGTCCTACTCAGAGGAGACCCGTTGGAATTAATGGACGACTACTTTAGAGCTACAGTAGGGCCCCACTCATATGGTGGGTTAGGTTCCAGACCTAACCAAAAAAACCAAAAAGCGAAAATCTGTGAAAAGTGGAACATGGACTATAAAATGGCGCCCGAAAAACATCAAAAAAGTGCCGTATGAGTGGGGCCCTGCTATAATTGTGAAAAAAGCCATATTAGTGGAATGCCAAAAAGTGGGGCCCTACTGTATTAATTCCAATGGGTCTACTCTGAGTAAGTTAGCTGGATGCAGCCCAAAGTATTTCTGTACATTTTTGCTCACTGCGTGGATATTTTATGATCAAGCACTGTGCACATTTGTTTTTAAAAAATAAAATGCAGCCTCTTAGCTGTATATTAGTGCTTGTTGTGTGCTTGGCACCCCACCCACCTCTACAGTCCTGAGCAGACCGCAGAGTCAGATGGTTATCAAGCCTCCCAGTGGGCCATTGTACATGAGAAACCAAACGAGGAAAGGCGCCAGTCACAAGAAAATGGGTGAGAGGATGAAATCTCAAAGGTGTTCAACCTAAGGGTTGAGTCTATAGACTCTGAGAGGTGCAAGTGAGAAAGCTTAGGGGAGTGCTTCTCAACCCCCCCCCACTTTAAAATTGCTGCCTGTTGTAGCAATTGTAATACGCTGTTCTGGATGCTGTATGATTCTTAGTTGTATTTTTATTGCTTCTTTTATTGCTTGACAATTTGCATTCAAACTGAAATACAGTATAAGAAAAAAAGAAGCAATAAAAATACAACTAAAAATGAGTATGGATATTTAATGCAGACGTGTCATGGCACATGGTGGTTCAGACCACCCAGCTGAGGGAGTATTTAAACATCAGTAACACACCTGAGAGAGAAAAAACTCCATTCCTTAAACAAGAGGGGATACTGTACAAACAAGAAATAACGACTTCAGTTCGCTTTTTTGTCCTCAACTTCAACTTCATCCAATCTTGTTTACACATAACTAGACCTACGGGGGTGTCCTCCTAGGACACTATCACAAATGTTAACCCATACAGCGTTTCAAATTTCAGAGAGTTACCACTTGCCGTATTCCTTCTGGAAACAAAAACGGAAAAAACCCCACTGGGTTTACTCAACATGCATGCAGAAGGGACCAACCTGCTACTTGTGATGACCAAAAAAAAGGGGTCTCTGAAAATCAAATTGGGGCCCAAATATACCCCAAAGTCCACCAGAATGATTTTTTTAAGCATTATGAATGAAGATTAAGTTTTGTAATTTTCTCTTAGATTGGTCAACAACACTTAACATGAAGGGATGATGTCGAAAAAGCTAACTGAACCCTTTACATCAGAGAATATATGTTTGTTCTCTTGGTAAAGCTCTAGAACAGTGGTTCCCAAACGTTTTTCCCCCATGGACCATTTGAAAATTGCTTAGGGTCTTGAAGATCACTTAATTATTTTTCTGCATGTTATAACAATTGTAATGCAGTGTTAGATGCTGTATGACTTTTAATTGCATTTTTATTGCTTCTTTCATTTCTTATATATTGTATTTCTGAATTCTATAGAATTCAAATTTAATACAATAAGATATAATATATAAGAAAAAAAAGCAATATCTTATAGGCTATTTGCTGATGGCAGCCAGGATCACAACTGCGACTCACTGGGAAGATTTAGGTGGAGCTACGATGGATTATTGGTATCAAAAGGTCTGGTACCTAGTCTTTATGGGAAAATTAAGAGCTAAACTCTGACAGGCTCAAGTGCTTACCAAACAGATGATTTCTTAAATACATGGTACCCATTTGTTGCATAAGTTAATCAAAATGAACATGGGAGTAAACTGCCCATGCGTTATGCTCAAATTTACAACGCTTGAGAGTCACAGTAGTATTCTTGATCCCTTTGGCAATTTATTGTTTTATTATTGACATTTGGCTCTCGCTTTGCCTTTTTCTTGTTTTGTGAAGGATTCTTCCGGTCAGAGACTCTCATAATTGCAAATAATTGATATTGATAAAGGTTGCCTGTAAAGTTTACTTTTTGGATATTGCCATGATGGGTGGGGTGGGGTGGGATATTTTTATTTTCAATTTTATTGTATTTTGTTCTCTTTATGGTAGTTTCCTTTGGTGGAAAGGAGAAAAGTTGGATATACCTTTCAATCTGAGATATATTCTATTTATGTTTTTTCAAATTTCAACAGATGCATTTGTTATGGAATCTGTTTAGTTTGTAAAATCAATAAAATTATATATTTAAAAAATAAAAGCAGTAAAAATAAAATTAAAAATCAACATGCATATTTAATGCTATACTTGTGCTATCTCCTGTCTTCAACCACTAGTCCACAGACATGCCGCAGACCATCTAAATAAAGCTTATGGACCATTGGTGGTCTACAGATCACAGTTTGGGAACCCCTGATCTAGAGGTTCCAGCAATGTGTTCTGGGTAGCTAGTATGACACAACTAATTGCAGGACTGTGCCCATCCCTGTGCCCACTTCTTAAACAAGGATACATCTACCATCCATTTTATTTATTATTTGAGAAAAGTCCTGCTCTGAGGTATACGCAGGCTTTAGGAGACAAGTAACTGGGAAGGACAAACACTGGAGTGAATTAAAGACATTACAGTTAGTGGGGAGAAAAGGCATTATAAAGACATACATGGAGGAACAGAGACTAAATACAAGACTTTTTTTGGTTTCTTTCAGCACTTCAGCTCCATGACCGATCTCCAGAGAGATCTGTGTGGCAAAGGCAAATTGGGGGGGGCGGGGGGAGAGACAGAGAGAAACACTAAAGTCTGACTTTTAAGTTCCAAATGAAAGAAACTCATTGCCGTGAAGAATGGTGACTAGAGACCTGTCTAGTCTTGCTACATTTTATGCTGCTTGCTGTTGTGCCTTGCTAGAAGTTGCTTCTCTAGTTCCAACAGTTTCTTGTAAAACTTCTCGGCAATATCTTCGCTGAGATCCATCTGAAAGACACACAGCCCAGCAGCGATCAGGAAAGGTTTAATAGGACCAGTTTGGGCTTCTGTCCCTTACAACAGGCCATTCCCCACTACAGGGCCCCATACTCATCACTCCCTCCCATTATTTAATGGTGTCTAGGAACTGAATACCATAATGGTTGGCCCAACTACAGGTGTGCATAAGAAGAAACATTGATTTTAGCCCTGCTAGTCTCAAACGCTGCAGGTGAGTAACATTCATTTCTATGAGGCTTCTGCAGAGCAGTCTGCTTCCTTAATGGCTGCTCCGCCTCGCTTCATGACACGGCTGTGTTGCTTCTATGGCATAGCATGCACCAAGAGTGTTAAAGTAACAAGGGTCACAGCATAATTCACACAAAGGGATCTATTTACCTTGCGGATCTGGACATAATTCTTTCCAAATAACGTGGTACAGCTGTGAAATTTCACCAGTGGGTCCAGCAACTCTGGCTTCTGCTTGAACAGCCAGATCTAGAGGGAATACAAAGCAAATGAGCAGTTCTCTCGTCTCCAGTGCTCTTCATTCAAGACAACCCCTGCCGATGACAAGAACCTCTGCAGGGCACAATTTGGAGCTAAAAAGACTCAAACTAGAAGTAATCAAGAAACTCAGAAATACTGAAAACCAGTGAAAACCATAAGCTAGATTGCCCAAGGAGGGGGCGGGGGGAAGAGGCATCAGAAGGAGAAAATGAGCAGGTATGGAGTACTGGCAGAAACCTTTGCAGCAGTGACAAAACGCCAGAGTAAGATTTTAAAATTTGACTGTTACCTCAAAGTGTCATGAGAGGTGAGAGCGTTGCTCAGGTTTTGAAAAAGGAAGAGGTACCATGTTTCAAGACTGTGTCAGAGCTATGCTATCTGTCCTGGAACACTCCTTATGTTTGTTCCTTAGCTCTAACTGTGTGGGGACAGGCTTGAGTTGCTCTAAGCAGGGCTGTGGAGTTGGTACACCAAACCTTCGACTCCGACTCCTCTATTTTTCTACTGTCCGACTCCGCTGCCACCCAAAATTGCTTCCAACTCCACAGCCCTGGAAAGCGCTGTAAATGTCTTTTTAAATTGGAAGCTCTCATAGGAGCATTTTTATCGCTGCCTGAATATGCGCTGATCTTGGCATCACAGCATTTGTCTTCATCTGGGTCCTGTGTCATACACTGACACATAAAATGTTTTCCATCTTGAGTTATGGTGAAATGCTCAACTACAGCTGACTCCATGGGAAGCTTCTTTGACATTTTGAATTTATATTTTAAAAAATTTCTACCGACTCCGACTCCACCCAAAATTGCTCCCGACTCCGACTCCACGACTGCGACTCCACAGCCCTGGCTCTAAGTGAAGGAAAGATATTCTGCACATACCTTGTTCTTTGCCTATATGCATTGCAGCTTGAATGCTCCCCCACCTGCACACCACTTGCACCACCCACCTCGGCAAGCAGGCAAGGCAGCAATGGCAGCAGCCTTGGCGAGCAGGCAGGCGGCTTATGCACGGCAGTGGTTACGTGGCAGCTGCAGCAGCCCAGGTGGGTCAGCATGGTGGGCGGGAGGCCAGTGTACAGCCTACGCAGTGGCGGAGTTTCTCCAGAGGAGGTGATGATGTGGGGAAGCGGCAGCAGCCTGGGTGGGCAGATGGGAGTCCGGAGTGTGACCTAGGTGCACTGCAGGGCAGCGCTGTTCCAGGGTGGCATGGGACAGTGGTGGTGCAGGACAGCTATGGCGGAACAGGCAAGGTAAGTGAGTTGGCAAGGGGAGTGGGGGGCAGAGCCTCCCTAGTTATTATATTGTATTACTTTATTGTCTGTTACATTATAAAGCACAGAGGGGGAGGAGAATCTCAATATGTAGTGTTTGTTTTGTTATTTAGTGACACGATAGAAGTGTATAAAATTATGTATGGCATGGAGAGTGGATAGAGAAAAGCTTTTCTCCCTCTCTCATAACACTAGACCTCGTGGACATCTCATGAAGCTTAATGTCAGAAGATTCAGGACAGACAAAGTAATTCTTCACACAGTGGCATGGGACAGTGGTGGTGCAGGACAGCTATGGCGGAACAGGCAAGGTAAGTGAGTTGGCAAGGGGAGTGGGGGGCAGAGCCTCCCTAGTTATTATATTGTATTACTTTATTGTCTGTTACTTTAAAAGAAGGGGAGTGGCATGAAATGAGCATGGCTTCAGACCAAAACCAACAAGATCAGCAAGAGACTTTTTCCTACTTCCACCATGAGGGTGGGGGCTGAGGGAAACAGCCAGCCAAGATTCCCAAAAGAGGCAATCAAGTGGCTGGGAACCTCTTGGCACAGGGACTCTTACTGGGAGAAAGGGCGGGATATAAATTTAACAAACAAACAAACAAACCAAGACAGATGAAAAAAGACAGCATGCGCCACATGCACATGTCAAAGCATCTTACCTGTGCTTCCGCTCCGTTATACGGCGTCAGTGTATACGTGTGAGTAAAAAGGCGGAACTGGAGGTAAGGGGAGAGAGAAAAGCAAGCAAGTTAGTTTTCTCTCCACTCCATGGCACTGGGGCTGGAGATCAAAAAGGCAAGGAAGAATATCACCCTTCTCTGCCCAATATTAGCAGTCATAGCCCAAACAGGTAATCGAAGAGGACTTCCTCTCTAGTACTATAAAATATGGCTACACCATAAATTCATATGTTTGAGCCCTTGGTCAACTTAGCCTTTTTCCTATACTTATTCTTCAATCTGAATAAATCCCCTAGTTCCCACAAACCTATTTTAAGGATTCACTATAGTGTCAGAAGACCATAACACTCACCAGCCACAGAATGGGAAAAAGTAACTTCCAGACAAGAGAGGGCATGATTTCGAAGGTCATGTTAGTCATCACAACACCTGGACATGTGACACTAGAATACAGACCCTGTGGAGAGAGAAATGGGAAAAGCGGGAAGAGAGAAGAGAATATAACGGATAACAATGTCTCACATCATCACCTACCCAACACCAAAAAAAAAGCTAAAATTCTATGTCCTGTATAAATTATAAATGTCCTGCGTTAAACAACTTTGCTTACAATGCCTTAATGTGCATAATTTATTTTGCTTCCATTTTTCACAAGAAGGGGCAATGCAGGACTTGATATTCTGATACAGCTCCCCTTTCCCGACCCTCAGACTTCAGAAATTTGACCAGGCATTGTCCATGAACCAGAAAGCCTATTTTTGGAGTCATATGGATTTTTGCAGCCACAATATCTTGCTATACCTCACCACCTTTTCTGAAGTGCCAGCATCCTCTGCTTTCCACAGAAGGACAGCCAACACAGGGAAGAGATGAGTAGCATTTTGAAAGCACAAAAACAGGATGGTTCTCACCTGCTTGTTGAACCGGTTGTTCAGAGCCACACTTGTGAGGTCAGTAGCATATTTAGAGGAACTGTAGGCCTCTGTACCTTGCCTGTGCTGATAGTCATGAAGACTGAAGTTAGATTTATGGGCATTGACTGAAGAGGTCCAGACAAGCTTGCAGGGCTTTTCATGACAGCAAAGCAGAGGTTCCAGCTGCCGGATCTGCAAAAACAAGAAGCCATGAACATAAGAAGAGCCTGCTGGATCAGGCCAGTGGCCCATCTAGTCCAGCATCCTGTTCTCACAGTGGCCAACCAGGTGCCTGGGGGAAGCCCGCAAGCAGGACCCGAGTGCAAGAACACTCTCCCCTCCTGAGGCTTCCGGCAACTGGTTTTCAGAAGCATGCTGCCTCTGACTAGGGTGGCAGAGCACAGCCATCACGGCTAGTAGCTATTGACAGTCCTGTCCTCCATGAATTTGTCTAATGGCTTTGTGAAGCTCTGGTTCTATACAATTGATGCCACTATTATTAATTAATTAAATACATTTATTAATTGCTTTCTTCACAAAAGTGAACCCAAAGCAACTTACAATCAATAAAAAGATTAAATTCAATATACAATAAAACAAATAAAACGTTTTCAAAAATACATATATATAAAAGGTGACGGGACAACCCACCTCCTAAAAGAGGCTACAACATCAAAAAGCCTCCAAAATTAAGAGCCGAATGCCAAGAAATGTTTTTGCCTGGCAACCTAAAGACAGATAATGGTGGTGCCAGGCATGCCTCCCTGGAGAGAGTGTTAGGAAGGGGCCACCACTGAGGTGGTCCATTCTTGTATCACCACCGTCTGCACCTCCCTCGGAGGGGGCACACAAAAAAGGGCCTCAGATGCTGAATGCAGGGTCCAGGTTGGTTCAGATGGGGCAAGGCACTCCTTGAGGTACTGGGGTCCTGAGCCATATAAAGCTTTATAGGTCAAAATCAGCACTTTGAATTGAGTCTGGAAACTAATAGGTAGCCAGTGCAGTTGGCCCAAAATTGGTGTTATATGCTCAAACTTCTTGCCACAGTGAACAATCTGCCGGCAGCTGACTTCTGCACCAGCTGTAGTTTCCAAACAGTCTTCAAAGGCACCCCCATGTATAATGCATTGCAGTCATCTAGCCTAGAGGTTACCAGAGTGTAGACAACAGAAGTCAGGCTATTCTTGTCCAGATAGTGTTGTAACTGGACCATCAGATGAAGCTGATGGAAGGCACTCTTCACTGCAGCTTTCCTGGTTTTAAACAGTAGCAAGCATACAGCAAAAACAGGTTTACAGTAGGGCCCCACTCATATGGCAGGTTACGTTCCAGACCCCCACTGAAAAGCAAAACCCGCCCAAAAGCGGAAATCTGTCAATAAAATAGTGCCTGACGCCCAAAAAACACCATAAAAGCGGAACAAGCGCAGAATGAGTGGCCTTACTCTAACTGAAAGCCGCTATATTTGCGGGCCGCTGAAAAGCAGGGCCCTACTGTATCAAGACCCTAGCAGACCACATACTAAAAACCAAGAGAACAAATCTACTGAGACTTCTGCAGTTTTTGAGAATTATTGTGCTCAGTATTCTGAGACTAGCAAAGGCCAGAGACATTCCATTACACTGAATGATAAACAGTAATTATCAGACGTTAAAATGCATCCTCTAGAAAGGCTCATCTGATATACCACTATAATTAACTAAATAGAGGCAACATAGAAGTGGGGAACAGATTGTTCACAACCATCTATAAAGCCACCGCTTGGGCAGTGTTCCATAATATATAAGGTCACCACCTAGTGCAACGTTTCACAATACGTATACAACACCTGGATGTATGAGATATACTAAGGAAAAGCTTTCCTACCAGCATAAAATGTCCAAAGAGATTTGTTTCAAAGACCTCCTGAAGGCCATCTGGAGTGACCCTGTCTTCCTGGCCTATCAGCCCCTCTGCTGTAGTCAGCATTTGGAACATCCTCCTGAAAACAGGAAAAGAGGTTATAGATGATTCTGCAGAAGAGAGGACTGCTACCCTTAAGAAAAAAACACTAACCAATATTACGGTCCTGTTTCTTGTTACTAAATGTGAGTATAACCAGAGGAAGTTTATGATGGCAAAAAAGGCAAATTTTCACTGTGGGAAATGACAGGATCTTTAGCTGTTTTTTATTTGGAACATTATTAAACTGTGATCAAAGGCCCACCATTGATCCCAGGTGGACTTTGAGGTGGTCCCCAAGTTTACAGTGAAAGTTAACAGAATATAATAAGAGACAGAGGTTCTTGGTGGTTCCCGTTATGTGCCGAAAAGGCAATTTACTTTTTACATGTTAAACTGCAAACCAGTGTCTGTTAGTGGGCTTTCTGGAACCATCTGATTGGCCATAGTTGGAAGCAGGTTGTTGAGCTAGATGGATTCTTGGCCTGATCCAGTTGGGCTCTTACATTCTTTTCAGCAGTGGAAGCAGTAGCAGAGGAAATTTCTATGAACCCCTAGCTGCGTGCATGATTTTCCTCTAGATCACAGCTGCAGAAACAAAAATATAATAGCTGTGCTTGAATTTGAAAGAGTTTTCAGTTGACTTCCCAGGCTATGGCTTAAGTAGAAGCAAATTAGAATGGCAGCCTTCAGTTCAACAAAGGGCTGCTGTTCTAAAACAAAGATTTCAAAAACAATGGCCACATTCACACACAATGCTAAGCTACAGCTCACTTAAACTATGGTTTGTTGAACAAGCTATGATCAGTCTCATAGAGGAGTAAAGAAATCACAGTTTGTTTTGCCCAATCTTGCATATTTCTTCCTCTGAATCTTTTTAAAAGTAATTTGCTGACTTGAAAGGATGAATTTGTGGCAGGTGTTAACAATCAGGATAAGCCAACTTAAAGTTAAGTTGTGCTTTCAACATGCGGTCCTATAGAGATAGTAAAGTTGCTTTAAATTTAATTTTCCCCTCTCTTTGCCAATGAAGTGCCTGATACTTTGGGATTCTTGTGGTACAAAGTCTGGAATGGTCCAGAGGAAAGTGGAGTTGCCTACTTCTCCTACAACAAGCACAAACCTAGCAGTTTTGCATGCAGTTTTTAAAAATCCAGTGGAGATGTTGTCAGGAGTCCTGCAGAGTAAAAATCTTTTATTAACCATTTCTGATCTCAAGACAGCATGGTGTGTGTCTGTGCAGGGGAGCTGGTTTGGCTTAGGGCATGCAGACAGCAGTTGGAAATAGGGGAAAGTTCCCCACCTTATTTGCACAGCTGGCCAATGGTAAGGAAGTTGGTGATGTGGAGAGGTAGTGCCAGTTACAGGGGCGCTGCAAAGACATTTGGGATAGCAGATAGGAAGAGGGGGGTAAAGGAGGAAATATGCAAGACTAGGTGAATCAAGCTGTGATTTCTTTGCACGTGCAGTTGGCAGGAAACATAAAAATGGAAGGCTGATTTGAAGTTATCTTGGGTACACAGCAGGGTTGCCAGACAGAGACAAGGGCTACAGCTACCGTGGGCAAGTAACTATACCTGGTCATTGACTCCTTGGCAGCGAAACCTACCTTACAGGGTCATCATCAGGACAAAAGATGAAGGATGTAAACTTTATGCAAATAAAGATTACTATATAAAGTCAAGGCAAAATGCAGTTTCCATGTCACACATGAAGGAGCACATACTGGGCAAAAGAGGACTTTGCTTCATTTTGTTCCACTTGAGGATGTTCCATCACTGAAGCTAGACAGGTTTGGGCCTGGTCAGTATTTGGATGGGAGACCACCTGGGAACCCCATGTGTGTTGCTTTGAACTCCTTAGAGGAAGAGCAGGATACAAGTGTCAATAAAATAACCAGTCATTAAGGTACAGATTAGATTTTTAAGCCATTTCAGAATTCTTCCCTGGGAACATTAGCTCAATGCACTGGTCTAACAAGGAGATCAAAGGAGGCTTGACAGAATGCAGATGATACAAAATACCATTCATTCTAACATCATGCAGTCCTCACATTTTGAATTTGTGTGTCTTCCCAGTTTCTAAAAAGGATGAACTCACAAAAAAAAAAAGGAATGAATGAAAGTACAGAACGGACTTCATGAAAGCAGGAAAATACGAAGAGTTTGCAGCCTGGATAACTGAGAAGGCACACAACATAATTTATACAGGAGTAAGAGCTCCTGTACCTTTGACAGCTTTGTATAAGGAGGAATTTTGGCAGATGCAGCTTGTTATGTCAGATGGGTGAGACAAGGTGATGCATCTGCTGAAATGCCCTTCCACATAAATATTAAAAAGAGACTGGAACTCTTTTTTCTGTTGCATTTGATTATCTCACATGAAGCCTAGAAGGCACACTCTGCAGTCCATGGAAACGTGATAGAATCCCAAGAATAAAAAACAAACAAGAAACTTTCTAGTCCACATGGTTACAGAAGCGTATTTGAGAATGTGGGGGATCTCAATCAAGGAGGCAAGTAACAAGGCCCAAAAGAAAGCATTTGCAGCTGTCATATGTTTATATGCACATGTCAAGATATTTTTTTAAGGTCCAGCCCATTTTTATGCTAACTTTTTATTATTTTCACAGTACTTAATTGTTTAAAAAACTTAAACTGGTACAAAGAGCTGCAGCCAGAGTGCTAACCGGGGCTGGTTACAGGGACCATACAACTCCCCTGTTACAACAGCTCCACTGGCTGCCAATTTGTTTCTGGTCACAATTCAAAGTGCTGGTTTTGACCTACAAAGCCCTATACGGCTCAGGTCCAGGCTATTTGACAGATCGTATCTCCCTACATGAACCTGTCCGGGATTTGAGATCTTCTGGTGAGGCCCTTCTTGTGCTCCCCACACCTTCACAAGCACATACGACACGGACACGAGATAGGGCCTTTTCGGTGGCCACCCCTAGGCTGTGGAACTCCCTTCCGAGTGAGGTGCGATCAGCTCCCTCCTTGCCGTCTTTCCGGCGACAAGTAAAGACTGTTTTATTTCAATGGGCATTTGGGATAGAGAACGACCAGGATTAAGTGTCATAGGTTTGGTGACTACATTATATGATTTTATTATTTTAAATTGTCCGCTGTTTTTAACCTATGTTTTATGGTTTTAATTTTTCTCATAGTTTAATTCTTTTTTAAAAGTATACTTCTGTATATTTTAATGGTGTTGTTTTTAGTTGTAAGCCGCTCTGAGTCCAATTGGAAAAAGGGCGGGGTAGAAATAAAGTTTATTATTATTATTATTATTATTAAAAAGTACCTTACATAAGATAAAATGCTTGTAAGCTCACAAAGACAGATGCTAGGAAAAGAATAATGTGATACGAAGGACAGAGGCACAAAAGGGAAAAAGAATTAGGAGGAAATGTTTCACAGCAGGTAAGTCTCATCCGCTGTTTGAATATAAAGTCAAATAAAAAGTGCCTCTTCCTTGGGAGGTAGAGCAGTGCACAGAACAAAGAACAGTACAAGAACTCAAGAGATGGAGGAACAGAAGAAGAAGAAATCTTAGGCTTGACAAGCAGGAGGATGCCAATGGAAGGGTGAGAATTTGAAGGGACAAGGAACAAGAGAAGAACAATTAATGCAAGATCTTGAAAACAGGGAATGTGATCCTCAATTTATTCCAGATAAAGATATTATAACAGGACTGCGAGAGTCTTCCTGTGTCTCTAACTACAGTGACAAAGGCAGGCAAACTGCAAATGTCATATGTGTTCCACAATAGGTACTTTTTTCACTGGACTAGCTAACTGTCCAGTATGAAAACACATTTCCTGTCATATACAGGGGTTCAGAGATCTTATATACATGTGTGTATGTGGTTGGATTCAGTCATAGGGTAGACCCATCAGTATTAATGGGTCTTAAGTTAGTAATAACCAATGAAAGCAAGGGTGGGGAGCCTGCGGGTTAATCTTGGCCTAGCAGGGGGCCTAACCTGTTCCAGGAAGTCATTTTCCCCAAACCACACCCATCAGCTGACATCTTTAGAGACAGTAGCTGATGGACAGGATTTAATCCTCATTGGCTGCATGCCCTGTTTCCAGCACAAACAGGATTCTGCAGCCAAGGCAGCAGGATTTAATCCCCGCTCATCTTGTTAAAGTGGGCCAGTGGGCATGGCAGTAACTGCAGGGGAGGGGTCAGGAATTCCCCCAACACCCACCTGCTCACTTAAAGCAGAACTGCTTCAAAGAATGCTTTTCAAATGAGAAGCGCTCTTTGAAAGAGTTGCCCCCCTTCTCCTTTAAACATTGGAGCATGCAGGTGGGTGATGGATGGGATGACTCCCCCCCCCCCAGTCTGCTCACTCCAATTTTTAAAGGAGAAGGGGGTAGTTGCTGTCAGGGCTCAGCCAGGAGTCCTCATCAGAGATTGGCCAGGAGGCTCCGGACTTATACCTAGCCCTGAGTCAGGCTCCAAATGGGGGCAAGGAGCCAGGGTCCTGCAACAAGACCCAGGAAGGGCTGTCCACACCAAGTGTGGGTTTGGCCTCTAATATTGAGGCCAAATGGGTCCTAAACTCAAGGGAGAGCTGGCGCCTCAAACACCAGATGGAAACCCAGTCCATCCAGAGAGGTACCTAGCTATAGGCAAGTACTCCTCAAGAGTAAAGGTATCCTCAGGAATAAGACCCTCCTCTCCCAGAGACCTCTGGCTGAGAGGAGCCCGCTGAGGTTGGGGGGTGGTTCCAGCAACTCCAGCTCAAAAACCCCACTGCAAGGTTGGAAGAGCTGCTGGAATTGTATCTGTGTCCCAGCATTGTACTCTGCCTGTTAACTGATTTCCTGCCAGTCTCAAACCTGACCCACAGAATGCACCAGCCCTGCTCTGTGGCTTTGCCCGTGGACTAACTGTCCTTGGCCTTGGACTGCTCTGACTTTCCCTCCTTCCTCATCCTCTGATCTTGGACTGGCCCTGGATACTGATTTGGTTGTTGACCAGGCTGGTGTTGCTGCTTGCAAGTCTTTTGTTTACTCAGGAGCCCAATAAGGACAGCTACTTCAGAGCTTTTGCAAAGGGGTTTAAGGCAGTCCTGTCCTTCCCTCCCATTTGAGCCTCAACTGGGAGCACAGGGGCTGTCTTAAAGCCTTTGCAGGTCTCCCTATGCTCCACTTTTAAACTTCTGATATTAGGAACTTAAAGGGGAAGCATGGGGAGACTTTCAAACTCCTCCAGGGTCGTTTTCATAGCATTGGGTGATTGTCTTTTGGCCCCCTGGCAGTTGTGCTGTGGGGTGCTGCAGGGTACCATCTTGTTCCCCATGCTGTTTAACATCTATATGAAGCCCTTGGGAGTGGTCATCGGGAGATTTGGGGCGAGGTGTCAGCAGTATGCTGATGATACCCAACTTTATTTCTCTGCAGCATCTGAATCGGGCAAGGCCGTGCAAGCCCTGGACCGCTGCCTGGACTCGGTGGTGGGCTCGATGAGGGCCAATAAACTGAGTCTAAATCCTAGCAAGACAGATGTTGTGGGTTGGTGGTTTCCGAGTTTGGATAATCAGTCAGTTGCCTGCTTTGGTTGGGGTCGTAGTCCCTCTGAAACAGCAGGTCTGTAGTCGGGGGGTGCTCCTGGATCCATCTTTGTCGCTGGAGGCCCAGGTGACCTCAGTGGTAAGACAGCTGTTTCTGGACCAGGATAGTCATTCTCCATGCGCTGGTAACCTGCATGCTGGATTACTGTAATGTGCTGTATGTGGGGAACCCTTGAGGTTGCTCTGGAAGCTTCAGCTGTTGCAAAATGCAACAACGAGACTGTTCACTGGGGCAGCGTATCGCCAACATGTCACCTTGCCACTGAAAGAATTGCACTGGCTACCTATTAGCTACTACAGGGCTAAGTTCAAGATTGTAGTTTTGGTGTACAAAGCCTTATGCAGCTTGGGACCAGGATACCTGAAAGACTGTCTTATATACACAGTCAGTCACTGCGCTCTGCAGATACCATCTTAGGAGGAGGTCCGTTCTGCACAACATAGGAAACAGACTTTTAGTGTAGTGGCACCTACCCTCTGGAATTCCCTCCCCTTAAATATCAGACAGGCAACATTTCTGTTATCTTTTTGGCATCTACTGAAGACCTTCCTCTTTCAACAAGCCTTTTAAGATGAGACCTTATCCCAGTCTGCGTCTTTGTTTGGAATTGCTTTTTAATATGTTTTTAAACCTTTTTTTAAAGATGTTTTTTAAGCTTTTTAAAAAAATGTTTTTTAAAGATGTTTTATTTTAATATATTTTAAAGTCTATTTTATGGTGTTTTAAAGTCTTTTTAGTGCTTTTGTTTGCCACCCTGGGCTCCTACTGGGAGGAAGGGTGGGATATAAATCAAATAATAAAATAAAATAAGTGAATTCATTGATTTCTAGGGATCTACTCTACGTATGACTGGAGTCAGGATCCAACCCGTGTATCTCATAACTTGCATTTAGGCATATGGCCAGCTGAGCTGCTGCCCAATCAGGGTTTCCATCCCTGTTGAGGTAACCCAATGCACGTTGAATGGGACTCCTTCAGACTGACCCAAATTACGTTTTAATGACATAATTGTCAGAGCCCTTTTTTGCATTGCATTTCCCTCTGACCACACTGCTTACAATCCCACTCCCATATATACTTGCCAAGTGAGTATAATACTTCATGTATCAGATACAGTGGACACTAATCCATGAAGACTTATACCATAACAAATTTATTAGTCTTCAACATTCCACAAGATTCTGTTGTTTTAGAGTAACACACTAACATGGCTACTCATCTGGACACACACACACTCATGCACAGACAAAGTGAACTCACTGTGCAGTCTACATAGCTTCTAACATGTTTCACATCAGCAACATTGGAGCCAGGGGGCAAGAAAGCCTTCTTGACAGATAAAATGAGAAAGAAGAGAATTTGGTTGGGGGACAACTAATGTGGGCCTTGTTTGATTTTACTCCTTGTTTCTGATCCTTGTACTGTTACTGTCATATAATGAATGTAGCTCTGTAACAGTGAAGGCTAGAAAATAGGTAAACACAAACCACCCTGAGGAGCCTTCAAATTTTCTAACCTACCAGTTGTATGTTCCAGCTGTATTACATGCAGGAAAGGAAAGCAAGAGGGCAGCCTGAAGTTAGATTTTGCAGCAGAAAGTATCAAATTGCAGTGTTCTGTCCCAGAAAAGAGACCCCTTACATAGGAAATGGTGGGCACAGATACGCAGTAAGGCCAGGTCTTCATTCTCATTTGATGACCCTCCCCACGTAACTCTTCTACACTAGAACATTCACAGAATCCTTCCCTCCCATCCACAAATCCAGGCAGAAAATGAAGAAGAGCAACTGACCAGTCATATATATATATATATATATATATATTATACCTGGAGAAGATGCCACGTATAAATGCCCAAACACTGATACGTGGATTTACCATGATCCCAGCATTCAAAAAGAGATAATCCAAATGGTGAAATCTACACAATGAAAGTAACAGGTGGTTACTGCAAGAAGAGAAAAACAGCACTGAACACCAATTAAGCAGAATTGGTGCATCCCCACAATTTGAAATTTATTTACTATTTAACAGGATTGATATACTGCTTAACCACCAAAAACCTCTAAGCGGTTTGCATAAAACCTAAGCAGTTGATATAAAAGTTAATGTCCAATGTTTGGTCCAATGCCACATCTTTCTTGGCCAGGATGTTTAGGGCCAATTTGCAGAATCAAGTGATCAAGCTTGTCCTAACTATTTAAGGGTGCTGGTTGGAAAGATTCCCTCGGGGGGGGGGAAACCCTCCTGACACACATAAGCCTGTGGAGTTTATGCTGAATCATTTCCCCAAATACACTAGCTTTCTGCAAGTTTTCCTCCTAGAGCATTAAAACATCCAATCTCTCTTTGCCTGTAGCCTGAAGTTAACTTGATTCTGCCGATTGTATAAACTGGCTTTCAGCCATCATACATTACACAGTGGCAGAACAGTATTAGGTAGTGGTCCAAATGCAAGTAAGGAAAGTCCCTCATACCTCTCTGGGGTAGCAAGATGTTTGTTATAACTTTGCTTATAACTCTTGAAGAAAGAGTCCTGTGGCATCAAAGAGAAACAGAACTAATGGCATAAGCTGCCATTTCCTACAGCTGACAACAGCTTGGGCCACAATAAAGGCAGAACCAGATTATGGCCGCAGATATGGTCTGGGAACCCAGGTCACCACCAATAACTGCAAAGCAATGCATGTCTGTGTGCTTGGCCTTTTCCCGTAACCCCCTCCTTCACCTACTTTTCCCTAGCCAAGCTTCCCAACTGTGTGCTTGTGGAAACGACACTGGGAATAGGAAATGTTCACCACCACCCCTGCTGTTCTGTGGCTGTTCATCGGTGGCTAGAATTTCCAGACCTGAATCTAGTTCTGCCTTAAGAAGTTAGTCTTTTAGGTAATTAGTTGCTACATACAGGTTAACATGACTACCCTTCCAGGAGTTATCCAAGGTTGCAAAACCCTGGAACACAGGCATGGCCTGGAAAGGGTGACAAGCTAAAAGAACTGCTCCTTAGTGGACAGCCACAGGCAGCCTATCCAAAGTGCCCCCATGTTCTCATGTACCTTGTCTTGATCTCTTCTGCTGCATGAAGGACAGATTCAAGCTTTCCAACATCGATTTGAACTATGCTGATGTCTGCACTGGGATAGTAGGACAACAGTTTGTTACGGGTAGCGTTGGCCTTCTCCATGTTCCTGCAGGCTAAACACATATGGACGCTAGCATCTTCCTGGAGGAGACGCTCACACAGCGCAGCACCGATACCACTACAACAGGAACAGTAAGACCACACACTGTCAAGGCCTGCTATGGAGCACCCAGCACTATACTCTCAGGCAATTAACACTACTCATGAAAACAGGGAGTCCTCTGACAACCAAAACAGCAATAATTTCCAGACAGGTAAGTGTAAAATGTCCAGCCTGCGGTCATACCATACGGCCTAATTCAATGTTACTTTCCTAGACCTAAGTGAAAACTTTCACTTTAAAGCAAAACCAGGAACTGTCTGCTTGCAACTGTTTCTCTTCTTTCTGGGTGTTCTGCGTAGCCCCACATAATGAGGATGGGCCTGCAGTCACCAAGCAGGCCCTTTGATAAAGCTCTGGTCCTTGTTTTCTTGACTTATTAAAACTAGTAGGGAGATGTCCCTCTGCCTCACTGAGAGAGAATTTGTGGCCCTCCAGATGTTGTTTAACTCCCCTCAGCCCCCAGCCAGCATGGCCAATAGTCAGAGATGATGAGAGTTGTAGTCCAACAACATGCAGAGGACCACAGACTTCCCACTCCTGCCTTATGCCATAGGTTAAGTCGCTTTATTTATATAATAAACATTAATTAGCAGCAAGTATAGATTACAACAAAAACAATATAATATGCTTTATCAGGCCTTCAGCACAGACAGCTACCAGAGGTGGCCAGACTCCAATGAACTGTTCTGGGAATCCTGAATGTTCTTAAAGGAAAGACATGCTAGGTACTGCATTCAAACGGTCTTTTAGAAAGTAATTCAAAAGACTGGGATCCTTCTGCTGGATATTTGAATTTGAGGCCTTTTCATGAGGTTTAAAATCAGCTGCCTGAGGCCTAATAGCAGAGTCAGTCTTGAAATGTTCCAGAGTTGTCCTTCCTGACATGTTCCTTAGATGTATGTGTGTTTAATTTCCAAGTCAGCGGACTCTTTTGGTATATAATCATGGTGTAGCCATGGCATTAACTGGTATTAGGCTTCCTTTGGTGTATTCCTCATGGCATGGGAGGATACTTGGCTCAGCAATACTACATGTGAGAAGGATCTTGGGATTGTTGTTGATCACAAGCTGAATATGAGCCAACAGTGTGATGTGGCTGCAAAAAAGGCAAATGCTATTTTAGGCTGCATTGACAGAAGTATAGTTTCCAAATCACGTGAAGTATTGGTTCCCCTCTATTCGGCACTGGTTAGGCCTCATCTTGAATACTGCATCCAGTTCTGGACACCACACTTTAAGAAGGATGCAGACTAACTGGAATGAATTCAGAGGAGGGCAACAAGGATGATTGGTGGACTGGAAACAAAGCCCTATGAGGAGAGATTGGAAGAACTGGGCATGTTCAGCCTTGAGAAGAGAAGACTGAGGGGAGATATGATAGCACTCTTCAAGTACATGAAAGGTTGTCACACGGTGGAGGGCCGGGATCGCTTCTCAATCGTCCCAGAGTGCAGGACATGGAATAATGGCCTCAAGTTACGGGAGGCCAGAGTGCTACTGAACATCAGAAAAAACTTCCTAACTGTTCGAGTGGTACGACAATGGAACCAATTACTTAGGGAGATGGTGGGCTCTCCAACACTGGAGGCCTTCAAGAGGCAGCTGGACAGCCACCTGTTGGGTATGCTTTAAATTGGATTCCTGCATTGAGCAGGGGGTTGGACTTGATGACTTTATAGGCCCCTTTCAACCCTGCGATTCTATGATTCTATAAACACCCATCATCATTTCTAAGTAGGGCAAGGAGGCCAAGGTTGTATACTGCCTTTTGTTTTTTTAAAAAAGTCCTTAGCTTTTGAAGAAAACAAGCCTTATAAGCAATAAGGGTTGACATAAAGCTAGTCGGTGTGCAGGAGCTATCCAGTGGATTATACAGACTGATACAAAGAATGAGTGTGAGGTAGCTGTTCTAGTTGTGTGCTTGGTGCAATGAACTCCTGGATCTCAGGAAACAAGTTCATTCCATGGAGACCAAGGTAGCTGATCTGGAGAAGCTGAGAGAGGCAGATAAGTATGTATGCAAAATTATTATTATTTTTGATGTGATAGACCAACACCAAGAACATATGTAACGTCTTGCATGTATTAGGCACTGGTATCACAAGTGACAAAGGGTATCTGTGGTCATCCTAGACTGGAGCAGTATATCCTTTGGAAAGAGCGTACAGCAGCCTTTCCTAACTTGTGGTTGTCCAGATCTTCTTGAACTCCAAGTCCCCTCAGGCCCAGCCAGCATGACCAATGATAAGGGATCATGGGAGTTGTATTCTAGCAACATCTGCAGGGCGCCAGCTGTGTGAAGACTAGCATAGAGTAAGGCCTATGCTCCTGCTGATTTCTCTGTTCTGCGCTGCTGCTTGCTCCCTGGATCAGTAAGCCAAAAGCAAAATGGCCCCAGGCATAGAGGGAAGACTACATTTATGCTGTGCTTTAAAGAGGCACTCTCTCACACTTTGAGTTCAAACTGAGGCACACTTGCCAAAAAGGTTGGTGACCACCATATTAAGCTCTAGACCAGACTTTCCCAACCTCTTGGTCCCCAGATGTTGCTGAGCCCAAGCCATGTCCAATGGTCAGGAATTATGGGAATTGCAGTCCAGCAACATCTGGGGACCCAAAAGTCTACTATTCTGACGTGTCTATAGGTTTCCCGTTTCTCCTGTGACCCAGACCCAAAGACTGAGGCAGTGGAGCCTGAGGCCTCAGGAGGGGCCCTTGGAGCAGGAAGCAAAGCCTGCAGACACTAAGAAAAGAAAACCAGATCTGAAGCCTGTCCTCTGGTGCAGACTATTGCTTACCGTGCGTTTTCAAAATATTTATTTTGCCTGTATTGATAGTGCCATAGCTCAGGGGTGGAGCATCTGTTTTGCAAGCCGAAGTTTCAGGTTAAATCCCCAACATCTTCAGATAGGGCTGGGAAAGGTTGAAATCCTAGAGAGTCACTGCCCATCAGTGCAGACAATGCTAACCTAGATGGTCTGATTCAGCATAAAGTAGCTATTCATCTCTCATACTTTCCCACAGAAAAAGTGAGAAAGATATTAAGACTAGAAAAATATGACATGTAATAAGGTAGCATAATCTTTTGGGCAGAGAAAAAAGGCTGGGTACGGGCCCTGTGCACAATAGTTTGCCCCCTTGCTTCTGGCTCCATACCGGGAGATTAAACACCTTCCCCAGGAGATCCCAAGAGGGAGGCTAAAACCTGACTTTGGGTCAAATCCTGAGCCCTGACAGCCCTATTGATCCTTGTCTGATTTTGTTTACCCAGACTGAATCCATATTTGCTTCATCCAGCCAATAATCTAACACAGTATCAGTGACCTCATCCTGAAATAAGTTTTGATTGAGATGTTACTTATTTATTTATTTATTTATTTTAGGGAGCAGTAGTTAACCCTCACAGCTGGCAAAGTGGGGAGGAGAGCCTGGCTGGGAGTCCAGAGTCTGTGAGTTCAATTCCCCGCTCGTGTCTCCTGGGTGTCAAGGGCCAGCTAAAGATCACCCCCACAGTGGGCAAACTGCATAGTCCCAAGGAGCCCAGTTGCCCCTCAGCTGGCAGTTGCGGACAAGGAGGGTTGGCTTGTGCAGCTGTGGCAAGCAGCCCTAGCCAGCTGGGGAGAACTAGCCACAGAGGGAGCCAATGGTAACCCCCCTCTGAATACTGCTTACCATGAAAACCCTATTCTTAGGGTCGCCATAAGTAGGGGATCAACTTGAAGGCAGTCCATTTTCATTTCAGTTAACCCTCATGTACGAGACTTGAGCTGATTAAGCAGACCAGAGGTATGTCATGACTGAGTGACTGAACTGTGCAGTGACAAAGACACAAGTGCTTATTGGGATAGGCACATATGGAAAAGGAGATTTCTCCCCTTTTAACTATATAAATGAACCCCCATCTCCCTAGCTGGGAAGTATTGTAACAGTGGGCAAAAGTGGTACAGTGGTATTGCATGCATCCTTCTTTCTAAGTCAGAGGTGGTCCTCCAGATGTTGTTGGACCAGCTCCCAACAGCCCCAGGCAGTGTGGCCAACAGCCAAGGAAAATGGGAGCTATAGTCCAACAACATCGACATTTGAAAATGTGCAGAAATCCCCTTTTCCATATGTGCCCATCCCAATAAGCACTTGTGCCTTGTTGGTCACTGCACAATTCAGTCACTCAGTTATGAAGTGCAACTGGTCTGCTTAATCAGCTCAAGTCTCATTTCTGTGGAACAGAGACCTCTAGCTGCTCCCTTGTCACCATCATGCAATGACCCAAATGAGCAGCAGCACAATTTAAGGCAGCAGCTCAAACCTACACAGCATTTTAGATAACAGACAAAAACAATGCCTCAAATTCTTTGCTCCACCATTATTTCCATTCAAATTTCACAATGAATTGTGCTGTCAGGTACAAAGTATTTGGATGGATGAACAAATAGAACATAATCTTCTCCCTGCTTCACGTGTCATGCAAAGCATGGCCTAGTGTGGGCTCCCAGAGAAGAGACTGAGGCCACTTCACTTCTCCCTGGTAGTTCTGCTGCTGTGCCATAGTTTGGCTTAGAATGACATCTGAACCTGGGCTTGTGGTTTACCTCTCCAAGATAAAACCACAAGCCATAAACCATACCAACCTTGGTTACAGCTTGTGGTTAGCCTGGAAAGCTAAGCCACAACCCTGGATTTGGACAAATGAAAAGCCAAACTATGGCTTAGCTCAGCGGGGCAGGAAGCAAACAACTGGGAAGGAGCAAACAACCACAATCTCCTCTCCCTGAGCCTGCACATTCACATGAAGCCATGGTTTGGCTTAGCATGACATGTGAATCAGGCCTCTGTGTTGATAACAATGTATATATATAGTCTCTCCCAGCATTAGAGAAGAGCTCTCCACTAGCAAAGAGGTCACGCAAGCCAAAGTGCAGCACAAACTGTTGCCTGTGAAAGCTGAATTCCACGGACTCTAGGCTAGTTGAGAAAACAGAAACCTTGGTTTATTTGATACTCTGTGGGGCATCTTGTGGCTTATGAGTGGTTTGCTTAACAAGCTATGGTTTAATAAACCATGGTTTAATTTTGTTTAGGTTGTGTACTCATAAGAACATAAGAACATAAGAAGAGCCTGCTGGATCAGGCCAGTGCCCATCTAGTCCAGCATCCTGTTCTCACAGTGGCCAACCAGGTGCCTGGGGGAAGCCCGCAAGCAGGACCCGAGTGCAAGAACACTCTCCCCTCCTGAGGCTTCCGGCAACTGGTTTTCAGAAGCATGCTGCCTCTGACTTTACCTTTAAAGCACATGACTTCCCCAAAAGAATCCTGGGAACTGTAATTTACCCATCACAGAGCTACAGTTCTCTGCACCCTTAACAAACTAAAGTTCCTGGGATTCTTAGGGCGGGTACAGTTGTCTGTACTGAACTGGAGCACAATTGTTCATTCCCACTCTAGACCCTTGAGACAGAAGGGTCTGCAGTGTGAAGTTAATTGTCTACACAAACACACTCCACCCAACAGCAGCCTTTTCTCTCTTATCCATGCAAGTGAATGGAATCAAAGGATCTTCCCTTAACACCATTCACTCGTACAAATCAGGAAAGGGGGGGCACAAACAGGAAAACACTTGAGGAGAAAACACAAATCCTCCTACCCCTCTTGACTCTATACTACAAGACTGTAGAGGGTAATTTAATTACTTTTTGCAGGGAGCAGCCAAATAGCTTGAGCTAATCCTGGCAACAGAGATTCCTAGCAATGCCCCAAATAAGATTATGCTCTGCAAGAACTCAGAAGCAATTATGGAATCCTGGGTACATTTCTTTGGGACATATGCAAATACAGAAAATATATTTTCTAGCCCTTGGGAAGAGAGATAAAGAGTGAGAGATCTGAGAATGTTAAGACTGAAACTGAAAGGCAAGGCTTAATTTTTGCCATGGCTCAACCCTGTAGTAAAAAAAATGAAATGAAATGTGCTCCTGAACAGGTGCAGAGTGCATTTCGTTCTTCCACTGAGTAATTAAAGAGACCCTGCACACAAGGGATTTACATGGACCGACTTCAAGACCAGAAGGCAGTAGTATTTCCTCCAGATGGATTTGAAACTAAACATTAAGCACTGATAAAGTAGTGGTTAAAGTGAACCATGGAGAGCCAGGTTCACATTCCTGTTCAGACATGAGATTACTACTGGGTGTTCTTGGGTCCATTATTTCTCAGCTTAACCTAGATTGCAGAACTGCTGCCAGGATAAAGTGAGAGGGGCAAAGAACCCTGAGGTTCTTAGAGAAAGGAAAGGATAAAAATGTAATAGAATAATCACACAAGCATAGGATTGCACTGTAAATTATTTTTTACGGGGATGGTTTTTTTAAAAAAATAAAAGTTAGGATTATTAAGAAATATTTTTAAGAACTCTGAAAATGGCCATTTGACAATTTTGAAAGGCAGGGGGCAAGGACACAACACAGAATTAATGTCAACAGGTCCATTCATACAAAGGACAGAATGAATGAGTTAACATTTAATACCACAAGAGCCCAGACCAAAGGTCTATCTAGTCCAGCATCCTGTTTCCCACAGCAACCAGCCAGTTGCTTCCAGGGCATGAAGGTAACGGTCTTTCCCTGTTTGCCACCAGCATCCAATATTCAGAAGTTCCTTGCCTCTTAATTCGGAAATTCAGTTTAGCTATCATGATCAGTAATAGCTGGGAAAGCAGGGGTGGCTATCCTGTGGCTCTCCAATGTTGTTGGACTCTCATCATCCCTGACTATTGGTCATACTGGAAGAGAGGAAGAAAAGTATCTCTTTATACGCTCTTTCTCCATGCCAGGCTATGGTCCTGTTTGCAAGCAATGGTATACCATGATTTGAAACAAACCATAATTTACCGTGAATGAGCAGCACCCTGGTGCATGCTGCTCAACTGCACCCTCTTCTCTTCTCATTCCCAGCCTGGAGGAAAGACATTTCTCAGCATTTCGGTTTGTTTCCCTCAAACAAACCAGGAGCTGTAAGCTCTTGGCTTCCACTTGTGGTTTGTTTGAAGTGAAACAAATTAGAGATGTCGCTTTGCACACATAGCTAAGCCAGTGCTCTGGTTTGCTTCCTCTTGGTGTGGCACAGGGAGGAGGAGCAGAGCTTGGAAAAGTTACTTTTTTGAACTACAACTCCCATCAGCCCAATCCAGTGGCCATGCTGGCTGGGGCTGATGGGAGTTGTAGTTCAAAAAAGTAACTTTTCCAAGCTCTGAGGAGGAGGCAGGTGACGCTGGCCCCATTTGTGCTCTACATACCATTTTAAACAGTCATGGATTCCTTTAAAGAATCCTGGGAACTGCAATTTGTTAAGAGTGTTAAGAGTTGTTAGGAAACCCCTATACTCTTCACAGAGCAACAATTCCCAGAGTTCCCTGGGAAGAGGGACTGATTGTTAAACCACTCCAAGAACTGTATGTCTGCGAGGACAATTGGGATCTCCTAACAACCTTCAGCACTCTTTATAGTTCCCAAGGTTCTTTGGGGAAAGCGATGATGGTTTAAAGTTCAAATACTGCTTTGAACCTCTAGGGCAGATGAGGTCCTGTGCAGCATGCCCCACTACTTGTTCACTGTAAACCATAGGCCATTGTTTCATGAGCTTCTGTTGTACCCCTTTATTTTAAGCTAAAAATACCTGAACACTTCAATGTTTCCTCACAAAGAAGGCATCAAAGTCCTCTGATCAATTAACAGTGTAATCCTAAGCATGTCTACTCAGAAGTCCTATTGAATGCAATGGGGTTTACTCCCAGGGAACTGTAGTTAGGATTGCAACCTTAGGCTGAAATCCTGCACACATTTACCTGTATGTCCTGCTAAACTAGTGGAGTTTACTTCTGAGTAGACATGTATAGAATCACTGCACTGCCGGTTGCCCTTTTCAGCTAGTTCTGCAATATCCTTTTTGAGACAGGACAACCAGAATACATAGCTTTCCAAATATGGCTACACCATGGATTTACAAATATTAGTCACTTATTTTCAATAATGTACAGCTGTTTCAAAACATATATATTTTCTTTACACATCAAGATATAAAGCACATTATTATATTATTAAAATCTAGTGATAAACTTTGATTCAATATGCAAATATCACCTCTCAAATTTTATCAAATCTACAGTCTACATTTAACACAGAAATCTCACAGTCAACAAAACAATATTCCTAGACACATTTTGACACTTTCCTAATAATCCCTTCTGTGAAATTCACCCTTTTCATTGCTGTTGTACACTAAAATGACAGAGGGCTATAGGCAGGGTCTGCCTCCTCCCCCCCAGGATATTCTAGGTTCCTACCTCAAAAGTTCAGTTTGCTTGTTTTTATAAAGTTTCTAGTCCTTTCACTTGTGGAAATATAAAGAACTAGCACTCTTCTAATGTCCTTTACAACGGCTCAGTAAACACCCTTCTGCTTTCCAGTTTTGATTGATGGATACAAAAGAAGTAGAACTGAAGGCACAAGGCTAAGTTAATTTTTTTTAAGAAGTTATTCGTGTGTGATATAATTCTATCACTTTGATATACTGCACTACTACCTGTATAGGGTTCTGTTTGTTTCACATGTTTCCTTATTCCTACCTCCACACTATCCCCCTAAAGACAACATTACTACAGTTTCATGTACGTTGAACTCTCTACCAAGCCCCAGAAGATTTTTTACTATGGCGAAATTATCCGGGTACGATTAAGCATCGTTAAGTCCGACAGATTTCAAATGAAGAGGTTTTATCCACTCTTCCATAGGAGTTAATAAGCACTTTTAGGTTTTGGGGTCGTGACCCGCACAGATGAACTATAATATTTTGATTAAACCATATAAATAGGTTAACTTCACCCAAGAAGCAAGCTGAGATCTCTCATTCCCAGACCCCTCCTCACCTGCTGGCACCGGTGATCACGGCTACTTTTTGCATGGCTAGGCACACTGAGCGCAAAGATGTGCGAAGGCGAAAGGGTGATACAGTCACCGTCTATACAAACTCAGAGTGGCTCCGCCCCCACAAGCCCGAGCCTTACCTCCTGACCGCGAAACCCCGCCCCTCCCCACAAAGCCCCGCTCCTTAGCGACTCTTGCGCGTCACAAGCCAAAACAGCGCATTCACTCAGCCGCACTTCTTTTCCATAACCAATCAGACAGCTCGGTGTGGATCAAATACTGGAAAGAGGAGAAGTGGCGTGACCGTAGCCCGATGATGGGCAGGCAGGAAGTGAGGCCGGTTAGCCATTCGGTTTAGTCGTAGGCGTTCGGAAAGGGGAGGAGGCGTGCCAGTCTCTGCGTTCGTGGTTTCTCATTGGTTGGACGGGCAAACTGAGTTTGCTCCTACCGCCAATTTGATAATAGAAACAAGTAAGTATGCAGCAGGTGTACAAGAATTGGAGGGTTTGGCCACGGCTCAGGGCCAGGCTGAATTGCTTCTGGGCGTAGAGGTCCCGGCCTTTCCCAGCTTCCTCAAGTTTTGGCCCGACGCTTCAAGGTGCTTACGATTCAGCAATACGATTGCAGCCCGTGCTTATATTTGGGAGTAAGAAAATGTGCATTTCAGTGTGTCACAAAACCGTGACAATCACTGGCTTATGTGGGCTGAAGAAGGATTTCGTGAATGCCCGAGACAACAAATCTCCACCCGCGTCAGGGTGATGCTTGGGAGTCCCCGATTCCCGACTTGACCAGGGATGGTCTGAAGGGGGATTTTACCTTTGTCTGTCTGAATGCCAGGAGAACCCTCTGGGCGATCGGAAATCCTGAAAATGCAAGATCCCCAACCGCGTGGATGTTTCTGTTAGATTTCAAGCAAGCGCGGGTAAATAAAAAAACCCTTCAGGCCTTACCCAGTCAACACCTGGAGACCCGGGACGCTGGGAGTGGGGCCGACGGGGCTTAGGTCAATCAGGTTATATTAGAAATGGTCAGAGCTTGGAAAAGTTACTTTTTTGAACTACAACTCCCATCAGCAATCCAGTGGCCATGCTGGTTGGGTCTGATGGGACTTGTAGTTCAAAAAAGTAACTTTTCCAAGCTCTGGAAATGGTAGCTAAATGGAACCTCCAGATTCAGAAGCAGTATACTCCGAATATCGGTTGCTAGAGCTGGAGGGTTGTTACCTTGATGTCCTGCTTCTGAGGTTCACAGAGGCATCTGACAGGCCTCTGTCGTTAATAAGATGCTTAATTAGGTGAGCCCTGCTCTGACTCAGCAGGGCTCTTTTTACCTTCTTACAAGTAACGACGGCGGCTTTGCACTCGTGCCCGCCATCCCCTTCCACTCGCTCCACTCTTCAGCCGGGGATTCCCAGACACACACACGCAGGGACCACCACCACCCCCGGCTCTCAAACACACACACACATACACGGACTCCCAAACGCGCACATGCACACACAGAGGTAACTCCGAAAAGGAACCCCAGGCACTCCCTGCTGCCCCATTTAGTCAGCTTACCGGCGTCCCATCTGCCCAGGCTGCCGCTGGCCCGGCAAGCGCTTACCGGCCTTCTTCATAGTTGATGTCGCTCGCTCACACACACCCCTGCTGCCCACTTGCTTGCTCGCCCGCCCTCCCCCTCTCTCCACCTGCCACCTTTGCTTCCTTCACTCCCTCACCTCACTTGCTTGCCATACTGCCTCCACCCCCTGACCCCATACAGGATGGCTTACAAAAATATAGTTAGATTAGAAATGAGGACAGATAAGAACATAAGAGCTATGCTGGATCACATCGAAGGTATATCTAGTTATGTATTTTGTTTCCAACAGTAGACATCCTAATGCCTACTGGAAATCTACAAGAAGGGTGTACAGAAAATAGCTCCAGCAACTGATACAGAGGTATGTTGCTTCTGATCACATGACTAGTAACTGTCCAGTTGTGTATTTATAACACCCCTGCTCACACCAAGAAGAATCCCTACCAAGGTTTATTCAGAATTCTTCTAAACTTCAGTGTTCTTGTAAACTTTCTTCTCAAGCTGTATTGTGGGATAGTAATGCCAGTAGACTACAGAACCTTATGATATTAAAGTTTACTTTGCCTCTTCCTTGTTCTAATGCTTATTCCCATAACTTTAAAAAAGGATTCACCCCACTTCCTCAGATTTCTTAAGCTGGACTTTGGGCTCATGTGTCAATTAATCGTAATTCTGAGCAAGCTTGATGAAAACAGATGCATGCTTCTCTGGCTGAGATTATGCTGGTATCCATCCACAAGGAGCAGGCCTTCTTGGTAATAGCTGGCTCCTTGTAATGAATCCCTTTCTGTCAGGCATTTGTGGAACAAGCCTTTTTGGTATTTTTATATGTATTTTACAAATCATGTTTTAAATAGTGTTATATTACTGTTTTGATGTCACATTTCTTTGTATATTTAATGACTTGAAATTATAAGCCTGTTACTGAGAAGTAAGTCCTGTGGATCTTAATGGAATTTACTGTCTAGTAAGCATGCAGCCTCAGCCACTTTGCCCATGCATTTCGTTGGAAAGGTGAGATACAAATAGATTAAGTAATAAATGAATAAATAGGAATGATTACATGTTGCTTGAATGCACTTTTCCCACCTTCTCTATAGTTTTACTCTGCAGTATCCTGGCCCGCTGCACCCAGAGTTACTTAAATATTCTTAGGAAGTAGCTAATATAGCAAACTGACCACAATAACTTCCTAAGAATATTTAATACACAATCTTTTGCACTTGTTACAGAATTTATGCATGTTTAGCAACATTTCTGATCAGGTATAAGTGAAGGTATAAGCCAGATGACATTTGTTTTGGTTCACACACATACATTTGCTTCCATGTGCACTAGAGTGCAAATGCATTCACCCTGAACCTTGAGGCACTGTCGGCTAAGAACACACATATTACCACAGGAGCTGCTCTCCACTTTAATAAAACACCTAAATAAACTAAATTTATGTCCCATGAATGTCTTCTCTCTGCTTCCCAGCTGCCCTCAAAACACACTTTTCAACACATTGCCTAGCAGCTGAATGAACCGGTCACTGTGTGGGGGAAAGAGCTACATTATCTCCACCAGCTCAACAAGAATAAGGTCTGGGTGGTCAGCCTGGCTCTAGCTGTGGGATGGCCCTGGGCAACCTCTGTATGGTGCCCCCTCACTTGCTAGTTAGTGATGGTAACTGTGGAATTGAGCCGAACTCTGGGCCTGCCTGCTCAGTGTGTATGTCAGTGATTCTCAAACGGTGCGCCCAGGCACACTGGTGCGCCCTAAGAGGTGGCTAGGTGTGCCTCAAATATTATGAAAGTATATTTTAAAAATGAGAAGAAACCCATTTGTATAGGGTATGTAATAGTTTTCTATAGTTTATTTTATTCATAGTTTAAAATATATTAATATATTTTTAATTTTGTACACGAAGTGTGCCAGAAAATTTTTATATGTTTTACAGTGCGCCGTGACCCAAGAAAGTTTGACTGCCCAGCAGGGAGGGGGCAGCCTAGCAATGTCTGCACCAAGCAAGTGTACTGGCCAGCATCACTTTGTTTGTGACACTAGCCCTGCTCTGAGGTGTGTATCGGGGTGGTGCCGGCCTCTACACATTTGCTGAATGGAGTCTGGACTCTGCTCCCCATATCTGGAACCAGCTGAGCCACATCAGGTGCAATGGTGTCTGTTAGTGGTGGTGAGACTTCCTGGAGCCCTCACATTTGCTCCGCTAGTCCTTGTGGAGGTAGCTTTCTGAGTGAAGTGGTCTTCCTGAGCTCCTTGTACTGGCTCATGTAGGGTGCCTATGAGTCCAACTTTATGAAGAATAGTTCTGTTTTTGAATGCCTGTCTAGTCCAAGTCTGGTGCAAAAATAAAGAAGCATAAGAAGAGGAGGAGTCTCAAGGTTGCGCATCAGCAGTTATGACTAGAACAGGCTGAGCAGGCATGCACGTCATGGTCATACTCTTCCCTACCATGATGAGATGTATTTCTATATAACTTATAGTATTTCTAAATTAGCATTTATACATACAAATTGGCATTTGCAAAGCTGTGCTCTTTTTTGGCAATGCATTTCCTCTTTTTGGCAGTGTGTAAATAGCTACTCTAAAGGCATGTCTGGCATAATAGTGGGTTTGGGCAAGCATTTCTCGGGGGATCTGAGCCCATTATAGATGCCCCTACATTCCTTGAAGGTTTTCAGAGATTGTAGTGGTGAGGAGTAGTTTTTCGTTCCAGCTGCTTGAGTAATCTCTTTGATTTACTTGGATCTTACTTATCACCATTAAAGTAGTGTTTCCTGTTATTAGTGTGCAAGAGGAGAAGATCAACTGAGGTCTCCAAGGCCATTAAGCTGTGTAATGTACTCAGTAACAGGATTGACCACCCTCCACTATCCGTTCACAAGCAGAAGGTGTATCTTTGTTTTAAAGATCCTTATTTACAAATCGATCATTTTACAGGAACACAGTTCAGTGTGGCCTTGCAGAAAATAAATAAAGAACAATTACACTGGCATTTAAGTCTCAATTTCAAAATACAGAGCTGTTTTTGAATGAGTGCTATAGTTAGAAACTAATATTAAGCAGACTAAAATTTGTAGTTGCTAAGGAAGGAATATGACTATCCTGTGTTCACTATAGAGAAGAGGGACCAATTACTTGCAGTGATAACGCAGAACATCTCAGGCAAATGTGTTTTGCATAGAGAGGAATGGAGAACAACCAAAAGACAAATACTATCATTACAAGCAAGAAGATTAACCTACAACATCATCTAAATGGGGGCCCAAATCCAAAGAACAGCACAACTAAATGCCTCAGGGGATTTGAACTTATGGGTTTGTTTAAACAGCACCCAACCCCATTGCGTGAAAAATCACCTGTGAATCTGAGGGAACTTTCAAAAGCAGTTTGTGATACAGCAAAACAAAAAATCCTGCAGGAGAGGCCACAGCCCTTGGGCATACCCAACATCACACTTTGGATCCTGGCCTAATCATTTTACAGAATGGTAAAAAAAAAAAAATCCAGAAAAAAATCCAAACCTCATAGTTTAATTTGGGGACATTGTATCCAAACTCTAAACTAATTCCCAAAGTTTTGCCACCAATGCTGCCAGCTTCAGAGGTTAAACTTTTAGAAAACTGGAAATCAAGTCTTTAAGTTGTATCTGTCTTTCAGCTTTTCTATAAAAAGATTCCAGAAAATTATTTTACTATATAGATATGTATCTTTAATTGATAAACTTTCATGACTCCAGAAACTGGAGCTTTAGGAAAGAATACATGTGCAACATGTACACCAGAGACAGGGTAGGAGGAAATTGCAGTGTGAGCTTTTCACTGTGGACCTATCCGCACTACAAATCTGTTATTTTTATAATAGCAGAATTAACTGTCATGGCTTCTCCCAAAAGATGCTCAAAATTCTGGTTGCACAGAGTTGCTTGGCACTTCTGTTAGAGATCCCCAGACCCCCTCACCTGCAGTTCCCAGGGCTTCCAGGGGAGAGCAATTGCTATCCAAGCTACATTGAGCCTATGGCCTTATTACTGGAGCTGCCAAGTTGCAACCAAGGTAAGTGTGTTGTCCTTATAAATTCTCTGGTGCAGTGGGAGGTGAAGTAGCCCTGGCTTCTCATGCCTGTTTCCTTCCCTGATCCATTCTGCCCCTTCCTAACTTGCTATGTGACAAACATTGTTACAGCAGATGGGGAATTAAGATGAACGACAGGAGAAAGGGGCATGAGAAGCCACAGCTGCCTTGTCCCCTGCTAAATTCAGGAAATGAAAGTAAAATAATACAGTTTTCCAGCCTGACAGCCATGCCTATAATTATGCGCTGTAATTATTTACACTTATGAAAACCAGTCCTCACTTGCCAGCTGCATTAGAGCAATGTGAAATACATGTGTATCTCAAAGGACCCACAATGTGCAAGTGACCAGCAGAGAACTACCGCACATAGAGAGAGTCTTGGGAACTTTGGATCTGCTGTTCTAGATGTTTCCTTAAGTGTGATTGTTGGAAATTCCATTCTTTAGTGAAAGCAGAATCACAACAAAGGGTGACTTGGGTCTGCCCAGCATCAGAATGGAAGCTGTTGTGGTGGAACCAGAAGGATTCTAGCAAGCTTAAATGCACTGCAGGAGTGAATGAGGAGGAACAAGACCGCATAATCTGTCTCGTCAAACATTCAAAATACAGATCTTGCAATGTGAACTTTCTTTACAAAACCAAAAAAGATCCCACACAACCTGCAGTAGCATCAGCTCAGGTCTAATTGGGATACAACAGTATGCAACAAATCACACCCAACATCATTTAAGACATCACTTCAATAAGATGGGATCCAAATATCCTGGGAAACACAGTGTGTAAGAGAAATTCCTTGATATTAAAAAAGGGGCAAAAACATTGTTAACAAACTGTGTTGTACGCACAACCACACTTATACAAAACATGAAGTGCATTCCCGAAACCAGTCTTGTGTTCAGAACTTAGAACAATTGCTGGAAATGTGTGAAGACAGAACTTAATGTTTTTATAGCATGGTCATACCTAATACATTATTTTGGGAGGAAAATGTAAAAAAGGATTAATATGATAATTAACCCTTAGTCTTAGCCTAAGGAGCCTTTGCAATACAAAGGGATTTTAAAAATGACCTTCAAATTCTTCTGTTTGGGCTTCTAGGATGTGTATGAGAAAGGATGGCATGGAGAGCAGCTCTAGTAACAAAAATATGGAAAAAATTATGCCTTAACACATTTTGGACACAAGGCCTAATAACTCTGGAGACTCTGACTTTTGGGGATCCTCTCCTGGTCTCTGGGTGAGTTGCCTTACTCTGCAGACTCCCAGCTTTAAGTTTAAAAAAAAATTAAGTTCCTAGGTGGTCTGGTTCCTGAGATATACACCGAAACATCAGCTGCACCCCTCCACAACTTCTGTTAAAACTGCTTGTAGCTGGTTGCTCTAACCCCACCCTATCAGGTTTGTAGTCAATAAGTGAAGTCAGGGTTGTGATTTGTTTTGCTCCAGACAATGCCTAGACCCCACTGCAATGCCAGAAAATGGTTGTTTTTACCTGCTTATATAAAAATCTGAACTGAGGAAGCATATAGCTTTCAGTGTTTTTCTCTCTTGTGTGCAGGAGTCAAAAAAGTTTAAATTTTCCTGGACTGTTAAAGAGGGGAGGGTTTGAAAACCTTCCCAATATGAAGCTTTAATCCAATACTCGCTTTTCTGGAAGTAAAGCTGCAATGCTAGTCCCACATACCTAGAGTAAACCCTATTGAATTCAGTAGGACTTACTTTTGAGTAGACATTGTGCTGTAAATAAATGGGACTTTTGAGTGAACATAGGAAAGACTTGTGTTTGCGTCGTAAATCTCTCCCCCTCCAATCTTATTTTTTAAAGCAATCAGGCAGGGCTTATTTAAGTATCACAGGCTTCATTATCTATGAACTAATGCTGATTTTTAAAAAAAATCAGCAGTGACCAACTAGTTTAACAATAAACTATTATATGGGGTGTATTTTTACATCTGCAGTGTGTGTGTGTATATGGAGTCTTTCCAACACCCCTGTGAGGTAGGGTTGGTGATTGGAAACCGAGACAGCTCACAATAAGAAATCTCTTTAAAATCCAGTAACCATAAAAACAAGTTGCAAAACAGCTTAAAGTGGCATGATTCTGAATTTTGGATTGGATGAATGAAGCTCATCACTTGAGGTTGTAATTCTCTGCACACTTCCCTGTTTGAGTAAGCCCCAATGAATACATTGGGACTTGCTTCTGAGTAAACAAACATACGATTGCACTATAAATATCTTTACAGATTGTGTAAATAACAAACATCTTTGACAGCCATGCTTATACAGTTGCCTTGCAAAAGTAATCAAACCCCTGACCAATGCTCTCATGTTACTGAATTACAAATGGTACATTGTAATTTTGTTCTGTATGATATTTTGAAACACTGAAACTCAAAATCAATTATTGTAAGGTGACATTGGTTTTGTGTTGGGAAATGTTTGTAAGAAACATAAAAAACTGAAACATGTTGCTTGCATAACTATTCAACCCCTGTGGAAGCTCCCAGTTTACACAGATGAAAGAAATTGCCCTATTGAGGACACAGTTACCTTACTATTGGCCTCCACCTGTGAACCATTAAAGTTGCTCCCATATTGTCAGGATAAAAACCCCACTGTTGAAGGAACAATGGTCAGGCTGTGGATCAAAGGATACAAAATAATATCCAAGTGTTTGGATATCCCAGTGAGCACAGTTGGATCAATAATCAGGAAGTGGAAGCTGCATCACATCACATCACCCAGCCACTGCCAAGAAAAGGCCATCCCTCAAAATGTAGTGCTTGAACAAGATGGAGACTTGTGAGAGAAGCCACAGAGAGGACAACAATCACTTTGAAGCAGCCACAGAGTTCAGTGGCTGGGAGTGGAGTAATGGTGCACCAGCCATATCAAGAGTTCTGTATAACACTGGCCTGTACGGGAGGGTGGCAAGAAAGAAGCCGTTACTCAAAAAGTACCATCTGAAAGTGTGTCTGGAGTTTGTCAGAAAACATGAGAGTGCCCCAGCTGCAATGTGGGAAAAGGTTTTGTGGTCAGATGAGACCAAGATAGAGCATTTTGACTAGAAGTCAAAGTGTTACGTGTGGCACAAACCTAATACTGCCCATGCCTCAAGACACATCATCCCAACAGTTATGGTGGTGGCAGGATCATGGTGTGTGGATGCTTCTCATCAGCAGGGACTGGGCATCTTGTTAAAGTTGTAGGAAGAATGGATGGAGCAAAATACAGGGAAATACGGCAAGAGAGCCTGCTTCAGTCCACTAAAAAACTGAAGCTTGAGAGGAAATTCACTTTTGGGCAGGACAATGATCCCAGCACAAGGCCAAAGCAACATTGGAGTGGCTCAAGAACAAAAAGGTGAATATCCTACAGTGGTCCAGTCAAAGTCCTGATATCAACCCAGTGCTTGGAAGTAACTAGTTACAAGTAACAAATTACTTGTAATTTATTACTTTTTGAGTAACAAGTGGGTAACTTCATTACTTTTGAGGAGTAATTGTAATGTTTCCAGCATTACTTTTGTGCATTACTTGGGGGGGAGCAGGGGAAGTCATCTGCTCCTCTGACTTGTGGATGAAAATCATGTGCCTCAAACTGGGCTTCTGTGCAGCGTTGTTCTTCCTTCATGCTCTATGGGTGCTTAAGAGGCAACAAGGGAGGAGGTGGAGAGTGAGACAGCATAGAGAAAACAATTGTTTAAAAATTGACAGGAGTGGAAGGAGAAAAGAGCTGGAGGCAATATATATATACAAAAATATGTGTGTTGGGGTATCATTGTTGGGGGTGGGGTGAGAGGATGTGACATTCTGTTATGCCATTCTGTTAATCTTATGGATAAAAAAAATTATTCTACTACCCTCTGTGTGTGTGTGCTTATTTTTAATGTTGTTTTAGGCTACTTAGATGTGCGGCAGCCAAGGCCAGCACCTTGTAGGCATTTTTTTAAAGTAACTAAAATGTAATTGTAGTGATTGCTTTGGAGGAAAAGTAAAGTAATCAGTTACTTTCAGAGCAATTGTAATTGTAATGGTAATTACTACTTTTGGGGGGCCATGTAACTGTAACTGTAATTTATTACTTTTTAAAAGTAATCTTCCAAGCTCTGTCTCAATCCCATTGAGAATCTGTGCTCTCTTTGAACACTGTGGTCCACAAGCAACATTCAACCAACTTGAACAACCTGGAGCAAATTTGCCAAGAAGAATGGGTAAAAATCCCCCCAACATTGTGTGCAAAGCTGGTACATACCTATTGCTGTTAATGCAGCAAAAGGTAGCTCTACCAAATATTATTGTGGGGGGGTTACATACTTATTCAAGCAACATGTTTGTTTTTTATGTTTCTTACAAACATTTCCCAACATAAAACCAATGTCACCTTACAATAATTGATTTTGAGTTTCAGTGTTTCAGAACAAAGTATCATCCAGAACAAAATTACAACATAGAATTTGTAATTCAATAATATGAAAGCATTGGTCAGGGGTCTGATTACTTTTGCAAGGCACTGTATAAATATTTCTTCATACTGTGTCCGAATAAGTATTTGATTTCACACTATGGTTGTAGATTATTTCCTCTACATTGTAAGTGTGCCCTTCTTCCTTGGGGTGGTCATGGTTCCCTTCTGTTGTTTTAATCCAGAGAGGCTGAGAGATGGTGAGTAGCCCATGGTGACCCAGTACACTTTATAGCTCATTTCCATTTTGAAAAAAAATAATTAAAATGATTTATATGCAGGTAAAGTTTATGAACAAGATTCACACAATACATTTAAAGCACATCCAACTCGCATTTAAAGCGCATGACTTCCCCTAAAGAATCCGGGGAAGTGTAGTTTCCCCTTCACAGTTATAGTTTTCACCTCCCTTAACAAACTACAGTTCCCATGATTCTGTGGTGGGATTCATGTGCTTCAAATGTGTGTTGAATATGCTTTAAATGAATGGTGTGGATCTGCCCTAGGCATGATGTCCATTCATTAGTGAATTGAAAAGCTTTTAAAAGATACTTTTTTAAACAGGAAGGGTTGTAGCTGAGTCGTAGGGCATATGCTTTGCATGCAAAGGTCCAAAATTCAACTTCTGGAAAAGACTATTGCCTGGAATCCAGGAGAGCCAATGCTAGTCCATATGATCAGTACTGAGCTAGATGGTACCAAATGGCCTGAGTCAGTATAGGGCAGATTCCTTTGTTCCTAAAAGTGGAAAGAGACCCAAGGGCCAAAGTGACTCCAACGTTTATTTATGTATTTTATTTACAAGATTTATATACCGCTTTATTGTAAAAAAAATCTCAAACCGGTTTACAGAAGGAATTAAAACAATAACATTATTGACAAAAACAGTTAAAGACAGGTATTTAAAAACATTCAAAATAAAAAAAACCAAAAACATAATAGCTTCTACATGCCTGGATGGGCTTGCCTAAACAAAAATGATTTTAGCAGGTGCTGAAAACAGTACAATGAAGGTGTCTGCCTAATGTCAATAGGGAGTTCCAAAGCATAGGTGCTGTCACACTAAAGGACTGATTTCTTACAAGTGCAGAGCAAGTACTATGTGGAACCCGTAACATGGAAAGCACACCTTGAACTTGGCCTAGTAGCAAATTGGCAACCAGTGCAGAGTTCGGAGCAGAGTTATGATGTGCCGATAAGGTCTCACTCATGTCAGCAATCATGCCACAGCATTCTGCACTGTCTGCAGCCCCTGGGTCAGGTTGTGCTCCATGGGGATTTCTGTGACCTTGGCTGACTGGCTGCCAGGATTTTTTTAGTTTTGGTTTTTGCTTAGGAATCCTGACTGGGTGTGGGATGCTGAGTTTTCTGCCTTACTCAGGAATCTTGTTGTGGTTGGCATTTAGGAAATTGCTGTCTTTTTTGCATTTATTTGCATTTCATTTATCTTTAACCCTTACATCCATAGAAGCAGCAATAGTCATTCCATGCACTCAGCTCAACCCCCTTAAACCAATGATGATGCACCTTGTTGGTTGCATGACAGTTTGTTTCTTGCCCAATGGTGATAAAAGAGAATTCACATATTTGGAAGTGTGGCTGCAATTGTTGTTCCCAAGCTGCTGCCTATGAGGGTAGACCAATCATGTGTATTTTCTCTCGGTCAATTATTACTCACTGGAATTGGGTTGGCTGTCAAAGTGAGTTTATAGCAGCCCACAGAAAAGGGTAAAGAATCTTCTTTTATTCGTTTCTCAAACCTCTTTCTGAAATGAAGGGTCAAAGCTGTAAAGAAGTTTGGAGCAGGCATGTTAAAATATAGGGGCAGGACATTCCAGGCAGGGGGTTGCCAACCCTGCTTGAATATGGATATCTTTGCAGAGGATCCCTAGTCAAGCCTTACCAACAGCACAATCCTAACAATACATACTCAGACGTAAGTCCTGTTGAGTTCTATGGGGCTTAGACCCTTAGTATGTGTGTTCAGAATTGCAACATTCAGGGGCATCCATCTTTACTCCCGAATGCTCCCATCTAACATCTCCACAACACTAGGCTCCTTTCTTCCTACAATGGCCTTCTGGTGAATGAGCTGGCCTGAGGGCACTTAAACCCTTCTTGCCAGAAGCAAGTAGGCTAGATTAAATTTAAATCCTCATTTAGCTAAGATTTCGATCTTAATTTCCAATCAGATATTTTTTTTTGTTTGAGTGGTATGCTCCAAGCAACTGTGGTTGAAGTTTAATGTTTAATGACATCACTAGGGCCCGCCCTTGAAATCTCAGGGTTTGGGATACCTCTGACCTGGCAACCCTATTCTACTTACACTCCCACTTCTGTCCCATAGATATTAGTCTATTACCACCAAGCAGAACTGTCATGAGGACCTGGCATCCTTGGGCAGATGCCAGGGCCTTAACATGCAGACAGGCCCACTGCTGATGTCTGCCATCCCCTAAATTTGGTTTTCTTTGCAGAGGATCCCCAGTCAAGCTTTACCAACAGCACAATCCTAACCATATCTACTCAGACGTAAGTCCTGTTGAGTTCTATGGGGCTTAGTCCCTTACTAAGTGTGTTTAGAATTGCAGCCTTCAGGGCCATCCATCTTTACTTCTGAGTGCTCCTATCTTACATATCCACAACACTAGGCTCCTTTCTTCCTACAGTGGCCTTTTGGTGACTGGCCTGAGGGCACTTAAATTCTGTTTGCCAGAAGCAAGTAGGCTAGATTAAGTGTTCCCTACCCAGGCTCCATCTTTTAGCCAAGATTTCTATCTTAATTTTCAATCAGAAAAATGGTTTAGTTTGAATTGTATTCTCCAAGCAACTGTGGTTGATGCTTAATGTATCATGTTTAATGACATCACTCAGGTCCACCCCCGTGGCATCACTCGGGCCCGCCCCATGACATCACTAGGGCCCAACCCCCAAATCTCAGGGTTTGGGATGCTTCTGACCTGGCAACCCTACTCTGGAATCAAATGAGTGCATCATATTTTAATGAAATGATCATGAGGAAAAGTAAAACCTTGAGATACTTACCAGAATTTTATGATGCAGAATATGATCAGGATTTATAGGGGAGAAAGCATGGATACTGATGACATAGGAATTAGAAGGGGCAATGGAGGGACAGTTAGTCACATAGGGCAAATGAACTGCAAAATGTCTTTGTTAATATATGAGATAACATTTTATGCTGTAATTTGAATCTTGGATTTCATGAGTTGAAAATTTGAGAATTACAATTTAATTGTGGGAAAGAATGGAAATAACTCTGATGTGAAATGAGCCAGGCTGGCTGCTCTTGGCTGTTAGTGTTTTTTAAAAATAAGTGAAATCAGAGCTGTGATGAATAAGTGAGTTTTCTGGATACCAGGCAGTGGGTCCTAATGAGCTGTTAATGTCCCCTCTCCTTAAGTGCACTTTTCCAGCTTCAGACTTGTTTTCTAGTCCTTGGACTCTCCCTAGTTTACCCTTCTGCTAGCAACTGGGATGCATCTTTTCTGTGGCAGTGTCTTCTGAGATCAGGTAATCCCTACAGGTTGTTTTTTGAAAATACTACTACACAATAAGTGTGGATGGATGTTAAAGAATCCCCATCACCCCAAAGGGCAAATGTAAAACCTTTGCAAAGAGGCTTAGGCATGTCTCCTGCTATGCAGGAGCTAAAGACCAGGCACTCATTCATTATATGCTGTAGTTAACTTACAATACAATGGTATACATGCCTACTCAGAAGTAAGCCTTTGTGTTTAATGGAGCTTTCTCCCAGATAAGTGGGTACAGGATGGCAACCTAGTGTTTGGCTTAGGGTTAGCATTGGGGAAAAACAAGGCTCTTGTGCCTTTAACAGCTGTATGGCAGGTAGAAATTCAACAGATTAAGCCTTTTTAGTGTGGAAACACAATTATGGGAAAAGCTTCACCATGACTGTACTCTAATCTTGTGTTAAGACATGCCCTTCATGGCAGCCATATTGTGTTATGTCATCCAACTGTTTTGTGATTGGTGCCCCAAGCACTCTCACAAAATCTGAAATGTGCCCACTGGCCCAAAAAGTTTAGTGACCCCCACGATAGAGGATAAGTTCTCTTATGGCTCAATAATTGGATAACGAGCAGAAAGCAAAGTGTGGGAATAAATGAGCAGTTCTGACAATGGTAGGTTTTCCCAAATATCTGTACTGGGATCAGAGTTTTTTTGTCTTTTTCAGAAATTCTACCCTTAGACTTAGAATAGAGTACTGAGCATTGATATGGCAAAATCTGCAGATGTCACCAAATTATTCAAAGTAGTGAAAACCAAAGTAGATCACCCAAATTGGGTGAATGACAGTATTTGGCAAATGCAGTTCCACTTTAAAATGACTGGTGTGCATTGAAGCAAAAAAAGGTCCTAATTTCATACATACATCTGTGGACCCCAAACTGGCAGTGACTAGCCGGTGAAGAGTTCTCGGGTGTGTAGCGGCTTTGAAAAAGGCAAATGCCATGCTCTGGATGATGGAGAAAGGGTTTGAAAATTAAACTGCCAATATTGCAATGCCCTTTTACTGATGGCGAAGCCATGCTTGGAATACTGTGTACAGTTCTGGTGACGCCATCTCAAAAAGGATCATATAGAGCTGGGAATACAATGACAACCATTATCAGGGAGCTGAAGCACATTCTTTATAAGCTTTATGCTTTTTAGTTTAGAAAAAAGGCAAGAGGTATATGATACATACCTACATAAGTATATGTTTATGAAAAGTACACAGAAAACCTAGTATTGGTGCATCTTAAAGGAGCACTCAATAAGATACAAACAAGCTGGATGCTATTGAACCAGAAGCAGTAAACCACATAGAAGGAAACCTGCTGATTGTGCAGACATCTATGTCCAAGTAAGATACTTAGATCTTAGCAAGTAAGCAGGAAAGAACTGGAATGCTCGAGCTCCCCAAGGCATAAAGATTTAAAAAAAGCCTGGCTGGGGCTCATTCTTGTTGTCCAGGGATCAAAGGGAAAAAGAGGGAGGCAGGCCATGAAGACCCAAAAAACATGATTTAAGGTTTCTTGCATGATTCCAAGGAATTGAAAAACAGTGCCAAGTGAGAGCAAGAGCAAGAGATGTTTCAGCTTCTGCAAAATCCATTAGTGCACTATAGAAACTGGACACTGAGCCCCCTTGCCCCCAACTGCATGGGAGTGAAGGGATGGCATTCCATCTCTCAGCCCAGTCAAAACATACACCAAATTGGCCTTGGAGTTTCAGGGAACAATCTGACCCTCTCTTATCTGCTGCCTCCACTTTCTAAGAAGGCCTTCCTTATACCTTGAGAATTATGCTTTTAGAGTTGTGGCTCCAGATGGTTTTCAGACCCACTGAGACAATGTGGTCTTTGTGCAATCAGGAGCTGTCTGTTTGTGCAAAGCTCTGCTGCAGAAGCCAGTCATCAATTAATACCGTATGCTGCCACCCCATCTCTGTGAATCCCCACATCAAGGAAATAGGGCTGTAGCCACAACTCCACTCTCACCAACCTGAAGAGTTTGGAGTCAACGATTTTCAGATTTGAAACTATAGAGCCCCACGGATTTGCCTCACTAAGCTTTGCAAAAAAGGCATGCTTACAGTTCACACAAAGCTAGTTCAAGACATTTTGGTGCTTGAAGCAGAAATTTCAAATGGCAACCCCCCTCCCCATCAGTTAACACGGGGTATAATCCCATAAGGCACTGGAGGTCTTGAACCAGGAACTCTTGACACATTGCTCTCTGTTCCACTCTAGTGAAAGGTGGAAGCTGCTGTCCTGCTGTGCTAGAGGGTCAGGGCCTGGGAGTCACGTGATGCCAACAGGGCCAGTTGGGTGCCATCTGATCCTAGACAGTTTCTTCATATTTTCTTATTTCTTGTTTTCAAGATGTTTTAGAGTTCTTCTAGTGTTTTTGTTTGCAGCCCTGAGCTCCTTCCAGGAGGAAGGGTGGGATATAAATGTAATTAATTAATTAATTGATTAATAATTCTGGGAGGAAGGGTGGGATATAAATGTAATTAATTAATTGCTACTACCTACTACTACTTTTGCCTGGCACATTATTCTGAGCAACTGGTACAGGAAGAGGGTCCCACTAGGCATGACTGTGGCAGCCACATTGCCCCTGTCATGTACAAAGTGTTTGGGGGGGGGGAGAGAGAAGGTCTAATTTTGTACAACAAAATACACACACAGGTGAGAGGAACCCCTCAGGTGTGCTTCCTTCTTCTCTGTTGCTGCAGGCACTTTTCCCCATCTTTGCTCCAATATGTAAAGTGAGCCTGGCTGGGGCGATGAAATGTGGGAAGATAATACAGGGGAGGACGGAGAGAGAGAGAGAGAGAGAGAGAGATCAGCTTTCACCCACACATTCTTTTTGACCTAAAATCAGACTTTACCTGTTTCCCACTTTGCATGTGAAGGAGGCAGAGATATCCCCATGCCTAGTTTGCCCTTAACTGGTTTCAGACTAACTCCCTCTTTGGTGCCTGGTTGTCCCCAGTTTGCTAGCCCCAAGCAGTCACCTGCACAGGCCTTATTGAAATTAGCAGGAGCTGTACAAGCTTTAAGGTGTCAAAATCTATAAAATTCTGTCACCCTTCATGGTGTCCAAAATTGACTACTGAAGTGGCCACCTTACCTTTCCTCCCAGCAGGGCCACCTTAGCCATCACAAGAGGTTTCCTGCTGTCTCTGGTTTTCAGCAAGCCACCTACCTCCTGCCATATCTCCACTGTCTCACTATCAGAGCACCTGTGACCAGGTCAAAGTGGAGTCTGAAGGTCCTTCTATAGAGAGAGCCTCCCTTTTTTCAGAGTTCTCCCATTTCTAGATTCCAGATACAGCCTAGCTCCAAAATACATCCACACAGACGAAATAGTCTATAACCACATGCTGCCCTAACGGATACATTATTATTCTTACAATCGATGCTTTAGAGGTGGATGTTTTTTCAAAAAGTCCATTTTCAAAAATAATTGCAGAAATTTGTGACATTAAAATCCAATCCTCAGCAATTGAGAATAAGCAAATTAATGGAAAATTCAGCACCAAATCAAATGGGGCAGAATCCTATCACATCCCTAGCCAGCATACAAATGCCAGAAGTACAAAATGTAAAGACACCAAACTTTACTCAGTTTGTTAAATAATTCCTAAAACTTTATACCTGCTTGTTTGGAAGATACCAGGGCCTTGCTACTAAATATCACACATCTACTCTGTAGAAGAGAGCTATTATGTAGAAGCAAATGGTAAACCTTTCTCCCTTCCCAGATCAGCCTTGTAGCATGGTTTCTAGTGTTCAGAGTAGAAAAGACAAAAGAAGAATAGGATGTTAGAGAAAAAGAGAAGAGACTTGCTGCATCACATCAAAGGTCCATGTAATTCCACATCCTGTTTCCAAGGACAGCCAACCAGGTGCTTCTGGAAATCTCAGAAGCAGGGCCATCATGGCCCCAGTAACTGGTATTCAGAGATAAGCTGCCCCTGAAGCTAGGAATCTGCTTTAGCTATCATAGCTAATGACCATTGATAGACCACATCCTTGATGAATTTATGTAATCCCTTTTAAAAACCATCGGAACCAATTGCCATTACCAAAGCATGTGGCCGTGAATTCCATATTATTCATTGTGAGAAGTAGCACTATTGTCTATCTTAAATTGACTGCCCCCAATTTCATTGTGTAATTGTGATTTCAGAAGGAAATCACCCTGTGCTTGATAGATTACAGCAAAGCCTTTGACTGTGTAGATCAGGAAAGACTATGGAGTGCTTTAAAAGAAATGGGGGTGCCACAGCATCTGATTGTCCTGATGCGCAACCTATACTCTGGACAAGAGGCTGTAAGGACAGAATATGGAGAAACCGATTGGTTCCCCATCGGAAAGGGTGTGAGACAGGGGTGTATTTTATCACCCTATTTGTTTAATCTGTATGCAGAACATATACATAAAGCAGGACTGGACCAAGATGAAGGAGGTGGGAAAATTGGAGGGAGAAATATCAGTAATTTAAGATATGCAGATGATACCATACTACTAGCAGAAACCAGTAATGATTTGGACTCCTGCATTAAGCACGGGGTTGGACTTGATGGCCTTATAGGCCCCTTCCAACTCTGCTATTCTATGATTCTATGATTTGAAACGAATGCTGATGCAAGTTAAAGAGGAAAGCAGAAAAGCAGGACTACAGCTGAACGTCAAGAAGACTAAAGTAATGACAACAGAAGATTTATGTAACTTTACAGTTGACAATAAGGACATTGAACTTGTCAAGGATTATCAATACCTCGGCACAGTCATTAACCAAAATGGAGACAATAGTCAAGAAATCAGAAGAAGGCTAGGACTGGGGAGGGCAGCTATGAGAGAACTAAAAGAGATTCTCAAATGCAAAGATGTATCACTGAACACCAAAATCAGGATCCTTCAAACCATGATATTCCCGATCTCTATGTATGGATGTGAAATTTGGACAGTGAAAAAGCGGATAAGCGAAAAATCAACTCATTTGAAATGTTGTGTTAGAGGAGAGCTTTGCGGATACCATGGACTGCAAAAAAGACAAATAATTGGGTGTTAGATCAAATTAAACCAGAACTATCACTAGAAGCTAAAATGATGAAACTGAGGTTATCATACTTTGGACACATCATGAGAAGACATTATTCACTAGAAAAGGACAATAATGCTGGGAAAAACAGAAGGGAGTAGAAAAAGAGGAAGGCCAAACAAGAGATGGATTGATTCCATAAAGGAAGCCACAGACCTGAACTTATAAGATCTGAACAGGGTGGTTCACGACAGATGCTATTGGAGGTCACTGATTCATAGGGTCACCATAAGTTGTAATTGACTTGAAGGTACATAACAATTGTGATTCCTACTATTGTAAGAAATGGAGAGAAAACATTTCCACACTGTGCATGATTTTACAAACTTTTACCATGCTGTCCCTTATTTGTCATTTTCTAATCTTAAGAGCATCAAATGGCCATTTTAACCGTGCCCAAGCTTTCATTTTAGTTGCCCTCTTCTGAACTTTTTCCAGCACAATGTTGGGCTTTTTGAAATGGGAGCAACCAGAACTATACACACTATTCAAAATCTTCATGCACTCTAGAGGAAAATGGAAAGAGACTTAGCAGCTCCCAATCCATTGTCCATGGGAGAAGATATTCCAGTATTTCATGTATGGGACCAAAAATCATAAACAGGGAGTCTGTAGTCCATACTAAAACAAAATGAATAAAAATTAAACTTTACACAAAAGCAATCTAAATTCTGCATCTAGTGCAACTAAATTCTGCAACTGTTCTGGCTTCTGAGATTTCAACAAGCTCTGTCCACATATTTTCAAGCATTTATACATCATAATAAGGACAAGAAAACCTATTCTTATTTAAAACAAAAGCAGAGTTTCTAAAGAAGCCAAATTCTACATCCAGTACCACATTCGACTCTTTTTCTGCCCTCCTACAGAATTATATCACACACACACAGCCCTGGACATAAAATACTGGAGTGCTAGGTACTTCACTTTCCACTGGTGCGTGCCTATTCCCCCCTCAGTCCTCTGTAGTCAGACAACATCTCAAATTCTTCCTCATGGAAAAAAGAGTATCTCATGCTTTCCTCTTCCCATTCACAGACAAATGCCATTCAGAAACCAGAACCTACGACATATACAAGATAAATAGCTTTTTTCCTTCTCCCCAGTCTTTGCCAGTCCAAAGCACAGCACTGTGAATGAGGCTGTAGGGCCGACCTGGTCAGATCCCATCTTTTTTCTTTCCTTTCCTTTGGTGGCTGATTTAAAAAGTCCCAGCTCCGCTACTGAAAGAAATGGTGAGTCCAGGTGAAGTGGCTTCAGTTCTATGTGTAGGTTTTGGAGGGCAGGTGGGTTGGGCAGGGTATGAAGGAAGAAAGGCATCACTACAAAGTGGTTGCTTCTTGGAGGAGGCAATGGATCTCCTGGAAGGAGGGACGGTCTTTAGTGTCTCGTCTCCAGCAGCTGATCATTAGCTTATATACAGGATCGGGACAGAAGGCAGGCTGTGGAAGGTAGGTCTTTAAATGGGAAAAAAGAAAAGAACAGATATTGAAGAAAGGCAGATAAATCCTCTCTTAAATGTACCAGAAGCAGAAGACATCAATGAGGATTTCATATCTGGCATGTAATGGCAGAATCTGGAATGCAGCTGAAAATAATCTAGTCCACTCACTAATGATCATTTACTTACTGGATTTCAAAGTGGCTTACAAGGTGCTAACCCGTTGTATCCTTCTAGCAACCCAATTAGGTAATCTGAGGTTGCCACACTGTGATACAGTTTCATGGCTGAGGGCAGGGCGATTTGAAACCAGGTCCAACACTCTATCCAGTAGACCACATGAGGGCCCCTCCTTTTCTTGTTCTAAGATAAGGTCTTTTGGATGAGATGACATGATCTGCAGAACTCATCTAGTGGGGCAATCCAGACAACCCGAGGCCCAGAGTGCTTCCAGACAGGGGCATAATACTGTAAACAAGCCATACAGATATTGTGAATGGGGTCACTGGCAACAGGTATTTTTAAAAAACAAACATTGGATTTTCCCCAGAATGGGTACATCCAGAATAAACGGGGGGGGTATACAGGCTGGTATTTTGGTGCCAGTGACACTGTGTGGATGCTGCAAAAAACTTGCAAGTATGTGGAGCACCAACCCCCACACTCCCCCTGATCTGGAAGCACCCTTCATCCCAGTGCATTGTCAGCTGCAAGTGGAGGAGCAGCCAGCAGACTGCCTGAAGCCTGGCCTGTGCTAGCCAGGTGGCTGAGGGGTGGAAGCAAAAGCGAGGCAGGAGGTGGGAGCGCCAAGGGCACTACAAACAGGAGCTGCATGGTGGGTAGCAGAGGACAAGGGCAGGGGTTTTCACTGGTGAAAACTGCAGATATACGTTGAAAGGCTTATACAAGAGCTGGGATAATGCTAGTCATCATATGCACAACAAATAAATGCCAAACGACACATAATGCAGGATATCAGCATTCAGATCTTTTTCTTCACTTAAAACTGGCTGCTGTGCGGTCCCCTAATTGGATGGGGGGTTACAATGCAGGCTTTGGTTTGTTTTTTCAGCTCATTGTCTCCCTACACCTTTTCAGAGTTTAATCCCCACTCAAGCTGCAGTTTTAGGGAGCAGAGAGGTACCTCTACTGTACCTGTCTCTTCACCCACCCCCATGGCTTCAGGTATATGTCCAAGCAGAGATCATTGTTCCAGGCCATAAAGCAGTTCTTCCCCGTGGCTTGTATTTATTTGGGGACATCCAAGTGGGCCTATCATGTTGGTGGTAGCAGTTACACTGTGAAAGTCTACCCTATGCTAAACAAGCTGAGTGGGACACCTGGGAGTTTAAAAGGCAGTGAGGTAGAAAACCCTGAAAGTCATCATTCAAGCCTAGGGTACATTTGAAAAAAACAATGCCTTTTCTTCTCTAAGCATTCAAAGTGACCTTAAGAAGTTAGTGCATGGAAGTGCAAGTACCAAAATGTTAACTCAAACAAAGAGAAATGTCAAATAGACACATCTGATTTTTTAAAAAAACACCCACAAATATATAAACACAACATGGGGGAGGGGGAGAATAGCATTGTGGCAGTAGAAGGATCATAAAAGATCATAAAAATTATCCCTAAGCAATACTGTCCTCTTTTTCACCTAAGGCACTTGCAGCTATCCCATAACAGAACACATGACCTCATACCTTTCCATTTTTCTATGATTCTATAATTTCTATGATTGTTTCCGTACCTGCCGTCCCTGATCCCTAAAGAACTCTCCGGTGTTCTCAATAACTTGTTCATCCGAGAGCTGGGAATATGGCTGCTCATGGCAAAAGGTGAAAATCTCCCAGAGGGTCACACCAAACGCCCACACATCACTTGCTGTGGTGAACTTTCCCTGGATGGAGAAATGGATGGGTAGGAGGGAGGGAGCACACAGTTCAGAAACATACGCATACAGTCAGCCAGCAATGCACAATTCCCCAGAGCCTTAACAGACTTCCAGGAGAAACATTTGTGGCAACAGGAAAAGAAACACGGGCCCACACATTTTTCAGGCTATGGTAGAGTCCAGCATGGTAGGGTCTAGGTTTATTCTCCTTTCAGTCCCTCACTGGTAGACAAGCACAGCTGGAACTGGGGTGCATCTGTTCAGAGAAGCTGCTCTTTAGAGTTGAGGCCCTCACCAGATTTAGCACCCCCTTCCTATGGTCACCATCGGAGAGTTGGAAAGGTCATTTGCCTGTGTTCCTTCAGTCAGAGAAGTAAAAGCATGGTGGAAAAAGAGATTATTAAAAGGTAATTCAAATTTGTATTCATGCATGAAGAGACTTGAACCAGCCTTGATATTAAACTGGATTCCACAAGCTGGATTAAAATATTAAAAAAATGTATTTAGAATGTGTGTGCCTTCAGTATTCCCCAGTCCATGACTACTCCTCCCCCCCTTCCCAGAGGTACTATTCTCATGACTTGTTGGGACAGAAGTGAAGAACAGGATCATGCTATTAAGTTGCCAAAGAGGGAGGGCAGCTGGAATGAACATTCAATGACATTCTGGGAGTAAGGCTACATTAGAGGGGTCCAGATTGAGGGAGAGGTAGCTAGCAGCCTGGCTATTGCCTTTTCCTTTCTATCCTAGCCCAGATGGATCCCAGAATTATTATTAAGGTGCCAAGATGGCTGGCACCTTTTACGAAGAGGCATCCACCCTCCTTTTTCTCTCACACAGGAAGCAGTGCCTCATGAGATGGTGCCTACCATGGTTCATGCCTTCATCATTTAAACAAATGCAGATTTAATCAAGTGCAGCTATATCCATTTTCCTGAAAGTAACCACAATGAAAAGGAAAGAAGTGAAGTAAGAAGAACACCAATGTACAAAAAATATGTCTACATCTTTGGGGATGCAGTCCTGATTGCAGGTGTTGCGACCACTCACCATATGCTCAGAGACACGTTACCAAATTCTTCACAGGAAGTGGATTGGACTGTGAAAGACCAACCCAAATTGTGTTTGTATTTTGACAAATTTGTAGGGTAGTCCAATATTTCAGAGAGGAAGTCAGTTCTCCTGCTCCCCTGGTGCATTCCTATAACTGCCCAATTTCCGTGCTTTTTAATAGAAATATCTGTTGGCTATAGGTACATTCTTAAACCCCAAGGATTTTTTTTGCCTATTTCTCTGCTTTTTAATCCGGGAGGTAAGAAATGGGATCCTGTGCAAGTTTGTTGATAATGGATAGTTCATTTTCATGCTTATTGACTTCAGTCAGATTTACTTCCTTGCAATCATGCTTAGGACAGGTGAAACTGACCACGGAAGGAGGAGGAAGGGCAGGGGTAGGGGAGGAGGAGGGAGGGGAGGAAGAGCAGAGGGGAGGAGGGAGATGGGTGCAAGCAGGGGGGAGGGGAGGAGGAGGGCAGGTTTGATCATTTGTATGTTTATTGAGTTCAGTGGGATTTACTCCTGTGCAATCATGCTTAAGAGAGATAAAACTGATCATGGAGGAGGGAGGAGGAGGGGATTGGAAGGGGATGGGGAGGGAGAGGCAAAGGAAGAAGGAGGGAAGGGGCAAGAGGGAACAGATAGGAGGAGGAGGAGGAGGAGGGGAAGGCAGGTTTGATCATTTGCATGCTTTCTGAGTTCAGTGGGATTTACTCCTGTGCAGTCATACTTAGGATAAGTGAAACTGACCTGGGGGAGGAGCAAGGGGAGGAAGAGGGCAGGAGGGGGGAGGGGAAGAGATTGGGTGGGTGGCCACTGGGCAGGGGGAAGCCTCTTTCCTTCCCAAAAGGGAAACATTGTGAACAGTATCATTGTTTTTCAGCATTTTCCCCACCTTTTTATTCTACAGCAGGCACATGTAGCCTCCCACCCAAATTTAAACCAATGCTGTCCCTGGTCACATCCACACCAGACCTTTATTTCACAGTCATGGCTTCCTCCAAAGAATCCTGGGAAGTGTAGTTAGTAAAGGGTGCTGAGAGTTGCTAAGAGATGCCCTGTTCCCCTCATAGAGGTTCAATCAGAGCGGCTGACTGTTAAACCACTTTGGCCACTGGAGCTCTGTCAGGGGAATAGGAGTCTCCTCTCAGCACCCTTCACAAACTACACTTCCCAGGATTCTTTGGAGGAAGCCATGATGGTCTAAATTGAAATAAAGGTCTGGTGTGGGTGTGGCCCCGATTAAGCAAGCCCAGCAGCTGTGAGTCTGGCTTTTAGAACACTGGCAGTTGCTCATTACTGAGCATGCCAGGCTTATCACTGAGTTCAATGCTAAATTTCTTAAATTAATTAAAAATCGACCAGGCATTTTTTTAACTTTTAAACTGCAGAAGATGAAGGTCAGAGTATGGGGCAAGGTCAGTGATAGGATTACAGGTACTCTGTGAACATGGCTGATTTTTAATTAATTTCAACAAATTATGAGAACACTGACAGAAAAAGTCCAAAAGGGGTCTGTTTTTTCTCTCTTTCTTTTTAGACTTTGAACTCCTGATTCTCTCTGACTGTTTTGTGTATCACCATGAAAACTTACAGAGTTGTTAAGCAAATGTTTCTGAGTTCAGGACTATATGTTTTGTGAGGTTTTGTTTTGAAATGAGCTTATAGGAAGCATCAGAATGGCATGGGGGTATTTTCAATTTAATACTGCAGAATGAGAAAGATCCATGCTGGCTACAGTATACAGCCACTCTCGTGACTGTATAATTTACTCTTTAGTATCATTTAACCATCTTGGTGGGTGGTTAAAGAGGAACCCAAGGGTGATTTTTCTTCCTTACGTACAATACAGCGCATGTTTCTGGGCAAAACAAGGATTTGATCCATTGTTGTGACAAGACACAGGACCAGGGAATGGTGGAAATTCCAGATGGGTTAGCAATAGATGGGCAACACTGAGATTTCTTGATTAATCACGCTGGTGATTCCAGCCAAATGGTGATCATATACTGAAAGGATGATGTTACTATGTAGCCAGTCAGATTTGGTACTCAGACAATATCCCTAAAGGAAGATGAAGTCAACTAAGAATGAGGTAGCTCTTTCAGAGTAGGCAAACATTTTCAATCCTTTTCAAAGGAATCACAGAAAAATCACCAAAAGAGGTGTCATCAGGGGCTACCAGAAATGTTCACAAAGACTCCTCTTTCAGCTCAGCCCTAGTTGGCATAAGCAATGATGGCTTTGAGTACCTGTCCACATACAAAAGCATGTTCCTAAGAGGATGTACAAGATGCAAGAGGCTTACCAAAAGTATGCTCTCCCATGACATCCAGCGAATGGGGAGAACTGCCCGCCCTTGGATCCTGTAGTAGTCTCCACTGTAGAGGTTCCGGCTCATGCCAAAGTCAGCGATCTTGATTGTGTAATTCTTCCCTACCAGGCAGTTGCGTGTAGCCAGATCTCGGTGAACAAAATTCAGGGAGGACAGATACTTCATGCCAGAAGCGATCTGTGTGGCAATTAATTTCAGGTTGGCATAGCTGAAGGAAATAAGCACCAGAGGAGGAATGGCTTTTGTATCCAAACAGAGTATCCAAGAGCAGAGGCCTAGGAACAGTACTCCACAAACATCCAGAGCCATTTCACAAAGACTGAAGGTCAAACTGAAAGGATACTGTTTTTAGATATCAGGCTTAAAACTGGTCACATCTTAGTCTTTCAAAGAAGCAGCTATGGGGGGAGGCAATCCAGATTAAGACAATAGTAGTCGGGAAGGAGATTTTAACCTGTTCACTCCTGCTACTTTTCTGCCAAAGATACATCCCCCCCCAAAAAAGTAGATATTTTTTAAAAAACAGGGCAAATAACAGCTTGGGTGGGTGGGAAACTGTTAACCCACCTGATCCATGTTGCAGTCTCTATGGACTGAAAGCTCTCACAGCTGCTTTTTATTTAAAAAGTGAAGAGGGGCAGTTTTCAGCACACAATTAAAAATATACTTAAAAGTCACATCTATAACCATCAGCTGGAGCAGCAGAAACATGTGGGTAAATCCAGAGCTTGGAAAAGTTACTTTTTTAAACTACAACTCCCATCAGCCCCAGCCAGCATGGCCACTGGATTGGGCTGATGGGAGCTGTAGTTCAAAAAAGTAACTTTTCCAAGCTCTGGGTAAATCTAGAGGGAGATTAACAAGTGGTTGTATAGGTTCCTCAGTACATGGATAATCCTGCTTTGCAACAAGGAAAAACTAGATGTGGCTTTGGTTAACACTCATCCATATAATGTAATATCCCCAAGATGGTATATCTTTTCCTGTCCTTACTTTCAAAACCCTCTAGGTCTACAAGACTTCCCTCCCAACTCAGATATGGAATTCCTTGAGAAACTCAGTAATTTCTTGGAGGAGGAGGAAAAGACCCTTCCTGATGTGGAAGGACTGCTGCAGCCTAAGCCAACAGCTGCCACAGAGGCCAACACTTCCACTAGTGCCATGAGAGAAGCTATGGGGAAAATGTTGGTGAAAATCTTACAGCTGCACACTGAAGCTTGTAGAAAGGTTTTTTTTTTCCTGGCCAGAAAGCTCCAGGGCCCAGAAAGAAAAATCTGGAGTTTGGATTCAGCATGTTAAAGTAATGATACAGGATTGGCAGGTACCAGATGCCAAGAAGAGGAGGTGGTTTACAGGGAGCCTGAAAGGGCCTGCTTTGGATGTCATACACAGCCTGATGACAGCTGACCTTCAGTTTGTGTAGAAGTACGTTTAGATGCTTTAGAGCATACATTAGAAGTTTGGAGAGTGCTGAGGACCTTTTGTGTAGATTTCACATAACTATACAGAAGATGGGACTGGGAGAAAAGCTGTCTATACTCGTGTAGTGTTTGGAGAAAATCCTGTAACAACTGGTTTGAAAGGGCTGTGTGATATCCAGACAGATGATTAAGGAGAGGATTGCTCAAGTCCTGAAGGGGATCCTGTATGATGGACTCTTGTTTGCAAATATCCACATGAGAGAGCAACTGGAAGAGTCACCAACATTCTCCCAGTTAATGAAGGAAATTCAAGAGGAAAAGGAGAAACAGGCTACCAAAGAAGCTTGCAGAAAAAAAGACAGAGATACACCTGATTTTCAAATTCTCATTCATTTGCAACCATTGTCAATGAACCACTTCCTGAGAATGATGAACCTGTGGCCCAAGGTATGGGAAGAAGCAGCAATTTAAAGAGCCCAAAGGGGAGCATCGGGAGAGCCAAGAACTGCCCCACCTGCTAAATCTAGGAAAGGAAGGGGCCTTTTGGTTGTAAGTGTAGAAATGATGACCACATAGCCTTCAGGTATCAAAATGAGGAAAATCCCACATTGGTACTGCAGAGACTTTGTTGCATCTGGGATAACCAGAGAAACAGCAACTAGACTTGGAGAAGGAGCCACCTAGGCCCAAGGAAGTGAATGGCTCCACTACCAAGGAAAAGGAACAAATCACTTGTTCCTTACTGTAGCCTTCCGGCTGGATTGGCCGGTCCACATTCAGAGATCCAGGTGAAAACTGAAGGCGCAGCATGCAAAGCTATGCTTGACAGTGGGTCTCAAGTCACTATCTTTTCCAAGTCATCTTATGAAAGGATGACATCACATTTGACAATCCAGCCCTTGCCTGGACTCAGCTTATGGATCCTTATGGATTCTACCGGTTTGAAAGGATGCCTCAAGACATCTAAGGAACACCAGCTACGTTCCAGCACCTAGTGGAGAAAGCTGTAGGAAACATGAAAAGGTTCAGAAGAGGGCAACCAGAATGATCAAGGGGATGGAGTAACTCCCCTTTGAGGAAAGGTTGCAACATTTGGGTTTTTTTAGTTTAGAGAAAAGGTGAATAAGAGGTGATATGATAGAAGTGTATAAAGTTATGCATGACATGGAGAGAGAGGAAAGAGAGACATTTTTCTCCCTCTCTCATAACTCGAGAACTTGTGGTCATCCAATGAACCTGAATGCTGGAAGATTCAGGACAAACAAAAGAAAGTACTTCTTCCCTCAGCACTAGGGTTGCCAGGTTCATGGCCTGAGACTGATCCTGTATCTTTAGGAGAAGAGAAAGTCAGCCAAGTGCCGGTGTTCTTGCAACACTCTAATGGGAAAAACCACAAGGTGGAATTCTCCCTTCCCCCTGCACAACTTTTACAGATACAGAAGACCTCTTGGTTGCCAGGCCAGGCCTCCAACAGTTAAACTATGGAATTCACTTCCACAAGAGGCAGTGATAGACACCAACCTGGATGGCTTTAAAAGAAGATTTGACAAATTAATGGAGGAAAAGGCTATGCTCTACCTCCATGGTTGGAGGCAGGATGCTTTTGATTACCCATTGGTGGGAACTGGGTGGGGTGCTCTTATACTCAGGTCCTGCCTGCAGGTTTCCCATGGGCAACTGGTTGGTCGCTGAGTGAACAGGATGCTGGACTAGATGGGGCTGTGGCCTGATCCAGCAGGCTCTTATGTTCTTATCCAAATTGGAGGCCCAGGTTTCCTGGGTGGGGGCTTGAGCCAGAACTTAGTAGAAGAATATCCTCTAGACCAGCGTTTCCCAACTAGTGGGCCACCAGATGTTGTTGGACCACAATTCCCATCTTTCCTGACCATTGGCAATGCTGGCTGAGGCTGATGGGAGTTGTGGTCCAACAACATCTGGCGGCACACTGGTTGGGAAAGGCTGCTTTAGACACTGAATCTGCCCCTAAGTGCTGACACAAGGGTTACATATAAATGTAATAATTGCTTGCACTGATTCCTTATTAACCTAGCCTTTTCCACTCTCCCTCTATTGTGTTCTCTCCCCAGAGCAAAAAATTATAGATCATATGGAGAGTGATCACAGCACTGGGAACAGCCAAGACTACTGGAGGTGGTGGGAGGAAATGGATGCGAATCAAGGACTTGCTGGGAGGAGGACTAGGAATAATTAGAATCTTCCCCCCTCTGCTCTAGTCTAAGGGACGAAACACCAACGGTTTCTAACTTGAGCCTTTTTGTACAGCACTGTATAGCACACGCATACACACACACACTCAGGTACTCATGCAGCTAGTATGTGGGACAGCTGCCACGTAAATTAGGCCTCCAAGCAAAGCAGGCAATGTATAAACCGGCACTTACGGAATCTTGATTGACTACCTGACAGAGGGGGTGGAGCTCTCTGACAAGCTCTGAGGCTCCTGGCGAGACAGGAATTGGTTGAGGTCGCCATTCTCCATGTACTCAGTGATCATGCAGAGAGGGTTGTCAGTGATGCACACGGCCAGCAGCCGGATGATATTGGGGTCCTTCAACCTGGACATAATCTTAATCTCCTTGAGGAAGTCATTCCTTCCAGAAACAAAAAGCCATTATGGAAGTGGAATTAGCTGTGCCATACCATATCCAGCAGTGGGGACTTTTAAACTGCAGAAGATGAAGGTCAGAGTATGGGGCAAGGTCAGTAATAGGGTTACAGTACTCTGTGAACATGGCTGGTTTTGAATTAATTTCAATTATGAGACCACTGACATAAAAAAGTCCAACAAGGATCTGGATTATTTTCCTCTTGTTTTAGACTTCGAATTTTGGATTCTCTCTGAATGTTTTTTGCATCACAATGAAAACTTAGAGGGTTGTTAAGCAAGCGTTTCTGAGTTCAGGGCTATATATTTCATAAGATTTTGTTTTGAAATGAGCTTATGGTAAGTAGCAAAATGACATGGGAGAATATTTAATTTAATGTGGCAGAATACGAAAAAATCCATGCTGGCTACAGTATACAGCCACTCTTGTGGCTGTATAATTTCCACTCTACTCCTGAGGACGAACGTTTCTTTTAAGCCCTCAAATTTGTACAAAACTTGAAAACTGCACAAGCAAATTTACAATTGCCTGACTGTGTGTTTCTGTGCACTCCCTCAGCAGGGAAATTAAAAAAAAAAAAGCAAATTAGAAGGTAGGGACAAACCCAAAAGGTGATGCCTACTTGTATGAACAGGGAAAAACAAAGTTGCTCCCCATATGCAAATTCAGATACATGCATTGTGTGGACTACTCCTGTCCAATTCAAATGGAGAAAAAGTGGATTAACAGCTAAATAATGCTCAAATGTGGACAAGCCCCAGGACAATTTGAGGGCAATCAAAATGGCCAAGGGGCTGGAGCAACTCCTCTTTCGGGGAAGGTTACAACAGTTGGGGCTTTAAGATTAGAGAAATGGAGAAATGATCCAGGTGTATAAAATTATACATGGCATGGAGAGAGTGGATAGGGAAAATTCCCCACCACCACACACACAATGCTTAGCACAGAAGGCCACCCAGAGCAGCTGAATGTTGGAGATTCAAGACAGACAAAAGAAAGTACTTCTTCACATTAGTTAAACTATGGCATTTGCTTCCACAAGTGATGGCCGCCAACTTGGAAGGCTTTGAAAGGGAATTATATCAATTTGTGGAGGACAAGCCTATCAATGACTGTGTACTACCTCCAGTATCAGAGGTGGTCTGCCCCTGAATACCAGTTACTGGGGAGCACAAGCAGGGAGAGCACTCTTGCATTCATGTCCTGCTTGTGGGCTTTCCACAGACATCTGGTGGGACATTGTAAACACTTAGAGGTTTTCTTACCATCTTACAATCAAGCGGTATATAAATTTTGTTAAATATATAAATAAATTAAATTGTAAGGAGAGAGCACTGGACTAGGTGGGTCTTTGTTTTAATCCAGCAGGGCTCTCTTATGTTTATGTTTGGTCTCATTTTGGGTTAAGAACTTCTTGTAACTGCTCTTAAGAAAGCTACAACTGTCTTATGTCTTGCATGCCGCATGCCCCCAGCACCTGGCATTCTTGTTGGCGTCGGCTCGCAGCATTTTCACAGCCAGTAGGACAGGCTGGCTAGTGTTGCCATCCAGAACAAAATCATTGTCCACAAACTTCTCCATTCCTTCTACTTCACACAGGTGGACCTAGAGGGGAGGCAACAAGCAGTACTGGTTTGACAGATAACTCTTTCATGTTTACACAGAGAGGAGGGTTAGACTTCAAAAAACAAGATCATTAGAACGACCTCCCCACTCCCAAAAATCTTCTATTCCTATCCCCATTTCCCACTCCGTTTGCAGGGTAGAAATGCATTCACTGTACTGTGTAGCCAATTTGAGAGTCACAGTTGTTTGCAAATTTCCCATACAGACAGATGTTTGTTATCTTCTGATTGTATTATCACTCCACCAGCGTCTTTATCCACAATGGAAAGCTTCATAGACATAACAATATTACAGCCAAAAGTATTAAACAGAGAGAGACGACATGATCACGCAGAGGAATCAATATCAAACCTAAAGCCCAGTGACCCCCTGGATAAGCTTCTGCATATTTTGTATGAAATAAAAACTTCTGGCTTGTGGGCCTGATGGAAAGAGAAAGTACATAAACTGGGCAGAGGCTGTTTGTGAGATCACCCAGAGACTGAGACTGCTTCCACATTCCTGAGTGCCCATTACCGCTTGGAAACACTAGAACAACCCCAGATGCTCCTTCCTGATTCTGGAGTGCTTCAATCTGCTCTGATGTTTTCAGCACTGCTGCCACCACCACCAATGCCACGTCCTTTGGCAGTATAAGATGAGACTAAAGACCAGAACTAGGTGAGCATGGACATGACTTAAGAAGGAGGTGAGTGGGGAGTGGCTGATTGTGGTGCTGGACTGGGCAGAGAAGTTTAAACCTCTCTGCCCAGCCCTGCACCATAATGGGGATGCAGATTGCCCCCTCCTCACTCATCAGATCAGTCATTTGAGGAGAGGGGAGGGGTCAATAACCCCAAGGAGAGGCTTGTGTGCCATGTGTATCACCTCTGTGCATGATGTAGGTAGCCACACCCATTCTTGGCCGTAGAAGGGTTGGCCAAGAGTGGATGTAGCCTTCAAGGCAAAAAAGTTTAGCCCCTGCTATTCTAGATAATTGTCACTGACCTCCTTACATTTCATTTCCCCTAAACTCAAACTTCTACTTCCCACTTCCCCTCCATGTGTTCAGGATTTTTATTATTAGAAGAGGAAAACAGTTGTAGAAGTGGGAGTAAACAAGGACAGGCCCAAATAATTGGAGCTATTTTTTACTGGACCAGTTTTTTTTTAATGGGTCAAATAATTTTGATTAATTAAGAAATGTAGCAGTGCTAGTAGAAACATTCAGCAAAAATACACAGGAGATTTCCACAAATGTAAGGAGATTTCTAAACAGGTACGTCCCTTTCCCCCTTCAAAAAAGTGATCTGTACAACATGAAAGTTTACTTCCAACAGAGCTGGTCCAATAAATTATAGCCAACTATTTTGTACATGGTATGACAGATAGAGGTGTATTTGCCTGCAGCACATGAACATCACCTTATTTTGTCTAATAAGCAGGATAGTTTTAAGAGGGTTGAAAGTGATATGATACAGGCATTCTGGACCTTGATGAAAACACATATTTCTATTGTCCTCGCCTCCAGTCAAATAGGCTTTGAAGATACCACAAAAATGCAAAACCTATTTATCAGAAGTGATAGCAGGATGAGTATACATGCCATAAAAAGCATTGTCTTGCCACACTAATAAAGATAGCAAAAGCCCTCGAGTAAAAGTCAACCTGCACAAACTTTATTTGCCCAGACCTTGTAAAGATTTATATTTTACTCACTCTTGTTTTATCTAATTGTTTTTATCTTATTCTTATGCACTTGTTTTATTATTATTCACTAATAGGCAAAAAACCTTGCGGTTTAAGAACGTACCTATAGCCAACAGATATCTCTATCAAATTTTAAAAAGCAGGGAAATTGGGCAGCTATAGTGAATGCACCAGGGGAGCAGGAGACCTGACCTCCTCTCTGAGATATTGTACTGCTCTACAAATTTGTCAAAATGCAAACACAATTTGGGTTGGTCTTTCATAGTTCAATCTACTTCCTGTGTAAAATCTACTTCCATGTTCCTCTGAGCATATGGTGAGTGGTGGGAACACCTGCCATCAGCCTAAATAACAGAAACCAGACATGTGCTGTGCTGATCTTGTTTTAGCAGGGAAGAAGCAACAATATTAAGACAGTTGATATAGTTCAGATAGTGGGCAGGGGAGGAGGAAGGAAGAGGGGAGGTGAGGTAGAAGGGACAGAAGAAGGGAAGGAGGGGAAAGGCAAGTCTGATCATTTGCATGCTTACTGAGTTCAATGGAATTTACTCCTGTGAAATCATGGTTAGGATAAGTAAAACTGATCATGGGGAAGAGGAGGGGGAGGGGGAGAGAGGGAAGAGAGGAGGAGGGAAGGGGCAAAAGGGGTGATGGGAGGGAGAAGGAGGGGAGGGCAGGTTTGATCATTTGCGTACTTGTTGAGTTCAGTGGGATTAGGGTTGCCATATTCCAGTCCCACAAATCCGGGCAGACTAATTTGAATATTGTGCATATTATGCAAATCATTTGCATATTAATATTTGGATTGTCCAGTTGATTTGTTTTTGTGCCTAGGAATTACCACCAAAAACTGGGGAAAGATGTGAGAAATCTTTTTTTTTAAAGCAACATTTTCAGCCCTAAATGCCTAGACTCTAGTTTCCAACACTATGGAATACTGATTGATTGATTAAGAAGATTTATATCCTGCCCTTCTGCTGTTAAAAACAGAGCTCAGCACAGCTTACAAATATAATAAAAACAATAAAAATACACAATCAATATAAAAACATAATGAAAACACAATATAGCAACAAACATAAAGTAAGTCAGGGCAGCAGTACGCTTAACCATTACATATACGATATATTTCAGAGATGTGGTGGGTGGAGAAAAACAAGAAGCCAAAATGTTAGGAAAAGGAGTATTTCACACCACATGCTCAGTTCTAAATACTGTTGCAGCAAGTTTTACAGGTTCCTCCAGTGCACTGGTGCAGGCGCTCAGACATTCAAAGTATCTGTATGTTTCTTAGGTTTTATAAAAGCAGAGCTTTGCTTAACTCAAAATTTCTTCTCCCTTTGATCAACCACATCTACACAGGTTCTACCTCCATACTCAAAATGAAACTGGGCCTGGAAGTGTGCAACAACCCCACACATACCTTGCTAATTAGATTACCAATGCCAGGATGTCTGTCTTATCGACTACTCTTCTGCTCCCCGCCCCCCCCCCGGGCATCATGAAAGACCCAGTCCTGGGCTCAGAAAGAAAATAAATATCTGGTCCTCTTCAAAGTACTGATAAGCCTCCTGTTTTAATTAAAATAATAATTGTAAATTCTTGCTCTTATCACTAATGGGAGTTAATTATCTTGCATATGCTGCTGTTGCTTCTATGGCTGTAACTGAGTGAGGTTAAAGATAAGTGAAATGCAAATAGGAAAAAAACAACACAAAAGGCAGTAACACTTTCCTAAATGTAATACCATACCAACCACAACAAGATTCCTATGAGTAAGGCAGAAAACTCAGCATCGCACAACCAGACAGGATTCATAACCAAAAACCCAAACTAAAAAAATCCTAGCAGCCAGTCAGCCAAGGCCACAGAAATCCCCATGCAGCACAACCTGACCTGGGGACTGCAGTTAATGCAGAATGCTGCAGCACAATTGCTGCATGAGTGAGATCCTATCAGCACATAATACCTCTGCTCTGAAATCTCCATTGGTTGCTGATTTGCTACCTGGCCAAGTTCAAGCTGTGCCTTTCAAGTTATGGGTGCCACACAGTACTTGTTCTGCTCTTGTAAGAAATCAGTCCTGTAAAGTGGCAGCACCTACGCTTTGGAACTCCTTCCTATTGACATTAGGCAGATGTCTCTTTTCAGCACCTGCTAAAATCAGTTTTCTTGAGGCAAGCCTCTCCAGGCATGTGGAAGCTATTGTGTTTTTAAATCTGTTTTTAACTCATTGTTGGTTTTATTATTTTGAATGTTTTTAAGTATCTGTCCTTAACCCTTTTGCCAATAATTTTATTGTTTTAATTCTTTCTGTAAACCACTTTGAGATTTTTTACAATAAAGCGGTATATAAATGTTGTAAATAAAAATACATAAATAAATGTTGGAGTCACTGTGGCCCTTGAGTCTCTTCCCACTTTTAGGAACCAAGGAATCTGCGTTATACATTGTGAACAGTATCATTGTTTTTCAGCATATCCCTCACCTTTTTATTCTACAGCAGGCACATGTAGCCTCCCATCCAAATTTAAACCAAAGCTGTTCCTGGCCACATCCACACCAGGCCTTTATTTCACTTTAGACAATCATGGCTTCTCCCAAAGAATCCTGGGAAGTGTAGTTAGTGAAGGGTCCTGAGAGTTGCTAGGAGATGCCCTGTTCTCCTCACAGAGCTTCAATCGGAGCAGCTGTTAAACCAGTCTGGCCACTGGAGTTCTGTCAGGGGAATAGGAGTCTCCTCTCAGCACCCTTCACCCTTCCTGCCATAGCAATCCTTTCTGTAAGTCTTGCTGGAAGGTACACATATGATAAGGAACAAACAATAAATTCTCACCTCTCCAAACTGGCCTTCTCCCAGCTTCTCCTTGAAAGTCAGCAGCTTCCTAGGAAACTCAGACACAGCCACATCTTTGCCAGACAGCAAGTCCATGGTAACTGCAGGGACAGAATAGGTGTTGCTGCCTGTCACCCCCTGCAGGTTGACAATGTCCGCCTCCGCATAATGGGGGACCCCTTCGGCTCCACTTAGCTGGGCTGGTTTGGTAGATCCACTGCAGCCTGGGAAGAAAAGAAAAGGGAGAAGAGGACCTCAGCCAAATAGACTTGGTGCAATCCTGTACTCCAGTACCTGGGAGTAAGCCCCACTCAACTCTGTGGGACTTAATTCTGAGTAGAAATGAGTAGGATACTAACTTTGGAGAGGTGCTGCCTGGGCTGCAGGAGGGAAAGGGGCTGCAAAAAGTACTACAGGGATCCTACATGTTACAAAGAAGAGCAAGCATCCAGTCAAGTCAAGTACTAAGCATACTAGGTAACAGCCAGGAGCAGCATTTTGTGACCATTTGGAAGACTTGAATCAAGAAATGTTGAATGTTGTGACTTGTATAAATTATGCATAGTATAAATATTTTTTCTGATTTTATACCATTTATTCTGCTTCTGTTATTTATAGGAAGGAAAAAGGAATTATGTGGGGGCACTTGCCTCCCATACACTGGGCAACTTAATCAGCCATACCTTTTAACGTTCAAAACCCTAAATGGCTTAGTATTGAGATACCTCAAGGACTGCCTCTTTCCACATGAACCTGATCAGGTATTAAGATCTCTGTTTTCTGCAAGTCCCTGAGCTGAATTGGGGGTGGTAAACCAAGACTGGGCCTTTTCCATTTTGGCACTTTATCTTTAGAGCTTGTTCACCAAAGAAGATCACCTGGTGCCATCAAGTTATATTTTAGTGTCAGACTGAGACCTTTTTATCTGCTTAACATTTGTATGATGCTTATTTTGACTAAATGGGCTTATCTTGTTTTTTAAAGGCTCTTCTATTAATGGTCTTCTTCGGTTGTATTGTTTCAAAATTTTGTAAACAACTCTGGGAGGTTGGAAAATGTGGTATATATATATATACTGCTACCAAAAATGCTAAAAATCACCACCCATTGGCTGCAGAGATTTACCAAACATTGCTCACAAACTTTCAAACATATATTTGCAATCATAAGGACTAGAAATTTGTTTGTTGAAAACCAAAACTAAAATACTTTATTCTCATGGAAATAAATTATGTGCTCAACACAGTCTTCTGATCAAGGTTTTTCTCAACCCTGATCTTACTAGATGATCCTTGACAAGTCATCCCCTCTTTTGCTATAAGTTTTAAAGGACTCTGTCTAAGTACTTTTTTTGTGTGTGTGGTTGTTTGCTATAACTATAGTCATTATAAAAGAAATGCACTGTGTCAAAATTGTTTAGAGGAGGGGTGGCTGACCCCTAGCCCAAGGGCTGGATCAGACTCCCCCAAACAAATCCCCCTCCCCCCCATGCATACCCCAACTTTGGTAGCAGTGGCAAAAAAAAGTAAAAGTAAAAAGTGCTGGAGAGAGTGGAGAGATTGAACCTTATCCCTCTCTATTGATCAAAATGATTGATGAGTGGAGAGTAGGGATGAAAGGATAAGTCAAGTTTGGCTATCTCAGTATCTCATTTTTAAGAACATAAGAAGAGCCTGCTGGATCAGGCCAGTGGCCCATCTAGTCCAGCATCCTGTTCTCACAGTGGCCAACCAGGTGCCTGGGGGAAGCCCGCAAGCAGGACCCAAGTGCAAGAACACTCTCCCCTCCTGAGGCTTCTGGCAACTGGTTTTCAGAAGCATGCTGCCTCTGACTAGGGTGGCAGAGCACAGCCATCACGGCTAGTAGCCATTGATAGCCCTGTCCTCCATGAATTTGTCTAATCTTCTTTTAAAGCCATCCAAGCTGGTGGCCATTACTGCATCTTGTGGGAGCAAATTCCATAGTTTAACTATGCACTGAGTAAAGAAGTACTTCCTTTTGTCTGTCCTGAATCTTCCAACATTCAGCTTCTTTCAATGTCCACGAGTTCTAGTATTATGAGAGAGGGAGAAGAACTTTTCTCTATCCACTTTCTCAATGCCATGCATAATTTTATACACTTCTATCATGTCTCCTCTGACCCGCCTTTTCTCTAAACTAAAAAGCCCCAAATGCTGCAACCTTTCCTCGTAAGGGAGTCGCTCCATCCCCTTGATCATTCTGGTTGCCCTCTTCTGAACCTTTTCCAACTCTAGAATATCCTTTTTGAGATGAGGCGACCAGAACTGTACACAGTATTCCAAATGCGGCTGCACCATAGATTTATACAATGGCATGATGATATCGGCTGTTTTATTTTCAATACCTTTCCTAATTATCGCTAGCATGGAATTTGCCTTTTTCACAGCTGCCGCACACTGGGTCGACATTTTCATCGTGCTGTCCACTACAACCCCGAGGTCTCTCTCCTGGTCGGTCACCGCCAGTTCAGACCCCATGAGTGTATATGTGAAATTAAGATTTTTTGCTCCAATATGCATAATTTTACACTTGTTTATATTGAATTGCATTTGCCATTTTTCTGCCCATTCACTCAGTTTGGAGAGGTCTTTTTGGAGCTCTTCGCAATCCCTTTTTGTTTTAACAACCCTGAACAATTTAGTGTCGTCAGCAAACTTGGCCACTTCACTGCTCACTCCTAATTCTAGGTCATTAATGAACAAGTTGAAAAGTACAGGTCCCAATACCGATCCTTGAGGGACTCCACTTTCTACAGCCCTCCATTGGGAGAACTGTCCGTTTATTCCTACTCTCTGCTTTCTGCTTCTTAACCAATTTCTTATCCACAAGAGGACCTCTCCTCTTATTCCATGACTGCTAAGCTTCCTCAGATTTTTCCATTCTTTCTCCACATTTCTGCAGCAATCAGAGATTTTTTTTAAAAAAACTATGAAAATTCTTCAGCATTTTAGTGCCAATTTCTTGTAACACATTTTATATGCAGTTTTGTCTACTATAATATTTTTGCAAGTAATTTCTCCTAACAGGATGCATTTTTGTGCAATTTTCACAGATATATTCATTTTTATGCACATTTCCCTCTAATATATACATTTTTTAAAACACTGGTTGGAGGACTGCATTGCAAAATTCAGAAAGTGTGGGTTTTGACAGATGGCTGTGTTTCAATTCTCATATTGTTTCGGAAAGTGCAAATGTGATAGATTTGGCTTTAAATATGAACTAAATCAAATGTCTCCCCCATCTCTAGTAGGGAGGGGGCAATAACCCCTCCCCTTCACAGCTGATTTGCAGGGATAGATGAGGAGGGGGCTGAGTGCCTGTATGTGTCTGCAATTTTATAGTGGGAGAGTGTAAGGTGGCCACACCTACTGCTGCATATTGCTCCAGGATGGTTGTCCAAGGATTACTGTGACCCTTGGTTAAAAAAAGGTTAGCCACTCCTGTTGTAGAGGTTTAAATCTCTTTACCAGTGCCTGGAATCCATGAGTGGATGGATGGGAAGGAACAGGCTGAAGTTGAATCCTGATAAGACTGAGGTGCTACTCGTGGGAGACAAGGGAAGGTTGGGAGATGTTGACCTGGTGTTCGATGAGGTGAAATTGCCCCTGAAGGACCAGGTCCGCAGCCTTGGGGTTGTTCTTGATTCCAAGCTGTCCATGGAGGCTCAGATTTCGGCAGTGAGCCGGGCAGCTTGGTATCAATTACACCTCATTCGTAGACTGCAGCCCTACCTTCCTGCTCATCAGCTCCCACTGGTGGTACATGCCCTGGTCACCTCTCGTTTGGATTACTGTAATGCGCTCTACGTGGGGTTAGCCTTGAAAACGGTCCGGAAATTACAACTTATACAAAATGCTGCGGCTCGACTACTTACAAACTGTCGCCGCCGGGAACACATCACTCCAGTGTTGTTCGACCTACACTGGCTTCCAGTTATTTTCCGGGCCCAATTCAAGGTGTTGGTATTAACCTCTAAATCCCTATACGGTCTCGGCCCAGTTTATCTGATGGAGCGCCTCCAGCGCCACCAACCATGCCGCCCAACAAGATCAGCCACACAGGACCTTCTCTCAATCCCGCCAACTAAAACAGCTAGGTTGGCGGGGACAAGAGAGAGGGCATTTTCAGTGGCGGCCCCCACTCTCTGGAACTCCCTCCCATATGACCTTCGGCATGCCCCTTCCCTGAATGTATTCCGCCAAGCTTTGAAGACCTGGCTCTTCAGACAGGCCTTTGGGTCTTCCGGGGAGGGTTAAATTTTTACGATGAATAGCCTACTACTCTGTACTGGAATTGTTTTATTGTTTTATTGTTATATTGTATTTTATGATGTATTTTATTATGATGTAATGTATTGTTGTTAAATTGTACGTCACCTAGAGTGGCCATTGGCCAGATAGGCGACCCACAAATTAAATTATTATTATTATTTACAGTCAAACTTTCTAGAACCTATAGTGCAGATGCGCACATACACATCCTACTTTAGGGTTTCCAGGTGTCCGGTTTTTGCCCGAAGACTCCAGTTTTTTTGGGTCCTCTCCAGGTCTCCGAGTGTGTCACTTTTAATCTCTGAACTCTTAGATTTCATGTTAAAAAAAATCAAGTTTCTAGGTAGCCTGGTTCAAAAGATATAAACCAAAATGTCAGCCACCTCCCATCCAAAACTTCTGTTTGTACCACCTGCCCTAATCCCTCTCCTTTCAGGTCTTTAGCCAATGTCAGGGCTGTGATTGACAAGATTTGTTCATCCCCTCCAGGCAATACCTAAACCCCATTTCAAGTTCTGAGAACAATTTTTTTTATTTTTTTTACTGGCATGATTATATATACGAAGTTCAGTAAAAGAAAATTTTCACTATCTGCGTTTCTTTTCTGGCCATTATTATTATTCGTTTCATTTCATGATTATTACTGAAAATAATTTTGTCATATAGAGGAGGGGGATGTTAAAAAATGATCTGCTCCGGGTGTCAAATACGCTAGGTACGCTACTGATGCACCCTGTTATTTGCATGTTTCTTGCCCAACAGTGGTAAGAGAGAATTCACATACTGGGAAGTGTGGCTTCAGTTGCTGTTGTTCCCAGTCTACTGCCTGTGAAGGTAGACAAAACTATGTGTGTTTTCTCTCTGTCAATTATTACTCACTAAAATTGTGTTGGCTGTCAAAATGAGTTTATAGCAGCCCACAGAGTAGACAGGAAAGAGTACAGAATCTTCTTAATTCTTACTCATTTCTCAAACCTCTCTCTGCAGTGAAGGGGCAAGTCTGTAAAGAAGTTTGGAGCACAAACATTAAAAGGCAGGTAGGACATTCTAGGCAGGGGATTGCCACCCATGCTTTGGTATGGATATCTTTGCAGAGGATCCCTAGTCATGCCTTACCAACAGCACAATCCTAACAATACATACTCAGACGTAAGTCCTGTTGAGTTCTATGGGGCTTAGACCCTTAGTATGTGTGTTCAGAATTGCAACATTCAGGGGCATCCATCTTTACTCCCGAATGCTCCCATCTAACATCTCCACAACACTAGGCTCCTTTCTTCCTACAATGGCCTTCTGGTGCATGAGCTGGCCTGAGGGCACTTAAACCCTTCTTGCCAGAAGCAAGTAGGCTAGATTAAATTTAAATCCTTATTTAGCTAAGATTTCGATCTTAATTTCCAATCAGATAATTTTTTTTGTTTGAGTGGTATGCTCCAAGCAACTGTGGTTGAAGTTTAATGTTTAATGACATCACTAGGGCCCGCCCTTGAAATCTCAGGGTTTGGGATACCTCTGACGTGGCAACCCTATTCTACTTACACTCCCACTTCTGTCCCATAGATATTAGTCTATTACCACCAAGCAGAACTGTCATGAGGACCTGGCATCCTTGGGCAGATGCCAGGGCCTTAACATGCAGACAGGCCCACTGCTGATGTCTGCCGTCCCCTAAATTTGGTTTTCTGGCTTGACACTCCAAGCAGCACCAGGTGGCTGGATGCCTTCAGTTTTAATTTCCCACAATCACCCTGACTTAGTATCACTCTGGGGCATTGTGGAAATTAAAGGGTGGCTAGACCTAGCACTGCTTGGAGCACTGCCACCACAGCCAAGTAAGCCCACAGGGGCTCATTGACAAAGGAGGGAGCACACCAGAGGACACTTTACCCCTGGAACGGGCCCCTGAGCTAATTTAGTTGTGATAATTTGTTCATATGTTGTTCACATCTAAATGAGTGTGTGTGTGTTGACTGCTTATACCAAAAAGGTGTACACAGCTAAACAGAGCTGAATCCTCCCCATCATATCGCCCTATCCTTCATTCCCTCAGTCACTTTTCTCCCCAGCCCAGCTTAGATGCCAGAAATGTGTCCAGCTGGAGATGATGATCATCATCATCATCTTAATTTATTAAAGCTACATAAAGCAGCAGAGCACAGGGAGGCAATGCACGTGAGAGGGAGGATTCAGCTCCTTTCACCCACATGCAACTTTCTTTATGAAAAATAGACCCCACGTGTTTTAGACATGAAAGGGGCAGATATCCATGAATTAAAAAATCTGGCTTCCCCCCGCCCCCAAATCCTGTTGCTTTTGGCCTTTAAGGCTTGGTTTGCTCTGTTGTTCTCAGAGCTTATTATCTTAGTCCTGTTATCTCAGTTATTTTCCCAAGATACAGACTTGATCTAAGCCAACAAGGAACTCTAAAGTGTTTCAGCCATGCACACATTCTTTCTTTGCCCAGCACCAGCTTCTATGGCTGGCAGGAACCTCTGCCATCTTGAGAAGCTGCCTTTCCCAGACTGGAGGAGGAGCACAGTTGGTGTGGACAACTGCCCCCCCCTTGGTTGCCTAGCAATCAGGGCTGAGGAGGGGGTAGGGGAGGCAAAATACCTAGAGTCTAGATGGTGAAAAAAACAAAAAATACATTACAAAATAAATTTTGGTATCTCAGACCCGAGAGTGGCTATAATATCTGTTGCTAAATCTCAGCATATGCAAGTCTTATCAGGTAACTTTTACAGAGAGGGGGACGGGGTGTGTGACCTTGCTCCTGCTTCTTGGTCTCTCAGCAACTCTGATATAATTGACCACAGTATCTTCCTGGACTGGCTCTGTGGAATGGGAACTGGGGGCACCACGTTATGGTGGTTCCAGCCCTGCCTACAGGACTGAGTCCAGAGAGTAGCATTGGGTGATTGTCTTTTGGCGCCCTGGCAGTTGTGCTGTGGGATGGTGCAGGGTACCATCTTATCCCCAACACTGTTTAATATCTATATGAAGCCGCTGGGAGCAGTCACTACGAGTTTGGGGGCAAAGTGTCATCAGTATGCTGATGACACAGCTCTATTTCTCAGCTCAGCATATTGATGATACTCAGCTCTATTTCTCCATGGCATCTGAATCAGGCGAGGCTGTGTGGGCCCTGGACCTGGACACTGTGGTGGGATGGATGAGGGCAAATAAGCTGAGCTTGAATCCTGGCAAGACAAAGGCGCTGCAGGTGAGTTGTTCCCATATCCAAGAAATTAGTTAACTGCCTGTCCTCTGAAGGAGTAGGTACACAGTCTGGGGGTGCTTCTGGATCCAGCTCAGTCGTTGGGGCCCAGGTGGTCTCAGTGGCTAGACGTACCTATTATCAACTGTGCCTAGTACGACAACTATGACCTGGACTAAGACAGCCTGATCATAGTAGTTCAGGCATTGGTGACTGCAAGACTGGATTACTGCAAGGCACTCTCTGCAAGGCTTCCCTTGCACTTGATGTGGAGACTGCAATTGGTGCAGAATCCTGCAGCCATATTGCTGACAGGAGTGAGACCCTATTAGCATATAACACTTCTGCTCAGGGATCTGCAGTGGTTGCTGATTTGTTGCTGGGCCCAGCTCAAGGTGTTACTTTTGGTATATAAAGCCTTTCACAACTTGGGACCAGTTTATTTGCAGGACCGTCTTACCCTATATGTCTCCAACACTGGAGGCATTCAAGAGGCAGCTGGACAGCCACAGCACTGAGCAGAAGGTTGGACTCATTGGCCTTGTAGGCCCCTTCCAACTCTATATTCTATGATTCATCTACAGGACACACACAAAATCTCTATAAAACTGTGTATTCCACACCAGGCTTCCATAAAGAAACACTGCTATTTGGGTTTTTTTAATCATCAAAATGATTTGTGATCAATTTGTGCTCAGGGCAGCATACAAAAGATATCATTTTGTCCTCTTCACAACACTTTTAGGGAGGCTAGGCTGAGAGATAGTTACCTACTTGTTCAAGGTTATCATCTAATGAACTATGTCCAGCATTCTAGCCACATGAGCCAGTTTACAGGCCCATGTCTCACTGGTCATCTTTGGGGTATGAGAAATAAGATTTTCAATGGAAGTATGCAGTAACTTTGCCCCCGGAGACATTTTTTTACTGTGTTGTCAGCACAAGTGTACTTGACAATACCAAAGCATCTTGAACCCCAAAGGAGGTAGACTTTTTCTGAGCTGGCCCCTTCCCCATACATATTGAGCCAACACCCCAATTTGCTTTTTGCTGGGGCATATTTGAACCCCTTTTTTTCTTTTCAGAAGGAAAATGGTAAGTGGTACCTGGCTGAAATCTGGGGACCTCATACAGGTTAAAATTTGTTACAATGTCCTAGAAGGGCATTCCTGTAGGTCTACTTATGTGTAAATTACACAATAAACCGTGCAGCTGGGATCCAAATGTACCCTGAAGTCTGCATGAAGGCTACAAGCTTCGGCTATTACTATAGGTCATTGGCTCATTGCAATCTATTTTAACTGAACCAGCCTGCTGATTTTAACAGACACTCTTTTATCTATATATTATGTGGAATGGCTACTGTTTGATGCCTTAAATTGCTTTCAAACTTTTAATTGTGAACTGCCTTAGAACAGCCTTTTGGGGCCTGAAAGATAGTATAAAAATACCTAAATAATTCTATCTCCTTCACCCCTTGAGTGTTGAATGTTAGGACAGAGGTTTATACCCCAGGGCAATAGAACAAATGTGGAAATGAGATCAACAGAGTGCCTTTGCAAAACCTGGCTGCTCTGACCTGCCTCATCCTCCACTGGGGTGAATTCAGGCAACTTGCGTATGAGTCGAGAAGGCTCCTGGTAGTCTGCAGCCAAGGGAAATATGCGATCATACGTGGAGTTGGATTCTCGTTCACTGGATGATGTGGAGCGGTTGTGGTTGAACATGCTGGACTCACTGGGCAGTGAGAGGCTTACAGTCATTTCATCATCCAGCATCCGGCGAGAGGCCTGGAAGGCAAGAGAAAGCAAGTTAAGGTTTCTTCTTCACTATAGAATAGGCAAAACAGGGAGAGGGTATCTTTATGAACTGATACAGAAGGTAAAATAAGGCAATATGTCTGTTCAAATGATGTTAATTGTTGCAAGAGCATGCAAGCTTTTAAATTATACAGAGCTGTTTATTGGGTCACTCTATAAGCTTACATGCTATTAAGTTAAGTGCAGAACTAAAAAAAAGACAAAAGAGAGGAAAAGGTAGACCTAATAGTATAGTAGAATACAAATGTCTACCCACATGATCACAATGAGTTCCAGAAAATGTATTCAAGAATAGCATAAAGGTCTGTTATACCAAGAAAGCACCGAATGGTGCTTATTAGCGATGCTTCTAGGATTCTCCTCATCTGAATTTCAGCCCAGATCCTGGAATATCTGATCTTGTTTCTAAAGTGGAGCTAATGCATTGGCATTCTGAATCATTTTGTTTTCCCACCCCCTCTAAATTTTGTGCAGAGCACTGGGTATGTGCAGCCTGCCACACCTTCCAGCTCTTTCAACATATTGGTGCTTTCACCGCCTCTCTACATTTCCAACATGCATGTGTGCATGGATAAAGCACCACAAAAAGCAATCTTGATGTGATTGTTTACATGATTGTCTCAAGGTTGTTTCTGTGTGGTCTTTTACCAATGCACATGTACACTAACGCAGACGGATAAAACACCAGAGGGGAAAAGTAAACAATGTGATGGTATATATAGTGGTATCAAAATTCTTATTTATTGTATTTATTAATTAGATTTATATTCTTTTGTGTGTTTTGTGTGTGTACAGGAGTGCATGTGTGCATCAGTGACACACCATAGGAAAAGAATCCTGATGCAATACAGTACACTTTTTTGCAGCATTTTAACAATGCTTACATGCACATTGGTGACAGAAGGGGAGGAAAGCTGAAAACAAATAGAAGGAACAGAAAGTTTTAGCAAACTATCCATGTTCCAATTCCAGAATTAATTTTAGAAATTATTAGTTAAACTAGAATTCAGAATGAATAGAAGGCAGGGCAAAGGGAAACAGAGGAAGTATAAAGGAACAGAATGGTGAAATCCATTAAATATATTAAAATATATAAAAGGGCACGTTACCAAATTCTTCCAAGTTACACAGGAAGTGGATTGGACTGTGAAAGACCAACCCAAATTGTGTTTGCATTTTGACAAATTTGTAGGGCAGTACAATATCTCAGAGAGGAGGTCAGGTCTCCTGCTCCCCTGGTGCATTCACTACATCTGCCCAATATTCCGGCTTTTTAAAGTTTGATAGAGATATCTGTTGGCTATAGGTACGTTCTTAAACCACAAGGTTTTTTGCCTATTAGTGAATTTCTCTGCTTTTTAATCTGGGAGGTAAGAAATGGGATCCTGTGCGAGTTTGCTGGGAATGGGTTGATCATTTGCATGCTTTTTGAGTTAAGTGGGATTTACTCCCCTGCAACCATACTTAGGATAGGTAAGACTGACCAGGGGGGAAGGGAGGGAGGGCTGGAGTGGGCAGGGGAGGAGGAAGGAAGGGAGAGGGGAAAGGCAGGTCTGATCATTTGCATGCTTATTGAGTTCAGTGGGATTTACTCCTATGCAGTCATGGTTAGGATAGGTAAAACTGACCATGGGGGAGGAGGGGGGGAAGGGGAAGGAGCAGATTGGAGGAGGGCAGAGGAAGGGGGAGGGGAGAGCAGGTTTGATCATTTGCATGCTTATAGAGTTCAATGGTATTTAATCCCATGCAATCATGCTTAAGATAGGTAAAACTGACCATGGGGAGGAGGAAGGGAAGGGGTAGGAAGGGGAAGGAGGGGATTGGAAGGGGAGGGGGAGGAGGGGCAAAGGAAGGGGGAGGGAAGGGGCAAGACAGGAGGGGATAGGAGGGAGAAGGGAGGGTGGGTTTGATCATTTGCATACTTTTTGAGTTCAATGGGATTTATTTCTGTGCAATTATGTTTGAAAATGGAAATGGACTGCCTTCAAGTCAATCCTGACTTATGGTGAGCCTATGAATAGGGTTTTCATGGTAAACGGTATTCAGAGGTGGTTTTACCATTGCCTTCCTCTGAGACTGAGAGGCAGTGACTCGTAGTCCAACACTGACCCGGAGGAGGGGCAGGGAGGGGAGGAGGAAGGGGAGGGGAGGAGATTGGGTGTGTGGGCACTGGGCAGAGGGGAAGCCCCTTTCCTTTCCAAAAGGAAAACATTGTGAACAGTATCATTGCTTTTCAGGGTTTCCCCCACCTTTTTATTCTATAGCAAATCCCACCCAAATTTAAACCAAAGCTGTCCCTGGCCACATCCACACCAGACCTTTATTTCACTTTGAATAGTCATGGCTTCTCTCAAAGAATCCTGGGAAGTGTAGTTAGTGAAGGGTGCTGAGAGTTGCTAGGAGATGCCCTGTTCTCCTCACAGAGCTTCAATCAGAGCAGCTGACTGTCAAACCAGTCTGGCCACCAGAGCTCTGTCAGGCGAATAGGAGTCTCCTCTCAGCACCCTTCACAAACTGCACTTTCCAGGATTCTCTGGGGGAAGCCATGACTGTCTAAAGTGAAATCAAAGTCTGGTGTGGGTGTGGCCCCCCGATTAGCCAAACTGTGAGTCTGGCTTTTAGAACGCTGACAGATGGTTCTTATGGAGCATGCCCAACACTATCATTCAGTTCAATGCAAAATTTCTTAAATTAATTAAAAATCAGCCAGACATTTTTTTTAACTTTTAAACGGCAGAAGATGGTCAGAGTATGGGGCAAGGTCAGTAATAGGATTACAGGTACTCTGTGAACATGGTTGATTTTTAATGAATTTCAACAGATTATGAGAACTCTGACAGAAAAGAAGTCCAAAAGGGCTCTGGGTTTTTTTCTTTCTTTTTAGACTTTGAACTCCTGATTCTCTCTGACTGTTTTGTGTATCGCCATGAAAATTTAGATGGTTGTTAAGCAAGCTTTTCTGAGTTTAGTACTATATGTTTTGTAAGGTTTTGTTTTGAAATGAGCTTATGGGGAGCATCAGAATGGCATGGGGGTATTTTCCATTTAACATTGTGGAATGTGAAAAATCCACGCTGGCTATAGTATACGGCCGCTCTCGTGGGTGTATAATGAACATGTCTTCCATGTATTATTCAGATGGCTCTTAATAATGTAGGCTTTCTCAGCAGACAGATAATGAAATCCAGTTACTGAAACGGTCCTGAATGGGTTGCTTCAAATCTTGACCCTAAGCTCACTTTTCCTGAACATTTCTATGCTTTCTTGCTTGGAAAAGAACGCCATGTGTCCTGCTTACTCCACAATTGGGAATTTTAAAACATCTTGAGTTCCAGCCTTACAGCAAGCAATTTAGCAATTTGTTTGATTCATATCAGGTTTGTAATGTAGACACGTCTGTCTGCAGGCTCACCTTTTCCAACATCTTCTGCCAAAATTGCCTCCAGAGGATGATTACAATGATGGCCACCAGGATAAAAATGATGGCCACCAGGCAGCCGATCAAGATGCGAGTATTGCTGTCATCCAGTTTGAGGGTTGGATCTGTTAGAAGTGTGAGATTATGGCCATGAAATGCAAGCTTTAGGTGAATCTATGAAAACCAATACTCTCAGTTGGCATACTCCAAGTGGTCTGTACAAGCTGCCATCTTTTGCCCTAGGTTCCACGCCCCCTGTCAAAATGATCCTTAGTAACTTTTCAAATAATCAGTTTACAGCACAATAAGTACATCTTAGTGCATAGGATCTAGATGTCATTCCTGAAGGTAGTTCCTTCTGTTCTGGATATTAAGCATTTTCCCAGCACTCAAACCACAGAATTTAGTCACTGGGAAGATGTGATGTCACCCCAGCTAGTGTGTCATAACTGTGACTGTGTATGTCTTGTAAACTCTGGAAAGTGACTGCACAATATTGCAGCACCTTTTAAAGAGTTACCTATTGGATAGACTGCTTAAACATCTAGAGCAGGGATGGGGAACCTCAGATATGGATAGGAAAGATCTGTCAGTTTCGGTCCTCTCAGTTCTCATTTTTCCAATCTGAAATTCAGTTCTCCACATTTATGCAGCAATTTGTAATTTTTTTATTTAAAAAAATCCCATGAAAATTCTCCACCATTTTAATGTAAATTTCTCCCAATAAGCACATTTTTGTACATTTCTGGGAGGAAGGGAGGGATATTATTATTATTATTAATAATAATAATAATAAACTGAACAAATTTTTCAAGCAATTTATCCTAATACAATACATTTTTGCATGTTATTTTCACTAATATATTCATTTTTGTAAACATGGATTGGTTGGAGAAGTACATTTCAAAATGAGGATAAGTGCAAATTTCAAAGAATGGCTGTGTTTCGGTTGTGTTTCGGTTCTCATATTGTTTTGGAAAGTGTGAATTTGATACATTCAGCTTTAATTGCAAACTGAATCTAATTTCTCAACCATTCCTAGCTGTCCCTGTCACACTTAGTCTGACCCTTAGTTTTACTTTAACAAGAGCTAGCCATTGAACTTACCTCTGCGTAGTGGAAAGCCTAGGCCTAAACTGTGGCTAGAAACCTTTCACTAGGGACATGGTTCTCAAAGAGGAAGATGAGGCTCCTTATAAAGATGTGGACAATTACTATGGAAGGCATGAGGAGAAGCCAAGAACAGAAGCAGATTAGGAAGAGTCTGAGGGAAGAAGGAAAGAAGAAGCTTAACAGAAAGAAAAATATATAAAGGTAGAGTAAAGTAGGTAAGAATGAATGGAACATCACTGATTGGTCCTCTTGGTATAAAAACATATCTATACAACACTCCATATAACTGTAAGTAGTGCTCCAACATTTATTTTTAACATAAATGATGATGGAGAGTACTATACGTTTTTTCCCCCCTAGTACTGCCGTTCTTGCCATGAAATTTTGGTTATATTTGTTCCATGATTTCACATCATGCTTCACATAATTTACTCTTCTGAGTAAGAGATATATTCTGATTTGTATTTGACCCTTTAATAATTTAAAGATAAGAGTGCTTATACTTGCCTTGTAGGCTAAATGCTTTATAAATATGTGTGTTTTTAGTTGTCCCCAAGAAACAGCCTTTTGACTTGAAATATGTTTGGGCCCCAATAAGGTAACTGGATCCACTGCACATGTGAAGTTTCCTTTTCTCTTTGGTCCTGACCTATAGTGGTGCTGTATCTTACTCTTTTTGATACTGTTGCAAACTGACCAGGCTCAGTGGACACTCTTATATCAGGTCTAGGCCATCAATACCATCTCCTGTGTGATTCTTGTAAACAGAACCCCTACATATTTTCATTTGCTATTTACCAGAATATGAGGAAACAGGCTAAAATGCAAGTCTATAGCAGGTTTTAAATTGTTTACTGCATGTTGTGAAAAGTAGAAGAAGGTAATTGTTATGATTATGAAGTCCTATGAAGAACAGTTCAAATTGTTGGGTATGTTTAGCCTGGAGAAGAGAAAATTAAGGGGACACCTCATAGCGGTCTTCAAATACCTGGATAGTCATGCAGAAGATGAAGCAGACTAGCATTCTGTTACTCCAAAGACTGGAACTACAATCAATAAATGGAAATTGCATTTGCAGGGAAGCAGATTCTGAATAAATATTAGGAGCAAGTTCCTCACAGAAACAGCTGTTTAACAGAACAGACTGCCTTGGGAGGCAATGGGTAGGCTCTTCTTCACTGGAAGCAGTAAACAGAGGCTGGAAGGCCATGTGTTGCATCCCGCACCGAGCAGAGAGTTCGATTTTGGTTAGGAATCCTGACTGGTTGTGAGATGCTTAGTTTTCTGCCTTACTCATAGGAATCTTGTGGTTGGTATGGTGTTGCATTTAAGAAATCATGGTACGAAATGGCCTGAATCAGTATAAGGAAGATTCCTTGGTTCCTAAAAGTGGGAAGAGACTCAAGGGCCACAGTGACTCCAACATTTATTTATGTATTTTTATTTACAACATTTATATACCGCTTTTTTGTAAAAAATCTCAAAGTGGTTTACAGAAAGAATTAAAACAATAAAATTATTGGCAAAAGGGTTAAGGACAGATACTTAAAAACATTCAAAACAATAAAACCAACAATGAGTTAAAAACAGATTTAAAAACACAATAGCTTCCACATGCCTGGAGAGGCTTGCCTCAAGAAAACTGATTTTAGCAGGTGCTGAAAAGAGGCGTCTCCCTAATGTCAATAGGCAAGGAGTTCCAAAGTGTAGGTGCTGCCACTTTACAGGACTGATTTCTTACAAGAGCAGAACAAGTACTGTGTGGCACCCATAACTTGAAAAGCACAGCTTGAACTTGGCCTGGTAGCAAATCAGCAACCAATGGAGATTTCAGAGCAGAGGTATTATGTGCTGATAGGATCTCACTCATGCAGCAATTGTGCTGCAGCATTCTGCATTAACTGCAGTCCCCAGGTCAGGTTGTGCTGCATGGGGATTTCTGTGACCTTGGCTGACTGACTGCTAGGATTTTTTTAGTTTGGGTTTTTGGTTATGAATCCTGTCTGGTTGTGCGATGCTGAGTTTTCTGCCTTACTCATAGGAATCTTGTTGTGGTTGGTATGGTATTACATTTAGGAAAGTGTTACTGCCTTTTGTGTTGTTGTTTTTCCTATTTGCATTTCACTTATCTTTAACCTCACTCCGTTACAGCCATAGAAGCAACAGCAGCATATGCAAGATAATTAACTCCCATTAGTGATAAGAGCAAGAATTTATAATTATTATTTTAATTAAAAGAAGAGGCTTATCAGTACTTTCTTTCTGAGCCCAGGACTGGGTCTTTCATGATGCCCGGTGGGGGGGGGGGAGCAGGAGAGTAGTCAATAAGACAGACATCCTGGCATTGGTAATCTAATTAGCAAGGTATGTGTGGGGTTGTTGCACACTTCCAGGCCCAGTTTCATTTTGAGTATGGAGGTAGAACCTGTGTAGATGTGGTTGATCAAAGGGAGAAGAAATTTTGAGTTAAGCAAAGCTCTGCTTTTATAAAACCTAAGAAACATACAGATACTTTGAATGTCTGAGTGCCTGCACCAGTGGAATACTGGAGGAACTTGTAAAACTTGCTGCAACAGTATTTAGAACTGAGCATGTGGTGTGAAAGACTCCTTTTCCTGACATTTTGGCTTCTTGTTTTTCTCCACCCACCACATCTCTGAAATATATCGTATATGTAATGGTTAACCATGCTAAAAAATGTCAATAAGCTTATTTTGGTCAATGACCAGCAAAGGTTAACCATACTGCTGCCCTGACTTTATGTTTGTTGCTATTTTGTGTTTTTATTATGTTTTTATATTGATTGTGTATTTTTATTGTTTTTATTATATTTGTAAGCTGTGCTGAGCTCTGTTTTTAACAGCAGAAGGGCAGGATATAAATCCTCTTAATCAATCAATAAATACTCCATAGTGTTGGAAACTAGAGTCTAGGCATTTAAGGCTGAAAATGTTGCTTTTTTAAAAAAGATTTCTCACATCTTTCCCCAGTTTTTGGTGGTAATTCCTAGGCACAAAAACAAAACAACTGGACAATCCAAATATTAATATGCAAATAATTTGCATAATATGCCAATGATATGCAAATAATTTGCATAATATGCAAATTTGCCTGCCTGGATTTGTGGAACTGGAATATGGCAACCCTACTCCAGCTATGCCCAAATAGGCAGAAAGCTCCCACTAGAACGTCTTCCACATCTGGTAACATGCACGTCTAGAACGTCTTCCACCTCTGGTAACATGCAAAAAGCCCTGAAATGGAGTGTTTTGGGGTGAAATGCCCATGGCTGTGGACCCATTAGATTCAAAGCCCCATGGATCCTCTGACAGGCCCTATCCTTGGGTCCCTCAGCCACGCCATCTTGGGGCCGGGATAGCAAACTGAAAGTAAGAACCACCCTCACACACAATTTTTGCCCTGGCCAACACAAGCCAGGAGGGTAGGGGATGTGGGGGTGGGCCTCTCTGGCTCTGAGTTAGAATTGTTCTGAAAATAGCTTGTCCACAATATTCCAGCTAGATCACTTTGTGGCCCACATCCCAAACTGACAGCGGGTATCACAAATACCGTAAGTAGTGGGAGTCACTGAAGACTCGGGAAGGGCTCCAGAATTGTTGTACATGGCTGCATCTAATAAAAGGAGGAAGAAAAAAAAAATTCAAACAACAGCAAGCAGACTCCAATTTATTTTAAACTTTGAAGATCAAATTAAAGGTGCACTGCAAGATACTGAGCTGGTTTGGACAATCATATTTTGCCTTTATAAGGCAAGATATGAATGAGTCTTATGGCCGTGCATGCAGCCCCTTTGTTCCTCCATTCACACAAACAATGATTAAACATTAAGTCCCTAATTAATCATGGTTTCCCGTTTCATCTGAACTGGTTAGAAGCCGCAGAATAAGCCGGGATATGAAACCTTCAAATTATGGTTTAACATCCTGCCTTTTTCCAAAGCCAGAAACCTTTGTTTTCCAGTTCTACCAAAAAGGGAAACTATGGTTAACTGAATACATCCTGGAGTTTTAGCTTGCGCCATGGAGAAGGAAAGGGGATGTGTGCATGGGCCAAAAAGGCTCTGTTGGTTTTATTAAGCCAAGATGTGATTATCCAAACACGACCACCATGATTGAATAAGAAATGGCAGGTAGCTGATTCAGAAGAGGCAAGGAGTGAGTGGCTTATACCCCCTACACAGTGCAACAGTCTAATTCTCTGGTGCTATTCATCCATACAATGTAGTGGATAAACAGTGCACGGTTTGACCAGTCACAAATACCCCTTTTGTAGGAAGGTGGTGGAGAGAGTAGTGGAGGGGCAGCTGCAAGCATTCTCAAATGACACAGATTATTAAGATCCGTTCCAATCTGGGTTCAGGTCTGGCCATAGGACTGAACCAGCCTTGGTCATCCTGATGGAAGACCTTTACAGAGAGTGTGATAAGAGGAGTGCAACCTTGTTCCTGCTTCTCGATCTCTCCATGGCTTTTGATCCCATTGACCATAGTACCCTCCTGGACCAGTGCCATGGAATAGGAATTGGTTCCAGCCTTACCTACAGGACCAAGTAACTCTGGGAGAGTGCTTTTCGGCCTTCCCTGGCAGTTATACTATGGGGTACTGCAGGGCATTATTTTATCCCAAATGCTATTTAATATCTATATAAAACCCCTGGAAGTGGTCATTAGAAGTTTTGGGGCAAGGTGCCATCAGTATGCAGATTACACTCAACTCTATTTCTCCATAGCATCTGAATCAGTAGAGGCTGTGCAGGCTCTGGACCAGTGCCTGGACAGTGGTGGGATGGATGAGGGAAAATAAGCTGACCTTGCATCCTGGCAAGACAAAGGAGCTGCAGGTAAGTAGTTCCCACGTCCGACAAATTGGTCAACTGCCTACCCTGGGTGGGGCTGCACTCCCCCTGAAGGAGCAGGTACGCAGTCTAGGGGTGCTTTTGGACCCAGCTGGAGGCCCAGGTACCCTCAGTGGGTAGAAGCACCTTTTATCAGCTATGCCTGGTACAACGACGATGACCTTTTCTGGACCGGGACAGCCTGGCCACAGTAGTTCAGGCATTGGTGACTTCAAGACTGGATTACTGCAATACACTCTATGTGGGGTTTCCCTTATGCTTCAGCCAGAAATTACAGTTGCTGTAGAACGCTGCAGCAAGCTTGCTGATAGGAGTGAGACCCTGTCAGCATATAACAGTTCTGCTCAGAGATCTGCATTGGTTGCCAATTTGTTACCAGGCCAAGTTCAAGGTGTTACTATTTGTATAGAAAGCCCTGAAGAGCTTGGGACAAGTTTACTTGTGGGATCACCTTACTCCATATTTTTCCACTCAACCGCTTCAATCTGTGGAACTGGCACGCTTACAGGTGCCACACAGTATTTGTTTTGCACTTGTAAGAAATTGTTCTTGTTGTGTGGCAGCACCTACACTTTGGAACTCCCTGACTATTGACATCAGGCAGATGCTTTCGCTGTATTCTTTTCAGTGCCTGCTTAAAACATTCCTGTGAGGCAAGCCTATCCAGATACATTGATGCTTTTTAGTCTAATGCTATATTATTTTTAAAAAATGTCTCAAATTATTTGTTTAATTGTTTTATTGATAATTTTAAATGTTTCTTGTGAACTGCTTAGAGTTTTTTTTTACAGTCAAGCAGTATATGCATTTTGTTAAATAAAAATAAAATAAATATAGCTTAAAACAACAATAGAAACAATTTTTCAAAACCACCAGAATCAGCAGAACAGATCAGTCAAGGTCCAACCTAAACAATGCCTGTTGAAAAAATAGTGTTTGGAAAGCCCACTAAAAAACCCACTGAGAGGGCCAGACATATGTCTTTGGAGAGATCATTCCTCTATCTGAGTGTAATGATAGGAAAGGCTCTTTGCTTTGCCCAACAACTGAACTTCTATCAGTGTGGGGACAAGATGAAGGGCCTCAGAGGCTGAGCAAAGTTTCCATCAGGCTCATAAAGGACGCAGGCCCTAAGATACCAGGATAAGGCCCCATGTTGTTTAGGGCTTTAAAACCAAAGGTTTTTTTCAGCCCAAAGGGCACATTCCCTCATGGGCAATCTTCCAGGGGCTACCTACCATTGGTGAGTGTGGCCAGAAGCAAAAAATGAGAAAAGTGACTCTTGCCTAAACAGAGAAATGTGTATGTAGAAACACCGAATTTTGCATGGCTTGAATATAACTTACTGTACAAAGGTACATAAAGAAACATTATTGCAGTTTGTGATGTTCCTATATTAATGTATATATGGTAAGTGTTGGTTGTTTAGAAGATACATGGTAAGTGGAGTGAAAGAGGAGGGGAGTGAATGGGCAGTAGAATGCTAGATGATTGGCTGAGTGTTTAAAATGGCTGAACGTATAAAAGGAAGAGTGACAGTGGAATCTGGGGGGAAAAGAGAAAGAGTGGGTTGTTTGGTGGGGTTGAGAGAGTGGTTTGCCAGGAGAGGGAAAGAGAAGGAGGGAGGTGGAGTTCGGATTAGTATTGAGTAAAACCATATGCTTATGTGCCTTAAGAAGAAATCTTGTTAATCTTGTTAGCTTTGTTATCTTTAATAAATACTTAATTTGGTTTACCAAAGGCCTGATCCTTGGCTGGGGTTTCACAGACCAGAAGGGAGGGTAAGGTAATGACCAAGGCTGAAGGGAAACTGTAACAAATGGTGGCAGCGGTGAAGAGAATAACAATACCAGTATTCAGAGTCTCTGGGAATACTAGTATTAGGACGTGACTGGTGGTTGCCTAGCAGGGGGATCTGTTGAGATCTGTGCTAGAGCGGGGAGAGAAACAAATAAAAAAGGACAGTCCAGACTGGTGGAGTCCCTGGTGGTGCCTAGTGACAGGCAGTAGCCACGCGCAGGTAGGAACCTGACAGGGAGAGCCAGGGAAGGGACGTCACAGGTGGTGTCAGTAGCAGTGGGATACGAACAACAGAGAATCCAGATACGAATACTAGAGAATCCAGAACAGTGGTGTGGCAAACAGAAATAACAAAACAAGATTACTTGTGAGAGTGACTGGCAAAGAGTGTGTGGCAAAGAGTGAGTGAACTCAAACACCATGGCTGAATATATAAAAATGAAAAGAGAGGAGCTGGTGGAGAAGTGCATAACATTCAATTTACCTCACGAGGGTAAAGGGGTAGATGAATTGAGGGTAGCACTTATAGGATTTGCAACTGCCCAGCAAAAACAACCTTTCAGGGAAGAGACCCCAGAAGGATACTCAAGCAATCCCGCTTATACAGAGTACTTGAGAGAGAAGTTAAGATGGGAGCATGAGTTGGAAACTGAGAGATTGAGGATGGAAGGTGCAGAGAAGGAAAAACAGAGGGAGTTGGAAATTGAGAGAATGAGATTGGGGTTTGAGGAGAGGGAGAAGCAACGAGCATTGGATGCCGAATTACAAGTAGAAAAGTTAAAATTTGAAAGAGAGAAGTTTCATTCTGATGAAACAAGAAAGGACAGAGATGGAGCAAAAATAAAAATTACTCCAAAGGACTTTGCTGTCTATGAGCCTGGTCAAGATCCTCAAATTTACCTCAGCACCTTTGAAAAAGCAGCTCAGTTGTGGGGGCTACCTGAAGATAAATACATGCAGTATTTATCAAACCTGATTAAAGGGGAATTGGCTGAGGTATACCAATATTTCCCCTCAGACAGGCCCGTCACCTATGCTGAATTCAAAGAAGCAGTGTTTAAAAGATTCAGACTGGGGCCTGATTATTTTAGAAAGCTTTTCAGAAACTGCCAGATACAGACAGGGAGGTCTTTCGTGGAGCTGGGGGCAAAACTGATGGACATATTTGGGAAATGGCTGACAAGTGCAAAAGCTCAGTCTGTGGAGGAGGTGAAAAACCTCATGATATTGGATCAATTATACCATCAGTTACCACCAGAAATAAGGCTCCTGGTCAAAGACCGTTCCCCTACATCGGTGCAGGAGGCCGCAGAGATGGCGGATCACTTCGCCTCCAACAGAACTGGCTGGGTGGGGAAAACATCAAGAGATTTTAAACCCAGACCATATAATGCTGGCAGAAGGGATGTGGTACCACAGCGAGTGAGTCCTCCAGTAAAATCTGAAGGGCACAGGACACCCCAGAGTGGATCTGTGTACCCTAAAAGTGAGGAGAAATTATGCTACAAATGTGGTAGACCGGGGCACCTACGTTATCAATGTGAGGTTGCCAACCCCATTAGTAATCCTGCTCAGACAAGGGCAGTGAAAACAGAGCCCAAGGCTTTAGAAACAGCAAAAAAGGTTCAGTTCTGCCAGATAAACTGGACAGAAGTAACAGACCTTGATTCAAGTCTGAGAGAGGAAGTGAGTGTACAAGGGGCAAATTATTGGGCATTGCTTGATACTGGTGCTGCTCAGACATTACTGAGGCCAGATTTAATAAAATCTGAGGTAATATTACCTCAGGAAACTGTGACTATCCAAGGAGTGAGGGGTCAACCAGAAAGTCTGCCTGTGGCCCTGGTGGAAATGACTTGGAGAGGCCGAGAGGGCCGATATAAAGTAGGCATTAATGCCCAGCAACAAGAACCAGTAATACTGGGAAGAGATGTAATGGGAGCCCAAGGAAAGATCTATGTAGTGACCAGACAGCAACTTGGCAGAGAAAAAGAAGCCATATTAAGGGGGGCTGAAACAAACAGGGTGGAATCTGTTAACCAGCCTCAAGTCACCATAGCAACCACTAGCAGGCCTGCTGAAGGAGACAAACTGTATCAAGTGGTCTCTGATAAGAAAGAAGCAGAGCAATTCAGGGAAGAGCTTCATAAAGATATAAGTTTGAAGCAGATAAAGGAACAAGCCCTGACCCAACAGATTCCTTTCACTGACAAACTGAGGAATCAAGTTGTGTGTGAAAATGGGATTTTATATAGACTGTGGATGCCTGCTGAGAGAAAGGATGAATGTGAACCAGTGAAGCAATTGATAGTACCTAGCAAATACAGAACCAGATTGCTAGAGGTAGCCCACGATGTCCCATGTGCAGGACATCTGGGAATAAAAAAGACCAAGAGGAGATTGGTGGCACACTATTATTGGCCAAACATCTCCAAAGATGTAAAACAACATTGTCTATGTTGTGGAATATGCCAAAAGGTGGGGAAAAGTGGAGTAAAGACTAAGGCACCCTTAAAGCCCCTTCCTATAATTGGACAACCCTTTTATAGAGTGGGAATAGATTTGGTGGGCCCTTTTTCCAAACCCACAAGGCATGGCAAGAAATATCTATTGGTGGTGGTGGATTTTGCCACCAGGTACCCAGACGCAGAAGCACTAAGATCTGTAGAAGCCCCTGTAGTGGCAGAGGCTTTATTAAATTTATTTATTTATTTATTTTTAAAACTTATATACCACCCGACTAGCAATAGCTCTCTGGGCGGTGAACATAGATACAATAAAATACAATATAATACAAAAACATCAGTCTAAAATCAAATTTCACAATCTAAAAACAGCAAAGGCTAAAATCAAATTACAAACATTACAATCATTAACAAAAAATTAAAATGCCTCGGAGTAGAGAAAGGTTTTAACCTGGCGCCGAAAGGATGATAGTGTCGGCGCCAGGCGAACCTCCTCGGGGAGACTATTCCATAGTTCGGGGGCCACCACTGAGAAGGCCCTTGATCTTGTCACTGCCCTCCGGGCCTCCCTATGAGTCGGGACCCGGAGGAGGGCCTTTGTAGCAGACCGTAGTGTACGAGCTGGTTCATAGCGGGTGAGGCGTTCCGACAGATATTGAGGTCCCGCGCCGTATAAGGCTTTATAGGTTAATACCAACACTTTGAATTTGGCCCGGAAGCGTATTGGAAGCCAGTGCAAGCGGGCCAAAACAGGTGTTATATGGTCAGACCGCTTCGTTCTTGTTAGCAGTCTGGCCGCCGCATTTTGCACCAGCTGTAGCTTCCGAACCGTCTTCAGAGGTAGCCCTACGTAGAGCGCATTACAGTAATCCAAACGTGAGGTTACCAGAGCATGTACTACTGATGTAAGATCCTCCTTACTCAGGTAGGGACATAGCTGGGCTACCAATCGAAGTTGGTAGAACGCATTCCGTGCCACCGAGGCTACATGAGCCTCAAGTGACAGGGAAGAGTCTAGAACAACTCCCAGACTATGAACCTGTTCCTTTAGGGGGAGTGTAACCCCATCCAGGACAGGATATGTATCCACCATCTGATTGGAAAAACCATCCACCAACAGCATCTCAGTCTTATCAGGATTGAGTCTCAGTTTGTTAGTTCTCATCCAGTCCATTGTCGTGTCCAGGCAACGGTTCAGCACATTGACCGCCTCACCTGAGGAAGATGAAAAGGAGAAGTAGAGCTGCGTGTCATCAGCGTACTGGTGACAACGCACTCCAAAACTCCCAATGACCGCACCCAACGGCTTTATATAGATGTTAAAAAGCATGGGAGACAAAACCGAACCCTGCGGGACCCCACATTGGAGTACCCACGGTGTCGAGCAATGTTCCCCAAGCACTATCTTCTGGAGACGGCCTGCCAAGTAGGAGCGGAACCACTGCCACGCAGTGCCTCCAACTCCCAACTCCGCAAGCCTCTCCAGAAGGATACCATGGTCGATGGTATCAAAAGCCGCTGAGAGATCAAGGAGAATCAACAGAGTTACACTCCCTCTGTCTCTCTCCCGACATAGATCATCAAACAGGGCGACCAAGGTCGTCTCAGTGCCGAAACCGGGCCTGAAACCCGATTGAAATGGATCTAGATAATCAGTTTCATCCAATAGCGCCTGGAGCTGGTCAGTAACCACTCGTTCCAAGATCTTGCCGAGATATGGAACATTTGCCACTGGTCTGTAGCTGCTGAAATCCTCTGGGTCCAGGGAAGGCTTTTTCAGGAGTGGTCTCACTGCTGCCTCCTTCAGATAGCCAGGGACCACTCCCTCTCGCAAGGAGGCATTTATCACTTCCCTGGCCCAGCCAACTGTTCCCTCCATGCCAGTTTTTATTAGCCAAGAGGGGCAAGGATCTAGTACCAAAGTGGTTGCATGTACCTGTCCAAGCACCTTGTCCACGTCCTCGAACTGAACCGATTTTAAAGATTAAAAATCTTTATGAGGCTGGGTTTCCCTCATGAAGTGCTGACAGATCAAGGCAGTGTATTCATGGGAGAAGTGATGCAATGTATGTGGAAATGTTGTGGTCTAAAACAACTAAAGACCACTACTTACCATCCCGCCACTAATGGGTTAACAGAGAGATTCAATGGCGTTTTGAAGGGCATGATCAGAAGCTATGTTCAAGATCACCCACAAGACTGGGATGAACGTTTGGGATGCTTCTTATTTGCATATAGAGAAGTCCCTCAAGAGTCAACAGGCTTCTCACCCTTTGAACTCATGTTCACTAGAAAAGTGAGGGGACCTTTGGAACTATTAAAAAATTCATGGGAAGGAACCCTGGGAGAGTACAAAACATCTGTAGTAGATTTTGTATTGGAATTCCGCAATAAATTAACATCAATGATGGAGGTGGTGGAAAAGAATTTGAGTCAAGCACAGGAGAAGCAACGTTACTGGTATGACAGAACAGCCAGGGAACGTGTGTATGATGTGGGAGATATGGTTATGGCGTTCATACCCAGGAAACATGACAAATTACAGGCTAACTGGGAAGGACCATATACCATCAGAGAAAGGCTTGACACAGTGATGTATGTAATCACCACAGACCAATTAAACAAAAGCAAAGTGGTTCATGTAAATATGTTGAAGCCTTACCATACCAGGGATGTACAGGTGTTGCAAGTTACCTTATTCCCTGAGGGAAGTGGGCCTGAACTTCCAGATTTGGTACAGGAAAGCAAAGACAAAGGAGGGGTAGATCAAGTGGAATGGTCAGAGGAGGTGAAGGAGGAAGTAAAAGAAGAGATTCTGAGAGTTTTGAAAACCTATAGGAATCTCTTTAGCAACAAACCTGGCCGAACCAGTATAGTTATACATTCCATTGATACTGGAGATCATGCCCCAATCAGATCTGTTCCGTACCGTGTGAATGGGAAAGTTTTGAATGAGATCAAAAAGGAGGTGGAAGATATGCTGGAATTAGGAGTGATCAGGCAATCCATCAGTCCCTGGGCCTCAAGTATTGTTCTGGTTCCGAAAAAAGATGGAACGACAAGGTTTTGCATTGATTATCGGCTAATCAATAAAATTACTATCCCAGATGCGTATCCTATGCCTAGGGTAGACGCAATGTTAGAGTTATTGGGGGCAGCAACCATTATCTCTACACTAGATCTCTGTAAAGGATTTTGGCAAATGGAACTAGACGAGCAATCCAGAGCCAAAACTGCCTTCAGTACACCAGATGGGTTATATGAGTTTGTGACCTTACCCATGGGACTAAGGAACTCACCAAGTTCATTTCAGAGGCTAATCAATACTGTGTTGCGAGGCATGTCAGATTTTGCAGTGGCCTATATCGATGACGTAGCCATTTTTAGCAAGTCGGTGCCTGAGCATGTCCAACACCTGACAACAGTATTGGAGGCCTTAAGAAAAGCAGGCCTCACAATAAAAGCTAAGAAATGCCAGTTTGGACTAAAGGAAGTAATCTATTTAGGACATAAGGTGGGGAGTGGGAAAATCACCCCCTTATGGAGCAAGGTGGAGGCAATACAAGCATGGCCGATCCCCTTAACCAAAAAACAAGTAAGGGCATTTCTGGGTGTGGCTGGATTTTATAGGAAGTTTGTGAGAAATTTTGGGGAAATAGCAACCCCCTTGCATGAATTAACAAAGAAGAAGTGTTCTGAGCGTGTGGTATGGACGGATGAATGTCAGAAGGCTTTTGATCTACTGAAGCAAGCCTTGTGCCAAGGACCCATATTAATAGCACCAGACTATGAGAAACCATTCATCGTGGCTACAGATGCGTCGGACCTGGCGCTGGGAGTCATCTTGCTACACGAGAGAGAAGGCACCAGACATCCAGTGGCGTACCTGAGTCGCAAGCTGACGCTGAGGGAGAAAAACTATTCGTCGGTCCAGAAGGAGTGCCTAGCGGTCGTGTGGGGACTGAACAAGTTGCGCCCATACGTGTGGGGATGAAGATTCACAGTGACTACGGATCATCGGGCCTTGTTATGGTTGCAGACTATGAAAAACCATAACACTATGCTGCAGAGGTGGTCCTGGGCCCTACAGGACTATCAAGTGGACTTCCAGTTCATAAAAGGCAAGGACAATGTACTGGCCAATGGACTTTCCAGGCAAGTGGCTGGGACTGCAGTGACGTGACCAGACAGAGGAACAAAGAAAGACATTTTCCCCATAGAAACTTTTATTTGTTAACGCGACGTATAAATCCTGGAACAGGAATAATACTCTGCTGTTGTTTAAGGGGGGGAAATGTGATGTTCCTATATTAATGTATATATGGTAACTGTTGTTGTTTTAGAAGATACATGGTAAGTGGAGTGAAAGAGGAGGGGGAGTGAATGGGCAGTAGCATGCGAGATGATTGGCTGAGTGTTTAAAATGGCTGAATGTATAAAAGGAAGAGTGAGAGTGGCATCTGGGTGGGGAGAAGAGAAAGAGTGGATTGCTTGGTGGGGTTTGAGAGAGTTGTTTGCCAGGAGGGAGGTGGAGTTCGGATTAGTATTGAGTAAAACCATATGCTTATGTGCCTTAAGAAGAAATCTTGTTAATCTTGTTAGCTTTGTTATCTTTAATAAATACTTAATTTGGTTTACCAAAGGCCTGATCCTTGGCTGGGGTTTCACAGACCAGAAGGGAGGGTAAGGTAATGACCAAGGCTGAAGGGAAACTATAACAAATGGTGGCAGCGGTGAAGAGAATAACAATACCAGTATTCAGAGTCTCTGGGAATACTAGTATTAGGACGTGACTGGTGGTTGCCTAGCAGGGGGATCTGTTGAGATCTGTGCTAGAGCGGGGAGAGAAACAAATAAAAAAGGACAGTCCGCTCTGGTGGAGTCCCTGGTGGTGCCTAGTGACAGGCAGTAGCCACACGCAGGTAGGAACCTGACAGGGAGAGCCAGGGAAGGACGCCTCACACAGTTCAAGGATGTATTCCAGCCATGTAAAAGCACTTGAGGGGATGGAGCAGGGCCGAAGAGGGGGTGGAGCAGGGGCAATGAGGTGTATGGCCGGGGAGAGGCCCAAGGTTCAGACAGACAGAGAAGCCTGGAGGTTCCCTGCCTCTGATTGAAATGCTAGCACCTTGAATTGAGCCTAGAAACTGTCTGGCAAACAGTGAAGCAGACATACTACTCGTATAAGATGGTGTGTCCTCCTAACTCCTAATGGCAATCTGGCAATAGCATTCTGGACCAACAGAAGTTTTCTGGCCTGCTTCCAAGGGCAGTCCCATGTAGACTGCACTACAGTAGTCCAACCTGGCATGAATGACCATGACTCCTCCAGGAAAGGACACAGTTGGTGAGTAGTTAAAAGGCATTCCTGGCTGACTTTCTGGTTCATCAACTGCATATTTTCCTGGAAAAGTTAGTCCTGGCCATAGTCATTCATATCCTGGTCACACCTATGTGTAATTAAGTGTATGCACATATACACAATTTAGACATTAGACTTAGAGCAAATCCATATATAGCATGAGACGGGGTGGCTGGGGTATGATCCTGTTCACTCTACTAATTTTGCTGTATGCATAGATCAGGCCTTCTGTGTTGTACAGCTCTGTATAAAGTTCATCAGCCCATGCTGTGTCCAGATGTATGAGAAGATGAAACTGCATTTCCTAGCACATCTGCACTTCTGGTATGGATTCCAGAGATGATTCCTGGATTCCAGAGATGATTACATGAGTTCCAGCAACCATTCCTGTGTCATACCTGATTGGAAGGTGATCTCACTGAACATCATCCAGGTGTCAGCAAAGTAGAACTGGCATTTGATGGCATTAGCCCTGCGATGGAGTAGGGGCACAGTGACAAAGCGGGCACTGGGGTTCACATCATCTAATACCAGCACTGAGGAGATGGTGTTCGGATCCCATTCATTTGCATCAGAGCGGAAGTGGCATTGCACCTCCTTAAAAATCTTCACTCCCTTGGCAAACATATTGTTGCAGTGAACCTGTGCAGTGGAGACATGAGATGGATGAGATGGGTTCCCATCCAGAGACCATAAAATGTTGCAATTAAGATGAATGAATGAATGAATGAATATAATTTATTACGGTCGGAGACCAGCATACAATTAAGATGGCCACTTTGTTGAAAGTCCCGCTGCTGCACATTAAACAATAGTGTGAGGTGCAGAAATTTAACAGGTGAAGCTTTTCCTAGCACAGGAACAAAGAAGCTGTCTTATGCAGAGTCAGATCATTGGTCCATCTAGCTCAGCGATGTCTGACTGGCAGTGGTCCTCCAGGGTTTCAGATGGGGACACTCCCAGCCCTATCTGGGATGCCCGGGACTGAAGCTAAGACCTTCTGAATGCAAGCAGAGCCTCTACCACTGAGTTACGACCTTTTGGCATGAAGATCAGAGGTGAAGACAGATGTGACATTTTTAGAGTGAGAGAGGGCATTTGATAGAGACTTTGCTGCACACAGCTCAAGCATATTTTTTCATTCCTGGGGCAAGCTCTGTGCACCTTCCCTATGATGAAAAGCTAAAACATTTGGGGCTTCTAAATTTAGAAAAATAATGGCTAAGGGGATACATGATACAAGTTTTGAAAATGAGTAATAGTATAGTCAGAGCAATTTTCTGTCATATTAACATGGGGTCACTCATTTATTTATTGGCAGCAGATTCTAGACTTGCTTATATACTTCTGTTATCCACTGTCCTGAGGCATGACCCTTCAACTAATTTCAGTTTCTGATTTGCTTAACAGTGTCTATTTCATCTTATTGGAGCCAACTGTGTGTACCCAAGTGTATAGACATGGATCACTGGCATGTATATGTGAGTGGAATTCTGAATTCACAAGAAGCACACAGTGACCCAGAGGATGATCAACAGGCATGGATAAAAACTACTATTCTAGTCTGTATTAACAAGGATTGTTGATTTCAGCATTAAACAGCCTGGATTCTACCATTACTACTTTGGGGGTGTAGATACCTAACCTTTTAGTACTAAATAAATCAACAGACAATAGCCTGCATAACTTGTAGCCCAACAGTCACCACACTGAACATAGCCCACCAGGCCTGCCAGGTGCTTGACAACTCCCTTGTTTTTGCAGTCCCTGCCAGGCAGCAGATTTATCATGCCCCAGAAGGAGCCATCATAAATGTCTGGTGGGTTTCATTTGGCTTGGTGGATCACAAGTTGTGCAGATTTAGAATACAAAGAGCACACATACCCTTCCATTGTAAGTGTAAGTAAGGCAACCACATTAAGGTGATGCTCTTATGCACATGTATTTGGAAGTAAGCCTCGCTGAACTCAGTGTGGCTTGCTTCTACCATACACCAAATCAAGCTATAAGATGCATCTTTTAGCAATTAAATGGTTGTGCTTACAGAACTTTGTTCTGGGCTCCTGTTCTTATATATTGGATTGCCACGCCTTAGTGTTTGACTTGAAGTTTCAGAGTTCTAGTATCCTTAGGGTTCCAGGGGAAGGAGCAATATTTCAGGCCAAAATCATAGGGTGGGGTGGGGGGCATAATGCTATTTTCTTCTTGACTATTTTGCCATTTGCTCCATCTATTATGTCCATCAGGGTCCACCCTTGAGGCACTAGGCAAAACCAGCCTCTTCCACTGAGACTGCATGTGCCCCCTTGAAATGAATGAATGGGAGCAGCATTGAAACCATTGGCTTCAATCAAGCCAAGTCCTCATTGATTTAAATAGAAGAATTTTCAACAGATTTTTGCCCCATATCAATTAGTGAAAGGGAGCGCACCGTTTGGATTTTTTGCACAAAATGTCAGCCTTGTTTCTCCTCTCCTAGGGCAACTCTTCCCTGCCAACCAGAAGTGCCATGTTAGATTCCAAAATAACTGTAGCAATGTCATCCACACAGATCAAGTAGTCCTTCCCTTTTTTCCTTTCTGAAGGAAAGGGGATTTGGACTTTGGCACACATATCTAGAACACAGGTCCATTTTATTTTTTTATAATAATCATGAATCAATGTGTAGAGCCAGTGAGCTGGCCAGATCTATATGTACACCTGAGGTCTGAAACAGGGGGAGCCCCCCTATACCTTCTCAAAATGCCATTATGCAGCCAATTTAAAGGAAACATAGGAACTAGCATTGATTTTGGCAACTAACCTTCATGGTGGTGAAATTTCTGATCCGGTCAAATTCAAAGACGATTTCCACATAGCCATTGGTGGTGCTCTCATTGCGCCAGCCAACATAGTCATAACCAGGCCATACATGGTATTCATGTGTTTGGCTAAAATCATCCAGGCCTGAAACCCCATCTGTCAGTTGGCCTAGTCCTTCCGACATGCTGGGGCAGATTTTTAAAAGAGAGAGAAACACAAAAACACAATGAGTCCCAACATTTTCCTCCTGAATTTCAGCAAGATTCTCCTGGCTTAAACTGGCAGTCAAAGGATATTGATGGTGGCCTTCTTCAACACACTTAAAACTGAAGGGCTAATTCAATAGATAGATGGACTGCAGAATCTGCAGCTGGAGGAACTTAGTCAAAAGCCCAGTTTAGCCAGAGAGAGAGGGTGAATTCTCATGTTAGTTTGTGATAAAGTAAATTCCTCACATGGGATGAGATGTTAAGAGCCCCATGCACTTTAAAGCATTTCCATGTATGCATTGATAATCCACCAAACCTCATGAAGGTGTGGTTGTTTTCCGGGACATGGGGTTGCAAGAGAGAGAGTCCTAAAAGTTCCAGTTCACACATGGAAGCAATCTTGTAGTTCTCTAGAAATCAGTTACAGCAGGGGTCGTAAATGTGGTGCCCTCCAGATGTTATGGACGACACCATTTACGGCCACTGGCCATACTGGTCATCTGGAAGGCACCATGCTGACTGTCCCTGAGAGACAATGTCTTCGCTATGTCATTTCCATGTGATAACTTGTTTGTGAAATAGTTCCTATATGGAAAAATTCAAAGTTAGCAGAAATGTTTCTGCATTTCTAGAAAATGCACATGGTCTCTAGTGAAATAACTTGTGAATTTGTCCACATGGGAGCTCTTTCACGGAAGTTACCTGAGACAGGGCAGCCTACATTCTGTTGTTTATTCAAATGCCATAGTACAAGCTGATAAAACAATTAACTCTGCAAAAAGTTAGTTTGCCCCCACACAGATAATGTGATGAGTAGATATTACACAAGGAATTTATCACATGAAAAATTAGAATCAATCCTAGGTCTCTAGCTGAATTTGGAGGATGCGAACAGGGAGAGCAAACGGGAGTTTGACAAAGGAGCTGTGGCAAGGAAAAGAAAAAGGCCAAGAGGGCTGTGAAGCAGTGTACTCTGAAACAGTGTGCTCTAAAGGGCTCCATAGCAGCTTGATTGGAAGGGGTGTGGCCAGATAGCTATTGGTTGAAGGGCACGGCCTGAGAACTGCTGAGGGCAACAAGCAGCAGCTATGTGTGCCGGGACTTCCACTCTGTTTCCTGACTCCTAGCTGAGCTGAGCAGAGGGAGCTGTCTCAGCTGGTCCACAGGAGAGGAGATACAAGCAAGCTGGCTTTCAGAGAGAGAGCGAACAGGGAGAGCAAACAGGAGTTTGACAAAGGAGTTCGACAGGGGAGGTCCCTAAAAAAATAATATTTTTTTTTTTAAAAACAAACACTAATTCTCCTTGTACAGCACACCGCATACCAGTGGGACTCTCAAGATTACCCTGAAGTAGGACAGGACAAAGCACAGGCCACTCCAAAACAAGTAGTTAGAAAGAAACAAAAGGTAGAAGAGAGTATGAACAGGAAGGATATTTCAGTGGTTGTGACCTGCAAGGTGTGTGCCATGTTTGTTTCTTGCCTGAGAACAACATGGCATACACATGCAATAAGGTCAAGCTCGTGACACTGTGGGAAGAAAAAATGAGAGGCCTGGAATGGCAGGTGGCCAAACTGAGGACTATAAGAGAAGATGAGGAGTTCTTAGACAGAACGCTGGAACAACAGCAGCAAAGAGAAGTGGAGGTGGAAGAGCAACAGCATGTGGTAGCAGAAGAGGAGACTGCTTTGGAGAGGAACAACAAAGTGGAGGAAACTCTGAGGGAAAGGGTGACAGTTAGGAGCAGAAGAGCTAGAAGACACCCTTCACCAGAGGAACTATAGAAACGCTTTCAACCACTCGAGGATGAGACTGTGGTGGAAGAATTACAGGAGACCCCATGCAACAACAAGCAAGAGGCTGAAGCTCAATCAAGCAGGGGCCATGAAACCACACCCCACAACAACAAGAAGAGAAGAGTACGAGTAGTGGGACTCTCTACTGTGTGGGATTGAAACCCAAGTATGCCGAGAAGATCCGTGGACTCGCCAGGTATGCTGTCTGCCAGGAGGACAGATTAGAAATGTGACGGAAGGGTTGCCATCACTCATCAAGCCCACCGACAGGTATCCCTTTCTCCTCATCCATGTGGGAACAAATGATACTGCCAAAAGGAGCTATGAAGAAATCACATTAGACTTTGAAGCTCTAGGAAGCAAACTCAAGGACTTTGGGGCCCAGATAGTTTTTTCATCCATCCTTCCAGTACTTAGAAGAAGAGTAGAAAGGGAAAGAAAAATACTTCGTGTGAATGAGTGGCTACGAAGATGGTGTCGGAATTTCTCTCTATTGAGATGCGTAGCAGAGTTGCGTAGCGCTGCAGAATGGAGAGTATTGAGCGAGCTTAGTGTATGTGTGTTTGAATCTTTGCTAAGATTCTACCTTCCCTGCAAATTAGTCAGACAGAGACTTTAAGCTTTAAAATAAGAAACAACTACTTTATTCTGAAAGTACATGCTTGATAGGAAAGAGTTATATATCTAGCTAACTAGCTATGCTGGAGCAACGAGCCCTGGTCTCAGTACTCGCCCTCACCCTGGTTGAGAGGAGAGACAAAGAGAAGATGTCTGCTCCCCTCTTGAGAGAAAGAGAACACTGAGAGAGGCGGGAAGGAACTGGGATCAAACATCCTGTTGCTTATCAGCCTAGCAGGAAGGGGAGAGATGGCAGAGGATCAAAGGGATAGGTATAGCCTCAACCAGCAAGAGGTCTAGCTCTCTAGCTACCCTTATTAACCCCATGCAGCCTCAACCCACCAAGTTGGAGTTGAACCTCATACATTCCAACAGATGGTGCCGACATGAGAGATTTTGATTCTGGGACCATGGGCTATGCTTCCTGGAAGATGGACTGCTGGCAAGTGATGGGTCGCATCTCACAAGGACTGGGAAGAATGAGTTTGGCCACAGCATGGAAAAGTTCATCAGGAGGGCCTTAAACTGAATCCTAAGGGGGAGGTAAACTTGGTGGTAACGACTGATGAAGGCTTGTGCACAGTAACGGGAACAGAGAGATCGGCTCTAATAGGGCCCAGTAACAGCCCTCAGAAAAATGTAGTAAGGAAGCCAAGCCATAAATCACATGGTCTTCGATGTCTGTATACTAATGGGCAGAGCATGGGAAACAAGCAGGATGAACTTGAACACTTAATACAGGAGGGTAATTACGACTTGATAGGTATAACGGAAACTTGGTGGGATGACTCCCATGACTGGAATACAGCAATTGAAGGATATAACTTGTTCAAAAAGAACAGAATGAGTAAAAAGGGAAGTGGAGTTGCGCTATATATTAAAAATATATATCCTTGCATGGAAATACAGGAAGATGAGCTTGGTAGCTCCACCCAGAGTATCTTGATTAAAATTAATGGGGCAAATAATAAAAGGAATGTGGTGCTTGGAGTCTACTATCGACCACCCAATCACGGAGAAGACGAGAATGTAACTTTTGGAAAGCAAATTGCCAATGTTTCGAGGAGGCATGATGAAGTAGTAATGGGGGACTTCAATTATCGCGGTATCTGTTGGGAGACAAACTCTGCCAAACATGGCCCTATGAGGAGAGACTGAAAGAACTGGGCATGTTTAGCCTGGAGAAGAGAAGACTGAGGGGAGATATGATAGCACTCTTCAAGTACATGAAAGGTTGTCACACAGAGGAGGGCCGGGATCTCTTCTCGATCATCCCAGAGTGCAGGACAGGGTATAAAGACCTGGCTATTCAGGCAGGCATACAGGATTGCTGGGGTGGACTAGGGTTAGCTGTATAGATGGGCGGTTTTAGATTTTCATCGACTGTTGTTCTGGTTAAATGTTGTATTTTTATCCTTTTATCTTTTTATGTACGTCGCCTAGAGTGGCCGATGTCGCGGCCAGATAGGCGACTGAAAAATAAAATTTATTATTATTATTATTATAGTGGGCTCAAGTTGCACAAAGCCAGATTTCGACTGGACATCAGGAAAAACTTCCTATCTGTTAGAGCCATATGACAATGGAACCAATTACCTAGAGAGGTAGTGGGTTCTCCAACACTGGAGGCATTCAAGAGGCAGCTGGACAACCATCTGTCAGGAATGCTTTGATTTGGATCCTGCATTGAGCAGGGGGTTGGACTTGATGGCCTTATAGGCCCCTTCCAACTCTACTATTCTATGATTCTATGATGCCTGGATTTGACCTTGAATAGGTGCAAAGCTACAGAAAGAGAGACGACCAACAGAAATTTTATAGATTTTGTTTTATTACAGACATGTTTCTGAGAGCTATTTGAAGGGCCGTAACCCAGTGGTAGAGAATATGCTTTGTTATCAGAAGGTCCCAGGTTCCATTTTTGGCACCTCCAGCGAGGGGAGCCCTAACTGAAATCCTGGAGAGCCTCTCCCAGTCAGTGTTAGACAGTACTGAGCTAGGGGGACAAATGGTCTCATTCAGTATAAGCCAGCTTGCTATGTAGAAGGTCTAGGGCATTTCAGACTATGCAATATATTATTGTAAGAATGCTCCTTAGCAATGGAGTTGATCATACTGATATGGTGATAAATTAAAATATTTGTGTTCTCTCAGAAATGCAGTATCCCTTTAGCTACGGCTGATTATTTTCATATGTACTGTATATATGGTGGAATCTGATATGCAGTACAGCAACTTTCTAGCCCTCAAGGTAATAATTATAGTTAAACTTTTCCTCGTAGCATCTACAGAAAAGTTTTGTTTTCAGAGGACAGAAACTCCTTCATGAACCCCATATTTTTTTTGCAGCCCCTGCATATATTTATTCCTGCAATCTCATCAACTTTTCCCAAACTCCAACCTTGCAGTTTCAAATTGGTTTTGGGTAGGATGCACACCTCTGCCTCCACCTATAAAATACACCACAAGGAAGAAGCTGCTAGAGCGCGGAAAAAATATTAAAAATAGTTTCACTTCATAATTTTTATATTTGAAAACAGTGTTTTTCTTCTTGAGTCAACTGGATTGTCTGCTTCATTCACACTGAAATATTAACTTGGCCTAAAACTCTCCTCTCCCCCTTCTGCCTGCCATGAACCTTTCCCAGCCACATGATACTAACAAACCCACCTGTAGCCATCATAGATTGAATCATTCAGGTAAATTATGGTGCCACCAGGTAGAACTAATTGCTGACCTGCAGGAGCACTGTACGAAACCAGCCCATCTGTAAAGGGATAGAACAGGAGTTACTCTTGCTCTGTGGCTGCTAGTGAGAACATAAACCTGGAAAGAAGCCCACAAACACTCCTAGCTTGGAGGCTAGAAGCAGATCCCCCTGGATGGGAAGAAAGACTGGCTGAGATAGAGGCTGCTTCCAGCATGCTATACTTTTGCAAGTGTGATCAATCACATACTGGCAAATTCACGTTGTGTGCTTATTTATTTTAAATAATTTATATATCACTTATAAATTATTGGTGACATCATAGGGAGGCAGTCAATTAGCATTACCCAGAATTAGCTTCTGCTTCAAACCTTGGAAACCCTTTTTGCTCCTAGAGCTCAACTTTGAACAGGAAAGATACATTTGGACTGGACGCTTCCAGAGCAGCCTCACTGCTCTAAACATATATCTGCCTTCAGTGTAGATTACTCTAAAGAGTCAATGAACTGCTGTGCTTACCAAGCCAGGCACAACCATAGAGCTCCACCCTGAGGCAGACATTTGTGGAATGGTCAGTCACTGGAATAAAGCGTATGAATCGACCAATGATGGGTGGCTCCAAGTCCTTGAGGACAATATCATATGGGTTGGTGTTTCCATCAAGCACCTGAAGGAGAAAAGGACGTTTAATGATCAAGGAGGAGGCTGATGGACAACAAATACACAGAGAAGAGCTGCAGCCATAGTAATTATACTAGGGTTTTCCTTAAAATTAGGGTAGTTACATGATGGCGCCCTCTGACTGCTGAGCATTAAGACTTTTCTATTTAGATCAACTCAGTTCCACGATAAGTTTAATCAAGTTTTTAAACTGGTTACAAATTGCTTTCTACTATCTTGGCTTCTCCTACTCCCAGAGAATATGCGAAATTTATGTGTTTGTTTATTTAGAAAATATCAAAATTGCATGTTCATCCAAATCTTGGATTCCCAGATGGTGTATGTACATCTACGTCAAATATCAATTCAACTGAAATATTGTCAGAGTGCAGGGAATTCTTTGGTCCTTGACTTAGTTCTGAGGGTCAAAATATATAACAAAATATATATCAATATATATATATTAACTTGTGGTTAATCTCTTGAAATTTGTTTTTTCCCCTAAATGCAGCTGTAGGGAAGAGGGCTGCTGAAGACAGCAGCATGGGGACACTTAACCCCTGCCCCCATTCCATTTTCTCAATCTAGCTCACCCTTGCTATATGCTCATGCCTGTAGCTTTTCCACTGCGCAGCACATAGTAGCTGCAGGGGGCAATTTAGATCAGGAAAATGATGCAGGCGAAAAGGGAAAGTACTTTCCCAATGAGTGCAGTAGCCCTTCTGTGAAGGAAGGAAGGAAGGAAGGAAGGAAGGAAGGAAGGAAGGAAGGAAGGAAGGAAGGAAGGAAGGAAATCAATCACGGATGTTCCAGTGCAACATGTGGGACATCTTTAAATTTGTAAACATGCCGCCAGCCACAGGAGGCACAGATGTTAATGTTGGTGTGAAAACTGGAGCTTTTTTGCTCTCAGCCCATAATGAATGCCAATGACATCCACAATAGTGATCAATGGGGAGCTTCAAGGCTTTTTTCAGAGCAGGAACAATGATATCATCTGCTTAAGCGCCAGGGCAATTGGCAGGACCTCTTTCTGGCAAGCAAATGAGGCAAGAAGAAAGCTTTCACCGTTTCTTATGCAACAAATTAGCAGAGAGGAAGTCAGAGAACAACAAAAATTATTAAGCAGAAGTTGGATACTTCTTTCCTTTTCTTTGATGGGATTCTCACTTCACACTAGCAGGTTAAATGGTAACACTTCTTTCCAATATTGTTTGCAGTTCTAATTAGAAGCTAAAGGTTTGAGTCTTGTTAAAGCTTAATATGTTTGACATGTTAAATTTATATAAACATCTGTTACTGTCAGCTGATCCTTAAAAAGTGCATGTTATGCTATCTACTGGTGCTCTTTGGGGTGTTTAACTATGTATGTGTACATATGAATCAACAGAGTTGTCTATGTATTTAGACTCTCTGTGGAATCATTGTTATAAGCTCCTACACTTCAAAATTTTCTACAGCACTACTGATTGTGTTTGACGCTGGCAAGCACATTTTTTACATCTGGCAAGAACCACTACCTTTCTCCAGAACCAGGCTCCAAAGATGGGGGGCTCTCCCCAATGTCACAATGAACCTTGGAGGAAATAAAAACATAGCACAGCCTACAAAAAGGGTATGTCATAATAAATTGGCTGGATTTTTTTTATTTGCCTCAGACTCTTAATTATTAACTACAAAGAACAACATGATGATGATGATTATGAATCCCCCCCTCCCTACTGCCTTACCTGCTTTCCATGCCTGTTCCGCCAAGAGATCCAGCGGGTCCCATCCCGGCTGTAATTAATTTTGTACATTGGAGCAAACTCATTGCCGTGACCTCCTGCATGACGGCCTTGGGTCCCTACCAGGGTGATGAAGTGCAGGAGATGTAAATCAATCTCCAGGAACTCCTTGAGGTCATCTGGCTCCACAGGGATCTCAGGGCACCATGCACCATCCCCATCCTCTGAACCTAGCCTAGACAAATGCAGAACGTGGATTTGACTGCTATCATCCTCCAAGAGCTATAGTTGATTTTCATCATGGCCTTTCACTTCCCAGGGTGGCTCTCCTCATTCTTTCATTCTTTCCCTTCCCATGACACCATTACATGTCCCTGTCCCTCCCAGCTACTACCTCAGTTTCTCCATGCCCATTCAGCAAACCCAATTCACAGTGTTTCCTTCCTACTTCCACCACTTCAGCTTCAGTGCCTTCCTTACTCACCACCACAGATTCCCCACCCTGTTGAGTCCAGGGAAGGGCTTAAGAAGTAGAACTGGCTTTGCCCTTCCATGTGGCCATGGCCTCAATGATGGAATAGGGGACAAGAGCATGACAGCTGTGAGTATTACAAAGGGATATGGTGGAAGTTGGCTATGATTAGATTAGACAGATGGATAGGATAGGACAGAATTTGCATAATGTGGAGAAAGTGGATAAAGATAAAATTTTCTCCTCACAATGATAGAACTCAGGGGAAACAACATCACATTCAGTTAACAGATGGAGTTTGCTGCTACACGATGTGGTGAGAAGGCTTAAAAGGGGCTGATACAAATTCATGGAGGATGGTCATCAGTTGTTTTTTGACCATGATAACTCAATAGAACCTCCAGGTTCAGAGATAGCATACCTCTGAATATAAAATGCTGGGAATAAACAACAGGGTAAGGCTGACATCTTCCTGGCCTACTTGTAAACTTCTGGAGGCATCTAGTTTGCAACGGTTAGAAACAGGATGCTGGACTTGATGGATTCTTAGTCTTATTCCAGCAAGGCTCTTTGTATGTTCTTAGTACCAGGGAAATTGATGGCCAGCAACTGATGGAATACAGAAAGCCCTATAGCAACATTTCCCAAGAGGGAGGTGCAGATAGTGTATGTTGTGGCCTAGAAAATGTATTGTCTAGTCCTAGAGTTGTGGAGGACAGATATTGTTACAACTAGGTGTGCTTCATGAGGCAGTTTGCTGCGGACTAACGGTGTCTGCCACTGAGCACTGCTGCTTAAACGAGGGAGTCCTGGTATCCTTATACTAGAGGACATTGTGAGGCCAGTGGAAGAGGCAGTAGAAGTACTGTTAACTACTCATACTGTGGAAGCATGCAGTACCCAGCATGGATTGTTAACCTCAGGGCCCACACTGACACTGCATGCTGATAGTCATGCGGTAGTTGTGTACCGACACAATGCTGAATTAAAAGCTCTCAAGTGTTTTCCACCACTTCACATGCCTCTTCTGGTGATGCTCAGCAGTGGATGTTGGTAGCTTCCAGCAAAACATCTCATAAACCATGGTTGATTAATCAGGTTTGGGGGCTGAGCCCTGACACTATGTTGGTGTCAATAGCTGACTTTGGGCACTCCTGAGGATAGATACAGGGCCAGATTCAGCTTTTGGGAGGCCCTCAGACAACTTAGCCTAGGAGGATCCATTCATTTTTAGGGTGGGGGAAGATTCAAAGCACAGCCCATGAGGGATGGAAAAGAGTGATGTAAGTGCTAGGGCTCATTCTGTTTTGGCCCGGAGCATGGGCCAGTTGGAGATAGTATGAGCTGCTTCCGACTTCTCTGGACCCAATGCCAAAAGAGAGCAGCACTGGCTTCGAGTTGATGGGCCCTTAAAGAGTCTGAATGTTGGCAACTGACCAAGCTCTGATGCCAATTCTGGATAGACAAAGGATAGTTTTATTAGCCACCAGATTGTATCATAGATGTGGAGAGCCAGAGGGTTCTCTTATGATACTAGAGGAAAATGGAAAGGGTGGATTAGTATATGCACTTCCAGGAAACCTCAGGTGTATCTGTCTGGTCCTTCTATCTGGGCTTTGTAAGATACCCCACCAACCAGGTGCATCTCACTCTTACCTTCCATACTTAGCTGCTGTGGATTCAGACCATTGGCTAGAAGCAGTAATGTCCTCATCTGGGATATGCCCACCTGACATACCCAATGGGTAGCGGCATACGGCTGCAGATAAAGAGGGAGGAAAAGAAGAGAAACATCATAACCTTATCCAGAGTTGGCCCCTTGGATATTATTTTTATTTACATTCTGCCAAATAGTGATATCAGAATAATTATATCAACAGCTTTTAAACCAAGGAAGCAAAGCACATGGATTTCCATCGATCTTGCCAATAAGCTGCAAATAAAAACAATTGTTCTATAAATCTATCTGTACCCACTCAAACCTGCTCAAAGTTAATTTTGACACAGTAGCTACATCACACATCCATTTAGGATTCTGGGGAATCAAGGATGCTGCTGCAAGGAACAGCTTCATTTGCACACAGAGTAACAATTCATAATATGTACAGAGGTCACAGTCGGGGTTAGCTGCACCTAGGCATGGGCAAATCATTTTTCCATTTCTATGTTCAGTTATCCACATTTCCTCATCAGTTTGAATTTTTTTTAAAAGAGAGCTCATGAAAATTCTATACACAATTTTGCAAGTAATTTTGCCCAAAATACACATATCTGCCAGCAGTCTTCACTAATATATGCATTTTAATGCTCACTTTCCCACAATATACACATTTTTATTCACATTGGTTGGAAAACATATCACAAAATTCAGTGCATTTTGAATTTTGAAGGACAGCTACATATTGGTTCATGCATTGTTTCAGGAAGGTTGAATTAGGTAGGTTTGCATTGAAATTGAACCAAACCGAATTTCTCTCTCATCCTTAGCAGAGCTTCACAACTGAAACGACACAATTCTTCAGGAGAGTTATCTTTTATTATTTTTATTTTAAAAAGCACTACATGAATATTTACCTGTTCATTCACTGCAAGACCTATGTTTTATCCCAAGCATGGCTGCTTGGGGTGTGTATGTGGACAGTTTTAGGTGATAAATGGCAGAAAGGGAAGGGTTAAGCACTCCCCAACCCCACACTTCTCTACTACAAATAGCCCAAGGCCATTTTGGAGTGGAGAAACAATAGCTGGGTTAATATGACCAGGGCTGGTTCTAAAGGGCGGCCAGGTGGGGAAATGGCCTGATGGCCCCTGGAGCTACGGGGGGGGGCTCAGCCGCCCCTCTGCTCCCCTTCTGTGATCCGCAGCCCCCCACCTACCTGTCTGCTGTCTTTTACCATTGCCCTTAACAAATATGGTGGCCACGGTTTCCCTAAGGTACTGAAGCCCCTGCCGCCATCTTAGTTGATGGCAGAGATGCATGTGGGTAGCACGCACACGTGCCATCAACAAAGATGGTGGTGGAGGCGTCATCCCCTTAGCGAAACTGCAGCCACCATCTTAGTTAAGGGCAATGGTAAAAGACAGCAGACAGGTAGGTGGGGGTGCTTGGGGGGCCCACACGCATGCACACACACACATGCTGGGGCCCAGGGCAAGCATATGCCCAAGGGCCCTGGCATTCCTGGAGCCGGCCCTGAATATGACACACACACAGAAGATAATGGTAACTTGGCTCTTAATCTAGAGGCACACTGAGGTTCAAATGGATTTTTACTCCCAAAGGAGTGGCAGATATCAAGTAAGGAGGATACAGAATCCAAAAACACATTCTACTGAATCCAGTCCCAACTTCCTACCAATATCCTTGAGCCCTATTCTTATTTTCCCAACTGCATTGTGTTTTTAACTGCACATGCTGATGACAAGAGATTTCTCTAGTGAATAAAATGTTGGATGTATGGATCATGCACAGTTGATTGCCCAGGATGCAGACTAGAATAGTGACAGGCTAGATCCCGTTGAAAGTAACCAGCCAGACAAGCAATAGGTTTAAGAGTCACTTTACTGACATTAAAGGTTCAGAACACTTCATCAAGCTCTCTCTCTGCTAACAAACTCCTTTTCCCCCACACTCGACCAGTGACTTCATGCCAAATATATACTGATAAAGCAGCTGCCAGGGCCTCGGTTGCTTGGCAACATGTCCTTGGGATTGGCACGAACACCTCTGACTTTCGCTCTCCTGGCCTTGTAGCTCCCTTATGGAAATTTAACTCTTAACAGAACTTTAACAGAACTTTAACAGCCAACAAGCCCCCACCTAAATTTCCATATACAGCATTTTACATTTTTCACATTATGATTTCTTTTTCATTATTTACATTTACATTTCTTGCATTCACTTATATCATTTTTCTCAACATGATACATTTTCCTGTTTACATCAACATCAGTTATATTTCATTTTATTCAGCATCACTTTTATTACAGTCATTTCTGCGTTTACATTCAATCCTCATGAAATCCATCATCCCACGTTTTCCATTCTCCAATGTTTAGACCTCTTATTGTGTTTATTCGAAATCTTTCTGGTGGAATTCCTTTGGTAGTTCTCTCTGATCTACGTACATGTACTTTTCCCTTAATTTCCTCTGTATCTTGTGTCTCCTCTGTGTCTTTATCAGAACTAGAACTAGTGGAGTCAGTTTCACTACTGCTGTCTTTTTCTTCTTGTTTTATTGGTATTGTGACAGCCTGTTCTTGTGCATTGCTAACATCAGTGTGTCCCAAATCCACGTATGTTTTCTCTTCCCAATCCTGCTCTATTGCTTGCACACTTCCGCCTTCTTTGATATTCTTGCAAAAGTTTGCCCTTGATATAATCCATGGTCAGGTTTGCATCTTGCATCGCTTCCATTGAACTCACAATTCCATCCCAACTTGAATCCAGAGACGATAACACAATATACACACGCTGCATTTGAGAATGTTCCACTTCACGTTCTGCCAGTTCAGCAAATAGTTTATTCATCTCTAATAAATGCTCTGCCATCGTTGTATTTCCAGATAAGCGCATTTGATACAATCTTCTCGCTAGATATATTTTACTACTAGCAGTCTTTTTCACATGAATATTTTTCAAAGTTTCCCAAGTTAACTTAGCCGTTGCTGCATCACGCACGTGCAGTAATTGAGAATCATCAATAGCAAGAACAATTAACGCCTTTGCCCTTTCATCCAGCCTTCTCCAATCTGCTGGAATTGGCACCACGGCGGGTGGGTCTTCTGTGACGAAATGCCAAACGTCTTCTTTCACTAGAAACGCCTGCATTCTCTGTTTCCAACTAGCATAGTTTTTCTGTGTCAGTCTTTCAAGAGGCAGCCCAGCAGATAATGACACCGACATACTTTCACTTTCGCGCCTCTCTGCCTTTGTAATCAGAGCTTCTCACCTTCGTCCTACTGTCAGTTTTTCCCACGTCTCTCTCACAGCTTTCAGCTTTCGGTTTAGCCACTATTGCTTTCCTCTCGCCTGTCCTCTCTGCTCCTATTTTCTGGCTTTTCTCTCAGGAACAAAACATCAGGAACTTGTCACAGGAACCATTAAAGTCTTGTCATCGGAACCATCCTCTGCTACCACTTGTTGGATGTATGGATCGTGCACAGTTGATTACCCAGGATGCAGACTAGAATAGTGACAGGCTAGATCCCGTTGAAAGTAACCAGCCAGACAAGCAATAGGTTTAAGAGTCACTTTACTGACATTAAAGGTTCAGAACACTTCATCAAGCTCTCTCTCTGCTAACAAACTCCTTTTCCCCCACACTTGACCGGTGACTTCATGCCAAATATATACTGATAAGGCAGCTGCCAGGGCCTTGGTTGCTTGGCAACATGTCCTTGGGATTGGCATGAACACCTCTGACTTTCGCTCTCCTGGCCTTGTAGCTCCCTTATGGAAATTTAACTCTTAACAGAACTTTAACAGAACTTTAACAGCCAACATAAAATATGTTATGAGCACATGAACCCCCTTATACAGGATTAAACCTTTGGACCATCTAGCTTTGTATTGTCTATTCTGGGGGCCACAGATCTGCAGGCTCAGATGTGCTACCCAGGTACCATTAACTGGAGATTGGACCTATGCCTTTCTGCGTACAAAGCTTGTGCTCTGCCATGGAGTGACGGACCCTCCTATGATTCATTGACAATAGACAGAGGAAAATAATTGTGGGGATATAAGGAATATTTACTGCCATAAATTACCATATCACAAACTGGCCACTGATTTGGAATCCAGAAGTTATGAGGAGGATCCAGCTTTGATTTACAAATTAAGTTTTGCATAATGGGCATGTGATATACACAAAATATGTTGCTTTTACAAAATGCTTTTTATTTTTGGCTTTGTGCAGATTGCTTGCTTTTATAAAATATTGTTTGCTTTTTGCAAAATGCTTTAAAATGTAGTTAAAAGTTGCTAGAAAAAGAATTTCATAAGAACGCAGTTAAGTAGGACAGACATATAAGGGGATTTTTGCTTGAAGTAAGAAACTAGGTGGCAAGCTAAAATAAGACCAGCAGCAGGAAACAGGTGCAGCTTAGACAGTTTGTGGTTAGGTTCTGCTACGCTTGACTAACATAGAACATGGAAGGGGATTTTTTGCTTGACAAACATAGAAGGGGATTTTTCTTTGATTAACATAAGGGAGGAGGGAGATTAAGAGGGAGGAAATATACCAAAAATGGATAAAAGTAAATAGGAGTATGGGGGAGCTAAAATATGGGGAATGGAAGATGTCAACAGGGGCGGGACTTCATGTGACATGAATAGGCGGCACGGATAGGTTGTAAACCCTGGAGTACTCGACCAATGAGGAAACAGGGGAGGGAACCAAGCATCGGGCTAGAGGATAAAATAACTGTACCAATCTCACTTGGGTGTGCCTACCTTGTGGTGGACACCCGGTCTTGCAAGAACGTATAATAAAGCTTTTTTTTATGCTGCTTCACTGATGGTCTTGTGGTGAGTTTCTCTTAAGAACCTTTGTTTCTAACAGGCATAACTTATTCCATTTGCAGTGAATCACCCATTATTAGGTTTTCTGGATTGTCAAATCTGGTTTTTTAACAATCGTACCTATGATATAGCAATTATGTAATTAGAATCCGCAGAGGAGGAGCTTTCTACAGACTAGAGAAACCAAATTGTTGAACAAATAGTTTCTCAGCCTGAAACAACTGCCACTGAAATGGTGGCAATAACAGTCTGGCCCTAGCTTTGCAACTTTAGAGGCCTCTTGGCAAGTTCCAGATCCATTGCATGCACAACTCTTGTGTTGCTTTCTTTTCCAAAACACTGGCTGCAGCCAAGCCCAGTCTTATGTCACAAGTTCTTCCACTTAAACAGACTGGATAGAATAAACTTAACATCTTTTTCCAACTTCTGTGTAGTGAATGTCTCAAAACATATCACAACAACGAGCAGTTTCCACGAGAAGGCAACAGATACAGCAGCTGGACAAAACTTTCTTCTGGAAGGAATGCTTTTTTTCTTTTCCTTTTTACCATGCATGTGGTGTGAGGAATGGCAATGCTATGTGTGAACAGCTGACTTGGCTGCTGTCTTGGCTATATTGATTAAGAAAACTTTCAGACAGTCAAGTGCTGGACTTATTCCCCAGAGGAAAGTCATTGTAAAAGCTACTCCAAAAATTAAGGTGTCATTCACACATACATTCGACTTTCCTAGTGTATTTGTTTTAAATTGGCCCTGCTCTTGTGCCTTTAACAGCAGACTGATACATATAACAATCTCTCCGATAGAGCAGATGTTCTTTTTCTTTTAAAAAACCTGCTTTTTAAAGATTTTCTACAAACTTTTCATAGAGCCATTAGTAAACAGAAATGCCATTTGGTTACAGAGCAGGATAAACTAGCAACATATACCTAATAAGCAATGCTTGGAGAACCAAGAAGATGAGCTGCAAATATTTAACAATGATTTTTATTGCTGGGATCTCTGTCTGTTACATAATCTCATAAAACAAAAATAGTCTGTTTCAGGGTTGTTGTTTTTACAAAGATTATTGTGGGCATCAACAAAAAATTTAAAAGTCTCCTCTAAAAATATCTGAGATTGGATCCTGGAGAAGAAGTAGCATGCTCTGAATCAGGGCCGGCTCCAGGCATGCAGGGGCCCTTGGGCATCAGCTTGCCCTGGCCGCCTGGTGGGTGGGCACGTGGGCGCACGCACGCACGCACGCATATGCACATGCCCCCGCGCTCCCCCCCATGGCTCCCCTATCTGTCTAGTCTTTACCATTGCCCTTAATGAAGATGGCAGCCACGGTTTCCCTAAGGGGAATGAAGCCTCCGCCACCATCTTTGTTGATGGCACACGTGCGTGCTACGTGCACACATCTCTGCCATCAACTAAGATGGCGGCAGCGGCTTCAGTACCTTAGGGAAGCTGCGGCCTCCATCTTCATTAAGGGCAATGCTAAAAAGCCATCTGACAGGTAAGTGGGGGGCATGGGGGGCACGGATCATGGAAGGGGAGCCGAGGGCCCCTCAGGGGCCCCTCAGGGCTCCTGTAGCTCCGGGGCCCTCAGGCCAGTGCCCAACCTGGCTGCCCTTTAGAACTGGCCCTGCTCTGAATACCAGTCCCTGGAAGCAATAACAGAGTGCTGTTCCACTCATGACCAGCTTGTGGGCTTCCCACAGACATCTGGTTGGCTACCAGGGAAAACAGGATGCTGGACTAGACTGGGCAGGCCTTTGGTCTGATCCTATAGCCTCTTTTTATGTTCTTACGGGAGAAATTTAAGTTGCAAGGAAATTTTGTTCATCACCCTAATCTCCCAAATTTGATCAAATAGGAGGTGTTTTTACCCATTTTCACCATGAGCGTATCTGGAACTTTGCAGCAGGATCAGCTCTCTTATCATAGAGTAGGTCATGGTCCAAAGAAGCTTATAAAAACAAAACTGCCACTGGTATGATAGGAACAAGATAGGGACCTTATGCACAGGAGGATGCAAACCTGCAGATATTAAGACAAGTCCGGAGATAATAAAGTGAGCCAACATTATTACCATACTAACTCCAGCATAAATTAGAATATTGTTTTTCTAATGTTTCTAATCTATTGAAGTTTAGCTGGTGAATAATGCTACCTGTAAAAGGTTTTAAATGTGAAATCCTTAATATTAGGAAAAGAGAATGTAAACAGCATCGATGACCACATACAAGCCATATTTGAGAGTCAAAGGGCTCATCTGCACAGTGGTTTACTATCCGGGTTGTTGTTGTTGTTGTTTAAATGGAACCTACTGCAGCTGGTAGAACAAGCTGAGCATGTTTGATTGCCAAGTAACCAAAGGGAGTGGAAATGTTAAATTAGAGGGCATGGTCATTAGGAAACTGCGTGATTGATCCTTTCCCTCAGTGTGAATAAAAAGCGCCATGTTTGTAGCTGGCATTGAACCCTTACTGTGGATGGTACAAATAGAAACCAGAGGTAAAAACACCATCTTTTGTACGACGTAATGCTTCCGTATGGATAAGCCCAAAGTGAAGGTGGGCCCATTTCTTCACATATGGGTATCGCCAGCCTGTGAATAAAATCCTAACATTTTGTAGGGATTAGAAGCAGAACCTTTTTTATTGTTTTAAATTGTTTTAGAAAACTTAACATACATCTTAACATGCCATTATAGAAAAAAACACAGTTTTCAGATGGTAACAAAAGAAATTCACAACTTAGTAAGTATTAGAGGACTTAGACATACATGCAATAACAACAAAGCATATAAGAGTTTACAAAACTGTATTATTTCCCTTTTTATTTTCCTTTTAGAGTAGTGTATTTGTCATTTATACCATTATTTAGTTTCTAAAGTGCTTTAGCATTTTTACTCTCATGAGAGACCTCCGATGCTTCTGCTCACTATCAATCCGGTTTTGCAGAGACAGAACTGAGGCGAAAAGATAAAAATCCCAAGATTACACAGTAAATCTGCGGGGGAGAGGAGATTTAAATTCTGTATCTTCTAGAGATTTAAATTCTGTATCTTCTAATTCTGTATCAAATCCTTTCCTCACTGGCTCTCACTGGCTTTCCGGTATAAAAGTTAGTTACCTCCCTCCTACACCCACATTTGACTGCAAAGGAAAGTTATCAGAGTCCTGTAAACATAATTTGAAGTGCATTCCCATAAGCACTTTTAGTCAATGATTCCTCACTGGAACTACCACTAGTAGCATACCTACCAACATGCTTGCAGTCTAGAAATAGTAATAATATTTGGTATTTCTACAGCACTTACTAAAATCACTTATACATTATTTACAATAACTCTATAAGGTATGACAGTATTATTACCCCAAATTGTATATGGGAGGGGATTAGGGAGAGGCTGAGAGTGTATTGCTTTCATAGCAGAGGCAAGATGTGGACCAGAGAACTTCCTGACTTGTAGACACTACAGTAACACTGAGTGGTTAGGTATTAAGTGCAATGTACTTGATACAACATGAAGATCAAGAGGACTGAGCACTGATGGGACGATTCAACAGAGCACTTCTGCAAACTCACTTCCCAGCACATTATTCCCAGTTTGGAAATGGAAACCTACCAGTGTCTACAATGTGTCTACTTTTTATTTGCAAGAGCAGTCAAAGAGCTTCAGCAGGCCCTGCGCAGCTACCTGAGCATTATTTTCTCATGCTTAGCTGCCAAGAAAGCTTCTCAAAGAGCTGCTTGTTCCACACTGTTTACTGTCTGACTGCAATCCTAGCCATAAGCCTTTTGCAAATACATATACAGATACAAACAATATATTAAGAGTATGTCAAAAATATATTAAAACAGAAAAAACAGGATACGCCTATAAAACTGTTACCCTTGGATAAAAAGCTCCCTCAATTTTCGTGCGGCCATCGCAAAATTTGCGACCGCGAGGGAAACTGATCTGGAGTAGTCCGATAGAAGTATAACCTTAACCTCGTCGGAGTAAGATGCTATTGGTTCTAAAAGTGTTTTTAAGAATTTTTTTCTAGGTTGTTCGTAGAGAGGACAGCGTAGTAAATAGTGATCAATTTCGTCTACAGCAGTGCAGCCGTATGAACATTGGCGTAAAGCCAGAGGAATGCCTTTATACCTGCCATCTAGAAAGGCCGAGGGCATAGCTTGGAATCGGAGAGCTGTAAAAGCTCTTCTGATTTTAACTCTGTCTAGAGTATCAAGATAATTGGACATAAAGTGATTTAGTTTAAAGCGTGGATACCAACGAGAGTAGGGGGCCCTCATGATATTAGCTCGATCTTGGCTAGCATCGTTCTCGAAAATTAAGTTACGAAGGGCTAATCTATTTAAATTCAGCACATCGGGCTGAGAGAGATCGTATTTTGCCAGTAACTTCAGACATTCGGAGGCCCAACTCCCAATTTGCATTTGTTCCAACCAGCATTGTTTCACCAAAGCTGAATCCTCCATTTTAAGGATTCTCTGCCAATATCTTAAATTGGCCAGATCAATACAAGCTGCAATCGATGGTAGTCCCATTTCAGCTCTTAAATGAGCTGCTGGCGTCCCCATTGGTAAACCTAATACTAGTCTCATAAATGCATTTTGAGTTGACTCTAGTTGGCTACCAGCTGAGAGGCCCCACAATTCTGAACCATACAAGAGCTTTGGTATTATTTTGGATTTGAGTATTTTAACCATAGGGAGAACTAATTGGCCTCCCTGCGAAAAATAAAACCTTCTGGTCAGGCCTAGGATTTGAGTTCCGGCTAGTGACATGGCTTTAATTTGCGCTGCCCAGGAGAGGAATACAGCCTATACATCTTCAACAGTGGACCAGGAATGAGGAACCTATGGTCCTCCAGACACTGGATTCCAACTCCCATCAGCCCCAGCCAGCATGGCCAACAGTTAGGGATGATGGAAGCTGTAGTCCAACAACATCTGGAAAGCCACAGGTTCCCTATCTTTGCAATAGACTTTGGAATCACCAAATGAAACTGATTGGCAGTAGATTCAGGACATGAAAAAAGAAACTTCTTCACTCACAGAATAATTAACAGGGTGAAATTAGCTGCCAGTGACTTAAATGGGCTTAAAGAAGGACTATACAAATGCATGGTCCTCCAATAACTATTGCGTACGATAGCTAAATGGAACTTCCAGATTCAGAGGAAGGAAGTGTACCTCTCAGAATCAGATGTTATTTGTTGTCTTTGTGCTCTGCTTCTGAGCTTCCTGGAAACATCAGGCCAACCACTGTTCAAACCAGATGTTAGATTTGATTGGCTTTGTGTCTGATCTAGCAGGAATCTTCTTTTTTTGGTTATTAGGCAACCATAAACATGTTCGCAAACTTGTTAACTCTTATATGACATGAGAGCAAGCCTCTTTATGGAGGTCTGAGGACAAGTCGCTTAAAATCCTTCCATGGCATTGTTAGCTGTGGTAAACCCAATTTAGTGTCTGGTAATCTTAACTTCAAAATGTACACTGCATGACCACTAATAACTATATTTGTAATGCAATCCTATGCATGTCTACTCAGAAGTAGGTCCTATTAAATTCGATTTACTCCCAGTTGGGCTACATCTCCTAGTTTGTGGACCTGACAGCAAGAAGCAGCACTTTTATCCTTTACCTGGATTGACCTGAGCTTTCACAGCACTTGGAATATTCAGCAGGATCAGCAGAGCTATCATGGTTCGGGGAGGAGCACGCATCTTCTTCAGTTTTGTACCTACAGCAGACAAAAGAAGAAACGAGAACACACAGAGTGCATAATTAAGACTGCAGTCTTATGCTGACTTCCCTGGGAATAAGCCCCATTGAACACAGAGTCTTCATTCTTCTGAGTAAACATGCAGAGGACTTTAACTGTGCTCACAGTCTTTTTTTTGTGTGTGTGCCCCCTTGGTAAGAGAATTAAAATCCAACTTCACCTGTGTCTTATAGGCTGTATGGCAAAAGAATAGCGCATTCAATGATCAAGCGTTTACCAAGATGCTGCTTTCCTATCTCTAGCCAGAGCAGAGGCAGAATACCTCTTCCAACACATTGCTTTTCCAAGGGTTGCAGCATGACAGAATACACATAAGCAAAGGCTGACTGTCAGAAATCATTGAGTAACGGAATTTTTCAGGAGACAGAAGGTGGAGTCAGCAAAAAGGTATATAGTTGTGGGGGATGGAGTGATCTTTTGTTGTATTCACAACACCTGTTTTATTTTTGTTTTGTCCAACATCTTTGGAGACACACTGAAGAGAAGAAGAACATGGAGATGGCTAACTAGGCCTTTTCAAGCCTCCACCTGCAAAGAGATATCTGAAAAGAAACTAACCTCAACTTTCAGATTACTCAGGCCTACTTCTTGAACCATCTATGAAATATATCTAGCCTGCCTCCCCTCTTTGCTGGAGGGGTTGCACAGATAAAGACTCTTTTACCCATATGTGGTGGATCTGTAGTGAAGTTATTACATTCTGGGACTCAGTGTTTTCAGAAATGGAAAAGATGACAAATTATATATATAAGACAGTTTTGAAAGCAACAAACAGAACTTCACTCAAGCTTGCTCTGGATCCCTAGAAGGATTCCGTTAATCACCTAAAATATATATATAAACGTAATTGTGATTAACCAAACAGAGGTTTTTATTATATTAACAAAACGTTTCAGCTTCCGCCTTCATCAGCTGCCAACATACAAATGCTGTTACCAAGGTGGCAGTTATAGAGCTTTGAGGATGGAATGCTCAGAGGGGCTTCCTTTGCAGAAGCTATGTAGTGGTGGTACTGTCCTCCAGGTTCAGGCCATGTGGTGCCAATGTGTCCAGAGAGTAAAATATATATACCAAATTGGCTCTACTAAATTTGTTTCTGAATGAAAATTTGGCCCTAAAGGATAAGCAGTTAATTAGTTTTATGTTAGCCTGGTCTCTTATTGCTTGGTTTTTGAAGTTCTTGAAGGGCATCTCTATCTTCTTGTGGTACAATAAAATTTGAGAGCACTAATAGAAAAATTGACACAAAAGATAAAGATTGCAAAAGGGAGAATACAAAAGGAGACATTTGTTGCAGAATGGTAGAGTTTATTTCCTACAATAATGAGGCAGATAGCAATATAAAGGTTCCCAAGGTTTTCTGCAATCTATGGATTTTGTAAAGCTGAATAATTCTTTTTTGTATTGTATCTTTTTTTTGTATCTAGGTGCAGAAAAAATGTTTTTTGATATACTTTTGTTGATTCTCAGTATGCAATCAAAATATTCTCAATTTCTAGTTTTTGTACCCACTGTTTCAGTTGTTTTGTTACATCTAAAAATAAATTATTTTTTTAAAAATGAAATATATCTTGCTTAGGGAAGTTTGGTTTAGTCTGATTTATTCTCTTTAGTTCATGGGTTATAAAATACAACCATTTTGCTTGTTTTGTAGCTTTAATATGAACATAAACTTAGTAAACCTTTATTATTATTTTATTATAAAATAAGCTTGCATGATTTGATTTTTCTTGAACTCTGTTAATGTGCCACACCAAGTTCTTATGCTACTGTACAGTGACTAGAGAGAGGAGACAACCCTTTCTATGCTGAAATCATTTCAGCAATGAGAAGGAATAGGAACATAGGAAGCTGCCTAGAGCACTGAATGAATGAATGAATGAAACTTTATTTTTACCCCGCCCTTTTTCCAAACTGGAACTCAGGGCGGCTTACAAATAAAACTACATGTAGTTAAAAACATAGAAAAACATACAATTAAAATACAATTAAACAATGCACAACCTTAAAGGCACTTAAAAATCTAAAAACAATTTAAAATAATATAAATAATAATATAAAACAATAAAGCAAGCCTTGTAAAGTCCATCCAGCTCAGTGCTGCTTACACTCACTGGCAGTGGCTCTCCAGGATTTCAGGCAGGTGACATTACCAGCCCTATATTGAGATGCCAAGGATTGAACCTGAGATCTGTTGCATGTAAAGCGGATGCTTTAGCATTGAGCTATTGCCATTCCCAAGAGTGTGAACTTCTGGCTCATAATCAGATTTGAAAGTTATGCTGGAATAAGCAACAGTCTTTAATTAATAGCCACTGTGCTAAGAGAAACAGCCACTAAAGAGTTAATGTATTTAGGCCCAGGGAGCTGGGCAGCCTTCTTGAGTTGTGGATTTAGTTTGTCTTTCCACTTTGCTTCTTTACTTCTGCTGTAACAAATAATAGCTGATGTTGTTCAGTAAAAGATTCAGTTCAAACTTTACAGACATGTCTGTCTCTTCCTTGGAGTAACATAAAGAACATACTCTGCAACAAGTCATCCTACAGGGAGAAATCTACAGACAAGATTAAATGTGCAAGGCATGTCTTATGCTCCCCTCTAACCAGTTTTGTTGAATAGTAGGGGAACTAGGAAGTGAAGAGAGGAAAATCCTACTACCTGAATTGTTTTGAATTGAGATTTCAACTTGCCTGTAATACAGATGAAACGATTTAGAAGGATATCATAGTTATGAGAGTCATTGAGAAGTCCAGCCAAACCAACAGGTATATAATCCCTGTCATGTTCCTGGCATAGGTCATTCATCAGAGTGACCAAGGCTGTTTTTGTCCTAAAACTGGGCCTGAAGATGGATTGGATTTAGATCAGCCTTCCACAGTCTGTTCCCCTCCAGATATTTCCGACTGTCACTCTCTTCAGCCTTAGTCAGGATGGCCATATCATCCAGAAAAACCTTGACCATTATTTTCCCGGGCTCTTAAGGTTTTAAGTCCTGGCTCTTTTAGGATAAACTGCTTGCTTACACTGTATAGGATTGCACTGCCAATCTGCTGCTTTTATCAGCTGGGTTCTTGCTTATTTTGTCTGGAAGTGTTTAGATTTAATTGTATTATTTTACTTTGAACAGCCCTGGCAGTCATTGGTTGAAGGGAAGTAAACAATGTTTATAAATAAATAATTAAAAATGAATGTGTCAAAGTTGGACCATACACACAAAGCTAGAGCTTTCTTCCTTATGCACATGAGGCATATGTGATTTCCCTATTTGCATATTACTATGTATCCTCTATTTATTTATTTATTTTTATTTATTTATTAAATTTATATACCGCCCGACTAGCAATAGCTCTCTGGGCGGTGAACATAAAATAGCATAAAAATACAATGAATAACAAAATAATACTAAAATACAATCATCAATCCAATACAATAAACATTTTAAAAAGTAAATCAGTGTAACTTAAAATGCTTCAGAGAATAGGAAGGTTTTGACCTGGCGCCGGAAGGAGAGCAGAGTCGGCGCCAGGCGTACTTCCTCGGGGAGACTGTTCCATAGTTCCATTTATGGAACAGCTCTGTTGTACATTTAGTGGGATATATACCAAGTTTAAACAGAGGTAGCCTGGTGATTCAGGCTTTGGTAATTTCCTATTTGGATTACTGCTCTGCATTGTTAATGTGGCCATATTTGAAAATGGTCCAGAAATTTCCAAAAAAGAGCTGCACGGTTAGGACAGGGGGGTTGAAAATATTGTGCCATTATGTTCCACAAAGAAGCTTCCATTTTATTTCTAACCAAAATGTTATTTGTACATAAAGGTTGCCACCTTTTTCCTGCTCTTGCTCCTTTAACATTAAAGTCTAATTCACTGAAATTTAACAGATGAAGCATTTCCTGCTATGCAGATGCTTCATCTGATAAATGACAATGCATCAGGTTACTCTTCAAAGTACAACAAAATGAGAATCTGAAAAAGGAACTGGAAGGAGAAGCAAAAAACAATGGGATAGACAACATTCAGAGGTGTTGCCTCTTCTATTTCTTATGCTATCATAAGAAACAGAACAGGCAGGCAGCACATCTGAAGGGTCTGAAATGCATTGGATCAATAAACCTCTTTCTTCTTGTCCCCATTCTTTTTTGCTTCTGCTTCCAGTTATTGTTAAAAGCACAGGAACCAGTCTAAAAAGGCTGGCAGCCTCATTTGTAAATGTAGCCTGTGGCAGGCTTAGCTGTAATAAAACTGTCAAAATCCTATTTCTGGCATATTTAATAGAGAGCGCAAGTTATTTTAAAATTCATTTAGAATATTTATAATAGTCATACTATGAGGCAAGAATAGAGATAGAATTCAATAAGATCCCACCCCACACCCCACTTTCAGTTTGGGATAGTTAGCTATAATGGCTCATTGATGAGGGAATGGCACTTTGTACATGCTCAAATGCACAATTTCCTTAATCTGTATGTCTGCCTGTGCAGAAAGAAAGAGTTCCAGGTTATGCAGGACACATCAGGCTCAGATTTACAGGGCATAGTACCACTGGTTTGTGAAAACGATTTTGGAACTAGGCCTCAGTGAGTCTCTGATTAAACTGAACCCTGCTTTACTGAAGGGTTCAGCAATACAGTCAAACCTGATGAATATCCTCTATTCCCCTACATGGAGAAGTAGCTTCTGTGATACCTAGATTCTATCTATATCAGTGGTTCCCTTTTTTCCCCACGGACCACTTGAAAATTGCTGAGGATCTTGGCAGACTACTTAATGATTTTTCTGTGTGTTGTAACAATTGTAATGTGCTGTGCTAGATGCTGTACAATTTTTAATTGTATTTTTCAGATATGCCATGTGCCTCCTGAATGACGGTTCCAGAGCTCTGGTAGTCCACAGACCACAGTTTGGAAACCCCTGCTCTATACTATCAACATATCTTTGTGGGGGAATGGAAGCAAAGATGCTACCAGAGGTTAGAAAAAGATCCTTTTAAAACCTATTAGGTCTGTCAACCGACTATAGACGTTTTACAGAGCAATCTTACGCATGTTAATCAGAAGTAAGTGTACAGGATTGCAGTCTTAGTTTATTACTAATTTATTGCTTAACTTTAAATAACAACATTTGCAACAATGGCTTTTTGAGAGATGGAAGGAAGTGTGATAATTCACAATTTAATGAACAAAACCTATCACTCACTGTTGAAAGAAAAGGGCATCTTCAACATTTCCTCCTTCATTGCATCTTCCATCAGCACCCCAGAACCAAAATAGCCCCCACAGATCAAAAATGCCTTGACCCACAGCTCCACTGATTCAAATTTAACTCCACTGATTAATCAATCAAATATTTGTCAAATCAACCAACTAACTCCCTATTATTCTTTATGGCTCCATAAATAACCTATTTCATATGGTCCAAGTTTAAACCATAACAGTGGAAACAATAAATCCTAGGGCTCAAGCTGGGGCTCTATATTGCATGGTGATTTCCTGTGATTTGTATATCAAGATTGCAGAGTTTTCTGCTTTCAGTCCGGGATAATCTGTAAGTTAGAGCATGACTCACCAGCTAAAATACACTTCACATTCCAGTCATTTGTCACACATCTTGTTTGTGCTGGAGCATGCTTTAGAAATCAAAATCATATCAAAGACTTTCCTTATTTCCTGGGCTTTTAAACTGATGTACTCACAGCTAATGGATCTGTTATTTTTTTTAAAAAAAACTCTTAAAATGGAGCAATATTCCTGCAAAAAACAAAATGAAGTCTTCTATACAGTTGACTCATATGCCTTTACCTTTCTTTGCACTCAAGATGAGACATCACAAGACCTAGTGATATTAATTCCACATGTTCATAAATCTACTATACCAGTACAGAACTGCCTAGATACCTTCCTTCAAGTGTATGAACAATCCCAAAGGACCAATAGAAACTGGGGGAAAGGGAGCATAAGGGAAAGGGGAGTGCAGGGAACAGAAACATCCACATAGGAAAGGGAGGTAGAGCGAGCTGTCTTACAGAGCCTATAGTTGCTACAGGAGACACAGAACAACGGTTTTTGTATTAATTTCCAGGCAAGTTGAAATTGGCAGTACAATTCCAGCAAATAGAGGAAAGAAAGAGCAGAACAAGCTACAGAATTCACTGTCTCAGATAAGCTGGCAGCAGGGCTACTAGCTGGTTTGTACAATCAATAAAATCAAACCAATTGATAAAAAAGTGTCTTGTTTGCTTTGGCCCTGAGCCAGCCACAGCTTCTGTGTTAGTTTCTCCAAGAGGGCAAAATGCCACACTTGATCATACCATCTGTCCAACGAAATGCCACCAAGCTGTTTCCATTCCTTTACAATAACTGTCCAGGCAGGGACCAATAACATTTGAATAAGTTATTTAGATTTGACATCTCTATTGTTGCCCATGCATAACCCAAACAGAGCACTAGTTCCAGGGCTCTTCTTCCTTCAAGTTTCTAACCATCGTGACTGTGAATCTTCCATAAGGGAGTTTATAGGCAATGCCCGCTGACGTCTCAGAAACCAGGCAGAGGCTGGTCATACTTCTTTATGCCCCATGGATCATCTTCAGGATCCCTTACAGACCCCCTTCCCTCATTGCTACTGCCTACCAATCTCCAAACTCCATATCTTTTTCTTTTATTCCTGCCCACCCCACCCCACTGTGCCCTCTGACTCTCTCCAATCTTTGTTTTTGTTTAATCCAACTCAGCCACAACTCAGAACCAGGGTGAATTATTAAAAATAAAATACCAGCAAAGCATATTGATGCACACATCCCAGCTTTCGAGCAGTGAGAGACTGAGGGAATCCAACGTTTACCCAGGGTTTGGTTTCCTTGGAATGAAGGTCCGTAGAGACTGTGGTATCTTTAGGATATATGGCTTTATTTACACATATGGGCAACTTCAGCATAGGATGGAGGGGCTCACAGCATTAACTCTTCAACAGATCTTGCTTCCCCATTAGGTTTCTAGGGGACTCCCCAATGCCATGGCTTGGGGTTCAACACACGGAGGTCAAGCCCCTTTGTGTCTTTTTAGCTGCCTTGCTCCAGACCAGACTAAAACACACAGAGGCTACCTTTTGGGCCCAAGATGGGGTGGGGGGGAGGCCTAACCTTCTTGGAAGTGCATCATCACCCAGTTGTTCCTATGGCAACACCTCTCCTCTTGACAGAGTATTTAGACATGTTAAATTTGGTACTTAACAGGTCCATCAACTTAACAAAGAAACTGGCCTGACCAGTTCAGCAGGTTTCTCTACTGCAGACCCCAAATTTCCAGTTACAGAATTACAGGCTGGGAAGGACCCAAAGACATCTCATCCATACCAATCCCCAATACTATAACAATATGTATGAAGCTGGAGGAGGGAGAAAGAGAGAAAAGGAAATGCCTCTCACACACCCCATTCCTCCCAAGCAGTATGTCAGTGAGAAAATTCCTTCCTTCTGGCCCATTTTTTATTCCAGTCTTGCAAAGACATCTTTACAAATTACTCCCCCACAAAAATGCTTACTTGCTTGCCTGAATTCCATTGTAAGTCATTTGGGGCACATCAACAGCCTGTAAAAAAGAAAAACCACTCTCATCTCATTTACAAATTCTTTCCTGCCATGCTTGCCTGAAGGCAGTTGTTTCTTGCCACAGGCAATTAGCTATTTACAAGTCTGCTTTATCCTCTCTTTATCCTAGTGTGTTTTCTATCCATTCTGAAATATCTGCATTGGTCACTTAGGCTGAATAAACACCAGTCCAAAAGAATTTTCTCAATCCAAAAGAATTCACACTTGTCAACAACCTGCTGCTTTCAATCTAGATTGATTCTAGATCCTTCCATCCACAAAGATGGGTGTGGTTACTTCATGCACATTTGAAAACCCTCCCTTTGATTATGTTATCCATACTTTTTCCTCCTACGTGTCCCAGGTGAATGAAGAAGGGTGATTACAATCTTGGTATACACCCAGTTTTCCAAGTCATTGGGCAGGTGTGGATACACACACCAATTGCCAGGACTGTTTTCAAATGGACACATTGTAGAGTAATGCAGAATCAAACTGCAATGAGCTTTTATTTTTGGAATGAAACCACTTTCTCAGGAAGTGCTTTTCAGGGGCAAAACATATACAATAGATCTAGATTGTGTGTGAACTACATAGAAAAAAATGTACTCAGTCTCCATTGATTTTAAAATAAGACATCATGTGTGTTGTTGTTGTTATGTGCCTTCAAGTCGACTACGACTTATGGCGACCCTATGAATCAGCGACCTCCAAGAGCATCTGTCATGGACCACCCTGCTCAGATCTTGTAAGCTCAGGTCTGTGGCTTCCTTTATGGAATCAATCCATCTCTTGTTTGGCTTTCCTCTTTTTCTACTCCCTTCTGTTTTTCCCAACATTATGGTCTTTTCTAGTGAATCATGTCTTCTCATGATGTGTCCAAAGTATGATAACCTCAGTTTCATCATTTTAGCTTCTAGTGACAGTTCTGGTTTAATTTGTTCTAACACCCAATTATTTGTCTTTTTCGCAGTCCATGGTATGCACAAAGCTCTCCTCCAGCACCACATTTCAAATGAGTTGATTTTTCTCTTATCCGCCTTTTTCACTGTCCAACTTTTACATTCATAAATAAAGATTGGGAATACCATGGTCTGAATGATCCTGACTTTAGTGTTCAGTGATACATCTTTGCATTTGAGGAACTTTTCTAGTTCTCTCACAGCTGCCCTATCCAGTCCTAGCCTTCTTCTGATTTCTTGACTATTGTCTCCATTCTGGTTAATGACTGTGCCGAGGTATTGATAATCCTTGACAAGTTCAATGTCCTCGTTGTCAACTTTAAAGTTACATAAATCTTCTGTTGTCATTACTTTAGTCTTTTTGACATTCAGCTGTAGTCCTGCTTTTGTGCTTTCCTCTTCACTTTCATCAGCATTCGTTTCAAATCATTACTGGTTTCTGCTAAGAGTATGGTATCGTGTGCATATCTTAAATTATTGATGCTTCTCCCTCCAATTTTCACACCTCCTTCATCTTGGTCCAATCCCACTTTCCGTATGATATGTTCTGCGTACAGATTAAACAAATAGGGTGATAAAATACACCCCTGTCTCACACCCTTTCCAATGGGGGACCAATCAGTTTCTCCATATTCTGTCCTTATAGTAGTGTTAGGTCAGGATTTGAAGCTCAGTTGCCTGCAGAACTATAATTCACTTACTTTACTTAAATTGGCTTGACATCACGGGAAACTGAACCAAAGTGGCCTTTGAATGACTTTTGATATAAAATGTCAGTTTATTTCCTGGTGACCTGACCCTTACCTACATTCCAGCGGCTCGAATAATAAAAGCCGGTTTAAGCTGGAATCTTTACTATTATGTGTTTCTTGTATCACATCTATGCCTATAACCTTGCTTATTGTTACAAATGTGCCTTGCATAGAAATGTTAAAAGTTATTCCCCTGCCCCACAGACCTTGACTTGTGAAACCCTTTGATATGCATGCCTAGTAATTTCATGTCTGTCTCCACTTGAGGGGCGCCCGGTTGCAACTGGGCCTCCTCTTAGGCCCTTCTCTTTGTCTGGTCCTACAGAGTGCTTATCTCAAGGACATGCGAAATATGCAGACATAGAGTCTAAAAGATAGTCTCAATGTTTCTACTTATGCCCTTCCCCTGTACCCCTTTACCTCCTTCTACATATCTTAAGGTTGTAATAACTAGCAATTGCTTCTTTTGTGTTTATGACGTTACCCCCCAATATTGTAAACTTCGGGGAGAAACTATATATACCCTAAGCTATCAATAAACGAGGTTCCCATGCTGGCCTGCCTTGGCTCGTGAGTATTGTGTCCCCTTTGCAAAGGAATTGTCTCGTGTTTACTTGATCTCTGATAGTGGGTTCATTTGCACTCAGCTCCGCACTTTCCCAGGTGTAAGTGAGTTGGGGTTGACAGAGATGACTCGCGTGTTGGGTTTGGACCTAACAATTGGGGGCTCATCCGGGATCCCTTGTGTGGACCCCCTTTTCGCCATTTGCACCCCTTAATTCGACAACGGGCACCACGAGAGAATTTTCTCGGTTGTTGAGGAGAGCGGATTGATTTGGCGTTACGGGGATAAAGCACAGTTGAGGAAAACTTCTATCAGACGTCAAGGGAAATAAAGGGAGTGTGCCGGTAAAGGACAGCCCTTTGGGAATAATGTGCATGTTGTGGGAAGAGGAGGAATTGCCTGTGCGTAAAAGAGGCTTGAAAAAGAAAAAGATGATAGAGCTCTGTGAGGAGGAGTGGCCGCGGATGACTGCAGTGTTGGTGTCGGGTGAACGGTGGCCGAGGGGTGGATCCTTTGAAACCGCTCCGCTATTGGGAGTACAGAGACGGATTGGGGATACCCACCCAGATCAATTGGAATTTTGGCTCCTATGGAAAATAGGATCACAAAAATGGGATAGCCTCACTCTGATGGCAGTAAGAACTCTGTCCATTGAGGAACCCCCTCCTCATTATTTTAATGACGATGCATCAGGTAAAAGAATGGTCTTAAACCGTTCTATAATACCCTCCGCTCCGGATCCGCTCTCAGCTCCCGAGAACGGAGATCCCAATCCGTAGGTTGGAACCCTTTCATCTGGAACAGATGATGAGACAGATGAAAAGGGAGGAGAGAAGGGGGCCTCAGGGGGTATGGACACGCGCAGGTGAAAAAAGGAGAAAGAAAGGAAGGCAGCAGAGGCTTCAGAGTTTCCCTTGATTGTACATGATCAGCCGTACGTGGATGGCCGAGGTGGTATCCAGCGTATGGAGGTGGTTGAGTTAAAGAGTTGGTTAGAATGGGATTTGAAAGAATGGAGCAGGATGGCTGGAACCTTTGGGGAACAGCCAAGGAGAATAAGAGAGTTGTTGGGCAGGTTGTTTGAGAGCCACAATCCGATGTACTCGGGTGTGGAACATTTGTTGAGGAGAGTGCTGACAGGCGAGGAATGTAGTAGGTTGTGGGCATTGGAGACTGCATGGGCTGCGGAGGCAGCAGCAAATAGAGCTGGGTCAGACCGAGCGCACACGGCTGCGGCTTGGGTAGCGGGAGACTGGACGCAGCCTCGCCGCGCCCAGCTGCAGACCGATAGGGATAGGATTTTGACACACTTGGAACGGATGTCACAGAAGCCCCCCAACCAAGCTAAATTTATGGCAATAAAACAAGAAGCCAGCGAACCTCCCAGAAAATTTTGGTCACGCTTGTTAGAGGGAGCACGTAGCTATACCAATTTGAACCCGGAAAACGTGCTGGATCATCCGACCCTCATTGCCAATTTTGTTCATCAAGCGCAGCCAGCAGTGAGAGATTATTTTTTGAACTTCAGACCCGGATGGGGGGGGGGGAGCTGTGACTGTGATCCTAGAAGTAGCGGATTTTGTGTGGAATAAAGACAAGGAGAAAAGCAAAAAGAGAGAAAAGAAAGCGGATTTTGAAATGCTGGCTCTTGCGATAAGAGGCCAACCACCAAGCAGAGGATACCGAGGCAGGGGGAGAGGATTTCCGAGGGGGCTGAGAGCCGGAGAGCAGAGAGGTAGAGGACAGATGAGGCAGTCGTGGCAAGGAGATAGGGCTTGTTTTCAGTGTGGAGATTACTCTCATTTTAAGAAGGACTGTCCGTGGAGGACAGGGAACGCACAATACACACCTAATAACCCTTCTTACCCAGATTTTACAGGTGCAAATGCAGAGTTTCCGCCCCCACCTCCACCTGCCATTCAACAGACACCGGCTTCATGGGACCAGTATGGCAGTCGCCAGGCAAACCAACAATGACTAAGCATGGAAAATGAGGGGTTGGGAACGGGACTAATGAATCTTATGTCTCTCGCAGGATTCTTTCTCTCTCTCTCCCTACCCAGGAACCTAGACTGTCTAAGTGTACAAGGGCAGGAAGTAACTTTCCTGGTAGACACGGGGGCCACGTATTCTTTGATAAATGTTGCCTGTAATGATTGGTTAAGTAAAGAAGTAAAAATGGTAATGGGGGTTGATGGGAACCCCACACCTATGTGCATAACTTCACCATTGCAAGTAAAGTACAAAGATAAGCTGTTTAACCATGTTTTTCTTTATTCTGCCTCATGTCCCATTTCTCTCATGGGCCGTGACATGCTATGTAAACTGGAGGCTACCTTAACCTGCACCCCTGATGGGGTGGGTTTACTGATGAGCGTATTGGGGGTTCCAGTGGGAACTTCAGTTAAACACAAACATTCAGGACACAGCCTACCAGAAGATCTTGCTGATCTACCACCGGATCTATGGGGTACGGAAGACACAGACGTGGGATTGCTGCGATCGGTAAGCCCCGTGAGAATCCAGGTAAAACCTTTCCTTCCCCCACCTAGAGTCGCTCAGTATCCGTTATCATTGGAAGCAAGAGAAGGCATACGTCCCATAATTGAAGGCTTTATTGCGAAAGGAGTCATCCAGCCGCAACGAACCCCCTGCAACACGCCTATTCTACCCATAAAAAAGCCACCAAAGAAACCCGGAGACCCAGTCCGGTGGAGATTTTGTCAAGACTTGAGAGCAGTGAACAGGTATGTGATCCCTTTGCACACGGTTGTTCCAGATCCGGTAACAATCATCAGCCAGATTCCGTGGGATGCGAAGTGGTTTACCGTTATTGATCTAAAAAATGCCTTTTTCAGCATTCCTCTCCACCCAGACTCGCAGCATTTGTTCGGGTTCGAATGGGACCAGCGCTCCTTCGTTTGGACCCGAATTCCTCAGGGATATTGCGATAGTCCCAGAGTGTTTAGCCAGTGTCTACGGGATGATCTCAAGGGGTACACCCCAGAACGGGGTTCAGTTCTTGTTTTGTACGTTGACGATATTCTGATCGCAAATGAACACCAGGGGGCGTTGCGAGATGATGGTAAGGCTTTCCTGTTATATCTGCATTCAAGGGGTCATAAAATCGACCCAAAGAAAATCCAGTGGCTGTCAGAAAGAGTTAAATATCTGGGGTTCATTTTAACGCCAGACGGGCGACAAATGGATCCTGGGCGCGTTTCTGCTATACAGAATTGCCCGCTTCCACAGACAAAAAGACAGTTGAGGGGTTTCTTGGGGCTAATTGGGTTTTGCAGACCATGGCTGCCATCTTGTGGAGAATTGAGCAAACCGCTACATGCGCTTACCGCAAATAAAGCTCCTGATCGGATACAATGGAGCCGGGACAATGAAAAGGCATTTGAATTATTGAAGCAAAGTGTAGCAACCTCTATGTCTCTGAAACCGCCGAATTACGGTAAACCATTTCATTTATTTGTGCATGAAAGATCGGGGGTCGCTAGCGGGGTCCTGACACAACTGTATGGCCCCAGTCACTTTCCAGTAGCCTTCTATTCACAACAAATTGACAATGTAGCCCGTGGGACCCCCACATGCACACGTACGCTCACAGCAGCGGCTTTACTTCTGACTAAAGTAAAGGGATTGACCCTTGGCCATTCTACTACTGTCTGGACCTCTCACGCACTCTCAGCTTTATTGCGAAAAGGCACCACACAAGTTTTTTCAGCGCAGAGACAACAACAGTTGGAAGCTGAACTGCTGGAGGATCCTAATGTGCGGTTTGAACGTTGTGGACCGTTAAACCCAGCTACCCTCCTGCCTGAACTACCTCCACCCTTTCCGGATCACGATTGCGTGCAAGTTCTGCAATCTACTTTGCAGATAAGACCTGATCTGTCTGACGAACCGTTACCAGAACCAGACATCGTTTTATTCACTGATGGCAGTTCCTATTATCAAAACGGGGTAAGGTACACGGGTTTTGCTATAACAACGCAGTGGGAAGTAGTAGAGGCAGCAGCGCTCCCGGGAAGGTGGGGAGCACAAGCAGCAGAAATTTACGCTCTGGCCAGAGCATGCCAGTTGTCGGCAGGAAAAAAGGTGACCATTTTCACAGATAGCAGGTATGCTTTTGGAGTTATTGTCATATTCATACAGGGGGTTTACAACTGATGGGGGAAAACCTATTCAACATCTGGAACTTGTGCAGAAGTTGTTACAAACCATTCTTGAACCTTTACAGCTAGCGGTGGTGCATTGCAAAGCACACACTAAGGAGCAAGATCCTGTAACACTAGGAAATGCCCTGGCGGATCAAACTGCACAACAAGCGGCATTGCTTCCAATAAGTATGCCGACTCTGGCACTTATAACTACTGCTTTTGTCCCACCTGTATCTGTTTCAGTACCCCCACAGGAATTAAAGCGATGGACTGAGCTAGGTGCAATCCTGAAGCAGCAATTGTGGACCATGCCTGATGGCCGAGCGTGCCTTCCCAGATCACTGTACCAAACAGCGGCAAAATGGTTCCATGACCATGGGGGCCATTATGGCACGCACGCATTAGTGGACTCGATCACGCGCTCCTGGTATGCCCCCGGAATCCAACCAATATGTGTTGCAATAGTGAAAGCATGTCACATTTGCCAAGCAAACGGCCCCGCCTTACTGAATAGGGCCCCGCAAGGGGGTAGACCTGTACCAGCTGCACCATTTTTACATATCCAAATTGACTTTGTTGATCTCCCAAAAGCTGAAGGAAAGAAACACCTTTTGGTTATGGTATGTCCCCTAACAGCATGGATAGAGGCATTCCCAACCGCAAATGCCACCGCTGCAACGGTGGCCCGATTACTGCTAAGAGAAATAATACCACGGTTCGGGGTTCCAGAGGTTATAGATTCAGATCAAGGAACACATTTCACAGGACAGATTCTGGCAAAAGTCGAAGAAGGTCTGGGAATCAAACATCTGTTTCATACTGTTTATCACTCACAATCATCCGGAGCGACGGAGAGACAGAACCGGGAAATTAAGACGGCATTGGCTAAGTATGCTCAGGAAACAGGATTAAGGTGGCCTCAGGTACTCCCTCTCGTTCTTTTCCATTTGCGTACCCGTCCTACCCGGGCCTTAGGGCTCTCTCCGTATGAATTATTGTATGGCAGGCCCCCGTCAAAAGGGGGGAGCTTGCCAAATGTGGATGTTTCACTATTGGGGGGGGACCACATAACTGTATCCCAGTATCTTTCTCTACAGAACAAAGTTCGCGAGCTGTGGAAAACTGCCGGATTTACCAAAACGGTTCCCCTTGAGGACCAAGTGCATCCATATCACCCAGGGGACTTTGTTTGGGCAAAGAAATTCGTGAGGGGCGACTCTCTGCAGCCACGATACACAGGACCACACCAGGTCCTCCTGTCTACACAAGCGGCCGTCTTCCTGGAAGGACGTAAATCGTGGATACATCATTCCCACGTAAAGCCAGCCATAGTGACAGCATCTCCACCTCCCTTGGTCCCCAAAATACGCTTGCAGAGGAACGAAGAAACCGGGCAGTGGCAGGCAGCTCAGCTCCCCTTTCAGGACGCAGATATAGAGTGAACAACAGTACTCTGATCACCTAACCCCACAGACGCAGAAATGGCCCGGCAAGATTCGAGGGCGCTTGTTTGCATGTGGGTTTGGTCCATACTGATTCCTTATGCCTTGCCCCTTTGTTGCCCCCCAGATGTTAAGATATGCAACGACGATGACTACTATTATCTAAAAGACTTTGGGCGGACAGTACCCAAGACTCAGGACTGTCCAGATCCGTTTTTGTACAATGTGGATCAAGTCAAAGAAGGAACAGTGAAGGCAGAGATAGCAGGGCGTTTATGCTACAAAACAGCAGTGATATTACAACATAATTACACAGGCAAGTAGGTAGTCCATTGCACCCAAATACAGATAGAATGGCCCATTAGACTTGCACTACGGTGCAGACAATATCGCCCCATGCCAAACTATGGGTGTCCCACCAATATAGATGTAAATACTATAAGGCAAGAATACAACATGCTTACTTTTCAGATCCGGACTAAGGAAAAAGAAAAGTTTTGTGTGAGCATTGACATACCGTCCTGTTATGGATGGATGAATGACCGGCTTAGAACAAGACAGGTTCCGCTTCACCAAGTAACACATGTTAAGCACGTAACGAGAGTAATAGATAGAATCAACCACAGAAACACGAAAATTGGTGACGGGTGGGACGGAAACACGTTTGTTGCTTTATTGGAAGAGACAGCACCCAAGACGGGCACTTGTTATGTTTGTGCACATACACCCCCGCATGGCCAGGCTGGAGTCCCCTTGACCGGGGCCCCTCTGCCGTTAAGGAATACTTTCCTTTGCCTCACATTCAAGCTCACAGGAATTGGAAGGGGGGCTGGTCTTAAGCGGGCCCATCGCCAGCTCAGTCTGTGTGGGCAGCGGAAGCCAACCGACAGGAGGAATGGTATGTGAGGGTTTAATTTTTTCTACAAGCCCGGGCAATTGGACGTTCTTAAACGGGACACGCACAGAAGCAGGCTTAACATGGCTATCCATCTGGCAACATTTATTGCAACTGACTTTCGCAGAACACCACTTAGTGCCTTTCTTAACCAACTTAGTGGATCACCAAACTCCAACCGGACTCTGGTGGCTTTGTGGGCACTCAGCGGTAAGGAAATTGCCAACATCAGGTTCTTGGACCTGCACTCTAGGGAGGGTGGTACCAGGGCTCCGGGTCTCCCCCACCCTTCCGACCCTGCGTCGCCGAAATAAGAGAGGAACAGGGGAGGCAGTTTTAAGAGGATTTTTTCCAATGTATGGGGCAGCCAAGACATATCAGGAACTTGTAGAGCTTTCTCAAGCCTTTGAGCGTTTTATGAATGATTCGGCTATTTCTTTTTCGGATCTCACAAATGAGCAAGGACAAATTAGAACTGTAGTTTTGCAGAACCGATTAGCCTTGGACTTTTTATTAAGCTCTCACGGGGGAATCTGCTCGTTAATAGGGAGTGAATGTTGCACCCACATAACAGATAGTAAAGCAGATGTCATTAAACACATTAATGATATCGGGAAAATATACCATGAGGTAGAACGCATTGGGAACTTCTCCTTATTCTCTGGCTTTTCCAATTGGTTTTCGGCATGGCCAGATTGGCACAAAATCATATTCTATGTTGTCTTGGTGATTGCAATATTGATCTCGGCCTGTTGCTGTTTGCAATGCATTCCAAACCTGATGCAACTAGCATCGGCATGTCTGAGTAGACTAATGCTATCACTCTCTCGAAAACCACAACCAACCTTTATGGAAATGGCTTTAAGACCGCTCTGGCAACCCAAGCGAGGTAATACAGCTACCTGAGAGAATAGTCATTCTCTCAGGGCTGAAAGGGGGGACTGTTAGGTCAGGATTTGAAGCCCAGTTGCCTGCAGAACTATAATTCACTTACTTTACTTAAATTGGCTTGACAACACGGGAAACTGAACCAAAGTGGCCTTTGAATGACTTTTGATATAAAATGTCAGTTTATTTCCTGGTGACCTGACCCTTACCTACATTCCAGCAGCTCGAATAATAAAAGCCGGTTTAAGCTGGAATCTTTACTATTATGTGTTTCTTGTATCACATCTATGCCTATAACCTTGCTTATTGTTACAAATGTGCCTTGCATAGAAATGTTAAAAGTTATTCCCCTGCCCCACAGACCTTGACTTGTGAAACCCTTTGATATGCATGCCTAGTAATTTCATGTCTGTCTCCACTTGAGGGGCGCCCGGTTGCAACTGGGCCTCCTCTTAGGCCCTTCTCTTTGTCTGGTCCTACAGAGTGCTTATCTCAAGGACATGCGAAATATGCAGACATAGAGTCTAAAAGATAGTCTCAGTGTTTCTACTTATGCCCTTCCCCTGTACCCCTTTACCTCCTTCTACATATCTTAAGGTTGTAATAACTAGCAATTGCTTCTTTTGTGTTTATGACGTTACCCCCCGATATTGTAAACTTCGGGGAGAAACTATATATACCCTAAGCTATCAATAAACGAGGTTCCCATGCTGGCCTGCCTTGGCTCGTGAGTATTGGGTCCCCTTTGCAAAGGAATTGTCTCGTGTTTACTTGATCTCTGATAGTGGGTTCATTTGCACTCAGCTCCGCACTTTCCCGGGTGTAAGTGAGTTGGGGTTGACAGAGACGACTCGCGTGTTGGGTTTGGACCTAACAGTAGCCTCTTGTCCAGAGTATAGGTTGCGCATCAGGACGATCAGAGGCTGTGGCACCCCCGTTTCTTTTAAAGCATTCCATAGTTTTTCATGATCTACACAGTCAAAAGCTTTGCTGTAGTCTATAAAGCACAGGGTGATTTTCTTCTGAAATTCCTTGGTCCGTTCCATTATCCAACGTATGTTTGCAATATGATCTCTGGTGCCTCTTCCCTTTCTAAATCCAGCTTGGTACATCATGTGTACGCACTCTTAGTTTGTTTCTGATTCCAGTTCAAAGGGCTGGATTTATTTACTTAAATCTTTATATATGCCTATTACGCACAAATCTCAAGACAGTTTACAGTCATTACCATTGGCTGTTAATATCAAAATCAATATCATGGCTTTGATTCTCCCATATAAGCTGTCCAGGGCCTTAAAACCTCTAATAAACTTTGGGCCCCTTCCTTTGCAGAGGTCATCTCATCTTCTAGGTCAGCTGTTGGTCAGCACTTGCCAAGTGCTCTGCACAGGACTTTGCAGATTCAAACCCCCTTTCCACCAACCCGTGTCTTCTACCTGCTCCACATGTAATGTCATATCCGATATCAGGTATAGGGCAGGTAGGCATGGCTGGGCCAAATAAGGAAGAGGACTGATGAGTCTAATTAGGCCCACCAGTCAGAAGTCCCCCACCCCTGTTCTAGGAACAGGGTGTTTTTTGTGGAGGCTCAGGAGTTGTGGTATTCTCCCACCCAGGAAGTCCATACGTAGAGTCTCATTGTGTGGATAGGGAGAACACTTCTGTCTGTTCTGCTGCACATTTGGGGATTAGTAATGGGGACAAATGTGACAAATGTTTTGGTTATTCCCAGCCATCCCAGTACAGGAGCCTTTTCACACTGCTTAGGCTTTTGGGGGGGAGAAGATGCCTTTCCCCCTCCTTCCTACCCCCCAGTCCCTCCCCCTGCTATGCTTAGAGGGCTTCTAGCCTAGCACCCAATTATTTAATAGCTGAGAATTCAGGAGAGTGGGAAATTGAATGTGTCTTTTTCCTTCCTCCCAAAACATCCCCTCATAGTGCAGAGGGAAGTTCTAAAATTTCACTGCATGCACCCCTCTAATGATTCCACCTACTCCCCACTTCCTTGCTCCCCAGACCCGGCTATCAGCTGTTATGGGCTTGAACACTCTTTTCCTTCCTCCACTTCTATTTTCTATCTTTTTCCTTTTCTTCTCTCAGCTTGTTTATTTTTCTTTTGTGCATCAAAACCACTTTCTCGTTTTTAGTTGTCACTGTTTTGCTTCTAAACGGATAGGTACTCATTCGCCTGAGTTTGCTATTATATGGAACGACTCTAATTTGTTTTATGAAGTTTTTAATGTCTCTTATTCATCTAGTTGTTTTTCTGGTTTTGTTTATATTTGTATTTTTAAACCAATACTGGGTCTGAGGAAGGAACCCAGAAATTTGAGGGCAGCGCTGGGGAATGGCCCAGTACGAAAGCTTTCTATTCACCTAAGCTATACAACCAAAACAAAAAAACTGATGGGGTAGAGGGGTAGGGAATGACCTTGCCTCTGAAAGCAAACAACAGTTCATACACACGAAACTGCAAAATAAAAAACAGTCAGACCATTTTTTCCCTAGCAATCCTGGAATCTATGACATTCATTTAAATCACACACATCTCCATAGACAACAATTTGTTTTGTTTAGTTTAGAGAAATTGTACCCTGTCCTTCAGCCAAACAGGCTTATAGCCAATTAATTAAAAGAAGACAATCTCTGCCCATAGACTTACAATATACAGGCATGACACACAAGGAAAAGGGCAGGGTTGGAAGAAGAAAAAAGCAAACTCCAGTGCCAATTCTTAAAGTGGAATGGAAACAGTTCAGAGCTGGCCTTTCAGTAGAGAAGATGGAATGAACCTTGCTTCTCGTTTCTCCCACTGAAGGAGCTTGGGGGAATGGCTGCTACTAGGGAACAGTTCAGAGAGAGGAGGCCCAACAGAGCTGGTCTTTCATTTGCAACAGAACTACTACCTGAAAGAGTCTTGTGGTATTCTTGTTGTTTTTCAAACATCCAGGTGAATGTGTGAGGGCACAATTTAGAGTGATTCCAGTTTGTAATAATAGACAGAGAAAAAACATGCATGGCTTGATCTTCCCTCACAGCAGTAGCTTGGGAACAACAGCAATTGCAGCCACACTTCCAAGTATGTGAATTCTCTTTGTGAATTTTGGCAAGAAACAAACCATCATGCAACCAACAAATCCATCATCAGTGGGTTTAAGGAGGTTGAGAGGAGAGCATGGAACCATTGTTGTTGCTTCTGTGGATGTAAGAGAGTGAGGTCAGAGGTAAATGAAATGCAAACAGAAAAAGTGATGATTTCTGAAATGCAATACAATACCAACAACAACAAGATTCCTATGAATAAGGCAGAAAACTCAACATCCCACAATCAGTCAGGGTTCCTAACCAAAAACCAAAACTAAAAAAACCTGGCACCCAGTCAGCCAAGGTCACAGAAACCCCCATGCAGGACTAGTCTCTAAAATATACTCCATTTTACTTAATATATCCCTAAAATCCACTCTCTCACTCAAAGATATACGGGAAACAAACGTAGGCTCCAAAATACAGATTAGAGATTGGAAGAGGTTGGGGGAATCAAAACCGTTTAAAACTGTTTCCAGTTATGTCAAAGAACACTCATTAAAATTGGTACATTGTTGGTACTGCACACCTGTTCAGATCTCACTTATGTTCTCAACAGCCTCTCCATTATGCTGGAGAGACTGTGGAAACACAGGAACCTACTTTCATATTTGGTGGGAATGTGAAAAAGTACAGGATTTTTGGCACTTGATCTATGATGAAATGCTGTTGATTTCTGTATACCCTGTGCCAGCAAATTATCCTAGCAAGATATTATAGGTTATTCAAGATATATTCAGTATTAGCCTAAAGGATTGTATGCCCCTTTTAGGCCCCAGCATCCTTGGGTATGCCAGATCACCTCATGATCACCTGGACTCTAATCTAGGTGTTTTAATGAGTACATGATGGCTTGCCCAGTATGATATTAGGAAAACATCTCATTCATCATCTAACATGAAAGAAGCTTGTTAGGCATCTAGTCAAAGCTAAGATTATCAGTTGTTCTGTAAGCATAAGTTACGTTCCTACGACAGGTGGATGAGTCAAGGGATGGTCAATGATGGGATGAGGCAGGTGAGATAGCTGTGGCTAGTTAGAGGATGAAAGGAAGATGGAAATAGATCTTAGCAAAGGACAGCTAGTTGGCAACTTATAATGTATTTTAAGGTGTCCTGTTAAAGGTTAAGTATGCGCAGGTGCCATGATATATTATTTTTGATGTCTGTATACTCAATCATTTATGTAATAGTGCAGTTGTGTGCCAGTTTTAATACTATAAAAATGTTTCTTGTGCCCAATAGGGGTGTTCAGTCTGACACTAGCTACTGCAGAGCTGTGTGGCTGATCCACTTTTATTGGGAATACTTGGCTGTATGCTTGTAAGTTTACTCAATAAATTTTAACTCTTTGTAAGCAAACCTCACGTCAGCATCTCATCTTTGGTAACCCCAAACAACCTGAAGGTAGACAATTGGCTCAGCGAGCAGGGTTGCCAGATTTGAGCATGTTTAGATTTAGAGGGAAAGAGGAGGTGATGGAGGTCAAGGTGCAGAATCGTCTTCCGGGCTGGCCACAACATGAAATGTGGGGGCCAGTGGCCAAGAAGTTAGCGGTACTGACAGGACCGGTTGCTTGGCCAGAATTAGAAAAAGACTGTACTCCAGCTGGTCTGGTGACAGCCGTTGAGTCTCTCAAACTGGAAAAGTGGTCAGTCAGGGAGAAACAGCAGGAGCTCTAGCTTGGCTTTTGCTGACAGCTGTGTGAGCTGCCGGGCAAAAGGAGCTGGAATGGAAAATAAAGGCAGGAAAACTCGAGGATGAGTTAGGAAAAGAGAGGGATATTAGAGTCCTGACCAGGGAAACGTTACAGGACAGCCTTGCCACCAATGAAGCCTGGGAACGGAAAGCTGAAGAATTAGCGGTGAGGCTTATCCACCGAACTCGGAAAAGGTGCCCCAAGTGTGCCAGAGTGTGTAGTATCATCACTTCACCTGAATGGGATCCAGAGAAATGGGACCCATGGGACATCGAAGATTCAGAAGTTGAAGACCCAGGTGAAGATTGGAGTAGGGAAGAAGAAGTTATAGGGCCTGCGGTGCAAGTGAGACCGTTGGTCAAAAGGAAAATCCATCAAAGAACTCTCCCAAATCAACCCCCTAATGAGGCTCCTGTAACAGACACTATGCGGGTTGTGAAAGACTATACGAGTCAAGAATTAATCGCCCTGCAGCAGCAATACCAACAAAAGAGGAGTGAGACCCTTTTAGCCTGGCTGATCCGGCGGTGGGACACAGGGAGTGATTCTGTCCAATTAACTGGGGAAGAAATGTTGAAACTCAGTGGGGTCACTACCCAGCCAGTTTTGAGACAGCTCCTACGAGCAGCTGCATATGTGCAAGGTATACACAGTCTGATTGACTGGGTCATTAATGCCATGCGACAGGCATGGCCAGACTCCACTGAAGTTGAGTCAGCAACACAGCCTTGGAGGACCCTAGTGGGAGCACAAGCACAGCTGCGGGAGTTGGGAATGTTGGCAGCCTGCTACGGCAATGCCTTTCGTGGACCGGATGGTGAAGCTTTCACGGCAAGCATGTGCATGAAACTGCTGCGTAATGCTCCCCCAATATATAAAGGAGTTTTGTTAGGGATGTTGGGAGCCGCCATAGGGCAAACAGTCTGGAATGTGGGAGTCATGTTTAGTCAATTAGATCATTTGGATAATTCATCAGACCAGAGAGATCATTGAGATCATGGGAAACGGGTCCGTGCAGTAGGAGGACAAAAAGATGCCCAGGACAAGACTTTGGGACCTCTAAAGGTGATGCGACGGCAAATGTGGAAGGATCTGCTAAACGCTGGGGTGCCCAGAGATGAGATAGATAAACAGCCTAACGCTGTTTTATTGGAAAAATGGAAAAAACTGCCAAAAAGTAAGCAGTTCACACAGGAGGCAGACCCATGTACCCCGACTGCCCCTCCACAGGAGGAAGATGAGACGAAGGGGAAGGGGAAGGAAACTCCACGGAAAGGGAAGAAAACAGGGCTTTACCCTGACCTATCAGATTTACCAAGATGGACACCGCCAAGTCCCCAATGACGGGAAGGTCGGTTTCCCGCCACAGCCCACATGCGAAGAGTAGTGGGGGTGGGGGACCGATGGCCCCATGTGCCTTTGGACATGGGTCAAGATGGGAATCGGTGACAATCCACCCTGTGATGTGTGGGTAGTCATTACCCATGAGCCAGAATACATCATAGGTATAGATCTATTGCAAGGGCGTACAGTAGAAACTGAAGCAGGAGTCTTTCAATTTGGTCATTCACCACATGTCCGCAGCGTGAAGCAAGTACTAAGAGGCCATGTAAAATGGCAACCAGTAGTTCTACCACCACCGGCAGAGCCTGTACATGTGAAACAGTACAGGATTCCGGGAGGAGCAGAAGAAATCAGCCAAACCATACAGGAACTATTGAGAGTGGGAATCATCAGACCTGCTGCTTCTCCATTCAATAGTCCCATCTGGCCTGTTCAGAAACCAACGGGGGAATGGCGGTTGACAACAGATTTTCGTGAGTTAAACAAACGAGCTCCTCCCCTTCATGCAGCTGTGCCAGACATGGTGACATTAATTGAAGACCTAGCGAAGAATGCAGGAACCATTCATGCTGTCATCGATTTGGCGAATGCCTTCTTTTCAATCCCAATAGCCCCAGAAAGTCAAGATCAGTTTGCCTTTACCTGGGGTGGAAGGCAGTATACCTTTTGTGTCTTACCACAAGGATATCTGCATAGCCCCACGGTATGCCATGGGATGGTGGCACGCGACTTGGCTGAAGTATTGTTGTCATCGACAGTGCGTCTCTACCATTACATAGATGACGTCATGATTACAGGAACGGATCGAGCCGAAGTAGAAGCTGCTCTGAAGACGATCATGGAACATCTCCAGGACAGGGGGTGGGCCATCAATCCCAGCAAGGTGCAAGGTCCAACTGAAAGTGTGAAATTTCTGGGTATCTATTGGGATGGATGACAAAGAGTCATTCCAGAGAAAGCACTCAATAAAATTGAGAAGGCTGCACCCCCTATCGGTAAGAAGCAGCTGCAATCAGTTTTGGGCTTGTTGGGGTTTTGGCGACCTTTTGTGCCTATGCTGGCTCAAACTATCCACCCCTTGCACAATCTGTGCAAAAAGAAAGTGATCTGGGACTGGGGGGAAAAACAAGAGGCCGCCTTCAAAGCTGCTAAACAACTGGTGCGCGAACATGCCATTTTAGATCCTGTGGATGTGAATAAGCCCTTTGAATTAGATGTCATAACCACTGATGATGGAATGGCATGGGGACTATGGCAAAGGAATGCCCAGCAAAAACGAAGACCCATCGGATTTTGGTCCAATGGCTGGACAGGAGCCCAGCATAATTATAGTCCTCTAGAAAAGCAAATCTGTGCAGCATATCAGGCATTAATAGAAACGGAATGAATTACAGGGCCTCAGCAAATTCAAGTGAGGACCCAATATCCAATAGCTAGCTGGGTGACAGATACAAGGCTGGAGCGAACTGGAGCAGTGCAACATCCAACTATGGTCAAGTGGCGAATTTACCTGCAGCAACGAAGTCATGTTGTAGCCTCTCCTATCAGTGACCAGATGGCAACTTATTTGGGAACGGTTACTTGGGAAGCCAAGGAAAGTGCTGAGAGTGAAGTAGAGTTAACTACTGTGAAGTCTCCTATACAAGAAGCAAGTTCACTGGCCCAACTTTCACCGGAAGAGCAACAGTATGCTTGGTTTACAGATGGCTCCGCCACGGGTTCCGCAGGAACACGCCGATGGGCAGCTGTCGCCTATCAACCAGCAAATCAAACTCTTTACTGGGACGAAGGTCTAGGACAGTCAAGCCAATGGGCTGAACTTCGAGCAGTATGGATGGTAATTATGGGGGAAGTCAGAAGACCCCTATTTATCTACACGGACTCCTGGGCAGTGTTCAAGGGAACCACCCTGTGGATTGCCAACTGGCAGGCCCAGAATTGGGCCCCCCATGGGCAGTTAGTATGGGGGGCAAACATGTGGCAGAAGATATATACCATAGCCCGCCAAGGTGGAATCTATGTAGGCCAAGTGGATGCCCATGCTCTCGCCACCCCTCCAGGAAATATCAAAGCAGATAGTCTAGCCAGAGTCCGAGGAATAGAAATAGCCCTTGCAGACTGGGCACATACCCGTTGTGGACATCGAGGGGTGGACTTCACATGGGAAAGGGCTAAACAGCGGAGTTTGCCTATCTCTAAGAAAGATATAGAAGATTTCATTCAGAACTGCCCTGTGTGCAGTAAAGTTAAACAACACAAGATTTCGGGACAGAAGAATTGGGGACATATAGCTCGTGGGGCCAAACCAGGACAAGTGTGGCAGGTTGATTATATTGCACCAATGCCAAAGGATCAAGGAGCTCGCTATGCTCTGGTATGTGTAGACACCTACAGTGGAGTCACCCAGGCTTTCCCGTTTGCTCGAGCAACACAGCAGACCACCATCAGAGGGTTAAACAGTTTGGAAAGCATGTATGGGACCCCACAGCAAATCCAGAGTGACAATGGCACCCACTTCAAAGGAAAGAAGGTCATGAAGTGGGCAGAAGATAAAGGAGTGGCCTGGATTTATCATATTCCATACCATTCCCAAGCTGCTGGTTTGGTTGAAAGGGTTAATGGTCTCTTAAAACAACAGATAAAGCTGTTAACAGGAAGATCTGACCTGAAGAGGTGGCGAAGACACTTAGAAGAAGCCGTCCGATTGCTTAATCAAAGAGGACTCCCAGGGGGAGGTTCACCCATAGAGAGGCTAGTCAACCCACCTCCACTGCCACATGCAGGCGGGCTCAGAGTGTGGAAACTGACACCAGAAGCCTGCATTCCAGTCCAGGGAACCCCTGGGGCAGCAGGATTGGACATACGCACTCCCAAGGAGTTTAGATTGGGAGAAGGTGAGACGGTCACTGTACCAGTGGGCATAGGACTGCAAACTCCTCCTGGGGTTTATGGACGAATAGCTGCTAGGTCTAGTTTAGCTGCTAAAGGCATAACAGTGCTGGGAGGAGTGATTGACCCAGATTTCCGGGGGGAATTGAAAGTAATTTTGCATAACTTATCTCAAAGCTCTTGCCTCTTTGAACAGGGAGAAAGGCTAGCGCAATTGATGCTAGAAAAAGCCCTCTTGGTCCCGCAAGTCACCGAAATTGCCCAGCCTACAGACCAGACTGAAAGAGGAGCTGGAGGCTTTGGATCCACAGGAGGACACGTATGGGTATAGCTACCAGGGACGGCAAGCCTGACGGAAGGAGAGGTATTATATGCTGGTTCGGGCAATACCTACGCCGTGCTGGTAAAGGGAGAAGATTCACCATGAATGCTTCCTGCAAACTGTTTGTATGGCAGATAGTTGGGACAAGCGGGATAAGGAAGACGTTCTGGCTGTGGTGGGCATGATAATGGTCTTAGTTATGTCCCTTCTGTATTGGTATTTCGATCATTAATGGCTGAGCCCCTAGAATACAGTGACAGAGATGATTTCCCAGGGTTGCGGGGAATAATGTTATTTCTGGTTCCATTACATATGCACCGTTATGTGTATGTAGAGCATCAGGAAGTGTCAGGAGATTTTTGTCCGCACTGGACATTTAGTTATACCAGATACTTTTTTCCCGATGCTTTGATTGAATTCATTGTTTGTCAAGCCACGTTAGTTAATGAGCAAGAAGCCTTGAGAGAAATTTTTAATATCCAGAGAGCAGTACCCAGTGCTAAGAGGAGTCCTAGCTAGGGGCAGGAATGTATATAGAGAGATCGCTGGTTTGATCTGCCCTGAGTGTTTCTCTTTAGTTTGCCCATAAGGAGAATGGCAGAGCAGCCGCTCCCCTTAAATGCCCCTACGTGGGCCTGGGTGGCTCGCATGGAGATATTTACACGTTGGCAGAAAAAGGCACAGATCCGCCAAAGATATTGCCCCCATATGGTAGTGAAGCAAATTTGGTATAGATGTTCCTTGGGAACAGTTATGATCACCTCAGACGCAGCCGAAGATTATTCACCCCCTTGTGTAGTACATATCAAACTGCGCACTTGGTCTCAGTTTGAAGGTGTATGGGTAGGCCCTGCTTGCCCGATGGTGGGGGAAGAAGAGGAAGAGCATGTGGATTTAACTGATCCCCGAGTTACTGAGTTGTGGGATTATGTGGCCCATGAATTTCACCAAGTAGAGGGGGTTTTGTCGCAATATATCTGCCCACGCTGTTAAGTTTCTTTTCTTCCTTTTTCAGTTATGATAAGGCTCACTGCATGCTTATGGATATTGTGCTGCATTCCGTGGGTTCGGACGGTGTCTGAAGTTAATGCCTATGTAGAACTCAGCTATAGCCTGGCGAAGCTGGAAAATCAATATGATTGCTGGATTTGCTCTGTTATGCCTCATCATGCTGCTGGTTTTCCTTTAATAGTGTTGGATTTTAATAAAAGCTTGCTGTGTGCTTTTTATGATTTCTTAAATGAGACCAAGCAAGTGCAAAAATCTTTGCAGTCAGTAGTCACTCCAAATGACACGGAAGGAGGACCCAAATGGTTTGATGTGAGGGCCACCCAAGTCAGAGCAGTTAGAATAGGCACTCATAAATCTAATTCCACTGTTCGCATTAGAGGAGGTTTTGAGCAGTTATATGATGGGCTAGGATGGGTTACCCCCTTAAGAGTAAATGCCCCTTCACAGCCTGAGGTCTGCTGGGAACAATTAAAGCATAATAGAACTGCAGCTAAGTTTCAGAGACGAGTGGGTGTTAGCAGGGGATTTCAAACAGTGCACACATGTCCTAGCACAAGTAATCAAGGCTGGATATGTACAAACTGGAAAGAACGCCCAGGTATTAACTGGGGAGCCCCCAATGGGAGTTATTGGATTTGTGGGGAAAAGGCTTGGCCATGGTTACCCCCAGGCTGGATTGGTAGATGTTCTCTTGGGTTGTTATGGGGTCCACATAGATTTGAGAAAACTCTAGAAAGTCCTTTGGTGGGAAACTATAGAGCTTGGAAAGTCAGATGGCAAAGAGACATTTTTAGCTCAGCCGATTATGCCTGGGCTCCGTTACCTAGCGGAGGGGTGGCTAATATAATGTATAAAGTAAACATTTTTGGAAGAGCAATGGAAGTGGCTCTAAATGCCACAGCTCTGGCCTTAGAAGCCATTGGGATAGAAATGACTAGTATGAGAGCGGCAGTTTTGCAAAATAGACTCGCCCTAGATATGTTAACATCATCCATGGGGGGAACATGCACAATGTTACAACAGGAATGCTGTGTATATATTCCAGATAAGCAGAGTGTAGTAAATCATAGTGTAGCTGCTCTGTATAGGCAAAGTAGTAAAATAAAGCATTTGGAAGAAGATTCATTCCTTAATCCTATCCTAGATTGGTTTAAAGGAATAGGAGGGTGGTGGAAGCAATTGTTCTCAATTGGGCTCACTGTCATTTGTGGCTTTGTGCTTGTATGCATATGTCTATCATGCTGGTGCAGTTTTAATGGTTAAGCATCTAACATGTCCTGGGTGGTCAAACGACAGGGCAACGAAGAACCGGCCCTCCGGGGTAAGAAGCGAAATGTAACGCGAAGAGCATTGATGTCCTTTGACCATCCAGGGGTGGAATGTATACCCTGTGCCAGCAAATTATCCTAGCAAGATATTATAGGTTATTCAAGATATATTCAGTATTAACCTAAAGGATTGTATGCCCCTTTTAGGCCCCAGCATCCTTGGGTATGCCAGATCACCTCATGATCACCTGGACTCTAATCTAGGTGTTTTAATGAGTACATGATGGCTTGCCCAGTATGATATTAGGAAAACATCTCATTCATCATCTAACATGAAAGAAGCTTAGGCATCTAGTCAAAGCTAAGATTATCAGTTGTTCTGTAAGCATAAATTATGTTCCTACGACAGGTGGATGAGTCAAGGGATGGTCAATGATGGGATGAGGCAGGTGAGATAGCTGTGGCTAGTTAGAGGATGAAAGGAAGATGGAAATAGATCTTAGCAATGGACAGCTAGTTGGCAACTTATATTGTATTTTAAGGTGTCCTGTTAAAGGTTAGGTATGCGCAGGTGCCATGATATATTATTTTTGATGTCTGTATACTCATTAATCATTTATGTAATAGTGCAGTTGTGTGCCAGTTTTAATGCTATAAAAATGTTTCTTGTGCCCAATAGGGGTATTCAGTCTGACACTAGCTACTGCAGAGCTGTGTGGCTGATCCACTTTTATTGGGAATACTTGGCTGTATGCTTGTAAGTTTACTCAATAAATTTTAACTCTTTGTAAGCAAACCTCACGTCTGCATCTCATCTTTGGTAACCCAAAACAACCTGAAGGTAGACAATTTCTCAAGAACACTTTCAATTTTCTCCAAAATTGTTATTATTAAACATTTTGATGATGCACATTCAAAGCTGCTATTAGCAGCAAAATTAACAATTGCATCACAATGGAAAACGGCAAATAATCTTTCAATAGAGCATTGGTTTAACTCCCTCTGGGATATTGTCATAATGGAAAAGCTCACTCATAAACGAAAATTAAGACAAGGAAATGACACACCAGATTTTCTACCTAGTTTGGCACTCTTTTATTGAACACACCTCTGAAGATACATTTCTCCATCATCCATCTGCAGAGGCCTGGCAGATATGGAAACATTTATAATGATTATATTTGTGTACAGAGCGAAAGCAGAAACTAGTTCCTAAGCAATTAGTATGCATCAATTTGGTAATAAGTCAGGTATCATGAGAGACTTTACTTTTATTTCCATTGTTTTTTGTTTTCTTTTGATGTTGCTCAGTTGTATCTGTGTTCTGTTATATTGGTATCTGTTTGAAATGAAGGAAGAGTTCTATGTTACAAAAGAAATCCCCATGCAGCACAACTGGACCCAGAGGCTGCAGTTAGTGCAGAATGCTGCAGCACAATTGCTGACATGAGTGAGACCCTGTCAGCACATACCTCTGCTCTGAAACCTGCACTGGTTGCTGATTTGCTACCAGGCCAAGTTCAAGGTGTACTTTCCATGCTACAGGTGCCACATAGTACTTGTTCTACTCTTGTAAGAAATCAATCCTTTAGTGTGGCAGCACTGATGCTTTCGAACTCCCTGCTTATTGCCATTGGTCAGGCACCTTCATTGTACTGTTTTTGGCACCTGCTAAAAACATTTTTTGTTTAGGCAAGTCTACCTAGGAATGTAGAAGCTTATGTTTTTACCTGTTTTTAACTCATTGTTGGCTTTATTATTTTGAATGTTTTTAAATACCTGTTTGTTTTTGGCAATAATTTTATTGTTTTTATTACTTTGTAAACCATTTTGAGGTTTTTCACAATGAAGTGTTATATAAATGTTGTCAATAAAGTACATAAATAAATTTCAGAGTAAACTGTAATAAACTGTGACCCTTGGGTCTCTTTTCTCTTTTAGGAACAAAGGAATCTGCCTTATACTGAGTTAGGCCATCCTCTCCAGGATTCCAGGCAATAGCCTTTTCCAGAAATTGAAATTTGGACCTTGGCATGCAAAACATGTGCCCTACCACTGAGCTACAGCCCTTCCTGTTTCAAAAAGTATCTTTTAAAATTGTTCTTTTCAATTCACTAATGAATGCACAGCATACTTCATAAACTTTGCCTGCATATGTTTTTTTTTTTTTAATTACATTTCTAGACCGCCCTATAGCAGAAAGCTCTCAGGGCGGTGTACAACAAATAAAATCACAATTAAAATATGAGCAAGTGTGAAAAATATAGTACAATTATAAAAACATTAAACATGATAAAAATCTGAAATAGAATTGCCATTGAGTTTATAAATTAAGATCCATATTAAGTTTAAAATATTAAATTTAAAATGTTTAAAATGCCTGGGCGAAAAGGTAGGTTTTTACCTGGCGCTGAAAAGATAACAGAGAAGGCGCCAGGCGTATCTCGTCTGGGAGGGCATTCCATAGTTCGGGGGCCACCACCGAGAAGGCCCTAGATCTAGTTGTTGATCTCCGGGCCTCTTTATGAGTTGGGACCCGGAGAAGGGCCTTCGACGTCGAGCGTAGTGAATGGGTAGGTACATAGCGAGAGAGGCGTTCCACCAGGTATTGCGGTCCGATGCCGTTTAGGGCTTTATAGGTAAGAACCAACACTTTGAATCTGGCCCGGAAACATATCGGTAGCCAGTGCAGCTGCGCCAGGACAGGTGTTATATGGTCAAATTTCTTTGTCCCAGTGAGAACTCTGGCCGCAGCATTTTGCACTAGCTGAAGTTTCCGAACCGTCTTCACAGGTAGCCCCACGTAGAGTGCATTACAGTAGTCCAATCTAGAGGTTACCATAGCATGGATAACTGAGGCGAGATTCTCCCTGTTCAGATAGGGTCGTAGTTGGGCTACCAGCCGAAGCTGGTAGAATGCATTCCGTGCCACCGAGGCTACCTGAGCCTCAAGTGACAGGAGCGGATCTAATAAGACCCCCAAACTATGTACCTGCTCCTTTAGGGGGAGCGTAACCCCATCTAGGGCAGGTCGAACGTGAACCATCTGGGCAGAGGGCCCTCCCACCAACAGCATCTCAGTCTTGTTAGGATTGAGTTTCAGTTTATTAGCTCTCATCCAGCCCATTATCGCGGCCAGGCAGCGGTCTAGTACATCAACAGCCTCACCTGACGAAGATGAAAAGGAGTAGTAGAGCTGCGTATCATCAGCATATTGCTGGAAACGCACTCCAAAACTCCTGATGACCTCACCCAGCGGCTTCATATAGATATTAAAAAGCATGGGGGACAGAACTGAACCCTGCGGAACCCCATATTGGAGTACCCAGGGACTCGTTATCAATCTGACCGCCGCGTTTTGCACGAGCTGTAGCTTCCGAACTGTCTTCAGAGGCAGCCCTATGTAGAGCGCATTGCAGTAATCCAATTACGAGGTTACCAGAGCATGTACAACTGATGTGAGGTCCTCCCTGCTCAGATAGGGACGTAGTTGGGCTACCAACCGAAGTTGGTAGAACGCATTCCGTGCCACCGAGGCTACTTGAGCCTCAAGTGACAGGGAAGGATCTAAAAAAACTCCCAGACTACGAACCCGCTCCTTTAGGGGGAGTGTAACCCCGTCCAGGACAGGGTGTATATCCACCATCTGATCAGAGAAACCACCCACCAACAGCATCTCAGTCTTGTCTGGATTGAGCCTCAGTTTGTTAGCTCCCATCCAGCCCATTATCGCGGCCAGGCAGCGGTCTAGTACATCAACAGCCTCACCTGACGAAGATGAAAAGGAGTAGTAGAGCTGCGTATCATCAGCATATTGCTGGAAACGCACTCCAAAACTCCTGATGACCTCACCCAGCGGCTTCATATAGATATTAAAAAGCATGGGGGACAGAACTGAACCCTGCGGGACCCCATATTGGAGTACCCAGGGACTCGAGTAATGTTCCCCCAGCATCACCTTCTGGAGACGATTCCTGAGATAGGAGCAGAACCACCGCCAAGCAGTGCCTCCCACTCCTACATCCGTAAGTCGCTCCAGAAGGATACCATGGTTGATGGTATCAAACGCCGCTGAGAGATCAAGGAGAACCAACAGAGTTACACTCCCTCTGTCTTTCTCCCGACAGAGGTCATCATACAGGGCGACCAAGGCCGTTTCTGTACCAAACCCCGGCCGAAAGCCCGATTGAAATGGGTCCAGATAATCAGTTTCATCCAAGAGAGCCTGGAGTTGGCGAGCGACCACACGCTCTAGGACCTTGCCCAGGAATGGAACATTTGCTACCGGCCTATAGTTGTCCAAATTATCAGGGTCCAAGGAGGGTTTTTTTAGGAGCAGTCTCACCACCGCCTGTTTCAGGCAGGGTGGGACCACTCCCTCTCGTAAAGAGGCATTAATCACCTCCTTGGCCCAGCCGGCTGTTCATTCCTGCTAGCTTTTATTAGCCATGAGGGGCAAGGATCCAGAGCAGAAGTGGTCACCCGCACCTGTCCAAGCACCTTGTCCACATCCTCGAGTTGTACCAACTGAAACTCATCCAGTAAAACAGGACAAGACTGTGCTCTGGACACCTCATTAGGATCAACTGCTACAATAATGGAGTCAAGGTCCCGGCGGATGTTGTTTTAATTAACTTTTAAAAATGGAAATAAGCTATATAGTTTACTGAGTGATCACGGCCTATTTACCATCTCTCCCTCAGGATGAAAACAACAGAGGAAAAACATGACCACCCCAAGGAAGAAGGGCACTTTTAAAATGTAGAGGAAATTATAATGTACAACCATAGTGTGAAATCAGATACTTATCGGGACATTATGAAGAAATATTTATATAAGCATGACTGTCAAAGATGTTTATTATTTATACAACCTTTAAATATATTTATAATGCAATCCTAAGCATGTATACTCAGAAGCAAATTCCAATGTATTCAATGGGGCTTACTCAAACAGGCCAGCGTGACAGCCTGGAGGTATTTGAGGTTTGCACAGTTAAAGTGGATTAAAATGTTCTTGCCCTAATGCAACAAATCCATATTTAAAAAGAATTTGACTTTTCATTATTTGGAGTGTGATGGGGAAATGCATTGAAAAGTGCACAATGAACAAATGATTAACAGGAAGACACCTCACAAGCAAATCAGAATGAATGCAGGACAAATGCTCATTGTTATCTAACCTCCCTACCCAGGGCTGGCACCAAAGGGTGGCCAGGTCGGGCCCTGGCTGAAAGCCCCTGTGGCCCAGAGGACCCCTGAAGGGCTCCTCATTAGAGTGGAAGGGTAGTGCTTTTGTTCTGCAATCAGCAGTGGCAGCTGCTTCCGACCCTGCCACAGATCAAGGAGAGGGAGCTCCCAGGCACACACACCTCAATACAGACAGTGCGGGCTTCAAGCCTGCCATCAACCAAGATGGTGGCGGGGGCTTCCCTAAGGGGCTGACGTCTCCACTGCCATCTTGGTTGATGGTAGGCAGGCACACACAATGTGCATGGCATTCATAGCAAGAGGTAGGTGGCACAGGCAGGCATCTACTGCGGGCCCAAGGCAGTTGTACCCAAGGGCCCACTCATGCCTGGCACCAGCCATGTCCCTCCTTGCAAACAAATCAGAACAAATCCTTTATAAAGACCGGATATAATCTAACTGCTGTATAAGCTATGTGCAAACAAATCAGGATGAATACTCAATAAATAGATCATCTGGAGCAGCCATACAGTAAGTGTGAAGTGAAACGTTTAGAAGGGCCACAGCCTTTTGGAGGACCAAAGCAGTAGCCAAGCTACGTTAAAAAATTAGGAACATATTCAAAAACACAGTTGAGAATACAGTAACATCAGCTAAAGATTGGGTTGCTATACATTCAGTCACTCCCTTCGCTATGCTTCATGAACAATTCCTCCCTTTCCCCTTCACTAAATGTACTGAGCGTAAGAAATTTCAGGAAGGAACAATCTGGCTAATCAGTATTGAGTATTTAGCAGCAGTTAATTTGTAAAGAGCTCTAAAGTATACAGAGAACCTTTTCCTACTTTTTTAAAAAAAATCTATTGCATGCAAAATTTGTATTTTTATTTATAAAACAGTTTTATATATTTCAGGGGGACTACAATAGTTTGAGCATTGCTGTTTTACAGAAATATACTTTGCTTGTTAACTAAAAATAGGGATTTGGCAAGAAGACCATGATTGGTTCTTGGCTCCTGGACAGAGTGCTAAAGGGCCTCTTTAGAAGCTTTGGGGCATGGTGAAGCATGCTGGGAACCGTAGTCTCCTTTGGCTGTACTTCTGTATTAAGGATTAGGCTCTGGCAGCAATCTGCTCCATTTTAAACAAACATAACAGCAAAGCCTTGCGATTTCACTGCTTACTGACTTGCTCTGATCTCAGTTTGCAGCTGGGCAAACCTTGGGTATCTCCCATTCACAACTGCATGAAATTGAACTACTATATAATAAAAACTATTTTAGAATACATATACTAAAGAAAGCTTCCCTTAGCAGCATTGTGTTAATGCTTCTTCTGTGTTGGGAGGGAGATCCTGTGTTTGTTGATTTGCGCAGGTGAGGTTTTTATTATTATAAAATATTATAATATTATTATTATTATAGTCACAGTAAATCAAAACAGGACACTTATCCAAATTTTGCAATGCAGTTCTTCAATCAAGCAATGTTTAAATCAAGCACCCTTCACTAACTACACTTCCTAGGATTCTTTGGGAGAAGCCATGACTGTCCAAAGTGAAATAAAGGCCTGGTGTGGATGTGGCCAGGGACAGCTTTGGTTAAAATTTGGGTGGGAGGCTACATGTGCCTGCTGTAGAATAAAAAAGTGAGGAAAAGGCTGAAAAGCAGTGATACTGTTCACAATGTTTTCCTTTTGGAAGGGTAAGGGGCTTCCCCTCTGCCCAGTGCCCACCCATCCAATCTCCTCCCCCACCCCTCCTCTGGGTCAGTGTTGGACTACGACCTGAGAGACCAGGGTTGGAATCCCCACACAGCCATGAAGCTCACTGGGTGACTTTGGGCCAGTCACTGCATCTCAGCCTCAGAGGAAGGCAATGGTAAAACCACCTCTGAATACCGCTTACCCTGAAAACCCTATTCATAGGGTCACCATAAGTCAGGATCAACTTGAAGGCAGTCCATTTCTATTTTCAAACATGATTGCACAGAAATAAATCCCACTGAACTCAAAACGTATGCAACTGATCAAACCCACCCTCCCTTCTCCTCCCTCCTATCTTCTTCCTTTGCCTCTTCCTCCCCATCCCCTTCCAATCCCCTCCTCCCCCTCCCCTTCCTCCTCGCCATGGTCAGTTTTACCTATCTTAAGCATGATTGCAAAGGAGTAAATACCATTGAACTCTATAAGCATGCAAATGATCAAACCTGCCCTCCCCTCCCCCTCCTGCCTGCTCCCATCCCCCTCCTCCCCTCTGCCCTTCCTCCCCTCCCTATCTCCTGTGGTCAGTTTCACCTATCCTAAGCATGATTTCAGGGGAGTAAATCCCACTGAACTCAATAAGCATGCAAATGATCAATCCATTCTCAGCAAACATGCACAGGATCCCATTTCTTACCTCCCAGATTAAAAAGCAGATAAATTTAGTGTAAATTTTGCAAAGTGTTGCTGTACTTCACATATTCACAGAAACAGAAACAAAACAAAATTATTTCCTATAGGAAACTTCACTAAAATTGCAAAGTAAATCAGCCATATTTAAAGTGACCATCTGAACTATATCAACTGTCTTAATAATGTTGCTTCCTCCATGCTAAAACAAGATCAGCACAGCACGTGTCTTGTTTCTGTTATTTGGGCTAATTACAGGTGTTGCCACCACTCACCATATGCTCAGAGGCACATGTTACCAAATCCTTCTAAGCTACACAGCAAGTGGATTGGACTGTGAAAGATCAACTCAAATTGTGTTTGCATTTTGACAACTTTGTAGGGCAGTACAATACCTGAGAGAGGAGGTCAGGTCTCTTGCTCCCCTGATGCATTCACTACAGCTGCCCAATTCCCTGCTTTTTAAGGTTTGATAGAAATATCTGCAGGCTACAGGTATGTTCTTAAACTGCAAGGTTTTCTGCCTATTAGTGAATTCATACTAAAATGTTGAAGAATTTTCATGAGGATTGAAAAAAAATCACAAATTGCTGCAAAAATATGGAGAACCAAATTTAAAATGAGAAAAATAAGAAACTGACAGATCATTCCATTCCTAATCTGTAATATTAATATTTTCTGTAGCATTTTTTAGGATTCTGTTTGCTTTTTAGTCTTTTTGTTGTTTATCTTCACAATTTCTCTTTGAAAAAGGATCACTTTGTTTTACAGATGAGAACTTGAGGCTCAGTTCTCATGTTCTTTTTGTACTGGAGTAGCCCTGCACACTCTTCACACTGGAGCCAAGTACAAAAAATTCAGGAGAATTGAACCTGAAATTGGCCACGTGTATACACATGGCTGAAGAAGACTGTGTAGACACCAGAGTGTTAATATGCACATGGATCACACAGATCAGATTTTTCCATGTGTGCTTTTATGAACATATGTCCACTCCACACATGACATGAGCACTTTCAATTGACCTTTATCTCAATGTTTCTTGTCCACACTAGCAAGTGGTGCTCGATGGGATGTATTTGCATTGTGTGTTGTCCCCTCCCCTCCATTAGTACTTCCTCACCATCCCTGAGTTCCAGAAACCAGAGGTCGATTGTGGGCATTTGTGAAAGTATTTGTTTACCCATGCATGCAGCTTTTTTAATTTTGAGATATAGATTTTCTGATATACCAGACTTGCACAAAACAGTGGGCTATTAATAATAATAAAAATACATCTCCAGTCCACCAAGGAGCACCTCGCCAAGCTAGTAGGGGGTGTGGTGATAAGTAGGGGGTGTGGTGATAGATGGCACCCACCAAGTGTCATCACACATGTAAAAAACCTGCCCACCTGAACTTCATAGTCGGGAAACATGGTTTTATGTTGGATTTTTTTCCCTTATGCTATTAATCCATGTATCAGAGGAATCCAAAGGAAAGGGGGGATGTTGCACATACTGCCACTTGGATGAAAACAGTGTTACATGTGGACAATGCAAAAAGCATGCACATGTGGGATCCATCAAATCCACTTTAAATTGCCATGTGTTCACAGCCAAAGAATCTTAACCCGAGTTTCCCAGATTGAGTCTTAACTCTCCAGCCTCCGTGTTTCACTGACTATACAGTTTTTCATGTGCAACATTGCAGTTCTCTGGTGACACACTTAGATTTTTGCTGCCTATGTGTTTTCCCTTAAGAAAATAAAAGCAGTCCTCTAGGATCAAACCAAAAGGTCCATCTAGTCCAGCGTACTGCTTCCTTACAACAATATCCAATAAGATGTTTCTAAAAAGCCCCAAAATGGGGTATAAAGATAGCAGTGTTTATCTGCTGCAATTGACATTAGGAATTTGCAGGTTCCATTTAGCTTTCATGGACAACAGTTGTTGATGGATCCATCCTCCCATGTAGTTGTCTAAGCCCCTTTTAAAGCCATCTACACCATCATCAGAAGTGAAGCAAATTATGTTGCTTTATCATATAGATTTTCTTTTCCTTGAATCTCCTGATCATCAATTTTAAGAACATAAGAAGAGCCTGCTGGATCAGTCCATCTAGTCCAGCATCCTGTTCGCTCAGTGCCCAACCAGTGGTCCATGGGAAACCTGCAAACAGGACCTGAGCACTCCTCCCCTCCCGGTTCCCACCAACTGGTAATCAGAAGCATCCTGCCTCCAACCATGGAGGTAGAGCACAGCCTTTTCCTCCATTTATTTGTCAAATTCTCTTTTAAAGCCATCCAGGTTGGTGTCCAACACTGCCTCTTGTGGGAGTGAATTCCATAGTTCAACTATGTGCTGAGGGAAGAAGTACTTTATTTTGTCTGTCCTGAATCTTCCAACATTCAGTTTCATTAGATGTCCATGACTTCTAGTGTTCTGAGAGCAGGATAAAAACTTTTCTCAAGTAACTTTCTCCATGCCATGCATTATTTTATACACTTCTGTTGTGTCACCTCTGACTCACATTTTCTTTAAACAAAAAAGCCCCAAATATCATCATCTTTCCTCATAGGGGAGTTGCCTCATCCCCTTGATAATTTTGGTTACCCTTTTCTGAACTTTTTCCAACTCTGCAATATCTTTTTTTGACGTGAGGTGGCCAGAACTATACACAGTATTGCAAATGCAATCACAGCATCGATTTGTGTAATGACATTATAATATCAGCAGTTTTATTTTCAGTTCCTTTCCTAATGATCCCTAGCATGGAGTTTGCTTTTTCACAGCTGCCACACACTGGGTCAACATCTTCATCAAGCTATCCATGATGACCCAAAGTCTTGTTCCTGGTCAGTCTCACTACCAGTTCAGACTCCAAGAGTGTATATGTGAAATTAAGATTTTTTTGCCCTGACATGCATCACTGTACATTTGTTTACATTTGGCATTGTACCACCCATTCACTCAGTTTTGAGAAGTCCATTTCAAGCTCTTCACATTCCCTTTTTGTTTTAACTATCTTGAACAATTTATTATCATCTGCAAATTGGGCTACCTTACTGCTCACCCCTAACTCTAGATCATTTATGAACAAGTTAAAAGCACAAGTCCCGGTAACGATATTTGGGGGACTCCACTTTCTACATCTCTCCATTGGGAGAACTGTCCATTTATTCCTACTCTCTGCTTCCTGCTGCTTAACCAGTTCCTGATCCACAGGAGAACTTCTCCTCTTATTCCATGACTGGTAAGCTTAGGAATCTTTAATGAGATACCTTGAAGAAAGCTTTTCGAAAATCCAAGTACGCTATGTCAACTCGATCACCTCTATTTATATGCTTGTTGACACTCTCAAAGAATTCTAATAGGTTAGTGAGACAGGACTTTCCCTCACAGAAGCCATGCTGGCTCTTGCTTAAGCAACACTTGTTATTCTATGTACTTGGTTAATTTATCTTTAACAACACTTTCTACCAGTTTTCCCACAACTGATGTTATGTTAACCAGTCCGTAATTTCCAGGATCTCCCCCTGGATCCCTTTTTTTAAAAAAAACTGACATTGTAAACTTTCTAGTCCTTGGGTAAAGAAGTGGAACTGATGGACAAGTTACATAATTTTGATCAGCAATTTCACATTTGAGTTCTTTGAGAACTCTGGGGTGGATGCCATAAGGACCTGGTGATTTGTCAGTTTTTATTTTGTCTATAAGGCCTAAAACTTCATCTCTTGTCACCACGAACTGCCTCAGCTCATCAGACTCCCTTGCTGCAAAAGTTAGTTCAGATACAGGGATCTGTCTATATCTAATTTTATTGGATGACAAGTTTTAGGGTTACAAGGGAGAATTAATTCTCTCGGTTCACTTTCTCCACACCAAGTACAGTATAACATATTCTTGGAATGTATGTTACCCTTTTCATGTACCCCAGGAATTTTTTACTCATTACACAGTAGCAAACATGAAGTTGCCACCCAATTGACCAGGAGTCTGAGTCAATCGTGGTTCCATAATGGGAATGTAAACATAAACTGTTTACATTTACATGTGTAATTTTAGATTAAATCATCCTTGATGTACACTTAACAAAGCAATGTGAAGTGACCTTTAGCACGTGGATGTGCATGTACCAGTATAAATGTAATATGAAAAGTTACATTCAAACTGTGTAACTAACAGAATTTCTCCCTTTACTCTTTACTCATGCTTAGCTCTCGCAACTGGGCCATTGTGAGTCATTGCTCCAGAAAAAAGGAAACAGCAAAGATACTGTTCCAAGACCAGTGGGCCTGGGGTCTTTTAGAGGTTGGACCGGATTGGCTGCCTTTGCTTGTAGAAGCTGTAGGCACCACCAACAATAGGAGAAGCAGTAATGAAAAAGAGGGTTGTCACGAGAAGCATGCATGCACCTGACAAAGAAAGGGCTGCATATGTTATAACTTCCCAACAGAAGGATCTTTACACAAGCTGCAATCAACTCTTGAATCAACAGCCTTTAACCTACATGCCATAGAAACAAAAAAAGGCCTTCCGTCTCAATTTTCCTCTAGCTCCAAAGCCTTCTCTTTGGACACGCCTCCCAGCTTCCACAACCATCACGAGTATCTGCAATCATCCAGCCTGGCCTGCCATGCAAACAGTTTTTTAAAGGAATATACTTAATTTCTTGCATGAAGGTCTGCCTGGAAAATGTATCATTTTATTTCCATCCTTTGTACTCTTATTTTCTCCCTTTTCACTATTCCAAATTGGACTAGTCTTTGTTTGAGGGAAGCTGGCTAGCTTCCTTTCCTCTCCTTACATCAGATGAAGAAGGGGAGACCCTGCAGTATCTGTTTTTCAAAAACGTATCATCATAAAGTTCATACCTGGATGTTAAGATGAACTTTTGGGGGAGGAAGGCGCAGGAGGTTTTCAGAAGTTTAATCCACAGTGTTAAAGGAAAGCAGACAGATTCCACTTTCTCGCCCTAGATGGAGAAGCTGGGCTGGAAAGAAACTTCTGCAGGCTGATGCAAGATGCCTTTGCGAGCGATTTAGCATTCTGAGGATTCCTGGGTCCTGGCCAGAAATCCCACAATCCAACATATTTCACATTTGGTTTCAATTAGGGAACGAGAAGGGGAAGAAAGTTACCGATTGGAGCTGGCTTCTCTTCGAAGGCTCTTTTCCTTCCCTCAAGGGAACTTGAGCTACACTATAATTTATGGCAAAACTCATTCATTGCAAGGAGGGAAAGCTATAGCAAAGAGGCTCCAAGGATCTATGTAGTCCTCTTTTTTACATAAAAAATATGCCCCCCCCCTGCTTTATTTCTCATTTGACTTGTTGAATGACAGGATTTAGTTTGATTTTACTGACTTGAAGAGTGTCAACAGAACGAGAGAAAGGATCCAAACAGGCGAATGATGAGCTGTATGCTGTTTTTAACATAAATATTGGCAGCAGCTGGCTGGATAACTTTTCCCCATCAATTTGAGATTGGGGGGGGGGATAGGGTTACCATCATTTTGTCATTTCAAAAAGAGTACATTTGGCTTCGATAAGTGAAAAGTAAGAGTATGCTGTTGCACCATCTCAAAAAGAGTACATGTACTCTTAAAAGAGTACGGTTGGTAACCCTGGGGGGGGCGGGAATAAATTCTCACTCATCTCTTTTAAGACTGGAGATGCCAAATTTACATTAATGGTTCAAGTAGCAGGAGACTAGGCATCAGACAGGAATAAGGAGAATTTCTGGAGGATGGGGGAAACCCCAGAACAGATTGGCGGGGCATGGGGGAGGAGAGGGGAAGAACATTGCACACAAGAAGAAATCCTTGAACTGATGGAACTTTTGTCATAGTGCTACATTGAATACAACCCATTATTTTTACTTATTTATTACATTTCTGTATAGTACCTTCAGCAATGACCCCTATCTCTGTCTTGCCACTCTCTAACAGCAGAGCAGGCCAACCAATTCCAGTCAGAGATCCTTCAGCCTGCACCACCTGTCTGTAAAAAGAGGGCAGCCTAGTCATTGCCAGAGGCTTTATTATTTTATTTTATTAAATTTTTATTTTCCCCTTTCTCCCAAAGGAGCGCAGGGCAGCAAACAGTTAGGCATCACAATACAATAAAAAAAAATTAAAAAGTCAAATATCCTCACAGCTTCTGAAGAAATCTTGATTGTTTAAACTGTGTTTTAATGGGTATTATGTTATGTGTTCTGTCATTTGTATTACATTATGTTGTAATATGTTTGATGTGTGAAGTCTTCTGTCTGGTCAAGTGAAAGTTGGTTTAACTGTCACTGGGGGACTTAACTGACAGCCGAGGCAGGGATAGAGACAGAATTCTCAGTATGCTATAAATTAAATTAAATTAAATAAATAAAATATGCAAAAGAAGGATAGAAGATATGCTTATTCTGTGGTTGCAGCTTTAGATTTCTTAGACAATGTGGTTGGCTGGGGCTAGAGTGAGGAAGCAGAAGAAGTGAATATATGCCTGGCTGCTGCTCATTGAGAGTTAGTTAGTGAGTGAGTCCATGTTCGTTGGTGCTTGGTATTCATGGTGGACAACCAGAAGAAGAAGAAGATAGTATGGACTGAGGAAAAAGGAAGAAGACCTGAGAGGAAGCCAGAGCGGCTTGGTGGCCAAAAACTTGCTAGGGTAGCTGAATCACTTAGCGCAGGCTGAAGAGATGAAGGGAGAGCCTGTCTACAGTGCTGAGGGAGAAGAAGCAAGAGGCTGTTTGGAGTGCTAGGCTCTGGTGTCTGGTAGGAGAGCGAGAGAAAGAAGAAAATAGAATAGATACAGGAGAACAAACCCTCGTAAACAGTAATACGAATAACCATTTCAACTGGAGAATACAACATGTCAGTCACCCTCCTCATCAGATCACCCACCCTGTATTTCTGGAGGACCTATTTCAAGTACTGCTGCTCCAACAAATCAAAGGCTTTGACAACATCAAACATAATCATAGCCAGAGAATTATTGTGCTGCTTGGCATGAAGAAATATATTAATCCTACATATCGCATCTGATATCTGTCAGCACAGTAAAAATTCTGCCTGGTCAGAGCAGACATTCTTTACCACACCACTGTTAAATTTAACCGCTAAGACCGCTGTAAAGATCTTAAGGTCCTGGTTTAGGAGTAATATGAGACCATAAGAGTCTACCAATTCTGGGTCTCTACCTGTCTTTGATGGGACCATCAGTCTCACTGCAGCTTTACTCCCAGAAAAGTGAGTATAGCATTACAGCTCCATATTGGGAAGGTTTTCAAAATACTGCCCTCTTCAACAGCCCAGGAAAATTTAAACTTTAGACTTTTGCTACTACTAAAAGCTGTAAACTTACTCAGTTTGAGATGTTCAGACAAGCAGGAAAAACAATCTTTCTGGCATTTCAGTGGGTTCTAGCTATTGCCTAGAGGTCAACAAATCCCTTGTCAATCACAGCTCTGACTTCACTTATTGGCTACAAAACTGAAAGGGCAGGGTTAGAGCAGCCAGCTATGAGCTTATTTAACAGAAGTTGTAGGGTGGTGGTGGCGGTGGCTGATGTTTTGCTGTATATTTCTTGAACCAGACTACCTGGAAACTTAATTTTTTTAAAATGAAAACTGAGAGTCCAGAGATTAAGGTGACTCACCTGGAGAGGACCCAAAAAATCTGGAGTCTCCGGGAAAAAATCGGAGACCTGGAAACCCTAGATGGTAGGAAAGCTTGGAGACAGGGAGCCAAAGGGCTCCACAGGCAAACAAATAGAAATCTGAGTGTAGGATAGGTGGAGGAGGCAGTGGTTAGAGCAGCCTTTCCCAACCTTTGGGTCCTCAGATGTTGTTGGACTACAACTCCCTTCAGTCCCAGCCAGTCTGGCCAATAGTCAGGAATGATGGGAATTGTAGTCCAGCAACATCTGGGGACCTAAAGGTTGGGAAAGGCTGGGTTAGAGGAAAACAGTAGAGGAGAAAGAAAGAGAGGAGTCATTGCAGAAGCCTCACAGCATTTAAGATTAGGAGGGGCTGTATGATGTGCGTGCATGCATGCATACAGTGGGCACCAAGAAGGGACTAGAGGCAAGGAACTGAAGAAGGACCAAAAGAGAAAAAGCAGAGTGAACCTAGTCATAGTTGCAGCATAGAATATGAAAAAAGGTTCAGATCAGGGGCTGATATTCTGGTTTGTTAGACTATGGTTTGCAAAACCAGATTTCTGTATGTAGACCATATAGGAAATCATCATTTGTTACAAATTCTATACGGCAACTCAAATTTCTTCTCCTGTGCAGACTGGGAAGTGCGTGAGGCAAAAGCTATTTGTGGTGCATTTTCATACCAATGATAATAAGCCTTGGTTTGTTGTTACAAGTGAGTAGTGCTTCTGGCGAAACAAGATACTGTTTCGCGCCACCCCAATTTCAGAGGGTGAGAGATTTCCAAGGGTCCCTGTGCACACCCAGGGGTTTGGTTTCCTTGGAAAGAAGGTCAGTAGAGGCTGTGGTGTCTTTATGACATATGGTTTATTTATTTACGCACATTCCAACAGGAGCTTAAGATGGTTCAAGGCATCAGCAGTCCAACAGATCTTGCATTTTCCATCAGGCTTACAGGAAGCACCCTAAAGCCATGGTGCAGAGAGCCAGCCTTTCTCCTGCCTTCAGTTCCCAGCTTTTTTCTCAGACTCCACTCAAAACACTCCTTGGCCGTGGGAAGGGGGGAGCTATCCTGAAGAGTTTCAACAACAATAGGATCTCCCTGGCTCATTCACCAGTTAATGGGCACTTGATAGGCCCATTAACTCATCTGGCCATTCTGTTAGACCAACAAAGGGAGATTTGGCCAGCAGAGCAGATTTCTCACCCCCAGGCAAAACCCGTTACTCTGTTTCTAAGCTCCCTGGGTGAAGTTCCACTGTTATTGGAGGAACCAGTTACATGTTTTGTTTTCTTGATACCTCCACAGCTGGTCCTTGTGAATAATTTTGGGCTTGTGCCTGGGGCCTAATTGGATCTGATAACTACCTTATTTATTTTTCTGAGAACCACATATGGCCCTTCCCAAAGCTTATCTAGTTTAGGACTCCTGCCCTTTTTCCTCTTTGGGTTATAAAACCACACCAGGTCACCCCTCACAAAACTTTCCCCATATGACCTCACATCATATAGGCGTTTCATCTTATCTGAGGCAATCTTCAGATTTTCTCTTGCAAATTGGTGCACCTTCTCTAATTTACATTGCAACCTTCCACATAGTCGAAAGGGTCTGCATTATCCCTCTCATCATTGAGGGTGCCATAAAGCAGGCAGGAGGAAATCAACTTGTGTCCAAACATGAGAAGGGCTGTAGTACACGTGGTGCTTTCATTAACTGCTGTCCTATATGCCATCAGGAGATATATTCATCCCGTTTCCTTTGATGATGATGCACAAAAGTTGTCGTGTACCCTCAGGGTGTGGTTGAACCTTTCCACCATGTCATCTGACTGGGGATGTGCAGGGGTGGTCCATATTTTGTGGATTCCCAGAATTTCACATACTTTCTGGAACACTCTTGATTCAAAGTTCCTACCCTGATCAGAGTGTAATTCACCAGGCACCCCAAATTTTGAAAAGAAGTTGTCAAGCAAGGTGTTTGCCACTGTCACAGCCTCCTGGTTTTTTATGGCATAAGCCTCTGGCCACCGTGTGAAATAATCCAACCAATCAAGATGTAGCGGTTGCCAGCCTCCATTTCTGGGAGGGGCCCTAGAACATATATTGCAACACATTCCATTGGGGCACCCACCAGATATTGCTGCAATGGGGCTCTCCCTGCCTTAGGGAGACCCTTCTTTGCTATGCAAGCATCACACTTTCGGCATCAGTTGTCCACATCCTGCCTGCACTTGACCCAGTAGAAATTCTCCCTTACCCGGGCAAGGGTTTTTCCCACACCAAAGTGTCCAGCCGTTTTAGCATCATGGCACAACACCATCACTTCTCTCTTTAGTTTTGCTGGCACAACCAGCTACCACCTATATCCAGTCCCTGCGGGCTCTACCCATCGTCTGTACAATATGCCATCTCTAAGCTCTAGACTTTCCCATTGGGACCAAAAGGCCTTCACAGTAGTGTTGAGTGAGGACACCATTTTCCAGGGAGGGCAAATTTGTGAGTAGGCTTTCCATCCACACATGATCATGATGTCTGGGTCCTCTCTGTAAGACCCTCAGTTGTTCCAGGGTCCACCCCTGTAGCGCCTCAGTCTCTCCAGAAAGGGTAGCTGTACTTCTCTAAACCAACAGGCCAGGGTCTCCCACCTGCTTTTGTCCTCTCTCCTCCTCCAAGGCAGCCAGCTCCTTGCTTTCCTGCCTTGGGCAGTAGCTGCAGTTGTCCTGCCAACAAGGCCTCCTGGATAATTAGAATACTTTAAACCTGGTCTGTGGGTGACGGTAAAGTCATATTGCTGCAGCTTCTGTAGCCACCTTGCTATTTGACCCTCAGGGTTTTTGAATCGAATAACCATTGCAGGGATGAACGATCTCATGACAAACTCAGATAATGGTGAAAATGTTCTATGGACCTCATAACTGCAAGGAGCTCTTTGCGGTTAGTGCAATAGTTTCTTTCTGCAGTAGCCAAGATCTTACTGAAGTAAGCAACCGGCTTTTCCTGCCCAGCATGTTCCTGTGACAGCACAGCACCCATGCCGTAAGCATCAGTGTCTAAAATGAATGGGGTCTCAAAGCATGGGTAAGCTAAGACTGGAGCATTCACAAATGCCATTTTCAATGCTCGAAAAGCTTTGTCACATTCAGGTGACCAGTGGAATGCCTTTTCCTTCTCTCCCAGCCCATGAAGAGGTTTTGCTATATCCAGAGCTTGGAAGTAACTCGTTAAAAATAACGAGTTACTTGTAATTCATTACTATTTTAAGTAACGAGTGGATAATTCCATTACATTTGGCAAGTAATAGAACGACTAGTAATTTCCCTACTTTTTAGCTGCAACTTTAACGTTTCCACATTAGGTTGGACATTACTTGGGGGCGGGAACAAGAGGAAGTCTTCAGCTCCTGGCTGTGACTGGTGGACACAAGACATGTGCCTCACACAGGACTTCTGCGCAGACTCTCTCTTCCCTCATGATCTGTGTTAGGAGGCACGAGGGAAGAGGTGAATAGGCAGGGGATCGTGGAGCGCGAGCGTCTGAGAGAGAAAAAATGGACACTGGAGGAAAAAGCCAGGGCAAGGACAACGGAGGAGAAGGCAGCAGCAGAATGGCGAAGAGCTGTGGAGGTGAGTGACGATGATTGGTGTGTGTGTGTGCTCCCTCATGCATCCTGCTGTCCTTCTTGAGTGCCCTGTGCCCCCACCACCACTTGTGCCCCCTGCCGTCCCCACAGCCTGTTCTGCTGGCCCCCGCCCCCTCCTCTCATTCCACCACCTCTTGTTCCACCGCCGCCGCACCTCCTGCTGCCCCACCACCCTGCCTCACCTTGCCTCTCGTTCCACTGCCTCCACCACACACCTCCTGCCGCCTCACCCTGCCTCGCCACACCTCTTGTTTCCTGGCAGCCGCCACCACCGCACCTCCTGCCGCCCCCCACCCTGCCTCACCTTGCCTCTCGTTCCGCCACTGCCACCACACACCTCCTGCTGCCTCACCCTGCCTTGCCTCGCCTCTTGTTTCCCAGCCTCCGCCGCCGCCGCCACCGCCACTGCACCTCCTGCTGTCCCCCCACCCTGCCTCACCTCGCCTCTCATTCTGCTGCCGCACATCTCCTGCCACCTCACCCTGCCTCACCTTGCCTCGCCTCTTGTTTCCCTGCCGCCCCCGCCCCCGCCGCACCACCTCCTGCCACCCCCCACCCTACCTCGCCTCACCTCGTTTCTCCTGCCACCTCACCCCACCCCACCTCGCCTTGCCTCACCTCTTGTTTCCTGGCCACCGCCGCACCTCCTGCCGCACCCCACCCTGCCTCACCTCACCTCTCATTCCGCCACCACACACCTCCTGCCACCTCACCCCACCTCACCTCGCCTCACCTCACCTCACCTCTTGTTTCCCCCCCGCCGCCACTGCACCTCCTGCCACTCACCTCACCTTATCTTGTCTCACCTCGCCTCTCATTCCACTGCCACATTTCCTTAGTTTAACCTACTGTGTCCTGCCTCCCCTCCCGGATTTGGACTCTGAAGAACCTAGAAATCCCTCCCCTCTCACACACACTGTCTCTCTCACACACAGTCTTTCTGCTCTCTCACATACACACTCTTTTCTCTTTCTCAGCCACACAGACACACACTGTCTCTCTCTTACACATACTCTCACACAGTCTGTCTGTGCTCTCTGTAACACACACACACACACACACACACAGACTCACACACTGTCTCTTTCACACACACTGTCTCTCTCACTCACTCAGTCTCACACACACACCTCATCCCTCTTTAGCTACAGCACAGGCAACAAGTTCTGAGCAGCATTATTAACAGCTGTTTGTTTTGCACTAGCCGCTGCCCCCCAAGCCTCTTCTCAGACCAGGAAGCAATTAACAATGTTAAAGGCTTTATTAATGCTACTAGAAGCCCACAAGGAGAGGCCTAATGAAGCAGAAAAGCAGGGGGGAGGTGGCAGTGGAACTGGGGGTTAGTGGTGGGTTTCATATTCTTACCACACAAGGTCATTAATGTTTTGGGCTAAGAATAACTTCTTGCTTGCAACCCTTGACTGTGAATCCAAACTTCAGTTTCCTCGAGCCAGTCACAAATAAACCAGAGACCAGTTAAATCAGGCCTGGCATCAGCATGCAGTCCTCTCAGGTAGATGCTATCAGGTCTCATTATAGATGCCTGCCCTAATCCTGCCCCATTAATCCCCCTCCCTGTGAGACACCATTTTGATTTTCCACTCAAGGGAAGGGTAGCCACTGTGGTGCCCTCCAAATGTTCTTGGACTCCAACTCCCACCAGCCCCAGCTAGCATGGCCAATAAACAGGAATGATGGGTGTCGTAGTCCAGCAACATACAGATAACATCTTGTTGGCAACCCCTGACCTGAGGCTGGTTCACATTTGATGGATGCCTCATTAAAGAGTGGTGTGCCTGTGAATGAGCCATCCTCACAGATCAAGCGATCACATATTCAGTGAGAGAACTTTTATATCACTTCACATTACCTCAAAGTTTCCAGTGTGTCAGTTCACACCCTCAGTTGTGAAGTGATATCCATGCATGTGATATACATTGCCTAAAATGTTTAAGCAAGAAATCCTTGTCTCAAATGAGCAGGAATGACTGCAGCTTTCTGTTGAAGCCAACCTGGTTCACAGAAACTGAGCCCTGGTACCTATTTTCTATGTGCAGATCCTTCACCGTGATGATATATCACATGTTTTTGCTACCCAGCTTTGGGATGGTTTTGATTTGGGGGTAAGACCTTTGCAGGTGGAGATTGACAAGCAGGGTTGACAGAAGTGGTGCAGCAAATTGAAACCCCACCCCTACAAACACAAGGCACTGTGCATAGAACCCATCTGGTCAAATTATTTTGACACCTGGGGTGAAAAATCCCACAAGTGCCTCTGTTTAATTCATGACTGTTGTAAAAATACAACAGTCATAAATTAAATAACTGATCAATTTGCTGCCATTTCATAAAACCCAAAATCTGCTGTCTGAAGCAGCTGCCTCACTCTAATGGTAGGACTGGCTCTGTGGTGCGTCAAAAAATAGCTCCCCCCATGTGAATTAACATGTAACACCTCTGACACAAGTGTAGACTGAATTATGTCTTGCTTAAAAAAAAGGTTATATTTTTCAAAAAAAACCCTGGCAATGTTATGTCAAATAAATAAATTGGGGAAAAGAAAAAAAGAAATACCCCAAAATTATTTCTTCTTTTTCTGAATTCTGTTGTATTTTACCAAATCTGGGTCAACACTTTATCTGGAAGCCGCCGTGAGTTCCAGTTTTGGAAAAATGGCGGGGTATAAATAAAGACAATAATAATAATAATAATAACACTCAACTGCAGCTTGGTAGTGGTGCATAATCTTGTAAACACCATACTCTCAGGGTACTATTCCCATACTCACATAATAGTTTGCAACAGATTATTTTGGCACAAAAGCAAAACTGCATGTACACTATATTAGTCTGAGTATTGTGCCCTGGGATCGCTAGATCTTCTATCAGACATCAGCAGCAGAAGAGCAAATGTGTCCACAAAACACTGTGAATGGGTGCAAAAGTCATGTGCAGTTACAACAGATGAGAAAGTGTGAACAGGAAGCATGACCTACCCTGCCAGTCAAAGCAGTAACATACGTCTGCTGTGTGCAGTGACCTGATGAAACTGCATTTATTGCTCCAGTTCCCTCATCACATGCTTCTGCTGTGTTGTTTTAAAAATGTTTTCAGTGTATATGTAATTGCCGTGGTGCAATTGGTTGGTATTTTGTTGTATTTTGAATTTTAACTTTTGTGTGCTGCTTTGGGGGCCTTTGTGCACCTCCTACAAAAAAACACTCTCCCAGCACCTTTTCTAAACACTGGGCTCATCCATGCTGTTACTTAAAATCCACATTTTCCTAATTTGAATTGTCCCCCCAAGAGTACATATCTGGATCGCACTGTTCAAAATCTGAAGCTTCCCTGTCCATACTTGGTAGGCATGTCATTTTCTGTTCAATTCAGTCTTTTCCTATTTGTCCAGCTTTTGTCCACCTCAACACCCAACCCTGGAAGTTCCATCGGCCCCAGCCAGCATAGCCAATGGTCAAAGGTCACTTCCAGACAGTAGCATAGTGACAAATTCAGAAGGGAAGGGTCCATTGATGTTAGTCACAGCCATGCTCCTTCTAAGATTATGCAACCTTCTAAGATTATAGAATAGTATGGCCAGGTTTGAATACTGCTTTCTGCTTCTCTACCTTTGTTAATGCCTTTTGCCACAACTATGTCCCTAAGAGCTAATCAGCACGAAAGGGGAGTGTGTTAGCTATTGAGAGAAGACTTCTCAATGGCTGACTCACCTCCTTTCACTCTGATTGCCTCCAATCAGCAGAAAAAGTCAAGGAAGCACATTAGAAAACTCTTCTCAGTGGCCCTCTCCCCTTGCATGCTGATTGGCTCATAAGATGCTGGAGACATAGAGATCTGGCTCCCAAAACAGTAAAGGGTCGAAGACTCCCTGAGACCCTGGACAACTACACCCTGCTTCCAGACTATCTGATTATTGAACATTCATCCTGATTTGTTTGCACAAAGTTTGCAGGGAGGTTAAGTGACATGGACGATATATTGAACACTTACTCGGATTTGTTTGGAGGGAGGCTAGACACTGCGGCAAGGCAATATTATCCCACACTTTTCACTGCATCTTCCCACCCCTTTCCTTCCTAAGATTTTTATTGGGGAAAACATATTGGTTGTTGCACAAGAGGAGCAAATCACCATAAATTGCACAACCTGAATATGCCAGTATGTGATTGAACATCACCCAAAAATAATGAAAGTCTGCAAACCCCCAGAAGTGTTGCAGTCCAGCAACATCAGAGGGGGTCACTTTCCCTATCCCAACTTACACAAAAGGGCTGAAGCTACAGAGCTGTCTGGTTACTTCAAATCAGTACGTGAGTTTCCAGAGCTTGGAAGTAACTCGTTACAAATAACGAGTTACTTGTAATTTATTACTGTAAAAAGACATTCCTTGTCTGACGTGCTCTTTGAGCATCTTGTTCTTTTCAGACATAACAGAAATGTGTTATAAAAGTAGCATTTCAAGTGTAAAAAATTGATTTCAAGCTGGAGAGGGAGGTGGGGGGCCAAGTTATAGGAAGTTTGGGCAGCAGGCGCTGGAAGGGTGCTGCTAGCAGACCACACCGGAATAGGGGAACACGGGACAGATGCATTATATCCATCCCATGTTCCGGGTCTGCTCAGAACCAGACGAAAACTGGGGGACGCAAGGTTCCTACCGACCTTCGACTGCAGTTATGTAATGCCAGGTCTGTGGCTCAGAAAACCTCACTCATCCATGATATGATCTTGGATGGGCGCGCAGACCTGGCATGTATTATGGAAACTTGGCTGGACGAAGCCTCTGCTCCAATTCTTGAGGCCATGTGTCCGCCAGGTTTCCGTTACGCACAGCAGCCGAGGGTGGGAAGGCGGGGAGGGGGTGTGGCAGTCATCTATCGAGAGTCCTTGGTTTTTGCCAGACCTCCCCTCCATAGGACTCAATTTGTTGATTGTATGTACTGGAGGTTGGGCCCGAAGGGCAGTTTAGGGATCCTGCTGGTGTACCGCCCACCCCGCTGCACAGCAGATTCCCTGGCCGAGGTGCTGGAGGTGGTCTCGGCTGTACGGGCATTGTCCCCAGAGCTGTTAGTTCTGGGTGACTTTAACGTGCATGCCGAGGCCGCTCTCATAGGAGCCTCTCGGGATTTCCTGGAAACCATGGCTTCCTGGGAACTGTACCTAAGTAATACTGGGCCCACCCATGTAGCCGGTCATGCTCTCGACCTAGTATTTGTCCTGGGAGAGGAGAGAAGTGATCTGAAGTTGGGAGTGATTCTTGCCACTCCTGTGTCATGGTCAGACCACTACCTGGTAAATATGGACTTCTCGTTGCCATGCTCCCTCCGCAGGGGTGAAGGACCTATTAAAATGGTCCGCCCCAGACGCCTGATGGATCCGGATGGATTCCTGACTGCGCTTGGGGAATTGGAACCTGCTGAAGGTCGCCCGGTCGAAACCCTGGTGAAGGAGTGGAACGTGGGGATCACCAGGGCATTAGACCGGGTGGCTCCGAAACGTCCTCTCCCCCTGAATAGAACTCAGCTAGCACCATGGTATACACCACGGTTGCATAGTCTGAGACAGGAGGTGAGACGACTAGAGCGCCGGTGGCGGAAATCCCGTTCCGAAGATGTCCGGACACAGGTTAGAGCAGCAGTAGCTGCCTACCAAGTGGCAATAAAGGTAGGAAAGAAGGCTTTCTTTGCTGCCTCTATTGCATCTGCGGAGTGCTGTCCCAGGAGGCTGTTCCAGGTGGTCCAAAGCCTGGTCGGTCCAGTTGCTCAGGAACCCTTGGAACAGTCAAAGGCCTCCTGTGACTTATTAGCAAAACACTTCGCCGATAAAATCGAACACTTATGGAGCTCAATCCCGTGCGCCGTGGACACAGTGGATGAACCAGAGTTGGCCAGTTGCATGCCGGTAAATTGGGATTGGTTTCGGCTTCTCCCTTCTGAGGAAGTGGGCAAGGTGCTTTCATCTGTGAAGCCAACCACTTGTCTTACTGATCCTTGCCCTTCGTGGCTCCTTGTGAGCTGCAGAGAGAAATTGGGCGAGGGGATCAAAGCGGTGGTAAACGCATCCTTGAAAGAGGGTGTGATGCCATCAGCCTTCAAGGAGGCAATTGTAAAGCCCATCTTAAAGAAGCCCTCCTTGGATCCCCAAGTATTCGATAACTTCCGCCCAATTTCGAATCTACCATTTCTGGGCAAGGTCATTGAGCGAGTGGTGGCCAACCAGTTGTCAGCACACTTGGATGAAACGGATTATTTGGATCCATACCAATCAGGTTTCAGGACTGGTCACGGAACTGAAACAGCCTTGGTCGCTCTGGTAGATGATTTGAGGAGGGCATTAGATAGGGGAGAATCCACCTTTCTTGTCCTCCTCGATCTCTCAGCGGCTTTTGATACTGTCGACCACAGTATCCTTCTGCTTCGCCTGGAGGGATTGGGAATTGGAGGCACTGTATTACAGTGGTTCCATTCCTTTCTCTCCGACAGGTACCAACAGGTAGCGTTGGGGGAGGAGGTATCAGACCCTTGGCCTCTCAATTGTGGTGTGCCACAGGGCTCTATCCTCTCTCCCATGCTATTTAACATCTATATGAAGCCGCTGGGGGCAATCATCAGGAGATTTGGGCTGCAGTGTCATCAATATGCGGATGACACTCAGCTCTATCTCTCGTTTAAATCTTCACCAGAGTTGGCTGTGGAGACTTTGTCCAAGTGCCTGGAATCCGTGAGTGGATGGATGGGAAGGAACAAGCTGAAATTGAACCCTGATAACACCGAGGTACTACTTGTGGGGGACAAGAGAAGGTTGGGCGACATTGACCTGAAGTTCAACGGGGTGAGTCTACCCCTAAAGGACCAGGTCCGCAGCCTTGGGGTTGTGCTTGATTCCAGGCTGTCCATGGAGGCTCAGATTTCGGCAGTGAGCCGGGCAGCCTGGTACCAACTACACCTCATACGAAGGCTGCAACCCTACCTTCCTGTTCACCAGCTCCCACTAGTGGTACACGCCCTGGTCACCTCTCGTTTGGACTACTGTAATGCGCTCTACGTGGGGTTACCCTTGAAAACGGTCTGGAAATTACAACTGATACAAAATGCGGCGGCTCGACTACTTACGAATAGTCGCCGCCGAGATCACATCACACCAGTGTTGTTCGACCTACACTGGCTACCAGTTGTTTTCCGAGCCCAATTCAAGGTGTTGGTATTGACCTTTAAATCCCTACACGGTTTCGGCCCAGTTTATCTCACGGAGCGCCTTCAATGCCACCAATTATGCCACCCGACAAGATCGGCCACACAAGGCCTTCTCTCAATCCCGCCAACAAAAACAGCCAGATTGGCGGGTACAAGAGAGAGGGCATTCTCAGTGGTGGCCCCCACTCTTTGGAACTCCCTCCCACAAGATCTCCGGCACGTCTCTTCCCTAAATGTGTTTCGGAAAGCCTTAAAGACCTGGCTCTTTCAGCAGGCCTTCGGGGTATCCGGGGAGGGTTAATTGTTATAACTGTAATGCCTCCTGCCCAGTTTTAATATTGTTGCTGCAGATGTATTGTTTTTATATTGTATTACTGTATTTTATCAATTGTATTTTAACAATTTTGTAAGTCGCCTAGAGTGGCCATTGGCCAGATAGGCGACGAAGAAATTAAAATTATTATTATTATTTATTATTGGGGTATCATCATTGCTTGGGGGGGCATGTGAGATTCTGTTATGCCATTCTGTTAATCTTATGGATAAAAAAATTATTCTACTACCCCCTGTGTGTGTGTGTTTATTTTTAATATTGTTTTAGGCTACTTAGATGTGCAGCAGCCAAGGCCAGCACCTTGTAGGCATTTTTTTAAAAAAGTAACTGAAAAGTAATTGTAGTGATTACTTTTGAGAAAAAGTAAAGTAATCAGTTACTTTCAGAGCAATTGTAGTTGTAACGGTAATTACTACTTTTTTTGGCCAAGTAATTGTAACTGTAATTTATTACTTTTAAAAAGTAATCTTCCAAGCTCTGGCTATATCAGCAAACCAACAAGCGGTTGGAGGGAGGTGCCCAGAATGACAAAACAAAAAGATAAAAAGTCACAATTTTATTCCGTTTGTGCAATTAAAATATGTAAAAAGCCGAACGCATTTCGGCTAATCAAATCTAGCCTTCATCAGGGGATGCTTGTTTCAATTTTCTTCAAAATGATGATAACATTGGTCTTGTTCAAAAGAATACAAGTAGTCAGTAATGCGTTCGTCAGGCTGAGTCTGGTAAGAACAGAGTCCAACAAAACTTTGCACCTCAGTTACAGTCTTAGGGGTAGGCCAGTACTCTATAGCAGCTGTTTTCTCCTTGTCTGTTGCAAGCCCTTTTTCACTCAAGGTATGCTCCAAGTAAGTCACCTCTCTTTGGAACAACTTACATTTCTTTGGATTCAGTTTCAAATTGGCACCCTTTAATTTGTCACAGACCATCTGCAAGTGTGTTAGCTCTTGATCAAATGTCTTGGCATGTACTAGATTATCATCCAAATATAACAAGCAGGACAACAGGGGTAGGCCATAAAGCACCCTCTCCATCAGCCTCTCAAAGGTAGCAGGAGCGTTACACAAGCCAAAAGCCATCACCCTAAACTGCGATAGCCCCTGCCCTGCTGTGAAAGCAGTTTTTTCCTTGTCCTTAGGGTCCATCTCCACCTGCCAGTATCCACTTTTGAGATCTAGTGTGGAAAACCATGCAGATCCTGCCACCTCATCTAAGGTGTCATCTATTCGTGGCAGAGGGGAGGAGTCTTTTATTGTGGCTTCATTCAACTTCCAGTAATCCACACAGAATCTAAGGCTACCATCTTTTTTTTTCACAAGGACAATAGGGGAGGCCCAAGGACTGGTGGAAGGTTCAACTATTCCCTGCTCATGCAAGTCCTTAATTGCCTGTAAAGCCTCTTCCCACCTGCAACAGGTAATCTGTGGAGTGTCTGTTTGATAGAATGACTGTTTCCTGTTATCCCAAAATCCAATTATGGTGGGGGATAAATGGGACAAAGCGCGATTTCTTTATCCAAAAGAACTTGGCTCTCCGTCCGGCTCTAGTGAGGTATTGCAGTGGAATATTAATACCGAAAGTCCTGTCACAAAAAGAGGATTACTATTGCACGAAGTAGACTTCAATAAAGACTCTCCTGTAGATGTATCCCCCACTCAACCTGCCAAAAAAGCCCTGTGTGGCTCAGGTTTATCGAAGATTGCTACAATACCACCAGATCCTCTTGAAATAATAGTTGCGCCTATGTCAGATAATTGATATAATCATTCAAATCCTGCTTCACCTCGTCAAAATCCCCCTCCGCCAGTATCGTCCCCTATTAGTCAAAAGGGAGAGTCTCTTTCTCTTCATTGTTCGAAACATTCTACCGCCGGAAAGTCAGATTTAACGTGCCTTTCATGGAACATTGCCGGCTGGAATAACAAAGCCAAAGATCCAGATTTTACAAACTTTATTCAATCTTTTGATATTCTCTGTTTACAAGAGACCTGGATTAGTGATCACAATCCATTCATTTTCCAAGGCTTTAGAACAGGGATTAAGCCGGCCATTAAGAATGCAGCAAGGGGATGAGCTAGCGGGGGAATTGCTACATTAATTGACACCACTCTTGAAGTTTTGGTAACAACTCCTACTGTTCCCTCACCTGATTTCTGCCTGGCGTTAATAATATCGTTCTCTAATGACCCCTCTATTATTTGTATAAATGTTTATTTTCCCCCCTCACATCCCCAAACTTGTCTCCTTAATTGGATATTACTGAGTAACTATTTAGAAAAGCTCGCTCTTGCCTATCCATCACATTTGCTTTTAATTGGAGGTGATCTAAATGCAAGATTGGGTCAGAACTACCCTTTAGTGGGTGATCTAGTGGGAGTTTCTCTAGATGACCTTCCATTACTACCTAGAGACTCAAGAGATAAGTCCATAAATCAAAACGGGAAATCCTTGTTTAGACTAATGATTAGCCACCAATTAATTTGTTTTAACGGTACATTCCTTGACTCTCCCCAAGGATTTTACTCCTATATATCATCTAGGGGTGTCAGTGTCCTAGACTACTTTATAGGTTCCCCTTCATTACTCCCACTGGTCAAAGACATGACGATATTAGATAGAGCAGATAGTGACCATCTTCCCCTTTGTTTACATATAAGTGTGCCTAGCCTAAACATCCGCCCCAGTGTTTTTAACCCAATTTTGGACAACTTTTCAGGTTCCAGACGCATTAAGTGGTCGACCGACACTGCAGCCTCAGTAAAACAACTCTTAGAAACACCTCCATTAGTAGACCTACGTAATCAGGCTATTTCTAACCCTGAGGACATCCTGGGAATTTATGAAAATGTGTCCACAGCCCTCAAACAACAAGGTAACCTCTAGTATTCCTCAAAGACCAAATAGAGGCCCCAATTCCTGGTTTGATCGAGAATGCAGAGCCAAGAGGAGGGAGCTATCCTCATATATTAAAGCTATACGCCGCAATCATTCAAATGCAGCTACTCACCATCTATTGCTATTGAGGAGAGCTTATAAAAATCTCCTAAAGGAAAAAAAACAAAATTTTTATGTAAATAATTGGAGAGAGCTGGACCAAGCTCTCCAACTGAGAAACGATAATGTCTTTTGGAAACTTGTACAGGGAGGTTTTGCTCAGTTTGATCCAGTCTCCATCCCTCCCATTCTCCCTGAAGCCTGGGTTGCCCATTTTACTACCATTTTTGGTCCAGTGTTACCAGCCCCTCCACCTTACTCAGCAAGGAGTTCTGATATGCCCCACTGGCCCCCAGTTAGCTGCGCCGAGATTGCCGACTTGATATTGATGCTCCATTCAAACAAAGCCCCAGGAGAAGACATGTTGCCTCCGGAGATCTTCCTTGAAGAAATTTCATGGTGGGCTCCTCTACTAGCTCCTCTCTTCACCCATCTCAACAACACGGGAGATTTCCCTCAAGGCTGGCGTACCAGTATAATTATCCCCATCTTTAAGAAAGGAGATCCAACTGAGCCTTGTAATTATAGGCCCATTAGTCTCCTTGATATCTCTGCTAAACTTTATGGACGTTTTTTATTAAATAAACTGACAGAATGGGATATAAAGAACTCGATTATACACCAAGAACAGGCAGGATTTAGAAAGGGAAGGAGCACATTAGACCAAGCATACATCCTTCACCATCTTATAAATAAAGCCATTAAAGGCCCATCTTCATTGCTCTATGTAGCATTTATAGATTTTGCGGCAGCATTTGACTTGGTAGATAGACAGCTCCTATGGCACAAATTAGCCCAATCCAATATAGATAGAAGACTGGGGTGGCTCATTAAATCTCTCCACCAGTCAAACCTTTCAAGAGTACGACTTGGTAGAAATAGAGTCCTTTCTCGTACTATTCCAACCTTAAAAGGTGTGAAACAAGGCTGCATATTGGCTCCTTTCCTATTTAACTATTTTATTAATGATATAATTCCTACTCTGTCTGCTCTTAAGTTTTTTCCTCCCTCTGTTGGATCGGATAAAATTTCAGTTTTATTATACGCAGATGATTTGGTACTTTTTTCTTTAAATAAAATAGGACTTAAAAGAATGTTAGTAAGTTTAGAAGGTTATTGCAAAGTAAATCACCTCCAGTTTAATCATTCAAAATCAAAAATCATGGTCTGTGGAAAGTATAGGAAGGTCAAAAATGTCTGGACTTTGAACGGAATAACTTTAGAACAAGTCCAGTCCTATAAATATCTTGGTATAAACTTCTCACATACACTGTCATGGAAATCCCAGACCGAGGACACCAAACTTGCAAGCTCCAGAATACTTGGCCAATTAAAAAAAAAATTTATACTCGAGGAGGTCATTTGATTGCTCCAATGTTGAAAATCTACATAGCCAAAGTCCTACCTAAATTACTCTATGGGGCGGAATTATGGGGTTCCTCTCTTAAAGCATCCTTGGAGCCCCTGCAAAATACCTTCTTGAAACAGCTCCTAGGCCTCCCGCGGACTACCCCTTCTGCTCACGTAAGGTTCGAACTGGGTATCCACTCATTGTCTGCCAAAATTGATTTGGCAGTCTTAAGGTTTACGAGGAAAATTCTGCTGCTTGATAATTTATCAGTCCTCAAAAGTTGCTGGCACGAACAACTACAAAAAGGTGGTTGGGCCCAATTTACTATGGCTCTAATTGACCACTATAACCTTACTGATAGCAACCTAAAAATCTTTTCTCCCAGGGAGCTTTGCAATTGGGTCCTTAATCAGGACGAGGCCCAAGATAGGCTCCGCATAACAACATCTCCGTATTCGTATCGGTTTCCTCTCTTTAAAACAAATCATGTGATCGCTCCCTATTTTACTATTTTACATTCTCCTATGCAGAGCTTGGAAAAGTTACTTTTTTGAACTACAATTCCCACCAGCCCCAGCTGTTACAAAAGGGCCAGACCTTAAATGCTGGTCTGGCTATTATGGCCTTCAATGCCTTAGATAGCCGAACAGGAATTGAAGACGAGACCTGTTATGTTTCAAACAGTAGCCTTTATTCCTTTGCAAAGGGAGAGATCACCAAGAAAGTGGGCTCTCCCGTGAAACAGACAACCATTACATTTTATAGGCAGTTTTGCGTCACATACATAATCATTAAGGCATCATAGTATCAAAGTGCATTGCTAATCAAAATAAATCATCTGGAACTTTCCTATCTATACTTAGTTCCTTTACATCTGCTTCCCAAGGCCAGTTCCTTGTTCTCTTATCCTAAGTTCCTCTATCCTTGACCTTGTTCCCTGATTAGTCATTCAAGAGAGAACATCTCAAAATGCTGAAAAAGCATAGAAGCCTGTTAGATTTTTGTGCCTATTAAATATATGTTTTGCTCTACAAAGCTTTTCATTTTACTTTGCACACATTAATGTCATTGTCACAATTCCCCCTTAGATACTTTCTTAATTCAATTAAGAAATTGAATTAAGAAATTTAATTACCATCTTACCTCTCCTTTTCATGAGCCTCACAAGCATGCCAGATACACAGGATATAATGCATGGTAAGCACATCAGCACGAGCATAATGATACAGCCAATAACAAACAGATGTTTCAACCATGCCCAATTGGGCAACCAGCCAATCCCAATTTAAACCCTTCCAATGTTGATCCCCTACATATGCTGTCATTTCAGCATGATCAACTGACTGATTGATTACCTGTGACTGGTCCCCAATTTCCACACAACAGTCAGTACTGGTGTTTAAAGCTGCACATAGCAACAGATCAAGGCCTTGTTGGTGCACAACCAACCTTTTGCGTATTTGTTCAGCCTCCTGTGCCAACATGCGTATTGCGTCCCCTGTAGCATTAGTGACTACCTCCACGTATGAAACGTAGAGCTTTTACTGAAGTGAGGTTTCAGACAATGACTACAGTTGTTTTAGAAGGTCGATACAGGGGCGTTCCGAAACACCAACGCTTCTGTATTTGTGGAACTGGGGAGATAGAGGATCTCCCTCATTATCTACTGTATTGCCCACTCTACAATGTGCCGAGACAAAAATTCTTAGAACCGTTTATAATGCCCAGGGAGGCTTTTAGCCCTGACATTATTATAGCAGATTTATTGGCAGACAATATCAAAGAGGTTACCTTAGCCGTCGCAAATTTTGCGCTGGCAGCAAAGCACATTAGAGCTCATCTTGTCAAATCCATTAGCGATAAACTATGAATAATTGCGATATGTTCTGTTTACACAAAATGCTGTTTTAAAATGATGTTTTATATTTGTATAGTATGTTTTGCAATGGCCTACGGCTACAAGCAATAAAGTTTACTGGGACTGTTTCCTGTATCAATCTTGTGATACACCAGTGAAGTGCACCCTGTGTCTGTGTCCAATTTTGAAGATAAGCCCTGGTTCTTTAGTAGAAAACCCTTTAGGGCAATCTGCTGATCCTCATTTAGATGCACTGAACTGCACTGAAACAACCCAGAGAGAAACTCAGGCAGCTCCTCTTTGATGCAGTCCCCCTCCCGACTGGGCTCTATGTCCACCCCTAACAACTGAACAGGTCCACATTTTGCCACCATGAGGCCTTTCCTCAACATCCGGGGCTCATCAGAAACATTCAGAAGCTCTACTGGCATCCTGGGTGCCCCAAATCCACAAGAGCCTTAGCTGCCAAGATCCCCTCCAATTCCTGCCTGTCTGGAAACATTTCCACCAAGCCCCAGGGCCCTGCCAGGGGAGAGCACTCTGAGCATTCAGCCATAATAATGGTCTCTGCTCTGGGGGGAAGGATAATCCTCTCCTCATAGAGCAGGTGCCTGCAAAGGGCTGGCTGACTTTGAGCCACATCTTTGAGAGGCACCTCAAAAGAGCGGACCTGCAGGGTACCTCGCGTAGTGTAAATAACACAACCATTGGCCATCATCAGATCCAGGTCAATTATAAACTGGTCCACAATGTCTGCCTCCCAGATCACATGCTGCAAATGGACTTGGCCAATCTTTATGCTCACTTCCCCATTTCCTCACAGGGGTTGGGGTTCTGTTTACCATCTCCATCTGAGACCAAGTGGCCTCCTCAATCTGAGCCCCTTTCTTCCTGAACATGCCTAACATATCAGATCGAAGAACAGTAATATTTGATCCCATACCTAGTATCCCTGTGTATTTTACACCACCGATTTCACAATCAGTTGCCAAGCTGCTATTATTATAGTTCAATTGTCCAGATTTAGACACACACTGTGGAGCCTCCCTTCCTCCCTCCAAGCCTTGCCCCTTCAGCTTGGTGGCACCCCGTTTCCCCAACCTGCTTCATTGTCTTTTGGCACTTGTGAACTGTCCTGGCTTCCCTTGGCAATACATCAGTTCTCCTTTTTGTGGCCAATTTTGTCACAGTGCCAACACCGAAGTGGCACCTTGCCTCTAAACATTTAGCTATTACTAATTGCCCTAGGTTTTTCAACCAAATCTAGGAACTCTTCTATCCGGTCTAAAACATTAGCTGCCCGGTCAGATGGTTCCATATCCACATTAGAAAACGGTGCATGCTTACCCACTAAGGTCTTTCTCATGAGGGGCTGCCTCCCATTTGTGCTGGTAGCTGCATAGAATGCTTCTATCTCCGTGGCAACTTCTATTGCTTCTCGCAAGATCTTCAGATGCTGCTCCATGATCTTCATGCGGAAGTCCACATCACCCTGCCCATCAAGGAACTGGTCCTTTGCCAGTGTCTCCTGCATCTCCTCACTGGCATCCCAGTACGCTATTCCCACCAGATGTCTCAACTCCTCAGCAAACTTGGGAAGGGCCTCTGTTTTCCTCCTGAACTGAGTCCTGGCTAACTCAGATAGGTGCACAGCCCCAAACTGTAGGTCCAAGGTTTTCACCAAGTCTGGGTAACTCTGCCTTTTCTCAGATGGGAGATTCTGCAAGACCACCAGAGCTGGCCTGCTAAGGTTGGCTGCAAGGAATCCTCCTCTCTGTCCTTCATCCCAGCCATTTATTTGGGAGATTATTTCAAACTGGGAGGGATACGCTTCCCAGGAGATTTTGCCATCATAGAAAGTGGGCTTCTGGACCACTCCAGCTCTGGTAACCTTCTCTCAAGGCCTTTGTGTGGAGCACATGGGGTGGAAAAGTCTATGAGGGGAAAATCCTTACCCACAGTTGCTGGCTGCTGGTCTCTCACCCCGCCACTCATTCCCAAGGTGGGTTGGCACTCTTGCTTCACCTCCTGCAGTTGCCTCTTCAGTTCCCACAACTCTTTCTAGAGCATTTTGTTTTTGTCTCTGTTGGCCAGTTCAAAGTTGGCTAACGCTTTTTGGGATTTGGCTACTGACTCAAACACCCTAGAGTCCAGGCTAAGCAGTCTCTCATCCACCTCATCAACTTTATGCTGGAAATCCCACATCTAGGCTTCCATTTGTTGTTGGTCCTCCTGGTGCTCTCGTTGCCTCTGCTGCTGGTCCTCCTGGCTCTGCTGCTGGTCCTTCTGATGCTCTTGTGACCTTTGCTGCTGGAACATCAATTTTATCTGTTCCAAGAGAGTTGCTGTTTCTCCCTCATAAGAACATAAGAACATAAGAAGAGCCTGCTGGATCAGGCCAGTGGCCCATCTAGTCCAGCATCCTGTTCTCACAGTGGCCAACCAGGTGCCCTCCATTTCAAATCAGGCACACCTTGCTCCTGATGCTTCTTCCATGAAACTCAATCCCACTTCTCACACCAGTGTTATGCGCCACCCCAATCCCCAAGTGGTGAGAGATTTCCAGGGGTCCCTGCACTTGCCCAGCATTTGGTTTCCTTGGAAAGAAGGTCAGTGGAGTCTGTGGTGTCTTTAAGAAATATGGTTTATTTATGTACACACATTCCAACCCAAGCTTAGGATGGAGGGGTTCAAGGCATCTGCAATCCAATAGATCTTGCATTTTTCCTTACAGAAGACACCCCGGATTCATGGCGCAGAGAGCCAGTCTCTCTGCCTGCCTCTAGTCCCCAGCCCTTTCTCCCACTCAAGTCCAAACTCAAGACTCTCCTTGGCCTCAGGAAGGGGGGGGTGCTCTCCTGAGGAGTTTCAATAACAATAGGATCTCCCTGGCTCATTCACCAGTTAATGGGCACTTGATAGGCCCATGAACTCATCTGGCCATTCTATTAGGCCAACAAAGGGAGAGCAAATTTCTCACCTCTAGGTGCAAGGTTCCAAATCAGAGGCTGGAAGGGGTCTCATAGAAATCATCCATCTCAACCCCAAACCTATAACAACACAATGAGGGAAGCTGAAGAGGATCTCCCACTTTTTTTTTTTAGTTATTAAAAGTAACTTGCAGGGGGCAGAGAGATTAAGCAGGTGTTGTTTTCGCTCTTTAAATCCCTCCTCCCCAAAGCTGCTATTTGCCCAGTGCATTTTCCTCTTGCTCTTCTCTCTCTTGCAGATTCCTCAACTGGCAAGAAAATTTGGAAATGGGGCATCGCTTCTGGAGAATTCTCAGAGGTCCTATTACTTGCCTGGAGCTAGAATTTGTCCTCTTCCCCTTAGGCTCCATTACTACCTTGGGGTCTTTCTTTAGGCTCAGGACATGAAGAGGGCAAATCCCATTCAGGCCCTGCATCCCAGCTCAAGTCCCCACAGTGGATTCAGAGATGAAGAGCACAGTGTGAGCAAGCTCAGCTCCTCAGTAGGAACATTTTTGCTGAGCTGAAGGGAAGCAAGTGATTGGGTGCTTGCTTCTCTTTAGCCATCCAAACATCAAAGTGTTCAGGGGTGCTAGGTCTGTGCATTGCTCTCTGATGCTAAGCATTTTACCAAGAGGTGAAACCCTGTGTAAAAACCCCATCTGTGGCACTGCTTGGATTTTTAGTATGGGAAGAAACCCTCACTAATCTTGCAACTTCCCCCAATTCCTTACTTTCTGTATCCACATGCAAGAGAAATTATAAAGAGAAGCTTCTTCTTTCCATCACTAATTCTTAGAATACCTTAAGTCCCTGGCCAAACCACTATGAAGTAGAGACGTAATTTAATATATATTATATAAATATATAAAAAGGAACAGAGTGTATTAAAAAAGATACAGCTGCAGAAAACCTAATAGGCTTTTTGTTCCAACAATTTGCATTATATAATGCAATTTCTGGAGAGCTGTAAATGATAACAACTGCTAAAATGATCTAGGACATAGCCAGTCACATGGTGGTCTCTAGGTGGGGATGCTGTGCGCAAGCCTTGTTTCGTATCTTTTGTTTATTTTTAATTATCTAGAAAATAGCAAAAGTTTGCCCCACTTGCACTTCCAAGGGCTGTGTTAGTTAACCAAGTAACAATACACTGGATTTGGGAAGCAGAAAAAGTTAGTGAGTAAAATCACTAGCTTGAAAGCAGCATCCTTCAGTCATGCAGGCTTCACTGATGAATTCACATAGCCCAAAACATTGTACCAAAGGAAGAGAACAGGAGAAAATCATTTCACTCCATCAAAGTACCAAGTACTGTAGACAGACTGCCTAACCAAGAAGTTCAATACTGCCACCTCTAGCTTGAATTGTGAAAACAGATTTTTTGTCCCACTGCAGGTGTTAATTAACCTAGCGACTCTAGAATTTTTTGCGTTACAATCAGTTAATGCTGTTGCGAACAGCCACTGTGCTTATTTTGTGGGAAGGGCCAGTGCTCAGTGGTAGAACATCTTCCTTGCATGCAGAAGGTCCCAGGTTCAATCCCCAGCATCTCCAGGTAGGGCTGGTTGTGTCCTCCGCCTGAAACCCTGGGGAGCTGCTCCAGTCATTGTAGACAGTACTGAGCTATATGGGCCAATAGTCTGACTCAGTAAAAGCTAGCTTCCTATGTCCCTATGTTATTCCTGTGTGTATATATGTTCCTATATGTAGATGTGTGTGTGTGTGTACACATGCATGCACATGTGTAATTGTGATGAACAAAACAGAAGTTTTATTTTTCTGCCTTCATCAGCTGCTAACATACAAGTGTAATGATGCTGTTACCAAAGTGGCAGTCATAGAGCTTTGAGGACAGAATGTTCAGAGAGGCTTCATTTGAAGAAGCTAAGCAATGCTTGTACTGTCCTCCAGGTTGCAGCCATGTGGTGCCAATGTGTCCAGGTTGTATATCCAGAAGTTCTCCTTCTTAGCTAATGATGTTGGCTCTGTTGGCATCTCTATAGCTGTTACAGATAAGTGTAAGACTGTGATTTTCACTGTTGAATGTTTTGTAGCTGGCTGATTCACTGTTTTAGTTAAAATCACTATTTGTGGTTATTGAAATGTGTGTTTAGGTTACTTGTAGTTTTACCTATGTACTGGATATGACATCCTGGGGGTTTTTTTTGCAGTTGATTGCATAAATTATATTGCAGGACCTGCAGGTGATGTTCTGTTTGATATAATATGTTGTACCCATCGTGGTGCTTTTGAAAGGAGTTGTCTCCATGAGGTACACACAGGTGATAGCGTTTGGAGTGACAAGGATCATTGCTGATAGGTAGCTTAAGCACAGCTCTCACATTAGGAAGCTGGCAAAATGCTATAACAGGAGGCTTGTTGATGGCTTTAGCAAAACATTTAGAGTTTTCTAACAATGGGTGGTTCTCCCTAATTGCTAGGTGATAGTTAGGAGATGCTGGAGGGAAATCTACCACAAATGGAATATATTGTTCTTTGAAACCTAATTTTGATGGAGCATTTCTCTGGGCAGAATTGATGCTTGGTGGATGTTGCAATCAAATACCTGTGGAGGATATCACCAGAGAAGATGGTGTTCTTTACGTTTGCTGAATCTTCTTTGGTATTTATCTTTGTTGTTGCAAATATATTTGATTCTGAGAATTAAGTTATAAACAATATTTTTCTGTATATATTTAGGATGGCAGGATTTCCACACACATTTAAGGTGCCACAAAACCTAGTTTTTGCTGCACCAGACTAATATGGCTACCTGTCCGGAAATTGTTCCATATAGTTAACATTATACATAAATTCTTGAATAATGGAATCTAATTCTTTCTAAAAGTCACCCAAGCTATATCCCATGACTACAACTTGCAGGAACAGGACTTTACATATTTAAATGTGTTGTGTGCCTACAACAAAGGTTGTTTCAGATTCAGGCAAGTGAGCAAAACTGCATGCTGTTAAAAAAATAGCAGTATTCTCTCCCCACTCCTGTAGGAAAAAATGGTTTGATCCCTTTTCTATTCCCAACTATTATTTACTAGTTACCATTATGGCCAGTAGCAATTGATAGCCTTATCTTCCATGAATCTGTCTAAGTTGATGGCCATCACTGCCGGGGTGTCACAACCGGGGTGCGGAGGGTGCGGACCGCACCTGGGTGACACCCTGAGGGGGGTGACACCCAGAGCCGCCCTGCCCCACACTGTTGGCTGGCAAAGGAGCCGAGAAGCGCTCCAGGTCGGCGCAGCCAACTCCTCCTCGGAGGCGAGCGGGCGAGACCAACAGCACACAAGACCAGCCACCCCCGTCCATGCCCTGGGAGGGCGCACGCCGGAGGTCTGCACCCCCCCACACTCCCGCTAGTGACGCCGCTGATCACTGCCTCTTGTGGGAGTGAATTCCAGAGTCTAACTATGTGCTGTGAGATTTCTTTTGTTTGTCCTGATTTGATTTAACTTCTCTGAAGGACTCAATTTTAATTATTTACATCACAGTCTAAATCACACTGAGGAACATTTTATTAATCATAATTTTTTAGCATAAGTACATTATTGTTTAATATAGCATTAATACATATTCAGAGATGTAGGTTTCATTAGAAGGTAGATACAGACTAAGCGATTATTCTACATTGTTTTCAGATTAATTTTCATCAAAAAGGAGATAATTTAGTCATTTTAGAATGAAAGCAGAATGAATTTGTGAAGTCATTCAGGAGATGAACCAGCTCCAACTGTTCAATCAATCATATTTTTGTCATGATGTGCCAGAATCACCACCACCAGACAGGCCTTTAATTGTACTAATAATATTGTTTATTCTTCTGGTTAGTTTTCTTCTTCAACAAACAACATTAACAAAACGTATACATGGATTTTTGAATGGTTAACTATTTTAGTTTTTAGATAAATGTAAAGTTCTTTAAAAAATAAAATTTAGGCAATTGCAACCGAGTTAACGTGAGAAAATATTGGGTGGTATAGTTAACTCAGCCTTTTTCTTCTTCACCTTTGTCTTCCTTGTTCATTGCCTGGAAAATAAATCCAAGCTTTCCCGCTTTTTCAGTTCTCAATTTATTTCAAGTTAGAATGAATTAGTCCCAAAGAAGAAAAAATTCTCTCTACACCTGCAAAGAGGCTACTGCTGTTAGGAGCTGGATTACCACTTCACAGTGGTCTCCTCCTTCAGATCTACTCCATCTCTCCAAATTCTCTATTCATTGACCTTCTCTATCTTTGCACTTAGAGAGAGACAAGGCCTAGCGAGACAGAGTGTGCACTTCATGTACACCACCTGCAGAATAGGACTGTTCCTGTCTCCATAAACTGCTGTTAGCGTATTCATAGACTATAAGTAGAAGTTGTATAATTAGTATTCATGATGATATCTTTGACCTAGGCTCTTGTGTTAAGAAAATTTTGCAATCTGATTTAAATTTTAAAATTTTCAATTTAAATAAAAAAATTAAAAATAATTTATTTTTATCAACTCTGGTCCTGAATCTTCCAACTTTCAGCTTCATTGAACGTCCATGAGTTCTAGTGTTATGAGTAGGGTTGCCAGACCTCCGGTTTTCAGCCGGAGTCTTCGGCATAAGGGGGCCCTCTCCGGTCTCCGGCCATATTCACGATAAATATGTGGATCTCCAGTTTTCCAGCAGCCCCCCCAGCCACGCATGCATGATTCACGCATGCATATGCCGAAGGCTCTGGCCGGCCGCCCACCCTTTCCCAGTCAGCTAGGCGCAGGCGCAGGTGCAGGAGGAGGAAGGAGCATCTGCCTGCAGGTGCCTCAAGAGCCACCACTGCCGCCGCCACCGTCACCACCTTTCCTGCATCCGAGCGAGGCCGCCCACGTGGCCCGCATCTGCCGCCTGGGCGCCTTCTACATCTGCTTCAGCGACTTCGAGCAGTTCACCGCCGAGCATGTCCAGCCACTGCCCCTGCAGGGACCCCCCCAGCAGCAGCCCCCGCCTGCTGCCGAGCACACAGCCACAGCTGCAGCAGTGGCCCCGCCGCCCATGCAGCCGCAGGTGGGGGTCCTGGAGCAGAGCCCACAGCCGCCTGGCCTGGGGGGCCTCTGGGCATGCACAAAGTGCCTTTCCCCTTGGCGGTCCAGGGACCTCTCTCTCAGGCCCATCAAAGGGGGGCCTGCAAGACACCCCCCACTCCAGGGAAGGGCCGTTGCTAGGCAGAAACCGGCCACCCGGAGGGAGGGAGGGGCTCGTGGAATCCCAAGGGAACTGAGGGGGCCTGCAGGGCTGTCATCAGGCCCTTGGCCATCTTCTTACTGGCAGGCTGTTCTCCACTCGGATTTGCATCCAGCAGGAGCAATTCTGAAGCAAAAAAACCAAAACGGCACCTCAGCCAGAAGAGGAAGAAGCGCTTAAGGAGGTTGGCTCCTCCCGCCCCTTCTGCACCCCCAATCTCCCCAGCCCACCTCCCCTTTTATAGTGGGTTGAGGGGAGGCCTCCTCCCCCTCAGTGAGGGCCTCGCAGACCTGTTTTTTCCATCCAGGGCCTTAGGAGTTAACACACGTTGAAGGGTTATGCTGGCCCTTTGGTCTGTGTTGCTCTGGTTGAATTCAGGAAATAAATGTTACGCTGTAGTACTGCTGTGGCACCCATAACATGGAAAGCACACTTTGAACCTGGCCTGGTAGCAAATCAGCAACCAATGCAGATTTCAATGCAATACCATACCAACCACAACAAGATTCCTATGAGTAAGGCAGACAACTCAGCATCCCACAACCAGTCCGGATTCATAACCGAAAACCAAAAAAATCCTGGCAACCTGTCAGTTAATGCAGAATACTGCAACACGATATCTGACATGAGTGAGATCCTATCAGCACATGATACCTCTGCTCTGAAATCTTGTTGTGGTTGGTATGGTATTGCATTTAGGAAAGCATCACTGTCTTTTGTTTTTCATTTTCTGTTTGCATTTCATGTATCTTTGATCCTCCTCCCTTACATCCATAGAAGCAACAGCAGCGGTTGAATGTGCTCAGCTCAACCCCCTAAAACCCATTGATGATGCGCCTTGTTGGTTGCATGGCAGTTTGTTTCTTGCCCAATAGTGGTAAAAGAGAATTCACATATTTGGAAGTGTGGTGCAGTTGTTGTTCCCAAGCTGCTGCCTGTGAAGACAGACCAAACCATGGGTGTTTTCTCTCTGTCAGTTATTACTCACTAGATTTGGGTTGTCTTTCAAAGTGAGTTTATAGCTGCCCACAACAGGGTAGCCAAGAAATTGTAGAGAATCTTCTTAACCATTACTCATTCCTGTCTCTGCAGCGAAGGATAGTCTGTGAAGAAGTTTGGAGGATCATTTGATTGACTTGTGAAGCACAGGCAAGAGCACTGTGGTGAGTTTTTAAAATTATTGTTATTATGATGATAGAACTCTCACCAGGTAGCCTGATCCTATGCATGCTGGCTTCAGCATATTCTTACTACATTTAGTAACACAACCTAAAAACCACATAGCATCCAATTAATCCAACTACCCAGTTTCAATTCTAAACACATTTAAATGCAATGAGATTTGCAAAGTAATCAAAAGTAACTGTGTAATCCCCTATATGTCTGGTCAGAAGTAAGTCTCATTGACTTGAATGAGGCTTTTTGGCAAGTAAGTGAGAGGGCAGCCTAAGGATACAAGCCTAACTCCACTTATTTAGGGGTAAGCCCCATTGAATTCAGCAGGACTTACTTCTGAGTTTAGGATTGTGCTGCCAGTCTGCTATCTCCGTCCTGGGCTCCTACTGGGAGAAAGGGCTGGATATAAACCTAATAAATAAAATAAATAAATAAAATACAATCTCCTCTTCCTACACTCCATCCAGACTGCGACCAGATGTAGACACAGTGGCAACAACAGCAAGCCAGCTTTGCCATACAGCTTGGTAAAGCATTCTGGAGAACTTGACAGTTTGCTTCCTAGTTTGTGACATTTTGGTTGGTCTTAACAAAGGTATTGCTTGGCTGTGGATGTAGGCATTTTTCTTATGAACACTCTCTTCTTCCTGTACAGGTGCTGTTGTGCTGCACAACTGTTGTTTCAATGCAGCCAGAAGGAGAGAAGCCGAAGAAGAAATATGCAGCATCATTTCAGACTGAATGGTTGCAGAATGATAATTTCAAAGATTGGATCATAAAAGTAGATGACTCTCTTGCCAGATGTAAGTACTGTAATTCTACTTTCACTGTGAAATACGATGGTGTCAGGGCCGTTCGGAGACACAAGCAAAATGGTGCACACATTAGAGCCTCAAGAACGGTGAAGCAGAGTGCTGCCATGACATCCTTCTTTGCAAAGAAAAGTACATCAGAAATGCTCCGTGTTGCTGCTATAGAGGTTAGCAGCGTGTATCATGCAGTTATGCACCAGCACAGTTACAGGAGCATGGATTGTGGAATAAAACTGATTTCTACAACGATCGAGGACTCTGCTCTTGTTAAAAAACTGCACTGTGGAAGAACCAAGGCAGAGTGCATTGTTGAAAACGTGCTTGGACCAAAACCAATAGAAAATGTGGTGCTGGCACTGGGTGGACGTTCCACTAAAAAAGTTCCTTTTTCTATTGCCACGGATGCCTCTAACAAAGGCAACCGTAAAATGTTTCCTGTGGCTGTGCGTTACTTTGATGCTGACCTTGGAGTCCAAGAGAAACTGCTGGACTTCTATGAGTTACCATCAGAGACTGCTGTTGCCATCAGCAATAGCCTTCTGAAGACTGTGACTGATCTGGGATTATCTGCTGAAAATATAGCGGCTTACACAGCAGACAATGCTGCTGTCAATTACGGTGTAAGGAACTCTGTATTCCAGATCCTAAAGGAACAAAAAATTTCCATTGTGAAGGCAAACTGTTTTTGTCATGTTCTACACAATGCCGCCAGACATGGCTGGTTTAACAAGAAGTACGATGTTGAGTATCTGGTTCATAAGGTATACACAGAGTTCTCCAGGAGCACCCTTAAAAATGAGAAACTCAGAGAATGCTTTGATGAGCTAGGCATGCAGTACCATGCACTAATTAGACATGGAAACACACGGTGGCTCTCTCTTTTCCCAGCTTTTGAGCAGCTACTCCAATTGTGGCCTATTTCCTGCAGCTTGGGGAAGAGTGGACCAGTGAGATGATATGGAATTTTATTGGAGACCAGGCAGATGAGGCAACTAGTGAAACAACTGAAAAGATTTCTGTCCCAGAGTGTTACCTCTACTTTGTGCATCACTACATGCAACTGTTTCATGAGACTATTAGTGTTTTGGAAAGAAAGCACTCAGTAAGTCCACACCTCCACACCTTCATGTGCAGCTTGAGGGAGAAGCTGGTAAGTCATGTAGACAACAGATTTTTTGGAGCAAAGGTGCTTTCTGGTCTAAAACACCTCCCTGAATCTCAACGTGCATCTTTCACTACAGATGCTCTCCAGATGTAGAGTCAGGCAGTAGCATACCTTGATAAATGGTATGATTTTGAGAACTCACAATTAAAAGACTTCACAGCCTTAGATCTGGACAGAGAGTCAGATGAGCTAACAGTGGACCATGTTAGTAAAGTGGCTTCAAATCTGGGCATTGAAGTCGATGTTGATGGACTTTTTGATGAACTTTGCCTGGTTAAAAAGTTTGTGCCTGAGGTCAGAACATCTGATCTCCCTCTGGATGAGAAATGGGTGCAGTTGCTAAAGAGCATCAGATCAAGAATTCTGGTGAAGGTTGTCAGTGCAGTGTTTGCCATCCCAGTAAGCAATGCTTTCGTGGAGTGTTTTCACTCATGGGCAACGTACGGACTGACAACAGGAACCGTATGTTACCTTCCCTTGTTAAAGCAGAGCTTTGTGTCAAATTAAACTTTGGCATGAACTGTGCTGATTTTTTCAAATATGTGAAGGAAGAACAAAGGTTGCTTAAAGCTTGTGTTTCAAATGAGAAGTACAAATTCTAAACTCAGCCTGTTTAGTTATTTAACACCAGTTCCTACAGTGAAAGCACCTTGTTCATTCTTTCTGTTTTTCTTTTATAAAGAGTAATACTGTTTATAATGTTTGTAATGTTTGAGAACATCCCTTGGATGTCATCCACTTCTCTTTCGTAAGAGAGATAAATGCCTAAATCCAGCTGCTAGTCCCAACTAGAGTAGACCCATTGAATCGATGGGAACTTGGTTAATTGACACCATGTAAATTCCATTGCTTCAGTGGGTCTCTACTCTAGTTGGGACTACCAATTGGATTATGATTAGCAGTTTGATTGGTGATGTAACCTGCCTTTGTTCTCTAAAAGACAGTGTTTGTTAATAAAAAAAATTGTTTCTAACCTGGTGCTATTGGTTTTATTTCTCTCTCACGTTTTTACCTTTACCTTAATACTAGAGGTAATTGTATAATTGTGATTGTTCGATTTCTTTGAATAGAGACGGATAGAACAGTAGCCAGCCAATACATAAAGTTGCAGTGGCCTATGGATAACTTTGTGGACAATCCCCAGTCAAGTCTTAGCAACAGCACAATGCTAACAGGCAGTTGCCAACTGCTTGCCTAGAATGCCCTCCCTTGTCCTTAACACGGCTGCACCCATATCTACTCAGAAGTAAGTCCTATTGAGTTCTATGGGGCTTAGTTCCTTAATAAGCATGTTTAGAATTGCTGCCTTCAGGGGCATCCATCTGCGCTCCCATCTAACATCTCTGCAACACTAAGCTCCTTTCTTCCAATAATGGCCTGGCCTGAGGGCACGTAAACCCTTCTTGCCAGAAGCAAGTAAGCTAGATTAAATGTTCCCTAAAGGCATTGAACTGTGACCTGGCAGACCAGGGTTCGAATCCCCAAAGCCATGAAGCTCACTGAGTGACCTTGGGCCAGTCACTGCCTCTCAGACTCAGAGGAAGGCACCTCTAAACCACCTCCAAATACCGCTTACCATGAAGACCCTATTTGGGATCAACTTGAAGGCAGTCCATTTTCATTTTGCATCCATGCTCCCTAAGTTTGTGAGAAGGAATGACCTTGTCACTTCAGATGGACCTGGGAACACCCTATTTTAGGTAAGATTTCCATTTTAATTTCCAATGAGATAATATTCTTTAGAATGGTATGCTCCAAGCAACTGTGGCTGATACTTAATGTATCATACTTAATGGCATCATTAGGACCCGCCCCCATTTTCTCCGGTTTTTGGATGGTTCCGACCTGGCAACCCTAGTTATGAGGGAGAAAAACGTTTCTCTATCTGCTTTTTCCATGCTATGCATAATTTTATACACTTCCATCATGTTGCCTCTAACTCAGCTTTTCTCTAAACTAAAAAGCCCCAAAAGTTGCAAGGGGAGTTGCACCATCCCCTTGAACATTCTGGTTGCCCTTTTCTGAACCTTTTCTAACTCTACAATATCCTTTTTGAAGTGAGGTAACCAGAACTGTACACAGTATTCCAAATGTGGCCCCACCATGATATCAGTAGTTTTATTTTCAGTACTTTTCTTAATGATCCCTAGCATAGAATTTATCTTTTTCACAGCTGCCGCACACTCTGTCAACATAACTAATTATCCTTAATGGCTGATGGCCTGGGTAAATAAAAATGTTTTTGCCTGGTACCCAAGGCAGACAGCGATGGCTCCAGGATTCCATAACCAGGGAACTGTCACTGCCCTCTGTTGGACACGGGGAGAAGGGCATCAGATGATGAACGCAGTGCTTGGTTTTGTGGAGAGAAGCACCCTTGAGGTATTGGGGTCCTCAGCCACGTAAGACTTAATAGGACAAAACCAGCACTTTGAATTAAACCCAGAAACTAACTGGTAACCAGTACAGGCATGCCAAAATTGGTGTTATATGCTCAGACTATCTTGCCCCAGTCAGTAATCTAGCCACTGAATTCTGCACCAGCTCCAGTTTCCAAACCATATCCAAAAGCACCCCACATATAATGCATTGCAGTAATCTAACCTAGAGGATATCAGAGCATAGACACGAGAGGTTAGGCCATAATGTCCAAATAGAGGTGTAGCTGAGCCACATTATTGTTTGTTTTTGGTTCTTTGATTTATTGTATTTATTGTACTTATACTCTGTGCTTGTTTTATCTTTTATGTACATCGCCCAGAGAGCCTTCGGGCTTAGGGCGGTATATAAAGTAAATTAAATAAATAAAATAAAGGCACTCAGTAGCTGGTGCACAAATAAAACAACATAACTGTGCCTACTGAGTGGTGGTGAGGGTGGCAAGGAAGGCCCACTTCTCTGTCTCCATTGCATATTCAAGTAGCTGTCCAGTGGAGCTTTTTCATATTGCCCAGGGTCTGCTAACATCTTCTCTGAATCGAGGGAATAAAGTTTTAGATCCTTTGGAAGCCCACTGTGAATTTTCTCCAAGGTACTTTAAAGGTAACGTTGCTTGCCTTTATAACAATCTACTCCACATTCACTGTAGTCCCCAATGAGGTGTCCAGCGCAATGTCTACTGCAACTTTTTGGAATCAGTTTCAGTTGATGCAGCCTGATGATGTAGACAAGGTGCTTGCGACGATGTGGCCAGCAACATGTCTCCTTGACCCTTGTCCCCTCATGATTTATTAAAGCTTGCCAAGGGGATATGATCAAGTGGCTCCAGGATCTGATCAACATGTCTTTGTGGCAGGAAGTGGTCCCAGCCACCCTGAAAAAGGTGGTGAGCCAACTACTCCTGAACAGTCCACCCTGGACCCTTTGGTTTGTGAGAGTTACAAATACCGTTTTCAAGGAAGGTGATCAAGAGGATTGGGGTGCCAGAACTGCAGGTAGTCTTGGATGAAACAGATTATCTTGATCCATTTCAATCTGCATTCAGGCCTGGTCATGGGATTGAACTGGCCTTGGTCGGCCTGAATTTATCAGGAGAAGGGCAGGGGGAGTGTGATCCTGTCATTCTTACTTGATCTCTCAGTGGCTTTTGATAACATTGACAAAAAAGGAGGAAAGCACCCAAAAACACTCCAGCCAAAGACAGGGGGACCCTCAAGGTGCCCAAACAGCAGGGAGTTGAGAATGAGTATTTATTGCTGCTCAGTGGCTTTTGATATTTGATAACATTGAGTATCATTCTGAGCTGACAGTGAGATGGGTATATCGGAGACACTGTTTTGCAGTGGTTCCATCTCCAAGGTCAGTTTCAGAGAATAGCATTGGGCAATTGTCTTTCATCCCCTTGGCAGATGTGCTGTGGAGTGGTGCAGGGTACCATCTTGTTCCCAATGCTGTTTAACATCTATATGAAGCTGTTGGGAGCAGTCATTAAAGATTTGGGGTGGGATTTCTGCAGTACACTGATACAGCCCAGTTCTATTTCTCTGTAGCATCTGAATTGGGAGAGGCCATGCAAACCCTGGGACCAGTGTCAGGACTCGGTGGTGGTCAATATTAATTGTGAGTATCAGAATTCAGTCAATCTTTTGACATCTTGTGAAGGTTGAGAAAACCAACCTGTTATTTCTTTTCAGCAGTAAACAGATTTCTCTTGGTGGCTGCTTGGAATCAAAATGGAGGGTGGATGGGGTTTAAATTGACCAGGGTTGGGCCATTTTGATGTGCACAACTTCCTGCCCAGCCATGATAATCCATAGTTCTTGGCACACTACCTGAGCCCTTGTCAAATGAATTCACTTCTCTAAAACAGAAGTGTTGCAATTGACATAAATGCATTAACGACAAATTTGCATGAGTCATTTAGAGCACAAGACTTGCATGTTTTCATTGGCATACAATTTGTGTAGTCTGATGCAACAAACTGCCATCCCTAGTGATTAACCTTCAACAAACAGCTACCCTTGCCATGCTTCTGGTGTTAAGACACCAGAAATGGCAGACATTCATTTTGATTCTCAAACTCTGGGCCAGCAGGCACCTAGCAGTATACAAAATTCCAGGACGGGATAGATTCCTCAGGTAGGCAGAGCCTTTGTTTGGCTTCTCCCCTAAATCAGTCTAGCTCTGGGTGGATTGAATGCTCCCTAGCAGATGGCCCTCACTGTCCCTAAAGCAATCTGGGAAGAAGGGAGTTCAGAAAGAGTGGCTGTTTTCTTCTGATAATTCTTTTTCCTTTCCTCCTTGGCTGTAGGAGAGGGGTTAAGAGACCCTGTTCTAGCCCTCTCACTGTTGGTATTTGGGATTAGTGTCCCAGTTCACAGACCTTCACAAGTAGCAGGAGGTTCTATGCACACAATTCAATGCAACAAACCCTTATGTGATCTCATGTGGAACATCAGCCCCTGCACTCCCTACAAAAGAGTGTATATTTAAAAGAGAGTTCAAGAAGTTTGAGGAAACACAGTGTTGGGGGGGAAATGACAATGGAATCCAGTTTCATTCCTTCCCTATTATTTCAGCTGTGCAACCTCTGTAAGATACAACTGTTAATAAAAATATGGGCAGCACACACATTTTAAAAATTTATTTTATTTATTGCACTTGTATACCGCCCCATAGCTGAAGCTCTCTGGGCGGCTTACAGCAATCAAAAACATTAAAACAAATATACCATTTAAAACACATATTTTAAAAACAATTTAAAACACATTTTCAAAATTTAAAACAATATAAAAACAATTTAAAACACATGGACTGCCCAGGAGGATCCCTCCGCCTGTGCTGCCTCTGAGACGGGTTCCCATCTTGGATGAAACTTATCCAGTTTTAAATTCAGTCAGAAGGGTTTTTTCTGACTGGGGATGATTTCTTCCGGATAAGGAAGAAGTGTGAGATCTGCCACATAGTTTTGTTTTGATTGTTGGAGCCTGGAATTCATCAGAATTGTCTGTCCTCCAGCAGTTCAGACAGAGCGAGGATTTTATGCTAGCTCAGCTGGATAAGTGACCCGTTTTTTTTTAACGGACTAGCAGGCAAACCTCCTGTCTACATTTATCATTTTCTTATCTATATAGCTAAAGAGATTTGTCAAAGTAACAGCAATTAAGATAACCTAGATGAGGTAAGACTTTCCTTCTTTATTTACGGAACTAAGGGGGAAGAAAATATAAATAGCTTATCTTTTTTTTTATTATTGCAAAAAGCTGACATGGAAAATTGCGTTTTAAAGATTACAACGGATGAGAGCTTTCTGATTGGGAGAGATAAGAAATCTTTTTGATTTACAAGACTTTTGTGTAATATATATAAGGGACTATTTTTTCTGATCTACTTTTTTTTTTTTGTTGACGAATCTGCTCATTCTCTCTGCTACTAGTTATTTGAACGCTGTGAACTAAAAGCTGTTTTTGCACTTCTGGACATTTAAGAGATAAGGACTGTCTAGCGTGTGACGTTAGTTGGTTGGAAAGATTAACTCCTTTGTAACTGGATAAAGAAATAAACTGCTCTTTGCTTGGGACATTGAAAATTGAAGGAGTTTTGTTCTTTTGGTTTTAAGAATGGCAATTAAGAAGATCATGGATGTACAAGAAGGGACTTTATTTCTAGACATGCTTCAGAAAATAATGGATGGGATTAACTCAATAAAACAGGAGAAGAGGAAAGTCTTGACCTGGTGCCGAAAAGGTAACAGTGTTGGCGCCAGGCGCACCTTGTTGTAAAGATCATTCCATAATTTGGGGGCCACCACTGAGAAGGCCCTCTCCCTTGTTGCCACCCTCCGAGCTTCCCTTGGAGTAGGCACCCGGAGGAGGGCCTTTGATCTTGAACGTAGTGTACGGGTGGGTTCGTATCGGGAGAGGCGTTCCATCAGGTATTGTGGTCTCAAGCCGTGTAAGGCTTTATAGGTCAAAACCAGCACCTTGAATTGAGCTTGGAAACATACAGGCAGCCAATGCAAGTGGGCCAGAATCGGTTTTATATGTTCGGACCGTCTGGTTCCTGTTACCAATCTGGCCGCTGCATTTTGCACAAGCTACAGTTTCCGAACCGTCTTCAAAGGCAGCCCCATGTAGAGTGCATTGCAGTAATCTAATTACGAGGTTACCAGAGCATGGACAACTGAAGCCAGGTTATCCCTGTCCAGATAGGGACGTAGTTGGCCACCAACCAAAGTCGGTAGAAGGCACTCCGTGCCACCGAGGCTACCTGAGCCTCAAGTGACAGAGATGGTTCTAGTAGAACCCCCAAGCTACGAACCTGCTCCTTCAGGGGGAGTGCAACCCCATCCAGAACAGGTTGGACATCCACCATCTGGTCAGAAGAACCACCCACTAGCAGCATCTCAGTCTTGTCTGGATTGAGCCTCAGTTTATTAGCTCTCATCCAGTCCATTGTCACAGCCAGGCACCGGTTCAGCACATTGACAACCTCACCTGGAGAAGATGAAAAGGAGAAATAGAGCTTTGTGTCATCAACATACTGATGGCAATGCACTCCAAAGCTCCGGATGACCACACCCAAGGGTTTCATGTAGATGTTGAACAGCATGGGGGACAGAACTGACCCCTGCGGAACCCCATACTGGAGAGTCCAGGGTGCCGAGCAATGTTCCCCAAGCACCACCTTCTGGAGGCGACCTGCCAAGTAGGAGTGGAACCACCGCAATGCAGTAATTCCCACTCCCAACTCAGTTAGTCTCCCCAGAAGGTTACCATGGTTGATGGTATTGAAAGCTGCTGAGAGATCAAGGAGAATCAACAGAGTCACACTCCCCCTGTCTCTCTCCCGACAAAGGTCATCATACAGGGCGACCAAGGCTGTTTCCGTGTCAAAACCAGGCCTGAAACCCGACTGAAATGGATCCAGATAATCGGTCTCATCCAAGAGTGTCTGGAGCTGGCCTGCAACCACTCGTTCCAGGACATTGCCCAGGAATGGAACATTTGCTACCGGCCTATACTTAAGATTTTCTGGGTCCAGGGAGGGTCTCTTCAGGGGTGGTCTCACTACCACCTCTTTCAGGCAGCCAGGGACCACCCCCTCTCGCAGAGAGGCATTATCACTTCCCTGGCCCAGCCGGCTGTTCCATCCCTGCTAGCTTTTATTAGCCAAGAAGGGCAAGGATCCAGCACAGAAGTGGTTGCACAAACCTGTCCAAGCACCTTGTCAATGTCCTCAAGCTGCACCAACTGAAACTCATCCAAGAAATTGGGACAAGGCTGTGCTCTGGATACCTTGCTTGATTCACCTGCTATAACACCGGAGTCTAAGTCCTGGCGGATGCTAAATATTTTATCCTGGAAGTGCCTAGCAAATTCATTACAGTGGGCCTCAGATGGTTCTACCATGTCCCTGGGGCCAGAATGTAATAGCCCCCGGACAATTCTGAAGAGCTCCGCTGGGCGGCAGATTGATGGTTTGATAGTGGCAGCAAAATATATTCACATATATTTGAAAAAAAATAAAATTTCAGACTAACTCCAAATCAACCCCCGTACCATAATGACTTTTTGCAGGTATACTATAGGATTTGATACAAAATGCAGGTGTCTTGAAGCACTGCAGCATGAAACGCAGCATCTCTTCTATTTTAAGTGTTAACTTTTTAAAAAGTTATAGATGCCACCAAGATGCCAAGAGGAAAAACGACTACATCCTTTCTTACTGCAAAAACCTCCTGGATTTTGAGGAAGCTCGTTAAATGAAAAACCCATAGGGCGATACTGAAACCTTCATTTGAATATTGACAGTCTGGCAAGAAAGGTTCACAACGAATTCCGAACCAGAAAGATGATCAGGGGGATCTCACAACCCATTCTTCACCAACTCATGGACTCCACTTCTGTCAATAATCAAAGGGGCGTGGAATTCTTTGTCCTTCACAAACTCCTCCAGAGCCTAGCAAAATAAGCAGTAGCAGATATTCAGAAACTCGGCACAACATATTTAGTAGCATTAAAGGTTCGCTAGTCAAAACCTAAGTGCAATTCAGTGTGCAGCTTTGAACTTGAAGAGAGTGCCAGGTTCAAATTCCTGTTCAATCAAGAACAAGAATTAAGGGCTGTCTTAAATAAACAATTCAACTTCATTTCTGCACATAAAGTATTAATGACCTTCATTTAGGAGTTAAATTATAGGGATAAATGAGATAAGAATGTTAGAAACACTTGGATTATTTAAAGCTTCAAGCTTAGAATAAGTCATTTATCTTCCATATACAATACAGTATAAGTGGCTGGAAAAGCCTAATTAAACTTTGTCACCCCTCTTGCACAACTGAATAGGTATTTTTAAAATGTCCAGACTGTTGTTTTGATCAAAGCCCCTCAAGGAAGTCTAACAACAAATAAATAGTCTCTTGGTTAGTTGTCTGTGGCAAGGCAAGAGTCTCCATCATACATGGGAGCTTTACAAAATAGTGCCTTAGATTTAGGACTTCTTGTCATCTGGTGCTTGTAAGAACAGGCTAATAAATGTTTGTGGGCTTATCTGCAATGCTGGTTTCTAATAATATAAGACACACAGAGTGTAAACACAATCTAAAAGCCCCGTAGCAAGTAGTAGTAAACAGTCAGAAAACTTCCCTAGAAATCAGAAAATTAGATTACAAGTAAAACAGAGTAAAATCCAGTTTCACCAGAATAAGCAGCAGTTTTACATATGACCATATAAATTGCCTGTCCATAAGTATAAAATAGGTAACTATAGTAATAATGGATGGTATTCAATGCTAGTCCTACTCAGAGTCAACCCACTGAAGTTAATCAGCATGACTAACTTGCGTTCCGAGTTGAATATAACCCAATGTGTCTATCTGGTTTATTAACCGCTTTGCCACACAAGCACTCAAAATGTGTATTTCACAACTTTCAGAATATATGGGTTTATATACCCTCCTCACCCGCCCCCAAATACTAGGAACACGAATAGTTACCTAGGGGGGCTTTTGGCATGAGTTCCAGTTACACCACTGCTTGGCTAGCCAGACAAAATGGACATTATTAACTATCCATTTCAAATCCACCCATGCACCTATAAGGTAGAATGGCTCATTATGCCAGGTGCTCTAGGCTCACCTTACCCATTCTCAGTTACAGTGACAAGGATGGACAGGCACCAGAGGTAGGGCTTGCACAGAAGACCTTCCCAGGGGATTGCACCTGATGTTTAAGCTCTGCAATCTGTCCAGAGCATTAGGACAGGATACTCACAAGTTTAAACTGGAGTGGGGTGGCGAAAGAGATATAGAGAAGACCATAGCAACTTACTTCACCCCCGTAGGACACAAGAGGAGAAATCTCACACTGAATTGGCAAGTCACTGGCATCTTTCAAACTAAGGAAGAAAAGAGGCAGAGGGGGGGAGGAGAGAGAACCACAAACAAATTAGGCAAGAGATACACGTGCCAGAATTTGGAAGGTCACTCTTTGGCACTATGTTAAAGGATTAAGCATCTTGCTAAGCACCTGCCAAAGAAGCAGTTCAGCTACAGTGAAGAACCAAGATGGTGCCCACGCAACAGCTACATCACCTGAATCCAGAGATATTAGTTAAGCATGCATTCTGAGCTTGTTAAAACACACAATAGAGATACGCTAGCAGCATCTGAGAAGACGAAGTACAACATATAAAACCCCAGGCACCCCAGGCACCCTTTAATTTGTGAGCAACGAAGTTAAACTGAGCAGACAAGTAGCAAATAATCACTTCAACACATCATTTTAAGCACTCTGCTTTCCATCTTTAGACAGACCACTTCAAACATTATGGATCTCTAGGGTTGTGCAATTTAACAACTATAGAGCAGGCAACTATAAAGATTTAGTTGGCCAGTCTGAGGGGGACAAACTTTAAATAAGCAAGTCTAAGAGTGAAGAGCATGCCATGATGTTTTACGGTGGCATTTTGGTTCTGGTATGTTAGTGTAATACAGAATTATTATTTTTTTGTAAAATGGCCTTGCCTTCTCACCATGAATGGTAGCTGGCTGTTAAGGTTTTGGAACTGTGTAAATTATTTTAATTTAACTGAATAAAATCAATCCATTCAGAGGCATATGACTGACAGCCCTGTGGGTTTTCTATTTAGAAAGTATTTCAAAATAGAAAAGAGGCATACAAACTTGTTCACATAGTGGCAAGCTACAGTGCTTGTGGCTTTTCCTACACTGAAGTGTTTTCCATGTAGGACATTACACCAACAAATGTTTGAAGTGGCCCATAAAGGTCTCTTCACAATCAAGAAATTCATAACCACTTTGTTCCAAGTCATCAGCCCAGCCTAGCAGTAAAACAAGGTAGAACATATGAAGTTGTCTAACACCAAGCTGTCCTATTTATTCTCCCTTGCAACAACCCTCACCCCCACCAGAATTTCTCTCCCTTCCGATGCAGTTGTGAAAAAGAAAGAGCAGGAGAAACTGGCATTTTCCAAGTACAACTGAGACAAATTCTTGTTTTTCCCTTGAGCACTCTGGCAAACAGAGAACGCTTGAGGAAGGAGCCTTCTCTTACTTGTGGAGATTTGGAGGAGTGGAAAAACAGCAAGATACTCCTTTGCTTCTTATCTTCTCCAAACTGCACTGCAAGTGAATGCCTGTCGAAGGAGACTGGGAGTTTCTGGCCAGAGGTATTCACCCCCCAGAGAGTGGATTTGTGGGTGCCTGGCAGAAAGGGATTTCCTCAACTGGACAGGCACACCAGGCTTGAGAGGGTTTATCTCATTTGTGCCAACTCAGAAGCAGCAGGAGACATACCTTTGCTCTCTTCTGCAAGCCACAGCATAGGGAAGGGAAGACTCCATCTCTTCCCCAGTGCAGAGGGCTTGACAGAGATATATGCATTGTGCTGAAGTTTTAAGAATGTACAAAAGAGCAGGAGTTTCTCCACAGGGCAAATAAGGCAGGCCCTTGCCTCTTCCTCCCCCCCCCGACTTGCCAGAAGATTTTGGGGTGTGTGGAAGAAAAATTGGTGGCAAGGACAAATAGAGGCTGGCTAATAAGCCAATCCAGTATCTGTGGGCCTCTAGTGATTGCTCACATTCACTCCCACACAGGTTTATGTTTTAAGCAAACCTATGCTTAGGATAGACCTATGAACGACAGAAACTTCTTCCAGAGCGGTGAAATTCACCAGTTCTGTCGGGAAGTCTTGGGTTATTATCAGTCACTTTTTATTGTCTACATAAAATCTGGAATGAGCTATAAAACTCATTCTCAGTTTAAAAAACCAATGACACCCCCCTCCCAAACATAAGCTGCTTCTAGAGCAGCACAATCTACACATCTCTTAACACATTCCTGTATACTACTCTTTCATGCATGGCAGGACAGCATAAGGCACAATGCAATATGCTGTGGCTGAACAAGTATAGTGACAATTTAAGTCAAATAATTTCAGGGCTCTCTTTAGATTAAGCACTCTTTCTATACACACACACACACAGGTCCCAGCTACTCTGACTGTGACTGCAGGATTACTTGGTTACATTCTGCAAACCTTTGGTTCCCTTCATTTATCACACCTTCCAGCGTTTCCATATCTATGAAGCACTGCATTTTTTCTAGTCTCATCCAGGAGTTGCTAATGCATTCACTGGGGCACAAGAAAGGGCCCCTAGACTCTAGGTTTTCATTAAAAAAAAAGTCCCTAGCCCTCCTAGAAAAAAGTTATGAAAGAAAATGTACAGAAAGTATTCTAAGTACTTTCTGTGAAATAAGCCAGCCTGGGTGCTCCTACCTGTCAGTGTTTTTAGACAATGAGTGAAGTCAGAGTTGTGACTGATAAGTTAGTTGTTCGGATGCCTAGAGAGCTGTTTTCCTCTCCCATTTATTGCACTTTTCCTGCTTCTGTCTTTTTTCCTAGCAGTCCTTGGAATCTCTATGTTTGCCCTTCCTTTGATCCTAGCAACCAGGATGCATCTTTCCTGTGGTGGATTCATCTGAGATCAAGTACTCCCTAGAAGTTATTTTCTGCAACTACTACTACAAAATAAGTGAGGGTGGATGTTAAAGAAGCCCCTTCCCAAATGGCAAATGCAAAATGTGAAGACTTTGCGAAGAGGCTTAGGCCTGTCTCCTGCTGTGCAGGAGCTGATGTCCAGGCACTCATTCAGAATTCACTGTATAGTTAACATTACAGTACAATTATACACATCTACTTCAAAAGTAAGTCAGCTCTCAGTTAAGCCTTGCAGATTTACAGACTCCCCGGAGGAACGCAGCCAAGTTACTCTTCAATTTTAACCATAATAATAAGCAGCTAGCAGAGTGGCATGGGGTGGCGTGGAGGCAGCATTGCTGACCTGGTTTCCCAACATGTTGCTGTCAGTTATCAAGAGGGAGGGGCAAGGAAGTAGGGAGCTTGGTGCAGTATGGGCAGAGCCAATTCAATCCTTCCAACACTGCACCCATACTGCACTGAGCTCCCTGCTGCCTTGCCCCTCCTCCCTGGTAAATGGCAGCAATGTACAGCACTGGGAATCTTTGTCAGAAATGCCTGCTTCACTTGCTAGCTGTTACTGATAATAATAAGCTCCAAGAATCTATAGTCAAGACATTACCCTTTCCCAGCATGCATCTTGGCTACCATTCCATCAATAGTTCCTGAGAGACAAGTATATTTCAGCAACAAACACCCACTCCCTGGGAGGAAAAAAAACCCATAGGTTGAGCACTAAGACCCTGCATGCTGCAGATTTGTTAGTCAGTACGCAAGCACAGCCCCATCACCATGCATTTCTCACAACCCAAGGTAGTATATTTACTTGTGATTGACATCAGCTTGGATCGCATCTGATGTTCCATTAGTGTAACTGTCTCATGGGAAGAAAAAGGATTAATGAGAAAATGAAGTTATGGAATATGCCAAAACTAAAACCAGACTTTCCTGAGAGTCTGTTATACAAAGTTTGGTGGGGCTAGTTCCATCAATATACCCTTAGGGGACCTTGGAAGCACCATTTGCTGGACTGAATGCTGAATGCTGGATTTGCTGGATACTGCTTTTGACTAACTGACTGTTACGCACACACTGTTAGCTTGGTAGACCTCTGCACTCAATTCCAGTGCCAGATTTAATGGACACCTTGGTCATTTTTTCAGAACAAAGAGAAGCAGTCTCCAACAGACTTTGTCTTCATCATATGAACTCTGTGTAAATATTTAAGCACTGTTTCAAGATCCTTTATGACTCTCATCCACCTAAATTCTCAATTCTGCCACCCCCATATGTGGACACTGATGAGATGGATCATACAAGTCCCACGATCAAATGTTTTGAGACACTCAAGTATGAACAAGTGAGTCTGCTTTATCTTGAGCCAGTGACCCATCTGCTAAGCACTTTCTACTCTACCTGGCTGCAGCTCTCCAAGGTCTACCATTATGAAGCTGTTATCCCAACTGTTCCCCAACCCATGAATTAGATATTAGCCTTGGTCACTCAACTGGCTCTGAGAGACCAGCTGCTTTTAGCCCTTCTTCCTGAAGAATTTTCATTCCAGGTGGTCATGATAAGAACTGTTGCCTGTGTTTGTTTTCCTCTTCCCTCTCCATCTCTTTTCCCCTTGTTTATCACATCTTTTAGATTTTAAGTCTGTTTTGTTTTTTATTCACTTGTTAGCTGCTCTGCAAGGCTTTTCAGTAGAGAAGTGGGGCAAAAATGCTTATGTAAATAAATACACTTCGACGTGTAGAGATTTTGTAGTCTCCTGCTTGCTGCCACTATTCTAAAGGGGCCAAATCACCTGTACCTACCCACATGTAAGGATGGCAGATCTATTTAAGGAAGATGAAGCCTAGGAGAGCTGTTCTCCAAAGGCTCGGATATCCTGGCTCCATTTTGACTCATGGAGTGTGCTAGGGTTTCATTCATTCTTCCCAAATCTACTCTAAGTCCATGTATCCTTCAAGAATGTCATAGATGCAACTGTGATGACAAAGTACACCATCAATGAAGATTGCTGCCTCACATCGTGTAGTTGTCTCAGCCATGCAATGCACTCAGAAGGTGATATTATGAACTTGCAAGCCCACTGCACAATACAATTGGGAATCCTATCAACTGGAACATCCTGCATCTTTGCACACTCTCCCAAGTGGGCAGGCATTACGTCCACTCTCACTGGGCAAACTCAGGGATGGAATGTAAAAGCAAGAGTAATGCTAAAATCATTTTACCAGGGAATGGCAGGAAGGCGTGTTCCATTTTCATCCACAAAGTGGCCACCAGCATTGAGAACCCAGCAGTGATGCAGCGACATCAGGGAGTGCCGTGCAGTGGTGGGGTTGTCTTTGCCATTTTGGCTGTCTGCATTCTTCAAAGGAGAGAACTCATCTTCTCGCAGTACTTCATAAACCACAAATTTCCTGGATGTGCAACAAATCAGAAATCGGTCAAGTATTTTAGACTTTATTTTTCCATCAAATCTGAAGGAAGCCAACCAGCATTCAAGAAGATTCTTAAACTTTTCAAATTATGTAGAAGACAAAGCCACTCAACCATGCAAGCTTGTAGCTGGAAATCAGTTGCCAAGGAGAGGGGTGAGGATTTGTAAGAGCCATTGATTTCAAAGTCTGCACAAACTGACATTTCCCCCCTCTTTCTAGTGATTGCTGGGGCAGGCCCAACCTTACCCACCAAGGACTGATGAAGATCAATGGGTGCAAACAGACCTTAGTACCAGAGCCTCAGTATACAGAGGGGAAGGGCATTGACCAGCCACCTCCTCCTGTCTAAGCCAGCTCCCTGCCCTCCTTCCACCCCCACCTCTGTGCTACTAGTTGCCACAACAGTCTCAGAATGAATTAATGCTCCTGACCCTTAAGTCACGATCTATTCTCACCACCTCATGCAACATACTTCTTTCTGCTCTCTGAATTGCAAGATCATCTTAATTCCTTTCTTTGCTTTCCTCAGCTAGTTTCCAAGCAACTCAGCTCCCCAGCCTACATGCCGCATTGAGCTATGAGCACCTTCAACATTCTACAGTTGTGAAGACCCAAAAATTGGCCGTTTTGTTTAAAAGTAAAGACAAGACACCAAACTCCAGTTGACAACATACAATGTAAAATGCTCTCAGAGCTAGATGGACAAAGAAGCAGCAGCTAAGGACTTACTTGGCAAACTGGAAGATATCAAATACAAACTTCTCCATCTTAATCCCATTTGGTTTATCTGGCTTCACAAGCTTCCCAGTGGCTATATCTACGTACGGGATCTTCTTTTGGGCTATGTGGTGCTGCAGCTGAGGTTCATAAACACTGAAACATCAAAGTAAGAGTTAGCAGAGTCCACAGCATGCAGGGAATCAAGGGCCATTAGCTAAATTAAACTTCCATGTACCAGAAGTTGGGGACAGAGAACAGGGGTAGACAATCACCTTTGTGCCATGTTTGAGAGCCATTTGGCTGCACGGCTGCTGAAAACCAATATGGAATGAGATAGAACTGCTTAGTTATATCAAGGTCCAAGGTTTTCATTGAATATTAATGTATTTCCAGCAGCAGACTTCTGACATCCAGACAATCTATCCCAAGTCTGGATATCGGGTCCCCAGCTTTGCTCTACCTTTTGGCTGCAAAGGGAAAAGATGTCATTTTCTACAGAAGCTTTGCAGTTAGGAATCCCTGCCACTTTTCCCAAGCACATACAGGTAGCAGCATCTGGTGCAAATCTCAGTGCAAGTGCATTGCATCAGCATGCCGAAGTCTGCACTAACTCTTCATTTTCTTAATGGCACCATTCAAATTGCTGCTTTTGAATGAGAACTGTAGCATTTCTCTTCTAGGCCTAGACACAATCTGTATATCATGTGAAGCCATAAAAATAAAATTTATACATTTACTGTTCCAATTGCTACAAAATAACACTGAGACTAGAAGTTAGAGCTTTATGGTGGGATTAGCATCATGCACTCACAAAAAGCCTTGTCATTTCCACAAGCAAGTGCCACTGAGCTTCAAAATCTGAGAAGCGTTACCCTAGTCCCCATTCATTTCAGCCTTTAAAATGAGAAAGGGGGACATATAATCTGCAAAGAGACAGTATAAAAACATAGTAGAATCAAATGGTAACTTTTTTTTCAAAATTGTACCATCTCAGGCTTGAGAGAGGTATTTGCAGCTTCCCCCCCTCATTTGGCTAACGTTAAATCTCCCTAGACCTAGAACAGTACCATAGGGATGGAACCTGCGGCCATCCAGATGTTGCTGGATTACAACTCGCGTCACCCCTGACCCTTGGCCAGAGTGACCGGGGCTGGTGGAAGCTGGTGTCCAACATCATTTGGAGGGTAACGGGTTCCTCATCCCTGCAGTAGCATGTTGTGGAGGAGCTAAGCCTAGCTGAATTCTCTTCTTAACATGCTAGTTTCTGTTTGGAGATAGTAGTTCTCTCTCCACCCCAGGAAGCATTCCAACATGCAGCCCCCTACCTTCAGCCTAAAGTGACACAGTTCAGCAAGATTTGTCACTTGATTCTGTTGCATATATAAACTGGTCTTGTTCACTGAAAAATTCCAATACAAGGGGGAGGTAGCAATGGCAGATACAGGACAGAAAGAATTAACATATGGAAAAGTTATACCACTCCCCCAGGACAACGTTTCATGAATAAAGGATGCCCATACTTGACAACGTCTTTCAGAAACTCCATTGTGAAGTAGTGGTTGGCTATGTTCCCAGCATTAAATAGCAGCCGACCATCAGGACTCCTTTTCTGTGCTGTGGCCAGAGAGATCTCACTGTACTCCACCACCTGGTAAACACCAGCCACTCGACACACCACACCAACTGGCTCCGTGGGATTGGTCTTTTCGACTACCTAATAGAGGATAACAAGAAGGAGTCTTGCAACTAACAAATTTATTATGGCGTAAGCTTTTGCGGACTAGAGTCAACTTCATCATATGCACATTATCCTTAGTTGGACAGTATAATATTCATAGGTATAGAAGATGAAAAAATGTAAATAATGGGATCAAAAGGCAATAAAATTCAAAAAGTCAGGTCTGACAATTCAATTAAGAGGCTATTCACGAGATGAAAGGGTGTAGTTGCACCGTAAGGTATATGCATATTATCAAAATGCATAGTAACCAACAGACTTCACTTAGCAAAAATCAAACCCAGCTTTGGAAAGCATTTTAATACATTTATTATGGTCAGAGAGATGTCTAGCCAGTTCTGGCATCCTCCTTGCCACCAGGATCATAGGCAAAAAAATGGGTGGCATAGGACCATGCAGAATTTTCTGTGACAAAGAACTCTTCCATCATCCAAAATGAAAGTAAACTTGTTCATGATAACCAAATCATTTAAAATTGGGAAACTTCACCACTAGAACAAATGTTTAGATGCGCACTCCTGCACTGTAATCATCTCTCTTTATCTCTTTCCATTTTACCACATGGGGGTGTCGTGCCACAGCACTGACACTATGAACTGGTAAAAATTTACACCAGACTTTTTTTTTTTTTTTAGAAGAGAGTCAGAGTCAGTTGTCATAGCTCATGATTCTTTATATGTAGCTCACAGTTCTTTATTCATTTTTACATATATTGACTATTACTGGTATGGGGTACCATGTCTGGCAGCGTCTTGTGCCCAAATGAAACATCGACTGGATGTGCTAATGCACCTGTCATGAAATTGTAACACTGTTCAAAATAGTTCATTGTAACATAGCTCAGATGCAGAGAATTGTGGGGATTTCATCTTGGGAGAAGATGGGCCTCTGTGTGAGTGGAAAACTTTTAAGTTTCGTTTCTCAGCTGCCACTAATTAAGAACTGGAGAAGAGCACCTGGTTATCTCTGTTATCTGGTGAGAGCCTGGTACTCAAGGCCAAGCGGGCCTGAGAAGAGTTGAGATCAGGAAGGGAGGGGGGGCCTGTTAAGGCGCGAAAAGTGAAGAAGCTTCGGGAAAATTACTTCATTTGGAAGCCCCCTGATTGGCTGAATCATAGTGAACTGTTGCTAGGGTTTTTTCCTTAAGTATAGGGGGTGAGACCCATAGTCTTTGTTCCCCTGGGTTCCATCTAGACGGGTGGTTACCTGTGTGGGGTTCCACTGCCTTCACTACCCTACTTATGTCTCTCTGAGGAGAGATGAAATTTACAACAACTACCTCTTCAAGTAAGTAGAATAGGTCAGTCAGTTTTGTTATTTTTGGTTGTGTCTGAACTCTCCTGTATGTCTTACGTAAATCCCTGGTTGGATGTGGGTTTTGAGGAATTGTTTTGCTGCTATTAATTGTGCACTTATATCAGTGGTTCTCAAACTTTTTTGGTGCATGGCACACTGTAAAACATATAAAAAATTTCTGGCGAACTTCGTGTACAAAATTAAAAATATATTAATATATTTTAAACTATGAATAAAAATAACTTAATAATAATATACTTTCATAATATTCACGGCACACCTAGCCACCTCTTGCAGCGCACCAGTGTTTCCCGGCGCACCATTTGAGAATCACTGACTTATATTTTTTTAATAAAGCTACTTCTTATTTACCCTTGTATGTTCATTGAGTGAGAACAATTTTGGTTCTGCATCCAGTACCTTGACCGCTGACCATGAACTACCTAGAGTGTGTTTTGGCTTTACCAGAGGCTTCTGGACAAGGAGTGCCTGTTTGGCTCTTGTCCTTAGGAATCCTTGGTTTACCTATTTCTGGGCTCTGGGTTCCCCTGACTCAGAGTGAGAACCAGTAAAAGGGGTGGTGGCAGCCTATCTTATTTATTTATTTATTTTATTTGTTAAATTTTTATACCGCCCCACTAGCATAGCTCTCTGGGCAGTGTACAACAAGAGATACAAATATATACAATGAAATCCCATAATAAAATACAACAAAAATATAAGAGAATAAAAAATCTAAAAACAGTTACAGCACATTTTAAAACTAACTTAAGTTAGATTAAAATGCCTTAGAAAAGAGGAAGGTTTTAACTTGGCGCCGAAAAGATAGCAATGTCGGCGCCAAGCACACCTCATCGGGAAGACTATTCCACAGTTCGGGGGCCACCACTGAGAAGGCCCTAGTTCTCGTTACCACCCTCCGAGCTTCTCTATGAGTAGGAACTCGGAAGAGGGCCTTCGATGTAGAACGCAGTGTACGGGCAGGTTCATATTGGGAGAGGCGTTCCAGCAGGTATTGTGGTCCCGCGCTGTATAAGGCTTTATAGGTTAAGACCAGCACTTTGAATCTGGCCCGGAAACATATTAGAAGCCAGTGCAAGCGAGCCAGAACAGGTGTTATGTGTTCAGACCGCCTGGTCCTCGTTATCAATCTGACCGCCGCGTTTTGCACGAGCTGTAGCTTCCGAACTGTCTTCAGAGGCAGCCCTACGTAGAGCGCATTGCAGTAATCCACTTACGAGGTTACCAGAGCATGTACAACTGATGTGAGGTCCTCCCTGCTCAGATAGGGACGTAGTTGGGCTACCAACCGAAGTTGGTAGAACGCATTCCGTGCCACCGAGGCTACTTGAGCCTCAAGTGACAGGGAAGGATCTAAAAAAACTCCCAGACTACGAACCCGCTCCTTTAGGGGGAGTGTAACCCCGTCCAGGACAGGGTGTATATCCACCATCTGATCAGAGAAACCACCCACCAACAGCATCTCAGTCTTGTCTGGATTGAGCCTCTGTTTGTTAGCTCCCATCCAGTCCATTATCGCGGCCAGGCAGCGGTTCAGCACATTGACAGCCTCACCTGAGGAAGATGAAAAGGAGAAGTAGAGTTGAGTGTCATCAGCGTACTGATGGCAACGCACTCCAAAACTCCTGATGACCACACCCAACGGCTTCATGTAGATGTTGAAAAGCATGGGAGACAGAACTGTCCCCTGCGGGACTCCACATTGGAGAGCCCACGGTGTCGAGCAATGTTCCCCAAGCACTACCTTCTGGAGACGACCTGCCAAGTAGGAGCGGAACCACTGCCAAGCAGTGCCTCCAACTCCCAACTCCGCGAGCCTCTCCAGAAGGATACCATGGTCGATGGTATCAAAAGCCGCTGAGAGATCAAGGAGAATCAACAGAGTTACACTCCCTCCGTCCCTCTCCCGACATAGGTCATCATACAGGGCGACCAAGGCTGTCTCGGTGCCGAAACCGGGCCTAAAACCCAATTGAAATGGATCTAGATAATCGGTCTCATCCAATAGCGCCTGGAGCTGGGCAGCAACCACTCGTTCCAAGATCTTGCCCAGGAATGGAACATTCGCTACTGGTCTGTAGCTATTAAGGTCTTCTGGGTCCAAGGAAGGTTTTTTCAGAAGTGGTCTCACTACTGCCTCTTTCAGACAGCCAGGGACCACTCCCTCTCGTAAAGAGGCGTTTATCACTGCCCTGGCCCAACCGGGTGTTCCATCCCTGCTAGTTTTTATTAGCCAAGAGGGGCAAGGATCTAGTGTAGAAGTGGTTGCACGTACCTGTCCAAGCACCTTGTCCACATCCTCGAGCTGAGCCAACTGAAACTCATCCAATAAAACATGACAAGACTGTGCTCCGGACGCCTCATCAGGATCAGCTGCTATAAACTGGGAGTCTAAGTCCCGGCGGATGCACAAGATCTTATTCTGGAAGTGTCCAGCAAACTCATCACAGCGGGCCACCGATGACTCTACCATGTCCTGTAGGCCTGGATGGAGTAGCCCTCAGACAACTCTAGAAAGCTCCACTTTCTTCTACCTTGCAGGGTTGGTGCTGGTTTGCACAGCCTTGGCAAGGGGGGAAATTGGGTTCCGGATCAATTACCCAGGGTGGGGAATTGGGTCTGAGGCATGCACCTGGCACCTGTGGGGGGTTAGGGCATGACAGCACCTACTCAGCAAGGACAATCTGCTGCTGTAAGTGACAGCATTGGGGGCCACACACAGCACTCTGGAGCTTTTATTCTTCCTCACCCACCAGCTTGCTCTGGGTAAGATTCATACAGAATTATGATGATACACAAAACTGCTAGTGGCAGGTCTACCCCCTGTTTTTCCTTGTTTGGGGTGTAGGCCTTATACACACACAAAAATCCCATTCAGCATTTATTTATCCTCTTTGGTAATATTTTTCATCCTGGTAAGTAGATATATCAAATAAATGGTGAATTACTGGAACAAATGAGACATTATTGCTAAATCCTTCCTACTCTCTTTGTTTATTGATGCAAACCTTCTTCACTCCATCTGACTCAGTCATCTCACTCTAAGGGCCCCTCCAGATGGGTGTTTTATTGCAAGTGAATTCTGCAACATGTCAACACAAATAATGCATTAGTGGTACATTTATTCTGCTTTAGTTTGCTCTGCGATGCTTCCCCATTGCTGGGAATTACATATTATTGCTGTCTGGAGGAGCTAGAGCACAACAAAAGCAGAACAAAAATAAACCAAAATATTTATGGTGCAGAAAGTTAAGAGATTCCCACAGGAAGTAACATGGGAAGAACTGAGTGGAAGTGAAGCAGTGTCACTGCCCAGAAACTTTTGCAAACAGTATTGAAATCAGGATCGCGTGTGACCACCCCAATAGCAGCAAGGGTACTAATCATCATTAATGTGCCATAAAGGATGCGGGGGGGGGGGGCGCTAACTGAATCTTACTTACCTTCCTAAATGAATTTAATGGATTTTTAACTGCCTTGAACGTTGCTGTTACTCGAAAGCTTCTCCTCCTCCAAAGTTTTGCTAAGGCATTACAGGGATATCAGAACAATGATAAAGGTCTTAGATTATTATTTCTGCAAAAGTGTTTGTGAGTTCACTCTTGCTTTTCCATCCCGAGTTACACAGAATTCAAAAGTCTGCATATTCTTACATCACCAGTTAAGTTTATCAAGATCTATATTAAATAGATTAGGTACTATTACTATTAATAAAACCTGCATATAGCACTTTTTGAGTTGTTCCTCATATACTGGTATTGCTGAGATAATATATCCTTATGTATTAATGCTGAGATAATTATCCTTATGTATATCCATCATACCTTCCAACCATGTCCCCTCCAGATGTATTGGCTGGGACTGAGGAAAATCAAAATCCAACATATATGGAGGACACCAGGTTGGTGAAGGCTGAAACATACACTGTGGATGGAGAGGCTGGTCCTGAAAGAACAGATGCCCAAGGCCACCTGACAAGTTTGTGACTGAAGTGAGATTTGAACCAGGGGATTACCAGCTCTCCTCTTAGCCACTATGGTACACCATATCTCCATTTTCTCTCTCATTCTCTGGGACCAAGATCACACTGGTTTTCTACACCTAGCATTCCCACCCCCAAGGTCTTACAGAGTCACTTGCCCAAACACAATGATAGCAAAAGGAGGTGGGGGGCAACTTATTATCTACAGTCTGTGTAAACACTAGTTACCTTTGCTCCACAGTCTGCTCCCTTCTGTAAACAGAACCCAATGAACCGAGGGTCAGCCACTTTTACCAAAATGTTGTCAACACAATAGACATGGATGCTGCCAATGCCTCGCTTTTCCATGTCTTCCATGATATGATGGGCTCCCAAAGCACGGTACAGGCCACCATTGCCATCTTTGAGGGAGGGGGAGAAAAAGAAGCAGTTCAGTATGTCAGATAAATAGATGTAAATAAATATTTTTGTCCCACTTTTAGAATTACCCAACGCAAAGTTATCATAGCTAACATTTGTCAATAAAAATCTAGTGCTATAACACAAAAAGTAAATTAGTAGCAGCACCTCTGAAAATTTTGATTTAGTCTCCTCCAAATGCTTTTCAATTTTTTAAAAAAAGCTTCTTCCCCCTCCTCCCAACACAAACCACAGAGAAAGTGACCCATTCTCTGGAGAGAGTTCTGCAGTGATGGTGCTACACCTTATGGTCACCTACATTACCTCACATGCCGCTGGCACTTGGAGCTTGTCTGAGGGACCAGCAAGGCCCACATGGGAGGAAGCATTCCCTTTAGACAGGCAAAGCCTATTTAGGGATTTTAAAACTAAGAAGCAATGCTATGATCTGGGCTCCACAAGGGATAGCATTTCAGTTCTAACTGCCAGTTGGGCAATCCAAAGATAATATATACATTAATCACAAGATTTGCTGGACAAGAGATGAGACACGGAAGCAGCCACAATGGTTGCTGCAAAAAGGACAACCTGTGCCTCTACAACACACCTTCAACTAGCCTGCAGCCCTTCTGTATCTTCTTTCATATACATGTTCTATTAACACGCTGTGGTCTGAAGGCACAGAAGGCTACCATTTTGCTGAACCTAAGCGGGTCTGATCAACAGCTTAATGACAGACTGCTTGAGAACCACATGTACTCTCTTTGGATTACATCAAAGAAGAAAAGCAGGACACACGTGTAAGAAAAATAAAAGTTGTGTTCTCCCCTTACCCCTTAAAAAGGTATGAATTGGTTGAAGAGAAGAACAGGTTACTCTCCAGAATGATGATGAAGCAATTTAAACTCTGAGTATTGGTCTTATGTAGCCAAAACAGCACAATAAAGATATCAGCAATCTAAGGGGAACCCCAAAGTATGCAGAAGTAAAAATAATAAAATAGAAACCCACAGGGCAAAAAACAGTCCAATCAGGACTGAACATCCTCAGTGGACACAGAATGTTAACAGTTGGGGGGGGGGGAAGAGAAAGAGAGAGAGAAAAAGAGAGAGAGAGACCAGTTGGGAAGGGAACTAAAGCTACACTTTTTTTAATCTATACTGTTTTGTTTTCACTTTTTTATCATTGTAACTATTTTACTTGTTTTTATAGGATTATGTTGTATTATTGCCCACCCTTCACCAATAAGTCCCAGGGCAGGTTACAAAATCTAAAATACAACATTAAAAAGAATTAAAACACATTTCAATCACAAGAATAGGTGACTGAAAACATACATCTAAGGAGCCGAAGGCCTGGGTAAAGAGGTGTGTTTTTAGCATTTGCCGAAAACTGTATAGTGAAGGTGCCAGAAGGATCTCTGCAGGGGGGGAATTCCACCATTTAGGGGCTGCCACAGAGAAAACTCTCTCCCGGCCACCATCCCCCAAAATTTTAAGGATGGCAGAACTACCAAGAAGGCCCCCTCTGCTGATCTTAACACCCAAGAGAGTCTGTAGGGAAGGAGATAGTCTTGAGATATTTGGGGCCTAAGTTGTTTAGGGCTTTAAACACTAACATGAGCACCTTCTATTGGGCCCGGAAACAAACTGGCAACCAATGCAACTATTTTAGAATAGGGGTTATAAAAGTTCTAAAAGGAATCCCAGCCTTGACGCTGCATTTTGGACCATTTAAAGTTTCTGAGACACCTTCAAGGGCAGCCCCACATAGAGCACATTGCAATAATCCAATCTAGAAGTTATCAGAGCATGGAGGACTGCTGCCAAGTCATCTCAGTCATAAGAACATAAGAACTGGATCAGGCCAGTGGCCCATCTAGTCCAGCATCCTGTTCTCACAGTGGCCAACCAGGTGCCTGGGGGAAGCCCGCAAGGAGGACCTGAGTCCAAAAGGAGCCATAGCTAGCAAACCAGACGGAGCTGGAAATAGGCACTCCTAGACATCGAGGCCACATGCACCTCTAGTAACAGTGCTGGATCAAGGAATACCCACAAGCAACTAACCTGTTCCTTCCAGGGGAGTGCAACCCCATCCAGAATAGGCCGTCTTTCCATAACTAGAACTTGGAACACACAACACCTGTCTTTTCAAGATTCAGCTTTAGTTTGCTGCCTCACATGCAGTCCATCACTGCATCCAGACACTTGTCTAGCACCTCAACTCCCTCTCCTGATTCAGATAAAACTCCTTATGAATGCTCCCAGAGGGTTCATACAGATGTTAAATAGCATGGGGGACAAGATGGAACTTTGCAGAACACCACAGGAAAACTCCCATGGTGTTGAACAGAAGCCTCCCATAACTACTTTCTGGCAATGTTACTGGAAGCAGGGGCAGAACTGCTGAAGTAAAGTGCCTCCAGTTCCCACCTTCCTGAACCGCTCCAGAAGGATACCATTGTCAATGGTATCAAAAGCCGCTGAAACATCAAGAACAAGCAGGGTTGCACTCCCCCCATCTCTCTCTCAGCATGTGTCCAGGGCAACTAAGGCAGTCTCAGTGCCATGACTGGACCTAAAGCTAGACTGAAATGGATCCAGATATTCCTTCTCCTCCAAGCATGCCTGAAGTTGGATTGCCAGTACCTTCTTGAGCACCTTGCCCCAAAAAGAGATATTTGCCAGTGGGCAATAATTATTTTACACTTCTGGGTGCAAGGACGACATCTTAAGGAGAGGATGCACCACCCTGAGACCTTATGGTAAAGGGCAGGTAAGATATAAAATCAATAAATAAACAAAGCACTATGGAGGAAGACATGACTGATTGGAAAAGTGAATAGGAGCCCTCCAAAAAGCAACATTCTGTTGCAGGTCACACTTTTTCTTTCAGATTTAACAATTAAAAAGAGCAATGACTATAACAAGAAATGGAAGAAAAATGTTTACTAACCTATCCTTCATGAAATATGTAACTTCCTTTTTAATAAGGACTTACACTAAACATAAGTCTTAAATTTTAAACAAAATGACTTCAGGAGGCACATAGAGCAGTATTTCCACATTTGAAATATCTATAAACCTATCAATTGAAGACGTTGGCTTTGTGAAAATAACTGAGGGGAGCACTGTGTAAGGGCTCAGTAATGCTGGGGCTTGGTTATATAATTCAAGAAATTCAGCATCTTGCTTTACTTAAAGGCCCCAACACATTTTTATTGAGGTATGTTAAAAAAAAAGTGTTACCCACCTGAATAGCATGAGCTAAATTTCTGCCTCACTTGCATTTAGAAAATACTGGAGATCTTATTCGGAATCATAAAAAAAGGACAGTCACTCAAAGTTTGGACTTGTGAAATCACCCACTACTGAGAACCAAACTGAAACTACAATTTAGCAATCAAATGTGGAGATGAATTATGTAATACCTTAAGAATACACATCAGAAGACAAATTCTTACAGTGTCTCTATTATAATTACTGGTGTTAGTCAAGTTTAGCTACTGATTGGTATAATGCTGTATAAAGTTTGGAAATCTGTCTTATTTTTGTTTATTTCTAACTTTTACACTGTTTTGTCATGTTTATCACTCTTTGTATTTTTTTGTATGATAAAAAATTGAATGAGTTAATGTGGAAAGCCAGCAAAGCGGGGTGGGGGGGGAGAGGAATGAGGACAAAATGACAATTCTTTTATCAGGGCTACACCATTATGTTAAACTGTGGATTTGCCTAGATATTGTGAAACAAAATGTGGGAGCAGGGGAGGCTTGCTGGTGAATGTGGCAGCCTGAGCTATTCAGCAGAAGCCCCAACATCTTTCTCTCCTCAAGTAATGGGAAGCTAGTCATGGACATGAGCAGAAGCTCAAATCCCAAACAGCTTACATCTTCATGCCACTTGCCACAAGGCAAGATATGCTGTAGGCTAGAGCGCAGAAACAGAAACCTGGTCTCCTTCTCTCATCCACTCTCCAAAGAGGAAGGACACCTAATTGTTCCTCTAACAAGTTGAGGGTCATAATAAGGTTACATTCCAGAGGTCCCTTGTAATGGCTTCTGGCAAGATAAGCTTTCTTAACAAATATAGTATCTGAACAAAATGGAGATTTACAGAAAAGAACAAAAATAGCTGTATTCAAGTAGATAATCACATGTGGGTTAATTATTTAAAGTGTTTATATCATGCCTATCATGAAAGCTATCTCAAAGTCAGTTTATAATAAAATCCATTAAAAATACAATAGCAAAATAAATCCAGAAGTATTAGCAGTCTGGTAACACAACAACCTTGGTTTTAAAGCTAACTAGCACTGTATAGTTATGGGATGTTTAGACCCACATGGATGCAAAACTCATATTGCTACCTGGTTAACATACTATATCAAGACCTGTCAGAAATGAGGGTTTTATTTCTTATTCAGGATTCATGGCAGAACCAGAGTTTTGACATGCAAGGTAAGGCTTTGGGAATGGTTCAAAAAATTCCATTTTTAAAAAGTGAGGGGAAAGGTCTCCTTTTTAAAAAAGGAAAGGGATGGGGGACTCTGCTGTATCCCCATTATAAATACTAATCTCTCACTGTCCTACAAACTAAGGCTCCAATCCAGTGTGCACTTATATGGGAGTGTGCTCTACCGAACACAGTGGGACTCACTCCTGAGTAAGTATGGATAGGATTAGACTCACTACACATTAAGCACTGGATCATAACAAAGGCTCTCCTGCTGGCTGTAATGGAACCTGCTTGCTCTTGTTTGTCTAAAATTTTAGGCTGCTAGTCTGTGCTAGCAACCCCTTCAAAGAAAGGGAGAGAAATATAAATGGTTCTTTTCTTTACTCACTCTAATTTATTGTTGGTATTTAGTCTTCTGCTGTTCAGATTAACTGTCTGAAACATTATAATTGAAGCATTTGCTACAATTTGCTTGCACGTCCTCCCCACACGCACACACTTTTTTTTTAGACTAGCATACCGCCTAGCTCCGATGAGCAAAAGATAAGATGGTCCCTCCCTGCAAAGCTTTTTCAGCTTCTTATATCTCAACACCTTTAGAATTTGGATGGTTAGCACAAGCAAGTCTGCTTGAACCTTGTATTATTGGCTCATTCACTTGAGCGAAAGGAAGGGACACTTGCTAGAGCGGGAGAGGGGCAACTGCCATGGTGGATTTGGTTAGTGCTTTTATGGATGTTGTACCTGGTGCCATAGAAACTTTGCCCTTCTCTTCCAGGAGAGTTTTCCCATCAAAGTCCATAGCAGGCAGCATACCCTGCTGGAAGAAGATCACATTCTCCTTCTTTAAGCCAAAGTATTTGTGCTTCAGGAAAAAATTCTTAGTCAACTCCATTGTCCTACCACTTGTCATGATGTACCTGTTTGGCACAAACAAGAGACTGATAGATTATTAAAGCAGGTACAAACATGTTATGGGACAGGCAGCCCATGACCTTTCCCATCTACTAGCCTTGCTCCTCGAAGAGCCATAAGGAGCCAGGCATTCACCAGGATTATTTCACACTGTTTGTGGGCTCTGAAAGTGCAGGTGCCCAAGAACTTCAGAGAGCTCAAAAGTCCAAGACATTAAAGGTCAAGGGCAAGGGGTGAGGAGGAAATCGCTCAAAACAGGGCAAAGGGATCTTTTGGCAACTTACGGATATCTGCCCCTTGCATTGCAACCCTGTAAAATATAGTTCCACTGTTGAGGGCCTCCCATGGTCCTCTGGAGAGGCTTGGGGTAGGGACTGAAGACGGGAAGGAAGGGAAGAGAAATATTCTGCGTGCAAGCTGTCTTCTGCTCATGCATCTATTACAGCCATGAATAGAAGGCTAGCAAAAGTTACCTTTAAACCAACAAAATAAAAACTACTGCCAGGTATCCTCAGCTTCTTCCAACTACTGAATGACACTAATACTATGACCAAGGGCGGTATCCAAAGTTGCTCTAAGTCAGGGTCCGTCAGTGCAAGGATTTCTGCATTGAGACTTCCTCTCCCATGTACCCCCTAAATCTGTTCTAGAGGTTGCCCCAAACTTCTGGAGCAGATTTGGGGAAGGTGCTGGGTGCGCATGAGTGGGGGGAAGCTCCCATTGCATAAGTGGAAATTCTTGCAAGTGGAAATGTTAGTTGGATGCTGCCCTGAAGTGTCCAAGATGCTTACCATGTAATAACACATTTGAGGCCATGTTGTTTTTCAGCCAGCTGCTGCAGTTTCAAGATGCGCTCTGCTTGGATCTGGAAGAGGGTTTTGTGGGATGGCAGGCCTACATCATACATTCCTTTGGGGTATGAGACACCCAGCCTTGTGCCTTGTCCACCAGCTAGGAGAAGAACAGCTACTTTGTTTTGAGCAATCTGCTGGAGACCTAAACAGAGTAAAAAAATAAATAAAAGTGAATTATCTGTCCCAGAGTCTAAAGCATATTGTTCCTTTAACTCCAGTGATAAGGATAGCAAGCTTATTATTTGCACACAACTCTTTTTCAGCCACGCAAGACACAACTAAAAGGAAGTCACTAATCTAAACACAAGTGCTTCATGTGGTGAAGCCAGAACCATTGTACCCTTGTCGCTCTTGGAGACTCTTGTCCTCACTACTCATCTGAGATTGTTTTAGGCTCCATTTCAAACCAAGAGCAATGAGAAATTCTTTAGCATCCTTCTACATAACTGGAATGTTATGTCTTGAATCAAAAGCTTCACTTAAGGACAGGAAGAGTACTTCGAATTCTGGAGAGACATATGCATTGCTTAAAAGTGTGTTTTTGTTGCTGTTTTTAAGTCCCCATTAGTATAGGGGTATAACACCTGTTCCATCCTGCTGCACTACCCTATAACACAATAGATCCTAGAAGATGGCATTTGGATGTTATGCCAAACCACTCTTTGGCATTACATGCACAAGCTTGGAATGAATCTCAGGCTCATGCACCTCCATCCCACTTTCACTTGGAAATGTCCTGCCTAATTTCCAAGTATGAGGGGGGAAAACATGGTTTGCTGGCTTGGATGAAATGGCAAATGGATGGTCTGCCTCAGACGAGGCAAGGTGGCTAGACAAGAGGTAGTAGGAGAAGATAAAGAAAGTTGCATGCAGATCTGAGATTCACTCAAGTATGTGCACCTTAACACCAAATCATCCCTCCAACTTGTCCTTGGAACTTAATTTGGACAACTTTGGCACAAAGAACCTACCTAAACAGATTTTTAAAATTAATCAGTTACTATCACCAGCAACTGAGGAAACATAGCTTTTGAAAATTACCTCTGCTTCATTCTATACAAGTCCCCACTACCCAGCCCATTTGAAAATATCATCTTCAGCATGGTCTCGATATGTGGCAAATCAAGGACAGCATAAGCAAAGGAAAACTCAGTCCCAAACTCTCTGCTAAACTGTGTATACACCAACCAGAAATTGTACCAGATCTTGTAGATATCCTGTGGTCCAAATGCAACCAATACATTGCTGGACCAACTAGCAACTGATCCAAATCTTTGTGTTAAACAATCTTAAAAAGAAAGGATAAGACCACGCAATAAGAAAAACATTCTAGCAGGTCTATGATTTACACCTAGGGGTATTTACATCCAGCAAATTCAAAGGTTCATCAATGATTTATTTAATACTCTGAAAATCTATTTCACTGTAGGCAATGACCATGTTTCTTGTTCTTATTACAGCAAACAGCTTAAAAGTATTTCAGGAAATGTCTGTGAGAACTTAGAAACAAGGTTTTCAAAACCTGCTCAGGTGCATGTTCCTTGTCTCTAACTGTACACTTACCATTCTCCATCTCTACTCCAAGCAAGAAAATTGGGGTACCATGACTCAGAAAGTATGTTACATACTTACCCTATACATGCTCACGCACAAGAGTATCCAAGGAGGCTCGCTTACGAGCACCCCAGCATCTGAAATATAGTGGATGGCCATGAATTCTGCAACCAATGACAAAAGGGTTTAGAACCCTCAATCCATGAAGAATCTTGCCTGGCACCTTCCCACTGGATTTCAGTAGGAAACAAACTATCTCAAATAGCTTTTCATTAAATTTATTAACTGAAGTTTGTCTTACATAATTTTGCATCTCATTTTTGTTTCATCTTTATATTGCAAACCACTCCCAGAGCCTTGATGTGGAACAGTATAAAAATGTAATAAATAAATTGAGATAATATACACAGTTCAGCTGATGCCCTACACCAAAAAACTGCACACACAACTACTCACAGAACTGGAATGTGTTACACAATGTCTGCTCAGTTTTAAAATACAGTTTTCTTCATTACCATTTTACTTATGAGACCTACACTCAGTTTTAGCATCTTTGCCTAAGGAAAGGCATTCATGACCTGCACAAACAAACTAGCAATATATATAAACTGAAATTTTAGAATTCAGTTCTGGACAAACATGGGAAAGCAAAAGATGAAATGGGATAGGAGGTCCATGCTCCACAGGCCAAATCCTATAGTCTTATCATAGGAGTATCCGGTATGGGTGTTTCCCCATGTAAGTTATATAGACATGCAGCCGATAAGTTATATAGACATGCAGCTGAGACACCAGACTAAGATGCATCCAAACTCAGAAGAAGGCAATGGTAAACCACCTCTGAATACCTCTTACTACAAAAACCCTATGAACAGAGTATCCAAAATGCAACATGAGATAGTGCTGGAAGATGAGACCCTCAGGTCAGAAGGTACTCAATGAGCTACTGGGGAAGAACAAAGGACAAGTACGAGTAGCGCTGTGACTAATGACACAGCTGGGTTAAAGCCGAAAGGAAGCCCAGAGGCTGATGCGCACAGATGCGAAAGGAGAGTCCGGAGTTGTACGACGCACACAGTAGGAACATGGAATGTGAGAAGCATGAACCAGGGAAAGTTAGAAATTGTCAAGAAAGAAATGGAGCGTATCAACATTACAATACTTGGCGTGAGTGAATTAAAATGGACTGGAGTGGGACATTTTCAATCAGGCAACTACAAAATATTTTATGCAGGAAATGAGAAATCAAGAAGAAACGGAGTTGCTTTAATAGTGAGAAGTGATGTAGCAAAAGCAATTAAGAGCTACAATGCAAGGTCTGAACGGGTGATATCAATGAGATTAAATGGGAAACCTATTAACATAACCATCATCCAAGTCTACGCTCCAACATCAAACGCAGAAGAAGAATTGGAGAGATTTTACTTCAAAGTACAGGAGGAAATTGATCACACACCAAAACAAGATATGATAATCATGGGGGACTGGAATGCAAAAGTAGGGAACAGAGAAGAACTAGGAATTGTGGGGAAATGGGGCTTATGTGACAGAAATGAAGCAGGAGAAAGACTTATTGAATTCTGTGAAGCCAATGATTTGTTTCTTGCAAACACATTTTTTGAGCAACCAAAAAGACGACTGTACACATGGACATCACCAAATGGTCAATATAGGAATCAAATTGATTATATAATTGGAAACAGAAGATGGAGAAGTTCCATACTTTCTGCAAAAACAAGACCAGGAGCAGACTGCAGTATCGAAAATCAGAGTAAAGCTAAAGAAGAAGAACAAAGCACTCATAATGCCAAAATACAATTTAAATAACATCCCAGAAGAATATAAAGATCAAATAAGGAACAGGTTTGAGGGTTTAAACTTAGTTGACAGAGAACCAGAAGAACTATGGAATGAAGTCAGACTCATGATCAGGGAAGAATGCAAAAAGACAATACCTCTTGTTAAAAAGAGAGAAAGACCTCATGGATGACTGAAGAAACTCTTAAAATGGTTAAAGAGAGAAGGAAAGCAAAAGCAAAAGGAGACAGAAACACGGTCAGAACCCTAAATGCAACTATACAACGACTAGTATAGGGACAAAGAAAAGTATTACAATAGTTATTGTATAGAAATAGAAAAGGACAACAAAATGGGAAGAACAAGAGCCCTATTCCAAAAGATTAGAGAAATGAAAGGGAAATTTAAACCACGAGTAGGGATGTTGAATAATCAACAGAAAAACACACTGACTGACCGAGATAAAATAAAAGGAAGATGGAAACAATACACTGAAGAACTCTATAAAAGAGATGCCAGGATGACAGATTCATTCACGGAGGAACCATGTGATGAAGAACCAGAAATTTTAGGATGTGAGGTGAAAGCTGCTCTTAAAATACTTGGAAGAAACAAATCACCAGGAACAGATGGCATACCAATAGAGTTGCTACAAGCTACTGAGACTGAAATCTGTCCAAAAATTTTGACAAAAATTTGTCAAGAAATATGGAAAACTAAACAATGGCCCACAGACTGGAAGCGTTCAATATATATCCCACTTCGAAAGAAAGGGGATCCCAGAGAATGCAGCAATTACCGAACTATTGCCTTAATATCCCATGCAAGTAAAGTAATGCTCAAGATTCTACAACAAAGGCTCTTACCATATATGGAGCGAGAAATGCCAGACGTCCAAGCTGGATTTAGAAAGGGAAGAGGCACCAGAGATTATATTGCAAACATACGTTGGATAATGGAACGGAGCAAGGAATTTCAGAAGAAAATCACCCTGTGCTTTATAAAGACTACAGCAAAGCCTTTGACTGTGTAGATCATGAAAAACTATGGAATGCTTTAAAAGAAATGGGGGTGCCACAGCATCTGATTGTCCTGATGTGCAACCTATACTCTGGACAAGAGGCTACTATAAGGAAAGAATATGGAGAAACCGATTGGTTCCCCATCAGAAAGGGTGTGAGACAGGGGTGTATTTTATCACCCTATTTGTTTAATCTGTACGCAGAACATATCATATGGAAAGTGGGATTGGACCAAGATGAAGGAGGTGTGAAAATTGGAGGGAGAAATATCAGTAATTTAAGATATACAGATGATACCATAATCTTAGCTGAAACTAGTAATGATTTTAAACGAATGCTGATGAAAGTTAAAGAGGAAAGCACAAAAGCAGGACTACAGCTCAGTGTCAAAAAGACTAATGACAACAGAAGATTTATGTAACTTTAAAGTTGACAATGAGGACATTGAACTTGTCAAAGATTATCAATACCTCAGCACAGTCATTAACCAAAATGGAGACAATAGTCAAGAAATCAGAAGAAGGCTAGGACTGGGGAGGGCAGCTGTGAGAGAACTAGAAAAGTTCCTCAAATGCAAAGATGTATCATTGAACACCAAAGTCAGGATCATTCAGGCCATGGTATTCCCAATCTCTATGTACGGATGTGAAAGTTGGACAGTAAAAAATTCAGGTAAGAGAAAAATCAACTCATTTGAAATGTGGTGCTAGAGGAGAGCTTTGCGCATACCATGGCCTGCAAAAAAGACAAATAATTGGGTGTTAGAACAAATTAAACCAGAACTGTCACTAGAAACTAAAATGATGAAACTGAGGTTATCATACTTTGGATATATAAAGAGAAGACATGATTCACTAGAAAATACAATAATGCTGGGGAAAACAGCAGGGAGTAGAAAAAGAGGAAGGCCAAACAAGAGATGGATTGATTCCATAAAGGAAGCCACAGACCTGAACTTACAAGATCTGAACAGCGTGGTTCATGACAGATGCTCTTGGAGGTCACTGATTCATAGGGTCGCCATATGTCGTAATCGACTTGAAGGCACATAACAACAGGATAAAATGCTTCCTGGATTACTTCCTGCTTGGAAACACACCTGAAACTATTTAAGCATTTGGTTACAAACAGACCTATAGTACAGGTGAATAAGGAACACAGGCAAAAGAGCAATTTGAACAGCAAGGCTACTGAATAAGCTATCTTTAAAAATATTCAGTAGTATTGGTATGCAGTACCAAGTTTTTTTGGCCTGAAAAGTGCTGTATTGATGAAAAGCTTGCTTTCTGGCATTTTAAGCATTTGATACAGTAAAAGCACAATCTTGGTTGCTCTTTTCTTTGTAGCAACACAGCTACTAAGCCTATCATTCTTGTTTCTTTTTGCAAGTTTTAATACTTGGCTAGTCTAGATCAATCTGACTTGGATCTTGATAATAGTTTTGTTTTTTGTGTCTTTCCTTAATGTCACTACTCCAATCCAGACCAAGTAGCTCATCATAACAAGTAATCTTAAGGCTACGGTACGATAGAGTCAATAGCCAGCCTTCCTGGTAGCATACAATGGGATTGCAAAAGCATTGTTCAAACCAACCAGTGTGCAAGGCACTAACTTGGAAAAAATAGCTGAAAGATACCAAGAAGACTGAAAGTACAACTTTACCATACACATAAATGTTATAGGACACAAGGGAGAGGCTGTGAGAATGTATGCATGTATGGGGCCCAAGTCTCAACCCTCATTATCTGCAGCTAGGAGGCTTCAGGAGAAAGGGCTGGGAAAGGTTGTAACTTTTTGGAGTCACAAGCAAAGTTCTTATGGAGACACATGTACTTAGTTGGTCCACTGAACTGACTCAGCTTGCTCCACAGTCAGTTGCTCCTACTTCATTCTGTAGTCACACTGTATAGTTTCTACAGGTAGCTGGCCTATTATACACTAAGGATCTAGACCCTTTGGAATGGTAGACTAGCATGTAGGCCACCAAACTGTTTCCTAGTAAGCTCCCTAAAGTCAAGGCAGCCAGCACAGGAACTCACCAAGATAAAGTTAATTTGGAAAGTGGCATTCAGTTTTGTTCCCAACAGAAAGGAAACTAAGGCACTGGTATGTTTTCCCCACCCCAAAAGAATTCACAATATGGTATTCAACAAGCAAGAGTCTAGAGACATGCACAACCAGTTTTAAAAATTTAAATATCAAAACACATAAATTTGCCTATCACATTGTATTCTTGTGTTTACACAGTGTCTCAGGAGCCAATTACTAACACTGCTGATACATATGAAAGTTTTATGAAGTCATGAGATCCAGTTCTTACCCCAGACATGAACTGGTAAAGACATGCTAGTCTACCAACTCCTACTTCCATCAAAACACATGCAAAAACTGAGCTATAAAGGGCCCTGGCTGAGCTATAAAGGGCCCCTAACCTCAGCTTATAGCTCCTGAAGGAGAGTTTTTTCACATTTGAAAGACTACAGATCTAATGTATAAAGTAGAGAGAAGCAAGCGAACAATCAATGTCTCTACATTGTCTGGATCACTTCAGGGGCCAGGTCTGTTTCCCTAGAACTACCCTATGTGGCAAGTAGGAGTTCCTCTTCGTACCTTCCTTCTCCCAGGCTGACAGTTGAGCTCGGTCCCGGGTCACACTCCCTAGCACTTCATGTGGCACAGGTTCTATTTTGGCATCCATAATCTCCTGCCCTGGTAAATGGCTGCTGTCCTTCATGGCTTTCTGGAAAGCCTGACCCAGCTCCTCCAGGTCCAGGCCTTTCACTTCCATATGCAGTTCTTGCTGCTCTGACACACTCAGTTCCTCCCAGAACCGAAGCAGATGGCTCTGTCCTGCCTCAGCCAAGTGGTGCTGGAGTGCATGGATATCATTGTCTCTGTCCATGGCCTGTGGAGGGGAAGAGAACCGTGTTTGTAAGACTCACTGAGAAACTCTGAGCTGGAAACACATTGTATTTTCCCCTGCACTGACCCTTGAGTTAGCTACAGCAGCCTTGCATTTAACAACTCATTTTGCAGCCATAGGCAAGCAGGAATTCCACATACACAAGTTTCATGAAGGCGAGTGAAAAGACGGGCAGAGGGATTTGTCATTTCATCCCACCTTTACCAGATTACTTGGTTTTCATGCTAGTCACAGAGGAAGGAAGGCCTTCGGCAACCATCACAGAAACACAGTGCTCCATCCCTCCTCCACCAGTCCATTTACAAAGTAGCAATTTTTTTCACTAGCCTGCCAAGAGGCTAGCAGCTTGCACTTTCATGCTGACAGCAGTGGAGACAGCTTATCTTCATCTCTGGCTAGCAAGGAAAATGCAGACTACTAGCCCCTTAGCAGGCTACTCAAGTTTTCTGCAGGCTACTAATTTTCATGAAATTATTTACAATGCTGTACTACAGAACACAGACCTTTTGAAAGGGGTCAGAAATGTGATGGATGCCCCCTTGAATCTTGTTCCAAGAAAACCACAGTTCTGGAGGGAATAGCAACAATGCTAGTGATATCTAAGTGCGCAGATCTGCAGAGGGAAAGATTCTCAGATATATAAGGAACACATAGGAAAAGACTTCCTAGAATTCCCCATTCACTTTCCCCAGTTTAAGTACCGGATGTGGCCCTCCTTGCATTGTAAGGTAAATGCAACACACAGTAGATTTTTGGTTAGACCGCAGCTATCTCTCAGAACATCAACACAGATGTAAATATAATAGCCCTATATGCTCAAGGGAGAACAGAAGCTATGTATCTTCTGCTGCATGCAAGGACTGCTCCAGTCTGCTGCTGACATTCTGCCAGTGCCAACTAACCTGTTGGGGAATGGGCCCCACTCCCCACCCCCAACAGATGACCAGCACTGATAATTTCTTCAGTGGGGCATACAGGCACTGGATTTCTCACTGCCCACCCAGAGGAGCCTTTTGCACTCCCAGAAGGATTAAGTTTTTGTGTAGAAACTGATTTAATCGCATTTCAGCAAGAGAGACCACAAGAAAAATGTGCAACAACAACAACAAAAACAATCCTCCAAGAGCAATTATTGGTCCACAGGACAGAAATGACTAAACTGGTGCCCTGACACCTCTCAGTACCATGAATGTGTTCATTCTACCTTAAGCACAGTTCGCCTAAGGCAACTGCATACACTTGTGGCAAGTTTCCATGGGGGGGGCATAATTTGGTCTCTCATTTATCCATTTCCCTCCTCCCACATTGTAGTTATGGAATTACTTGACAGGTAAAGCATTCTATTTCCTTTCACTCTCCCAACACACATTTACAAGGGGTACAGAGATCACAATCTGCATATACAAAGGTAAATACAGAAACCGGGTTGTAAAGTTTAGTTGTGGTTACTTTAGTGCTTATATCTCCTCTTATTTCCCAAAAAAGAATTCAAGGTAGCAAGAAATCATATAACAATTAAAAACAATATATCACCCCAACTTTACTAACAGCATCAAGCACAAAACCCAAATATTACTATAAACAACAAATGCCTACTGTTATGATTATTCCCAATTACTCTATGGAACAATGGGAACATAAAAATAACATATACAAACGTTTCTTTTAAAATGTTCTTCAGGATCAGCATCTGTGTTTTGCTTATGCTACGCTGTGAAGCACTATTTAAACAGTCAGCCCTATAAAATTAACAACAACAGAAGCCTATATAAAAAACCACTTTGAACTGTGTTGCTAGAATGGTTAAACTGAGCACAATTATTCTAATTTTTTGGAACTTATTACATTGGCTCAGCTCTAACAAGAAAATATAAGATGCTATTTAGCTCTCTTCCCCTCATCAACATACAATTCTTCAACCAAAATAAGTGCAACCCTCTCCCAATTGGGGGGGGTGAAATTCCCTCTCCCACAGTAAGATACCACCTCCGACTACGTTCAGCCTCTCACCTCAGAGAGCAATTTGCAGCGCTGAGCAGTTTCTCCGACCCAACCTCTTGTACCTTTCTTCCTCCTCCCACTACCAGCCCATCTATAGCCCTTGGCAAGTCCCGCCCCCTTAAAGTACACGTTGACCAATAACCATAAGGGAGGCGGTGCCTAGAGCTCAGGCACCTTTTTCTCCAAGTTAGTGGGTGGGAGAAATCGCTGGAAGGCTGCCTCTGCCACGTTACGCTAGGGAGCGGACCTGCCGCTTAATGCTATTGACTCGATACCCGGGTGGGGGGGCAAGAGGAAAAGAAAGGTCAGAGCCTGAACAGGGCGACGCTCAGAAGGGAAACGGAACTTACGCGGCGTGGCTCGAAATGGGCGTTGTTGTTGTGGCAACGGTACTTCCACGTCATTGTTACCAATGGGAGGGGTCTGGAGATTGGGGCCCTATTGCTTCTGAGTCATAATGTGGCCGCAGAGCTTCAGTAAAGCTGAACGTTTATACGACAAACAAGAATAGTCATAAAATTACTCAGAGAAGTATGACGTTCTTGAGGTCCCGTAAGAGGGCCTGCCCCGGGGTGCTTACTAAAATCAGTCCGTCAGCTAATCTGCTGAGTCCAGACTTCGATTTAAAAAAACCCACCTCATCTCCTACTGACTTGTAAGAGTGCAGCAGGAGTGTCCCTTTACTCAAGCATATTTGCAGAAGAAATGTGGGATGAGGCATATTTACCTTAGAATACACCCAGACCCTAACACAGACACTTAAAACGTAAACGTACATTTAATTACATAACATTAATTTATAAAAAGTATTTCCAATCTGACCTGCACCCAAAGGTCCCAAGGGGAAATATATACAATATAAACAAAAATTAATAAGATTAAAACAGTTTAAAGTAAAAATACAAGAATATATAGACATTTTATACTGAATACTTAAGAGTTCTAATTTCCTAACCTAACCTGACTCCTAATTTTTTTACCAATTATCCTAACATGCTTTCGTGTCTCCTTGCAGCCACACCTTTCATCTGTCATTTTGAAATGGCTCCACCTGTCACTTGCTGTAGCTCCTGCAAACTTTCCATTTTACTCCCCTCCTGTCAATCATTCTTCCACTCTGCTATCACAGGAAACTCACAAGGTAAACATTAAAATAAATTTAGTCACATTTGATCTTATCTTGTACAGTAATTGAAGAATCTGGTAGCTGCATTCATTTAAAGAAAACCTATCTCATAAGAACATGGGAACAGCCCCACTGATTCAAGCCAACAGCCCAACTAGTCCAGCATTCTCTTCTCACAGCGGCCAACCTGATGCTTATGGGAAGCCCATTAGCAGGACCTAGGTGTAAGGGTGCTCTCCCCACTTGGGATTCTCAGCAGCTGGTATTCAGAGATATACTGCCTCCAACAGTGGAGGTAAAACATAGCCATTGTGGCTAGTAGCCATTGATAGGCCTTATCCTACATGAATTTGTCTAATCCTCATTTAAAGCCATCCAAGTTGGTGGCCATCACTACATCTTGTGGTGGTGATTTCATAGTTTAACTATGTGCTGAATGAAGACGTATTTTGTCCTGAATCTTTGAACATTAATAATAATAATAATAAAATTTTATTTTTAGGCCGCCTATCTGGCCGAATGAACGGCCACTCTAGGCGGCGTACATAGATTAAAATAAGATACAACATATAAATACAATTATAACATCAGTCTTCAGATAATCAGCCCACCCACATCTGTACGTTATGAAACTAAAATTACCTAGGAATCCTGTATGCCCACTGAAACAGCCAAGTTTTTAGTCCTTGGCGAAAACCTACCAGGGAGGGGGCATGGCGAAGGTCATATGGGAGAGAGTTCCAGAGGGTGGGGGCCACAATCGAGAATGCCCTCTCTCTAGTCTGCACCAGCCTAGCTGTTCTCACCGGTGGGACCGAGAGAAGGTCTTGTGAGGCTGATCTCGTCAGGGAGATTTGGAGCTGTCTGAAGGTCGCCCGGTCGAAACCCTGGTGACAGAGTGGAATAGGGAGATCACCGGGGCGATAGATCGGGTGGCTCCGAAACGTCCTCTCCCCCTGAATAGAACTCAAACTGCACCTTGGTATACACCACGTCTGCGGGGCTTGAGGCAGGAGGTGAGACGACTAGAACGCTGGTGGCGGAAATCTCGCTCCGAAGACGATCGGACACTGGTTAGAGTAGCAATAGCAGCCTACCAAGTGGCAACAAAGACAGCAAAGAGAGGTTTCTTTGCTGCCTCTATTGCATCCGCAGAATGTTGTCCCAGGAGGTTGTTCCAAGTGGTCTGAAGCCTGGTTGGTCCAGTTGCGCAGGAACCCATGGAGCACTCTAAAGCCTCCTGTGACGCATTTGCAAAACATTTTGCTGATAAAATCGATCGCCTGAAGAGCTCGATTCCGTACGCAGTGGATACAGGAAGCGGGCCAGAGACGGCCAGTTGCTATCCGGTCCGGTGGGATCGGTTTCAGCCTCTTCCCTCTGAGGAAGTGGACAAGGTGCTCTCTACTGAGACCGACCACCTGTTTGTTTGACCCTTGCCCCACGTGGCTCATTGTGGGCTGCAAAGAGAGACTGAGCGAAGGGATCAAGGCGGTGGTAAATGCTTCCTTGGAAGAGGGTGCACTGCCATCTGCCCTCAAGGAGGCGGTAATAAAGCCCATCTTAAAAAAGCCCTCCTTGGATCCCCAAGATCTGAACAACTTTCGCCCAGTCTCTAATCTACCATTTTTGGGCAAGGTAATCGAATGCTTGGTGGCCAAACAGTTACAGACACACTTGGAGGAAGCAGATTATTTAGATCCATTCCAATCGGGCTTCAGGACTGGATATGGAACTGAAACAGCCTTGGTCGCTCTGGTGGATGATTTGAGGAGGGCGTTGGATAGGGGAGAACACTCATTCCTCGTCCTCCTGGATCTCTCAGCGGCTTTCGATACCGTCGACCACGGTATCCTCTTGGATCGCCTGGAGGGAATGGGAATTGGAGGCACTGTTTTACGGTGGTTCCGTTCCTATCTGTCTGACAGGCATCAACGGGTGGCACTGGGAGAGGAGGTTTCAGACCCTTGGCCTCTTAATTGTGGTGTGCCACAGGGTTTTATCCTCTCTCCCATGCTATTTAACATCTATGTAAAGCCGCTGGGGGCAATCATCAGGAGATTTGGGTTGCAGTGCCACCAATATGCGGATGACACTCAGCTCTATCTCTCATTCAAGTCCTCACCGGAGTTGGCTGTGGATACCATTTCCAAGTGCCTGGAGTCCGTAAGTGAATGGATGGGAGGTAACAGGCTGAAACTGAACCCCGACAAGACCGAGGTACTGCTTGTGGGAGACAAGAGAAGATTAGGAGATATTGACCTGGTGTGGAATGGGGTAAGATTGCCCCTAAAGGACCAGGTTCGCAGCCTCGGGGTCATTCTTGACTCCCAGCTGTCCATGGAGGCTCAGGTGTCAGCAGTGAGCCGGGCAGCTTGGTATCAATTACATCTGATACAGAGGCTGCGACCCTATCTTCCGGTTCATCTGCTCCCGCGGGTGGTGCATGCCCTGGTCTCCTCTCGCTTAGACTACTGTAATGCGCTCTACGTTGGGCTACCCTTGAAGACGGTTCGGAAATTACAACTGGTACAGAATGCGGCGGCACGGTTGATCAAGAACGGCCGCCGCTGGGATCATATTACCCCAGTGCTAGAAGATCTACACTGGCTACCAGTTGTTTACCGAGCCCAATTCAAGGTGTTGGTGTTAACCTTTAAAGCCCTATACGGTTTCGGTCCAGCTTATCTAAATCATTAGATGCTTCCAAACTCAAGTATTATGAGAGAGGGAGAAAAACCTATCCCTGTCCACTTTCTGCACACCATGTATAATTTTATACACCGCTATCATGTCCCCCATTACTTGCCTTTTCTCTAAACTAAAAAGTCTCTGATGTTGTAACCTTTTCTTATAGGGGAGTTGCTCTAACTCCGTGATTTCTGAAATTTGTACTGCAGTGCTCTAAAGATTTTCTCTGCTGAAATTATATTTTTAAAATCACACTATGTGTTAATTGGCTTACCAATTCCGGTGTACTGTGTTTATCAACAAGTTGTTTTGTGAATAGGGTTGCTAGATGTCTGGTTTTCGCCTGGAGACTTCAGTTTTTGGGGGTCCTCTCCGGGTGAGTCACCTTAATCTCTGGACTCTTGGCTTTCATATTAAAAAAAAAAAGTTTCTAGGTGGTCTAGTTCAAAACATATAAACCAAACCATCAGCTGCTGCCCTCCTTGCAACTTCTGTTAATACCGGCTGCTGTAATCCATGCCCTTTCAGGTTTTTAGCCAATAAGTGAAGTCAGGGTTCATAGAATCAGAATAGTAGAGTTGGAATGGGCCTACAAGGCCATCGAGTCCGAATCCAAATCAAAGCATTCCCAACAGATGGCTGTCCAGCTGCCTCTTGAATGCCTCCGGTGTCGGAGAGCCCACTACCTTTCTAGGTAATTCGTTCCATTGTCATATGGCTCTACAGTTAGGAAGTTTTTCCTGATGTTCAGTTGAAATTTGGCTTCCTGCAACTTGAGCCCATTATTCCATGTCCTGCACTCTGAGATGATTGAGAAGAAATCTCGGCCCTCCTCTATGTGATAACCTTTCATGTACTTGAAGAGTGCTATCATATCTCCCCTCAGTCTTGTCTTCTTCAGGCTAAACATGCCCAGTTCTTTCAGTCTCTCCTCATAGGGCTTTGTTTCCAGTCTCCTGGTCATCTTTGTTGCTCTCCTCTGAACCCGTTCCAGTTTGTCTGCATCCTTCTTGAAGTACGGAGACCAGAACTGGATGCAGTATTCAAGATGAAGCCTAACCAGTGCTGAATAGAGGGGAACTAGTACTTCACGCGATTTGGAAACTACACTTCTGTTAATGCAGCCTAATATAGCATTTGCCTTTTTTGCAGCCACATCACACTGTTGGCTCATAGTCAGCTTGTGATCAGTGACAATTCCAAGATCCTTCTCACATGTCGTACTGCTGAGCCAAGTATCCTCCATCTTATAACTGTGCATTTGGTTTCTTTTTCCTAAGTGTAGAACTTTGCATTTATCCCTGTTGAATTTCATTCTGTTGTTTTCAGCCCAATGCTCCAGCCTATCAAGGTCCCTTTGAATTTTGTTTCTGTCTTCCATGGTATTAGCTATGCCCCCCAATTTTGTATAATCTGCAAATTTGATAAGCATGCTGTGATTTATAATAGCAATAGCTAAACCTCATTTCAAGTTCTGAGAACAGTTTCTTTTTCATACTTCTAACATCAAGAATTCAGTAAATATATAGCTTTCAGAAGCATAAAGAGTACTTTTTCTGTACAGGATTGGGACTTGTTTCTGAGTAAACATGCATAGGATTGCACTATAAGAAGATCACAGCAGGATCTTGGTAGGCATAAAAGTGTACATGCAGGCTTTTTTAGTTACTTGAAAAAAATTGCATATTATACTTTTTATCTTTCAGATAATTTTTTAACAGAAGTTTTAAAAATGTACATGCTGCAGTGTTATACTTTTCTAATTAAGGAGTCGAATAAGTTTAAATTTTACTGGACTGTTGAAGAGGGCAGCTTATTTGTCTTACTCATAACCTGTTTTAAAAACCTTCCCAGTATGAAGCTTTTCTGGGAGTAAAGCTGCAATGCTAATTTAATTGTATATTTTTGTATTTTTTTTACCTATGTGTAGTTTTTATTTGTAAGTCACCCTGAGTTCCAGTTTTGGAAAAAGGGCGGGGTAAAAATAAAGATTTCTTTCTAATTCCACATACCTGGGAGTTAACCCCATTGAATTCAGTAACTTACTTTTGAGTAGACATGGTTAGGATTGTGCAGAAAATCAATGGGACTTTTGAGTGAACATAGAGAAGGATTATGATGTAAATCTTCCTCTCCCCCCTCCAATTCTTTCTCTTTTTTTAAGCAGTTAGGCAGGGCTTACTTAGGTGTCACTGCTTTTATTTGGCAGGAAACTAATACTTATTTTAAAAAAATATTCTGCAACTGGTTTTGACAATAAACAATATGGGTGTATGTATTTTTACATGTCCAGAGTGTGTGTGTATGGAATTGTTCCAACAACCCTGTGAAGTAGGGTTGGAAACCAAGGCAGCTCACAACAAGAGATAAAGCCAGTTAAAATCCCAAAACCATACAACATAAAACAGTTGCAAAACAGCTTAAAGCGGCATGATTCTGAATTTTAGATTGGGAAGTGAAGTTCCTTATCATTGAATTGCAGTCCTGTGCATGCTTCCCTGTCCAAGTAAGCCCCATTGAATACATTGGGACTTGCTTCTGAGTAAACATGCATAAGATTGCCCTATAAATATCTGTACAGGTTGTGTAAATAATAAACATCTTTGACATTCATGTGTATATAAACATTTCTTCATACTGTGTCTTGATATGGAACTGATTTCACACTATAGTTATAAATTATTATTTACAAATTATTATTTCCTTTATATTTTAAGTGTGTGGTCCCACTCTGTTGTTTTCATCCTCAGCGGCAGATAGGCTGAGAGATGGTGCATAGCCCATGGTCATGCAGTAAACTTTATAGCTTATTTACATTTTAAAATTTAATTAAAATGATTTATATGCAGGCAAAGTTTATGACATACAGCAGATCCACATAATACATTTTAAAGCACATCCAACTTGCATTTAAAGCACATAACTTCCCCCAAAGAATCCTGGGAAGTGTAGTTTCCCCCTCACAGTTATAGTTCCCACCACCCTTACAAACTACAGTACCCATGATTCTGTGATGGGATTCATGTGCTTCAAATGTATGTTGAATGTGCTTTCAGTGCATGGTGTGGATTTATCCTAGTATGCTGTGAACTGAAAAGAACAATTTTAAAGATATGTTTTTAAATAGGGCTGTAGCTCAGTAGTAGGGCACATGCTTTTAATGTAAAGGTCCAAAATTCAGTCTCTGGGAGAGATTATTGCCTGGAATCCTGGAGAGTCAATGCTAGTCCATGTCATCAGTACTGAGCTAGATGGTACCAAATGGCTTGAGTTGGTACCAAAGAGGACAGAGACCCAAGCTCCACAGTGACTCCAAAATTTGTTTATGTATTTTATTTACAACATTTATATACCACTTTATTGTAAAAAAAACCCTCAAAGCAGTTTATAAAAGGAATTAAAACAATAAAATTATTGACAAAAAGTTACAGACAGGTATTTAAAAACATTCAAAATAATAAAACCAATAATGAGTTAAAAACAGATTAAGAACATAATAGCTTCTACATGCCTGGGTAGGCTTGCCTAAACAAAAATGTTTGTAGCAGGTGCCAGAATGAGTACGATGAAGGTGCCTGCCTAATGTCAATAGGCAGGGAATTCCAAAGTGTAGGTACTGCCACACTAAAGGATTGATTTCTTACAAAAGCAGAACAAGCACTATGTGTCACCCATAATACGGAAAGCACACCTTGAACTTGACCTGGTAGCAAATCGACAACCAGTGCAGATTTCAGAGCAGAGGTATAATGATAGGGTCTCACTCATGTCAGCAATCATATCGTAGAATTCTGCACTAACTGTAGCCCCCAAGTCAGGTTGTGCTGCATGGGGATTTCTGTGACCTTGGCTGACTGGCTGCCAGGATTTTGTTTAGTTAGGAACGCTGACTGGTTGTGGGATGCTGAGTTTTCTGTCTTACAGGAATCTTGCTGTGGTTGGTTTGGTATTGCACTTAGGAAATCATCACTGTCTTTTGCTTTTCTTTTTCTATTTGCATTTCATTTACCTCTGACCTTACTCCCTTACATCCACAGAAGCAACAACAGTGGTTCCATGTGGTCAGCTCAACCCTCTTAAACCCACTGATGATGCACCTTGTTATTTGCATGATGGTTTGTTTCTTGGCCAATAGTGGTAAAAGAGAATTCACATACTGGGAAGTGTGGCTTCAACAGCTGTTGTTCCCAATCTACTTTTCTCTCACTCAATTATTATTCACTGGAATTGGGTTGGCTGTCAAAGGTTGGTAGAGCAGTGTCCCATTCACTCTAATGGACCAGTCTCTTAGTGGATGTGTTTTTCTTCCCTGTAAACATTCATTTCATTGACAATCACTCATGGCCGAGTAAGATTGTCTTCCAAAATAAGGTCTTTAACAGTGGGTCCGTAAGTGACTGTGGAGGCCAGTTCTGGATCCACATAGCCTCCCACAGTGAGGACATAGGTTTCTAGATGGAAGATGGTCGCGATGAGGATTTGTTTGACGTGTGTTCCACTTAGCTCGTTTGTCTTGTTCGCCCTGTATTCGTGCTTCTTCGAAGTCCATAGCACCTTTGATAATAGCTGACCTCCATTTGGGACGTTCATGGGCCAAGACTTCCCAGTTCTCGATGCTCATGTTACATTTTTTTAGATTCGCTTTAAGAACATCTTTAAACCTTTTTTGCTGTCCCCTGATATTCCATTTTCCATCCTTAAGTTGAGAGTAAAGTAGTTGCTTTGGAAGACAGTGATCAGGCATTCGAACAATATGGCCGCTCCAGCAAAGTTGATGTTGAAGGATCATTGTTTCAACATTGGTAGTCTTTGCTTCTTCCAAAATGCTAACCTTAGTCCGTCAAAAAAGTAATTTGCGGAATTTTCCAGAGGCAGCATTGGTGGAATCTTTGAAGAAGTTGGGAGTGGTGTTCATAAATGGTCCATGTTTCACAGGCATACAGTAAGGTCGGTAGTACAATGGTTTTGTAAATAAGCATTTTGGTCTCCCTGCAAATATCCTGATCCTCGAATACTCTACATTTCATTCGGGAGAATGCGGTACTCGCAGAGCTCAGACGATGTTGAATTTCAGCATCGATGTCAGCTTTTACAGAGAGATGGCTGCCAAGACAGGGGAAGTGATCAACGTTCTCTAGCGTCACATCATTAAGCTGATGGTGCTACAGAGAGACTAGTTCACACCTGTTGATGAAGCACTTTGGTTTTTTTAATATTGAGAGCCTAAGCTTTCCATATGCTTCTGCGAAGACATTTAGGATAGTATGAACATCTTTCTCTGAATGTGTAGAGACTACATTATCATTGGCATATTGAAGTTCTATGACAGAGGTTGACATTACCTTACTTTTTGCTTTCAGCCTATTGAGATTAAAAAGCCTTCCATCTGTTCGATACATGATTTCCACACCAGTAGGAAGTTTCTCCTCAATAAGGTGTAGAATCATTGATAGATAGATAGATAGATAGATAGATAGATAGATAGATAGATAGATAGATAGATAGATAGATAGATAGATAGATAGATAGATAGATAGATAGATAGATAGATAGATAGATAGATAGCAAATAAGGTAGCAGCAATAACACATCCCTGTTTTATGCCTGATCCGACTCTGAATGTATTGCTCTGAAAGCCATTGTTATCCAAAATTATCGCTGTCATGTTGTCATGAAGGAGTCGCAAAATATTCACAAACTTATCAGAACATCCAGTTGTCAGAAGGATGGTCCAGAGAGCAGTTTGATTCACAGTATCAAAGGTATCAGATCAATAAACGCCATATATAAAGGTCAATTCTGCTCCTAGCATTTTTCTTGAAGCTGTTGTGCAGTGAAGATCATGTCCACTGTCCCCCTGGAAGGGCGGAAACCATTTTGAGATTCCGGGAGGACAGCCTCTGAGATCGGCAGGAGGCGATTTGCGAGGATCCTTGCAAGGATTTTACCTGTGGTAACAAGAAGAGAAATACCTCGATAGTTCCCACAATCTGTTCTATCACCCTTCTTAAAAAGGGTGATAATTATGGCGTCCCTATAGTCTTCCAGATCTCCTCCCTCATCCAGATTATTTCAATGAGCTTATGAAGTTGTTGCATAAGTTCAGGCCCACCTTTCAAGGCTTCAGCAGGAATGCCATGAGGTCCACTAGCTTCGTTGTTCTTCATTTGATTGATGGCTTTTACTGACTTCATCCAAATTAGGGAATACTGCAAGCTCGTCTCTAGTTTGTTGTTGTGGAATTTGTGAGAAGACCTCACCAGCCACAATAGAGTCACAATTAAGGAGGTCGTGCTCTTTCTAGCACAGTGCAATAGACTCTTTATCCTGAAAGTTTGGTACCATCCATTGAACGTAAGGGATTTGTACCATAATTTGTTGGTCCATAGATGGCCTTTGTGGCATTAAAAAAGCCCTGTGCATCGTGATCATCTGCCGAGTGCTGGATTTCTGGAGCTTTCTTTATCTGCCAGGCGTTCTTAAGTTCTCTAGTTCTTCTTTGGACCTTGGCCTTTGCACTGGCATAGATTTTTTTCTTAGCTGCACAGTTACTGTCTTTCTGCCATATCTGGAAGGCTTTCCTTTTCTTGTCAATAATATGTTCAGTCTTGTTGGAAGTGGGGCAAGAACAACTCCTGTTCTGTTCTTTTGTTTATATTCCAGAAGGGAGATAGAGTTAGGGTCCTCCAGATGGCTAGGCTTGATGACCTTTACCTGTGATGCTGTAACTGACTTCCTTCTGTCATTAGACTGATATGCTTAGGGAAGCTTATCTGCCCCTCCTCCTTCCGCCCTTTCCCCTCTTCTCTTCTTCGACTGTCCAAGAGAGAGGAGACACCTTTGTCTCTGCTCTCTCTCCTGAGCCATGAGGGCAACTCCCAAACCTGGGTGTTGTGCCTCCAACGTAGTTAGTTAATTAGAACTAGGTATGCCTTTCTATCTACTAGTATTTCTATAAATAAAGTAGCTTTTCTTATTTTACTAAGTGTTAAGTTTCAGTGATCTCAATGCAGGGTAAAGGCTTTCTTTCTTATGTAAACGCACACTGGCACACAGCATCTTAGACCATTGACAATCTCTGCTAATATAAATACAGAATTTACACAACAAAGGGTTATGCTGGCCCAGTAAACTAAGTTGGATTGCAAGTTGTGCCTAAAAGCTAAAAAGGCTAAATACTGTGCTTAATTTACAAAGAGATCAACAAAAGGAGACTTTAAGTTATAGAAAGAAAAGCAGAACAAAATATAGGAAAGGATGGCTGAAGAATCAACACTTAAGAAGCATCCTGAGGCTGGAAAAGGACAATTATGCGGTTTGGAGTCTTCACATGACTACACTCCTGGAAGGAGAGGATCTGTATGAAATCCTGACCGATCCTGAACCCTCAGCAGAGGATGAAACTGCTACAGCATCCTGGAGACATAAGCATGCAAAAGTGAAATCTCTTCTTATTTCTGGATTACAGGTGGCCCCCGCTTATACGGCAGGTTCTGTTCTGGACCCCCGCCAAAAAGTGGAAATCGCCGTAAAGTGGAACCCCATTGATTATAATGGGGTGCGTCGTGTGGAAATGCCACGGAAATGCCGCAAAATCAGCTTTAAAAGGGGGAATTATAGCTGCCGCATTAGCGGAATGCCGGGTAGCGAAGCGCCAGGAAGCGGGGCCCTACTGTATCAGATGAGGCACTACATGTTTGCATAGGATGTAAGAATGTGAAAGAAATGTGACAGAAGCTAGAAGAAATATATGACAGAAAGTCTAAAAATCATGTAATATACCTTTACAATGAATTGTTTACTCTGAAAGAGAGAGAGGCAGACACTCTCAATACACATCTAGAAAAATTTGCAAGTCTGGTCCGAGAACTGGAGAGAGGTGGAAGAAAAATTGATGGTGAGATGCAAAAAGCATTGCTCCTCAGCTCTCTCCATGGGTGTCATGAATTAATTGCTTGTGTGCTACAACAGACAGACCAGAATTTGAATCAGATTATGTCATATTTAAAATATCAAGATTTTGCAGAGAGACAGGAACATACTCTGTCTGAAAAGGCAAACCTTACTATGGGCAGGGAACACAAACAAAGAATAGTGACATGAGTCATTGCCTGAATCCATAGGAGGTCACAAAACACAGAAGGAAGCTCTGTTTTAAGTGCAAATCTCCAAATCATCTTCAAAGAGGTTGTGATAGGTGTCAGACAGGAGCCAAGCCTGACTTTATACAGCACTCACATCTTTCTGTGCATTTGCACTGTCTCATTTTAATGCCTCTAGCCAAATTCGCTTTCTCTAGAGCACTTACTCTGGCTAAGTGGGCATGTCCCATGTCTATGCCAAATATGCAAACATTTGGAATTACAGGTTTCTTTAACCATATTTGCATACACAGAAGTAAAACTTGGACACTGACCAAGCTTCCTCAAGAAAGGAAAGCTGTAGGCTACAAGAGGAAATTCAAGAAAAAGCCAGATGCTAAAGGAAATGTTGAGAGGTATAGGACAAGCCATCAGAAAATGTCTGTATATCAGTACTGTTACCAGGCCATGTAATGTGGTAGAAGCAGTGGGATACTTGTGCAGAAAAACCAGCTTGCCAACCAAGAAGGACTTGGAAGAAATCAAGGGTGCAACAGACTCATGGAGTCAGAAGGGGTGAGTTCACAAACCAAGAACATAGAGAATACAAAATTTACAGAACAAATCTCAGGAAGAGAGATGAGGCAAACTATGTTTAGGGCACCTTTTCTAGCCCTCTCCCCATACGGGGTGAGCAGAGTGGATCCTGAATAGGACTGCTCAGTCATGGATATAGCTGCCAAACTACTCAGCTGCCTTGGTCCTTGAGCCAGGACAACTGAGTCTGTATCCACTGCCCATGTGCCGGTCCATGACTAAGGGCTTCCGGATTTCACAGTCCTGTACCTGTCACCATTCGCCGATCGCCATGGGACTTTTGGTTTGGTTTGGTTGGAAGACACCTGTGTGTGAATTTGTTTTATGTGGGAAGATTGGCACACAACAATCAACACATAATCTTGACAGAAAAAGGCTTTGATCCAATGGCATGGATACCACGATGATTGGAAGTCTTTTATCTGCTACAGCCTTCATCCGCCTTCACAGCCCTTGTAACATACACATTGTTATCCTCCGCCTGTTCTGCCATTGAGGACATTCTTGGATCGTTCTTTGTCTGGTTCATCTCCCTTGACCTTACCATGATGGGTGACCCTGCTGGGAGTACATGACTCCCGACAGCATCGCTCATAGGGTTCATTGGAACACACAAGCCCACTCACCACTACAAGGTGACAATCCAGCAAGGGGTTTCTGTAAACATAGCAGCCCACAGAGTAGGCAGAAAAGAGTAGAGAATCTTCTTAACTCTTACACATTTCTCAAACCTGTCTGCAGTGAAGGGTCAAGTCTGTGAAAAAGTTTGGAGCAGCCATGTTAAAATGCAGGCAGGGCATGCCAGGGAGGGGGTTGCCAACCCTGCTTTGAGATGGATATACAGTAGTTGCAGAGGATCCCTAGTTAAGCCTTACCAACAGCACAATCCTAACAATATCTACACAGATGTAAGTCCTGTTGAGGTCTATGGGGCTTAGTCCTTTTGTAAGTGTATTTAGAATTTCAGCCTTCAGGGGCATGCAGGTTTACTCCTGAGTGCTCCCATCTAACATCTCCACAACATTAGGTTCCTTTCTTCCTACAATGGCTTGTTGATGACTGGCCTGGCCTGAGGGCACTTAAACCCTTCTTGCCAAAAGCAAGTAGGCTAGATTAAATGTTCCCTACCCAAGCTCTCTAAACAGGTGAGAAGGACTGATCCCATCACTTCAGCTGGACCTAGAAACACCCTCATTTAGCTAAGATTTCTATCTTAATTTCCAATCAGAGAAATGGTTTTGTTTGAGTAGTATGCTCCAAGCAACTGTGCTTGATGCTTAATGTATCATACTTAATGACATCACTAGGGACCCCCATGACATCACTAGGGACCGCCCCTGAAATCTCAGGGTTTGGGATGCTTCTGACCTAGCAACCCTATTTGTGAATTATCACTGTTGATTTTTTAATTTTGGTCTCTCTGTACTTTCTGCATTTTATGTATCTCATACCTCATGCTTTACAATCCATTGCTGAAAGAATTGCACTGGGTGCCCATTAGCTTCCAGGCCAAATTCAAGGTTCTGGTTTTGCTGTACAAAGCCCTATACAGCTTGGGACCAGGATACCTGAAATATCATCTTACCCCTTATATACCCAGTTGATCACTGCGCTCTGCTTCCAGCAGATATCTTATCAGGAGGTCCACACAACATAGGAAGCAGACCTTTAGTGCGTGGCAACTACCCTTTGGAATTCCCTCCCCTTAAATATAAGACAGGTGCCATCTCTGTTATCTTTTTGGCAACTATTGAAGACCTTTCTCTTTCAACAAGCCTTTTAAGTAGAGACCTTATCCTAGGCTGCATCTGTGTTGGAATAGCTTTTTAAATATTTTTAAAGATTTTTAAAAAATATGTTTTTAAAGATGTTTTGTTTTAATATATTTTAAAGTCACTTTTTAATATGTTTTAGAGTGTTTTTAGTGTTTTGTTTGCTACTCTGGGCTCCTTCTGGGAGGAAAGGCAGGCTATACATTTAATAAATAAATATATAAATAAACTCAGAATAACACTTGATGTGTCTGATGAAGTAGACTGTAGTCCATGAATGTGTTAGACTTTTTATTGTTATTATGTGCCTTCAAGTCGATTTCGACTTATGGAGACCCTATGAATCAGCGACCTTCAATAGTATCTATTATAAACCACGCTGTTCAGATCTTGTAAGTTCAGGTCTGTGGCTTCCTTTATGGAATCAATTAATCTCTTGTTTGGCCTTCCTCTTTTTCTACTCCCTTCTGTTTTTCCCAGCATTATTGTCTTTTCTAGTGAATTATGTCTTCTCATGATGTGTCCAAGTATGATTAACTGTTTCATCATTTTAGCTTCTAGTGATAGTTCTGGTTTAATTTGTTCTAACACCCAATTATTTGTCTTTTTCACAGTCCATGGTATGCACAAAGCTCTCCTCCAACACCACATTTCAAATGAGTTGATTTTTCTCTTACCCGCTTTTTTTACTGTCCAACTTTCACATCCATACATAGAGATCAGGAATACCATGGTCTGAATGATCCTGACTTTAGTGTTCAGTGATAAATCTTTGCATTTGAGGACTTTTTCTAGTTCTCTCATAGCTGCCCTCCCCAGTCCTAGCCTTCTTCTGATTTCTTGACTATTGTCTCCATTTTGATTAATGACTGTGCCGAGGTATTGATAATTCTTGACAAGTTCAATGTCCTTGTTGTCAACTTTAAAGTTACATAAATCTTCTGTTGTCATTACTTTATTCTTTCATTCAGTCAGTGGGTTCAGTCAGTCAGTATTTCAGTCAGCCAGTGGGTTCAGTCAGTCAGTATTTCAGTCAGTCAGTGGGTTCCCCTGTTAATTATTCAACATCCCTACTCATGGTTTAAATTTCACTTCAATTTCTCTAATCTTTTGGAATAGGGCACTTGTTCTACCCTTTTTGTTGTCCTCTTCTATTTCTATACAATAACTATTGTAGTAGTTCTTTTCCCTATGTACTAGTCTCTGTATAGTTGCATTTAGGATTATAACCGTGCTTCTGTCTCCTTTAACCATTTCAATAGTTTCTTCAGTCATCCATTGATCTCTTTCTCTCTTTTTAAATAGAGGTATTGTCTTTTTGCATTCTTCTCTGATAATGTCTCTGAGTTCACTCCATAGTTCTTCTGGTTCTCTGTCAACTAAGTTTAAAGCCTCAGAACACGGTCTTGTCCTTCATTATTGGATGAGTTTCAGTTGGTGCAGCTTGAGGAAGTGGACAAGGTGCTTGGATTGGTGCGGGCGACCACGTCTGCTCTAGATCCTTGTCCATCTTGGCTAGTGAAGGCTAGCAGGACTAGTACCACCGGCTGGGCCAAGGAAGTGATAAATGCCTCCTTGAGTGAGGGAGTAGTCCCTAGTAGTCTCAAGGAGGCAGTAGTGAGACCTCTTTTAAAGAAACCTTCCTTAGACCCAGATAACTTGAACAATTGTAGACCGGTGGCGAATGTCCCCTTTTTGGGCAAGGTTCTGGAGCGGGTGGTCGCCGGTCAGCTCCAGGTGCTCTTGGATGAGACCGATTATCTGGATCCGTTTCAATCCGGTTTTAGGCCTGGTTTTGGCACTGAAACAGCCTTGGTCGCCCTGTATGATGACCTTTGTCGGGAGAGGGACAGAGGGAGTGTGACTCTGTTGATTCTCCTTGATCTCTCAGCGGCGTTTGATACCATCGACCATGGTATCCTTCTGGGGAGACTCGCGGAGTTGGGAGTTGGAGGCACTGCCTGGCAGTGGTTCCGCTCCTACTTGGCGGATCGTCACCAGAAGGTAGTACTTGGGGAACATTGCTCGACACCTTGGACTCTCCATTGTGGAGTCCTTCAGGGGTCAGTTTTGTCCCCCATGCTTTTTAACATCTACATGCAGCCTCTGGGTGCCGTCATCAGGAGTTTTGGAGTGTGTTGCCACCAGTACGCTGATGACACACAGCTCTATTTCTCCTTTTCATCTTCTACAGGTGAATCTGTGGACGTGCTGAATCACTGCCTGACCGCGATAATGGACTGGATGAGAGCTAATAAACTGAGACTCAATCCAGACAAGACTGAGACACTGTTGGTGAATGCCTTCCCTGCCCAGATAGTGGATGTTTACCCTGTTCTAGATGGGGTTACACTCCCCTTGAAGGAACAGGTTCGTAGTCTTGGGGTTCTTTTCGATCCTTTCTTGTCTCTTGAGGCGCAAGTGGCCTCGGTGGCAAGGAATGCGTTCTACCACCTTCGGTTGGTAGCCCAGCTACGCCCCTATCTGGACAGGGATGACCTCGTCTCAGTTGTTCATGCTCTGGTAACTTCTAGGTTGGATTACTGTAATGCGCTCTACGTAGGGCTGCCCTTGAAGACGGTTTGGAAACTTCAGCTAGTGCAAAACGCAGCAGCCAGACTGCTGACGAGGACCAGCCGGTCAACGCATATAACACCTGTTCTGGCCCGTTTGCACTGGCTACCCATTTGTTTCCGAGCCAGATTCAAGGTGCGGTTTTGACCTATAAAGCCTTACACGGCGTGGGACCGCAGTATCTTGTGGAACGCTGTGATGCGTCCTTCCCTGGCTCTCCCTGTCAGGTTCCTACCTGCTCGTGGTTACTGCCTGTCACTAGGCACCACCAGGGACTCCACCAGTCCGGACCGCTCTCTCTTATGGTTTCTCTCCCCGCTCTAGTACAGATCTCAACAGATCCCCCTGCTAGGCAACCACCAGTAACGTCCCAATACTAGTATTCCCAGAGACTCTGAATACTGGTATTGTTATTCTCTTCACCGCTGCCACCATTTGTTACAGTTCCCCTTCAGCCTTGGTCATTACCTTACCCTCCCTTCTGGTCTGTGAAACCCCAGCCAAGGATCAGGCCTTTGGTAAACCAAATTAAGTATTTATTACAGATAACAAAGCTAACAAGATTAACAAGATTTCTTCTTAAGGCACATAAGCATATGGTTTTACTCAATACTAATCCGAACTCCACCTCCCTCCTGGCAAACAACTCTCTAAACCCCACCAAACAACCCACTCAGTTCTCTTCTCCCCCCCCCGATTACACCCTCACTCTTCCTTTTATACATTCAGCCATTTTAAAAACTCAGCCAATCATCTCGCATTCTACTGCCCATTCACTCCCCCTCCTCTTTCACTCCACTTACCATGTATCTTCTAAAACAACAACACTTACCATATATACATTAATATAGGAACATCACATTTCCCCCCCCTTAAACAACAGCAGAGTATTATTCCTGTTCCAGGATTTATACGTCGCGTTAACAAATAAAAGTCTCTATGGGGAAAATGCCTTTCTTTGTTCCTCTGTCTGGTCACGTCACTGCAGTCCCAGCCACTTGCCTGGAAAGTCCATCGGCCAGTACGTTGTCCTTGCCTTTTATGAACTGGAAGTCCACTTGATAGTCCTGTAGGGCCCAGGACCACCTCTGCAGCATAGTGTTATGGTTTTTCATAGTCTGCAACCATAAAAAGGCCCAATGATCCGTAGTCACTGTGAATCTTCGTCCCCACACGTATGGGCGCAACTTGTTCAGTCCCCACACGACCGCTAGGCACTCCTTCTGGACCGACGAATAGTTTTTCTCCCTCGGCGTCAGCTTGCGACTCAGGTACGCCACTGGATGTCTGGTGCCTTCTCTCTCCTGTAGCAAGATGACTCCCAGCGCCAGGTCCGACGCATCTGTAGCCACGATGAATGGTTTCTCATAGTCTGGTGCTATTAATATGGGTCCTTGGCACAAGGCTTGCTTCAGTAGATCAAAAGCCTTCTGACATTCATCCGTCCATACCACACGCTCAGAACACTTCTTCTTTGTTAATTCATGCAAGGGGGTTGCTATTTCCCCAAAATTTCTCACAAACTTCCTATAAAATCCAGCCACACCCAGAAATGCCCTTACTTGTTTTTTGGTTAAGGGGATCGGCCATGCTTGTATTGCCTCCACCTTGCTCCATAAGGGGGTGATTTTCCCACTCCCCACCTTATGTCCTAAATAGATTACTTCCTTTAGTCCAAACTGGCATTTCTTAGCTTTTATTGTGAGGCCTGCTTTTCTTAAGGCCTCCAATACTGTTGTCAGGTGTTGGACATGCTCAGGCACCGACTTGCTAAAAATGGCTACGTCATCGATATAGGCCACTGCAAAATCTGACATGCCTCGCAACACAGTATTGATTAGCCTCTGAAATGAACTTGGTGAGTTCCTTAGTCCCATGGGTAAGGTCACAAACTCATATAACCCATCTGGTGTATTGAAGGCAGTTTTGGCTCTGGATTGCTCATCTAGTTCCATTTGCCAAAATCCTTTACAGAGATCTAGTGTAGAGATAATGGTTGCTGCCCCCAATAACTCTAACATTGCGTCTACCCTAGGCATAGGATACGCATCTGGGACAGTAATTTTATTGATTAGCCGATAATCAATGCAAAACCTTGTCGTTCCATCTTTTTTCGGAACCAGGACAATACTTGAGGCCCAGGGACTGATGGATTCCCTGATCACTCCTAATTCCAGCATATCTTCCACCTCCTTTTTGATCTCATTCAAAACTTTCCCATTCACACGGTACGGAACAGATCTGATTGGGGCATGATCTCCAGTATCAATGGAATGTATAACTATACTGGTTCGGCCAGGTTTGTTGCTAAAGAGATTCCTATAGGTTTTCAAAACTCTCAGAATCTCTTCTTTTACTTCCTCCTCTACCTCCTCTGACCATTCCACTTGATCTACCCCTCCTTTGTCTTTGCTTTCCTGTACCAAATCTGGAAGTTCAGGCCCACTTCCCTCAGGGAATAAGGTAACTTGCAACACCTGTGCATCCCTGGTATGGTAAGGCTTCAACATATTTACATGAACCACTTTGCTTTTGTTTAATTGGTTTGTGGTGATTACATACATCACTGTGTCAAGCCTTTCTCTGATGGTATATGGTCCTTCCCAGTTAGCCTGTAATTTGTCATGTTTCCTGGGTATGAACGCCATAACCATATCTCCCACATCATACACACGTTCCCTGACTGTTCTGTCATACCAGTAACTTTGCTTCTGCTGAGCTTGACTGAGATTCTTTTTCACCACTTCTGTTGTGCTGTTTATCTTTTTCCTTAGCCTCCATCCTCAATCTCTCAGCTTCCAACTCTCTCTGTTTTTCCTTCTCTGCACCTTCCATCCTCAACTTCTCTCTCAAGTACTCTATATAAGCGGGATTGCTTAAATATCCTTCTGGGGTCTCTTCTCTGACAGGTTGTTTTTGCTGGGCAGTTGCAAATCCTATAAGTGCTACCCTCAATTCATCTACCCCTTTACCCTCATGAGGTAAATTGAATGTTATGCACTTCTCCACCAGCTCCTCTCTTTTCATTTTTATGTATTCAGCCATGGTGTTTGAGTTCACTCACTCTTTGCCACACACTCTTTGCCAGTCACTCTCGCAAGAAATCTTGTTTTGTTATTTCTGTTTGCCACACAACTATTAGGGATTGTCTAGTATTCGTATCTCACTGCTACAGCCAACACCTGTGACGTAGTCTCCTTTGTCACCACGTGTCTTTGGGACTCTCTTTGGTTCGTATCTGGATTCTCTGTTGTTCGTATCCCACCGCTACTGACACCACATGTGAGGCGTCCTTCCCTGGCTCTCCCTGTCAGGTTCCTACCTGCTCGTGGTTACTGCCTGTCTCTAGGCACCACCAGGGACTCCACCAGTCCGGACCGCTCTCTCTTATGATTTCTCTCCCCGCTCTAGCACAGATCTCAACAGATCCCCCTGCTAGGCAACCACCAGTAACGTCCCAATACTAGTATTCCCAGAGACTCTGAATACTGGTATTGTTATTCTCTTCACCGCTGCCACCATTTGTTACAGTTCCCCTTCAGCCTTGGTCATTACCTTACCCTCCCTTCTGGTCTGTGAAACCCCAGCCAAGGATCAGGCCTTTGGTAAACCAAATTAAGTATTTATTACAGATAACAAAGCTAACAAGATTAACAAGATTTCTTCTTAAGGCACATAAGCATATGGTTTTACTCAATACTAATCCGAACTCCACCTCCCTCCTGGCAAACAACTCTCTAAACCCCACCAAACAACCCACTCAGTTCTCTTCTCCCCCCTGATTCCACTCTCACTCTTCCTTTTATACATTCAGCCATTTTAAAAACTCAGCCAATCATCTCGCATTCTACTGCCCATTCACTCCCCCTCCTCTTTCACTCCACTTACCATGTATCTTCTAAAACAACAACACTTACCATATATACATTAATATAGGAACATCACAAACGCCTCTCCCGCTATGAACCAACCTGGTCACTTCACTCAGCATCTAAGGCCCTCCTCCGGGTACCAACCCATCGGGAAGCCCGGAGGACAGTTACTCGATCTAGGGCCTTTTCTGTAGTGGCCCCCGAACTGTGGAATAGCCTCCCCGAAGAAGTACGCCTGGCGCCGACGCTTCTATCTTTTCGGCGCCAGGTTAAGACCTGGCTATGCTCCCAGGCATTTTAAGTGTTTAATGTTATAACTTTAAATCTTTTATTTTTTGTTTGCTGCTTATGTTTACTGTTGGTAGGTTGAGTCTATTGTGATATTCTGTATTTTAATCTTTTTGTACACCGCCCAGAGAGCCACTCGCTATGGGCGGTTTAAAAATGAAACAAATAAAAAATAAATAAATAAAATCTGATTTGATCTTTATATTCTTCTGGGATGTTATTTAAATTGTATTTTGGCATTATGATTGCTTTGTTCTTCTTCTTTAGCTTTACTCTGATTTTCAGTATTACCAGTTCATGATCTGTACCATAGTCTGCTCCTGGTCTTGTTTTTGCAGAAAGAATGGAACTTCTTCATCTTCTACTACCAATTATATACTCAATTTGATTCCTATATTGACCATTTGGTGATGTCCACATGTGTAGTCCTCTTTTCAGTTGCTCAAAAAATGTGTTGGCAAGAAACAAATTATTGGCTTCACAGAATTCAATAAGTCTTTCGCCTGCTTCATTTCTGTCACCTATAATAATATAATAATAAATTTTATTTCTGAGTCGCCTATCTGGCCGGGTCAACGGCCACTCTAGGCGACGTACATAAATAGAATGAATACAACATATAACCAAACTTTAGTCAATAAATAATCTAAAAACCATCCACCTAGACAAGATAAAACTAGTCCCTGGAAATCCTGTAGGCCTGCCTGAATAGCCAGGTCTTTAAGGCTCGGCGGAAACCTACAAGGGAGGGGGCATGGCGAACATCATATGGCAGGGAATTCCAGAGGGTGGGAGCCACAATCGAAAAAGCCCTCTCTCTGGTCCGCACCAGTCTAGCTGTTTTAACTGGTGGGACTGAGAAGAGGTCTTGTGTGGCTGATCTCGTCAGGCGGCGTACTTGGTGATGCTGGAGGAGCTCCTTCAGATAAACTGGGCCGAAACCATATAGGGCTTTAAAGGTTAACACCAACACCTTGAATTGGGTCATGGCGACGGCTGTTCTTGATCAAATGTACCGCCGCATTCTGTACCAGCTGTAATTTCCGGACCGTTTTCAAGGGTAACCCAACATAGAGCGCATTACAGTAGTCTAAGCGAGAGGAGACCAGGGCATGTACCACCCATGGGAGCAGATGGACAGGAAGGTAGGGTCGCAACCTCTGTATTAGATGCAATTGATACCAAGCTGCCCGGCTCACTGCCAAAACCTGAGCCTCCATGGACAGCTGGGAGTCAAGAATGACCCCGAGGCTGCGGACCTGGTCTTTCAGGGGCAATCTTACCCCATTAAATACCAGGTCTATATCTCCTAACCTTCTCTTATCGCCCACGAGCAGCACCTCGGTCTTGTCGGGGTTCAGTTTCAGCCTATTTCCTCCCATCCATTCACTTACGGACCCCAGGCACTTGAAAATGGTATCCACAGCCAACTCTGGTGAGGACTTAAACGAGAGATAGAGCTGAGTGTCATCCGCATATTGGTGGCACTGCAACCCAAATCTCCTGATGGCCCCCAGCGGCTTTACATAGATGTTAAATAGCATGGGGGAGAGGATAGAACCCTGTGGCACTCCACAATTAAGAGGCCAAGGGTCAGAAACCTCGTCCCCCAATGCTACCCGTTGATGCCTGTCTGAGAGATAGACCTAAGCCCCATTTCCCCACAATTCCTAGTTCTTCTGTGTTCCGTAAGAGCCAGTGTGTCATAATGGTTAGAGTGCTGGACTATGACCTGGGAGACCAGGGTTTGAATCTCCACATGGCCATGAAGCTCACTGGGTGATCTTGGGCCAATCACTGCCTCTCCTCCTCAGAGGAAGGCAATGGTAAACCATCTCTGAATACTGCTTACCGTGAAAACCCTATTCATAGGGTCACCATAAATCAGAATCGACTTGAAGGCAGTCCATTTCCATTTTTTTTCATTTCTCTGTTCCCTACTTTTGCATTCCAGCCCCCCATGATTATCAGCACATCTTATTTTGGTGTGTGCTTCTGCATAAAATCTTTCCAATTCCTCTTCTTCTCCATTTGCCATTGGAGCATAGACTTGGATGATAGTTATGTTAATAGGTTTCCCATTTAATCTCATTGATATCACTCACTCAGACCTTGCGTTATAGCTCCTAATTGCTTTTGCTACATCACTTTTCACTATTAAAGCAACCCCATTTCTTCTTAACCTCATTTCCTGCATAAAATATTTTGTAGTTGCCCGATTGAAAATGTCCCATTCCCGTCCATTTTAATTCACTCACGCCAAGTATTGCAATGTTGATATGTTCCATTTCTTGCTTGACAATTTCTAACTTTCCCTGGTTCATGCTTCTCACATTCCATGTTCCTGTATGCCGTACAGCTCCAGACTCCCCTTTCACATCTGTGGCTTCCTCTGGGCTTCCTTTTGGCTTTGACCCAGCTGTGTCGTTAGTCACAGCACTACTCGTACTCATCCTTTGTTCTTCCCTAGTAGTTTGGTGAGTGCCTTCTGACCTGGGGGGTCTCATTTTCCAGCACTATCTCGTGTTGCATTTCGGATACTCTGTTCATAGGGTTTTCGTGGTAAGAGGTATTCAGAGGTGGTTTACTATTGCCTTCCTCTGAGCCTGAATGCATCTTAGTCTGGTGTCTCAGCTTTGACCATTCCGCCTTGGGTGTGCCTGCTAGGAGTTTAGCCTCTTGGTCTAGACTCCTGACAGCATTGCTCTCAGCTTCTTCGACACTCTCAAACCCCCTCACCACATTAAGGTGTGCGTCCTAGAGGGAGTGTTAGACTTTAAGGTGTCATAAGACTCTGCTCTTTCGCTGCTACAGATTAACACAGCTCCCCCTCTGGAATTTGTGGAGACTGAGGATGTGAACACACTAGTCCCTTACAGCAAAGTGTTTCCATTGGCCACACCTGGAGGTGAAACTGGTTGATCTGGTGATCAGTTGCAAAATCTCTTTGAAGCTCATTTTTTTAAAAAATGCTCTGGAGCTGATCCCACCATGTTTTACAGTAAAAAGGGGTAGATTTGACTAGCGTCATGTGCACCCATTTTCAGAAAAGAGAAGCGGAGATGCACTGGAACTAGCAGAACAGTAAGTGTGTCTCTACCCTAAGGTTATTTTGTGATATTGCTGGGGGAAAGCAGTGCTTAGAAAAATGGGAGCTTGTAAGATTAAGCTTGACTGTTTCTTTTTGTATTTCTTCACTGCTAATTGTTCAATGTTGCAAATGCCTTGAGACAGGGATTTTCTTTTCTTACTGATATATTGTTATGAGCGTGGGGGTGGGAATGGATGATTCCTGTGGGTCCCCTTTCCAGCCTCTGATTTGGAATCCTGCGCCTTGGGGCTGGCTCTGCTGGCCAGATGAATTTCTTTTGTTATGACAGGACCTTGAACTTCCTCATGAGCATAGCTCACTAGAAATCCAAGTCCCAAAAGAGAGCAGCAGGATCTTTTGCTGGAGTTACCCGCACGTCACCCCCAGAGCATGTATAATTTTACCCTTAACCCAATAACACATACACTGAAAGTAAAATAAAGAGTGGTTTTATTAAGAGAAGGAACAAAGGAAACAATATTGCAGTATATAATTGTAGTTAACTATGAGTAGCTTTCTAACTGTTACTCATTCATTCAACAACACTGGATAGACTAAAGCAATGAGACTAACCCTATGAATACTTTCACATTAAGCTCACCCACACAGAAAGAAAAAAAAGGAAAGAAAAAGGCCGAGATAGTTGCATATACCTTTCCTGGAGAGTTGCTGCGAGACTAAAGCTGAGATAGAGAGACTTTCATATCTAGCTCAATGAGCAAAAAGCTCCACCCTTTGTAACCAGCGCCAGATTTGAAAGTTCTCCCCCAAATCCATAGCTCTGAAATTGTCCCAAAGATGGTAGTGTGCGTTGTTGGAGCCCTCCAGAAGAGGAACTGCCCTCCAGAAGAGGAACTGCCCTCCAGAAGAGGAACTGCCTTACCCCTCTCAACCCCTCATGTTTTATAGCTTTTTCTAACTAAACTGACCCCAAAGTAAACCCAATGTAAATGTCTCCAGGAGGATGTGGACCCACTCATTTCCTGATAAGTTCTCAGATAATAGGTGTGATCTCCTGCTGTGGATTCCTGATGATTCCCCAAGGTTAAGATGATCATAATCCTTGTGTAAAACAGTTTCTTTGTTTGACAGGAGTTTATCCTGTCTTCTCCAAAGGCTTAGAAATGCACAACACCTCCTAGTTTGAAAGGAGCTATTCTTACCGGGTGACAAATCCAAATTTCCATGGGAGTCAGGAGTCTATACCTTCAGGCATTGCAAGATATGTACTCAGAGGTCACAGAGGGGCTGTTTCCCAGGAATCTTTGCTGTTGTAGGCCTTTTCAAACTCTAGTTCACTGAGATGAATCAAAGATTTAAAATTCCAAATATTTGATTCCTCATAACACTTTTGTTAAACAAATAGAGTGGCCACGTAGGATAATGGGTCTATCAGTTGCTCAGCAACTGGTGAAATGGGCCAGGAATATCCTTTTGTCATTGAAACTCTTCAGGAGAGCCTCCCCCCCTTCCTGGCAGGTAGCAGAGGTTTATGCTTTGAGTGTTTTTAGAATGATCTAGAGAAAGGCTGGAGACTGGAGGCAGGCAGAGAGACTATCCCTCTGCACCATGGCTTTAGGATGCCTACTGCAACCCAGATGGAAAAGCTGGATATTGGACTGCTGATGCCTGAACCCCTCCATCCTAAGCTCAGGTTGGAATGTGTGTAAATAAACAAACCATATTTCATAAAGACACCGCAGTCTCTGCTGACCTTCTTCCCAAAGGAAACCAAACCCTGGAGGAGCGCTTGGACCCCCAAAATCTCACTGCTTGGAGATTGGGGGAGGCACGCAACACTGGTGTTAGAAGTGGGATTGAGTTTCCTGGGAGAAGCATTGGGAGCAAGGTGTGCCTCAGTCCAGATGGAGGGGATAACAGCTACCCTCCTGGAACAGATGAAATTGATGTACCAGCAGCAAAGGCAACAAGGACGCCCGGAGGACCAGCAGCAAAGGCAACAAGGACACCAGGAGGACCACCAGCAAAGGCAACAAGGATGCCAGGAGGACCAGCGGCAGAGCCAGGAGGACCAGCAGCAGAGGCAACGAGAGCACCAGGAGGACCAGCAGCAAAGGCAATGAGAGCACCAGGAGGACCAGCAGCAAAGGCAACAAGGACGTCAGGAGGACCAGCAGCAGAGGCAACAAGGACGCCAGGAGGACCAGCAGCAGAGCCAGGAGGACCAGCAGCAGAGGCAACAAGGACGCCAGGAGGACCAGCAGCAGAGGCAACGAGAGCGCCAGGAGGACCAGCAGCGACTGGAGGCCCAGATGCGGGGCTTCCAGAAGAAAGTTGATGAGGTGGATGAGAGACTGCTTAGCCTGGACTCTAGGGTGTTTGAGTCAGTAGCCGAAACCCAAAAAGCTTTAGCCAACTTGGAACTGGCCAACAGAGATAATAATAATAATAATAAAATTTTATTTTTAGGCCGCCTATCTGGCCGAATGGCCACTCTAGGCGGCGTACATAGATTAAAATAAGATACAATATATAAATACAATTACAACATCAGTCTTCAGTTAATCAGCCCACCCACATCTGTACATTATAAAACTAAAATTACCTAGGAATCCTGTATGCCTGCTGACACAGCCACATTTTTAATCCTTGGAGAAAACCTACCAGGGAGGGGGCATGGCGAAGGTCATATGGGAGAGAGTTCCAGAGGGTGGGAGCCACAATCAACAATGCCCTCTCTCTGGTCCGCACCAGCCTAGCTGTTTTCACTGGTGGGACCGAGAGAAGGTCTTGTGAGGCTGATCTCGTCAGGCGGCATATTTGGTGATGCTAGAGGCGCTCCTTTAGATAAACTGGACCGAAACCGTATAGGGCTTTAAAGGTTAACACCAACACCTTGAATTGGGCTCGGTAAACAACTGGTAGCCAGTGTAGATCTTTTAGCACTGGAGTGATATGATCCCGGCGGCGGCTGTTCTTGATCAATTCTGCGAACCTGGTCTTTCAGGGGCAATCTTACCCCATTCAACACCAGGTCAATGTCTCCTAATCTTCTCTTATCGCCCACAAGCAGTACCGTGGTCTTGTCGGGGTTCAGTTTCAGCCTGTTTCCTCCAATCCATTCACTTACGGATGAAAACGAAAAGCTCCAGAAAGAGTTGTGGGAACTGGAGAGGCAACTGCAGGTGAAGCAAGAGTACCAACCCACCTTGGGAATGAGTGGCTGGGTGAGAGACCAACAGCCAGCAGCTGGGAGTAAGGAGTTTCCCCTCATAGACTTTTCTACCCCATGTGCTCCACATAAGGGCCTTGAGAGAAGGGAGCTGGTCACCACAGAAGCCCACTCTCTATGATAGAAAAATCTCCTGGGAAGCCTATCTCTCCCAGTTTGAAATAATCTCCCAAATAAATGGCTGGGATGAAGGACAGAGAGGAGGATTCCTTGCAGCCAGCCTTAGCGGGCCAGCTCTGGTGGTCTTGCAGAATCTCCCATCTGAGAAAAGACAGAGTTACCCAGACTTGGTGAAAGCCTTGGGCCTACGGTTTGGGGCTGTGCACCAATCTGAGTTAGCCAGGACCCAGTTCAGGAGTTGCAGGAGGAGGAAAGAAGTTCCCTTCCCAAGTTTGCTGAGGAGTTGAGACGTCTGGTGGGAATAACATATCGGGATGCCAGTGAGGAGATGCAGGAGACACTGGCAAAGAATCAGTTCCTCAATGGACATAGTGATGTGGACTTCCGCATGAAGATCATGGAGCGGCGTCCAAAGACCTTGCGAGAAGCAGTAGAAGTTGCCATGGAGATAGAAGCATTCTATGCAGCTACCAGCACGAGTGGGAGGCAGCCCCTCATGAGAAAGACCTTTGTGGGTAAGCATGCACCCTTTTCTAATGTGAATGGGGATGTGGAACCATCTGACTGGGCAGCTAATGTTTTAGACCTGTTAGAAGAGTTCCTAGATTTGGTTGAAAAACCTAGGGCAATTGGTAATGGCCAAGTGTTTAGGGGCAAGGTGCCACTTCGATGCTGGCACTGCGACAAAACTGGCCACAAAAAGGAGAACTGCTATCTTGCTAAGTGAAGCCAGGACAGAGGTTCACAAGTGCCAAAAGACAATGAAGCAGGTTGGGGAAACGGGGTGCCACTAAGCTGAAGGGGTAAAGCTTGGAGGAAGGAAGGGAGGTCCCACAGTGTGTGCCTAAATCTGGGCAATTTAACTATAATAATAGCAATTTGGCAATTGATTGCAAAGTTGGTGGGGTGAAATGTACAGGGATACTAGATACGGGATCAAATATTACTGTTCTTCAATCTGATATGGTAGGCATGTTCAGGGAGAAAGGGGTCCAGGTTGGGGAGGCCATTTAGTCTCAGATGGAGATGGTAAATGGAACTCCAGGCCCTGTGAGGAAATGGGGAAGTGTGAGCACAAAGATTGGCCCAGCCCATTTGCAACATGTGATCTAGGAGGCAGACATTGTGGACCAGTTTATAATTGACCTGGATCCGATGATGGCCAATGGTTGTGTTATTGACACTAGGAGAGGCACCCTGCAGGTATGCTCTTTTGAGGTGCCTCTCAAAGATGCAGCTCAAAGCCAGCCAGCCCTTTGCAGGCACCTGCTCTGTGGGGAGAGGATTGTCCTTCCCCCCAGAGCAGAGACCATTATTATGGCTGAATTCTCAGAGTGCTCTCTCCTGGCAGAGTCCTGGGGTTTGGTGGAAATGTGTCCAGACAGGCAGGAATTAGAGGGGATATTGGCAGCGAAGGCTCTTGTGGATCTGGGGCAGCCCAGGGTGCCAGTATGGCTTCTGAATGTTTCTGATGAGCCCCGGATGTTGAGGAGCAGGGGCGTCACTAGGGCGGTGCGGCAGGTGCGGGCCGCACCAGGTGACACCCCAAGACGGGGGTGACACCATGAGCGCCCCCCCTAGCCTGCAAGAACTCCCCTCCTCCTCTGTCCCGGTAAGCAGAGTAAGCAAGCGAGCGGGCCGCTCCTCGCTCTGCCATTGCCTGCGTCTCTCTCTGGGCCAGGCACGGCGCAGTGCCCTGTGAACTCTGCCTGTCTCCAAAGGGGGAATCGGCCTGGAGAGATTCCTCGGCGAGGGAGCCGAGAGGAAGAGGTGAGAACCGACAGGGGGCTTGCTTGGCTTCAGGGGGGCGCCCTGTTGCCACTGCTAGAGTAGAAGCTGTGTGGCCTCCACCTGTCCTCCTCCTCCTCCTTCTTTGCCAAGAAACGGGAGGCTGAGATGTCAGTTGTTTAAATGCTTCACACTGAAGTGTCTGGCGTTGGTTCATAATCGCTGTGACAATTTCTAATGTGACCTCATGCCCCGATGACCTTACATGTCTCAGAAGTAGGCCGTGTTGATTTTCTGAGCCCAATTTTGAATTGGGGAAGGAGTGTGTGTGTGTGTGTGTGTGTGACCGGATTTGGAATGAAAAAACACCAACCTAAAACTCAGCCACTGTCCCTTAGCCTAACCTACCTCACAAAGTTGTTGTGAGGTTAATGTTGGGAAAAGGAGACCTATGAATGCGGCTTTGAGGTTCTTGGAGGAATGGATATAAATGCAATACTGATAAGCTAGATATAATAAAAAGGCTTTCTCTAAACTTTCTGCCCGTGATTTTGAACTGGAGGAGAGATGTGGGGAGGGCAGGTGTGGAAACATTATTACTATAGTTTATTTATATCCCACCTTATGGCCAAAAGGCCCTCAAGGCGGCTTACAAGAAAAACACAAGTATAGAAATACATCAATAAAACTATACAATGTACAAAAATTAAATAACAAATAACATTATTTTAAAAACAGTGATTACAACTTCCAGTGAAAATACAGGGTGGTGCAGGCACCTGTAGCGGCACAAACATCTCATGGAAAAAACCCAAGCAACAAATAATCTGGGAGACAACCAGAACATTGAGGCCTATAAACACTGAACTTTACCAGCAGGTCCTCAGCAAATCCAGTGCGTGGCTGTCTGCTGGGAGAAGCTTGCCTGTGTGTGGTGTGTGTGGAGGGTGCAATTCCTGCTCCTATTGTATATAGACTGCGCACTGAGTTCTTATCTGTCCCATTCCCTCCACCATCCTTCCTTTCCTTGTAGTGGTTTACATTTGCCAAAGTGTTTCGCAGTTTTTCATACAACAAATCAGTAAAGTAGATCATGGTGCAAGTTTAGCAAAACAACAAAAAGGAACAATAGCAGCACCTTAAAGACAAACACATTTATTATTGCGTATGCCTTCTTGGGCTACAGTCCAGTTCATTCTTGATAATCCATGAAAGTATATATAATTCATTTGCTGTCCTTTAAAGTGCTAGTGAACTATTGTTTTGTTCCTGCTGTTCAAGAGTTATATAGGCAATACCATTTAGGGCTTTTTAGGTTAGCAAAAAGGCGATTAAGAGACAACATGATAGAAGTGCATAAAATTAGGCATGGCATGGTGAAAGTGGAGGGGAAAATGCTTTTCTGCCTCTCTTGTAACACCAGAACTCATGGACATCCATTGGACATCCCTTCTGTTCCCTTTTACAGTATAAACCTCTGCAATTCAACTGTCCATTACTTGTGAGGTGGTTGACTTGTCAAGGAGGAAGATCATCCTTTCCTTCTGTGCTGATGGTTGCACTTCCTGTCCCTACAGAATTCCTTTACAGCTGACTGTCTTGGCTTTGGGGCCAGTGGCGAGTCTTGTCTGAATAGCCTCCTTTTCTCCTTTGTAAACCAGAATAGCGGCAGAGCCTCTTAGGGTGGTTGTGGAGATGAGCACATTAGAAATGCTCAGTTATGCCAAATTGTAGCTTATTTGATGGGAAACATACAACAGACATTTGAGTAATAGCTCAAGTCTCTGTAGTTGGGTTTTGAAAGTCCTATGGGCTGTTAAGTCCATGGGCTGTTAAGTCAGGAACAGCAAACAGCCCTACTCTTCCATAGGGTAGGTACTTTGGTTGTCGTTTTATATTTATTTATTTAATCTAGTTATTTATTTGTTATACTCCCAGGGAGGCTTACAATAAAAAATCAAACTTACATCTGAAATGGGAACTGTGGTTTAATGTCTGTTTACAAACAAGGACCTGAAAGGTCACAATGAAACATAAGGAAGCTGGTGAATACTTAAGAGTGCTGTTTTAATATCATAATTAAAGGAGTTTGTCAACTTACTCTTAAGAGCTAATTTACACCTAATGACAACCCCACTGCAACCATCACAGGGCGATGTGAGGCTACATGGGCTGATGGCTGGGCATTGCATATTAACCTGATGCCTTCACATGGATGCTGTGCTCACTGGCGACTGCTACACTTTCCAATATAGTGGGAGTTACTTTTGCAGGCACTGTCATGTAATTGCTATGATTTTCAGGTTCAATGTCTCTGTGGAAGTGCCTTTTCACTGAAGTGGTGTGTCCATCAGAACATAGTGTTATAGGATTGTGGGGTTGAGATAGATGATTTCTGTGAATCTCTATCCACAGGCCCACACATTTCAGAATCAGGCAGGAGGCGGCACTAATCATTCATCCATTGGCGATCACTCATGGCTGAGTAAGATTGTCTTCCAATCTTCCATCCTGTGAGAACAGGATGCTGGACTAGATGAGCCACTGGCCTGATCCAGCAGGCTCTTCATATGTTCTTATGTTCTTATTTGCAGAAGAAAGTGGTGGAGAATAATAATAATAATAAATAAACTTTAATTTGTTAGTCGCCTATCTGTCCAATTTTTGGACACTCTAGGCGACTTACAGCAGCAACAAGTACAATGTGCAATACAATAAATACAACCATATTCATCAATTAAAACTAACATCAAAACATCAGTTAAAACATTACAAACTAATCTAGCTCAAAGTTCCTGTAGGCCTGCCTGAAGAGCCAGGTCTTTAACACTCATCGAAAACTCATCAGGGAGGAGGCATGTCGAAGATCGTAGGGGAGGGAATTCCAGAGGGTGGGAGCCACTACTGAGAACGCCCTCTCTCTGGTCCGCACCAGCCGAGCTGTTTTGGCCGGTGGGACCGAGAGGAGATGCTGCGTGGCTGATCTTGTAAGGCGGCTCAATTGGTGATACTGGAGGCGGTCCTTTTGATAAACCGGGCCGAAACCGTATAGGGTTTTAAAGGTCAATACCAACACCTTGAATTGGGCCCGGTAAACCACTGGTACCAGTGAAGATCTATCAACACCGGAGTGATGTGTTCCCTGCGACGGCTATGCGTAATCAAGCGTGCCGCCGCATTCTGCACCAGCTGGAGTTTCCAGACCGTCTTCAAGGGTAACCCCATGTAGAGCGCATTACAATAGTCTAAGCGACAGGAGACCAGGGCATGTATCACTCGCGGTAGAAGCTGTACAGGAAGGTAGGGTCGCAGCCTCTGTATCAGATGTAATTGATACCAAGCTGCCCGGCTCACTGCCGAAACTTGAGCTTCCATGGACAGCTGGGAGTCAAGAATGACCCCGAGGCTGCGGACCTGATCCTTTAGGGGCAATCTTACCCCGTTAAACACCAAGTCAATGTCTCCCAACCTTCTCTTATCACCCACGAGTAACACCTCGGTCTTATCAGGATTTAGCTTCAGCATGTTCTCGCCCATCCATCCACTAACGGACTCCAGGCATGGTCTCCACAGCCACCTCTAGTGAGGACTTAAATGAGAGATAGAGCTGAGTGTCATCTGCATATTGGTGACACTGCAGCCCAAAACTCCTGATGATGGCTCCCAGCGGCTTCACATAGATGTTAAATAGCATGGGGGAGAGGATAGAACCCTGTGGCACTCCGCAAGTGAGAGGCCAAGGGTCTGAAACCTCATCCCCCAATGCTACCCGTTGGTACCTGCCTGAGAGATAGGAACGGAACCACCGTAAAACGGTGCCCCCCATCCCCAATCCCTCTAGGCGGCTTAACAAGATACCGTGGTCGACGGTATCAAAAGCCGCTGAGAGATCCAGGAGGACGAGGAGGGTATATTCTCCCCTATCCAACGACCTCCTCATATCATCTACCAGGGCGACCAAGGCTGTTTCAGTTCCATGTCCAGTCCTGAAGCCCGATTGGAATGGATCTAAATAATCCGCTTCATCCAAGTGTGTCTGTAGTTGTTTAGCCACCACTCGCTCTATCTCCTTGCCTAAGAATGGTAAATTAGAAACTGGGAGAAAGTTCTTCAACTCTTGGGGATCCAAGGAGGGCTTTTTCAAGATGGGCCTTATCGCTGCCTCCTTGAGGGCTGATGGCATTGCACCCTCTTCCAAGGATGCATTTACCACCGCCTTGATCCCTTCGCCCAGTTTCTCCTTGCAGCTCACAATGAGCCACGAGGGGCAAGGATCAAGCAGACTAGTGGTTGGCTTCACAGTAGAGAACACCTTGTCCACTTCCTCAGCGAGAAGAGGCTGAAACCGCTCCCATCGGACTGGAATGCCACTGGCCAATTCTGGCCCACTACTTGTATCCACGGCGTGCGGAATCGTGCACTTCAGATGCTCGATTTTATCGGCAAAGTGCTTAGCAAATATGTCACAGGAGGCTTTAGAATGTTCCATGGGTTCCTGCGCAACTGGACCGACCAGGCTTCGGACCACTTGGAACAACCTCCTGGGACAACATTCTGCCGATGCAATAGAGGCAGCAAAGAAATCCCTCTTTGCTGCCTTTGTTGCCACATGGTAGGCCGCTATTGCTACTCTAACCAGTGTCCGATCGTCTTCAGCGCGCGACTTCCGCCACCGGCGCTCTAGTCGTCTCACCTCCTGTCTCAGACCTCGCAACCGAGGTGTGTACCAAGGTGCTGTCTGAGTTCTATTCAGGGGGAGAGGGCGTTTCGGAGAAGCACTAGAACCAGCAGAACAGTGAGTGCTTTTCTACCCTATATCTCAGTGGTAGGCTGAGTATGTGCTTTGCATGCAGAAGGTCCTGGGTTCAATCTTTTGCATGTCCTTGTGAAGGGGAAAAAATATTCTAGGTTGTTTGTGTGACGATCCCACAGCTGGCTCTGTGTGTGTGTGTGTGTGTGCGCATATGGAGAACTATTTGGGATCTACCATGGGACAGTCAAAGCTTTCCGATCTTGCGATATTATCCATTGAAAGTGAGTTGGCGAAAGGCATTGATTTTGATGAAGTGATTCACAAGTTCGCAGCTTTGGAGGCCACGAAAGGAAAGTTCTGATTTAGTTGAGATGTTCACTAAGTGCTGAAATGTTTGTGTATTTATTTGTTCCTGTTTATTTTTTTGGTATTATTTCATTTACGAGTATATTTCCATATGCATTTGTCTACAACTTCTACATTATTTGGGCTGTTATTGATTATGAAAACCTAATCCATTAATGTATCTCATGTAACAGTAAAGTTTAATGTTAAAATGAACATAATTTTGATGTAGTTCTTAAACGTTTTTACTTCAAATTCTATTGTTTTCTTACCGAATTTTCACTTTAACCACATGAGACTATGTATAAATGTAAATACATTTAGGCTGTGTGTATGATATTGTAATTTAAAGGTGTAATTTTAATTTTGCTAGTTGTTTATGTCACTACTATTGCTATTACATTCAGTGATATACAGGAATTATGATTTACGAGTAACATTAGTACAAAAACATTACTAAGGATTCTGTATGGTCTGGTATGGGAGGAGGTCCATGGGGGTGACACCAACCCTAGTGACGCCACTGTTGAGGAGAGGCCTCATGGTGGCAAAATGTGAGCCTGTTCAGTTGTTAGGGGTGGACACAGAGCCCAGTCGGGAGGGGGACTGCATCAAAGAGGAGCTGCCTGAGTTTCTCTCTGGGTTGTATCAGTGCAGTTCAGTGCATCTAAATGAGAATCAGCAGATTGCCCTAAAGGGTTTTCTACTAAAGAACCAGGGCTTATCTTCAAAATTGGACACAGACACAGGGTGCACTTCACTGGTGTATCACAAGATTGATACAGGAAATAGTCATCCTATCAAACAGGCACCCCACAGATTACCTGTTGCAAAGCGGGAAGAGGCTTTACAGACAATTAAGGACATGCATGATCAGGGGATAATTGAACCCTCCACCAGTCAGATGTTCTGAGAAGAATAATGAAGAAATGTCATGAGAAAAGTATTGGGGGATGTCATTATTGTTTTTATTGATGTATTTTTATATTTGTGTTTATTTTTTGTAAGCCACCTTGAGGGCCTTTTGGCCAAAAGGTGGGGTAGAAATAAACAATTAATATTAATATTATTAATAATATTATTATTAATAATAATATTAATAATAATATTAATAATAATAATAATAATAATAATAATAATAATAATAATAATAATAATAATAATAATAATAATAATAATAATTGGGCCTCCCCTATTGTCCTTGTAACAAAAAAGATGGTAGCCTTAGATTCTGTGTGGACTACCGGAAGTTGAATGAAGCCACAATAAAAGACTCCTACCCTCTGCCACAAATAGATGACACCTTAGATGAGGTGGCAGGATCTGCATGGTTTTCCACACTAGATCTCAAAAGTGGATACTGGCAGGTGGAGATGGACCCTAAGGACAAGGAAAAAACTGCTTTCACAGCATGGCAGGGGCTATCGTAGTTTAGGGTGATGGCTTTTGGCTTGTGTAATGTTCCTGCTACCTTCAAGAGGCTGATGGAGAGGGTGCTTTATGGCCTACCCCTGTCGGCCTGCTTGTTGTATTTAGACAATATTCTAGTGCATGCCAAGACATTTGATCAAGAGCTCACACACTTGTAGATGGTCTGTGACAAATTAAAGGGTGCCAACTGAATCCAAAGAAATGTAAGTTGTTCCAAAGAGAGGTGACTTACTTGGGGCATACCTTGAGTGAAAAAGAGTTTGCAACAGACAAGGAGAAAACAGCTGCTATAGAGTACTGGTCTACCCCTAAGACTGTAACTGAGGTGAAAAGTTTTGTTGGGCTCTGTTCTTACTATCGAAGGTTTATCTGTGGGTTTGCTGATATAGCAAAACCTCTTCATGGGCTGGGAGAGAAGGAAAAGGCATTCCACTGGTCACCTGAATGTGACAAAGCTTTTCGAGCATTGAAAATGGCACTTGTGAATGCTCCAGTCTTAGCTTACCCATGCTTTGAGACCCCATTCATTTTAGACACTGATGCCAGTGCTTACGGCATGGGTGCTGTGCTGTCACAGGAACATGCTGGGCAGAAAAAGCCGGTTGCTTACTTCAGTAAGATCTTGGCTACTGCAGAAAGAAACTATTGCACTAACCGCAAAGAGCTCCTTGCAGTTATGAGGTCCATAGAACATTTTCACCATTATCTGTCATGAGTTTGTCATGAGATCGTTCATCCCTGCAATGGTTATTCCGATTCAAAAACCCTGAGGGTCAAATAGCAAGGTGGCTACAGAAGCTGCAGCAATATGACTTTACCATCACCCACAGACCAGGTTTAAAGTATTCTAATTATCCAGGAGGCCTTGTTGGCAGGACAACTGCAGCTACTGCCCAAGGCAGGAAAGCAAGGAGCTGGCTGCCTTGGAGGAGGAGAGAGGACAAAAGCAGGTGGGAGACCCTGGCCTGTTGGTTTAGAGAAGTACAGCTACCCTTTCTGGAGAGACTGAGGCGCTACAGGGGTGGACCCTGGAACAACTGAGGGTCTTACAGAGAGGACCCAGACATCATGATCATGTGTGGATGGAAAGTCTACTCACAAATTTGCCCTCCCTGGAAAATGGTGTCCGCACTCAACACTACTGTGAAGGCCTTTTGGTCCCAATGGGAAAGTCTAGAGCTTAGAGATGGTATATTGTACAGACGATGGGTACAGCCCATGGGGACTGGATATAGGTGGCAGCTGGTTGTGCCAACAAACCTAAAGAGGCAAGTGATGGTATTGTGCCATCATGCTAAAACGGCTGGACACTTTGGTGTGGCAAAAACCCTTGCCCGGGTAAGGGAGAATTTCTACTGGGTCATGTCCACAATGGATGTGGACAACTGGTGCCAAAAGTGTGATGCTTGCACAGCAAAGAAGGGTCTCCCTAGGCAGAGCTTGGAAAAGTTACTTTTTTGAACTACAACTCCCATCAGCCCAATCCAGTGGCCATGCTGGCTGGGGCTGATGGGAGTTGTAGTTCAAAAAAGTAACTTTTCCAAGCTCTGCCCCAAGGACAGGGAGAGCCCCAATGCAGCAATATCTGGTGGGCGCCCCAATGGAACGTGTTACAATAGATGTTCTAGGGGCCCTCCGAGAAACGGAGGCTGGCAACCACTGCATCTTGGTTGCAATGGATTATTTTACACGGTGGCCAGAGGCTTATGCCATAAAAAATCAGGAGGCTGTGACAGTGGCAAACACCTTGGTTGACAACTTCTTTTCAAGATTTGGGGTGCCTGGCGAATGACACTCTGATCAGGGTAGGAACTTTGAATCAAGAGTGTTCAGGAAAGTATGTGAACTTCTGGGAATCCACAAAACATGGTCCACCCCTGCACATCCCCAGTCAGATGGCATGGTGGAAAGGTTCAAGCGCACCCTGGGGGTACAACTGGCAACTTTTGTGCATCATCATCGAAGGGATTGGGATGAACATATCTCACTCCTTCTGATGGCATATAGGACAGCAGTTAATGAAAGCACCAAGAGTACTCCAGCCCTTCTCATGTGTGGGCATGAGTTGAGGAGACCCACCTGCCTGCTTTATGGCACCCCCGATGATGACAGGGGTAATGCCGACCCTTTGGACTATGTAGAAGGGTTTCAATGTAAATTAGAGAAGGTGCACCAATTTGCAAGGGAAAATCTGAAGATTGCCTCAGATAAGATGAAACATTTATATGATGTGAGGTCATATGGGGAAAGTTTTGTGAGGATGACCTGGTGTGGTTTTATAACCCAAAAAGAAAAAAGGGCAGGAGTCCTAAACTAGATAAAGCTTGGGAAGGGCCATATGTGCTTCTCAGAAAAATAAATGAGGTAGTGTACCAGATCCAGTTTGGCCCCAGGCACAAGCCCAAAATTATTCACAAGGACCAGCTGCGGGGGAAACAAGGGAACAAAACATGTAACTGGTACTTCCAGTCAACAGTGGGACTTCACCCAGCGAGCATAGAAACAGAGCAACGGGTTCCGCCTGGGCAAGGGGGTTTCCCAATGGTAGCTGCTGCAGCCAAAGATTATTCATCTGGGCTAGGTGGTGGGGGCCCCACTACACTGTCTGCCAGAAGACCTCAGAGATGTAGGAACACATCACAAAGATTAGATCTCTGAGCTGGCATAGTGACTCAGATTTGCTTTAAAGCCATGGACTTTTTTTCTACTTGTGTGGGAATGCAACTGTATTTCTATGACTATGCTTTTAATGATGTATATTTCAATGCCTGACTAACCTGTACCTGTTATTTCTTTGTAGGGGAAGCTGTTATTCTATTGTTTGTTTGCAGGTCTGGGACAGACCTTTTCAGGGGAGGGTGTAGTGATGAGTATGGGGGTGGGAATGGATGATTCCTGTGGGTCCCCTTTCCAGCCTCTGATTTGGAATCCTGTGCCTTGGGGCTGGCTCTGCTGGCCAAATGAATTTCTTTTGTTAAACAAATAGAGTGGCCAGGTAGGATAATAGGTCTGTCAGTTGCCCGGCAACTGGTGAAATGGGCCAGGAAGATTCTTTTGTCACTGAAACTCTTCAGGAGAGCCTCTCCCCCCCCTCCTGGCAGCTAGCAGAGGTTTATGCTTTGAGTCTTTTTAGAATGGTCTAGAGAAAGGCAGGTAACTGGACGCAGGCAGAGAGGCTATCCCTCTGCGCCATGGCTTTAGGATGCCTCCTGCAACCCAGATGGAAAAGCTGGATATTGGACTGCTGATGCCTTGAACCCCTCCACCCTAAGCTCAGGTTGGAATGTGTGTAAATAAACAAACCATATTTCATAAAGACACAGCAGTCTCCGCTGACCTTCTTCCCAAAGGAAACCAAACCCTGGAGGAGTGCAGGGACCCCTGAGATCTCACCGCTCGGAGATTGGGGAGGTGTGCAAGAATATCCTGCCCTGCCAACCACCATGTACAATGAAGGTGTTGAATAAAGAAAATGTTTTATCTGGTTTTTTTTTAATTTGAAAGAAAAATTATCTACAGCATGATACCAGGCAGTTAACTAGATAGAAACATGTTTATTTTGTTAATTGGTTCCATTCTGTGTTGAAATACTTCTTACTGTTAATTATAATTTCTTTTGAAGTGCAAATATAGCCTCTTTTGCAATTGTTAGATAGTCTGAAGCACTGAATATCCTGGAAGACAGAAACAAAATTCAAAGGGATCTTGACAGGCTGGAGCATTGGGCTGAAAACAACAGCATGAAATTTAATAGGGATTAGTGCAAAGTTCTATACCTAGGAAAAAGAACCAAATGCACAGTTATAAGATAGGCGATACATGGCTAAGCAATGCTACATACGAGAAGGATCTTGGCATTGTTGTTGATCACAAACTGAATATGAGTGTGATGTGGCTGCAAAAAAAGACAAATGCTATTTTAAGCTACATTAACAGAAGTATAGTTTCCAAATTGCTTGAAGTATTGGTTCCCCTCTATTTAGTTAGGCCTCATCTTGAGTACTGTGTCCAGTTCTGGATGCCACACTTTAAGAAGGATGCAGACAAACTGGAACAGGTTCAGAGGAGGGCAACAAGGATGATCAGGGGACTAGAAACAAAGCCCTTTGAGGAGAGACTGAAAGAACGGGGCATGTTTAGTCTTGAGAAGAGAAGGCTGAGGGAAGATATGATAGCACTCTTCAAGTACTTGAAAAGTTGTCACACAGAGGAGGGCCAGGATTTCTTCTCGATCATCCCAGAATACAGGACATGGAATAAAGGGCTCAAGTTACAAGAAACCAGGTTTCGACTGAATATCAGAAAAAACTTCCTAACTATTAGAGCAGTATGAGAATGGAACCAATGACCTAGGGAGGTGGTGGGCTCTCCAACACTGGAGGTATTCAAGACACAGCTGAAGAGCCACCTGTCGGGTATGCTTTAATTTGGATTCCTGCACTGAGCAGAGGGTTGGACTCAATGGCCCCTTCCAGCTCTACAATACTATGTATGATACTTGGCTGTATGAGAACGGGGAGTGGGCTGACTGAGTAGGAAAAGAGGAAGCTGGTTACTCCAAATGGGAAAGAGGACCCAGTGCTGTGCCTTACCTCTTGCCACTAACATGCCTTGACTATTACTCCCTGAACTGGTCCCCCTGTTTGCCAGCTGCTATCTTAACTCACACTTATTTGCAGAAAGTCTGGCAGTCATTACAGTGGTCTCTACCAGTCATATGCCGACAAATCCAAAATAACAGACTTGCAAAGATAAGGAAGGACAACCTTGACTTAACAAACAGATGTCATTGGAAGAAAACCAGACTGGAACAAAAAACACTTAACTCTTAATAACTACTCAGTTATGAGGGGAAATTGTTCAGCATTTGTGCAAAAAGCTCATTATTATACATGAGAGTGGCTGTATACTATAGCCAGCATGGACTTTTCACATTCTGCCATGTTAAATTGAAAATATGCTATTCTGCTGCTTCCCATAAGCTCATTTCAAAACGAAATCTTACAAAATGTATTGCCCTGACCTCAGAAGCACTTGTTTAACAACCCTCCAATCTTTCATGGTGATACAGAAAAGACTCAGATAGTCAGAAAGAATCCAGAGTTGAAAGTCTAAAACAAGAGTAAAATAATCTAGACCTCTGTTGGACTTTTTTTGTCAGTGTTCACATAATTTGCTGAGATTAATTAAAAAATCATCCATGTTCACAAAGTACCTGTAATCCTATTACTGATCTTGCCCCCATACTCTGACCTTCATCTTCTGCAGTATAAACATTTAAAAAACGCATGGCTGATTTTTAATTAATTTAAGAAAATTAACATTGGCGTCTATGATAGCACAGGCATGCTCAGTAAGAACCAACTGTCAGTGTTCTAAAAGCCAGAGTAACAGATGTTTGGCTTGGCTAATCAGGGGGCCATACCCACACCAGACATTTATTCCACTTTAAACAGTCATGGCTTCCCCCAAAGAACCTTAGAAGTTATCCTGCCCAGAGTTTGACACAGCAGTTGGAGGCGAGTCTGGCAATAATTCTTGCTTTATTAGAGTCACTGTTACATCAAATGCAGTACTTCTCATAGGCCTGGCTAGACTAGCTCACTACTGGTGCTAACTATGCTAACTAAGCATCCTCTGCAGCGTATGGAGTAAGTTGACTCAGCACCCCGATCAGAGGGGCACCGCCTTAGGAAAGGTCTTCACTCATATCTCTGACTCCTTCAAATACCCTCCCTCTGACTGAACTGCTTCTCATGTTGTCTCGCGCGGGGTGAAGGGGGAAAGGCCTCCACCTGCTCATCGGACAGTACAGACTCATTAGGTGCCAGCTCGACTTCAGGGAGCGGGGAGCGAGTTGGCAGGGAAACATTTGAAGGTCCAAGCGGGGCATCCTGGGGGGGTTGGAGTTGGTGCATGCGTGAGATTGCTCCCCAACGACTCTGACAGCTTGCTTGCAGGTGGCAAGAATCTATCAGGTGGAACAGGCTCTAAGCCATCTGGGGGAGTGTCCAGAGAGATTGAAGGTTGCTAATGCTCCCCCCTCCCTCAAGGCTCTCAGAAGTGTCATCCTTCTCTGCCCACTCGCTCTGAGGCATTTCGAGGAACTGGGGCTCAACAGAAGTGTAGTTTGTGAAGGGTGCTGAGAGTTGTTAGGAGACTCCTATTCCCCTGACAGAACTCCAGTGGCCCGAGTGGTTTAACAGCCCCTCTTCCAAGAGAATTCTGTTGATTGTAGCTCTGTGAAGGGAATAGGACGTTCCCCTACTCTGTTATAAACCGATTTTTTCTGTCCCGACTATTAAGCACTCTGTACTACACTACACTACCTCTGTAGTGAGGACATCTTTCCCTGCTTTTTCATATTATGGGCAGATAACATTAGATCCCACCCTCTGGGAGTGCCTCTTCCTCCTTTCTTACCGTTCATTCCTGCTTCCTGTACTGAACCAGGGTACTTCCTCCTTCTGGGTTCTGTAGTTGTATTGCTTTTTTAAAAAAACTACTCTTTTGCAATCAAAAATAAAATCAAATGTTTAATGAATCACATTTCCATTTAAAAGCTATTTTGCAATATCATGCAGACAAAGGCTAATAGACTTCATTGAAAACATGGCAACCCTGTGCATGTGCATTAATTCAAAAAGTCAGATATACGTTTTTGTGCTCTTCTGGAAGAGTGGGGGAAAACAAAGTACCATCAGTTTACAATCATTATAAAGGGATGGACCAATGCAGAAATGAATTAGACAAAAAAAAATTAATGCCTGTGTGAATGGATGTGAAAATTTGGGTTTTAAAAAATAAATCCAAGCCCAAACAGAACATGATCTTGAGGCCACCAACTGAATATGGAAAACATGGATTTTGAGGTTAGGTATGGATGGGCCCTACAAGTGTCCGCTGTAGAATAAAAAGTGGGGATAACCCTGGAAAATAATGATACTGTTAACAATGTTTTCCTTTTGGAAAGGAAAGAGGCCTTCCCTCTGCTCAGTGCCCACCCACCCAATCTCCTCCCCCCTCCCCTTGGTCAGTTTCACCTATCCTAAGCATGATTGCATAGGAGTATATCCCATTGAACTCAATGGGCATGCAAATGATCAAGCCTGCCCTCCCCTCCTCCTCCCTCCTATCCCTTCCCTCTTGCCCCTCCCTTTCCTTTCCCCCTCTCTCCTGTCCCCTCCTCTTCCCCCTCTCTCCTTCTCCACTCCCCTCTCCTCTCCTTCTCCCCTCTTCTCACTCCAGCCCTCCCTCCCTCTTCTCCTCCCTTGTGGTCAGTTTCACATATCCTAAGCATGATTGCACAGGAGTAAATGCCATAGAACTCAATAAGCATGCAAGTGATCAAACCTCCCCTCCCCCTTCCCACTCTTCTCCCTTCCCCTTCCCGTCTCACTTTCTCCTCCTCCCCTCCCCACCTCAGTCCTCCCTCCCTTCCCTTTCTCCTCCCCCCCATGGTCAGTTTCACCTATCCTAAGCATGATTGAAAAGGAGTAAATCCCATTGAACTCAATAAACATGAAAATGATCAAACCTGTCCTCCCCCCCTCCCACATGCTCCCATCTCCCCTGTGCCCTCCCCCTCCCCTCCCTCCTCTTCCCCCCCCCCCGTGGTCAGTTTCACCTTTCCAAAGCATGATTGAACAGGAGTAAATCCCACTGAATTCAACAACCATGCGAATGATCAATCAATTCTCAGCAAACTTGCTCAGGATTCCATTTTTTACTTTCCAGATTAAAAAGCAGAGAAATTCACTAATAGGCAAAAACACTTGCGATTTAAGAGTGTACCTATAGCCAACAGATATTTCTATTAAACCTTAAAAAGCAGGGAAATTGGGCAGCTATAGTGAATGCACCAGAGGAGCAGGAGACTTGATCTCCTTTCTGAGATATTGTACTCCCCTATAAATTTGTATAAATGCTCAGAGGCATGTTACCAAATTCTTCCAAGCTACACAGGAAGTGGATTGGACTATGAAAGAACAACCCAAATTGTGTTTGCATTTTACAAATTTGGGATTGTACCATCAGATTTTGGTAACTTTGGTATCATAATAAAAGCTTGATCTGGACTGGATATGGGTACAGTATCTCCTTCTCACCTACATAGGAACTTATTTATTATTTATTTTTATTTCTTTATTAGATTTATCTTGGGAGGAAACAGTGCTTAAGTAGACTGTGGAATGCCCAGGCAGGCTCAATCCCAAGCATCTTTTATTTGGAGCTTTCAGCCAAACAAAAATTCCCAGAGGGCTGCGGTTCTTAGTATCTCCATGCCCCATCCTCTGACATACACTGTACTCTGCACCACAGATACTCAGTTCAGAGTTTCTGAAGTATCAAACTTCTATTTTCTCCCATCTACAGCCACTTCTGGTATTATTCAGTCATTTAATACTTATTGCACATGCTTCTGACCTCACACTGCAAGCCCTAAGCCTTGCCTTATCTCAGACCACAAACATATACATTTATTTGTTCCCCATTTCTCCTTGAGCTTTTGTGTGTGGCATTCTTTGGTCTGGAATGTGTCTTCACTGCCTTACACACCAAGAAAGCCCCAAAACTGTAGCTTTATATTGAAATACTAGGTGGAAAATAGGATCTCTCCTTGCATCAGGCAACAGTCTTAAAATTTTAGTGTCCGTCTGAACTTTATGCTCAAACCCATAATTAACAACCACATTGAAAAGAACAACAACACAGCATGTCTCATTTAAAGTCCCGTTAAGTGTGTGGGCGAGACATAGCAAGAGTTCTGCCTTGGAATGACCTAAAGGAGTGATCTCACAGCCTTGGTGGGGCAGCACAACACACATTCCCTGGAGGGAGAAGTTGAGTTTTACTAATAATGAAATAGACAGGAAGCTGGCAACATGAATTTTCAGCACAGAAAGATCTAAATTCTCTGTGTTAATATTTGTATTTCTATTTGTACAGATATGAAATGCTTCAAGTTATATTCATTCACCTTGCAAATATATACCAATATCAAATATGCGAAAGGATTAGAAATGAATAAACCCTCTTTAGGATTTATACTTATATTAGTCCTTACTCTTTTTTCAGCTTTGGCTTTCCCCTGTGTTCTTGAGCTACCATATACTGACCTTTTTGAGGGCTACACACTATGTAAAATGCATACTGTTATGGATTTGGAGTTGAAATGGATAATTCCTGTGAGTCCCCTTCCAGCCTCTGATTTGGAGACTTGTGCCTAGGGGGTGAGAAATTCGCTCTGCTGGTCAGATGAGTTTCTTTTGTTAATCTAATGGAGTGGCCAGGTGGGTTAATGGGTCTATCAGGTACCCATCAACTGGTGAATGGGCCAGGGAGATCCTTTTGTCATTGAAACTCTTCAGGAGAGCCTCCCCCCCCCTTCCTGGAGCCTAGGAGACGCTTGTGTTTTTAGCTGCATCAGAGAAAAGGCTGGGAACTGGAGGCAGGCAGAGACTGGCTCTCTGCACCATGGCTTTGGGGTGCCTCCTGTAACCCTGATGGGCAAGCTGGGTATTGGACTGCTGATGCCTTGAACCCCTCCATCCTAAGCTCAGGTTGGAATGTGTGTAAATAAATAAACCATATTTCATAAAGATACCACAGTCTCCACTGTGCCTAAGGGGAAGAGGACAAATTCTAGCTCCAGGCAAGTAATAGGGCCTCTGAGAATTCTCCAGAAGCGATGCCCCATTTCTAAATTTTCTTGCCAGTTGAGGAATCTGCAAGAGAGAGAAGAGCAAGAGGAAAATGCACTGGGAAAATAGCAGCTTTGGGGAGGAGGGATTTAAAGAGCGAAAACAACACCTGCTTAATCTTCACTGCTCACTCCTAATTCTAGGTCATTAATGAACAAGTTGAAAAGTACAGGTCCCAATACCGATCCTTGAGGGACTCCACTTTCTACAGCCCTCCATTGGGAGAACTGTCCGTTTATTCCTACTCTCTGCTTTCTGCTTCTTAACCAATTCCTTATCCACAAGAGGACCTCTCCTCTTATTCCATGACTGCTAAGCTTCCTCAGAAGTCTTTGTGAGGTTCCTTGTCAAACGCTTTTTGAAAGTCTAAGTACACTATGCCCACTGGATCACCTCTATCTATATGCTTGTTGACACTCTCAAAGAATTCTAATAGGTTACTGAGAGAGGACTTTCCCTTGCAGAAACCATGCTGGCTCTGCTTCAGCAAGGCTTGTTCTTCTATGTGCTTAGTTAATCTAGCTTTAATAATACTTTCTACCAGTTTTCCAGGGACAGAAGTTAAGCTAACTGGCCTGTAATTTCCGGGATCCCCTCTGGATCCCTTTTTGAATATTGGCATTACATTTGCCACTTTCCAGTCCTCAGGCACAGAGGAGGACCTGAGGGACAAGTTACATACTTTAGTTAGCAGATCAGCAATTTCACATTTGAGTTCTTTGAGAACTCTCGGGTGGATGCTATCCGGGCCTGGTGATTTGTCAGTTTTTATATTGTCCATTAAGCCTAGAACGTCCTCTCTCGTTACCACTCTCAGCTCCTCAGAATCCCTTCCTGCAAATGTTAGTTCAGGTTCAGGGATCTGCCCTATATCTTCCACTGTGAAGACAGCTGCAAAGAATTCATAGAATCATAGAGTTGGAAGGGGCCTTGTAGGCCATCGAGTCCAACCCCCTGCTCACAGCAGGAAATCCACAGCTAGAGCATCTCCCGCAGATAGCTGTCCAGCCTCTGCTTGAAGACATCCAGTGAAGGGGATCCCACCACCTCCCTAGGCAGTCGGTTCCATTGCCGAACTGCCCTTACTGTCAAGAAGTTCCTTCTAATGTCCAATCTGAATCTACGCTCCTGCAACTTAAAACCATTAGACCTAGTCCTACCCTCTGGGGCAGCAGTGAACAAATCTGTACCCTCCTCTATGTGACAGCCCTTCAGGTACTTAAAGAGTGTAATCATGTCGCCCCTCAGCCTTCTCTTCACCAGACTGAACATGCCAAGTTCCTTCAACCTTTCCTCATAAGACTTGTTCTCCATACTGGCTATCATCCTTGTCGCCCTCTTCTGAACCCGCTCTAACTTGTCTATATCTTTCTTAAAATGAGGTGCCCAGAACTGAACGCAGTATTCCAGATGAGGCCTGACTAATGCAGAATATAGTGGGACTATTACTTCCCTCGACCTGGAAACTATAGCTTTGTTTATGCATCCCAAAACCGCGTTTGCCTTTTTTGCTGCAGCATCACACTGCTGGGTCATGTTCAACTTGCGATCCACTACAATTCCAAGGTCCTTCTCACACGCACTACTGCTAAGCCGGGTATTTCCCATCCTGTACCCGTGCATTTTGTTTTTGTGGCCTAAATGCAGAATCCTGCATTTGTCTTTATTTATTTTATTTATTTATTTATTTTGTTGCATTTATATACCGCCCATAGCAAGTAGCTCTCAGGGCGGTAAACAGAATAGGATAAAATACATACATCATCATAATAAAATCACAAAACATATAAGACACAATGAAAACAAAATACAAATGATTGAATTTCATTTTATTAATTTCAGCCCAATTTTCTAGTCTATCCAGGTCCCTTTGGATTTTATTCCTGTCTTCCATTGTGTTAGCTATCCCTCCCAGTTTCGTATCATCCGCAAACTTCATAAGGCTTCCCTCCACCCCATCATCTAAGTCATTGATAAATGATTCATTTAGCTTCTCTGCAATCTCCTTATCGTTCTTTAGTACACCTTTGACTCCCTTATCATCCTAGGGTCCAATTGTCTCCCTAGATGGTCTCCTGCTGTGAATGTATTTATAGAATTTTTTGTTGTTGGTTTTTATGTTCTTAGCAATGTGCTCCTCAAATTCTTTTTTAGCATCCCTTATTGTCTTCTTGCGTTTCTTTTGCCAGAGTTTGTGTTCTTTTTTATTTTCTTCATTCGGACAAGACTTCCATTTTCTGAAGGAAGACTTTTTGCCTCTAAGAGCTTCCTTGACTTTGCTCGTTAACCATGCTGGCATCTTCTTGGCCCTGGCGGTACCTTTTCTGATCTGCGGTATGCACTCCAGTTGAGCTTCTAATATAGTGTTTTTAAACAACTTCCAAGCATTTTCGAGTGATGTGACCCTCTGGACTTTGTTTTTCAGCTTTCTTTTTACCAGTCCCCTCATTTTTGTGAAGTTTCCTCTTTTGAAGTCAAATGTGACCGTGTTGGGTTTTCTTGGCAATTGGCCATTTACATGTATGTTTAATTTAATAGCACTATGGTCACTGCTCCCAGTCGGTTCAACAACACTTACATCTCGCACCAGGTCCTGGTCCCCACTGAGGATTAAGTCCAGGGTTGCCGTCCCTCTGGTCGGTTCCATGACCAACTGGTCTAGGGCATAGTCATTTACAATATCTAGAAATTTTGCTGCTTTGTCGTGACTGGAACACATATGCAGCCAGTCTATGTCTGGGTAGTTGAAGTCACCCATTAGTACCACATTTCCTAGTTTGGATGCTTCCTCAATTTCATATCTCATCTCAAGGTCTTCCTGAGCATTTTGATCAGGGGGACGATAGATCGTTCCCAGTATTAAATCCCTCCTGGGGCATGGTATCACCACCCACAACGATTCTGTGGAGGAGTCTGCCTCTTTTGGGGTTTCGAGCTTGCTGGATTCAATGCCTTCTTTCACGTATAGAGCGACTCCGCCACCAATATGTCCTTCCCTGTCCTTCCGATATAGTTTATATCTAGGGATAACCGTATCCCACTGGTTTTCTCCATTCCACCAGGTCTCCGTTATGCTCATTATATCAATGCTCTTCTCTAAGACCAAGCACTCCAGTTTTCCCATCTTGGTTCGGAGGCTCCTAGCATTAGCGTACAGGCACTTGTAAGCAGTGTCTCTCTTCAAGTGTCTTTAGCACTTGTGGTTTGGCCTGTGGTAATTTTGCCCTTCTGAATTGATATCCTGTGCCCCTGCTCTCACAATGCCTACTTCTAGGCCTACCCCTTTTAAAATTTCATCATTTCTTTGGTCTTTATCCCAGGGGGGAGGTTTATTCCGAACCGGACCTTCCTCAGCTCCTGTCGGGTGTCCCCCCTCAGTCAGTTTAAAAGCTGCTCTGCCACCTTTTCAATTTTAAGTGCCAGCAGTCTGGTTCCATTCTGGTTCAAGTGGAGCCCGTCCCTTTTGTACAGGCCCAGCTTGTCCCAAAATGTTCCCCAGTGCCTAACAAATCCAAACCCTTCCACCCGACACCATCGTCTCATCCATGCATTGAGACTGCAAAGCTGTGCCTGTCTGGCTGGTCCTGCGCGTGGAACCAGTAGCATTTCAGAGAAAGCTACCTTGGAGGTCCTGGCTTTCAGCATCCTACCTAGGAACCTAAATTTTGCTTCATCAGATTACTTTGGGAACTGGCAAAAATTATTTTTTGGCTGGCTTGTTTAATGCTGCCTGTCAACACATGGAGATATCTGCTTGAGATAAACTAATTTCTACTATACAAATTGCTTTAAAATACGATTAAATAGACCTTCATCTTGACTATGATCTTGCTGGCCTCCTGTTGGAGAATGAAAAAGCTCTGATTTGACCTAATGAGAGCTGCTGTCGAAATGAATGAGAACTGTTAGTCTGTTGATAAGATTCTGAAAGATGAGAATATCATTTGGCTGCCTTTAGTGCTTTTATTGACGGTGTCTGAAGATCAGACCCCCCAAGGAACCCACTCCTGAAGATGGGTTCCTCAGTATAAAAGGTTGACATGAGGTCGATCTGTGGCTCTTTTATGGATATCCCTTTGCCAAGGCTAGTTGGGAACAGGCACAAACGTAGTGACATTCAGACATCCCCCATGACCTCACTATTCAGGCATGTTGGTTCTACAGTCCAAGTGGGAAGGCAGAAAGAACCTCTGAAAATAGACAGGTGCAATCTAGACCAACTACATCTTGTAAAAACAACCATAATGCCTAATGGTTGATCTAGTAGAAGAACCATACATTCGATCTGAGCTCAGAGTTTCGCTTAGTGTCCTAATCTTGAATGCTGTCACCAATACAATTTTGCCATAAGTTCAGTATCACTAATGCCTATAGGGAACAAATGGGCTATTAGCTACATTCAAAATGAAGTAGTAATCTCGAAGGCTAGCAAGACCTATCTATGAATCTCTCTCCCCTTCTTCACTATTGAAATCCTAAAGGATATTTTGTCTAGGTAGAAAAAAGAGTTGTTTCTTTAACATCAAGTCTACATGAACCTAGGGCTGGAGGATATGAAGACATGTTATTGAAAGACCTATGTATGCCACAGATAGAAGACTGGTTATTTTTCCATGCGGTACTTGGGTCACAAAGTTAAATGTTTAGTTATGTCACCATTTTGAGGGGTCCGGTTTAATTGACCACTGAGTGCCACCTGGACATTACTTTGAAGCTTAGCTAGTATCAGATCAATAATATGATTTGCTGGTGTTAGGGTAAAACCTCATTCTTGGAAAAGTAACAAAACTGTCCTTGGTTAATAGAGCAGATGGAGGTGGTGTTCTGTAACTAGCACTCTGATATTGTTTAAGATTACTTTGGTGCAAGATGTTGAAAAGGTCAGGGGTCAGACTGCAAATTTGGGTAGTTTTTTTTCTTTATGAATGAGAAATGTGCTAAATATGTGATAGTGTACAGATATATGGTCAACTTTCTTGAAACTGGAAACTCCTTTCCAGTTTCTACAAGGGTTTATCTTCATACCATATAGCCTAGATACAAGGAAAAAAAGAAGAGACAAAGCCAAAATCTGTAAGGAAAATATCCTCCACTCTGTTTATGATAAACTAATAGGCCTCAGTACTATTGGTGACTTTTGCCATACTCCAGCCCTGCACCTAGCAAGGGGCTGCTCTTGCGGGCATTTGCAGGTGCCAGTTGCTGCTGGATGCCATTCTGTAGCTGCTGAAGACAAAAGGAAGCAAAGCCCAACTGCCTTCTCTGCCAGCTGGTCTCCAACCAGGATAGGGGAAGAAAAGGAAGTCAGTCTGGTCTGTCTATTTGAATTGAGACTGGCTTATTCCCTGGGGGCAGGGGAGTGAAATTGAGAAGCCATCTCGGCATTTGGCTTGTGCTTCAAGTATATCACTTCTCCATCTATGAAATGGGCAAATAGCTGCAGTACCATACAGGAAGTTCAGGTTTTTTGTTCTAGCACTGAGGCCATGGTACTATTCCACATGCAACTACTGCCTCACCTGGCACATAGGAAGAATGGTCTAACTCAGTCATAGAAGGTTTATAATTCAAATGGTGCACAGAAGAAAACTGCCAAAATCTTTCACTCCTGTTTTTCCTTTTCATGATGTAAACAACTGGTGATCTTCCCCCCATCCCCAGCTTTCTATTATAGTTTCTGGCAGCTTTTAAGAGTTTCTCCCCCACCCCCAGATGTTTCACAATCCACTAAGTCTAGTTTTAGGCATTACACAAGAGGTCATGTTGCAGCAGACTGGGAAGCGTCTTAGATAATGACGACTCTGATTGAGGTAGCACTAAAATATCTATCCTTGAGTTTTCCCCATTTTCACAGAAGGACCCTGTGTCAGAAATGTGTTCATAATATGGTTAAAGAGGCTGTTTGAACAAAGGTAAAACACTCTGTATGCATATAACCCCTTATGCACTGTTGAAGGGGCTCTCTCAAGTATTGTACTTTTCTATAAGAAAGGCCACTGTTTGTATCTCACCAATCAATGTTTCAGTTTTATAAGTATACATCCTGGTTCATGTTATCTGAGAAATTATTGTTTCATACTACATCATCAGCTATCACAAGGTAAAAAGGAAGCCATTTTATTTTAAACAAAGCAACATTCTTTGCACCTAGTGTTAGATATTTTCAATCGCCATCAATTACACAGAATGACAGACAGGCAATTTTTAGTACTCCCAATTTTCAAGCATGTCCAAAGCTAGGTATTAAACCTGAAAAGTGCTTCATGGCTTCCTCTACAGGTAGTATCCTCAACACCTCAGTTTCCATGAAGAAGCACTTCCTGCTCACCCTTCAAGGAATGCCTTCAACACTTGGAATAGAAGGTCAATCACTCCACAGTACAAGTATGAGCGTGCAATTGATGGACAGCATTATTCTCAGACCACAGCAGACTGCTGCTTGTCTCCAGAGGACCAGAAGCTTCTGGAATTGGAAGACTCCTTCCTCACATTAGTCTCACTGCTTCCAGTACATCTGCCAGGACATAAGTGCTATCCCATGCTTGACCAGGTTGTTGTAGGGCCTTCTGCAGAACCTGAGCTGTTCCTTGGAGCTCCACAGGAAGTAGCTTGTGCCTGGTCTCCTGCTGACACAATAGGATTTCATTTACCTCTCCTTCAATCCTCCGACTGTACAGCAAAGGGAAAGTCTCTCTAAGGGTAACCAAGACAGCATCTCGAAGCAGGGTATCTCGGCACACCAAATTGAGAATAAAGATGCCTGCAGAAAGGAATAAGAAGTTTTGCTTATTACAAATCAGACGTCAGAGGAATCACATAACAGGCAATTCCCACTGGAAACCTTTCCACAACATTCTGCAGTCTCAAGAATGCAGTCTTACAAGAACTATCATCACTTTTCTATGTTTCTGACACTATGAGCAACTAGAAAACAAGTTGCTTTGAAGTTCCAAATATTGTTTCAGATGATGAATATTATCAGATGCACCAAAATCAAGAGAGTCAATAAGCAAACAACTAAAGCCATGCTGAAGGCAGGTCTTTGCCCTAGGTTGCATAGACACCTAAGCTCAACTAGTGCTCACCTTCTGTTTTCAGAATGGCCCGGACTTTCTGAAGGAAGGATTTCTCCACAAAGGCTGGGGGTGGGCAGCTCATACCCAAGGCAGAGTCTTTGCTATCAATATCGAACATGATGGCATCATAAGGGGATGAAGCTGGAGAAGGGGGAAAAATGGGAATGTGTTCCCATGAGATTAAATGCAGTAAAGCAGAGGTACTTGGATATGTAAGTGACCTGACCTGAAATTAAGACAGATTGGTGTAGTCACATTGCAGGCTGTCTTACCAACAGGAGTTTCTGTAAACAGCGTAGTTATCTACTTACAGTCCCAAACACAAAGGTAGCAAACAGCAACCAGGTACTTGAAATTTTTTCCCATCCATCTCAAATGGGTCTAATACAGCCTTCCTCAACAGAGTGTGTTCCAGCTATTTTGAACTAGAACTCTTTATCATTCGAAGCCAGCACAGATGTTTGGGAAGGCTGAACTAATAAGCCTGTTTGCTTTCCACAATAATGCACTTACTGCTGAATAGGGTTGACATTGGGGCATTCTCAAGAGGAATTCATCCACCTCAGGATTTCCTCCCATACTTCCCTTTGACCCCTCACTACCTAAGTTAGCCACTACCAGGCAGAACTATGGAGGTGGAGTGGCGGCAGCTGAACATAGAAGCATAGCTATTCTCATATCCCTTCTTTTGTCTGGATCTCTGTGTGTGTGTGTCTGTCCTGTTTTGGAGTCGACCAGAACAAATGTCCCATTTTCCCAATGAGTAGGCTAGACTGTATCCAAGTAGAGAGATGCAGTGATAGCCCAGCTGTAAATGATATTTACATTAAGGAAGGTTACCTTGTAAAGCAAGGACTATAATAAATCATAGAACTAGACTTGTTTTAGCAGATTGACTGGGATTTTTTAAATTAGATAAGTGAGGTATGTCCAGTTCATGGCTCACTGGAAATAAATTTTCTGACCACATACACCCTCCAGTGGCAGGCAGTATTAATTCAATGCTTAATAATTAATTAATTAATGCAAGACTAAGGACAAACTAACATGACACATTTGCTGTTCACTTGTCTGCTCCACTCACCAGTATAGCAGGGGGATTTTAATATCAAAATATGCATTGGTGAAAGTAGTTCAATCTCCCTCCTCACCTTTCTGTGGCCTACTGTGCAAACTTTATCCACCCACCCCATTGCAAACACCAGACTTAAAGAAAAATATCCAGGCATGGTGATGGATCATGGGAAGGTGACATGAAAGAGGGTTCACGTTCACTAACTCTGCATCCCTTTTGATGAATCCTTCTCCACCCAACCCCTTTTCCCCCAGCAACTTTTCTTTATTGTCTCAGACCATGGTCAGGAGCTGGGGGAAAGCATAGACAGGGAAACATTTAGGAATACTTTCTTCTCCAAACAGATCACCATACAGAGCAGGGTCAGAACAGATAACCTGTGTTCTAAAACACAGTCTGTAGCTGTCATGCCTAGTTCCATCCTAGTTTAAGAATATCAGGACTGTCTTGCTCGATCAGATTAAGGGTTCATCTAGTCCAGGATCTTTCCTACAAGGGTCAGCCAGATGCCTCAGGCCACTCAGAAACAGTGAAGGAAACAGTAGTTCTCCCACACTGATTTCAACACCTGGTATTCCAAGAGATATGCTGCCTCTGTCCAAGGGGAGTCTATTGGGCACTTAAGCTCTATTAATTGCTCTGTTGTTGTTGTTAAACCATGTAACAACATTTGGTAACATGTGGTAGCCATCACAACATTTAGCAGAAATGAGCTCTATTAAGTATGCATATTATAACACATACCAGGTCTTTATTTTAGAATTGCCATGCAAGTTAAGGACATAGCCCAGCTGTAAAGGTGAGTTCTGGAGCACTAGATTCTACCTAGGATTAGTGGCTTCTCTAGGCCCAGCATATTGGGGGGGGGTTGCTTTGGACATCTACCGTCTGAAAATAGAAAGGGATGGACACCTTAGTGCTGTTTACAAAAAATAAAATTCAGTTTCCCTATTTGCATAGGTTTCATGGCATAGCAGAACACATACTTCTGCAATTATTGTTACAGATACTTGATTCACAGCAACTAATATGCTCTTGAGGCTTTCATTTTAAAAAACCTATAAAATTACTTGCTTCATTATGTATTTTAGTTACTTTCTTCACATTGTGTGGTATCTCTTCACCTTTTTTTCTTTTGCCAGCCAGTTTTAAGTGCCTATTTGAAATCAATTTCTCGCATCATTGATCATTAGCATTAGAATGGTGTTTCTCCTTCCCTCCCTCGTTGCTTGAGGCGACATGGTTGCCTGCCCTTTGCGCCCTGGATGCGCTGTTATGCCTGGCTTCCCGGTTCCATTACGCGGCATTGGCACAGGCAGTCTGGACCGCTTGGCTCAATGTCTTGTGGAAGATGTTCGGTAGCAACCAGAGTGGCTGGAGCGCCAGCAAGAATGGTGTCTATGGGCAGGACTCGCCCCTGTGGCGGGTGGCCGGTGTGCTGGTGTTGCCGGAGGGGCTCAACACCGTCAACACCTGCAACCACCTCACCAACTTCAGCATCCCGGCCGCCGCCACAGGGCGCACCTTCTCAGAGAAGATCTATGTGGCCGCCAAGCGGGGGGCCGCCACCATTTACAACTACGGCGGCAGGATGGGGAATGACATCCAGAACATGACCCACCCTGCTTCTGCGGGACCGGCTGGTGCTGGGGAAAACTTACTCGTATTTTGCATTAGAGAAGCTGATCAGAAGTTCAACTGAAGGTGTCGGACTTGCAAGCATAGAAGGAAAGAGAGAGAACCAACTCACAGCCTTGTTGGGGGCAGCCTGAGATGTTTCTGCCACTCCACGTGCCTGCACCACCCTGTATTTTCACTGGAAGTTGTAATCATTGTTTTTTTAATAATGTTATTTGTTATTTAATTTTTGTAAATTGTATTGTTTTATTGATGTATTTCTATATTTGTGTTTTTCTTGTAAGCCGCCTTTCGGGCCTTTCGGCCATAAGGCAGAGTATAAACAAACTATAATAACAACAACAACAATGTAACTGCTGAGGACGCATGAAAGGAGAAGGACTTCACCACTGTGCTGTTTTCATGCTCAAACTTAACTCTCTTACTCTATCCCACCTTCCACTGTTGTGAGCAAGAGCACACAGAGTCCCTCACGAGAATCATGAAATATTTGGCCTCCAGAAAGCAGACAGATGACACAGGCTTGTATGAAGAATTGTTACCTTCTGCTGCAAGGCTGTCAACATAAATTAAGCCATCTGCAATGTGAACTTTGAGCCTGTCTTCTGGCAAAAAGCCAAACCAGCAGGTAGCCACTTCCAACATAGCAGGGTCAATCTCCACCACATCAATACAGCACTGCAAGAAGTAGTCGTGGATGAAGAGGGGCAGGCTGCCGCCACCTAGGCCAACCACCAGCACATGGAATAAGGCCTCTGCAATCAGCACACAGGACAGTAATGAATCAACAGACATAACTGGTAGAACGCATCAACCAATTTTGAGGTGTGAGAGAGAGCTTCAATCAGAGCGGCTGAATCTTAAAGCACTCTGGCCACTGGAGCTCTGTCAGGGGAATCAGAGTCTCCTCTCAGCACCCTTCACAAACTACACTTCCCAGGATTCTTTGGGGGAAGCCATGACTGTTTAAATTGAAATAAAGGTCTGGCATGGGTGTGACCCCCTAATTAGTCAAGCCCAGCAGTTGTGAGTCTGGCTTTTAGAACACTGACAGTTGGTTCTTACTGAGTATGTGCATGCTTATCATTGACTTCAATGTTAAATTTCTCAAATTAATCAAAAATCAGACAGGCATTTTTTTAACTTTTAAACTGCAGAAGGTGAAAGTCAGAGTATGGGGCAAAAATAGGAGTACCGGTACACTGTGAACATGGCTGATTTTAAATTAATTTCAACAAATTATGAGAACACTGACAGAAATAAGTCCAACAGGGGTCTGGGTCCGTCCCCCCTTTTACACTTTGAACTCTCGATTCTCTCTGACTGTTTTGTGTATTGCCATGAAAACTTGAAATGAGCTTATGGGAAGCATCAGAATGGTACGGGGGTATTTTCAATTTAATACTGTGGAATGCAAAAAATCCATGCTGGCTATAGTATACTCTTGTGGCTGTATAATTTCCACTGCATTTCATGGCCTTTGGGCCATTTTAATTCCCTCCCCCACCCCGCTTATTCATGTATACCTGTCAACTGCACCTCATCCCTGTTTTCATTTCAGTTTGATCAAGTGGCTCTAGCCAATCAAAATATGTGCCATACGTCAGGAACCTTTAGGCACCAGACCTTTGCTTTCATACTCCGAGTATACCCTGAGGATGGAGAATAGAAATCACTGCTAGCTATCTGTAAATGCCCAAATGGAGTAGCACCAAAATTCCCCCAGACATCTTGATCAGGCCCTACACTTCAGCTGTAGAACAGGACAGAGTTAGCAGAGTCCTCTCACAAACACAACTTCTCACTCAGGTGACAGACTAGAATGCAAATAAAGTGTATTTTGCTACCCACCTGGGAGACACTCAGGATTTTTCAGCAGGCACAATCCTGCCACCATGGCTCTATGATGAGCACAACACAGGAAGCTTTTGTCGATGGACTGCCTGGCTGGTACAGCAGAGGGCTCAGCAGGGTTACCGGAGGCTGCTTCTTTTTTCTTTTTGTGCTTCTTATTTCCTGACCAATAGCAAGTAAAAAAACATTCAGATGGGCAAACTTGCTTCTGCCGTGTAGAAGGGAAGGCATGGGACCACTGAAATTGTTTGGGGCATGAGACAGCAACTCCAAATAGCCAGTCTGCATATGTCTGCAAACTAGATTCAAGCTGAGCACTAGGGAAGCATCAATGCTCTGCTACCCCAGATCTGCTCAATAAAATTAGTTCTTTTCTCCCAGTACAACCTGGCTTGAGATGGCTTGGTTAATTTTACAGTCCTCTTCTATACCTGCAAAGAATGTTGAAGCCATTTTTCCTTGTATGAGACACAGGCATCTTTTGGAGCTAAGCAACTTGGATTCCAAAGACTTTCAGAAACGCAGACTTTCAGAAACACAATCATGCAGTCTTCCCTTATTTTGTAAGTAATCGTTGCACTTACTCAGAACCATTAACCCAGAAGATTATTTCCTTCCACTGTTATTTATGCACTCACACATACATAAAGGCTTCCTTAGTGCTACTAGGAGTCAGACAAAGGTTCATGAGGCAAAACAGAATTGATGTAATCTTGATACACAATGGGGTGCTGCATAGCAGTGACAGGGGTCTGTATATACTCAGGTATACATTATTTTCTAGCTGAGTCTACATTTCTTCTCGCTACCAATTCTTCATGTCTGTTAGCAAGAATGGAGGGAAGGTCTGGTGGGAAAAGCAGAGTCTTTACATCCAAGGCTGAAATAAAGAAAACCTATTTTTCTTATCCAAACTGCAATGCAAGTAAAAGCATATCTGAGGTTTCTGGGAGTTCTCACCACAAGGCAAGCGGCACTCCGAACTGATGAGCTGGCGAGTGGAACAATGGATGACTGCCCATACTCAATATATAGAGGCAGCACTACATAATCTCCCTCATTGTGCAAGCTTCCACATATAAATGTTTAGTTCTCTACAAAATTAGAAGAATGGAAGCTAACTCTGTAACAACTGAAGCCATATTCCTCCAGATTCTGCTAAGAGCACCTGATTGTGCATGTTTTGCCACAATTTCAACCCTTGCAGTTTCCACACTCACTTGTCCCCTGCAATTCTGCTCCCCACTCCTTCCAGCAACCTCATTCTACAGGTCAATAGGTTGTAGTTGCTTGCTGAAGTCTCATTTCCTTGCTGTAAGCCCATCCCTTTCATATAATCTTTGCCACACCCCTCATTTCACCTTTGTGGGAACCTCCAGATGAAAGCCTTGCCTCAGACTGCACCACGTTCCTGTTGCTGAGGAAGATGAGGTGGCGGAAATAATGAGCATCATCTCCCTTCACATCTTCAATAATGTACTGCCCACTAAGGGGGCTAGTTCCACGATGCTGAATGGTGCGGATCCCTATGTCACCTCCCACTGACAGAAAAGGCACCTGCAGGAAAAGGCAATCAGACGTTGCCACCCTATCACTGTACAGAAAGCACTATCAAAAAGCATGGAAACAGACACTCTGAGCTAATAACATGTAATTACCTTAAAGTTAGACCATTGGTGCATCTGGCCCAGTATTTAGTTTGCCTGGGATCTGCTCTCTAGGATCTTAAGCAAGATGTCCATTTTATTCCAAGGATTCCAGATCCCCCTGACCTTGTTAAACATATTTAGTGTATCTTGCTTGAATAAGCCCATACACGCAAGCCAAAAATTGTGGTCAATAGATTGCTGCCTCTCTCCCCCCTGGCAGCATAAGAACATAAGAAGAGCCTGCTGGATCAGGCCAGTGGCCCATCTAGTCCAGCATCCTGTTCTCACAGTGGCCAACCAGGTGCCTGGGGGAAGCCCGCAAGCAGGACCCGAGTGCAAGAACACTCTCCCCTCCTGAGGCTTCCGGCAACTGGTTTTCAGAAGCATGCTGCCTCTGACTAGGGTGGCACAGCACAGCCATCATGGCTAGTAGCCATTGATAGCCCTGTCCTCCATGAATTTGTCTAATCTTCTTTTAAAGCCGTCCAAGCTGGTGGCCATTACTGCATCTTGTGGGAGCAAATTCCATAGTTTAACTATGCGCTGAGTAAAGAAGTACTTCCTTTTGTCTGTCCTGAATCTTCCAACATTCAGCTTCTTTGAATGTCCACGAGTTCTAGCATTATGAGAGAGGGAGAAGAACTTTTCTCTATCCACTTTCTCAATGCCATGCATAATTTTATACACTTCTATCATGTCTCCTCTGACCCGCCTTTTCTCTAAACTAAAAAGCCCCAAATGCTGCAACCTTTCCTCGTAAGGGAGTCGCTCCATCCCCTTGATCATTCTGGTTGCCCTCTTCTGAACCTTTTCCAACTCTATAATATCCTTTTTGAGATGAGGCGACCAGAACTGTACACAGTATTCCAAATGCGGCCGCACCATAGATTTATACAACGGCATGATGATATCGGCTGTTTTATTTTCAATACCTTTCCTAATTATTGCTAGCATGGAATTTGCCTTTTTCACAGCTGCCGCACACTGGGTCGACATTTTCATCGTGCTGTCCACTACAACCCCGAGGTCTCTCTCCTGGTCGGTCACCGCCAGTTCAGACCCCATGAGCGTATATGTGAAATTCAGATTTTTTGCTCCAATATGCATAAATTTACACTTGTTTATATTGAATTGCATTTGCCATTTTTCTGCCCATTCACTCAGTTTGGAGAGCTTTTTGGAGCTCTTCGCAATCCCTTTTTGTTTTAACAACCCTGAACAATTTAGTGTCATCAGCAAACTTGGCCACTTCACTGCTCACTCCTAATTCTAGGTCATTAATGAACAAGTTGAAAAGTACAGGTCCCAATACCGATCCTTGAGGGACTCCACTTTCTACAGCCCTCCATTGGGAGAACTGTCTGTTTATTCCTACTCTCTGTTTTCTGCTTCTTAACCAATTCCTTATCCACAAGAGGACCTCTCCTCGTATTCCATGACTGCTAAGCTTCCTCAGAAGCCTTTGGTGAGGTACCTTGTCAAATGCTTTTTGAAAGTCTAAGTACACTATGCCCACTGGATCACCTCTATCTATATGCTTGTTGACACTCTCAAAGAATTCTAATAGGTTACTGAGACAGGACTTTCCCTTGCAGAAGCCATGCTGGCTCTGCTTCAGCAAGGCTTGTTCTTCTATGTGCTTAGTTAATCTAGCTTTAATAATACTTTCTACCAGTTTTCCAGGGACAGAAGTTAAGCTAACTGGCCTGTAATTTCCGGGATCCCCTCTGGATCCCTTTTTGAAGACTGGCGTTACATTTGCCACTTTCCAGTCCGCATACACCCCTTTTCCCGCAAAAAGTGAGGCATTTTTGGTGCTGTCATTCAGAGGCATCTAGTGCCTTCCCACAGGAATGGCCAAGGAAGCTCCTATACCACCATCTCCTGTATCGTGAGAACATTACGCAAAAGCCTTGTCCTATTAGTAAATGTAAGTTTCATTCTCTGCAGCCCCTGCAGAGATTTCCAATGTATTTATTTAAAACATTTATATACCACTTACCCACTTGCATTTCTCTGCGGTGTAGATAAAAACAAGGCAAACATAAAAATGAGGTTATTTTTTTTAATTACCTCGGGTCTTGGAAGCTGAATTATGCCAACAATTAAAGATATCCCTTGTACAGCACAAACCCTTATCCTTCTTTTGAAAATATAAGCAGAAGATGGCACACAAGATTCAAAACTAAAGAGTAAGAACAACTGTAGTGCCCTGCTCTTTAGGGTAGAGCAAGGACACACAGCAAGAGCAGCTTACCTGCTGCTGGGCTGGGAGAGCGGGTGGGGCCAGCTCCATCACCTTTTCTGACAGCTCTGCCTGGATGGCTCCCATACTTGCATAGTGTTGATCCCTGTGCAAGGCCACAGTGACTAGACGCCAGAACCCTGCACTGGCAGCCAATTGCTTCCGTCCCTCCTCCGTCCCAAACAGCCACTCAGTTTCTCTGCCCTGAGGTACTGGGATAAGGCAAAAAGGAAAATATAGATAATGCAGAAACTATCAGGAATCTAGGAGGTTTCCTTCACTTTAACAAGAAAAGCAGATGTATCTAGAATTATTTGTAAAAGCAAATTGTGATAATTAGTATTTTGACAGCTCCTTTACACCAAGTAACTGAGGCCAACAAATCAGATATTTGAAAGAAGTAGTACAGCACCAAATGTTCTCATTTACTTTCAACCCCTCTCTTTCAATCTGGTAAGAGAGGCTATTTGGGATTGCTGCCACTTTCTTTTGTAAGAAAGAGGAACGTATACCATGAGAAGAAAAAACAGACAGGATTGCTAGCCAAATAGTTGCAAATTTACTAAGAGCAGAAAATAGGTCTGAACAGATAATTTTAACTCTATTATTTCTGCCCTATAAGACATTGCTTTGCATTCTATTTGAAGATGCTGCTTTAATCAAAAAGGTCTCCACTTCAGAAACATCACTGGCAGTACGTGAGGGACAGACTTGAGACTCTTGGGTTGTTAAGACATAACTTGAGCTCTCCAATGTGGGCCAGCTAAGAAGATGTAAACTCACTGATAAAGATGGCAAACTGATTATCACAAGACACTTTCACAGTCAGGCTGTGCACCACGTGCAAAGTGTAGCGGGCTTGGCCAGTGTCCTTGCTGCAAAGATCCAGAGAGATGGTGCCTGAATTGGGGTTCTTATTGAGCTGGTTTCGTAGCAGAAAGTACTGCTGCCTCTCTTTCACTGCCTCAATCAGATGCTCAGTGCTCTTGAACCGGATAGGCTTGTCTTGTGCTTCACTGCACAGCTCCAGGATGTATAAAGCTGAGTCAGGGACCTGCCTAATCTTTGTCATAACATAGACAAAGATTGGCAGGGCAAATTCTCCCTCTGAAGTGCCTGATGCATTGCCAGAAACTTGGTGTATTCGTACCATCCAGCCTTCCCGGGAAAAATATTCTATGGCCGTCTTTAGTACATGTGCTTGGGCCAAGGAGACACACAGGTAGCGACCCCCAAACTGCAGAACACGGCTAATTTCAGCAAACATTCTTTCTGCCCTGCTCAAAGTGGTGTCTTCCCCATCAGTCAGGAGGGCATCAAGAGTGCCTTTGTCCAGCACCACCTGGAAGCGCTCATCAGGGAAATTCATCTGCAACACATCCATGAGCATGTAAGTCATCTTAGGTCTCAGGTGAGCACTGCGTTGCTTCATCTGCTTGACAACCACTTCACTAATGTCCACATTGATGATATCTTGATACCCTTCATCATAGAGCTGTTCACTCAGTTCCGAGTTGCCACAGCCAACAACAAGGATCTAGTGGGAAATCACATAAAGAATGTCACATGCCTTGTGAGCAAACCAAAAGGGTTTCTTAATACAGACATTCCCAGAAGACTCACAAATTGAACTGCAGCATCTGACCAGAGACCAGAGCATGAGAATGATCAACCAGAGCTACAATTGCTACATACTACCAATTCTCAACTGAACAAAACTACCCACAAACAAAACTGGCTGCTGCATAGATCACAAATAACAAACACATAACCCACCAGGCAGTTGCTCTACACAAAGGCCACTGAATTGAAAAGGAGCTGCACAAGAGCATAAACTTCAACGAGAATTGTGCCTCATTAATTTGTGAGAAGGGGGTGAGATTTGGATTTTCCACATCTGGCATCAAACTCTCTCAGGTCAGCTCTTCTGCTGGCTGATGTACATTTCTATACTACAACCTATTAAATGGGGAGGGGAGGGGAAGTGTCTGCCATGTTTCTTATATGATGCCTACATATACTGTAGGGCAGAGGTTCCCAAACGGTCGTCCATGGACCACATTCAAGTGGTCTGCAACATGCCCACATGAAATATTTATATTAGTTTTAAATTGTATTTTTATCGTTTCTGCTATTTCTCATATTGTATTTTATTATATTAGTTGGAAAGCTATGGAATACAAATTGTAATACAATAAAATACAATATAAAAAATAAAAGAAGCAATAAAAGTATAATTAAAAATCATACAGCACACGTTGCTAGCAGCCAGAAAAATCATTAAGCCAAGACCATCCGCACTTTTTAACACTTTCTTAGTTATATATTGACCTCACCGAGATCTGCTTCCGAGTAAATGCTGCATGACTATCAGGCTGTTAAGGAAACAAAACAAGTTTATATCCTTATGTTAACTCTCCATCCTTTGCTCCGCCCCGTTTTAACTAATACTGTAGCCCCAAGTTCCGTCCTTTCTCACAACTTTGCTCCTCTTCTACCCGTTCAACCTGTTATGTCTCACCGAGTCCCGCGGGCGCAGGTACCGTCCTAAGAGGGTTCGAAGCTCTTTCCACTCTCTGTACCACTCAAAGGCGCGTCCGCCTCGCTCCCGAAAGAAGCGCTCCCAGTAGTCGGATGAGGCGAAGTCCCGCACCCGTCGCGGCAGCAGCTGAAGTTCCTCCATGGTGACAGCCACGAGGACTGGGAAACTGGGCTTATGCGATAGGATAACGTACCGGAAGTGCCTCCACCGATCAGCTTTTTTCGGATCCTCCTTCCTCTCTTTCTCCATTCTCATTGGCTGGCTGTGCCTTCCGCCTTTACCTCATATCTCCAATGGATTGCAGAGTTAGGTCATGAGCCCTTGCCCCCTTACCGTCAGCCACATCATATAACAGTCTCTCTGATTGGCTAACGGAGCCTATTTCTGGCTGGGGATTGGCTGAATAACGGAGAAGGTAGCAATGGCGATGATACCGGTAGCTGGAAGGAGTGTGATATTTGTCACCGGCAATGCTAAGAAGCTGGAGGAGGTAGGAAGGAAAGGTTGGATCGGTCCCTGCGAGGTCTTGCGGCTTTCTTGAAGAAGATGGCGGGCTTGTAAATGCTCTGCTCCCTTCGTCACGGAATCTTGGGGGCACTTCAGTGCGTGGACAATTCAGTGGCTCCTGCTTTCCCCCTTTAAACTGATTCCAGGCTTCTAACACTGTAAGGGCGAGTGGGCAGTCCCTCTCTCCCTAGCCCCAAATGCTGAAAAGGGATGGTGGTAATGACGGCATTTATTAATTGTGAGTGGGGGAATAGTCCTTAGCTGCACTCCCAGTCATGTGCCCCCTCCAGTTGGGTGACAGGAAGGGAGGAAAAAACTGATATAAAGGTAATACTATTTGGAAAGGTAGGGTGATAAAGTGAATTCCTAGACAGGCGAGGCAGACCATAGAGAAAGAAATGGCTGTAGCAATATATGCAGGCCATTACTGGCCAGACCAACAGTGTGATAGGCCATCTACACCTGGAGAAATATTGAGTTAAAAAGTGGATCTTCTGAGGGGGTGGGTGAAGAACCTGAACAGGGAAAAATAAGAGGTTTTTTGTTCACAGTGTTGTGTAGATGCCCTGTAAAAAGCAAGTGAATCAAATATAGCTGTTTTGCAGCGAATTACCATTGTGGAAGCAGCCTTCATACTATACTCTGATTGCTGTGCTCTTCATCTTGCAGGTGGTTCAGATCCTAGGTGACTCTTTTCCATACAGACTGGTTGCAAAGAAGATAGACTGTGAGTTTCTACTTCCCTACTTCTTTGTGTGATGTATGACTGTTCCTGTTCCATGCTAATCATAGCCTTTTTGTTTTACAGTACCTGAATACCAAGGGGAACCTGATGATATTTCTGTCCAGAAGTGCCAGGAAGCAGCTAAACAGGTCCTTTCTTCTTCTTCCTGATCTTGCCTTCTGAAAAAGGATCGGTCAGGACCAGTTGGGGCAGCTCCTCAGCAACTATCCTGCTCTGCCATGGCCCCCCACCTCACCGCTGTTTCAACCTTAGCAATGGAGGGCAAGGAGAAAGGAATTGGAAGGAGGGCAGGGTGGTTACTGAGGAGTTGTGCTGTCCTGTTCTGACTGCTCCTATGCAGTTCACCCTCTTCTCTACTTTCTTCCTCCTCAGGGGTGAAGGTTTAAAGGTTGGAGAAGGAGGCTTGGCATCCTGCGGGGGGAGGGGGAGGGGGAGGGGGAGAGGAGGTGGCTTGGTGTGCTGTGGAGGGGGGGAGAGGAGGCTTGGCCAGGTCTAAGGGGAGGGGGAGTTTGGTGAGGAGGGTGGGGTAGGTTAGGTGGTGGGGTGGGCGAGTGAAGTGAGCAGGGGTGGCAGTCTCTAGTGTTCTAATATTTTTGGATACAAAGCCCCTTTAGAGTATCTAGGGAGAATACTGCTATCTAAGCAGAGTTTATCTTGATTTTGCATCTAATCTTGTTCACTGTACTTTCCTTAACAGATCCAGGGACCAGTTATCGTAGAAGATACCTGTTTGTGTTTCAAGGCTCTCGGAGGACTTCCAGGGCCATATATGTAAGTAAATATTGAAGTATTTAATTGGAGTATATCTGATCATGGAAAAATATTTGATGTGTTTAAGAAGGTTCTTGTAATCCAAGAACATCTGGAGGGCCATAGGTTAGTTACGCCTGCATTAGGAGAACTGTATCCAAAGAATTCAAGCTCCTATCAGCCACAGCAAGTGTGGCCAATAGTCCATGGGATGATATTTATTATTTATTTATTTATTTATTAAATTTATATACCACCGACTAGCAATAGCTCTCTGGGCGGTGAACATAGAAATACAATAACATAGGAAATACAATAAATGACACAATATAATACAAAATAATACAGTCTAAAATCAATACAATAACATTTTTAATATTAAATCAATTTAAATTAAAATGCTTCAGAGAATAGGAAGGTTTTAACCTGGCGCCGAAAAGAAAGCAGAGTCGGCGCCAGGCACACTTCCTCGGGGAGACTGTTCCATAGTTCGGGGGCCACCACTGAGAAGGCCCTAGATCTTGTCACCACCCTCCGGGCCTCCCTATAAGTTGGAACCCAGAGGAGGGCCTTCGTAGTAGAACGTAGTGTACAGGCTGGTTCATATCGGAAGAGGCGTTCCGCAAGGTATCGTGGTCCGCATGATGGGAGTTGTAGCCCAACCTGGAGGGTGCTATGTTGGCTGTACCTGTTGTAATGCAAGATCTGGAGTGGGGGGGGAGAGAAGGAAAGGAAAGTGAGTTTGCTGTTCACATCATCGTAGAAGGGCCTTTATAACAGTTCTTATATACAAGAAAACTGTCCCAGGCAAAATGTTTGCTGCCTATTTTGCATCATATGTAATTTGTCTTAAAAATGGAAGGAGAAGAGATGAAGGTGTAACTCTCTTTAGGCTGGGGTTTCACATAATTGAATGTTCTTCCATATACAAGTTCCCACAACATGAGAAACTTGGTATCTGGAGAAAGGTTCTTTGCTTAGCCTTTTCTCTGCCACCCTGGTTTGCTGTGTGCAGTGATGCTAGGAGACCAGGATTCGAATCCCACTCAGCCATGAAGCTCACTAGATGAACTTGGGCTAGTTATTGCCTCTCAGTCTAAACTTATCTCACAGGGTTATTGTGAGGATAACAAATGGGGAGGGGAGAACCATGTACAGCACCCTGAGCTCTTTGGAGGAAAGGTGGGATATAAATGTAAGCAATAAATAAGAAAATGAATTTATTTTTCTTATTTTTGTAGGGAGCAACATTCAATCCTAGGGATAGCCTAGCCACAGGTTACCCACATGGCATGAGAATAGATAAAATGCCAGCTTTTACTGGATCACCCAGTTTGAATCTCCATGCTTTCAAACTGGCATGGCTTAATATTGGACTAACAGCAGCCGAAGCATGTTTACTGAAGTCCTGTTGATTTCATTGGAATTAATTCTGCTAAGTGCTTTAAAGATTGCTTGTCTGGCTGCAGTCCTAACACACTTACTTAGAGAGTTAATCCTACTGAAAACTTCTGAGTAAAGCTGCGTATGATTTTGCTGGAAGTCCCATTGATTTCGGGAGTGCTTAGTTCTTGAGGATTGGGGCTGCATAGCGTAACTAAAAAATATTTAAGGATAGATGCCCTGGATGTTTTCTAGCACAAAAGTCTTGCCTCCTTCATGGCAGCTATGCAACAGACGATATTTGAATGGTTATGCAACAGTTTTTGCATGGACATCTCTCTTCTAGTCTGACTAAAGCCTTGCACTAACAGCATAACTAGATATGATGTGAGAGCCCCAGGATTAGGATCTCCTGCAGTTTTCCTACCTTCCCTCCCATATAGCAACCTAGGAGTAGAGGTTACTCCAGGGAAAGTTTTTTAACTCTTTTCCAAGTGGCAAAATCTTACAGGTACCGATGTGATAATGGCAAGTCTTCCCCTGTGGAGCAAATAGCAGCTTTGGGGGCAGAAAACAACTTTTATTTGGGAAAACTGCATGGGAAGGAATGGATGAACTTCTAGCATCATAGGCTTGAACCAGGCTGCAATTCTTCCTTTGTGAAAATTGGGAGACTTGTGATTAGCATCTCCCTTTATTTATTTGTTATTACATTTATACCCCACCTTTCTTTTCATGCTAGAAACCCAAGGCGGCCTACATATGGTTCCCAGGTGGTCTCCCATCCAGGCACTGACCAGACCTGACCCTCCTTAACTTCAGCAGGGTTATTTTGAAAATAAAAATGCTTTTTAGTTTGTCCCTATTGTCATCTTTTCATGTCCCTTTTCGTATCCTGCTCTCTGATCATACCAAAGATGAGCCAAATGAGCTCCTACTGGGATAAAGGGTAGGATATAAAATTAATAAATAAATAAAATCATGATGCTTAGCAGTAATGTGGATTTTATGGGGGAAAATGAATGGAAACATTTTAGTATGCCCTAAATAGATTGGAATCTGATTTAGAAAGTTTAACAGATAAGTAAACAAAACTAAAAAATACAGCAGGCTAATTTTATGTGTTGTGCAAATATTAACTGAAATGCTTATAAATGTATTAAGATACAACAGTAAGATGTACTTTTCTTCATCCCATTTAAAGAAAAAACCCTACACATTTAAGTATGCTGTTAAAGCTGTGGCTTATGCACATACATGTACACACTCTCCTGCTATGATAGTTGCCTGAAAAAAGTTAATTATAACTCTAAAACCCCAATTTGACTGGTATTTTATCCATTCCTTATCTAGCTAATTGATTTTATGAAACAATGCATTTTTTTAGAAATTGATCGTTTTTTGCAAAAACAGCGGGAAATTTCCACCCAGTATCAGTTATGCTTAGATTAGGTGACTGCCTGCTGGGTTGGCTATGCAAGTCCCCAGTGTTTTACCTGTCTTCATCATGTTGCTGGAACTCCTGTGTGGTTGGATTCAAGACCATGCTGTAAGCTATTTAAGACGGAACTAAAATAAGGTCATATAGCTGGAACAGCCTAGAAAATTATCCATTCTAATCCTTCTGATACACTCCTTGCACTTATGCATTTAAAAGCCTTTACAGATTGACCTACTTCTTCTTAATCAAAGTGTGCCACAGAGAATAAACCCAGATAAAGTGTTCCACATCAGAAGTGCCTGCCTCATTCAAAGACAAGCTCAACAAAGCAATCCGGATGTCTTTAGAAACTGGGCCAAGCCACATAGGGTAAACTTCACCAGGGTCCTTGCTAGCTATTCTGAACTAAAGTGATCCCCTTACATGTTTTGCATTACTTTTTACCCAGTATAGTAGTTACTACAAATTGATTTCATCACATTAAGGAGTGTTCATATTTATCACACCAGAACCAGCCGTTTTCACTGACTTGATCTGGCATGGCAAATATCATTTTTTACTAGGGAAGGATACATACATTCAAACCGTTGATTGACATGGGATTCTGTTGCAGAATCGCTTCATGGCAAATGTACCATGCCAAAAATTAAGTAATAAACCAAGCCTTTGAGATTCTTGAATGTGAACTCTTGTTAACCTTTTCTTGACTCTCTCCTAAGTTCTTAGATTCAGGCATGGTTGATGGTTTCCTGAATGTTCTGAGAAGATAAGAAACATCCTGTCAAGAATTAGCTTTGGATTCTGTTTCTTTTTTATCCTGTTAGAATGAATGGAGAGAGAATCCAAAGTAAACCATTTTTCTGATAGGCAAACTTCCACCTCAACTTCTGTGCTTTCTACTAAGGCAAGAAACAGCTGACGCCAAATATGCTATTGTTGGTCATTTTGCTGGAGAAAAATGTGTGCTGTTCACCATGTCAATGTAAATTCAGCTCATTTCTGTTGCCAACTGGTGGGGAGCTGTGGATTTCACAATACCAAGGGCCATCTCTTACTTCTAGGCTAGGGATGTGGAACCTTTTCTAGCTGGTGGGCCAGATCTTTATCTCCACGTTCTTACTAGGCCAGATTTGACAGGTGGACAGGGCTGCCCACCTCTTAATCACCTGGTGTCACTATGACATCAGGTGATGCTGTACATTGAAGTGCCTGGACTTCAAAGCACAGCGTGCTGCTGTTTGAAAGACCTTTTGGAAACAGCCCTGGGCTGCTCTTTAAACTGCCAGAAACTGCTTTTTGAACCTTTGAACCTGTGCTTTGCAAAGGTTCAGGGAGAAACGGTTTCTATTCAATGGAAACTGCTCCCCCTTCGTGGAGTCAGGAGCAATACCACCACCCATCAGTCAGCTGATGGGCAGTAGGAGCATGCTGCTCTCCAGTAAATGAATAATTGAGAGCTAACTTTAAGCTGCCGCACACTTGACATCATTTATAATATTGGGTGTAGGGTAGGTGTGCATGGCTTGCACAGAACTGCTTCACGGGACAAATCGTGAGGCTTGATGGACCACATTTGTGTTGTGTAAATTTGTATTAATGTTAGCAGAGGTTGTCAACGGTCTGAGATGCTGTGTGCCAGCGTGTGCATTTACCTAAGAAAGCAGGCTTTTACCCGGCATTGAAATCACTGAGACTTAAGACTTAGTAAGATAAGAAAAGCTACTTTATGTATAAAAATATAGAAAGGCATACCTAATTCTAACTAACTAAGTTGGAGGCATAATGCCCAGATGTGGGTATTGCCCTTATGGCTCAGGAGGGAGACAGCAGAGACAAAGGTGTCTCCCCTAGTTGAAGAGAGGAAGGGTGGAAGGAGGAGGGGCAGATAAGCTTCTCTAAGCATATCAGTCTGGACAGAAGGAAGTCAGTCAGAGCATCACAGGTAAAGGTAGTCAAGCCTAGCCATCTGAAGGACCCTAGCTCTATCTCCCTTCTGGAACATAAAAGAACAAAACAAGAGTTGCTCTTGCCCCACAGTTTAGCCTGTTGTGCTGGAGGTTCCCCACCCCTGATTTTGGCAGACCTTGAATGGCAAACTCGTAGCCTGTCTGATTTTCTTTTTCTTCCTGGTTAGTGGGGCCAAAAGGCACACCAAACCTGAACAAGCGGATAATACGATGGTAGGCTGTGCTGATGCAGACCATGTCCATTTAGCTCAATTCACAAGGATGGTCTGTCTCTTCTGCCTGCTTCTCTGAAATGAATGGAACCAATGGAGAGTACAGTAATCTAAGCCGTCATAACGTCTTGGTTAGGCTGCTGCAATGTATTGTGCATGGGGCTTCCTTTAAAGGCTTCCTAGAAACTTTAGTTACTACAAAATACAGCTGCTTGGCTTCTACCTGGACCAACAGCAGGGAACGCATTTTCCTGGTTTTTAAACAGCTGCATTGGCTGATATTTCCAGGCACAATTCAAAGTGTTGGTCATCGCCTACATAGCCTCAAACAGCTTAGGACTTGATAAGACCACTTTTTTGTCATGAGCCTGCCTGGACCTTTCATTCAGCATTAGAGGTTCTCTTCCAGGCTTTCCTTCACCACCTCCCAGCATCTGTGGTTTGGTGGGTGCTGACAGAGAAAGGGCTCATGTGCCTCATGTTTGGTGCTAGGTGATTTTTCCTTTTTGCTCAGGCATTCTAACAAGTTTTAAAATTAGTTTTAACTGGTGTATGTGTCTCACTACAATCCAGCAGAGGTTTTTTTTAGTGCTGTTGTTTCTGTACTTCTGCTTTATGTGGATTTTTACATTGTGTTCTTGTTTTAAACTGTACCTCAGTCTAGGAGACTTTTACTAAAAGGCATCTCACACATGGATCAAATCAGGTAGTTAACCTGTGGCCAGATATTGTTGGGACAGTGACTTCCCAGCATAGCCCAGTAGTCAGAGTGATGAGACTTGTAGTCCAGCAACATCTGAAGGGCCAACAGTTAAACACCCTTGGTTTAAATAAATAATTGACAGATGTTATTCAATGAACAGAAATTAAGTTTCCATGCTTATCAAATACTATTTTACTGTTATTTGAAATCATGAAGAAAATGATTATACCTGAATTCTTGTTTCAGAAAATGGTTCTTAGAGAAGCTAAAACCAGAAGGTAATTTGGTCTTTCATACTACTTCCTGCTGTAATTAGGCATATCTCTCCCTGGGATTCTCTGCTGTTTCTAAAGCATTTAGTGATGCTCTGTGTTGCCCAGGCTTCCTGCTGACAAGCTAGTTCACTTTCCATAGCAGTTTGGCCCTGCCATCAATCCCATTCCTGTCTTTCCACTCTCTCATCATTCTTGTTTATTTCCATTCTTGAGCCGTCATGCTTTTCTGTTCCTGTAGACTTTACCTTGGTGTAGAGTTCCAATATTCTGAATGTTTCTAGCCTCCCCTCCATTAGCTGTCAATTTGTATTCACTCTGCCTTAACAGATAATGCCCAAACTGTTTGTTTCCCTCTGTTTCTGCTTTGAATGGTAATCTTAGGTGTGAGTCTGCTTCTGTGCTGAGGCACCAATTTGGCAGAAATGCCCATGGCTTTCTGCTTGAATGTGTATTTTAGTCTTAATTTAGCCATTCCTATCTAATGCAGCCATTGGCTGCATTCACATGTCACAGTAAGCCATAAACAATGGCTTACCATGCATGAGAAAATCATGCCCACTTTGCTGCGTCCAAGTCACAGTCTCTGGCTTAGCATTGCATCTGAACGAGGGGTTGAGGTTTGTTTCTCTCCCAACAAGCTTTGATCTGTAGCCAAGCTACACTAAGCCAGGAATCATCGTTTGTTTTCTTGGATGTCACAATAAGCCAGGGATTGTCATTTGTTTTCTCCCAGCGCAAGTGGGAAGGTGACAGCCCAGAAAGGTGTATTCATGATAAACCATTGACTGTGGTTAATGGTGAAATGTGAACTGGCCAATGGGTTAAGATCATGTCAGTCTTAAAGAACAACAGTGAAAATAACTCCTTTGCCATCAAGGTAGCTGTCCATGCTAGGATGAAGGCAGAATTGATTGAATCCCAAAGAGTGTCATGCCTCCCAATAGTAGGAAAGTCCACAGTTCGCACAGTAATGATTTTTACTCATGTGTGTGGGACTCTTGAACATGTTCCAAATGTGTGTGTTCTTCTCGGGTTCTACATAAATAACAGCATGCTGGGCAACCCTTTCCCCAGAAGAAATTGTCTGACATCCCTTTTTCTGTGGCTTAGGTCTATACAAACTGTTAGCAGGATTTGAAGATAAATCTGCTTATGCTGTCTGCACCTTTGCCTACAGCACTGGAAATCCAGAAGACCCAGTGAAGCTGTTCAAAGGCCAGACTCATGTGGGTATGAGAGGTGTTACTGGAGTTTTTGGTGTATCTGAATGATGGAACAGGGCAGACCCATGCTCAGAGCAAACTAGACTTTTGCCTCAAGGACTTGCCCTTTAGGAGGCAGTGAACAGCCGGTTTATTGAGCTGCATTGAACATGGCAACTGTCTGTCACTAGCATAACAGCAGTAATACTTAGCATTTCTGTAGCATGTTCAAAGCGTTTCACATTTGCTATCTCAGCAATTATTTGAACAATACTATAAAGTTGGCTAGTAGACAGACAAGCCTTGCTGAAGTAGAATCAACATGGTTTCTGCAAAGGCAATTCCTTTCTCACTCTTTACAATTTTTTTAGAGTAAACATTTTTTACTTGGACTTTCAAAAAGCTTTTAACAAAGTCGCTCACTGAAAGGCTCCTGAGCAAATCTTGCACTGTTGGGGTTTGAGCTGATGGTGACTGACCAGGAAAGAGAATTTGGGATCATAGTGGATAACTATATGAAAACATTGACCCAGTATATGGAACCTGTGAAAAAGATGAATTTCATATTTGAGGTTATTAGGAAAAGGATTGAAAATAAAACTGCTAGTTGTAACACCCTTGTACAAATCCATGAGAGAAACAGGGACAGTTGGCTACTAAGTAAGAGATAAGGTAACTTTCCTATGATGCCTTCCAGCTATCTCTGCGTGTCTCTGGACACCTCCAGAATTCTCAACAGTTGGGGCCTGGCTTACCTATAGCTAATGTTGATGCCAGGCACTGAATATGAATCCAGCACTAAAATAATTACTTTGTGCATCAACTTATAGGGACATATAGTTGACCCAAGGGGACCAAGAGACTTCGGATGGGATCCATGCTTCCAGCCCGAAGGTTACGATCAGACGTAAGTGGCTACCTACCTTCTTGTTTTAAATAGCCGTAACTGATTAATACCTTGGCCAGCTGCCGTCCTAAAGAAGGCGCAAATTCCTTTATAGGAAATGCTAGTTGTACCCTTCTATCTTTGTGGATATGTTTACTTTGTCAGGAGGAGTCCAATGGAAATTACAATAATTTGACAGCAGTAAGTATTGTAGTACAAACACATCTCATGACCTATTTCGAGACCTCCAGAGGGAGCCAATTTGGTGTCCTCCGGGTGTTGTGGATTATAACTCCCATCATTCCTGGCTGTTGGCTATTCTGGTAGGGGCTGATGGGATCTGAAGGGTTCCATGATTGCTACTGCTGGTAAGGGAAATGCTGCACACACAGTATAATTCTTCCTAAAGAATCTATGTTTTAGGCTATGAGGTGGAGTGCAGTGCAAGTGTAAATTAATAATAAAAATAACAGCTGTTACAGAAATGGTGGACTGTCACAGCTTCTCTTGATAATGTTACATCTTTCTAGGTATGCTGAATTGCCCAAGTCTGTGAAGAACTCAATCTCTCATCGTTACAAAGCCCTGAAAGAACTGTCTACCTATTTTATTCAAGAGCACAACTCAACAGAGGCCACATCTGGTCCCAGTTAGCCTGCCTGGGTATATGAGATGCTGTGGCTTTTGTACAAAAAACTGCATTTGAAATAGGAGGTCAGTGTTTCGCTGCCTGCACAGATCATGTCCAATAAAGCTACTTTTCATTAAAGCCCCGTGTATTTAGCCTTGTTGTTCCTGAAAGAAGGATCTCCAAAAGGCAGCATATGTTGAAGGCTCAAGGTTTACACCAGGGGCGCTAGAGGAATTCAAGATACACTAGCACATAAGAATTAACATGCAAGAATAAACATCTAGCTGGTCAAATACCAGGAAAATAAACACTGCATTGATGTGCTGCTTGTTGGGTTGCTTACCTCAAAGAAGTGTGAATAGTAGCTGCTTTGAAACCCACCTTGTGAAAAACAGTTTAACAGATAAATCAGTAAAAATGCTAAACTGTATTTAAGATATTTCAACTGGGCTCCTAAGCACTCCAGAAACCTATTCACTAACAGGCAAAAAACCTTGCAGTTTAAGAACATACCTATAGCCCACAGATATTTCTACCAAACTTTAAAAAGCAGGGAAATTGGGCAGCTATAGTGAATGCACCAGGGGAGCAGGAGACCTGAACTCCTCTCTGAGATATTGTACTGCCCTACAAAGTTGTCAAAATGCAAACACAATTTGGGTTGGTCTTTCGCAGTCCAACCCACTTGCTGTGTAGCTTGGAAGAATTTGGTAACATGTGCCTCTGAGCATATGGTGAGTGGTGGCAACACCTGCCATCTCCAAAGATGGAGAATTATATTTTTGTATGTTTGTTGGTGTTCTTCTTACTTTGCTTCTTTCCTGTGTTACTAATGTTTCTACAGAGAATCTAAACTAGAAAATTTTATTTCCCTCATTATTCATCCTAGAAATCTGTGTCAAATTTATTTTTATTAATTTCAAAGCCTTTTTATTGGTCAGTGTCATATGATGGTGAAGATAGCCTTTTTTCTTTCAAACTGGAGGTTATGGTCTATTTCTATTTTGGGTGCATTAACAGTTGGACCTGAAACTGCAGTTTAATGTAAAATCAGACTGATTACAATATGCTGCTACTTTAGCAATGACTCTAGTTGTTGGAAAAAAGAGGATGCATGTTTTCAGCCTGCTATGTTTAAACCACTTTATTTAAGGCAAGGTGTTCACGATCAATTAAAAACATAGAGCACACCTAGAATTTTGCTAGAATATATTTCACCTCCCACTGTTTTATCTTGTGCAAATTGAGACACTTTTGAGGTCCACTGGACCTCAGTCCACTGCAGAAGTCAGTGCCATTATTCCACAATTATGTTTGGAGTTTTTTTAGTATAAATTTTGCAAAGTGTTGCTGTACTTCACATATTCATAGAAACAAAAGCAAAAGAAAATGATTTCCTATAGGAAACTTCACTAAAATTGCAAAGGAAATCAGACATATTTAAAGTGACCATCTGAACTATATCAACTGTCTTAATAATGTTGCTTCCTCCCTGCTAAAACAAGATCAGCACAGCACATGTCTTCTTTCTGTTATTTGGGCTGATTGCAGGTGTTGCCACCACTCACCATATGCTCAGAGGCACATGTTACCCAATTCTTCCAAGCTAAAGTTTGGTAGAAATATCTGTGGGCTATAGGTACATTCTTAAACTGCAATGCTTTTTAATCTGGGAGGTAAGAAATGGGATCCTGTGCAAGTTTGCTGAGAATAGATTGATTATTTGCATGCTTATTCAGTTAAGTGGGATTTACACACACACATCAGGCAATCATGCTTAGGATAGGTGAAACTGACCACAGGGGATGGGGAAGGGAGGAGGGAGGGGTGGAAAGGCAGAGGGGAGGACTGGGATGGGAGCAGGCAGGAGGGGGAGGGGAGAAGGACAGATGTGGTCGTTTGCATGTTTATTGAGTTCAGTGGGATTTACTCCTGTGCAATCATGCTTAGGATAGGTAAAACTGACTGGGGGGGAGGGACAGAGGGCTGGAGTGGGCAGGGAAGGTGGAAGAAGGAAGAGGGGAGGAGAAAGGGAGAGGAAAGGGGAAGGAAGGAAAAGGCAGGTCTGATCATTTGTATGATTATTGAGTTGAATCAGATATACTCCTATGGAATCATGATTAGGATAGGTAAAACTGACCAGGCTGGGCCTGGCAACCAAGATGTTTTCTGTATCTTTCAAAGTTGTGCTGGGGGAAGGGAGAATTCTACCTTGTGGTTTTTCCCATTACAATGTTGCAAGAACACCGGCACATGGCTGACTTTCTCTTCTCCTAAAGATACAGGATCAGTCTCAGGCCCTGAACCTGGCAACCCTACCTCCCACCCAAATTTAAAACAAAGCTGTCCTTGGCCACATCCACACCAGGCCTCTATTACACTTTGGACAATCATTATTTATTTATCTATTTATTTAGTGTATTTATATACTGCCCCATAGCCGAAGCTCTCTGGGCGGTTTACAATAACTAAAAACATTAAAAACAAATATACAAATTTAAAAACACATCTTTTAAAAACAATTTAAAAGAATTTATCATGGCTTCTCTCAAAGCCGTGGCTCAAAGCCAATCATGGCTTCTCTCAAAGAATCCTGGGAAGTGTAGTTAGTGAAGGGTGCTGAGAGTTGGGCCCTGTTCCTCTCACAGACCTTCAATCAGAGTGGCTGACTGTTAACCATTCTCTCAGGGGAATAGGAGTCTCCTCTCAGCACCCTTCACAAACTACACTTCCCAGGATTCTTTGAGGGAAACCATGACTGTCTCAAGTGAAATAAAGTCTGGTGTGGGTGTGGCCCTCTGATTAGCCAAGCCCAGCAGCTGTGAGCCTTTTAGAACACTGACATACTGAACATACTGAGCATGCCCAGCGTTATAATAGGCTTCCAGCCAAAATTTCTTAAATTAATTAAAAATCAACCAGGCATTTTTTTTAACTTTTAAACTGCAGTAGATGAAGGTCAGAGTATGGGGCAAGGTCAGTATTAGGATTACAGGTATTCTGTGAACATGGCTGATTTTTAATGAATTTCAACAAATTATGAGAACTCACAGAAAAAAGTCCAATAGGGCTCTGAGTTATTTTCTCTCTTTTTAGACTTTGAACTCTCGATTCTCTCTGACTGTTTTGTGTATCGCCATGAAAATTGACAGGGTTGTTAAGCAAGCGTTTCTGAGTTCAGAACTATAACTTTTGTAAGGTTTTGTTTTGAAATGAGCTTATGAGAAGCCACAGAATGGCATGGGGGGATATTTTCCATTTAACATTGCGGAATGTGAAAAATCCCCGCTGACTATAGTATACAGCCACTCTCGTGGCTGTATAATTTAGTTACCTAGATTATTGTTTAGGTTGCAATCCTGTACGTGTAACTACCGGAGTAACTTCTGTTGAAGCTGTGGGACTTAACCTCTGAGTAAACATGCATAGGATTGCACTGCTAATTTGTTTTAAACAATAGTGTTACCTTCCCATGTGCTCAGGATGGCTTATAACAAAAATTTTAAAACCTAAAAAAAATAAAACTAAGTTTTATTGGGAATTCAATTTGCAGTCTTGGCAGGGGATCCAAACTTCTTCCCCTGCCTTCCACTCCCAAAAATGATTTTGAGTGCTGGGTAAATGTGATTCCCCCCCCCCAAAGTGCAGTTTGTTAATGTCAGGAAGGCCAGAGGTTCCCATTCTCTGCTCTCTGTGATCTTAAGTAGATTCTAATGATATCAGAAGGCTTTGTGCACAAGTTCTAGTCCATTGTGTGCCCAAGTCATTTCCGTCCAACACTTAGCACAAGCATCCCAAGGCTCGAGAAGGACAACTATGTGATTTGATGGCACTTCTGGAAGGGAAGAATCTGCATGGCGACTTGATGGATCCTGAACCCTCAGCACCAGATGAAGCAACCACTGCATCCTGGAAGCGTAAGCATGCCAAAGAAATCTCTTCTTATTTCTGCTTTATCTAATGAGGTACTAAATGTTTGCATAGGCTGTAGGAATGCTAAAATATGGGGAAAGCTTGAAAATGTGTATCACAGAAAATCTAAAAATCATGTGATGTTTCACTATAAGTCGCTGTACACACTGTAACAATATGACAGATCTGAATCAGCATCTGGAGAGATTTACAAGTCTGCGCCAAGAATTAGAAGCATGTGGAAGATGGTTGGATGAAGATTTACAAGCCAGCCCTGAGTAGTAGTAGTAGTAGTAGTAGTAGTAGTAGTAGTAGTAGTAGTAGTAGTAGTAGTAGTAGTAGTAGATTTATATCCCACCTTTCCTTCAAGGAACAAGGTTCTCTCCCACCCAATGTTATCCTCATAACATTGTGACATAAGTTAGGCTGAAAAACAGTGACTGGCCCAAGGTCACCCAGCTTTATGGTCAAGCAGGGATTTGAATCCTGGTCTCCCAGGTCCCTGTCTGTCACTAATCACTACATTACACTGGCTTTCTTAATTAAATTGTAGTACTAATTAAAGTCTGTTAATTAGTACTTTTTATTAATAGTAGTCATACTGAAATAAATTGTCACTGACAACATGGATTGCAGCACTTTGTGACACCCTCCAATATTTAAAAGATTTGAATACGATATGAATACCTGCAACATCCTAATTCTGACCTCATTAATGCTCCCCAATAGCTGAAGACTCTTCTCTGCCTATTATGTTTTTCTTAAGGTTAGTTTGTTATCCATTAAATAAAATAAACTACAATTAGTACGTAGAGTTACTCTCTCCACTCAATAGTTACAGTTTCTGGTACTTAAGCACAGGAAAGGAAAAGGATTTCTTCTAGTAATACTCTGGAGTTCCAAAATTCCATACAACGTTTCTATGCTTCTCTAGCTGTGCAATCCCCTACTTACATTAGGCTCGGTCTGAGAATACGCGGCAGCTGCGCTGGCAGAACAGCTTCTAGATTCTGTGCATGTTGAGCTGGGGAGGGGAGAGAAAAGGACAACATTTTTAAAAGTGCAAAAATGGCCTTGCTAGAATCTCTGTCATAGTCCACCAATGAGGGATTATGTCACTGCCACCCACATGAAGACACAGCCAGTGAGCTCCCCATGATAGGGCCATGGCTCCAGCAAATACACGTGCATCCACACACACACACACACACACACACACATGAACACAAGACTTCCCCTGCTGCATTAGTCTCCGTGGCATAGACACTAACAACCCTAGTACAGCCGGTTCCTGGGCAGCCTTTTAGGCAGGGGTTCAGCCCCCCATATACTCCTCACAACTATGTTCAACATACACAAAGGGAAGGAAGAAGAGAACACACTGAACAGCAGCCACATTGCTCCCCAGGCAGTCCTCTTGTACCCTGGGAGGGAAAGACTATTTTTGGCAAGCAGCTAAAAGAAAGAGCCAGGATACCCAAGAAGGGCTTCCACAGACACTGTAACCTCTGGTTCAATGACAAGGAATCTGTGGTCCTCCAGATGTTGAACTACAACGCCCGTCTATCCCTGACTATTGGCCATGCATCCCAGCAGCCTAAATGCTCCTCCCTCCCGCCTATTGCTTCATACAACCTGGCAGCTGTATCCATCCCACTTGTGCACTCTAAAAGGCCTGCCCCTTCACAGTCTAGGGACCTGAGCCACCAGGGAGAAGAGGAGCCACCACTCAAGTTTCTTGTACCTACTAAGATGGGAGGAAAGGAATTCCTATCTACCATCGCCTAGCAACAAAGACAACTCATGTGACAAAGTAAAAGCCTTTATTGAGCAGAATCTATATAGGGTGGATGCTGAAAAGACACGTATGGGTGATCCCAGCAGGGCTCCTGTGCCTTGGACAGTGGCTCTGTAGACAGCAGGGTAGCAGGTGCAATGTCCTTATGGCATCAACTCCATGTTCAGAGTCACTTCACTGTTGCATAATTGTCTGTAATGAAGCTTGCCAAGAATACAGAAACCTGACTAGAGCATGTAGGAGGAACATCTGTTGGCCTTGTGTGGGCCTCCCTTGTGGTCTGCACAGATGCAGGTGTGGAATGGATTCTGCGCTTGTGGGAGCAACAGAGGGTGCTTCCACAGGGCAATATATTGTGAACAAGATGCTACTCATGCATGCATGGTTTTTGCAAGTTTTTCAAATAAAGTCTTCCTCATCAAAATGTCACCCCATAATCCCATTTAATCCAGATTTAGGAGTTTTGCATGGGGGGAGGGTTCATTTATTTGATTACCTGCAGAAACAATAAATCCAGATTAAATGGGAAAATAATGTGGGATGGCATTTTGATAAGGATGATACGAGGACCCCATGCAAAGCTTCCATGCCTGAACAGTACTGAGTCCAATGTATGGAAGTCACACCCATCCACAGAAGAAGTGTTTGTGAGGGAGCAAAACACAGAAGAGTTTGTGGTGCCACCCAAGTGCTCTCTGTGTGCCTGCTTCAGCCTCTCCCCCATTGGGTAGGTGACTGCAGTGACTGTATGCTCACACCTTTCCCCCCCTTTCAAGCCTGTAGTGAGATTATGCAGTGCTGTTTGCTGTACTCCGTGCATCCAGGTTGGTTGTGATCCTCCCAAGGCAAAAGTGCTCATGAGTGTTTGGCTAGCAGTCTCAATGGTTGCTGGAATGCCTGGCTTTTCATTTTACTCTCCAGAAGGGTAAAAATAAGGTTGGGGGGAGGAATGCGGGAGTGGAACAGGCATTTATTTTTTTTCTTTTGGTTTCAGAGCTTGTGATACTGCTTTGCCCACCATTCTGGCTTCTCAGTTTGATCGGCGGCTCCCAAGGATCAGCATTTAGGAGTAGACTCTGCCCACTGCATCTGAGAGTCCGGGAGCACTAAACCTACACATAATTCTGAGGAAAATAACGATTAGGATGGATATCTACTTCGAATTGGACAGAACAACCGTCACCAGCTAAATCAGGCCCCGCCCGTTTACCCGCAGGCCCCGCCTTACACCTTAAAGTGCCGCCTCCCTAATTATTGGCTCCTCTCGTTCTGCTAACTCGAGGAGGCGGGACTGGCGAGTACAGGAGCCGGCAGGGCCCATACGTACTACTACTACTGTTGAGGCAGTTGTTTTCATCGATATCCTAAGACGCTCGGCTCCACCCCTGTCAGGAGCGCCGAGTGCTCGATGGAGCAACAGCTGACGACAATACAGCCTGTTCACAGAACCGGCCATTTCCGTGCCGGCCCTGAAAAGGAAGCAGGTGAGTAGGGGGGAAGGGGCATTGTGGGAGTGAGCTTATGAGGCCTGTGGCGTGAGGAAGGACTGCGGGAGGAGAGACCTACGTGCTTGGGAAGTCCTGGAAGACGGGGACGGGGGTGGACGGAGAGAAGCCCTCATGGGGTGGGGAACGGAGAGGGCTACTCGCAAAAAGAATGGGCTAGTGGCCAGTAGAGAACGGCCCTTGGAGACTGGCGAGAAAGAGCCACTACCGGGAACGGGTGGGCTTGCGGAAGAGTGAGGTGGGCTCCGATGAGGAATGGAGAACGGAGATTCCTTTCCGCCCCCGGAAGATTGAATATTTGTGCGCGTGCGTGCGTGAGATGGGATGGGAGATTGTCTTTAGGAACGGTTCCACTGCAGCATCTGATGATGTAAGTTATCGTCCCCAAAAGTTCAGTGCCCTGTTAATAAAATTATTTTGGTTAACCTTTAAAAAGTTGCAACAGGTTCTTTTTTTAGTAAGTTAGGAAAGGGACGTTTTATGAGAGAAAATAGACTCCTTGTGAATAGAAGGTTGGCTGGATTGTGAAGGAGGTTGTTGAGAGGTCCTCGAATTGGACGAGGGTGGGACACTTTTCTAGAGGAGGTGGATTGAGGAGAAGTGAAAAAGAAAAATTGGCAGAACTAAGGAAACAGAGTGAGAGGGTGCAGGGATGTTTTATTTGGAAAAGGAGTGGTAGGGAAATGGGATTACCCTGCATGAAGGAAAGCTGAGGTGGGTGACATAAGATGAGGAAGGAATGTAGAAAGGGGCTGTTTCGAAGTACTGTGGGTGTAGGTGAGAAGGAAGGTTATGGTGTTTGATGAGGGTTGGATGGGAATATACATTAGAACACAGAAAAGTCACTTACTATTACTTCACACAGTTTGTTACTCTGACCTAAATTGACCAGTGGTCTGACTTTTAGCTTTCTATGCTTCTCGTAGTTTACAATAATAGACTCTGACTAACAGCAGGTCTCCAGAGTTTTAGAAGTGTCTTTATCAATGCCACTGGCAACTGTGTGTGATTTTTACGTCTGGGGCTTGTCCTCTGACAAGAGGCACATCTCTAGCAATTTAGTTCTCTGGATGGGGCTTTGCTGTGCTTAGTGGTGACCCATCACCTGCAAAACTGGAGGCAGACCCTGCTGTTCAGGGGATAATGTGCCTTTTGCCTCTTTCTCATTACATTCCTTCTATCCCATACCTTTGCTATCATCTGTGCTATAGCCACATCTGTTCTGCTGTCCAAGAAATACCAAACTCTCATATTGGCATCAGGAAAAAAAAGTGTGTTTTGTAAAATGACTCCTGCATGTTTAGAACACTGGCCTCAATTTTGTTATGGAACTTGGGTTTTATTGACATGTTCATGTTGCTGATTGGGTTTAGCTGCTTTTTGTCTGGATTAATTTGTTTTTGTAACATTCTGGTGTCTTTAGACGAGAGTTATCTGAAGTTGTTGGACTAAAACTCCCATCATTGCTGACCTTTAACTATGCTGGCTTGGGCTGATGGAAATTGATGTCCAACAACATCTGGAGGATCACAGGTTCCCCACCTCTGCTTTAGACAAGACTGCATTTCTTGGGGAATGTAAGCTGGATGGTTAATGACTTAAGTTGTAAATTGACCTTTGGCTCAAATTGACCAAGTCAATAGTGCCTGCATTGGTAAACTTCAGCAGACTCTTTAAAAATAGCAAATCTCTATAATTCAGCAAAGACAGGTTTGCATACTATAAACTTTCCTGGTATCTCCTTATTCTCAAAAATACTGAGGCCTTTAAAAATGCTTTAAAAACATTCCTGTATGTCAGGTTCACTGCATCGATCCTGTTCTTTAAAGTACTGCAGCCAAAGTGTTTGGGTCACTGCTCTGTGAAGCTTTCGTTGTTGGAAGTCTTTTTTTAAAAAAAAGTTTATATACATCAGGTGTGGGGAACTGCATGCCTGGGGGCCAAATCCAGCCCTCCAGGCCTTTCTCTCTTGCTTTTCGTAGGCCACACACCTCACCAGCTTTGCTCTGCACCCTCCTCAAATGTGTTGGTTGGCTGGACAGTGTCCCTAAACAGTGATAATTAATGCCTCTTGCTTTCTGGATGGAGAACGTGAGGGTGTAGAAATGTATTGCATGGCTTGAATGTAGCCTACTTACAAAGGTAAGAATCACATCCATTGTTCTACCCACTTTTATCTCTGGCCATGGCCATCATTGGCATGCAGCTCTTGGAAGGTTGTTTAGAAGGGAAGACAAAATTCCCCACCCCTAACAAAAATATATTCCAACACACTGACCATGTAACAACATAAAAACAGCCCTGCCGGATCAGGCCAATGGGCCATCTAGTCCAACATCCTGTTCCCAACCAGAACCTTATGAAAAGTGTGAAAGCAGGAGCAAGTTACATTGCTAGGTTCAAAGGAGTAAGCTTCTGAGTAGCAGATGCTGAGGGTGCATCGGTGAGGGGTGAGTTGTTGATTTCATGCTTTGTTTGTGAGCTGCCTGGAAGTAACTGGCTGGTCATTGTTGGAAATGAATGCTGGGCTAGATGAATGCTTAGTCTGATCCAGCAGGACCACTTTTATTCTTGAAGTTTTAAATGATTTATACAGAAGAAAACCAGAAGCAATTATTGTACAAGGGTTATATTCACCAGTATTGCCCAGCTGATGGCAAGGTTTCTGTCAATGGAATGGGAAGGGAAGTAATTTTGGGCAATTACTCTTCCTCCAGCCCCCTCCAAATCTGCTCCAGAGTCTTATGACCAATACTGAATGAATGGTTTTTTAGCTTAAAATTTGATTATGTTGATCTATATGTATTGTTTTTATTCTTGTTGTTCGTCGCCTAGAGTGTCCCTAACCTGGACAGATAGGCGGCTGAAAAATAAAATTTATTATTATTACTGATAATCTTAAATCCTGTTTACTGCCTTAAGGAAGGCTTGACTTTAAGGAACTGGGAGAATTTCAAAAATCCACACACAGCTATTTTGATGATCTGGCTGGAAGAGGGATACATCTTAAAAAGCTAAAATAAATTACCTGTATTTCTTGCTGCAGTGGGCTTGGACATCAAATGTATGCAGGAGCAAGCATGGATGATAAGATGTTTTAAAAGTATTAAAATATAGTCTTTTCCATGTATGAAGAATTACATGCAGACATCACTGTGGATAATGTGTTTAACTTTGTGACTGAGAACTGAACCCCAACAAAAAAAATCTACTCTGTTTTTTATCCTCTGTCTCTCTTCCTAAGAAGTGGGGTTCTCCTTCCCTCCTTGTATTGGGCAAGTAACAGCAACACGTGTGTGAAAACATGCCTCCAAAATTCAAGCGCCACCTCAATGATGATGATGTTACTGGGTCAGTGAAAAGTGAGAGGGTGAGTGCTTGAGGGCAACACCTTTCTTTGCATGTTTTCAATGTGCTGATTTACTGCTGGGCTTGGCTTTACAGCTGTGGAGTTAGAAGGGTCCCAAGAGTCAAATCCATCCAGAGAAAACTTGCTTTTAAATCCCTGAGAATGATCTGAAGTCATATGATTTTATGTTGTGGCCTAGTTAGTACATGGATGGAAAGCTGCATGGTAGTCCCATGTAAATTGCTCTGAGTTTTTCTAGAGAAGAGCAAGCTATAGTGAAACAGATAAGATGGTAAACATGTGTGATGGACTCTTTAACAACTTTTTCTTGAATACAGAAGCCATTACCATATTTCAATGGCCTATGAATCTTGGACAGGGTTTATAAACATTCTAGAATGCATAATTCTTTTAATAGTCTAACTATATATCCTTAAATTCTCAAAGTACTTCATGCACATTATCTCCCAATATTCTCACATTATAACAAACCTGTGAGGTATGAAGTTTGTTCTCCCTGTTACAGAATAAACCTGATGTTTGTTCAGGTGTACAGAGATGAGAGAATAAATGCTTGGCCTTTTGTTTTTTGACTAGCGTGTGCTTCTCTTCAGTTCCTGCAGTTGTAGAGCAAATGGCAGTTGGACCAGAGTGTGTTTTCAGATGGTGGAAGGGAAGCCAGTTCCCTGCAGCTCCTGCTTCTCTGGTCAATGGTTTTGAGCCAGTCTGACCTTTCTCTTGCTGTGGTATTCCTTACAGGAAGCAAGGGTGCAACCTGCCAGTGGCCCCTATTCCTCTAGCTCAGGGGGGGGGGGAACCGCCAGGTATTGCTCCCTGGAGCAGTTACAACTCCCATCATCTCTGGCCATTGACCATCCTTGCTAGGGATGGTTGGAGTCATTATTGTCCATTGAATCTGTTGTCATGGATGGACCATTCCCTGGTGAGATTTGAACATGGCTACTCCACTCTGCAGGAGTGGGGGACCCATTGAGGTGGTCCATCATTGGAGACTTATGGAATCCAATGCATTCCTGAATGCTCTGGAGGATTTTCTGGCTGACATGGCTGGTGCTCCTGCCGAAGCTGTTGTTACACTGTGGAATGGTGAGATGCACAGAGCCATCAACACAACCGCTCCTGAGAGCTCTCATCGTGAAGCATATAGGTTATCCTGGTACTCTAGTGATCTGCATGTGATTAAACAAAAGGATTGGCAGCTGGAGCAGAGGTGGTGTAAATCTTGGACTGAACATGTGTGAGGGAGCATTACTGCACCTAACACATCGTGACGGTGGTGGTAAAGAAAGCTTTTCCAAGTGGTGAATGGGTTTTTGTCATCTGGTCATGAGAGAGTTGCTCTTCCTCCCTCAACAGCCTGCTGCAACAACTTTGCAAGACACTTTAGGAACAGAGTTGTTCAGATTGAGATAGAACTGGTTGCCATGATTAGAACAAGTCCAATGGAGGCATTCAGAGCACTGTCTGTTCCATAAGTACTGGATCAGTTTCGGTTGTTGCCTGAGGATGTGGACAAACTTCTCTTTAAAGACACTAGAATAAAGTTTGAGAACTCCTTCTGTAGTAAAGCAGTCTGAAATCCAGATTATACCAGATTGATTTGACAAGGCCACAAATACAAAAATCCCAGTCTGAATGAATGGAACAACTCTAACTTGTCAATAACAATCGAAATGAGGTGGATGTTGTTGGTGTAAATATTTATTTCTATTTTTATGCAACTAGTAACTGGAAAGATCATATTTCAGTAGTTACTGAGTGAATTAATGCTGAGATATATCAATCTTTTGTGTTTGCAGAGAAATCTCCTAGAAGAAGATTCAGATGAAGAGGAGGACTTCTTCTTGTAAGTATCTCCAAGGCTGGGATACATGAATAACCTTTGGGGAGGATCTCTTAATGCTTGGTCTTCCAACCCCTTGTTTTGAGTCCCAGTTATGTTGTGGATTATGTGTAGCATTGGTCTTACCCATTTAATGATACAGCATTGTCAGGCCCAGGATGTGACTCAGGAACCAGACCAACGGCTGTAGTTAATTCGTGTTTTATTAGGGTAATGTCCAAACAAAGACTGCGTTTTCTCATGAAGCAATACAGGGATACAGGTCCTGCGGCATTGGGAGAAAGTTGACAGAGCAAGGGACTTCTTCCCGCCTGTTCTTTAAGAAGGGGCCAAACGGGCGCGCAATCTTTCGCTCCTCCTTAACTGCCCCTCAGGTACTGCCCGCCTTCCCCCCCTTCTCTCCTGTCTTTTCAGCTGTCTGCGTGTGCGCGGTGACGGGGGAAGCATCACCCCCTCCTCTTCTGAAGTTTCTGATTCCAGGATGGGGGATAGGGGAGGGGCTGATGGTAAACTGCCTCCCCGCTTTTCGGCTGTGAGCAGCCCTCCCTCTTCCCCCTCTTGCTCTGAGCCTGAAAGAGGGGGAGGCGTGAGAATGTCCAGGGAGGGCTCAGGCTCCCTGTTGCTAAGCGACCTTATCACTGGCAGTTCCTCTGTTTCGTCTTCGCTCCAAAGGGGGGAAGTTCCTCCCCCTTCCCTCCGAATACTCTTCTCCCAACTCTCCGGGATCCAGCTCCCCGGGATTGGGACCCCAGCTCTGCCTTCCGACAAGCATCAAGTGTTCATCTTTAAATCATGGTGGACTACTACAAGATATACTGGGACCTTGCCAATAGCAACTGATGTGAACTTTTCAGTTTAAGATTGAGGACTTGCCTTGCCAGCACCCTTTCTGTTGTCTTGGGGACCATTCTGTTCCTCTTAGACTACATGTACCATCAATGTATTTAGGCTCAAAAAGTCTGCCTGTTAATCAGCCATGTGACTTGCCACTTATCCCCTCAGAGATGAGTAGCTACTGTGTCATTGGGTTTCATCTGTTTTAGAGTTTGTGTCATCTTCAGATCAAAGTGAAGTACTGCAAGATTTACTTGGACCCTTGCCAACGGGAGGTTTGATCTTATGTGTTCAATAGCTTGTGTTATCTCTTTCCAGGAGAGGCCCGTCGGGTCCAAGGTTTGGACCCAAGAATGATAAGATCAGGCAGTAAGTATACTGTGGCATTTGAAATGGCTCTTTTATTGTTTTGTGTTCCTTTTTTATACAAAAGTGCCACAGTCTCAGTTAAGGCTTTTACAGTATTTGTGTTGAATCTAGGAGTACATTTTCCAAGGCATGAGGGAGCTGATCCTATTCTCAACAATATAAGCATTGTACTGTAGTCCAGTAAAAGCTCTTGCTATGTTTTAGTATTTATAAGAGTTGTTCTGTGGGCTAGATAATTATGCATAAGATGTTGGCAGCCTACAGATTCATGGGACCTTCTAGCGAGCAGAAATAGGATCACAACAGCTGAATAAATTGGAAGCAATTAAAACTTGGCTGGTAATTACCAACTGTACCAAAACCATAAGACAAAACAACTTGGATGCCTTCCAGGAACAATTTGTGCTAAGGAGCTTAGGGTCTAGCTTTGAAATCCTTAGCTAACATTTCTTGGGGGAGGAGGGAAATTCAACACCCTTTTTTACTTTGGCACCAGTTAAATTTCATTTATTTGTTTAAAACCAATGGTCATGCTGCATATACCCCCACATCCTGGTACAGGATCATGGATCTTGGAGAAATAGATCACTCTCCTGGGATGATATGTGTTGGCTTTTGGAACAAGAACTTTGGAGGCAGTTCAACATAGCAATTGACTTTGTGGAGTGGATTTTATTATGCCTTGTGATTTTATTGGGATGGGAAAGCCTAGGCACCTCTGAGCTGGTTCTGTGTCAGTTTCTCTGAAATCTTCCTGCACCATGTGCAATTCTTTCTTTCCTCTCTTTTACATATGTCAACAAAATAAAAGCAGTGTGCATGTCTTGATGTATATGAATATGTTCTGAACCTCTTTAGATCAACTTCTATTGTTCAAAAGTGTTCTGCATTGGGATCAGTTCAGAATGCCTCTACCACACAAGCATTTGTGGGATAGTACTCCGTTCAAACTGGATAGGAGTATAGGGAGGAATCCTTGCTGTAAGTGAAATGAGGGAGTAGCTGTCTTGTTCTGCTTTCGAAGGTGAACTGTTGTGGGCTGCTGTGCACAAGAGAGGAGGCACCTGTTCAGCCTGCAAAGGAGAACCTGGATAGAACAGAAAAAAGCAACACCCACAACACTCAGAACTAATCCAGGCAGCTGTACAAATGGTGATGGTTCCAACAAGATTTAGAATGAATCTCACTTCCTAATAATGGTTGCAGTCTGAACACTGGGACAATGTTATCTCGCATGAACTGAAATGTTTATTTGGGGAGAAATGCCTGGATCACAGGTCACAAATGAATAATAGATACACATTTCTTGTACTATGAATGGCCATTCAAACTCAAAATTTAGTGGTGGTTTCATGCAGATCACTACTGGCTGGGGGAAGTAGTGTATGAGTTTCTTCCTTGCAAACACAGCAAAGTGATGTGGATGAAAGACCAACACAGAAGGGCAGGTGATAGAAAATAAGAAAAACTTCAGAGCTGTGTTTGAAAATCTTGAAGGCAGAGTCTTTCCAGCTTAAGTTCTGGTATGCCTTTAATTTCTTTCTTGGGATTGTCTGCCAAGCCAGCTCAACAAGTGAGTAAGCAACACACTTCCTGGGCCTCTATTGCTCTGGATTTAGGTCTGGAGTCTTGCAGCTCCTTTTCTCTGAGGCACAGAGGCAAGCAGCATTTACTACTATACTTGAAAGATAGGATGTAAAGGGCATGGCCATTCATCTTGTTCTGCTGGGCACTACTGTGATATATGCTATCAGTATATCACAGTTTTTCCCAACTAGGACTAGGGTTGCTGCTTCCTAAAGAATGTAGTTTTTATGTTCTTCAGACCAAGGGCATTTTGTTCACCTTTCTGTTTCCACAGCCATCTGGATGACGTTTAGGAACTCGTAAGCAGAATACAATGGAGAAGGCAGTCCCTTTTTGGGGGGTTCCAACATTTGATACTTGGATACATATTATCTTTGAACATGGACGTTATGTCTAGTTATCATGGCTATTATCAGTTGATAGACTATTATCCATGAATATGTCTAATTACTTTATAAATACATCTGTGCTAGTGGCCTTCAACACGCATCGTGATGGTGAATTTAATTACGCACCGTATAATATATGCTTCTCTTTTTTGCACTGCTGTCTTGTTGATCTTTTTTGTGATAGCATCTGTGAGTACAGCATGTAAATGGGAGCTGAAAGCAGATGGTGTTACTGGTGCTAACTAATAGTCTGACACCTTTGCTTTTTTCCTTTGTGCCATGAATATCCCAGCTTTGGCTCCTGAACTCTTTGTGGCAAACATTAAGAAAGCAAACCATGCAGTGTAGAGAGACACTTTCACTCTTCTGTCTGCCATATGCCGATTCTAGGAGGACAAGAAGGCAATGGTGCAATCCATGGGGTTCCAGAGTAGCGTTGGAATACACTGTTGAGGGAGATGGATAAAATGATTTTCCCATATAAAGTAAGGACCTTTCCTGCATACTTATGCTGTAGAAAATGAAGGGCAGATTGCATGGTTCAGGGTGGATTGCTGTCTTTTATACTGGAATTGCTGTATTCAGCCTAGCAGGATTTCCCCCCGTGAGTGTTTCTGTGTATCGGAAGAGCAACACCTCAAGAACACAAATGGCAATTAAATTAGCTTAAATGGCCAGTGACCTTGCTGTCAGTATTTGCTTGTCTTAGACAGTTCTTATTAGAATATGCAGTTCTGGAGACAAGGGAAGTGGACAGGGTGGGGTGGATGGTCTTAAGATTCTTTAGGATTTGACTTTTGTTTTTCTTGCATTCCTGTGTGAAATTAACTTGAAAAACTGGCAGAAGACAGAGCCAGGAGTAAAATAGAATGGAAGCCGGTTATGACTGCCAGTAAACATGCTTCTCTTTGGGAAGCAAAGTCATTTTAATGATTTTTTTAAATGTTGTGATCTCAGTCTGAGATTGGACAGTACTGTCAGTAGTGTGCGATTAAATGCAGTTGTGATAATCTGTTTGCAGCCCTAAGGAACAAATGGAAAGAAAGGTGGAAACTAAAGCACATATATGATGGTGGAATGGTTGCTAGATTTCAACCAGGATAGAACTCCTTGTCCTTCAGTAGCTGTGTAGTGTGAGCACTTTGACAGGCTCAAAGTGCTGTAATGTCAAGAGGCGTTACAGAGGTTAATCCCTAAGCACAATGCTCTTCCCACCTTCTGAAGGCCTGTCCCAGGGATCTGTTTCCCTGCTGGTGCCTCCTTAGCTCTGGAGTCCAGGGGAAACGGCAGCAGTTGCCCTGCTACTACTGCCCTCTGAGGTAAAGGCTCAGAGAATAGTCTTGAAACCATGTAATGTGGCTCTACTGCTGAAGCTAAGAAGGTCTGACCCCGTAAGCTGCCAGAACAGGAAACCATCTAGGAACCATACACTGTCCCCTCTATGTCCTTCAGAGGAAGTATGGAAACAAGTGTAATAAGTACAGGATGTGGGGATTGTCCATAGTATCCAGGCTAGTGCAACCCCCCCCCCGGTAACATACTGTCTTAGCCCCTCACTCACAGTAGTCCTGAGATGAGGTAAAGAAAGTGGCTTACTCGCAAGTGCTCTCATATATGCAGCTATTGAAGAGTAAGGATCTCCATCCTAGTTGAAAGCTGAAAACTGCCCCACTACATCACTATCCTCTGCTTTACCATTTTCTGCCCCACCACACCACCCCCAGCCTCCCAGGCTTTCTCCTGAAGGGTGCAAACATAAGACTGAATAGCCTGCCATAACAACTTTAGTGTAATTGGGGCACTGGAAATGAATTACAATTCTAATTATACAGCTAATTAATAGGATGTGCATCTGCTTCATTTGCCTGCTCTAAGCACTAGTGTGGGTGAGAGAATAAACTGGTTTGCAATAAATGGGATGTCTCAGCCTGGAGGGTGTCTTCCATTGAAGGAAAGTCACTTGGAATGCTGTGAGCCTAAATAGTAGCACATTTTGGCCTAGTTATCACATGAGTAGTAAACTCTACTAAACCACTTTTTTAAAAAAAGTTTTAAAAATCCCTGCACATAGAAAACTATTGTGTCTAGGTGAAGGATTCTATCTTAGCCTTTGCCCCAATATACTAGTTCTCTTTGTAATGTTTTTAATGGAGGAGCATTCTGTCATGTGAGCTCGCTTACAGTCTGAAATGAGTACAGTGGAGCTTTAGCTTGACCATCGCTGAGAAGAGAATTAGGTCATCATTTAATAGAATGCCTAAGAACACACTTTTACTTAGCATTTATATAGTGTAGGTATAGAAACCAGTCTCCCACCAGATGATGATGGACTGCAGCTTCCATTGTCACTGACCAGTGGCTACACAGGCTGGAGCTGATGGGAATCAGAGTCCACCTGGAAGGGACACTGGTTCCACATCCCTGACACTGCCTTCTGTCAAAGCACTCAAGAAGCCTTACACTTGATAATAGTGATTGGGTTACAATTTGAAACACTATTCAAAAGAAAAAAGGAATGGGGAGAGAAGAAGTAAAAAAGAGCCAGTAGAATGGACCTCCCTGTATAACATCTCCCCAAGATGTAGCTAGGCTCAAAATGTAATTTCAGTAATCTTTACAACAGCCCTGCAAAGGAGGTCACTATTATTATTTCCTTCATTTCTTCTATTTACCCATGATGACTAAATTTCTTTGCATAGAAGTCTCAAAAGTGTTCTGTCAGTCATGGTTGTCTCATTATGGTTACTTTATCTTGTTTAGACTTAACAGCTCCTCCCATCCTGTAGGCTTGTGGCAGGCAATAAAAACAAGCTCCAGTCCAACAAAAGGCACTGGAATTTCTCTACTGTTTTCCAGCTAAGCCCTCAATATGTAATATGCTGAAACCTTGAGATTGTTGAGGCTTTTCTTTAAAAGTTTTTTTAAAACAACCTGTTCTGTCAAGGAGAAAATTTGGTACTATATGTAGTTAGCAGGATCAGAACAAGCCATATTCTAAAGTTTAAATTCTAAACTAGGTGTCACAACCTTTCAGAAGGGGAAGAAGAAAATGCAGACTCTCAGGAGGGAGAGGGGGTAAAAGAAAAATCAGATTTCCAGGAAAAGGGGGAACAAATGCAGATTCTCAGAGGAGTGGGGGACAAAACAAAGAGACTCCATAGAAGAGGAAGGGAGGGGTACAAAAATTTCCCAAACCACAGAGAGAAGGAAAGGAACACAGAGATTGTTCCTTTCCTTCTCTCTTCTTACCTTTTTCTTTCAAAGTGTTTTTCCTCCTGGTTACTCTCCTTGTTCTCCCCACCTGCTAAAAACTTTTTTGTTCTAGCAAGCCTACCCAGGGATGTCATTTTAGCATGAAGTTTTAGTGTGTGATTTTAGGTATAACTGTTTTAGACTTGCTGATTTTATTATGTTTTTTTAAAATTTTATATAACTTGTTTTTAATGTTTGTTATAATAATATTTTAGACTGTCCGTTGTAACCCACTTAGATGTCTTTTGTTCTAGTAAGTGGTATATACATTTTGTTAAATAAAATAAATACTGATCTTAGCCTGGAAAACTAGAGGGTTGGAAGAAGTGGGAATGAGCAATACTTCTCCCATTTCCTCTTTCAGCTCTATAGTATGTGGAATATTGCAGAATGGTGCTGAGGGTGCCTTGGGGAGGCCCCAGCTGAGGTTGGCAGGGGGACTTTTGTTGAGGAGTCTGAACTGCTTAATGACAAACAGTCTTTGGTCTCCTGACATACCTTTGGTGGCTTTACCGTCCCTGCCCCACCTCCCACTGCCAAATGGCACTATGTCTATACAGATGATTTTTGACATGGGTTTGACTGTGGCTGATAGGAATACATCGATTATTGATTTCACATGTACCATGCTGATATGCACAGAGGGGAGTGGTATGTGTGTGAGTGTATATATTTTTCCATGCACTTTGATGCCACAACTTTCCCAAGTTTTCAAGAAAACACTGCAGCCATCTTTCTGGAATTCTTTAGAGTAGTACTGCTCTTAACTTGAGAATTTAATATGGTTCAAAGCCATGTTATGCACTCTGTGAGGGTTTACATGTGGGATAGAAATGTCAAACAATGGCAGCCAATGTAGTATAGTTTGGGTCTTGAGGCCTATGGGACATACATTCTGATGTATACTCTAGGCATATTTACTTAGAAGTTTCCCAGTGGATTAAATTGGATGTACTCTCAAATGAGTGTGCATAGGACTGCTGTCTTTAGTTGAAGTCCTGCCTTAGCCATGACTCACTCGGTAGCCTTTGAAAAACAGTTCTTAGAATTTATAAGAAAGTTATAAATCCAAAAGCACCCTAAACTGTTAAAATGTAAATATACTACCTTAGACTTGAAGTCAATAGTCAATAGCATTTCCTATCACTGATTACAAATTCTTCAGTGACATGATACTTTTTTCCTCCTCTCCCCCCTTTTCAGTGTCCAAAACCAAGTTGATGAAGTTATTGATGTCATGCAAGAGAACATCACCAAGGTGATAGAAAGGGGAGAGCGACTGGATGACTTGCAGGATAAGTCAGGTAAGAATAGTTTGCATCTCCCTTTCACTTGCAAACTCAAGAGCATTAAATGTTAGTTCTATGTGCAAGCCTGAGTGCTGGCTTTCCCCCCACCTCGGGTTGGCAACCTTTATAGACGTGGGGCCACATCTGGATTTTTGAGGGAGTGCTATGAGCACTAATCCCTCAGTCGCTTCCAGCTTCCTTCTTCAGCTGTATGTGCATTTCAAGGGAGAGAAAGGTAACCACCCTCAACACCTTGTGACCACAGAGGGGGGAATTCCCTTTGCTGGCACCAGAGAAAGATCTGAAACAACAAAAAAGGACACATACAGGAAGCGGAAAGAAGGCCAGGCCACAAAGGAAGAGTATAGGCAGGCATCACGGAATTGCAGGGATGGTGTCAGGAAGGCTAAAGCTGAGAATGAGCTGAGGTTAGTGAGGGATGCTAAAATCAACAAAAAAGCTTTCTTCAGGTACGTCCATAGTAAAAGACAGAGAAAGGAAATGGTGGCACAGCTACTCAATGAGGATGGCAAAATCATAACAGATGACAAAGAAAAGGCAGAAGTGTTCAATTCCTACTTTGGCTCAGTCTTCTCCCAAAAAAGGGGCTATGACCATCCTAGGAAACATGAAGTAGAAGGGGCAGGATTGGAGCTTGAGACTGATAGACAAACGGTCAAGGAATACCTAATCACTTTGAACGAGTTCAAATCAGCAGGGCCCAATAAACTGCATCCTAGAGTATTGAAGGAACTGGCTGAAGAACTCTCAGAACCGCTGTCTATTATCTTTGCAAAATCATGGAGGACTGGTGACATGCCGGATGACTGGAGGAGAGCTAATGTTGTCTCTATCTTCAAAAGGAGGAACCAGGGAATTACAGACCAGTCAACCTAACATCAATCCCTGGAAAATCTCTGGAGCAGATTATAAAGCAGTCAGTCTGTAAGCACCTTGAAAACAATGCAGTGATTACTAGGAGCCAACATGGATTTATGAAGAACACATCCTGCCAAACTAATCTTATCTCGTTTTTTGATCAGGTAACTTCCCTTGTAGACTGTGGGAATGCTGCGGACATAATATATCTCGACTTCAGCCAAGCTTTTGACAAAGTGCCCCATGATATTCTGATTAGCAAGCTAGCTAAATGTGGGCTGGATGGAACAACTATCAGGTGGATCCACAGTTGAATCCAGAATTGTACTCAAAGAGTGCTTATTAATGGTTCCTACTCAAACTGGGCAGAAGTAACGAGTGGGATACCACAGGACTTGTTCCTGGGTCCAGTGCTCTTCAACATTTTTATTAATGACATGGATGAGGAGGTACAGAGCATGCTTATCAAATTTGCAGATGATACAAAATTGGGGAACACAGCCAATACCGTGGAAGACAAAACAAAATTCAAAGGGACCTTGATAGGCTGAAGCATTGGACTGAAAATAACAGAGTGAAATTCAACAGGGATAAATGCAAAGTTCTACACTTAGGAAAAAGAAATCAAATGCACGGTTATAAGATGGGGGATACTTAGCTCAGCAATATGACATGTGAGAAGGATCTTTGAATTGTTGTTGATCACAAGCTGAATATGAGCCAACAGTGTGATGTGGGTGCAAAAAAGGCAAATGCTATATTAGGCTGTATTAACAGAAGTATAGTTTCCAAATCGCATGAAGTATTAGTTCCCCTCTATTCAGCACTGGTTAGGCTTCATCTTGAATACTTCGTCCAGTTCTGGTCTCTGCAGTTCCAGAAGGTTGCAGACAAACTGGAACAGGTTCAGAGGAGGGCAACAAGAATTATCAGGAGACTGGAAACAAAGCCCTATGAGGAGAGACTGAAAGAACTGGGCATGTTTAGCCTGAAGAAGAGAAGACTGAGGGGAGATATGATAGCACTCTTCAAGTACATGAAAGGTTGTCGCACAGAGGAGGGCCGGGGTCTCTTCTCGATCGTCCCAGAGTGCAGGACATGGAATAATGGGCTCAAGTTGCAGGAAGCCAGATTTTGACCGGACATCAGGAAAAACTTTCTAACTGTTAGAGCCATACAACAATGGAACCAATTACCTAGAGAGGTAGTGGGTCTCCGACACGGGAGGCATTCAAGAGGCAGCTGGACAGCCATCTGTTGGGAATGCTTTGATTTGGATTCCTGCATTGAGCAGGGGTTGGACTTGATGGCCTTATAGGCCCCTTCCAACTCTTCTATGATCTCAAGAGCATAATTATGCCTTTGGGCATCATGTTGATATCCCCTGCCCTGTGTACTGGACTAGAGCTTAAACCTGAAACTGACTTCAAAAGTTTGGTTCTGGCAACTAGAAATGTAAAATGTTTTCCAGGCCTGCATAATCCATGCTTACCAAAAACATTTCTAAATAATTTCATTTTAGGAGAATAAATTCTATAAAATAACTACATCAGTTTTCCTTAGGCTACATAATTGTATACCTGGTATGGAATGTAATCAATCTTGTGTGTTTACATGGCCCTAATAATATATTTTTCCTTATTAATGCAATGGGCCTTTTCAGTAACAAAACACTCAAACTTGACCATTCTCAGACCTCTATGCTCTGGCACAGCCATGAGGTGGACATCGGAAGCTTTCACTTTTAAAATGACTGTTTCCTGGTTATGTCCAAACTCAGGGGCCCTATAGCTGATAACACATGGAACTCTGGTTAGTTAAAAAGCTGAAGCAAAAGTTTATGCTTTCTTCATGGCCAAGCTATGAGACGAGTGTATATGGCCTGTCACATTCATGTAACATTAAACCATTGGTGGGAAAAGCTTTTCAGCTGGCAGGCCAAATGGTGACCTCCCTCATCCCTCATGGCCATTTTGACATGAGGTGATAACTTCAAAGGGGCTAGCTTTCATTGCTAGTCAGCTGATCAGCACTGGCAGTAAGCCCCTTTGAAGGCACACTTTCAGCGGCAATCAGCTGATTGGTGCTGTTATTATTATTATTATTATTTATTACATTTGTATACCACTCCATAGCCAAAGCTCTCTGGGCGGTTTACAACAATTAAAAACATTAAAAACAAATACACAAATTTAAAAGCACTTTTTTAAAAAACAATTTAAAAACATGCTAAAATGCCTGGGAGAAGAGGAAAGTCTTGACCTGGTGCTGAAAAGATAACAGTGTTGGCACCAGGTGCACCTTGTCATTCCATAATTTGGGGGCCACCGCTGAGAAAGTCCTCTCCCTGTTAGTACACCTTCCAAACGGTACTTGCTGTGAGCCCTGCGTCTTACAGCCAGTGAGTCCCACTTGCAAAGGAACAATCAGAAGCTCAGTTTAAGCTCTCAATTGTTCCTTCTTAGCCATGTCCTTACTTGTCCCACATATAACTTCAGGTGTGCAGCAGGTGGGAGTGGTTTGGGAAAAACACATTTCCTGGCCAAATTAGGACCCCTGCCAGACCTAATGTGGCCTGTGGGCTGGACATTCCCCATGGTTTAGTACTGCATCTTGCCCAATGTGTGGGTTAAATGTTAAAAGTAATCAGACTGTCTGCCTCTGAAACTCCCAAACACTGCTGTCCTTCTTGCCCTTAAAAAGTTACTATCTTTGATTCTTAATAGGATTAGAATGTGTTATAGGCCACCCCAACCTATCTTGCCCTAGATTGGGAGGATGGAATTGTTGGGCGTGTTTGCATTGTGTCACTTGAATTATGCTTCCCTGTCTGCTACTCTCCTAAAGTGTGGTTCTTTTCCCACCCACTTCTATCCCATTGCTCATTCTTGGTATCTGTGACTCTTCCCCATTGCATGTATGGAGAAGATCAAGAGGTAGCCCTGTATATGCAGAGTAGCACCCTGTGTGATTATGTTGGAGTCCCCAGGTGTGCACTGAACTACTTAATTATGCAAAGGTCCTTCAACGTTTGAGATGAGTAGCTTTGTGGATTGTCTCTTAGTTGCAGACTGCTGTAGGCTAGATAATTTGTATCATTAGTTCTTCTGCTACCTTTGTTTGCTACTGCCTGTAGCACATGGGTGCAACAATGAACATCTTGTCTTATAATTTCCAAACATAGTTATAGAACTAAATAGTTGTGTATGTGGATGGGAGGGGTTCATACCATCAATTGGTATAAACCACAGTCCACCTGACTGAAACAAATCACATGAGGAATTCGCTGTACCTTTGCAAGAATTCTCACTTACATTGCAATATATTCAGTTCTTATTCACTTTTTATCTGCCACAGAGAGCTTATCGGACAACGCAACAGCTTTTAGCAACCGGTCCAAACAGCTCCGAAGGCAAATGTGGTGGCGAGGCTGCAAGGTGAGGCCCAAGTGAGGGATTCATTTTGTTGGTTCCTAAAACATGGACCTTTTAAGATCACAGTGACAGAATTAAGATGTGTAAACATGGAGTAATTACACAATATTGGAAATCATGTGCCAACACTTTCCCCCACACTGCAATTAAGAATGGACTGAATTTGCCACAGGAGGCCAGATTCTTTTTTTATTTTTCCAGTGTATTGGAAGCTTTTTAAAAAAATATTTTTAAAGTTGTTTTGTTTTAATGTATTTTAATGTCTGTTTTTAGGATGTTTTAAAGTGTTTTAGTGCTTTTGTTTGCCGCCCTGTGCTCCTGCTGGGAGGAAGGGCGGGATATAAATCAAATAATAATTAATAATAAATAATCAAATCCATGCGGGTTCTTGCACGTGTGTACGCATCAGAGTATGCATCCTAAAAGACTGGTGCATTTACCAAACTCTAACACTGGTATTGCATATCAAAAATTTGTGAACTTCACAGCTGAGTGAGGGGACCTGGTCTCCTGACTCCTTACCCATTGTGCTACAGTGTCCATCATTATACCCTTAATTTGAAAATACAGATGGCTGACATAATTGAAGCCATTTTTAGTTTTTTGGTTCTGCAAGCTTTCACCATTATTATTGTGATGTGAGGAGTCACACTAACTTGGGTTAAATTGAACATATCTGTAAGCAACCTGGAAGTAATAAATTGCCTTGCTTGCTTGCATCTTTTTGTACTGGGGACGTTCTGTTGTCTCCCTGATCAAAATGCTCAGGGAGATCTTGAGATGAAAAATGGATCAAGGAAGCATTCAAACTAGGAAATGTTCTAGTAATTGATGACTTCAGCTACCCTGACATAGACTGGCTACATATGTGTGCTAGTCATGACAAAGAAGTAACATTTCTAGATACCTTACATGACTGTGCCCTAGAATAGTTGGTCATGGAACCGACCAGAGGAGCAGCAACCTTGGACTCAATCTGCCCAGCACCTGGGAGAGACTGGGAGCATAGTGCTATTAAATTAAACATATATGTAAATGTTCAATTGTCAAGAAAATCCAGCATGGTCACATTTGACTTCAAAAGAGGAAACTTCCCCAAAAAGGGGGATTAGTAAACAGAAAGTTGAAAGGCAAAGTCAAGAGGCTTAAATCACTGCAAAATGCTTGGAAGTTGTTTAGAAGCACAATTGGAATGTATACCACAGATCATAAAATGTACCACCAGGGCCAAGATGATGCCAGAATGGTTAACAGTGTTAAAGAAGCTGTTAGGGGCAAGAAGGTTTCCTTCCAAAAAATCAAAGCCTGGTCTGAATAAAATTACGCAAGAAATGCACAAGAAATGCAGACAGACAGTAAGGGATGCTAAACAAGAATTTGAGGAGCACATTGCTAAAAACATAAAGACCAATAACAGAAAAAATCATTAAATACATTAAAAGCACAAGACAGTCTAGGGAGATTGGATAACAAGGGAATCAAAGGGGTGCTAAAGGAGGATAAGAAGATTGCAGAGAAGCTGAATGAATTCTTTGCATCAGTCTTCACAGTAAGAGGATATAGGGCAGATCCCTGAACCTGAACTAACATTTGTGGAAAGGGAATCTGAGGAATCGAGGCAAGTAGTGGTGACGAGATGAAGTTCTAGGCTTAATAGACAAAATAAAAACTGACAAATCGCTGGGTCCAGATGGTATCCACCTAAATGTTCTCAAACAATTCAAATATGAAATTGCTGATCTTCTAGCAAAAATATGTAATTGTCCATCAGGTCAGCCTCCATACCTGAGGACTGGAAAGTGGCCAATGTAATGCTAATCTTTAAAAAGAAATCCAGGGGGATCCTGGAAATTACAGGCCAGTTAGGTTAACATCTGTCCTGGGAAAACTGATAGAAGATATAATTAGAGATAAATTAACCAAGCATATAGAAGAACAAGCTTTGCTGAAGCAGAGCCAGCATGGTTTCTGCCAGGGAAAGTCCTGTCTCACCAGTCTGTTAGAATTCCTTGAGAGAGTCAACAAGTATGTAGAGAGGTGATCCAGTGGACATAGCAGACTTTCAAGAAGCTTTTGACAAGGTATCTCACCAAAGACTCCTGAATGCTTGGGGATAATTAGGAAACAAAGTTGAATGTTGGAAGATTCAGGACAGACAAAAGAAAGTATTTCACACAGTGCATAAGGAATGGCAGTGATGGCTACCATCTTGGAGGGCTTTACTAGCTATGATGCTTCCAAATACCAGTTGCCGGAAACCACAGGAGGAGAGAGTGTTCTTGTACTCAGGTCCTGCTTGTGGGCTCCCATGGGCATCTGCTTGGCCACTGTGACAACCGGATACTGGACTAGATGGGCCTCTGGCCTAATCCAGCAGGCTCTTCTTATGTTCTTATGTTCTCTTGCAGATGAAGGTAATTGTGGCTTTGGTTGCTGCTGTTGTCCTACTAGTAATTATTGGTGAGTACTTCCTGTAAAGGATGCTACTTCCTGGAGTTCTTTGTTGGAAAAATTCGATGAAGTGGCAAGATGCAGAACAATCTCAATCTGTCCAAATTGACAACCCTGAATTGCACATACCTGAAGGTCTTTCTGCTTGGGCTAATGGGTGATATACAGTTGAGTTGTTAGCTTAGGGGTTGCCAAAAATATCACCATTAGCTGGTGATCATCCCTACTACTAGAAGGTTGTGGATATGAAATAGCTTTTAGATATGAATAATGCCCTTTAATTAAGAAGACTTAATTGATTAAGAAATGGGTATAATCTAGCCAAAGCAACCACTACTGTTTGATTTTAATGAGAGAGAAGTATGTACTCAAGAATTCTTCACAGTTCAGAACATGGTGGGTAGTAATCACAAAGGAGGGGTTGTGTTCTATGCACACCTGTAGGACAACATAAAATGGTGCTGGTGTGATGGAGATCAGGAACTAATCTCTCTGTGGGAAAATAGAACGGATAGACTGGGTGGAATGGCTTTATGTAGCTTGTGAATCCAAAGTCTAGAAGACTCAAATATAATTTGGCATGAACTGATTTTATAGGACATTTATTCAACTAGATAATTACATGAACTACATGCCCCTCATGCGTGTGCCCTGTGCCATCCCCAGATATGCCTTATAGAGTTGAGGGAACCCCCAGAACAGATTTAGGGGAAGGAGAGGAGGAGAACATTCAGTTTACACAAGCTGACAGAATGTTTGCCTTAACTCTATGTTGAATACAACATGTATTCTTCAGATGGGAGCCAAATTCAGGTGCTGAAGACAGAACATTGTGTTCCATCTTGCCACAATGTCAAACAAGCAAGCACTAAGTTGTTTGACTGTGCTTTTGGAAGGTGTTGATGCTTTTGGAGACAAGAAAATTTCCATTAGAAAATGGAGGTCTTGTCCAAAGGAAAACAAAAAGGAATGCAAACTTTTGCAAAAGAGATGGAACAAACCAAGAAGCGATACAAAAAACAAATTTGAGGAGCATATTGACACAAAACACTAAGGGGAAAAATCATACTTGTAATACATCATAAGCAGGCTAGGGAGGTGATTGGACCTTTGGAAAACCTTTGGCTTGTCAAAGGAGGAACAGGAGACTGCAGAGATGTTGAATGAACTGTGTGCATGATTCTTAACTGAGAAAGATACAGGACAGATAGGCACACCATAACTGACATTTTTAAGAAGTCTGAAAAACTTAGACAAATAGTGGTGATGATATGTAGTTCAACAAATTAAAAATGAACAAGACACCGATTTGGGGCTGATCCTCTAACAAAATACATATGTGTCCTTGACCTCTGTACCTGTGGATTAGAAAGTGGCCACTGTAACACCAGTTTAAAAAAGGGATCCAGGAAAGTATTGAAGGAAATTATAGCTTGCCATCTCTTTTGGGTACCTTCAGCCTGACTTTGAACTGCAGGAAGGAGAAGACGTTTTCTCATGGCATCCCAGTAGCCTCTTCCATTTTGGGGTGTGTGCTGTAAGCATAGCTTTCCCAAAAGATGAGCCACACCCACACACCATCAAGGAAGATTCTTGCTTCCTGCTCACATGCACATTAAGGGTATGAATTGGAAGACATGCCTGCTATTCTTAAAACTGGGTAACTGGAGAGACCATATTTGTGGAAAATCTCATCTGCTTTGAGTTGAGAACTGGAAAGAGATGGAAATAGGATGTTTACTAAAGCAATTTTGATTGGGGGAGGGAAATGCCCTCTGGTTCCAGTTAATCATTAGCTGAAATAGTGTTTTTTCCCCTTCAAGGGAATAGATAGGGTGGATCTTTAATAAACCTATCATGAAAACGTTTAAGAATACTACTGTAAAAATGTACCCTTAAGTCGTCAACATTTACCCAGTGGGATCACTATTTGGAAGATGCATAGGCTGTGCCAAACCTAACAGGGTGGGACTTTCAAAGGTGAGGAGTGGCTGTGGATGTGCTGTCATAACATGCTCTTATTGCTTAAACTTGATGTACAAATGGCATTCTTTAAAAGGTATTGTGGATTGATCTTGGTGCTAGGTTACTAGAGGAGACAAGATTCTTAAATACGTAGACTCCAAGATGGTTGACAACTCCTTTTGCATATGTTTTTAAAGATACTTCTTTTCTGTCCTGTGCAGTTCCCCTCATCCTCAAATACCACACTTGACTTGCTGATGGAGATCATGGTGGATGTGGCTTCAGGATGACAGCAAAAGGAAGCAGCTGTGTGACTTCAGTGGAACATAATGTGTATATAGCTTTGAAATGCCTCCCCCCTCCCTGGAGGCACGTGACATGTTCTAACAAGAGCATTCAGAGGATCCTGCAAATCATACTTTTCCAGCCAAGAACTCATTCTATTGTCCATATTGAATCCAAACCCTCATTGTTGCTCACTTGAAGGAAGCCCAGTTTGGAGTTGGATACTTGCCAGTATTTGTCTCCTTTTTTTAAGTTTATATATGTATATATATATTGCTGGCGGGTAATGATGTTATTTATAATTTAAACAATTTCCTATTACTGACAGAGGATAGTTGAGGAAGAATAGGGGAGGAATGCAGTGTATAAAGTCTATATCATTGTTTGAAGACCCCCTAGGTATTCAGTTGAATAACTGAGGATGTCACTTTTTCATGTTAAAAAAAAATAGTTTTGCAAGGAAATTTTCTGTACTTGTTAAGGGATCTAGGAGCTCCATGTTCTCATTATTGCTTATGAATGTGGTATAAAAGCATTCCAGTAAAAACCTATTTTTGACTGTAAGTATGAAGCTCTTAATAAATTATTGAGGTAAACACTTTTTTGAATGAAGAAAGTCCAAGATTTGCCAGCTTTGGATATGTGGAAGAAAAGAGAGCTTTTTGCCTGTGCAGCTGCAACCAAAAACTATGCAGGGGTTTTGCTGCCAAATAATTAAGAGCAATGAAGTTCATATGCTGGCTTTTAAAAAGTGTTCAGACTGTTCCCGTTTCAATCATTATTAAAAGCAATAGTGGTTTGTCTACTAGCTATACTTTTGCCATAGCACCAAGAACTCTGTTGGCTGCTATACAGACATTAAATAGCAGTGCTTGCATATTATGTACACGTCTTGAGATTCACAGTCAGCCTTATTTTCCTTGGCTGTGAAACCTCTATCTGGTCTAATGTTTTACCAAAACCTGAGCATCATATAAATAAAGACAGGTTACAAACAAATCAATACCACCATAAGACAGAAGTGGCAGTTCAGGCTGTATAAAAGTCTCCTGTTCTGGATCGTTATGATGATGGGACCTCTGCTTGCAGGGCAGGCCCTACCATTAGTTACAATGAGGCAGCTGCAGGTGCCGGGGTGGGGGAGCACCAGCTTCGTGTGTCACTTAGTCTGCCCTGCAACCCTCAGGTGCCATAGATGATGCTGTTCCATTGTCAATGTCAGTCCAGTTGCCTTCTATACACAGAGCAAGGAGGAAGGGGAGCCATCTTGTCTTTTGACCTGGGCAGTAAAATTTCTTGGGCAGGCCATGTGTCTTCTGCCAAATAAAGGAAGTGAAAAGTAGATTTTTTAGGTTTTAGTAATTGTACCAAGCAGGGCATCTGTCTTAAAAACAAGGGTGAAGGATGGAGATTCAGCCTTTTCAGTCTGCAGCTGTCTTGCAGTCTTGCAGTTCTAACATTTCAGACTACTAGCCTGAAGTGCAAGGGACTAAGTACCAATAATAAATAGAAATATAAGCGTGAAGAAAATCATGCAAAAGCAGGATACGTCTTTTCTTTGAACTGTCTGCCTGAGACTGGCAGTTTAAAAGGCAACGTTTCTTTGTAAGATTATTTGCATTTTGGATTAAAAAGCTAAAGATTGTGTTTAGCTGGTTTAAAGAAGACCCTTTGTTAAACAATGTCCAGTATGTTCTACATGTTGAATCTGTGCATGTCTACTCAGAAGTAAGCAAAACTGAGTTCAGTAATGTTTTACTCCCATGTCATAGAACTTCAGTTCTAAATTGTATCCAACACAATAGACTTTCACTTGCACAACAGACCCCCTACCCGTCACACACACACATTACTCAGGAGGCACCCAGAGAGAACAGAAGAAGAGCATGCTGGATCAGGCCAATAGCCCATCTGGTCCAGCATCCTGTTCTTACAGTAACCAACCAGATGCCCAGAGGAAGCCCACAAGTAGGACCTGAGTGCAAGAGCACTCTCCCCTCCTGCTGCTTCCGGCAACTGATATTCAGAAGCATACTGCCTTTGACTATGCAGGCAAAGTATAGCCATTATAGCCAGTAGCCACTGATAGCCACATTCTCCATGAATTACTCTAATATTCTTTTAAAGCCATCCAGGTTGCTGGCTATCACTGCCTCTTGTGGGAGTAAATTCCATAGTTTAACTATGCGCTGCATGAAGGAAGTGCTTTCTTTTGTCTGTCCTGAATTTTCCAACATTCAGCTTCATTGTATGTCCACAAGTTCTAGTAGTATGAGAGAGGAAAACTCTATCCACATTCTCTATGCCAGGCATAATTTTATACACTTCCATCATGTCATCTCTGACTTGCCTTTTCTCTAAACTAAAAAGCCCCAAATGCTGCAACCTTTCTGCATGGGGCGTGGGTTGCTCCATCCCCCTTGTTCATTCTGGTTGCCTTTTTCTGCACATTTTCCAACTCTGCAATATCTTTTTTGAGGTGAGGTGGCCAGAATTGTATACAATGTGGTCACAACATAGATTTATACAACATCATTATGAAATTGGCAGTTTCATTATCAATACCTTTCCTAATGATCCCTAACATGCAGTTTTATTATCAATACCTTTCGTAATGATCCCTAACATGGAATTTGCCTTTTTCACAGCTGCCCCAAACATCATCAAGCTATCCACTGCGATCCCAAGGTCTTGTTCCTGGTCAGTCACCACCAGTTCAGACCCCATGTGCATATATGTGAAATTAAGATTTTCTGCTCTAATATGCATAACATACAATCATGGAATAGTACAGTTGGATGGGGCCTATAAGGCCATTAAGTCCAACCCCCTGATCAATGCAGGAATCCAAATCAAAGCATTTCCGACAGATGGCTGTCCAGCTGCCTCTTGAATGCCTCCACTGTCGGAGAGCCCACTACCTCTCTAGGTAATTGGTTCCATTGTCGTATGGCTCTAAGGAAGTTTTTCCTGATGTCCAGTCGAAATCTGGCTTCCTGCAACTTTAGCCCATTATTCCGTGTCCTGCTCTCTATGACAATTGAGAAGAGATCCCGGCCCTCCTCTGCGTGGCAACCTTTCATGTGCTTGAAGAATGCTATCATATCTCCCTTCAGCTCTCAGTGTCAGAAGGAACCATTGATAAGCACTCTTTGAATACGATTCTGGAGCCAACTGTGGATCCACCTGATAGTTGTTCCATCCAGCCCACATTTAGCTAGCTTGCTAATTGGAATATCATGGGGCACTTTGTCAAAAGCTTTGCTGAAGTAGAGATATATTATGTCCACAGCATTCCCACAATCTACAAACAAGGTTATCCAATCAAAAAACGAGATAAGATCAGTTTGGCAGGATTTGTTCTTCATAAATCCATGTTGGCTTTGGCAATGTAAACTTTTGTTTCCATTGAATTGTATTTGCCATTTTACTGCCCATTCACTCAGTTTGGAGAGCCCTTTTGGAGCTCTTCGCAATCCATTTCTTTTTAACAACCCTGAACAATTTAGTATCAGTAGATTTGGCCACCTCACTGCTCACCCCTAACTCTAGGTCGTTTATGAACAAGTTAAAAAGCACAGGTCCCAATACTAATTGTTGGGGGATTCCACTTTCTATCCTCCACTGGGAGAATTGCCCATTTATTCCTACTGTCTGCTTCTTGCTACTTAACCAATTCCTGATCCACACGAGGTCCTCTCTTATTCCATGACTGCTTAGCTTACTCAGGAGTCTGGTGAGGTATGAAAGCTTTTTCAATGTCTACACTATGTTCACTGGATCACCTCTCTATATGCTTGTTGACTCTCTCAAAGAATTCTAATAGGTTAATGAGACAGGACTTTCCCTCGCAGAAATCATACTGACTGCTTCAGCAAGGCTTGTTCTTCTGTATGCTTGATTAATTTATTTCTAATTAAATCTTCTACCAGTTTTCTGGGACAGACATTAACCTAACCAGCCTGTAATTTCCAAAATCCCCCCTGGACCCCTGTTAAAAGATTGGCATTACACTGGCCACTTTCCAGTCCTCAGGTATGGAGGCTGATCGGAGGGACAATTATGTATTTTTGTTAGAAGATCAGCAATTTCATATTTGAGTTCTTTGAGAACCCTTGGGTGGATACCACCCAGGCCCAGCAATTTGTCAGTTTTTATTTTGTGTATTAAGCCTAGAACATCTCTTGTCACCCCTATCTCAGTTCCTCATACTCCCTTTCTGCAACTGTTAGTTCAAGTTCAAGGATCTGCCCTATATCCTCTTACCGTGAAGACAGATGTAAAGAATTCAAGTAGCTTCTCTGCAATCTCCTCATCTTGCTTTAGCACCCCTTTGACTCCCTTATCATCTAAAGGTCCAAATGCCTCCCTAGACTGTCTTGTGCTTTTAATGTATTTAATGATTTATTTATTTTTTTGGTCTTTATGTTCTTAGCAATGTGCTGCTCAAATTCTTTGTTGGCATACCTTATTGTCTTGCACTTCTTTTGCCTGAGTTTGTGTTGAGAGGAATTTGTGTTGACAGTTAAGAGAAAGGGAAAAGCCTGTTGTGTGAACTGAATTCTGTTCACTTAGTGTTGGATATAACCCAAAGTATATAATTGGGGGCAGTTGGAAGTTTGGCAGTGTTTTATAATGGTAACACATCCACCTTCCTTTGAACAGAGATTTTTTTTTGAACCTATATTTGAACACAACTCGCATGAAAGTGTTGAAATTTGATAGTCCATGGAAATGTGTTTTGGAGGCTGTTGAAGGAGTAAACAATTCACCATTCTTAGGGACATATAAATGAAGGTGTTTATAAACCTACAATTTGGTTGCATGTATTGTGATTAAAAATAAATTCTGGGGTAGCTTTTCAAAACCCCAATGGGCAGGGTTTCAGTGAACTAGCTTGGGAAAGATGGTATCTGAAGAGTAGACGGTAGCCTATGAAAACTTATGTCACAAAAAAATTGACCCTTTAAGGTACCATAGGACCCCTTGAAAACCTGATCATTCTTCCATCATTTTTGTAATGTTTAAAGAGAAAATTAAAATAAGTATCTTACTGGCCAAATTCCACATTTTCTCTCACATTTTATATCAGAACAGCAGTATAAATTGTATTATTTTAACTTGGTATATGTATTTGTTTCTTGGCTAAGTCACAGTCTTAAAATAAAAAACTGCCAGTGGGGAAAGCTGCCCCCTGGAAAAACTATGGGGGCAAGATTGCCCCTCTGAAGAACCTGTTGCCCACCCTTTGGGGTGGGTGGGTACCCGTGCTCATTTTTCATGGTGCATCTTTTTTCACCCTAAGCAAATCAACAGACTGATGTTGGCATTTGCTTACATTGGGTGTGCATAAATGTAAAGCTGCACCTCCAAAACTGACTGGTGGGGATAGCTTCGCCCCCCCCCCCGGGTCCTTGGGGTAAGAGATATATATGAAGGGTTACAACTTGCCCCCTCCTTGCATGGAAGTAAACAAAAAGCTGACCAACTGGTGGGAAGCCGAAGAGCCTGGTGTCTTGTTATGGCCTCGCAGGCACTATGTTGTCTATGGGCATCCCCTAGGGGATACTAGTTTTAGCTGGAGCAAAATCCGGTGCTTGGCACGGTTTTTCAGAGCATGTGACTCTGATACTGTTTGTGAGATCAATGTGAAGAGCTGGTTATTATTTTGAAGTCTTGGGGTTGGGCATGATGGCCTTATAGGCCCCTTCCAACTCTACTATTCTATGATCCCACATCAGCCGGCCTCTTAACGTTGATGAGGGTAACTAGTAGATAGTTGCAGTTTTAAAAGATGAAGAAATAAAAATCAAGTTTTTGCTAGGCATCTAATAGTACAATCCCTAATAGCATAGTGTGACCCAATTCTCACCATGTTTACACAGAACAAAATTCTGGTTTAAATGGGATTTTCTTCCAAGTATGATTGCAGCCTGGGTTCATTAGATTACCTCTCTGTTTTTTAAAACTGAAGCATATTCTGAAGGCAAGGGAGTGCTGATAATGTCTTTAGAACATAAGAAGAGCCTGCTGGATCAGGCCAGTGGCCCATCTATCCAGCATCCTGTTCTCACAGTGGCCAGCCAGGTGCCCGGGGAAAGCCCGCAAGCAGGACCCAAGTGCAAGAACACTCTCCCTTCCTGATGCTTCCAGCAACTGGTTTTCAGAAGCATGCTGCCTCTGACTAGGCTGGCAGAGCACAGCCATCATGGCTAGTAGCCATTGATAGCCCTGTCCTCCATGAATTTGTCTAATCTTCTCTTAAAGCCATCCAAGCTGGTGGCCATTACTGCATCTTGTGAGAGCAAATTCCATAGTTTAATATGCGCTGAGTAAAGAAGAACTTCCTTTTGTCTGTCCTGAATCTTCCAACATTCAGCTTCTTTGAATGTCCACGAGTTCTAGTATTATGAGAGAGGGAGAAGAACTTTTCTCTGTCCACTTTCTCAATGCCATGCATAATTTTATACACTTCTATCATGTCTCCTCTGACCCGCCTTTTCTCTAAACTAAAAAGCCCCAAATGCTGCAACCTTTCCTCATAAGGGAGTTGCTCCATCCCCTTGATCATTGTGGTTGCCCTCTTCTGAACCTTTTCCAACTCTATAATATCCTTTTTGAGATGAGGAGACCAGAACTGTACACAGTATTCCAAATGCGGCCGCACCATAGATTTATACAACGGCATTATGATATCGGCTGTTTTATTTTCAATACCTTTCCTAATTATCGCTAGCTTGGAATTTGCCTTTTTCACAGCTGCTGCACACTGGGTCGACATTTTCATTGTGCTGTCCACTACAACCCCAAGGTCTCTCTCCTGGTCGGTCACCGCCAGTTCAGACCCCATGAGCGTATATGTGAAATTAAGATTTTTTGCTCCAATATGCATAATTGTACACTTGTTTATATTGAATTGCATTTGCCATTTTTCCGCCCATTCCCTCAGTTTGGAGAGGTCTTTTTGGAGCTCTTCACAATCCCTTTTTGTTTTTTTAACAACCTTGAACTATTTAGTGTCATCAGCAAACTTGGCCACTTCACTGCTCACTCCTAATTCTAGGTCATTAATGAACAAGTTGAAAAGTACAGGTCCCAATACTGATCCTTGAGGGACTCCTTTCTACAGCCCTCCATTGGGAGAACTGTCCATTTGTTCCTACTCTCTGCTTTCTGCTTCTTAACCAATTCCTTATCCACAAGAGGACCTCTCCTCGTATTCCATGACTGCTAAGCTTCCTCAGAAGTCTTTGGTGAGGTACCTTGTCAAACGCTTTTTGAAAGTCTAAGTACTAAGGGGCCTCTTTTCCTTGAAGAGGAAGCAATAAATAGCAATGGAATGTTCTGATTTTTTTTTTAAATTGAGGATAATCCATAGGGCAACATGGGTGTATGGTTGAAGAGTGTCTGTTTTTCAAGCACAGGCAGACGAGAAATTATGAAAAGCAGAGAAGTCAGGCACTAGCCCAAGGATAAGCTTTGTGGGTTTCCAAAGGTGAAATGTTTTCTTTACACGTAATCCTAGAAAAAAAATTGCCCCTGTATTTTACACATCCATAAATATAGAAAGGTCACTTTACTTTTGCCTAGCATATAAAAGAACAGTGAATAAAATGTTATTTATTTTTGAAGCTTGTTTTACATCCTGAATTAGTCTTCTGTCCAAGGGTTATACTATCATAATTAAACTGAGAGCTGGTGCAGCAAAGTTGCTAAAAATGTGAGCTGTTCACTCTTTCCATGCTGCTTTAAGAAAGTATAATTTTACCAGCTGAGAAGCACTGACTTCAACCTGTTTCCTGCTAGGAGTGCCTGTGTGATCAAAATTGGTTGCACAGGCAATCTGGCAGAGTCTACCTGCCCCACTCTCGATGTCATGTATAATGTCAGGTGTGGGGCAGGTGGGTGTGAATTGGGAAAAACAGACTCACAGGCCAAATTGGGATCTAGGCTGGGCCAAATTTGGCTTATGGGCTGGAGGTTCCCTACCCCTGTTATAAACCTCATGTTTTGTTCTCCCTAAATTTAAAAGCTTAAAAGCGCTCAATTCTTTACTTTTTCCTCATGGGGAAGAGTGGTGTAATAGTACTACAATCTAGTTTGTGGCCTGTTAGAGCTTCCTCCATGTGAGGGTATAAAGTTGCCTTATGTCTAGGCTGGCATTGTCTGCTGTGACCGGCAGAAGCATCCCAAGGTCTCCAGGTAGATGTCTTTCACAACGTTGCTACCCGAGAACCTTTTTAACTGGAAACACCAGGGATTGAATTTGAGACTTCCTACATGAGCCATGCCCTTACCTTGCCTGCTTTAGACAAGTCATGTGGGGGAAATTATATTCCTGAGTAAAGGGCTGGTAATGAAAGCAGCCAAACCCATCCATTTCTGCAGTGGAAAGAGATACAAATTATTCTGTGCACTGGTATAGCTTGTATATTGTGTAACTTGATACTATCATGATTAGAATGAGTAGCATCAGGCTAACACTGAAATGCTGCTAAGCCTACAATACTTTACATGGTTCTGTGGGGGGGGGAGAGAGAACAAATTGCATTCATTGGATGAAGTCTTGGAAATGTCTCACTTCTGCCACTGATTTAAGCAAGTGGGGGCTTGCTAGCATGGCTTTAAGTCACACCAGTAAACCCCCCATTAGAGTCAAGAATTTTTGTGGATAATCCTCTTAAAAGCATTGGTGTGTCACATATGGTGAGTGTTATATAGATAATTATATGCATGCTATGTAATGAACAATAACTGGTTAAGGAGCTATGGTGAGGATGTGGGGGTTATAGGCAAAAGCAAGACCAACATCTTACATTAATGGGGGAGACTAACAGTCCCATCTTCAGGATGGATGTGATTTCTAGGGAAATATCTGGCATTCCAAGGGATTAGGCCTTTCATTCAGTGGAGGTTGCAACTAAGCCCCAGAGCTAGGAGGCCAGGCATTTTACAGTAGTGACACTCTGGGCTCATTTTCGCTCAGCTGGATGGCACATATGCAGGATATAGATCGCTGATAGAGTTGCCAGGTCTCCGGTTTTTGCCCACTGATGCCAGATTTTGGGGATCCTCTCTGGGTCTCTGCGTGAGTCACCTTAATCTGCTGGTCTCTCAGTTTTAATTTTTAAAAAAACGTTTCTAGCTGGTCTGGTTCACGAGATATACACCAACACATCAGCGCCCCCCCTCCGCAATTTGTTAAGTCAGCTCATAGCTGGCTGCTCTAACCCCTCCCTTTCAGGTTTGCAGCCAATAAATGAAGTCAGGCTTGCGATTTGTTGACCTCTAGGCAATGCCTGGACCTCATTGCAATGCCAAAAAAATTGTTGTTTTTTCCCTGTTTATCTGAAAATTTGATAAGTAAGTATATAGCATTCAGTTTTTTTCTCTGTTGTGTGCAGGAGTCAAACAAGTTTAAATTTTCCTGGGCTGTTAAAGAGGGCAGGGTTTGAAAACCTTCCCAATATGAAGCTTTAATCCAATACTCTTCTGGGAGTAAAGCTGCAATGCTAATCCCACATACCTGGAGTAAACCCCATTGAATTCAATAGGATTTATTTTGAGTAGACATGGTTAGGATTGTGCTGTAAATTGATGGGACTTTTGAGTGAACATAGCAAAAACTTGTATTTGTGTTGTAAATATTTCTCTCATCCTCCAATCCTATTTTTAAAGCAGTTAGGCTAGGCTTACTTAGGTATCACAGTTTTTATTATCTAGGAAACTAATGCTAATTTTTTTAAAAAATGTTCTGTTATGACCAACTGGTTTGACAAGCTATTATATGGGGTGTATGCATTTTTAAATCTGCAGTGTGTGTGTGTGTGTGTGTGTGTGTGCGTGGAGTCTTTCCAACAACCTGTGAGGTAGGGTTGGTGATTGGAAACTGAGACCGCTCACAATAAGAAATAACTCCTTTTAAAATCCAGTAACCATAAAAACAAGTATAAACAGTTGCAAAACAGCTTAAAGTGGCATGATTCTGAATTTTGGATTAGGTGAATGAAGCTCCTTATCACTTGAGGTTGCAGTTCTGTGCACACTTCCTTGTTTGAGTAAGCCCCATTGAATACATTGGGACTTGCTTCTGAGTAAACAAACATAGGATTGCACTGTAAATATCTTTACAGGTTGTGTAAATAACAAACATCTTTGACAGTCATGCTTCTATAAATATTTCTTCATATTGTGTCCTAATAAGCATTTGATTTCACACTATGGTTGTAGATTATTTCCTCTACATTATAAGCAGAGGTGGTCTACTTGGGGTGGTCATGGTTCCCTTCTGTTCTTTTCATCCAGAGAGGCAGAGAGGCTGAGAGATGGTGAGTAGCCCATGGTGACCCAGTAAACTTTATAGCTCATTTCCATTTTGAAAAAAATAATTAAAATGATTTGCATGCAGGCAGAGCTTATGAAGTAAATCCACACAATACATTTAAAGCACATCCAACTCGCAAGTGCATAACCTCCCCTAAAGAATTCTGGGAAGTGTAGCTTTCCCCTCAGTTATAGTTCTGACCACCCTTAACAAACTATAGTTCCCATGATTCTGTGGTGGGATTCATGTGCTTCAAATATGTGTTGAATGTGCTTTAAATGAATGGTGTGGATCTGCCCTAGGCATGATGTGCATTCATTAGTGAATTGAAAAGAACACTTTTAAAATACACTTTTTAAAATGGGAAGGGTTATAGCTCAGTCGTAGGGCATATGTTTTGCAAGCAAAGGTCCAAAATTCAACTCTGGAATCCAGGAGAGCCAATACTAATTCAAGTCATCAGTACTGATCTAGATGGTACCAAACGGCCTGAGTCAGTATAAGGCAGATTCCTTTGTTCCTAAAAGTGGAAAGAGACCCAAGGGCCAAAGTGACTCCAAAATTTATGTATGTGTTTTATTTACAACATTTGTATACCATTTTATTGTAAAAAATCTCAAAGCAATTTACAGAAGGAATTAAAACAAAATTACTGACAAACAGTTAAAGAGGTATTTAAAAACATTAAAAATAAAAAAACCAACAATGAAAACATAATAGCTTCTACATGCCTGGATGGGCTTGCCTAAACAAAAATGATTTTAGCAGGTGTTGAAAACAGTACAATGAAGGCATATGCCCAATGGCAATAGGCAGGGAGTTCCAAAGCATAGGTGCTGCCTCGCTAAAGGACTGATTTCTTGCTTTCACTGGAATAACAATACTTAGGGGGCCTCCAGACTGTCACAATTTTGTGTGAGGGCCTCAAGCACATAATGGAACTTTAGGATTGCGCATTTAAAGTGGATTAAAGCACTCTTGTCACTCTAGCGCAACAAATCCACTTTTTCAGTTTGGAAAGTTATGGTGAAACACATTGGAAAAATGGGGGTGAATGAATGACTTAGGGGAAGTTGTGTAAACACCCTACAAGCAAATCAGGATCTATGCAGAATGAAAGTTCATCGTGGCTTGCTCAGTAAGGACCGTTGTTTAACTACTCTGTAAGTAGATCAGGATGAATGTTGAATAAGCAGGAAGTCTGGATGAACCCTCAGTATGTTTGTTTTTGGGGAGTTATGTTTCCCTCCTTGTAAATGCCACTGTGGTGTAGCGGACAGAGTGATAAACTAGAACTGGGGAGAAACAACTTCAAATCCCCACTCAGCCACAAAACTTCCTGGGTGAACTTTGCCTAGTCACCATCTCTCACCAAAATTTTCCTGTCAGGCTGGATGTGAGGATAAGATGGGTGAGTAGGAAACATTCCTGCTGCTTTCAGTCATTGGAGGAAGGGTAGGATACAAATGAAAAATAAATAAAATGCCTCAACTCTGCTAACAAAGAACATTAAAACAATACAAACAGCAACAAAATCAGCAGATAAAAATTACAAGCAATATACTTCAGAGCATTCAAAGTAATTGCTCTAAAAACACTGCAAAGTCGGCCAGGATTATCTCCATACTGCAGAGGGCTTGCCTCCCTAGCAACTACATGGCTGAAGTGAGTGAGAGTACTCCTCTTGTAATCGAAGTCAAGCAATTCCCAAATTCACAAGAGACTGGCTGCCCAGACTGGGGGTTTAAGCTGGAGACTTCCAGCTAGAATCCAACATTACCTTTTGTTATGTGCCTTGAAGTCGATTACGACTTATGGTGACCCTATGAATCAGTGACCTCCAAGAGCATCTGTCATGAATCACCCTGTTCAGATCTTGTAAGCTCAGGTCTGTGGCTTCCTTTATGGAATCAATCCATCTCTTGTTTAGCCTTCCTCTTTTTCTACTCCCTTCTGTTTTTCCCAGCATTATTGTCTTTTCTAGTGAATCATGTCTTCTCATTATGTCTCCAATCATTTAAGCTTCTAGTGATAGTTCTGGTTTAATTTTTCTAACACCCAATTATTTGTCTTTTTCGCAGTCCATAGTATGCGCAAAGCTTTCCTCCAGTACCACATTTCAAATGAGTGGATTTTTCTCTTATCCGCTTTTTTCACTGTCCAACTTTCATATCCATACATAGAGATTGGGAATACCATGGGGAACTACTAACTGACTATTTTTTAAAAGGAAGGGCAAGCTATTAATCACGGGCAGAGTAGCCCTGAAAAGCCTCCATAGAGCTTTGCCAGTCCATACAGGGTCGACTGAAAAAAATATGAGAGGGCAATCTAGAAAACAGTAGACGAATAAATGCTTCTGTTCTGGTAAGTGTGAAGAAGACTTGGCAACTTTCTGGACTGGCTGTTAACAATGAGCAACCAGGCAAGACCGAGAGGAACAGCCACCACAGCTTGCCTTACCAATCCGGCTCATAGGGGAAGCTGGAGGACACATCACTCTTGCCATTGAGGCTTAGCTTAGGGTGCATCTCCTCCATGGCCACCACCTCCAACCTGCACGAGCTGGGCCGCTCGTGGGACTATCTGCCGCTTGCCATCTTCTCATGCTTTTGCCCCATCTGGCCCTTTAACATCCTGGCCTTGGTCTTCTCTATCATGGGAAGAATCCGATGATATTGGTGAGCAAATCCTTTGCAACAGCTGCTCAATGTTTGAGGACTAAAATTCCTGAAGTGGCAGTACTACATTTTAAGGACAGATTATCTCCAGGCCTGTAAAGAACCTTGTTTTCTTAACAATGTTAATATTTTGTTACTTAAATTTTTGTGCACTGTATTTTTTTTCTGATGTGTATTTTGTATTTGTGTTTATTTTTTTGTGAGCCACCTTGAGGGCCTTTTGGCCAAAAGGCAGCATAGAAATAGAATAAATAAATAAATAAATAGATAATAAATAAAACAAAGGCAATGCAATGGGTTGGTAACAATGAAGTTTAGAGACTAAAAACTGAGTGAACAAAACATACCACATTCCATACTAAATGGCTAGTGGGCACAATCTTTAACACTAATTTATTGTATTTGTCAGTGTGACGTACTGGTTAAGGTGTTGGACTACGACCTGCGAGACCAGGGTTCGAATCCCCACATAGCCATGAAGCTCACTGGGTAACCTAGGGCCAGTCACTGCCTCACAGCCTCATGAAAACCGTATTCATAGGGTAGCCAAAAGTCGGAATCGACTTGAAGGCAGTACATTTCCACAATAAAATATTTCTGAAATGTTTAATAGTTGCATATCTATGACGTAGAATTACATAACTATCTTAGAAAAGCAAACATTTTGTTTAAAAAACTGGCAGTTTTGTCAAACTGTGAAGTTTCTAAACAGTTGTGCCCTTCCTTGACCTTGTCACACTCTCTAGTCCACATGTACATCCCCAGACACACATGAGCTGCAGATCTGCCTCTGTGCATTTTGTATATTTTGAGAATTCAGATCCCAAGAAAGGACACTGGGTTCATCTTTCCATCTTTATATTTGAAATACAATCCCTTTAAGAGAGTTGATTCCTGTTATTCTGTGCTGCCGCCTCTTCTGACAAAACAGCCCTCTCCTGCACCTCCCTGACTCTAAGCTGTATAAAACTGAGATCGCCAGGAGCTCAGTTTCAGAGCGAGAGAGTTAAGAACTTGTGAATGTCACTTGCACACTGTGCTGCTGGGAGAGCCTGTGTGGGCTTAAAGGGGCAGCAGTGAAGTCATGAAGGTGCTGGTGACTTGGCTGCTTTCAGCCTGGGTGGTATGGGGAGCATTAGGGAACATTGTCCATCTCCACAAAACAAATGACCAGGATGGCAGATGCATCTATTCCTTCACAGTCCCCAGTGCAAATGAAGCCAGCTGTGCCAACCCTGGGGAAGGAATGGCGGCAGTCCATGATCTCCGGCAGGAGAGCAACAGCCAACGCCTGGAACTGGAGTCTGTTAGAGCAAGGCTTGGCCTCCTGGAGAACCTGGTCAAGCATCTGCATGGAAGTCAAGGGGCAAAGAGTTCCTCCCTTTCAGTGGTGGGGTTACTTCAAAGAGAGGTGGAGAGTCTGAAGAGGGAGCAAGACCAGAGGGACACCCAGGTCAGCAGATTGGAATCCACCATCGGTAAGCTCCTCCAAGATAAGTCTCGTTTAGAAGAGGACAAGAAGTGGCTGGAGGAAGAGAAGAATGAGCTGGGGAGGAGGTTGAAGATCAGCATTCAGGAGATGGCTCGGCTGAAAGCAAGTCAGTGTCCCCAGACTGGAGAGGCGTCCAGCAGGGACTCCCTTCAAGGTACTCTAGAAGTTAAAGCTCTTCTCTATTGTGTCCCTCCTTTATTAATCCTTTTTCCCCCAAACCAAAAAACTGCATATCCTTTAGCCTTTCCTCATTAGATACTTTAAACCATTTATGATTTTAATGGCCCCTTTCCGGCTGTACAATGAATGAGTTGGGTGGAGAGGAGGTAACCAGACCTGGGCAGTCTAAACATGGTTTCACTTGAGGTTTTAATAATAGCGGTATGACACTTGCTGTTATGTGTTCAATCCATTTCTCAGACCTTGCTAAGGTTTTGCAATCCCAGACCTCTTGGACTGTGTGCTTTTGCAGTGATGGGCTTCTGGCAACTTCACCTGTACAAAAGGTGAGTGGTTATGGGGAGGAGAAACCCCAGGACAGCGACGCTTCTCTCCTGTCCCAGCAATCGACCCTTTCCTCCTCTCCCTTGTCACCACTTCCTTTAACAGATCAAGAAGCCATCTGCAAGCACAGCTTGTCACTCTGTGCTGCTAACAAGCTCAAACACTGTGATTGGTCAACAGACCTGTCCTATTAAGCATGTCCCCAAGCACTAGGGCCTTCTGTGGCTTACCTTAAGGGAATACCTGAACAAGGCTATATGTTTCACAAAGGCCTCCAATTTTGCTTAGCACAGGTCTGGTAGCCCCAACGCTGGAGTTTTTTTAACTTGTTGGAACGTCACCCCATCACCAGATGGCAGAAATAGGAGGTGATAGAACTCTGGATCTGGTGTCTGTCAGGGACTATTTTGGAGCAGGTTACCTCGGTATTAGCAATAAAGAGCATCATTATCATTTCAGGATCTGTCAGTCACCAACCTGGAAAATAATTGTACAACTCATAAGCAACAGTTTCATTCAAGGCAGGTTTCCTGATAGGTTCTTTGGTGGAAGTGTACTTAGTTAGGAAGGTGAATAGAACTAGACCATTTGAAAGGCTGGGGTAGCTTGTCCATTTTTGTTTTGAAGGTAGTTTCCAGAACGGCAGCCAGTTGGCATATGATTTTTGGAGACAATATGCATTGTGACAGAAATGACAAGGAAATCACTGGGACTTAGCCCAACGTTGATTTTATTTGATTGGATTGAGGAGGATTTTCCAAAAGAAATTAAATCTTTAATAATATATTTGTTAATAGCAGCAAAAATTGTGCAGGTGCACAAATGGGAAAATTCACAAGTTCCATCCATATGGAAATGGTTGTTTATGTTCAGAGCTTGGAGAAATGGACAAATTAACTGAACTGATTCATAGGAGAAATATTATTCAGAATATTTTGTTTGCTGAGAGGTAGCCATGTGCTGTTAATTATTGGAATTAAATTCCTAGAAATGTAAGGCATGATATGATTTTGTTTCTCTAAGTAATGTAATATGTTGTCCTCCTCCTCCTCCTCCTCCTCCTCCTCCTCATTAAAAAAGGAAAGGGGAAAAAGCGACCAGAGACAGGACAAGTAATTCAGCCACTTGGCTTTTTAAAAGAATAGATAGATTAATCTACCACCTTGATAATCTATTTTTTTTACTCTGTAACTGCTGTGTGTTCTGCCCCCTTAATTTGAGTCAAAGCTCAGCTGTGGAACCATTTTTCAATGCCAAGGCTCTTTCTGAAGACACAAAAGCAAACCTAAAAGTAGCTTGCCATCTTTCTTCCTGGTGCTGCTCCTATGCCTTTAACAGCAGCATAACATGTAGACATTGACTAGACAATCTGTTTACTCAAAACACCTTATCAGGAAAAACAGAATATGTTTGATTTTTGTATTTTTCAGGTTATTCTTAAGGATGCAGAAACATAAGATTTCTGTTAGTTCACTAAGGTTAATTTAGTGAAGCACATGTGCCCAGTAGAGGCTGGCCAGCCAGATCTTTGGGAAGCCCACAAATAGGGTGTCCTCTCCTGTTGTTTGCCCCTAGCTAATAACTAGTGGTAACCCTATCCTCCATTCATATGCCTAGCCCTCTTTTAAAAGTCCTCAACTCTACACATTCAGCAGCGATGAAGTGGTAAAAAGGACTGCTAAGAAACATCATGCAAACAGAAAACCAACATAATAGGCAGATAACTTAGCTAGTACCTTTATCCCTGATGCGTTAGCTTTCCATTGAAAGAGCAGTGGGTTGTTGTTGTTTTACATGGAGGAGCATTCAGACTGGCATTCCTCCCCTTGCATTCTAAAGTGGTTCACCACTGTCACCTCATCTCTTCCTCTTCCTGTTGCATGGTAGACCCAGCCAAGCTGCAGATCTCTCTTTTTCTTTTGTTCTTTTGCTGCAGGACCTGTAAAAAAAAGATAGAAACCCCAAAGAAGTAAATCTTAGTGTGTCTGACCAGTAACCATTAGATTTCATATGTCTAAAAGTAGCAAGGTTTTGCCTCTCTTTTTTCTGACATTTTGCAATAAGGACAGTGATGGGAAAAATGCACTAGAAAGTGAGGGGTAACCCTTGGTTGACCCAATGCCACATAACCTCCCCACAAAGAAACCAGAATGTTGTTAGAGCTCTGCTGCTTTTCAATACATTGATTGAAATGGCAGAATCATTATTTATTCATATTTGTTCAAGGATATTCAATAGAGCTCTTTCTTCCATCATGAACATTTCCCAGAGCTACTATAGCATCATTGCGAAGAGACTGCAGAAGTCTCTGGTTCAAAGCTTACCTCTGCCACAAACTTACTACAGGACTTTAGGCATGCCACATTCTCTCAGGGCACTTCCAGACTGTCACCATTTTTGAGTGGGATTCAGTAACATGATAGCAAATTCAGCTTGCACAATTAAAGTTGATTTTGCAACAAACCTGTTTTCCCCAAATTGGACTTCTTGTGATAAGGACAGTGGTCGGAAATGCTCTGGAAAACGGGGGATAATACTTGCTTGATGTAGCGCCATCTAATCTCCCTGCAAACCAATCAGAATGAACAGTCAATACATAGCTGATATCATTTAACCTTCTCACAAACTTTGTGGACAGTATTCAGTGAAGTTCTGCAAATGCAATGGAACTTTCTCTTCCTCTCCTCTCCCCATACTCCCTCTCCCCATGCCCCCCTAAATCTATTTTGCGGTTTTGCCAACTATCCAGGGCAAGCTTGGGGAGAGCGTGTGGGACGTGTGGAGAGAGGAGAGGGAGAGGAAGTTCCGCTGCACAAGTAGAAATCTTTGTTCTAGTGGAAGAACTTCACTTGATACCACCCTGTGCAAATAAATCAGGATGACTGCTCAGGAAACAGGGCATCTGAAAGTGACCACCGTTTCAGTTCTCCCACCTGTAATGTGGAGATAATAATGGCCTAATTTATAGAAGTATCGTAAGGATTACTGAGATTATGGATGTATAACATTGTGAATGCTCTAAATTGTTCATTGCTCTTTCTACTTTCTTGGGGACCACATATCTGGCCTTCAACATAATCATTTTTCCTCCTCTCTCCTCTACCCCTGCCCCCCTCTGCAGTGTCAAAGTGGGAAACTGACAGTTTGGACTACCAAGAGCTCAAATCAGAACTGGTGGAGGTTCCTGCATCCCGTCTTTTCCAAGGAAGCCCCTCCCCCAGCCTCCCTAGTGCAGAAGCTGAAGAATCAGGTACAAAGTGATCTCCAGTCCCAGCTTATTTCTCTTTCTTTGTTCATTGTTGGAGATACTTGTCCTTCCAGCCCACTGGCTAAAGAATCCTGCTAAAATCAAATAACACCTGATTCAGTCTGGATTTCATTTTAGTCCAAAAATGGAAGGAAACTCACCCTTGTCAGTTTGCCCTTTCAGAAGTGCCTGCTAAAAATATCTATCACCAGCATCCCAAGGATGGAATGCCACCCTCTGTAGGAGAACCTGGGAGGTGAACTTGGCAAATTCTGGCTGATCTGGATAAACTCCACGAAAGAAGGAATGACATCCAGCCAGCCCCCCTGCTGGATGAAAGGTGGGGGATGAGGTAAAAGCAGGTCAGAATCTTTCCCTCTCTTTTGACAGCTTAATGGGCCGCCTCATCACAAGATTTATGCGGCTATAATGAAGACAAACCAAAATGCAACAATTGGTGCAGCAATGACCCTGTGAATCACCTCAGTCTTCACAGGGGTACATTTCAGCACTTAAAAGGAAGGAGCCAACACTCATTTTTTCTTCTCCTTGGATTGTTAAAACAGGGCTAGCAGCTTTGTCCACCAGCTAAGTCCAGAGACTAGACATGTGAGGATTCCCAAGGCAACCTAAGGAGGCTGGGCCACCAACCAAAGGCTTCCCTCTGTGAGGGGGAAGACTGGCCATGGGCCAGATCAGTCCTGCAGATGGTGGAGACAATGGTGGGGGTGGGGGGAGGGATCCAATCTTTTTCCTTCATCGGCTTGCTCTGGGGCTGGCAGTTAAAGTGAGCCTTGTTAGATGAGTTGGCTGCTTTTCTTTGGGGTACGATTCATCAAAAAATCTCCTACACAAAGACAGGTCAGAGGTGACATGACAAAAGTGTATGAAATTATTCATGGCATGGAGAATGTGGATAGAGAGCGGTTTTTCTCATGATGCTAGAACTCGTGGACATCCAATGAAGCTAAACTCTGGCAGTACTTCACACAGTGGATAATTAAACTATGGAATTCACTCCCACAAGAGGCAGCAATAGTCACCAACCTGGATGGCTTTACAAGCGGATCAGACAAATTCCTGGAGGCTAAGGCTATCAATGGCTACTAGCCACGCTGGCTCTGCTCTGCCTCCATAGTCAGAGGCAGTATGCTTCTGATTACCAGCTGGGGGAAACCGCAGGAGGAGAGGCATCTGGTTGGCCACTCTGAGAACAGGATGCTGGGCTACATGAGCTATTAGCTCGAGCCAGTAGGTGCTATCCAATACTGCTATCCAGTAGCATAGACGGCTTTTTAAAAGGGCTAGTTAGACAAATTAATAGAAAATACATAGGTCTACTGATGGCTGATTACTAGCTGTGATAACTGAATGGAACATCCATGTTCAAAGGCAGTATGTTTATCTGACTATGAGATGCTGGAAGCAAGCAACAGGGAATGGCTTTATCCATCCAGCTCAGCTTGCAAGCTTCCAGAGGACAATGGTGGAAACAGAAATCTGGACTAGGAGAACCTTTAGTCTGACCCAGCAAGAGGGTCCTTATGTTCTTAACTACGTTTGTGTGGCATAGTTTTGAGAGAGAATGTCTGCTGACTTTCTTCTTGCTAAAAAGAGAGATCCCTGTTCTGTTATATTTTACCATTGTTCCAAGCCAATGTGTGATGTCTAAGGATTCTGAAGAAATTTCTCTACTATAGTAACATAAAGTGGCAACATTATTTTCCCAGGAGAAATGCCAACTTTTGCACAATGTGAAATTGTTCTTGACAATATTGTCCCAATGTACATGCATCAGGTATTAGCAGCACAAGCTGAGTTAAGTCCAATAGCTTGTGCTGAGGTCCCAAATATGCATGCCGTTCAAGACATGGAATTGTTAAGTTGGTGTTTGACTGGCTACCAGACTCCCATATATTTCCTGTTTCCTTCCTTGTAAGACCTGGTCTGCTTTTTCTGCCACACCCCTTTCACGAAATGGTTTATTCCACTAAACCAACAGTATAAAGCAACATTTCACACGTTTCACATATGTTTCACATCTGGATGGAAATCCAATGTCTGAGCAGGCATTTCTTTTGAGTCTGCTTGAAACATTGATCTACAAAATATGGTCATAATCATTCACCAAAATCTACTGTATTCCTCATCAGAAAAAGTGTTTAAAGTGTTACACCCATGTATCTACTGGGAACACCTGACATTTAAGAATGAGAGAGTTTAATATACAAAGTCCAAACCCTTTTTTGGGGTGGGCAACATTAAAATATAGTCACTAAACTAGGGGCAGACACTATGTTCCCCAAACTGACACCATCATAAATTTATACAGAATGTTTCAAATGAAAACGTTTGGATTTTGAAACACAGCTTTCATATGCAAATTCAAACCTGAGGGTATTTGAGGGTTCAGTAGAAGAATTAACCACAGTGGTAGTAAGCCTGATTAGCTAAATGGTAGAGATTATGCTTTGCATGCACAAAATCCCAGGTACAATCTCTGCCATCTCTCTATTATTTGTATTTATTTGTTTTGGGAATTTATATCCAGCCTCAAAGACTCTGAGTAGCAGAGCTGGAAAAGCCCTCTATGAGAGGCCTTGGATGGCTGCAGCCAGTAAGCAGATAGTACTGACCTGGAATTTAGCTTTTTATGTAGTTTTTTGTGTACTTTGTTTGTTTCAGACTGTACACCACTTTTGCAGTTGACTTTTAAATTTAAAAAGCAGTATACAGTCTAGAAAAACAAAAACAAGAATTAAAACAAAAACAAAAACAGACTTTTGAAATATGAGGCAGTTTATAAATGCTTTTAAATAAATCAGTGGATAACCTAGCTATATACTTTCATTTGTGCTTTCCAGTACTTTCATTAATAGCAAAAAGATGACTGTTTAAAAAGATTCTGGTTTAGAAGCATAACCAGAGGTTAGCAAAAGGCCTTCAGTTTTGGGTACCCTGTAAAATAGCAGATTTGAGGAGTATCTTTCTCTCTCTGTCAATCTCAAGTTTATATTTTGCAGATGGGTAGAATAACAGTTTTGTTTATTTCCTTGAACAGGCTGTGGAATGCTGGTATGGGTTGGTGAACCAGTGACCTTTCGCAGGGCAGAGACCATTGCTGGCAAGTATGGTGTATGGATGCGGGACCCAGAACCTATCTCTCCATACTCCCGAGAGACAACTTGGAGAGTTGACACCGTTGGCACAGATGTCCGTCAAGTCTTTGAGTACGATGACGCAGATCAGTTCATGAAAGGCTACCCTTCCAAAGTACATGTGTTGCCCAGATCTATGGAGAGCACTGGAGCTGTTGTTTATCGGGGTTCCCTCTATTTTCAGATGCACAAGTCCAGAATACTGGCAAAATACGACCTGAAGGCTGAAGCTATTACAGTCCAAAAGGAGCTACCCAATGCTGGTTACCATGGACAGTTCCCTTACTCGTGGGGTGGCTATACAGACATCGATCTTGCAGTTGATGAGATGGGGCTATGGGCGATTTATAGTACTGAAAAAGTGAAGGGGGCTATTGTACTTTCCAAACTGGATACAGAGACCCTAGAGATTGAACAGACATGGGAAACCAACATCTACAAGCAGTCAGTGGCAAACTCCTTTATGATCTGTGGCTCCTTGTACACCATCAGCAGCTACTCATCCCCTGAGGCCACTGTAAATTTCATCTACCGCACTAGCACAGGAACTAGTACACTACTGAACATTCCCTTTGAGAACCGCTACAGATACAGCAGCATGGTAGATTACAATCCTACAGAGAGAAAACTCTTGGCTTGGGACAATTTCAATATGGTTGCCTATGACATCAAGCTTTCCAAGATGTTATTTGCTTGAAGAGGGTGGGAAGTTATTATGTGCCAGCAGGGCTAAACCAAGGAAGCTTGGGACAGGACGTCCATATGGCCACTCTTCCTTCTACTAATTCATAATATGGGACACAGAAATCACACCAATGTTCTCCAGAGTAAACTCCATTGAAGGAACAAGAGCTGTGCAAGATCACTACTGTGTGTGGACCTGCTTTGCTTTTGTGCATCTCCTGTTCATTTCAATGGGACTTACGCAGGAGAACTTCCCATGGATTACACCCCACCTTGCTGTCCTTAATGTAGACCCAATGCCATTTGCTCCAAATGCCTTTGCTAATTAGTCCTAGAGCACAAATGAGTGCAGCCATGAAAATGACATAGATCTTCCCTCCTCTCTTTGACAAGTTATGTTGGGCTTAACCTCTGAGTCCTGTGCTTCTGGTGCTCTCTTCTTAGCTTGACTAGAGGATTTAGGACTGGTCTGTTGGTTGACATGTAGAGTTGAATTAATCTCTCTCTCCCTCTTGCTCTGTTACTTGTATTTGATAATGGCAGATTGATTACATAAGTGAATTGTTGTTATAATGTACATAAGCTGCACATTACATTGAAACCCCCTCTTCACTGCAGAAAGGGCATTTTGCAGTGAAGAGGGGGCTGCTCAGTCCTTCCCTACCAGCTTCTTTCCCCGACTAAGCAGCGACTCTGTGGAGCAGTAGCATTCTCCAAAGATTCTGTTTGTGTTTAGATCAAATACCCAGGTTCCACTATGCCACTTATTTCTTTAAAAAAATGCTGGTTTGGTGTAATGGCTCATATGGAGGTCTTCGGCTCAAATCTCACTTCTGCCACAGACCTAATAAAGCAAGCGACTATATCTCAGCTCTCCCTTCCCCATGGAAACAATAATATTAATAATATTGAACTATCTTACAAGATATATGTATATGTATATGAACCCTCAAAAGCACTATACAAATGTTAAGTATTATTAGATGTTAAATTTGTTTGGTTTGGCAGGTCTGTATTTGGAATAACCTTCATGCAGCATTGAAGTTTTCCATAGTGTGCTCAGTGAGGCACAACACAGACGTACCTGTATGGAAGTTAATAAATAATAACCCTCCAATCAGTTTTATTGGCATAGTCGTCTCTTTTGCACAGTGTTTCCTGCAGGGAAGTCTTCAAACCACGATTGGCAGCAAAGATAAGCCACAAAATGGTGCAGGCATGTCCTCCCCATCTATGGGGAGAAAGGCACCTACACATCAGCCATTGCCACACTCATTCATAGAAAGATGTTCCTTGTCCCTCTTTTCTATTCAGAATGATGAGAGAGTAGGCGTCCAGTTCTGGTACCCAGTGAAATGCTGGGCATGTTTAAGGAAGTGTGTTTAATGTTGGAGAGGCTGAGTTAGTGCAAACAAGAACTGAGCAAGAACAGCAGTCTCTTGTGTAATGTGGATATTTGATATTTTGATATTTACTGACAGACACACTGGTGCCACAGGAGCCATGTTAGCAACCACTGCACTACAGCTATTCATAGAATCATAGAATAGTAGAATTGGAAGGGGCCTATAAGGCCATTGAGTCAACTCCCTGCAATGCAGGAATCCAAATCAAAGCATTCCCGACAGGTGGCTGTCCAGCTGCCTCTTGAATGCCTCCAGTGTAGGAGAGCCCACCACCAATCTAGGTAATTGGTTCCATTGTCATACTGCTCTAACAGTCAGGAAGTTTCTTCTGATGTTCAGCCGAAATCTTGAGTCTATAATGTGAGTCTATTATGTCCTGCATTCTGGGACAATTGAGAAGAGATTCTGTCCTGCCTCTTTGTGACGTTTAAAGTACTTGAAGAGTGCTTTCGTATCTCCCCTCAGTCTTCTCTTCTCCAGGCTAAACATGCCCAGTTCTTTCAGTCTCTCCTCATAGGGCTTGGTTTCCAGTCCCCTGATCATCCTTGTTGCCCTCCTCTGAACCTGTTCATTTGTCTGCATCCTTCATAAAGTGCTGTGTCCAGAACTGGACGCAGTACTCAAGATGAGGCCTAACCAGTGCTGAATAGAGGGGAACTAGTACTGCACATGATTTGGAAACTATACTTCTGTTAATGCAGCCTAAAACAGCATTTGCCTTTTTTGCAGCCGCATCAGCAACAATTCCAAGATCCTTCTTGCATGTAGTATTGCTGAGCCAAGTATCCCCCATCTTATCATTTGGTTTCTTTTTCCTAGGTGTAGAACTTTGCACTTATCCCTGTTAAATTTCATTCTGTTGTTTTCAGCCCATTGCTCCATTTTATCAAGATTACTGCATTTCAAAGACAGATTTTGGTAACCTGTCACCGTTGTGCAGCTGCTGGGAACCTGTTGATGCTGGTATCCTCAGCTCTCCACACTAGGTGATTGGGTCTGTGAGCCATCCACTATTTTAATTACCTGTAATGCTCCAATGTAGCATCATTCTAAAACATAGGGAAATTAAAGAGTAGCATTTCGGGGGTCTGTCATTTTAATTTCCCACCATGGCTTGCAGCAGTGCTACACAAGGGGCATCATGGGTGATCAAAATGCTGGGCTGTTTGTTGACTCACTGTCTCTGTGCAGATCATAGTGCTGCTGCCATGCAGGTGGGGGAAGACCACTGCTAGAGAAGATGCTCCAGAGCAGGGTTTCCCAACCTTTGGGCCACAGATGTTGCTGGACTACAGTTCCCATAATTCCTGACCATTGGCCATGCTGGATGGGGCTGATGGGAGTTGCCTCTGACTATCTTTCCCCCTTTCAGTAGGTTTTTTTTTAAGTCTAAATGTTCCTGATCTCCCCCCGCCCCCATATTTTCTCTGGACAGGGATCCAGTTTCTGGGAGTCTTATCAAGTAAATACCAAGGGTTTCTTTTTCTCTCTCAGGTAAACACGAATACTCGCCGCCGGGATCACATCACACCAGTGTTATTCGATCTACACTGGCTTCCAGTTATTTTCCGGGCCCAATTCAAGGTGTTGGTATTAACCTTTAAATCCCTATACGGTCTTGGCCCAGTTTATCTAATGGAGCGCCTTCAACGCCACCAATTATGCCACCCGACAAGATCAGCCACACAGGGCCTTCTCTCAATCCCGCCGACAAAAACAGCTAGATTGGCGGGAACTAGAGAGAGGGCTTTCTCAGTGGTGGCCCCCACCCTTTGGAACTCCCTCCCACAAGATCTACGGCACGCCTCTTCCCTAAATGTATTCTGTAAAGCCTTAAAGACCTGGCTCTTTCAACAGGCCTTTGGGATTTCTGGGGAGGGTTAACTTTTATAACTGATATGCCTCCTAACCTGCACTAGTATTGTTATCGCTCCTGTATCGCTGTACTGTTCATATATTGTATTATTGTATTTTACTGTATGGTGTTTTAACCTTTGCATGTACGTCGCCTAGAGTGGCCATCGGCCAGATAGGCGACACATAAATTAAATTTTATTATTATTATTACGCAGACATTCATGATATCAGAGACCATATATCATGCAGGTCAGATTGTTTAGAAGGGCAACCTATGAATATGAAATATGAAAAAATGGAAATGGACTGCCTTCAAGTCGATTCCAACTTCTGGTGACCCTATGAACAAGGTTTTCATGGTAAGCAGTATTCAGAGGTGGTTGACCATTGCCTTCCTCTGAGGCTGGCCCAAGGTCACCCAGTGAGCCTCATGGCTGTTTGGGGATTTGAACCCTGGTAGTCTAACACCTTAACCACTACACCACACTGGCTCTCATATGAAATATACATGATCAAAAATATAACTTGAGAAAAAATTTACACTCATAACATCTGAGTAAAGATCAGATAAAGTATGTCAACATGTGTAATCTCGCTGTAAATTCTAAATCATTCAGACCATGGTATTTAAAATCACTATGTATGGATGTGAAAGTTGGACAGTAAAAAAAGCTGATAAGAGAAAAATCAACGCATTTGAAATGTGGTGTTGGAGAAGAGCTTTGCGGATACCATGGACTGCAAAAAAGACAAATAATTGGGTGTTAGAACAAATTAAACCAGACCTATCACTAGAAGCTAAAATGATGAAAGTGAGGTTATCATACTTTGGACACATAATGAGAAGACATGATTCATTAGAAAATATAATAATGCTTGGAAAAACAGAAGGAAGTAGAAAAAGAGGAAGGCCAAACAAGAGATGGATTGATTCCATAAAGGAAGCCACAGACCTGAACTTACAAGATCTGAAGAGGGTGGTCCATGACAGATGCTCTTGGAGGTCACTGATTCATAGGGTCGCCATAAGTCATAGTCAACTTGGAGGCACATAACAACAACAACACCTGAGTAAAGATCAGATAAAGTATGTCAACATTATTATTATTGTTGTTGTTGTTGTTGTTGTTGTTGTTATTATTATTATTTATACCCCGCCCTTTTTCCAAACTGGAACTCAAGGCGGCTTCCAGATAAAAATAAGTATATATCATTAAGAACCTATAAAAATATAAAACATATAAACATATAAAATCAGCATTAAAACAGTATTAAACTATTAAGATGTTAAAACCAATTAGATACACTCTTAAAATACTGCAACCCAGTTTAGGAGCATAGAGGTAAAACAATAACATACAGCATCCTCTTCAGTCACTACCCTTAAAACCTTCAGTTCCAAAAGCCTGCCGGAAGAAAAAGATCTTTAGCTGTCGGAGGAAGGACTGCACAGAGGAGGCCATTCTTGCCTCCCTAGGGAGGGAGTTCCAGAGCATAGGGGTAGCCACCGAAAAGGCCCTATCTCGTGTCCCCACCAGTCGCACTTGTGAAGGTGTTGGGATTGTGAGAAGGGTCTCTCCTGAAGATCTCAGGGCCCGGGCAGGTTCATATAGGGAGATATGGTCTGACAAATAGCCTGGACCTAAGCTATCATCTTGCCGTAAATTCTAGAAATTATTCTAAAGTAGAACTAGAACTGGAAAAGTACAAATACCTTTGTATTACAGAGATAACCTTGTTTATTCAGCTGCAGGGTTGGATCTTGGGCAAGTCCGTGAAGAATGCCTTCCTCCTCCCCTTTAGACCCAGCTCTATGCAACCTAGCCTCGCTCATCCCTCTCTGTTGTGTACAACAAAAACAAGTTGTAATTATAGTGTTTGTACTTTAGAGATTTCCCCTTAATATTTAGATATTGGTAGTTTGAGGATTTGCACTAAAGTCACATGGCCCAGTATTAATATGATCTTGTTCTGATGAACCTGGCAATTCCTTCATAAAAACTGAGGACTTATTACATAAATGTGACATCAGCAAGGACTCCTATCTAGCCAATCAGAATGAAACACTGATGACAAATCTACACATAATAGACCAGGATGGACACCAGACTAGATCCTGCTCTAAAGCATCTCTGTTGAGGTTAATGGAATTTAACAACTAGATTGCAGTGATGTGATGGTGGATGGGAAGGGACAGAAGCAAGTCAGGTGTGACTGAGGTATGAAGCAGGAAAAGGGAGCAGGAGAGTAAGCCCCTCTCCTGGCTCACACGCAAGGCAAGGTGCTTAGACTGAGGGGCAAGCTCTGAGGCCAGGGCTTTCTAGGGCTTGGTGAACCACGGCTGGCTGTGGGGTCAGCTCATACTGTTCAGGCAGGCTGGTGCTGCAACTCCTAAAACCAAATAGCTTTCTAGATTTGCCAAGGAACCAGAGTGAGGGTGAGGGTCAAGTACTGCAGCCCGGTTGTTGAGAGCCCTCATATGAGGCATTCCCTTACAATAATATCACACCATTAATATACATAGGGTTTACACACAGAGATAGTGTGGGGAGGAAAGTCAGGTCTGTGCCCTGAGGCGCTTGCAATTTAAAGGTTCACACATGGGAGGCAATAGAGGAAGGAGAGGAAGATTAAGACTATACTAAGTAGAGGTGTAGTTGCACATATTTATGCTTAGCTTCAGTATGTGCATATGTCAAGGGCCCCCTAGAAACAATGCATTTTAAGGAGGTATTTGAAGGAAGAGAGTGAGGTAGCATTGTCTGGGGATTCTGTGTGTGAGTTGTAGGCACAAGGGGTAACAAGAGAGAAAGGAGACTTGTAGATGCCTGAGGATGGAGCTTAATGTTAGTTAATGCTCAGTTAGGAATTAATGTTTTGGATGAGAGTATAGAGAGATACAAGGGAGGGGGCAAGTCCAAGGAGGGCTCTGAATGCTATGATGTATTTGTGCTGTATGTGGGTAGACAGATCTATTCAACAGGAAATTCAACAGGCATGAGAATACATCTACTTGTCCCAGCTTCCACCAACAGATTCATACTCTGGACTCAGCTTGATTATTGCCAAGGGCTTTAATCCACAGTTTAGGACTGGAACACAGATCAGGTTACAAAGCACACCACATTCAGATCACAGCAAGGCACTGTTAGGCATGGCTACATGAGCAAACACATTGTTGCAACATTTGACCCCCCCCCATATTCTCCTTAAGTAGGATGGCGTGGGCACGACTACTTGCACAGGGCTTGTCTCCCAGCTCAGAACTGGGCAAGCACGCAGGCACTCCTATAAGTAGGCTAATTGACAGATTTAGTCTGTTCGCACCTGAACATCCTCCGTGACCATGGAGGTGGGGACAACTCAGGTCCTTCCTTGCTCCACCTCTGGCATCTTCTCCTGCTCTGGGGACGGTTCAGCAACAGGAGATGGGCTGAGAGCCAGCCCCACTGCCGAAGGCTGAGAAAGGTTTGATTGTGTTGGGTGATACCTCTATGCCTGAGCTGTCAACATGCAGGTCATTTGACCCCCTCTTCATCAACCTCATTGGTCCCCTCTCCTGGATCCCAGTGCTCCTCTTCCTCAGAATACGCTGGCCATGAGTTCTCTCCAAGGCTCATGACAACACTCAGATTAGCTGTTCATGGAGAAGGTGCTGTCACAGCACTTGTGCAGGTCTTTCTTCATAGTAATCATTACAATCATAGTCCACATTTTAAGTCATGCACTTCATTTTTGCAATCAGAGGTGACCATACTGTGAGAGAAGGCTGCAGATTCTGGCTGCTATTAAGGGGTGTCAGCGTGGGACAGAGCCATGGTCATGATTGGCCAGAACTACTCCTGTATAAGCCCCAAGAAGCAGGGCCAATCACATGCAATGCAGGATTACATGCAGTAAATAATTTTGTGGACTCAGAGGTAGTATGGCACAGCAGACAATAGGATTTTGAGCTTAGGCTGATGAAACACGTTCAAATAAAATGATAATAATAGAAGTGTTGTACGTGAGATCCTTACTATAGAGCACATTGCACAATATATGTAACTTCTGAACAGAAACGGCTTGTAACTTTGTGATATGTCAAACTCGGCAGGGAGCCATGACATTGGCCAAACCCAAACAACACTTGTTTTTTTGGCAAAGCAGATCACCCTCAGCTCCAGCCATTTGAATGACTCCAATTTCCCCCTTCACAGGTCAGGCATCAATGGACTATGACCTGCCACCCAGCAGCACAGAGAGATGGATGCGAGATGTTTTTGCACGCCTCCATTAAGTCACCCATTTTCAGATCCCTCTCCTGCTTTTCCCAGTGATGTCCACAACTCATTCCTTCCTGATCTAGGGGGACAACCCTGCAGGTGCGTGTGTCACTCTGCAAAATTTCACCAAGGGTTGTCACGCCATCTCAGCCAGGGCTGCATGCAGTGTCTCTCAGATAACCGGGTGTTTCCCACCAATGGTCAGAACCTATATCCATGCATCATTAACCAGAGCTCTCCAGCCTGTGCCCAAAGAAGCCAGAACACCATCTGCCTTGAAAGATGTATCCATTCTCCTCCATGGTGGCTTATACCCCAGATAGATGGGAATGGCACAATGCCTCTTGTAGGCAGCTGGGCTGCATGCTCCAAAGACTCGATGTGTGAAGTAACTGATCTAGCCGAGCATCAGCCTACACCCAGGAACTGCACAGTTTACTCCCTTGATACAAGAAGCCTGGACCGCACAAGCCAACATGGATGTTGTGCTCCTTCTCTTCCAATTCATTATGTCATTTACTCATCACCTGTTTCCTTGAGCTATTTCCAAAATGAAGGTGGTCACAGATTCTCTAATAATGTGCCACCAGTTCTTGTTGCTGTGTATCCAAAGGAACAAGGTTTCCCACCTCATGTGGAACAACTAGCCCAAATTGACCGGACTCCGATACCCTCCATTCCAGACTGCTATTTGGCCTTCTCTGGGTATTAGAATGTGTGCTGAGAACACCGCTGGCTTCTCTAGAGCATCATAAATAGTCAGTTTTTGCATCAGATCTCTTGACTTGGTCCTATCATTCCATACTTTCTTCCTGCTTCATCATGAGAGCTGGGCTTTTTTCATGCCTCTCATTTGCTTTGAGTGCCTGAGCAATATCACTGCAGAGGTGGATTCTTAAAACTGATGCCTGCAGAATTTGTACTGCAAACCATACTTCCTCTTACAATAAAGGGGGGATTGCAAAGTTTCTTGTAGTGTTTATCATTAATTAATTAGCTGATTTAGCTAGTATTGCACGGTACTTTTGAGTAATTAAGAGATTAATTCAGTCCAGGTTTTATGACTGAAAACCACTATTCCGGCTGATAGGACTGGCGCTTCTGTCGAAGCCCTGGCTAATCTGTGGAATGCAGAGATCACCCGGGCTGTTGACACGATCGCTCCTGCGTGCCCTCTCCTATGTAGAGCTCATACAGCTCCTTGGTATACTCCAGAGCTGAGAGCGATGAAACAAGACAGGAGGCGGCTTGAGCAGAGATGGAGACGAACTCCCGACGAATGCAATTATGAGCTGGTTCGTGCTTCTACCAAGCTGTATGTAGGAGTGGTGAGGACGGCGAAAAAAACAACATTTAGCTGCCACTATTCAGTCATCTCTCTCCCACCCAGCGGAGCTTTTTAGAGTGGTTCGTGGTCTACTCCATCCAGGCCTACAGGACATGGCAGATACATCGGTGGCCCGCTGTAATGAGTTTGCTGAGCACTTCCAGCATAAGATCCTTTGCATTCGCCGGGACCTAGACTCCCATTTAATAGCAGTTAATCCTAATGAGGTGTCCGGAACACAGTCTTGTCATGTTTTGTTGGATGAGTTTCAGTTGGTTCAGTTCGAGGACGTGGACAAGGTGCTTGGACAGGTACGTGCAACCACTTCGGTACTGGATCCTTGCCCCTCTTGGCTAATAAAAACTAGCAGGGAGGAAACAGCTGGTTGGGCCAAGGAAGTGATTAATGCCTCTTTGCAAGAGGGAGTGGTCCCTGGCTGTCTGAAAGAGGCAGCGGTGAGACCACTTCTGAAAAAACCTTCCTTGGACCCAGAGGATTTCAACAGCTATAGACCAGTGGCGAACGTTCCATTCCTGGGCAAGATCTTGGAACGAGTGGTTGCTGACCAGCTCCAGGCGCTATTGGATGAGACCAATTATCTAGATCCATTTCAATCAGGTTTCAGGCCCAGTTTTGGCACTGAGACTGCCTTGGTCGCCCTGTTTGATGACCTGTGTCGGGAGAGAGACAGAGGGAGTTTAACTCTGTTGATTCTCCTTGACCTCTCAGTGGCTTTCGATAGCATCGACCATGGTATCCTTCTGGAGAGGCTTGTGGAGTTGGGAGTTGGAGGCACTGCTTGGCAGTGGTTCCGCTCCTACTTAGCAGGCCGTCTCCAGAAGATAGTGCTTGGGGAACACTGCTCGACACCGTGGGCTCTCCAATGTGGGGTCCCGCAGGGTTCGGTTTTGTGTCCCATGCTTTTTAACATCTATATGAAGCCGTTGGGCGTGGTCATCAGGAGCTTTGGAGTGCGTTGTCATCAGTATGCTGATGACACGCAGCTCTACTTCTCCTTTTCTTCTCCTTCAGGTGAGGCCGTCGATGTGCTGAACCGTTGCCTGGCTGCGACAATGGACTGGATGAGAACTGACAAACTGAGACTCAATCCTGATAAGACTGAGATGCTGTTGGTGGATGGTTTCTCTGATCGGATGGTGGATATATACCCGGTCCTGGATGGGGTTACACTCCCCCTAAAGGAGCAGGTTCGTAGTCTGGGAGTCATTTTAGACTCTTCCCTCTCACTTGAGGCTCATGTAGCGTCGGTGGCACGGAATGCGTTCTACCAACTTCGGTTGGTAGCCCAGCTACTTCCCTATCTGAGTAAAGAGGACCTCACATCAGTGGTACATGCTCTGGTAACCTCGCGTCTGGACTACTGCAACGCGCTTTACGTAGGGCTACCTTTGAAGACGGTTTGGAAGCTATAGCTAGTGCAAAATGCGGCAGCCAGACTGCTAACAAGAACCAAGCGGTCGGAGCATATAACACCTGTTCTGGCTCGCCTGCACTGGCTTCCAATATGCTTCCGGGCCAGATTCAAAGTGTTGGTACTAACCTATAAAGCCTTATACGGCGCGGGACGATACCTGTCGGAACGCCTCTCCCGATATGCACCGGCCCGTACACTACGGTCTACTACGAAGGCCCTCCTCCGGGTCCCGACCCATAGGGAGGCCCGGAGAGTGGTGACAAGATCTAGGGCCTTCTCAGTGGTGGCAACCGAACTATGGAATAGTCTCCCCGAGGAGGTGCGCTTGGCGCCGACATTATCATCTTTTCAGTGCCAAGTTAAAACCTTCCTCTTCTCTGAGGCATTTTAATTTAAGTCAACTTAATTTTAAACTGTTGTATCTGATTTTAGATTGTACAGTTTTTATATACTTTGTTCTATTAGATTGTGTAATTTTATTGTATTTTTTTGATGTTCACCACCCAGAGAGCTATTGCTAGTCGGGCGGTATATAAGTTTAATAAATAAATAAATAAATATTCTAGTCAATATATTGAGGTCTAGTATTCTGGCTTGTTCTTTGAAGATCACATTTGCGAACTTTACTGTCATCATGCAGGAAGAACTTGAAAAGCTTCTAAATTAAAACCAAAATGCTATTTGTGCTCTGTGGAAAAGCCAAACAGTGCTTATACAGACAGGTTTTGCTGAAGTTTCTAATGCAACTATACAAGGTGCTCTTCAAACTCTAGCAATTTCCTTTTATTGTTTTTATCACGGTCTCAGATACTACCCAGAACTGTACTAAATTATGCAGTTTGCGTTGACCTAGTGCACTACAATTCTGATGCCTGAAGAGTTTTAGTGCACAGGAAGTTGCCAGGTGCTGTCTTCAATCCAAACTCCCATTCTGGACAATCAAACACTTTCAACTTGAGCATATGTAATGCAAACTTACCTCACGACAACTGCCACAGTTGAGAAAGAGGCAACTGGAGTATCCAACTTCCTGCAGGAACAGAATTTTATTTAACTGTCTGCAAGGGATGGCTGCAGGTTTTCTGGTCCTCAGTTCCAAACTCCAATCACAACTCCCTTCTTTTGTATGTATTTTCTAATTTTGTATCTGTTGCTTTTATCTCTTTGCAGGCAATCGTGAAGATTTGCAATCTAATCCATCATTCGGCTTAGATTAAGGGCAGCCAGAGCCTGTCTTTGTAAAAAATGTTACACTATGCTGTACATGTTTGAGATTGAAGGTCACTATGGTGTCACCTTTATCATTCAGCTTGTTCTGGACTGTCCTTCCGCCAGAGAACTGAGGGTAGTGTCCTTTTACCTGTACAACAGCTCTGAGGTAGGTTAGCCTGAGAGAGAGTAACTGGTCTCAGGTCAACAAGTAACTTGTGCCTCCGTACAGATTTGAACCTGTTGCTCTCGGCTTCCTCCTCTAGCCACTCCTTTCATTGGCAAATATTCACTTTAGAACACATCAGAGACTTCCACTGGAAAATGGGCAACTGCCCTAGGACAGGAGTGACTAACCTATGGCTTTCCAGATGTTGCTTGGTTTCAATTCCCATTAGTCCCAGCCAGAAAGTCCAATAGTCAGGAAGCATGGAAGCTGTAGTTCAGCAAACATCTGAAGAATCACAGGTTAATCACTCCTGCTCTAACACTGGAGTAAAGCAACGGTTCTCTTGTGTTCAGTGAGTGCTCCACTTTCTCAAGGCACTCCAACCAAGAAAGTGTTACAAAGACTAATGACACAGGGACCTTTGGCATGATCTTTCAGAACCGAAATGGAATACCCAAGGGCCCAACAAAGGTCCAGGGGTCTCAGCAGCTGTCCAAGGATGTCGACAGAAATCTCAGTACCCCCAAATCATCCCCCCGTTGTGAGGGAGTTAACTGGGATAGGGTATTATAATCACATTATGCTTGTGCTTTGCCAACTGCCCTGCATCCCAGTTTGTTTCCAAGCTGAATTCAAAGTGCTGGTTTTGAACTTTAAAGCATTTTGTAGCCTGGGACTAGAGTACCCAAAGGGCTGCTTGTCTTCACATGAGCTTGCTGGTGCGTGAAGGTATTCAAGAGAGGCTCTTCTTCAAATGCCAATATTAGGTATGGTGGGTGGCTACCAGGGGAAAAGGCCTTCTTTAGTACTCATATAAAACTGCCTTACTGAATGAGACCATTGGTCCACTTAACCCAGTGATGGCTCCCTGGTGTTTCAGGGAGAGGGAGATCTTACCCAGTCCAACTACCAGAGATTCTTCTATGTAAAATTATCAGGGATGAAGCTAGGACTTTTGCATGCACATGTACTCTACCACTGAATTGTGCTCCATCATCCTGTCCAAGCTGCTCCTCAACTTCTCATGGGTTGGGAGACCCTCTGGAGATTTTGTGGGTGCACAGAGGCTGGAGAGAAACTGGACATTCAATTAGGGAAGTTTGCAGACATCACTGGATGCTGCCTATTGAGATCTGAATTTAGATAACAAAGCATAACATTCCCAGGCATTTTATGTAGAGAATATTTTTATTAGTTTCTTTATTCTGTAATCAAACTCATGTAAATAAGACCTTACATATTTAATACAGTGTGTTACCCCTGTACAAATGAAAAAAAAAGTTTAAACATTTCTAGACCAATATGGCTGTTAATTTCTGTACAATGCCAACTCACAGTACAAGTGTCTATCTTTTCTCCAAAGCTGACATCACAGCTAAGTTTCCAAAAATTCAAATTATAATATTTATATAAAAAGGTAACCAATAGCATTTCACTAGGCATCAATAGCAGCAACAGACTTTTTCAGCTTCTGCTGTCATCTGAACAAAATTATACACATTAGACTAAGTTCACTCTTAGTTCCAAAAAATGTTGGGAAGGGGAAGAATAGAAAGAAAAAGGAATTCTTAGAGAAAACAGTCCATTCTGGTACTGCTCTCTTATTAACTTCCAACCATTGCCTGGAAAAGTCTTGAGTAACATCATTAAAACAGCTCTGCTATAGCACAGTCACAACTACGTATCATAAGCAGGTATGGGGTATTTTACATTCACAGAAGGTATCATACAGTACTCTCCTACAGCTATACTACTAAAAGGATACAATTAAGAAGGCATTATTTGACTTGATTCTGTTTCCAGCACACAGTGCGCAGGAAGGAGGTGCAATGCAGCTCTGATATAAGAATATGCCATTTCAGAGGATGCTGTCTTGCGGCACAAGGTCAAGTGCTTTTTGCTCTATACAGACATAAGCTGAAAACTGTTTGAAGGCCAAAGGCTTCCTTTCACCCAAGTACTGCTGAGCCACAGCTCAGTGGTACTGGCACTATAACTCCTAAAAGGGAGTCTCCTAAATGCTGCACTTTTGGTATTAACACAGGAACCAATTAGCATTTTCCCCAGTTGAATTCAGCACCATATCAACCCATAGCAGCAGCCACACCCTACCTTTTAGGGACATATGGTGTAGAACATTTACAGAATGAAGTGGTGTGTATTGGTGGGGGGAGGGAAGTAGGCTGGGTGATTGAGTTGCTCTGTGTGACTTAGCAATTGCCATAAAATTCTCGTTTCATTATTAAGGGGCAACATCCTCTTAGGACTCTGAGCAACATAAAACCAAACTCATTTCTGTTCAGCAAAGCCTTCTCCAACCTGCCTCTCTTCTCAAAATGAAACAGCAGCTAACAGAAGAGTGTTTACCATTGGCTAATAACATGCCTCAGCAGCATTATTTCTCATTTTGCATCCTTGGAAAAACAGATGCCCCTACAAAGACAGATCACACTCGTTATGTGGTTGCATGGAAGTTGCCCCAAGATCCATGTCTGCTAAGGCTAATGAGCACCTGCATCTCTTTATGCCATTCATGGCCGTGAAGGGACATGCTTTGCCCTCTGGCTACAGGTTTGTGCTGCTGTCATTTCACTCCCCATACTGACATAAATGAACACAGCTCTTATGATTTTGTTTCTTCTGTCTTGATAGCCTGAGGTTTGATTGGTCCAGTTCTAACAGGCTTTGGGGCTGTTGTAGGTACAGGGCTTGGTTTCTCCTCCACTTTGTCCTGACATACTCCTGAGGAGGAGTCTGCCATCGCTTCAGGGGCTTTATTCCCACTGTCACCTACTTTCTGTATTTTGCTTCCAGGCGGCTTGTTCTGCTGCTGCTCAGAGAAGAACCTCTGTGTGGACTGAAGGACTTCTGCTCTCTGCTTTGCCTTAATAAAAAAAGAAGTGTATTAAACAAGAGCACAGGCCAAAAAAAGTATCGACTTATTCTTTGTGTTCAGGATCTGAGAGAGTAAAACATCTCCTGATACCACCTTCTACAGTAACTTACACATCTTGGAATTTCTTCCACATGTAGTTATAACTGCTTGAATGCCAGACAAAATTCCCTTGTGGATCTAAAACAAGAGATGGGAAACCTGTGGTCCTCTGGATGTTGCTAGAGGGATGCAGGTCCCCCATCTGTAATCTAGAGCCTCCTAGAACTGGTGCAGGAGTTAAAAGGGGGCAGAGTGACATTTGGTCCAGCCCCATTGCCCAAGCGATAACCATTCCTCCTCCTCTCAAGTTCAGTGTTCTCCACAATTTGTCACGATCAGAAAGATGCCTTCAGAGCAAGCAGTTCCAAATGGTTCAAGCTATATGCCTGCAGGAAAAGATGCTCCTAATTCTGGACACTGCCAATTCTGGAGGGAAATCGCTAAACCAGCTCTTAGGGTGAATGTGAAGCGCCAACAAATGTATATCTAGTGTTAGAGGAAATTTAATCTGAAAGGGACTAACAGTAAATTTAAATGTACCATTTGATTTTAAAGAAAGAAATCAGTATTACAAGCAAACCATTTTAGAAGAATTTTACAATACCATTATATTCCTCAGGAAAAAAAAGTTAAGGACAGATAACACATGAATTTGAGAATTTAATACACCAAACGATAAAAGCAAACTTTAAATACTTATTCCAAAGGCACTTATATATTTATATTTATAATCATATATTTAAGAAGTGCTCCTTTGGTGTTTTGGTCTTCTACTGGATGGATGTCTGAGATAAGCAATAGCTAATTCTGGTTCTTACAGCCTGATCCTATCAGAAGGAAGTCCCACCAAGTTTCAACACAAAACTGCAATTTTAGATTAGCTCTAACAATGGCAAAACCGCACCACCAGGCTCCTGTAAATTCTCTTAGCACAAATGCTATAGCAGCTCTGGGAGCTTAAGCAAGTTAATGTCGTGGGAACACACTACAGAACATCATGAAGAACCAGCAGCAATTACCATTAATATGTATGACACACCATCAGGCCTATTGAGGCTCTATACTTCTCTCAATAGTACTAACAACATAAGCCAAATTCTACTGCTCTTCTTACAACAAATGGCACCATGTGTTGAGTGTAGCTTAAAATATCACAAGCACCATAAATAATTCTGTACAATCATTCTAAATAATTCTGTGAATTATTATTGATTGATTGATTGATTATGTATTTATTTATTGCACTTGTATACCGCCCCATAGCCGAAGCTCTCTGGGCGGTTTACAGCAATCAAAAACATTAAAACAAATATACAATTTAAAAACATATTTTAAAAACAATTTAAAACACAATTTTAAAATTCAAAACAATATAAAAACAATTTAAAATTCTATGAAGGAGGAAAAGTTTTGATTTTTGAATATATTTAGACATGGATTCTGCTTTTGTGAAATGGTCATGTAGTCCATTTTACAGTCATGGAAACTAAGACAAAGATGAAGGGGACAGACCTCCCCACAAAAAAATAGAAGCTTCCTCCCACTTTTAATAAAGCATTTCTTCTTTGTAATTTCACTGAACTTTTCAAGACAAAACCAAAATTTGTCAAGAAGAGATACTGGACCCCAATTAATTCCTCTGTTTTTTTTAGTAACTTTGGATCATTAACAATTTTGAGCACTATCATCAGAAGTAGAAACTGGAATTGACAAGACACCGGAGTAGTGGTTAAGGTGTTGGACTACGACCTGGGAGACCAGGGTTTGAATTCCCACATAGCCATGAAGCTCACTGGGTGACCATGGGCCAGTCACTGCCTCTCAGCCTCATGAAAACCCTATTCATAGGGTCGCCATAAGTCGGAATCGACTTGAGGGCAGTACACATAACAATTTGAACCATATTTTTATACAGTATGAACTTTCCATATGGCAAAAACGTATCAATTTTCCTGGACAAAATGAGACAGACATGTGCCACAAGTGGCAAAGCAAAGACAACTTTCTTCTAGATGTCATTACAGCTGGTTATTGTGAGCCTCTCAAGTCAAAGTGCGTTTTTTAAAAAAACATTTTCTCCAACTTTAATAATGATAAGCTTGGCTGGGAGAAACAAAGGATGGCAATGGGAGCACAACTATTCAGGTGGATGTTTGTTAAGGATCAAGCTCTGATGTAAAAAAATCTGAAATATATTTTTAAAGCCCCAAGTAATTTGGGACACAGGACTATCTTCTTTCACATGAGTCTGCCTTTCTCTACGATCATTTTCAGAGGCCCTTGTCCAAGTCTTAAGAATTAGGTAGGTGGCTATTTGAGAAGGGTCTTTTAAATTAAAAATAATCAAGATATGAATACCTCCCACCCACCCTCAAGTCAACCAGTTATGACTATTTGTCCAATAGTATTTGTCCAATACTATTTGTCCAATAGTAGAACTCATTTATCAAAAGTGTTGGCTATTGTTTGACCTATACTGATCAAATCATTTAAAAATGACAAAAAATCTACAGGTTGCATCAGGGAACCACTCGTGAATACAACTGAAAAACTTAGGGAAATTCTGTCCTTATTAACAAGTGATTGGGCCCATCGCTTTCAGATTTCCTTTGATCTCATGGTATCCCCACACAGACTCTGCATCACAGCTCACATTTAAGGGAAAGTCTCGTTTCATCCAGAAGGGTCTCCAAGTGTTTTTCAAATACTGTAATGTGGTGAAATGCAGCTATGGGTGGGTGATTCTAGCCTTTCAAGAGTTTCATACAGTTATGAGTATAATCCACCAGATAATTTGTATAATCCACCAGTTTGTGGTCTACAATATAAGCGGGCAAACTCTAAAAGCGTTGGAAGCTTACCAGTTCATTGGGATTCTGCTTTCTTCTAATATGGAACTACAACTCTGGGTGCTATGTAATCAAGATTTGGGCTTAAATTTTTATTTGGCCATTTTAGAAAGGGTGAAGGATCCAGAGGCATTTTAAGCAAAGAGTAGTATCTTGCCTTGCAAGCTGTTAAGACTGAACTGTGGTTAACACAGCATGGCCATCCAAAAATACTAACCTTCATGTCTTGTTCAGCCTTCATCGCAGTCTGGGCCTGATTGCCTCTGACTCCAGAGAGTGATCCACAAGGACCTCTGGCCATATGTGGCAAACGAGGGTGGCTCATAAGGCCTGTGGTCATCTGAGGTGGCATCTGACTAGCCAGTGCCATTGGCGGCCTCTGAACAGGTGCTGGGAAGGTGTTAGTATGAGGGGCTCTTACCAATGGAGGGATCAGGTTAGGCTGAGAGAGGATCTAAGTGGGGGAAAAAACAACAACAAAAAGAGACACATTTAGCTATTTAGCAAACTGCCAACCTGATCACATGGTGGCTTCTCTGCAGAGATCATACCTCTGCTATCAGTCTGTGTCATTTAATGGGTGCATTTTGTTTCTGTTAAGATTGGCCATGTTTGGGGAACTCTAGAGGGAAAAACCTAAGGTAGGAAGTGTGCTTAAAAACTGCATTAGCACATCAAAGACCAAAAAGGGGTAGGGGATCTTCAAATATATGAAGGAACTGGCAAAAAAAAAAAACGTTTATGCTTCCAAACAAAATCCAGCACTCTCAAATTTGAAATGCAATATCCAAGACAATCTAGAATGAAAAGCACACACCGCGTGCCTCATCAGATGTTTTATAGCAATTGCACTCTGGAGGTACTGCTCCATTATTTATTTGCAGTTATCAATTTGGTAGACTGTTTCACAGCTGCATTTCAGTAAGTGGCTAAAGGCACACAATTCACCAGGAATTTCTGTGCAAGCTCCAATAAAATCAGTGGAGGCTTGCACAATTCTCAGCAGAGTCTGCACAGGGAACATTACCGGTATATTGTGCCCTTAATGTCTATTTAAAGCCACACACTGGGACCCTTCTCTCAGACACAATTTCCCCCTCTCCCTTTAAACATTTAACACTCAGTTGTAGCGAGAGCTGTGCGGAGAAGCCTATGGTCATCTGCCTGTATTAAAGTTATTTAAACCTTCAACTTTGGGAGCAGATGTTATTGCAAGATACTGTAATCTAGATACAGAATGCTTACATCAATTCGATGTATAAATTATGGAACATGCATTTAATAAAATATCTGATAGATATTCCTGCATTTAGGGGTTCTTCCATTTGAAAGAAGGTGAAGCTATAATCAGACAGGAAATCCCAGACTTGGCAGAAAGCCAGTTGCTGCCCACCTGTGGTGTGAACTGTGGAGGAAATGGCTGTGTCATTCTCACAGCTGCAGACTGAAACTGCTTCTGGTAGACAATGGTATTCATTTTATTGGACTGACTGTTTGGACTTGTAGAAGCAGCCCTTGGAGAGAAAACATTTTAAGTAAGTTAATATACTGGATATTACAGATATACCAGAGATACCTTTTGTTACAATTTTCTTATGTTACCTGAATTCAGAAGAAAACTGGGCACTACTTAGTAAATTCTGTTTGCAGCTAACAGGAGACAAGAGTTAACAGCTTATTGTACATCCACTATGAGGGAGATGTTAAAGTTTAATTCCATACTATCACTCACACATAGTTAAGATGAATTATAAGGTGTGGTGATATCATGAATTCAAGGTTGCTAGAAACTAACACAGCAAGAGGATTAAGACTATTCTGTCCTTTCACACAGAGTGAAAGAGACCATTGTTTTCTCTGGGCACTAGCAAATACGTCTTATGTGATACTGGTAGTTTAACTTCCTGAGCCGCCACCATACCTGGCAGTATTAATCAGTGGGACTAAATGCTCCTATATAATAATGTCTTCAGCTTTTTGACATCTATGCCATCCAAACTCACTAATAAATTTCAGATGGGGGCTTTAGTCTAAGGGAATTCCAAACACTAGCTGCTATCATCCATTTGACATGCAATGATTTTGTACTCAGAAGTGCTTTCAAAAATCAACCTTCAGCTCTAACAATAGTCAGGACCCAATGAACGGTGAAGCTAGTTACATTAACCCAAGGGAGTTGTTTTCTTCCGGCAAAACAAACGAAAACAAAAAATCCAAATGGGCAACTGCTTTTGAAACCGCAGGGAATCTCAAAGAAGTGTGCAATATGGTATGGTGTGTGTATGTCAGCAGTTCAAAGAAAAATAGTTATTCTAATGGGTGCGTGCAAGCGTACTATGTCTTGCTCCTTTCTTCCCCATTTTTTGTCTTCCAAGGAAGCAACACTTTCCAAATCATGCTAGAAAGAGACAGACCTTACTACTGACATTTCCTGTTTTCAAAATGGGGCAGCTTCTCTATTTTCAATCTGACTGAAGGGCCTTTGTATAACTTGAATCCTCAAGTACACAACTGGCGTAGCCCAAGTCTGCAAGCCCTTCCTCCTCCAACTTAAGACCAAATACTAGATAGCAGTAGGAACCGTTTTATTCACCAGAAAGGTGTTTCTATGTGGGCACAAGGACATCGCCAAGTAGGGGTACTGTCTTCCTTTGCTAGTGCATGAGGCAGGAAAGAATTAACACTCCAACAGATCGTGACCACAGTCCCTCCCACAGAGTGCTAGTTCACCATCTGGCCAAGCTAAAAATATAATCTTATAACCCAAATAGAAACACTGACAACATCAAATCAACCATAAGTAACATAAAACTAAAAACTTGCACACTGCTAGGTCTGTTCACTGACCCTTTAGTCTCCATCCATTTTCTTTGTAACATTTACTGTCTTTTGCATCCCAGGGTGGGCCTTGGTGGTGTCCTGGTGCTCACTGAGGAAACACCTTTCTGGTGAGTAAAACAGTTCCTTCTCCGCTGGGCACCAGGACACCCCTCTAAGTGGGATGTTCCAGAGCTAACCTATAGTATGGGTGGGTACATAACTCTTCAATGATTTTTGAGCACCTGCTGGATAACTCACCTACCAAAGGCTGCTTCTGCAGATGCATAAATGTCTATCTTATAATGTGTAGTGAAAGTATCTGGGTTCACCCAGGTGGCTGCCCAACAAACCTCTTGTAGAACTGCATTTGTTGATTCCTTCAGAGTCTTGTCGCCAAAAAGTTTTGCTCCAGCGAAAGGTCTGGTAGCGAGGTTGGCCTTTGCTGTATTGTCTGCATCCCAATGATGTCGGCAGCCATGGATCTGGCCATGAATTGGGAAGCATCCAGAGTGGCATCTGTGATAAAGGAAGCTGTCCTATGAAGCTTTAATAGTGTCTTTCTGGAGCGCTCTGGGTCCTGGTCGGGATTCTATAATAGCTTGTCCAGCCAGACCAAGGTGGCCCTGGTGAAGGCTGATGTGGTGTTGGAGGCCCTGAAGAAAATGGCATTAGCCTCATGAGACCTTCTCAGGGTGTAATCCAACCGACGCTCCATGGAGTCCTTGAGGTGTGTCTCCCCCTCTTTGGGGAGGATAGATCTTGACACGAGACTAAGGACTTGACTGTCCACTGACGGGACTTGGAGAAGCTCCATAAAGTCGGTCTCTATGGAGTAGAGTCTGTTGGCCAGTGCCCTCCTAATACGGAACTGTAAAGGGCCGTTCCATACTGCCAGGGTGTTCTTGCAGATCGGCCCTGGCATAGGTGTGGTCAGACAGGGTAGTGGTCGTTCCTGCCCTGCCTCCACTGGGTCGCCTTTGTCAGTTCCTGGTTTCTCCGTTCCTAAGGCGACCCGAACTCTTTTCAGGAGGGGGAAATAGTCCGAAGACTGAAAAAGACACTGTGGAAGGGGCCCCAGTCTCTCCTCCTCTGAGTCTGTGCTCCACTCTGCCTCTGAAAACTCCTGATCTGACAAGGGGTAGTACCCCTGGAGGTGTTCCTCTTGAGGTCTGCCTCTCGACGTGTCAAAAGGGCTTGGAGACAATTCCTCCTCTGAGGAGTGTGGGAGTTCCACTGTGTGATTTGACTTGTGTTTGGCTTTTTGCCCTCTACAGGTGCCAGCGTTGGAAGGGCGGGTAGCTGCCATCGATTCTGTGCAGCTGGTGCCGCCGGCTAAAAAGCTAAAGAAGGCCTCCTATTTAGTCTGAAAACTCCAAAGGAGGACCCTGGCTTGAAGTCGAGCAGCTCAACGAACACGCTGAACAAGATGTTTGATGTGAAAGCCCGCTGGACTCACCATCTGAGGGCTCTGAAATGGCTGCATTGTCCGTTCTCTGCCTTAATGGACCTGGGTCCTTGAGGTGTTGCACTGTCTCTGGTGAGGTTCCTTGTGACTGCTCCTTCAGCCCCATGTATCCAGCCCTGTTGGAAGATTGACTGGAAGACCCCTTCTGGCGTACCTTCCTTGGCTTCTTGACTTTGGGCGGCTTTGACCATGTCCTGATGGCTGGTGGGGGCTGCAGGGCGGCCTGTCTGTCGGGGGGAGTCTGGTTCGCATTAGGCTGAGGTACCTGAGCGACCAACGAACAGGGCTGTCCTGCTTAGATGCCATGTAGGAGGACTATGAGGAGCTGCTCTGCCCACTGCCGCATTTGGCTAGGAGGAGAGCGTGCAGACCCGGGATGTCGCCTGGCCCACTGTCCTCTGTGACGACTCTGCTCTGCTTGCTGCCGTGATTGGCTAGGGAGGACAGCGTTGGGCTGGATAATGGTCAGGAGTTGTCCTCTAACAAGCTGACTCTGCTCTGCCCGCTGCCGCAATTGACGAGGGGGGAGAGAGCATAAAACTGGGTTATAGCCGGGTGGCTGTCCTCTACTGAAGCCAGCTCTGTTCACTACCACGATTAGTAAGGGGTGGGAGCTTGAATTGAGAATAGAAGCCAGCTAAACGTCCTCTATGGGAACTCTGTTACTGTACACCCGGTACAAGTGGGAAAGTGGAAGGGGGACAGACAGGAGGAAGGGTATGGTAGTGCTAACAGACGTCAAAAAACAGCCTAGAATAGTATAATGTCAATATATGTAGAATGGACGTGAAAGGCAGCCAAGATTATTAATAATAGGAATAAACGTGAATAATCTTATATATTATTTATTTAATTATTATCTTATATATATATATATATATATATGAGCCAGGAGGGGGTGCTGCGACCAAAGGCTCTACTTGAGGAGTGAATGGACCTGTGAGAGAGGCTCCCTAAAGGAAAAAACTGGTACCCCACTGGACCTGTTGCCAGAACCCATGAAAAAAGCCTCCTTCCAGCCCCCAAAAGCGCTGTACTCGACAAGGGGGGGTGTAGCCGCCGAACAGCTGATCGCGCTGAACAGCTGATCACAGCGCGGCTTCAGATCAACCAGCCCTGAAAACCAGAGGGGGATTGGTGGAGACGGTAGTGGCAGTAGTCAGAAGCCTGGGTGGCAGGGTCGCCAGCAGAATGCAGCGCGGCTGTGGAGAAAATGCCCCAAAGGAGGGCTGACCAGCCCCGGGGACACTCAGAGCAGGCTGGCGGTTGTAGCCGTGAGAGGCACCCCACTCGGCCCTCTGCGGCTAAATGGGGGGAAAAAAAACCTGTAAGGGAACAAGGACAAAAGAAAATGCCGCCCGTTCACGTCAAAAGTAAGCCGGAAGGGCCTTGTATAGGAAGGATGAGGCTCTTCTATCCTTCTCTGGGTTGCAAAGGGGAGAGCTGGTAAGTGACTCCGGCTGAAGCTGAGAAGACCTGGCTAAAGCCGGTTAGAAAAGGAAAAAAAGGGGGTGAGAGTCAGGATGGGACTCTTCACGTGCTCCCCGTTTGGAAATCCCGGGGCAGGGAAGGAAAAAATGAAAATCCCAACCCCGCAGGAACAAGGAAAAAGGAGAAAAACGAACCAGAAGGGTAAGGTAAAGGTAAGAAGACAGAAAAAAGTGGTTAGTAACCAACTCACACAGGGAGTAGGACTGCCTTTGACCAGGACAGGAAATGAACTGGGGCCTGCAAGCCAGCGGCGCCTAACTACTTCCTCAAGCTGTAAGCTTCAGTGCATTTCCTGTCCTTGAACTCCAGATGGCAAACTACTACCCATATGATGGACTGGCATCCAGGGAAAATGACACATTTTTACCCAGGGTAGTTGGGTGGTAAGAAACTATTAACGAATCTGTCTGCCTTACTGATCTTGTCCTAGTAATATAAACCTTAAGTGCTCTCTGCACATCTAAGGAATGCCAAGCACACTCTAGAGCATGTTGTGGTGATGGGCAAAATGTTGGCAACACGAACTCCTGCTGGAGACAAAAGGCTGTATTAACCTTTGGAATGAAAGCAGAATCTGTTCAGAGTATGACTCTGCCGCTGTGGAAAATACAGAGATGTTTTGCTACTGAGAGTGCTCCCAGTTCAGACACCCGTTTAGCTGATGTTATTGCCATCAGGAATAGCGCCTTGAAAGACATTATTTACAGAGCGGGAGCCTTCAGTGGTTCAAAAGGAGGTTTTTTGAGAGCTGACAACACTATGTGAAGGTCCCACATAGGAAACTGACAGTGAACAGGCGCTGAATTCAGAGAAGCCCTTCTTAAAAATTGTGTCAGACACAGATGAGCACCCAGTGACAGATGAAGACCTAGAAAGCATTGCTGCCAATGCTGATGCTTGCCGGGCTTCAACCCATCCTTTAAAAAAGATAACAACTCCACAATTCCTGACTTTTGCGCTCTCACATGGCTGTTGTTCCACCACAGCACAAACAAGAGCCCAGGTATACTGATAGTTTCCTATTGTGGAAGATCTTTGAAATGTCAATATGGTGGTCACAACCTCTGCCGGCAACCCTGCTCTCAGAAGGTTGTTCTGTATAGCTTCCTTGTGGTTAAACTCAACCATTGCAGACTGGGGTGCCACAGTGGCCCCTGTAGCCACAAATCCAGACAAAGAGGCAGAGACCATGGGACTCGACAGAGAGGTTGATTAGTTCTGAGAACCATGGCCTCCTCGGCCAATCTGGTGTGACTAGAATGACATTGTATAGGCAATGGATTGCACATCAGTACCATTCCAACAGTTCTTTAGCTACTGAACACCCTGGTAAAATGCTATGAATATGTTGCTGCTGAAGATAATACTGAACGTGTTGTTGCGGAGGATATGGCTGAAGCCTCATGGAAACTTGTGAACAAAGACAAGCTCATCTATATTCTATTTATTTGTTGCTATTTAATAGTTATTCTTAAGGTCATCCTATAGGGGACCCTTAAAACTCCTCAAGAATCGATAAGATATACATAATTATCCATTCCTTTAGCTATTAAGGACTGTAGCTCTCCAGGAGAGCAAACTTGTACTATGTGCTGCTATTGTTGGAAAAAACGTCCAAATAAAAGGGCCATCTGGTAGAAATAACCTTCACATTCGCATGACACTCATGAAGCCACTGATATTTAGTTATATACCTCTGCCCCTCTAGAGCAGTGGTTCTTAACCTTTTCCACTGCCAGCACCCCTTGGATTTCCAAAATATGCTCTCGCACCCCCTGAAAAAATATCGTTCATTTTTTATTTATTTTAATTTTATTTTAATGTGTGTTTTAGTCTAACTTAGCCAAGATAAATGACAGCTTTCCAAAATCTTTGGGTGGGCCTTGCACCCCCGGGGGTGCGTGCACCTCAGGTTAACAACCACTGCTCTAGAGCAGTGTTTCCCAAACTTTCAACATGCGCGTACCCCTTTTGAGACACTGATTTTACTGGCGTACCCAACTTTCACAAAAATAATTGGGAGAGGGGTAAGGTATTATATATATTACTATATTCTTACTTACTCAAACTGAAGACCTCAAAGCCACCATTTTGACATTGTAATGAAGCCTAAGCACTGCCTGGGTCAACAAATCACAAGCCTGGCTCCCCTTATTGGCTACAATCCTGAAAGGGTGGGATTAGAGGCCAGAACTTGGAAAAGTTATTTTTTTGAACTATAACTCCCATCAGCCCAATCCAGTGGCCATGCTGGCTGGGGCTGATGGGAGCTGTAGTTTAAAATAAATTTTCCAAGCTCTGGCTAAAAGCTGCTATACAGATCGGTTAAAAAACAGATTAAACAATCGCGGGGGGTGTGTGATGTTTTGGTGTATATCTCGGGAACCAGACAATCTAGAAACTTAGTGTTTTTTTAAAAATTGAAGCTGAGAGTCCGGAGATTAAGGTATGTTAGCTGGAGACCCGGAGGGGACCCCCCAAAACCGGAAACTCTAGCAAAAAATCATGCAGCATGCAGCGGGTTTACAGAGGCAGTGCTTGCCTGGGCTGGAGGTTTGAATCTCCTGCTCTTTGGCTGCAGAGCGGTTTTCCCCCCATCCTGCCTGGGAAGCCACTTAGGCACGCAGCCCAAGAGCAGGCAGGGGATTCAAACCTCCCGCCTAAAATTCACAGCTGATGAGCGGGCAGGCCAGGCAGGATGGGGGAAAAAAACGCTCTGCAGCCGAAGAGCGGGAGATTCCCCAAGAGGGAAGTGGCTGGCAAGATGGCCACTGCAGGGCTGAAGATAGAGAAAAAACTCCACTTCCCCACTTCCTGGTGTGAACATTTTTGTAGTCAAGCATACGCATAAATATCTTTGTGGCGCCATCTGTCTGTCTGTAGAAGCGTTTTTTGGTGGCCAAAGTCATTGCGAGGGAGTCCGAGTCTTATGAGAAACTGGAGGGGTGCACGAAAAGACAAGGAATGCATTGAGAGCGAAAGAGACTACGCGTTCAATAACATCAGGATAAACCACTGTTACAGGGCGTTCTCAGTTATCGCTCCGAGACTCTGGAACTCCCTGCCTATAGAGGCACGGTTAACCTCCTCACTCCCTGCATTTCGCCGCCAGGTTAAAACATCTTTTTCGTCTTGCTTTTAACCCGGATTAAGGATTAGGAAATCTTTTACCTATGAGATGATTAGGATCATTTTATTGTATAGGGCTTACTATCTAACGTTGTTTTAAATGGGTATTCTTAGCTGCTACTGTTGTTTTTATATTGTATTTTTTATCACGGAATTGTTCGCCGCTCTGAGCTTCTTCGAAGATAGAGCGGCATAGAAATGTTTTAAATAAAATAAAAAAATAAATCTTCCCTCACGATTGTGTGAGAAACTGGAGAAATCACAAGAACTGTATTTTCTCTTAAAAGAACACACACACATGTTTTTTGCCGCTAAAACCCAATGATAAAGTACAAAAAACACATTCGGACATGTACCCCTTGAAATCCTTTGGAGTACCACCAGGGGTACGCGTACCACACTTTGGGAAACACTGCTCTAGAGGAATCAACAGACTCTTCCCAAAGGGCCAATATTCTGGTGTGTTTTGAGGGGGGGAAACCTAATGATCTTCATAGATATGTCTTTATAAATTTCCAAGACTATATGAACATTTTCGGGTCCAAACAATCCCAAACTGGCAGCCTTTGGGACTGGAAAGATGTTGACCCTTGTAGCTAGATCTTATGCAACACTCCTGAATGACTGATGTGATGGCTCCACAATTACTGAGTGGCACCCCCTTATTACATGTTGTTATTATCATTATCATTTCTATTTTATTTTCCTCCTGCTGAGTGACTCAAGGATCCTGGAACTAATAATGGCCATCAAGGCAGTCTGTCACACAAGAGAAAATGCATTAGTATATTGTATATTAGCCCTTTTAAAAAAGATTTTTTAAAGCTTTTTAAAAAATGTTTTTTACGTTGTTTTGTTTTAATGTATTTTAAGGTCTGTTTTTATGATGTTTTGAAGTGTTTTTAGCGCTTCTGTTTGCCGCCCTGGGCTCCTGCTGGGAGGAAGGGCAGGATATAAATCAAATAATAAATAAATAAACAAATTAGTATATGCCATTGTAACCTGAGCAGTTTCTGAGACATATCTATCTAACCCCATACCAGGTTAGACATACCAATTCTAACCCCAACTGATCTAATGTTATACTAAGCCAGCAAGGCTGCTCTGATAATAAAGTGGACTGTCCAATATGGGACATTATGAAAACTACTACTCACATTACAACAGAGTGCAGTGACAGCTCTCTGCCTTTGGGAGGCTGACTGCAGCTGCTGGTTACTGAATGTGGAAGCTGGAACCCAGTAACTCTTCACCTTCCTGATGTGGAAGTGCCCAAATTGACACCTTATACAGTACTTGGAAACTGTGACAACGTAGCGGAATGGTAAGTAGTAAGATGTTGCTGTGGAATAGCATGAACCTTAAAACAGAATTGATGACTGCTACTGAGCAGTAGGATGCACTTCATGCACCTAAGCTATTCTTCTAACGATTGTGTCCAATGGTTGTGCCACCTCTTTGGGTAGATGAGCTTTGGACACTAAAGAGGCTAAATTAATTAATTATGTAATTAACCACTGGCAAATTAATTGATTGATTCCTTAAAGGAAGCCACAGGCCTGAACGTACAAGATCTGAACAGGGTGATTCACGACAGATACTACTGGAGGTCGCTGATTCATAGGGTCACCATAAGTCGTGATCGACTTGAAGGCACATAACAACAACAACAAAGTCAGATTTATGCACAAACTCAGGGTCTGGAAAGTACTATTAGCTGAATCCATTTGTCTTTTATTTAGGAGCTAGACCGGAATCACCTTGTGATTAGTACTAGGTTCTTTTGGAACCTCTGTGCTTTAGATCCGTTAGTTTGTCAGGATGATCCAATGCTGCTAACATTCTACAAAACAAATGAATAAAATGTTCATCCTTAACAACGTGTGAGATACTTTCCTTTCAATCTGTACCAGGAAGATCCTTCCTTCCCCCTCCTCAATATTGGGTGTCACCTGAGGATCAAGGCAATCTGTGTGCATACCATCATCTGGCTATCTAGGAACCTGTGATGTCACCCTGAACTCAGTTAATTAATCTGAATGTAGGCAAATAGCAAATACAGCCCTGCATTATCTTTGTAGAGACCACAGCTTTGTTGTTTTTGCTTTTAATGAAGTATCTTTTCTATTGCTCGTGTCCACAATTCATCACTTAATGAAGATAACACACATGAGGCAGCCCCTAGTACTGGGGTGGGCACTGCACATTTGACAGGAGCTCAGCTGCATGCTTGATTGCAGTTTGCCAAGCTGAAATAATGTACTTCAACTGACCAGGGCATCCAGGCCACATTTCCCTTACATAGTGTGTCTTCCTGCTCTCTAGCAGCTCAGCTGCCCTTGTAGTTGTCATTAGTTGCTGCCCAATCATTGCCTCTTCAACAAGGTGAACGTTTCACCTTCCATGGGACTACCTGAGACTATTGAGGGAACGCAGCAAGGTTACTCAGACTAAACAGTTAATTTACAATTCTATGGACATCAGGAGTTGACTTTGCCATCCTTTATGGAAAAGCCTCAAGGTGGACTGCTCTTCTACCTGGCTTGTCAGGTCTGTGTGCTGTGAACCCCCGTGCTCTCCCTCTGACCACATCATGTAGATCTGGTGAGTCATTTGCACGATCTCTCTGAAGCCCCTGTTGCTCTTCATCAGGCATACTTGCTTGGCCCATCTGAGCACTCACTGTAACATATGGGGTGGCAACTGACCATTCCGCTGCATGACATGATTGTGCAAACTGTTGTACTTGCATAGGAGCTACTTGAAAAGACTGACGAAAAACAGCTAGTTCCGCTGAAATGTCACCCATTAGAGTTCTTCTAATATGATTTAATTTAGCAGGGCTTAAATGAAAAGATTTCACCTGCTGGAGTTCCTGACTGGAACAGGAGGCGGCAGCAGCAACCACATTTACCAACTGTGCTGCATCTGTATGGTGTTGCTGGCGCTTATGTGAGTGCAGTTAAGACTTTATGCTGCTGTTGCTGATTTTGACCAGAAGTGGCAGTATTACACAAAGGCATTGTGACTAAACTGCTCTGTGCAAATTCAGGCTGCTGTGTATTAAATCTTTCTCCTCATCTGAATCTGAGCAAAAAAGGACTGAGGGATCTGGAGCTCTTTCCTCCTCTGAGAACTTTCCCTCATTTACTGCCATCCACTGCTAGCTTTGCTCTCCCACATAAGCTCCCCTTCTGCACTGTAAGGATGACATTGGTAAGACTGCATCGTTATTCCTCTCTCTATTTTCCTCAGTGTGATCCCTCCCTGATTGCTCTGCTACCACATTGCTTACAGGGTTAACAGCGCTTTGCTGCTTATTCCTGGCCTCTCTCTGCGCTACTGCAAGAGTGAATGGGCCACGCGCTATGAGGCTGCTTGCTGTTGATTAAAATGGTGACTGCCTCCGTGCGTGCTGCTGCGGCTTGCCTTTTTAACCGTCGTCTTGCTTGAGTGGGCTGTAGGCGCTACTGCACCAACTGCTCCTGCCACCTTGTGCCCTGATTTTAATATTTTAGAGTGCTCTGTGGAGACTGTGTTAGGATCCTTAGGCATTTCGCCATTAGCAGGAGAGTTTTCGGTTTTTTAAAGCCGAAAGTACTGCTGTTTAAAAAATGCAGGAATCAACTCAGCAATTTCATTAACTGTAAGGGGAATAACCTAAACTGCTTAGCTAATCACCAGGGTTATTAATTCAGGGTTTACGTAGGATAATTAATTCTAGATTACATCAATTAATCAACGGACACTCAACAGTCACTCAGATACTCACACCAATTCATTAAAAAACTATCTGAAACCTTCCATATACCTTCACACACAATTAATTTTCAACACTGAAGAATAACTTAATCTTAAATAAGGATATAAGCTAGCCAGACTAAAGAGCAAGGCGAAATTCAGTACTGCTCAAGTGAGACAGGAAAAATGAACTAGCACTCCATGGGAAGGGCAGTGGTGATGGTCCACTGGAGTGTTAACTCTTTCCTGCCTCAAGCACTAGCAAAGGAAGACAGTCCCCCCACTTGGCGGTGTCCTGGTGCCCACTAGAGAAATAAGAGGTATTTCCTTTCGCTCTGTGATCACTGAATCCCCTAATATTGCACAGATGAATCAATATTGGGGCTACACAGAAAAATACATAGTGAAACAAAAGCACATTCTAAGAAGCACCCTCTTCATAAAATTCAGAACACTTCATCAAAGAGTATGAAGCTTTTACTGACGGAGTACAACATCCAAATCATAGTCAAATTGCTTGTTGTCATTCATACATATTGAAACACAATCCCATGGAAACACACCTGTGCAAGCTCTGCTGAAATAAATGGGAATTGGGCAAGTATGCAGCCATTCTGTCTTCATATTTCCTGAAAAATAAATTGCCCTGTTTCCAAATATGTTTCCTTTTTCATCTCGGTCCTGAGCAGCTCAGATAATTGAGCCCTCCAGCCTCACAATTACTGACACTGTATCCTTACTAGAAAATAAAGGAAACATGTCTGACAGCAAAGAGGCCAGAATGTCGATTAATGACTTAATCAAAAGATATGTATTCCAAGCCAACCAAACCGTTTCCTCATAACCCCACTTTTTTTTCAAAGAATAAATGTCAATAGTCAAAACATGGGTAGCATAGTCCATGTTACATGTTGTTAGAAGCATGTCCACATAAAACACTGTGTCCAGGTCAATGTTCTATACAAATCTTTCTCCAAATTGCATTAGCCCTTATTTATCAAACATTTCTATATCACTTCACTGCTACTGACGTGGAACCCTTACACTAACGCTTAATTAAGTGCTAGGTATTTTTCAATCAGACTTCACCTACACTGCTGACTTTTTTGAAAAGACTTGTTTACCGGAAGGGACTAGAGGTTGGAGTGGTGCTTCGTCCGGTGACTGGAGGTGTGCCTGGTTTAACATCAATGCCACTTCCAAAGGCTTTCAGGTCCATTTCTGTCATCTGAAGAAAAGAAACCCAACAAATGTACCATGGTTGTAAAATCAAATGCTAATATGTTCATGAAGGATCCCATCATTCTCATTTAACTAGAGCACACATCTTTAAGCTTCACACCTACTTTGAAATATCTGAACAAAGCTGTTGACAGGACTAACTTGAATTCTTAATAAAGGAAAATAAATACGACTTGATAGGTGTAACTGAAACTTGGTGGGATGACTCCCATAATTGGACTACAGCAATTGAAGGATACAATTTGTTCAAAAAGAACAGAAGAAATAGAAAGGGAGGGAGATTCACACTATATGTTAAAAATATATATTCCTGCTCAGAAATACAGGAGGATGAGTTTTAAAATACATGTGGCAAGGAATAAAAGCAACACGGTAGTTGGGAGTCTGCTACCAATCACCCAATCAAGGAGAAGACAAGGATGACACTTTTGAAAATCAAACTGCCAATGTCTCGAGGAGGCATGATGTAGTAGTACCACCCTGGGCTCCTGCTAGGAGGAAGGGCAGGGTATAAATCAAATAATAAATAAATAAATAAATAGTAATAGGCAGACTTCAATTACCCCGTTTATGTGTTGGGAGATAATCCAAGAAATTCCTGACCTGTGTTTGAGATAGCTTTCTCCTACAAAAAATGGAGGAAGCAACTAGAAGATCAGCTAACTAGAGGATCAGCTTGATTCTAACCAACAGAGATGACTTGGTGGATGAAGTGGTAGTTACAGGAACTCTGGGGGAAAGTGACTACGCTATGCTAGACTTCTTGATTTTAAAGGAAGCAAAAGCTGAGGGTAGCCTTATGCATACCATGGATTTCAGGAATGCCAATTTTAATAAACTCAGAACAACGGTAAGGAAGCTTCCAATGCAAGCAACCCTAATGAGAAAAGGAGTCCAAGATGGGTGGGAGTTTCTAAAACAAGGAAATTCTAAAGGCACAATGGCAAACAATTCCATCAAGGAAAAAAGAGGGATGACAGCAGAAGCCAATGTGGTTTCGAAGACAGCAGAAGCCAATGTGGTTTCACAGACAGATTAGAGATGATGTGAAAAAAAAAGACATACAGGAAGTTGAAGACCAGGCCACAAAGGAAGAGTACAGACAGATAGCACAGAATTGCGGAGCTGGTATCAGGAAGGCTGAAGCTGAGAATGAGCTGAGGTTAGCGAGAGACGTGAAAAGCAACAAAAAAGCTTTGTCGGGTACATCCACAGTAAAAGACAGAGAAATGAAGTGGTGGTACAGCTACTCAATAAGAATGGCAAAATGAAAACAGGTGACAAAAAAAAAGGCAGAAGCATTCAATTCCTACTTTGGCTCAGTCTTCTCCTGAAAGAGGGTCTATGATACTCCTGGGAAATGTGAAGTTGAAGAGGCAGGATTGCAGCTTGAGATTGATAGACGAATGGTCAAGGAATACCTAATCACTTTGAACCAGTTCCAGGACCCGATGAACTGCATCCTAGAGTATTGAAGGAACTGACTGAAGGAATTCACGGAACTACTGTCTATTAGCTTTGCGAAATTGTGGAGTATGGGTGACATGCCGGATTACTGGAGGAGGGCTAATGTTATCCCTACCTTCAAAAAGGAGGAACCTGGGAACTACAGACCAGTCAGCCTGACATCGATCCCTGGGAAAATTCTGGAGCAGATTATAAAGCGGTCAGTCTGTAAGCACCTTGACAACAATACAGTGAATACTAGAAGCCAACATGGATTTACCAAGATCAAATCCTGCCAGGCTAATCTTATCACATTTTTTGATCAGGTAGACTGGGAATGCTGTGGGCATAATATATCTTGACTTCAGCAAGGTTTTTGACAAAGTGACCCATGATATTCTGATTTGTAAGCTAGCTAAATGTGGGCTGGATGGAACAACTGGTGGATCCACAGTTGGCTACAGAATTATACTCAGAGTGCTTATCAATGGTTCCTTCTCAAACGGGGGGGGTCACGAGTGGGGTACCCTAACCCTCAGGGCTCAGTCCTGGGTCCAGTGTTCTTCAACACTTTTATTAACAACATGGATGAGGAGGTGAAGGGAATGCTTATCAAATTTGCAGATGATACAAAATTGGGAGGGATAGCCAATACTTGGAAGACAGAAACAAAATTCAAAGGGATCTTGATAGGGTGGAGCATTGGGCTGAAAACAACAGAATGAAATTTAACAGGGATAAGTGCAAAGTTCTACACCTAAGAAAAAGAAACCAAATGCACAGTTGGGATTGTTGTTGACCACAAGCTGAATATGAGCCAACAGTGTGATGTGGCTACAAAAAAGGCAACTGCTATTTTAGGCTGAATTAACAGAAGTGTAGTTTCCAAATCACGTGGAGTATTCGGCACTGCTTAGGCCTCATCTTGAATAATGTATCCAGTTCTGGACACTACACTTTAAGAAGGATGCTGACAAACTGTAACAGGTTCAGAGGAGGGCAACATGGATGATCAGGGGACTGGAAACAAAGCCCTATGAGGACAGACTGAAAGAACTGGGCAGGCTTAGCCTTGAGAAGGGAAGACTGAGGGGAGATACGATAGCACTCTTCATGAAAGATTGCCACACAAAGGAAGGCTGGGATCTCTGCTTGATCGTTCCAGAGTGCAGGACCAAGAATAATGGACTTAAGTTACAGGAAGCCAGATTTCAACTGAACATCAGGAAAAACCTCCTAACTGTTAGAGCAGTATGATAAGGGAACCAGTTGCCTAGGGAGGTGGTGGGCTCTCCAACATTGGAGGCATTCAAGAGGCAGCTGGACAGCCACCTGTTGGGTATGCTTCAATTTGGATTCCTGCATTGAGCATGAGGTTGGACTCGATGGCCTTAGAGGCCCCTTCCAACTGATTCTATGATGTATCAGGGTTTATACTCCCATATCTCATTTGACTTAAATAACTCAAATCCTCAGCAGGGCAAACTGAGCAGCTCTTACAAGTGCCCTCTACCAATATTCAGTGAATACCATCAAGAGCCTTTTGAACAACAGTTAAAGGAATCCTTGAGAATCTGCTCAGTCTCTATAGAACATACAGGACTCTATGGGACTATCTTCCCTTTGGCTGATTGTACCTAACGGTCTTATAAATACACTGCTATGGTGTATTTGGTTGAGTCCTCCAGAAGGCAAATTACTACTACAAGAACCTCCCAGCACAAAATCTATCTCTTCAGCCTACCTTGGTCATCTGCATGGAGCCCTGACAATTCTGTGGCAAATCAGCATTTTTAAAAAAATAAAAATGTATGGTTTTTGTGACACCCAACACACACACTTTCCCCTCATTTCCACAGTGGGCTTCTGTAAGCTCCCTCAGGTAATTTTTGGTACGTTTAGAATCAATTAGCGCTTCTACCCCCCCCCCCCATGAGTCCTCCTGTCTTTTATTGCTGCTTTCAGATCTGCTATTATTAGTGCCGTTGGCTCACAGCAGGAGAAACAGTGCAGCCAACAGCAGAAGTGAACAGAAGTAATTGGTAAGCAAATTAAACGTATATGGAGGAACTGGGTGTTGATGGAAAGAGAATATACTGACTTTGAAGGAATAAGGAAAAACAAAAAACAAAATTAAAAATTGAACAAGTTTCAGTGGATTAAGGAATGAAAGGGACTGACCAACTAACAACAGTTAAAACAAACTAAAATGAAATGAGTTTTGGGGGGTTAATGCAGGGAAGGGACTTACTTTGGAAATAATAACAGATGAGTTTGTGGGAGTTAATGTAAAGCACTGAATTTGGATGGAAGAAGAAATAAAAATAAAATGAATCAGACGTGGGGGGGAGAGAGGGGTTGTTAATAGAATCATTAATTGGCCACAAGTGCTATAGCATGCCACCCTTGGAGGGTTGGCCACTGGTTAATGTGGCCCGAGAAAGGTTAGCCACTCGTGGTTGGAGTATGAGGATGCTTGGGGGGAGAAGCACTAAGTGGTCAAGAGCTAAGCAGACTTGACTATAAACGTCAGCTACAACAGGCAGGGAACCTCCAGCCAGCAGGCTAATCTTGGCCTGCCGGAGGATCCAGTTTGGCTCTTGAGGCCATTTTCTCCAAACCACGCCCACTTGTCAATCAGCTGACATCATTGGTGATGTCAGCTGACCGACAGGGGTTCAATCCTCTTGGTGAAGCAGACCCCTGCGGAGAGCAGGATTGAACCTTCTGTTCATCAGCTGGTGAGCAGGGAGTTCAAACTGCTTAGTGTTGCTTTGCCAGTGTTCCCTGGGGGAATGTGCTGGTGGTGAAGGAGATCCCTCACCCTGGGGGTCAACTTTGACAGGTGGATGGCCAGTCACCTGACATCATCATGATAAAGATTTGGTCTACTGGGCCAAAAGGCTTTCCCACCCCAGAACTACAAGATACTATCATATTAATTATGAACTAATTCCATCATTATTGTTTCAGTATTATAAACAAGGCATTATTCCTTGAGAAAAACAGTAGCCTTCCTGGATAGGATGTACATTTGTCTGTGCTTTTCTGCTCCCATTTGGCAAGATTTAAAATACATACATTTACCTTCCCAGTTATAATGCTGTGCTGAGTTCCAGCTGGAATTAGTCCTCTGAAAGGCTGACCTACTTGTGTTGACCGACTCAAACTCTGAGCCTGGGGTTGTGGTGGTGTGTGCTGCAAAGGAGGCTGAAGGGACTGTGGAAGAGCAATTAAAGGCTGGCCCGCTGATCCAAAGTTGGGCAAAGAAAGTTGTGATCCTGGTATAGGTACTGTCACCTGGAGAAAAACATGAGAATGATTTAGGCACGAAGGTGCCTCAATAACTTAAGTGCATCAAGATGAAGTTTTCACTTCTGAACACTGAAGAGGAATATATCTTTTTTGCTTCCTACATGCTGTTAATGTATCTTGTACCTCTAGCGCATCTGAAAAGAAAAAAAAATTCATACTTCTGTCCTTGAAAGGTAGAATAAAGGAGTTATGTACCGAGGTGAAAAATTACACCCAGTTGAATAAACAATGTAGGAACCCCAAAGTGGAAGAGGAGGAAGCATAGTAAAAAAAACACTGACTCAGAAAATACATTATAGGAAAAGGCACATACTTGAGAGAGAACAAGAGGACCCAACCATCACCAAACATAGGCAGGATTGGTCTGGTGAGAGGGATGACTCCTTCCCCTGGAGAGGAGGCAGAAGGTCTTTGTGGACCCTGCCTGTTCCTTCCAGTAGGAGGCATCATCCCTATCAAGAATGTCATCCATTATTCTCAGGTAAATTCTTTTTTCCTCCCTTATTGTCCTCATCACTCTCCTGAAAATTCAGTTTTCAAAAGCAGGAATTGGGTTTCTTTGATGCAGACTTTTATTTCATTTATTTGTAGCATTTGTTTGTTGGCCTCAATGGAGGAGACACACACAACTCAGACTCAGCTGGACAGCACTGTGAGGATACAATGGTGTATCATTTCTTCATGGCCATACTTGTGCTGGGCAGATCACCCCCAATACCTGTATTATCTAGGTCATGGTCTAATTGTTTCACTGCCTCCAACCCTCAGCCAGGGAGGCATATGGGAGAGAAGACACTTGGGGTAGTTGTGTCAAACACATCCCATAAAGTGCCCAGAGCACTTATAGGAGCACCAGTCATACCAACTGGAAACATCCCAAGACCTCTCAGGAATCAGCCTTTGGAGAAAGACCATGTTAATGTGTCCCCTACTTCCTTCAGAGAAACGGAAGTGCAAGTAAAGCAAATCTCACCAGAGTTGTTTTTAAAAATCTCTCATCCAGGGAACCGTATTTATGCTCTGTTGATATCCAGAATGTCACCTGTCACATGGTGGGATAACAACATATTATGATAGCCCTATGGTTGTCATTAAGTCCAGAGCAACCCCTAGACAAATCTGTCTCAGTATGTATGTTGGAAGTCCCCAAGACCACCACCTTGGGGGTCCCCCACATCAAGATCACTTCCATCAGCTCAGGCAGGAAGCCCCTTCTTGGTCCTGATTACCCAACACCAAATACAAGCACTTGGGAGCTAGCACTTGACAGGAAGCTTAGCTACAGAGATAGATTGTGATAAACCACTGCAAGCCTCCTTCAACTGAGTCTGTTTTGGTACTGAACCAAGTATCGAGGCCAACACCACTGAGATCCCTCCACACACTTATCCATCCAAGTCTTTGTAACACATACCAGTTCAAACTCCTCAACTGATGTTTTATGTTACAAGTAGGGAGCCTCAGGCCCAGGGGCCAAATACAGCCCTCCAAGTTTCTTCATCTGGCCGCCAGGACTTCCCCAGGCCACACTCCACACTGCCCCTGCTCCACACCTTCAAGTGTTTATGTCTGACTGGAATGTGTCTTTGAAATGTGGTTATGGTTTCTGTTAACCTGGATGGAGGTGTGTGTGTGTAGAAATCTCTGATTAGTATGTGGCTGGAGTGTAGTATATTGTACAAAGGTACAAGTTGCTTGCCTGCATGCTTTTGACTTTGGTCCCACCCACCACAGGCATATAGCCCCTGGAAGATTGCCCACAAGAGAATGTAGCCCTTGGGGTGAAAAAGGTTCCCCACTCCTGTTCTATGTTGTACCTATCTGGCATTTACTAACTGTACAAACATACTCAATATTAAACCAGCATGGCAACTCAAGTCCACACATTCAAGGGAAAGGACAGAAAAGAGAATTAGCACTATATTTCTAACCCCTTTTCCTCAGCTTGCCTGTCTGGCCCACGCTGCAATCTCTCAATTATGGTTTTTCCCACCTGGGTATTACTATCTACTGTTTATTATGCTTCTTATGTGATAATCAAACAATTAAATTAGATACAAAATGCCAAAAGTTAAAGTGCTATGCGCATAAAATATCAAGCAAGATACAGAGGACTGCATACAAAAGTATTAAAGAGAATACAGTTAACACACAAGCTACACCCCCATTGTAATTACCAAACAATATACTCAAATATCATATAATATGCAGGGGAAACTATTCCTGGCTATAACATGGGCATAAGCAGAGTTCTTGATTCATCCGCTCCAGTTGCAGATCTTATCTAAATACCTTATTCTGATGGATGAACCTCTCTCACTCAGAACCAGCATCTGCTCTTGGGTAGAACACTCTCCTCCTTATGCCCTCTCTTTATAGCTAGCAGGGAGATTCTGGTAAACATACATACCGTGTCCAGTTTCCCTTGCAACTTAACAATAGAATAGAGCAGTGGTTCACAAACCTTTCTCCCCATGGACCACCTGAAAATTGCTGATGGTCTTGACAGACCACTTTATGATTTTTCTGCCTGTTGTAGCAATTGTAATGCTACAATTGTAATGTATTAGATACTGTATGATTTTTAATTGTATTTTCGTTTCTTTTAATTCTTATATATTGTGTTATATTATATTGGAACTTGAATTCCATGGAATTCAATAAGAAATAAAAGAAGCAATAAAAATGCCGTTACTTTTCATGCACGCCCCAAAAGCGAAGATCTTTCTTTAGTTTTGCCCCACCAGCCCAATTTAAGAATTACCTCTTGCCAAGCAACATTGCTAGCTTCCAGTGTCATTGCTGGCTGCTAAACTGTGGCTTGACGTAATATTGTAGTATGATTATTCTAATGTATATCATCATCTGAACAAGCTTTACTGAAGTGAATGGTATCTGTATTATGGTATGCAAGCACTCATCTAGTGCCCCTATTCATTTCAATGTATTCTATGCAGGAGAAATGGCGAACCATGCCTGTGTTATTGTCAGATCTCCACTATCTCCCTAATGTTTAGATACCATAAACAGCATGCATGGCATTTTTCTTTCAAATCCTATGGTTATTCAGTTTCCCAGCAGAAGGGCTATAGTCCTGAGTATTCATTGTCTGATTTTGGAGGAATCAGACAATAATAGTGTTTGCAGAACACTATAAAGCATAATGGAAGGTCTACTTGATAGCAGTTGACCCTAGGATCATAATAAACGTAACTGGAGTAGATAAGGGCCACATTAAACACCATAGTGATCTCTAGACAAAAGAAGGCTTGATTTTTTAGAGCAACACCTCTGACAAAACAGAATTCTTATGGAAAAGCAGACTTCAAAGAACACCACAGCTATTCTAAAAAAATATATTCTTTTGTGTTAAACTGTTTTGGCCACTGTCATTCAGTGTAGCAGCTACTTCTCCATAACAGAACACAAACTATGTTCTCAAAAGGACATTCTCTTGTCAGGAGACCATGGTGTTACATACGCCATAAACACACACATACAAACACAAATTAAATAAACTGAAAGTAATTTACCGTGCCATAGTTTACCTGCTGGAGAGTACTGGGAGACTGTGCAGTGTTATAGAAGCTTGTCTGACCGGGTTGCTGAACCTGTCCAGAATACAAATTTGAGGCCTGGGTAAGAGTAGCTCTAGCCTGAGAAGAGAGAGGTTAACATTTTCTAGGTGACTATCTAAGGCAAGGTTATTTTAATTTGAAGTACAGAAAACAAATGGATGGGCGTGTTATTTTATATTTAATCTTCTCCTTGCAATACACCCAGGATGGGAGACAGCCTGACTGATTAGTTCCCATCAGCCCCAACCAGCATGTCCAATGATCAGTGATGACGAGAGTTGTAGTCCAACAGGATCCCCACCACCACTATAAGCACTTCACATTTGGAAAAGCAGTAAGTGTGAATAATATATATCCCAAATTTAAAAGAACATGTAACTACTGATATTTACAATATATATTTAAAATAGCTGGACTTATAGATACAAAGCTGCAGAAATAGATCATGGCCAAGTATGGGACAAGTCTTATAAAATGGGTGAATCAGGACTGCATCAAGATGTGCAGGATTCTTCCATGCATCCATCTGAAATTATTTGATAACTGAAAGGTATCTCCCTATTCTAATTTTCCTTCCCTCCCGGCTGCAGAGTTGGAGGAATAAAAGAAGGGATGGGAGAAAACAGCTGTGTATGGGAATCCTAGGTAGAGCTTTGATAGGGGTTTGATGGGGCCCCTCCAACATTAGTGCCCCCCTCTTGTGCTTACATGCTTGTGGCAGTAGAACTGTGATCTGTGCCATGTGTTTGTCTGTGAGCCACACAGCATTAATTACTCATAATGTCCTGAAGTGACACTATACAAGGGACTGTGCGTTGTTAGAATAGAGGGATGTCTGCAGACCCAGCTGCCCGGTGTGGAGGGACCCAGCAACTGTTTGAGAATGTGGGGTGTTGACACGAGCCCTCTCTCTGGCCTGTATGTTCAGTGTTCAATACAGTGCCTCAATCAACTAATGTACTATGTAGAAGATGCATACAGTTAACTGCATGCTCACACAAACTGGGAATGTTTGCATGATAGGGCAGTGGCTGCCCGTGATATATATCCTGTATAACATTACCCTGCAGCTATAATCCTTCCATCAATTTTTGAGTTGAAATAATCAGATGGACTGTAATACATGCCCTGTATCGCATTATGTTGTATGCATAGTGGATACACATTGCCTCATAATGTGGGTCAATTTCTGGGTGATTAATTTATATCCACCCAGAAGCACTTTTAGAAACAGCAGAGCTCCCCATTTCATTGCATTACAGCTTCAGGTGATTCCAACTCTTCAGTTACTTCTCTGGGGAGGTCTGGCTCTGACCTGGAGAAGATGTGTATCGATAAGCTGGGAGCCTCCTAGTCCTGAAGCTTGACTCAGCTGATGCTCATACAGGATAGGAATGGGCTGAGTGTTAGATGTCTGTTGAAATGCAAGGCTTGACTGTGCCTTGGCAAGCTCTTGATGCTGCACTGCTGGGAAGTTGTGTAAGGCTGTACCAGAAAGAACCACTGGTGATGGCTGAGACAGGCCACTTTGCATAAATGCCTGCTGAGATCTAGAAAACAAATTTAGCCTAAATTAGTCCCCCCCTCTTTTAAAAAACATTTACAGTAGGGCCCCGCTTTCCAGCACTTCGCTTGCACCATTTTGACGTCATTTTTGCGCAACGCGCCCCATTATCATCAATGGGTTCCGCTTTACGGCGGCAGTCCGGAACGGAACCTGCCGTATAAGCGGGGCCTGCCTGTATCCATTTTTCATAGTTACAAATATATAACTACATCATTACACATCAACGGTACAAACTGCTTAGTGTTTTACAACAAAACATTTTAACACCCCTCTCCTCCCCAGAAAAGAAATCTCAGGCAACCCATGTGTTAGCCTAACTTAATCATTTGACTTTGTGATAAAGGTTTCGAGGTGTACTGGGCATAAAAAAAAAGGGGGGAAGCAGACATATACCCCTACAGTACAGGAAAAATATTACTATTACTAAGGGGAAAAGCCATGCAAATGCACTCAATTGACATTATTTTATATTTTATTTCATTGTATACAGAGCTATAAGAATGGATCTTTCTAGAATCTGTAGCATGTGACATAAAGCCACTTAGCTAGCAGTTGTAGAATAGTGCCTTAATTTGTATACCTGAAAAAAAGCTTTGTAAACCCCCACAAACCAATTATTCTAACTCCCTGCAGAAAGATGCACCACAGAGTTCATAAAGGTACTGTCCGCTCCAAATTTTAAATATTTCAAGTGCTTCCACTCAGAGTTGCAGAGGACACTTAAACTCTGGGCAAACAAAAAAGAGCAAAAAGATCCTGAACAGTCAGAGAAATACTTTACAAACCACATCCATGTGGAATGGCAATATCTTCAATTACAACATTTGCTAGTATCTATCTATTGCCCATCTACTATTGATTGCTTTAGCATCTCCCAAATTATTGGAGGGAATTACTGGATCCTTGTTGAAAGCTAAACCCATAATACTTGTTTATAATTGTTTAATGGATCTCTGTAAGGTAAAATTCAGAAACTCAGAGAGGGGTGGAATAAGGAATTAGAATGTATTATACTGCCCAAACAATGGAAAATTATTTTAGAATCTATACTGAATGTTTCCTTAGACCTGAAATTGTGATTAACTCAGCAAAAATTAGTATTTTGAGTATACTGGATTCTACAAGGTTTGTATAGGAAGGCATTGTCCAATACAGATGTTGGAGGTGTAATGCTGAGAATGCCTCGTTGAAACATATGATGTGAGCTTGTCCAGTGATACATTCTTTCTGGTCTGAAGTTGTTATTTGTATTAATTTTGTACTGGCGAAATCACTGAAATTTGCAGAAGTTCATGCACTTTTAAATTATATTATTGTAGCATGAGGGTTAACAGCAGAAAAACCCAAGTGGACTTTGCAAATCCTTATGGTTGCTAAGATATTTATCCTTCAAACCTGTAAGGATCATAGAATCATAGAGCTGGATTTGCCTCTAAGGCCATCGAGTCCAACCCGCTGCTCAATGCAGGAATCCACATTAAAGCATACCCAACAGGTGGCTGTCCAGCTGCCTCTTGAAGGCCTCCAGTGTTGGAGAGCCCACCACTTTCTTAGGTAATTGGTCCCATTGTCATACCGCTCTAACAGTTATGAAGTTTTTTCTGATGTTCAGTTGAAATCTGGCTTCCTGTAACTTGAGCCCATTATTCCATGTCCTGCACTCTGGGATGATCGAGAAGAGATCCTGGCCCTCCTATGTGTGACAACCTTTCAAGTACTAAATACCCACTTTCTATTACACAATGGACTGAAGACTTCACTGCCCTGGCTACATTTGAACATATTTCAGACAGACATCAATTTCAAGTGGATACCTATCTGGCCATCTGGTGAGCTTATATTAATTTATATGCTTAAGATGCATGTACTGGTGGGTACTATTTCCATAATGTAAACTGATGGTTTTTTATTGTTATTATTAGTAGTATTCATATATTATTTTTTATTTTTATACCTTTAATATTATTTATTTAATTTTATTATTTTGTTTTCTTTTTCTTTCATTGTTAAATTTGCAAATAAAAATTATTATTAATAAAAAAAGCCCTATCCTATTCTGCCCCCAGACATTCTCAATCTCCTCTTTGTTCAACAGTTTGAACACTGGTTCCTAACACACACAAAAATCTAAACCAAATGAACTTAATTTCCATGCATTGTTACATTTTAACTTTGGTTGTTTCATTTCGGAGTGCAGGGTTTCTGGTCACAAAACGACATTTCACAACGAATGCACCAATGAACAGAAATGGAAAAAATAAATGTGTGACACATTTAAGAGACTAGAGCTAGAAACAAACAAACTGTTGCTTTCTTCCAATTACAACACTTACCTATACGGCTGCAATGAAGAGTTAAATAGCTCCTGGGCTTGGGAGACAGCAGGTGCTGCTCCTAAACCCAACTGAGCTTGATGCTGCCCCTGCAGAGGGGCATATATGGGGATTGGTATCTGTTGAACTGATGTGGGCTGTAAGGAAGAGAATTCATTTAAATATTCAAGCAACGAGAAACAACACAAGAAGTTGCCTTATGCCGATCCCATCTACCAATTCTACTCAATTGTGCTGGCTCTCCAAGTTCTCCATTAAGAGGGAGGTCTTTTCCAACCCTGTTACTTGAAGCCCTTTAACTGTAGATGTTGGAGACTGAACCAAGGAGTTTTCACTTGCAATTTAAGTTCTCTGGCCCTCAACTGAACTATGGCCCCTCAACTAAAAAGGCTGTATTCTTCTTACTAGATGCTAGAAAGATCACAGGATTTGGAAGTACCTGCAGTTTCTGTGCTAAACCTTTGCCCTGCAGGAACTACAAACTAGGGGAAGCACCCCCAGTTCTCGCAACTGATGAGTGTACTCTTTCACACTGGGAGCTCTCCTCTTCGGATATACTGCTAAAAATGTTCCAATATAAGGCAATCGCTGTGATCACAACTCAATGGTTTAGCTGGACAAAGACAGTCAAAATGGAGAATGGTTGAATCCTGATATGGAATACAAGAGCCAACATTTGTATTGGTATATAAAAGGCCAACATGCTGTCCAGTCAACCTTCTAAGTACCTGTGAGAGTCCTGGTTGAAATCCTTGCTGTTGGGCCATTGATGGAGGAGCCAGTCGTGCATGTTGGGTGCTGAACAGATGGCTTGTATCCATATAGAAAGCTGGAATCTGAGCTACAAGCACCACAAGAAAATAATAAAAATCAGTGGAGTGGTGCCTGTGTTAACTTATATGGAACTATATAATCATATGCCTAGCTGCTAAACATATGAGGGAACATTTAAATGGTAGAAAAAAATACTGATGTTGCCAACTTTCAGAAGGGAGTTATGTTCAGTTTAAAAACCTTAAAACATTCAAAACATTTTTTTTGTGAGCAAAGATAGACTGCGTGGATGCATACATGAAAGTAACTAGGAGTAACTAGAAACACTGAGCTTAAATTTAGTCACCTCTACCTTTGAACAGAAAGAAGAACCTAATCGCCATATACAATGCACTGAGAATACCCTACCCTTTACCTGCTGCCGACTGAGACACGTAGACCTGCGGACTCTGCTGCTGCTGGGCAATTAGTGATGGCATACAATTTAGCTGGGAAAAATGACCAGCAGATCCCAAATTACTTGTCTGTAACTGCTGTGGCTTCACTTTACAAATGTTAGGTGGATCAGAGGTTGTGGTTGTTTTTGTACTCAGTGAAGAGGTAGTGTATGTTCCAGCTCCTAAAACAAAGCATTAATTTAATAATTACTAAAAACTAAGCACTGATTTAATAGTCAGTAAAACACTAACTTGCTTTAGTAAACTAGTCATACGTATGATGCACTCTAAGTAAAAATGCAAGTTGCTAATCAGAGTAGTACTTTATTCAAACATTATTTCTTCATTAAATTTCTATCCTGCCCTTCCTCCCAAAGGAGTCCAGCGCAGCTAACAACAAAGCAGTAAAACAATACTATTAAAAATAAAATGAAAACATTTTAAAACATTAAGAATTTTTTTAAGGAGTCGCATATCCTCACAGGCAATAATTTCAAGAGTGCCAGGAACAGTATCTTTCTGTCATCAAATGCCTGGGTGAACAGGACTATTTTAAAATTCCTCCTGAATTGAAGAAGGAATTCACCACACAGGGCATTCCACAAAGGGGGAACTGCCACTGAGAAAATCCTGTTATGGGTCAGTGCCAACTGGGCAGCACCCAGTGATGGCACTACCAAAAGGGCCTCCCTGGCCAGTCAGAGGGCACTTTACAAGAGGATTTGCCCAAGACAGCTTAATAGACAACCTCTTCCAATATGTGTTGGCCCCATATGGTCTCCAAATCTAAATGAGAGAGGCACATATTGGTACTTATGGTAGCTGCTCACTCTTACAGAGCTACATTTCCCTGGAGACCTCTCAAAGAGTTAGTATTTTGTGAAGCCTTGTAAGGTCCCTTTACTTGGCTGGCATTCTGTGCCAGCATTAGGGTAAGATATTCATACCCAAGGAGCAGCATAGAACATGTACAAGATACATATGGCCAGAGTTTTCTTTGCAATTTTCAGGGCTGCGTCTCTCACAACTGAGGCAGCAAATTGTTTTTTGAAATGAACAGGAACCTGCTTCAGCAGTTGTGAGACCTGCTCCAGTAAAAACAAAGCAAGCTCTGGTTACACGCACAATTTCCTGACATGAGTTTGAAACCACTCCTTTGGATCGCACCTTAGCTTTCCAACTAACATCAACTGCTTTAGAGCTGCGATTCCTAAAATGTTTCTTGGGAGACACTAATGTGCTGCGAAAGGGGCTGAAGTGTGCTTTGTAAATTTAAGTCCTCTCATTTTTCACTCCACTGTGCCACCTGAGGGAGGAAGTATCACTTTTTCTGTCAATAAATAGGTAGCATCAGAATCTTGAGTGAGCAATTAAGACTCTGAAGTGCTGAAAGCATATCTCCAATTTTAATCTAGAAAGATACTAAAAATTACAAAGTTCAGAAACATTGCTTTAGAGCTGGGGTCCCCAACAGGTCACCCATGGGCACCACAGTGCCCTCAGATATTTCCTTTGGGCCTGCCAAGGCCTTGCCCCTCCCAATCTTTGTATTTTTGGCTTTTTAAAAAAGCCGTGGGTAGCGCTGGGCTGCCTGGAAAGCAAAGTACAGGCATCCAGATACACCATCCCTTACCTCCCTTCCCCATATAGTAAAATCTTATCTGTGTGACTTATGCGGAGGAGGAAATATTGAAAACATCAGTTGCTATTGTTTAATTAAGACACTTCTATACACAAAATAAACTAACCAGAACAGATAAGCTACATATGTCATGTCAAGAGCTAAATATCTCTCCTCATCCCTTTGGTGCCATGTCTTTTATACTGTGACCTGTGGGCACGGACTGTCTTTTCTTTTTTCAATTGATTGTGTGTAAGCTGCTCTGGCAGCCTTTTTGACTGAGGGACCAAGTACATTTCAGGGTACAGTCTGAAGGCTTATACCTGACAATGAAGCTGTAGGTGTAACTGAAGCCACAGGAATCTGAGGCATTGATGCACTTGAGAAAGAGCTGTATGTACCACTGGTTGGCCCACTGCTACTGCTGCTGCTCCCACTTCCACTACAGCCACCAGTAACTGGAGACGCCGATGAAGTAACTGGTGAATTCTTGTCCCCAACATTTGGTGAATTCTCCCATGCTTTGCGAGCAGACTCCATCTATTTAGAAAAAGGAATGGTTCTGCTTTAAGACAGATATTTAGCATGTTTAATTTTCACAGAGTCTTATTTTCACATTGTCTCTCTAGATAGCATACATATTCCTCTAATGAACTGCAAGAGAAAGTGAATTGCTTAAAAATATTAAATATGCCAATTTTTTAACATTTTCAAAACAGAGGAAAGGATACAGCACAGTTTAGAGCCAAATATAAATCTTCAATATCTTACATCAATGATTCCTAAGCTTTTCCCCCCATGGACTTTAAAATTGCTGAGGTCTTGGTGGACCACTTAAGGATTTTTCTGCCTGTTATGTTCTTAAACATAAGGAAAGGCCTGTTGGATCAAGCCAGTATCTAGTCCAACATCCTGTTCTGATAGTGGCCAACCAGATGCCCATGGGTAGCCCACAAGCATGACCAGAGTGTAAGACCACTCTTCTCTCTTGCTGTTTCCAGTAACTGCTATTCAGAAGCACACTGCCTCCATCTGTGGAGGCAGAGCATAGCAATTGCAGTGCACTGTGCTAGCCTTTTAAGTTGAAACCTTATCCCAGTCTGTGTCTGTGTTGGAATTGCTTTTTAATATGTTTTTAAACCTTCTTCTTTGGGGGGGTGGGGGAAATGTTTCTAACCCCCCCTTTTTAAAATGTTTTGAAAATGTTTAAAATGTTTTTAAAGAGGCTTTGTTTAATGTATTTTAAAGTCTGTTTTTATGATGTTTTAAAGTGTTTTTAGTGCTTTTGAGGAAGGGCGGGATAGTAATAATCGTTATTGTTACGGTCAATGACCAGCATGAGGTAATCAGATAAAATTGTTAAAACACAATACTATAAAATAAATCAAATAAATATATAACTAGATGCTGTAGATTTTTAAATTGCATTTTTACAGACATTCTGTGGACCACCTGAATGAAATTCGTAGACCTACGGTGGTCTGCTCACTACAGTTTGGGAATCCCTGTCTTAGATAAAAACAAACAAAGACACTTAAGAAAATCTGTTAGAAGTGTTCCTCAGCTATGTAATCTGCATATTAAAATTATGTTAATGGCACAATTAATCTAATGTAAGTTTTCTGCTTTAGCTTTGAATCTCAGGGACCTGTGCAAGCTGAACTGGGGTAAATGTGGTACAATCTTGCACACAGAGATGAAAAAAAAGGCTAAACTTTTGCTTTTTATACCACATTTGTAGTTTTCAACTTGCAGCAACCAAATCAAGATTAAATAGGTTTAAGTATGCAGGGCTATAACAGTCGTAGTAAATGAAGGACAGATTTACAACTTCATATAATTGTCATTAACACTATCACTATGCTTGTGTTTATGAATAAAGGTATGGCTAAGCCACATGTTGACTCTTCAGGGTTCTATACTGTATCTATTACCTCAGCCTCTCTGATCAGTACTGAGTAGCACATAAACTTTACATCACCATATTAATGGGGCTCATGCCTTATGACACATCATAAAGACCAACAGATTCACTGTTACATCTTTGGAAGTTGTACTATAATTTCTAGAGTGAGCTAATGCAGATGAAGGTGATCCAAGCTACGGTTCTTACAATTATGGAACAGTATATAATTTTGGAAACACAGCTTAGTTCCTCATTATCTTTGTCTACTTTGGATCACTGCCAAGATGCTATGCCATAGGCCTGCATGTGGCTCTCACCCTTAACCTACTTGGCCTGCTGGCCACTCCCTGCCACCGCCAAATTTACCTTGCTGCCTCTAAATTGCAGCCTAAAAATCTTGGCATTTACTTCCTTCTTCCTGGTGTTAGAGCATCTACATCTATAATGCCAATGAGAAAAGTGGATACGGAGTGATGCTGCTGTTCCCGTTATTGAGACGGGATGGTTGAGTTTTGTGCACAGAATGGCATGTCACCAGAAGCTGCGGCCACTTCCCTATCTTTGAGCTGGAGGCTGGCCAGGACCAATAACCCTTGTCATTGCCTCAGCAATCCTTGTAACACTACTAGGAATGCTGACAGAGAGTATGATTTCAAAATACAGTATGTTCTTCAGAACAAGCTAAGAAGATCGGGATAGATGGGAGAATTCAGAATATAGGCTGCACTCCCCACTCCCCCACTCCGCTGGAAAACACAATAAATCCAGACGACACCAGGAGTATTTTTAATGCAGCCAAGGTTGCTGTGTGTGGTGAGGGGGATGCTGGCTCTGCCCCCAGCAACTGCGGGCACAGTTTTTTCCACTGGTACATGGCCCCTGAATGTCTGCTGTCTCATATGGCCCTCAGTGGTAAAAATGCTGCCCATACCTGCCACAGCTTTCAGAGAAGTAACAATAAATCAGTCAGTCTTATGATGCGACAAGACTTTGATGTCTATGCTACAGACAATTTTTACAGATGCCCATTTTTGATCAGTAATTCTATGTGTTTACATGTGTAAGCATTAAATCAACCCTCAATTTTCTAATGGGATTGTTTGCAACTACAATTCATGCTGCCAGCTGATGTCTTATTGGAATTTGACCCAGACAAAACTGTATTCTGTTTGTGAAGCATGTTTTGTAGACCATAAGACAGATTTAGTAGAGGAAAAAACTGTCTAACACAAAATAATTTCACTAGATGTAAAATATCCAAGATACCGTGCAGAAGGAGCAGCGTCTGTACTGCAGAACAGAAAAGATTCAAACCTAACACCTCATTTAACCGAGGTAAGAGTGATAAGTATCAATACTATGACATTAGATGACAATGAAACAACTATCAGAGACAGACAGATGGCCATGTGCCTTTAGCTATTCACTGTCTTCTCATGGTCTTGTCTTTCTACAGTGCATGGGAATATATTACATTCAAAGCAGCCAATTAGGTGCTCACTTACTACCTTATACCAAATATTCAAATAGTTCCTTAGACAAAACAAAACAAAATAAGGCACATTATTTTATCAGAGCAATGCATCCAGCTGCACAGGCACAAAACTGAAGCTTAAATGATACTGTAACATGGAAACTGAGAAAATCAAAGAGAGAAAAGGCACCATGGCTATGTCAATCTGAGCAATAACTGTAAGAACTGTTGAAAGTTCTGCTAAAGTTGTGTACCTTCACTTTAAAAGTTGCTTTCAGTCCAGTGCAATGTCTGTTGGACAATTTTCATAAGAATTTTGAAATATAGGTCAGGTCCTCAATGTTTCACTCTAATCTCGCTTTATCAAGAGACTTACTTGTATATACATATGCACAAAGCATGTTACCGATGTATGCCAATACAAGAAGAAACCCCCCTTTCCCTTTTTTTTAAAAAAATCTGTAAACACAGGGGGCATGTTACTATTGGGAACCTCTCTGACAGAAGTCCCACTGAAATTCGTTATGCAAAAGCATAGGGTCGCACATATGCGTAATGTTTGTTTCTAGATAAGAACAACAGATCTCAAAGTGGTAGCTTCAAATTAAAAACTGTTAATTTGTCCATACTGTTATGAACACGTATCAAGCGGCTGTTACACTTAGTTGCAGATCAGAAATACTGAATTTCTATTTCCAGATCTCTCCTCTATACATTCCACATAGGCCTAAGACCAAGAATAAAAGCCTATAATTTTCCATAAGGCCATGTTAGAGTTCAACTAGCGTCTAAGAGTTGCCTGTCCAGGTGTTCCTTTCTTACTGTTTGGCCAATTTTTGCTAATATCACAATATTTTGCTTCTTTGAAACTAAAACTGCAAGCCGTACTAGTCTGAATCAATAATGGAAATGTAGGATGGAAATATAACATTTTATTTCTTAGCTCATTTATAGCACTGAGAAGCATTGGTATCAACCTGCAAATAATGCTAGCAAGACTTAGTTTACAACATGATGAGATGGACAATACAGTCCAAATAAACATTCTCACTTATGATCACTATCTGGCTGCCACAAGCCTCACATCTTCACTAAAAAGATCACATCAGCTACCACAATATACACAGAAGATATCAGCAAATACTATCTAACATTGCCAGTCTCCTATTCAAAATGTACTTCTTCAGCCAGTCAATGCACATTACATATTGCTAACATAAACACTGTTTGCACAATACAATCTATTTCACAGAAAAGCATCTAGAATGTACCATTGGTATCACCTGAAGGGTGATTTTCTCAGGTAGACTGACATCATGTGGGTTATAGCTCCACCTAGCGTCCGAAGGCAAGAATGGATTGAAGTCAAGACCTGGGGCATCAAGCCCCTCCCACTCCACTTTCATTCATGACGAGACCGAAGTGAGATATATCTGTGAAGACAAAAACAGCCAACGGGCCTACCAGCAAGGAAAACATTGTCCCAAATAATAGCCTAGAGACTAAAGACACATCAACAGTTTGAAAAGGGTCTTGACTTGACTAACTAGTTTAAATAGTATAACTCTGAAGAGTGAGAATTTGAAATATACAAAGTACCCAGAAAAACTCCAACAGGGAGGGCCATGATGCCAGTCTACCTGAGAAAATCACCCTTCAGGTGATACCAATGGTACATTTTCCTCAGGTAGCCTGACATCATGTGGGATGTACCAAAGCAGCCCCAAATAGGGAGGGACCGCCCCTTGATTACTTGTCGTACAGAACCTGTTGTAGCACACGGCTCCTGAGGAGACATCGGCAGAAGCATAACCGTCTATCTTGTAATGTCCTATGAAGGAATTTGGAGTAGACCATACAGCCGCTCTGCAATCTCTGCAAGAGGTGCATTGGTAGCGAAGGCAGCCGAAGTGGCTGCTGACCTAGTTGAGCGCGCCGTTATATTACGAGTCACTGGCAGCTGAAGTGACCCATAGACCAATGCAATGCAGGCAGGTAATCAACAAGATATTATTATTATTTATTATTTATTAAATTTGTATACCGCCCGACTAGCGATAGCTCTCTGATAATGGCCAATAATAATGTAGAACTCTGATAATGTAGAACTGGCCAGCCATGTCCCCAGATTACGAGGGTGAAAGGATACAAACAGTGAATCTGTTGGATCGTATGTCCCGAGTTCATGACAGGTAGGTTGAGAGGGCCCTCCGGATATCTAATGAGTTCCAGGCCTTCTCCAGTGGATGGACAGGATTTGGACAGACCGAGGGAAGAACAATGTCCCAGTTGCAATGGAAATCTGAATAAGCCCTGGGGCGAGAAGACGGGTCTAGACATAATATCACTAAGTCCTTATGGAAGATGCAGAGGTCCTGCTGCTGAACATCGAAATGAGCCTGACAAGGCTGCGACTTCCGGGAAGGGTGACTTCGCTTGTGCCTGCTTTTGGGATGGGCTCCCGCCTCAAAAGAAGCTTATTCAGATATAAATCAGTCAGAACATTTTTTTTTTGACTGATGAAATTTCTCCCGGGCAGGGAGAAACGTAGAGATCAACCTCAAAAGCCTGTTTTTGTTGGGAGGACTGGATTTCATTAATTTATGAGATAAGGTCCAGCCAACAATGCCGGACGGACTTTCGAACAAGCTCTATCTGCTTAAGCGATACGTTTATCTTTTCTTTAAAGAGAGAACGGACTAACAGGCAAGCACCCTTCTTTCTATTATTTTTTTTACTTGGTTTAAATTGTTGCAGCAAAAGGAGATTTGTCAGATTGATCGGCTTTGGACAGCTTCTGGGTGAGCTATAACTCTTCTCTGTTATCCACGAAATTAACAGCTTATCTCTGTTTCTGTCGCAAAAAGCTGTCCTGGAAGTGCATTCTAAAGATATACACAAAAGAGGGATTTCTATTCCTGATTTCTATTCCAAGGAATATTATATTGTCTGGGACTATTCTCTTTTTGGTCTATTTTATTTTGACGAATCTGCTTCTTCACGACGCCACTAACTGTTTTGATGCTGGGAACTAAGTTTGTTTTTCATTCTTGAACATAGAGAGATAAGGCAGGTTGCTCTGTTTATACTGTGATGTCATCAAGCCTGGAATATTAACCCAATTGTTGCTGAAATAAGAAGTGGTTTTTCTTTATTTTTGTTTTGTTTTCGTGGTTTTAAAAATGGCAATCAAGAAAGTGGCTGAGAATCTGGAAGTAACTATGTTTCAGAAAATAATGGATGAGATTGAGATAACGAAACAAACCCTGCGACAGGGTAGTAAGGAGCTGAAAATTGAACTGAGCAAAATGACGCAGGAGTTTAAAGAAATAGGGGATCCTGTGAGAGAGGAGAATGAGATCAGAGATGAGAAAAGAAAAAATAAAGGGAAGATACAAGCCCTGGAGATTGGAACAAATGTGGAATTGGAAAAAGATCTGGAGTTTATGGATTTTAGAAATAAAATCTACTGTTTGGAATTTAACGTTATCTCTGAAGAAATTAATGAAGATATTAGAGATAAAGTTATCAATGGCTTGGATAATCTTCTGGACTGGAATGATGTGATGGAGCTTGATATAGAGAAAATCTATGGAATTAACTGCAGCCATGTGACAATGGAAAAACTCTTAAGAGATGAGCCAGTGCATTTTGTAAAAAAGAAGAACACAGATATGACTTTACAACAGTATTTCAGCAACTTATTCAGAATGGATGGCAAGAAAATATTTGGGATAGAGGAAATTCCCATCAGACTCTTATTATATGACTATGGCTACAACAGCAAGATTATTATGGAATACTGATAATGGAAGATTGGACACTGAAATTACTGGACTTAACAGGACTATTGAAGATGGAAGATGGAACTAATAGGGATAATGGAATAATGGCTATTGAAATTATTGGACCTAACAGATTCTGATGAGATGGATTAATCGAAATGTTTATTTGGACTATGGTTATGACAATAAGATTATTATAATTATTAACGAGATGGATTAATTGACATGTTTATTTGGAGAAAAATTGATAGATATATTTCTTAAAGAATTGAAACCTCTCTTTGACTTTTTGTGGAAAGAATAAAGTAATGTTTATGAGATTTGATGATTAATTAAGATAACTACTGGAGGAAAGTGATTTTATAATATGATTTAAGAGACAGGATTGTTATATATTGTAGACCTATAACTGATTTGATATGTGACAAATGGGAAGTCAACATTTTATTTTTTTTTGTTTAATCATTTTTGTTTTGTTTTGTTTTTTGTCTTTGAATGTTTTATGATTTTGTTTTCTATGTTTTATGAAAATTTGAATAAAAATTATTGTAAAAAAAAAAAAAAGAAATGAGCCTGACAAGGCTGCATGGAAGTTGTAGGAGCTAATATCGCCCAGGAAACTGCAGGAAACAAGTTCCCCAGCCCCCTAGTTCATGACGTTATTCTGCTAGACATCATTTACCAACGATAAATGCAACACAGAAAGTCTGAGGTTCCTCAAAGGCTATACAGAGAATGCTCTCTATCTGGCCAAGCTGGAGAAATAGCTGGACCCCTTGCAGTAATAGACAGAATAGTATGAATTCAACAGGAGAATGCTACACCATTGTCCGCGCCACGAGACTGAGTAGCAAGCTGGGCCATGTCCCCAGGATCTAAGGGAAAGTGAAAGTCTTTCGAGTCAGTGGATAGACTGAGAAGCGTCCATCACGTTCACAAGGAGCCTCAACCCCAACCTCAATCCAGCCCAGATGCAATGGCGAGGAGGAAAACTAGAGGTTCCAAGGTTGGCTACTATACTCACCGTGGGACCCCTTCACCTACCTTAAGGTCAATGTACACCTTGCACGGGTCAAACTGCAAGTCACGGTTGTCCCCACAAAATTCCCACTGACACAGGCTAAGCGAAACATGGCAGCGATAGCTGCTGAAAAGGCTAGCACTGAAAATCAGTGACTGCTGCTGAAGGTGCTGCTACGTAGCAGTGCCATCTGAAGAAATGGCTATAGCTGAGCAGTTCCTAAATAACGACATTTAGAAACCCAACACAGGGTTATCTGGCCACAAATATGCCCATACAGAAGGAAGCCGGCCCAGACCAAATAGCAACTTCCATAGAGGAAGAGAAGCGGAATGGAGACGCCCAAAATGACCCCAGTACAAGAGTGTGGAGGTCTGGTCTTTAATGAGCTAAAAATGCAGGCAAAGCCTGGATTCGTGAGGCCAGAAAGGGCCCAACCAAGTGACTCTGAATGCAGCCTAGTCAAAGAGAGCTGCACAAGGGGATAATAGCAAGCTCAAGCAGCCCAACAGAGGCAGAGGCAGCAACCTGCCTCTAATTAGCTCCAAAAACTAGTAAGGCAAGCACACAAGCACCTCAGTAGAGGGAGCATTGCCTCACTAAATAAGCCCAAACACCCACCACTGAAGGGGATGTGGCAACCTCTGAGAGCCAAATAATTGCACTCGGCATTGAGTGTGTCCTTCTGCACTGGTGTAGTTCTTGGCCTGACAGGCACTGTGGGTACTTATCATGGTTCGAGAGACGAGTGGAACCATTACTAAAGGGCAAATAAATACACAGCGGAAAGAGGCAGTGAGAGTGTTGGTCCGCACTGGTCTTAGATCTGGCCTAACAGGACCGTAGATAACATCCTGGTTCTGCAGCAGCAGCAGCAGCCCACTTGTCTGGATATGTAGGCAGAGTGGAAATTTCGCCGAGATGCTCCATGTAGACAACAAGTGCACATAGAAGATGGGATCGGTTAACCTTTGAACATAGCCCAGAGAAGTATCCCAGGGCGAGAACATGGAAATACCATCAACTACGGTCCAAGGCAGGTACTTATAGCCAAGAAGCACCTCTAAGAACCGAGCAATTGCACACAGTGGGAAGCAGCAGTGAGGCCGTCCTTCCGCAGTAGTCTTAAATCTGGGACACTGTGGGGAGGTGTGGTGAGAGTCCCTCCTCACAGTGTTGCCTGTGATCTGACAGGAACAGCAAGGAGCTCCTTATGACTCTACAGCAGCAGCGGCCTGCTCATCTGGATATGGCTTTCATGCCTGAGGAGAAACCTCTGACATGGACTCACTGGAGGTGTAGGTAAATAAGAGGACAACCAGTCAATCTGCCCCACTGAAATAGACCTCTACCAGGTCTGGCTAGCTACCAGCCAGAAAGGGCGAGAGATGATTCACATGATATAAACTCACCTGTTGCCTGGGCTGGTCCACACTCACCTGTCATCTGGCCTCATTAGAAAATATGCACTTGAGTAAGCGTCTGGCCGCTGATCTCCCGTCATATACACGCACAAGGCAAGAGTTGCGGTATATGTCACCAGCAAACACTCAAAGGTAGGAGGAGCGGTATGGAGAGAGGCCAGCACATGCACACAAAGGAGAAGATGCAGTACTGCTCCTGTTTTTAAATGTTTGGTTTTGTCAAAAGCCTTGGAGTAAAGAGCCAGGAATGCTTGTGGTTTGTGGCTTTGTGTTGTGCCGGGTCATTGGGGAGGATTTGTGGTATGGAGGCTAGGTTCCAAAAGAAATAGTCTTGATTCAATATGACACCAGGAGAGCTAGATACATGCACACAATGACGAAGGTGTGGCATCGCTACAGAGCACTATATAGTCAGACAAATATTAGCAGGCCCTTTCGTAGTCTAATCGGATCTGGATAAGGTCATCTAAGAGATCATCCAGCCGCATCATAGAAGCTCTAGAGGAGATGAGAACTGCAGCAGAGCCCGAATAGCTGAGGCAGTAGTCCCGTGATTATGGCAAGGACAGAAAAAATGACATGCCTGCAGTGGGCGAACCCATTCTTCCTTGGCCAGTTTGTCGATGGGATCTGGCACAGGAAGGTAGTTATCTGTCGATCTTGTAAATTCCAAAATCTTGGTCCCCTATACAGGGGGAATAGCAGATCCAGTCTGGAAAGTTTGGAGACCTAAGGTATCCAAAACTCTGCAAGCGAGGGGCAGATAGTCGGCCATATGAAAACAGGCGATAGGACGCATCCTCCTCCAGTACTGAATCATCGCTCCGCTCACCTCCCTCGGCTTGAAGAAAAAATGAGGGATCCTCTGAACTGGTAGTCCCATCGCCAATCCTGCCTCTAGTGACCTCAAAGGGATTTGGTGACGGTGGTGGATTTACCTCACTGCAGCCACAATGTCTCATAGTGCCAGAATGTCTTTGTGCATTTTGCAGGGGAATGGACTGGCCTGTGACCCTGACTGCACTTGTGAGAAGAAGCTCAGTAAGTCCTGCAACTGTGGGAGAAACTCAGAGGACAACTGCAATCCCAGATGAGGGGCAAGAATGGCCATCTGAGGATCCGAGGTCACTGACTGCACTTGGTGGAGCAGAGGCTGGTGCCCTTGTTGAGGCAAATTAGCAGTGGTCTCATCAGACCGGTGAGATGTATGAGCCCCAGTTGATGACATGGGTTGAGAAGGACAGTTCCCAGCTGGTTGGCTAGGGAGCCCTTCAACTACGTCCTCAGATGAGCCGGCGGGTGAATGAAAGATGGCTGTTAATCTGTCTTGGCCAGAGCCTCTGAAGTTGGGACAGACACGTATCGTGCTTTCTTGGCAGCGGTGTGGCAAGATAAGTGTGTGGTTTTAGCGACAGCCTTGGAATGAAGTCCGGGTTGCTTGTGCTTAGGTGACGCATGACACCCTGGGGCCTTACACGGTTGCTGTGCCCCTGTAGAATGAGCTGTCTCTGTCTGTTGATCTGCCACCATATACACACACAAGGTAGGGTGCGGTATGCAACACCAACACCCTCTTCGTACACGCCACACAGATGGGGGAGAATGTACGGTATATATTGCCAACATACGCTGCTGTACACACCCACAGGTGGGGGAGAATGTACAATATATATATATTGCCAACACAAGCTTGTTGACACGCCCACAGGTGGGGGAGAATGCACTGTATATATATCACCAACACAATATGTAACAGGAGAGGTGCAGTGCAATTACTGTGCAGATAAGCCGTGAGAAGAGAGACATCAGTACACGCCCACAGTACAGTCCTAAATGCACAGTGCAGCAGTGGTGTAGTCAATCCGTACAGTCCCAAATACACAGTGCAGTGGAGGTGTGGCCAAATACACTTCTGTACAGGCCCACAGGTGGGGGAGAATGTACAGTCCCAAATAGCCTTAATATATAATGCACAATTCCAAACAGCCTCAGTACATGCCCACGGATGGGGGAGAATGTACAGCTCCAAATGTCTTATTACACAAATAAACTGCAGGAGGCGAAGTGCAGTCCAGCTGCTATGTAGAATGGTCTTGTGCAGGATTATCTGTGCTTTCATCAATTAAAAATTAAGGCGAGAGGCTCAGGTCTTAATAACTCTATGCTATGAGGAACCAGCAGAGTTAGACAGAAAGAGTGGAAAAAACACAAACAAAATGGCCCCTGCTAAAAAAAGCGGGAAAAACTAAACAGCAAAGTGACAGTTGTTCAGGGAGAAAGGCAATGGCGGCTGGGGAGAAGTACATGCGACCTTACAGAGGCGAGCAAGGAGAAACCGCTGCCTTCTGGAGCAAAAAACGGACTCCGCTTACTTGGTACGACTGCTATAGAGCTAGGAAACGCCGCAGAGGATTATAAAAAACGACCGCAGTAGTGAGCCTGAATTGGGGGGGGGGGGAGAAACAGCTCAACGGCTCAAAACAAGGTCGTTATAGCCTATTTGAAGCAGGAGGGAACGGCAGTCGTAGGTTCCTGGCCGCTAAAAAGCCAAACCGCCACAGAAGCAGGCGGCAAGAACAGGCGAGGTGGTGTTACGATAGTCACAGCAGGAGCCGCAGGGAGACTCCTTGTGCAAGCCTCCACCTGAAAAACCCCGTTCAAATTGGAAGGGGGAGCCACAGCCACCACAACCCTCAGCAAAGATAAAAAGGAGGGGAGAGGAAACCAATAAGCCAACCCCCCCAAAAAACAACTTCTAGTCAGGGAAAACAATGCAAGGAAGGGGAACGCAATCAGTCCCACACACTCTATCCAACGGAGAAGAGGAAAGGAAACAAGAGGAAAAAACACCAATCAATCCTCACACACAATACACACAAAACAGTAAGCTAGAAACTCTGTGCTACGCCAATAATATCCAACAGCCTTGGACGAAGGCAAGAATGAAAATGGAGTGGGAGGGGCTTGATGCCCCAGGTCTTGACTTCAATTCATTCTTGCCTTCGGACGATAGGTGGAGCTATAACCCACATGATGTCAGGCTACCTGAGGAAAACCACCTATCTAAAAATAACTCATTTTCCATATGTTCTCTATGGGAGGGGGAAATCACAAACAGCATGAGAAATCCTTTCTGATATTCTGACATGTATTTTAGGGTTTGGGTGGCAAGAGTCGGTTGCTTGGGGTTAGTTACAAAATTGGGTTAATATAATTTAATGAACCCCCTTAATTACTCTTGTTCTAGTGGTCTAAAAGCAAAAATCTGCTTTTAAAACTGCTTTTTGGTATCTTCACTGATGTCTGCCAGCAAGATCTTGATTAAATCTTTCCCCTGCATGCAAGAAAATGACCCTTAGAGGGATGTGGTACATACCTTGAGGGTGAGGTCGACGGTAGCGGAAGAAACTGGAGTTAGGCTGGAGCTCTGTTGTAGAGTCTCCCTCCTAGGGAGGGGGAGGGTGTGGGGCAAGGGCACCTGAAAGGCAGGCAACACACATCACATTCTAGCTAAGTCTATGACAAAAGCCCCATCAAAAGCAAGAGCTCAAGAAATGTCACTGAACTATGTCACTGAACTAGAGTCTCTTCCAGGCATAAGCATTTGTCAGGGAAGCTTTAACAGAAAAAGGACCCCCCCCAAAAAAATCTGATAGGTGGGGGGAAAGGCTATTCAGTTTGCAGTCATTTCCTTTTGGATTGAATTATAAACATTAAATTCAGGATATTGTGATTTCCCTAGATTGATCTTCAGAAGACCTTTAAATAGGTGGTATGATGTCCCTCAAACACTGAGGGATGTTCTCCTTCCATTGCACCACAAGAGCACAAAAACTAAAGCATTGCAGGAATAGTACAATTTTACTTAAACTTATCTAAATGCTCTCAATAGATTTTCCTGAAGACTCAAAGACAAAACAAAAACATTTATGTTGTCTTACTCTTAGCCATTACAAGTGCTCTTATAATCATGCTTACGTGATATTGCTACAGAATGGAATGAAGCGAGTTTAAAGAATAAAGGAAGATGAAATCTAACTCCAGAAATGCAGTACACAAAAGTCACCAGCATCCAAAAATTAGAAGGTGCCCCAGCATGGACATAATCAGCCTCAAACCTTTCAAACCGTTATGAGCAAAAAGGATGACACAGAAAGCTACGAACGCTGACATGAAACTATTTTTTTTAATATTACAAAATCTATTTAATAGGAAACAATTCATCAACTGGAAACTCTTTTGGAGAGATGCTTACATCCTGCTCTCCTACAAACATAAAGCCAGACAAGGAGCCACAAAGCATTCTATGTTAAGAAAATACTTTCTGTTGCCAGACAACATCTGCCAACTTGCACTATCAAAGCAGGAAAATCCACAAAGCCTTCGTAGCCTTGCAAAAAAGGCAGACTGTATGAATGTTTTTAATTCAATAACCTCTGCAATTAACATTCTGCTCTTCAAAGTTCAAGGCTGCTTCAATCTTATTTGGCATCCACAATTAGTTTCTAAAGTTATTCAAAGAATATTTAGGTGTTCACATGCTACAATAGGAAATAAGGTGCTAGTTGTCAAAGAACCATTTATAGAGGAACTGTGCCACTTTGCCTGGAAACATGAGATTAACTAACAAGCATGCGTGCTTCCAGAATGGATATAATTCACATTTTGTGCCAGATGAGACGCCATCACCCACATACTACTCCATTTTTTGGTGTTGTTTCTGCTCTTTCTAACCTTTAAAAAAGATGAACAGCAATAAGTGAGAGGGCTGAAAGCCATGCAGCATGTCTTTGAACCCTCTCTTTTGTAGTTGTACATTTAAGGGCTGAAGAAAGAGAAGGGTACATATTATGGGGCCATAAATTTGGCAGTGAGAAGCAACCTCTACAGTGTCATGTGCTTCCTCCCCCCCCCCAGCTTGTGAACTCATTCCTCTCCTTTTCAGAGTTTGAGAGAACAATAGTTTCCCACAAAGTTTTAACTGGGCAGGCAATCTATCCAAAGCAGGGATTTAAACGTACTTCAAACCATGGTCAATCTCCAGTTGGGAGGCAAACTATGGTTGTTGCTAACCAAAATCATCCCATTCAGATGTCATGCTAAACTAGTTATGTCAAACTGTGGAAGAGGAGGGGAAAGAGTAGATTAGCCAACCAGGAAAGTGGAGACGAGGAAGGAATGTGAGAAGTTGGAGATGCTCCCAACTGGCTCCATGACATCTGAATTTAGCCACTCTGCAAGTGCTACTCTTGCATGAAAAATGTGCGCTTTAACACTTAAATGCTTGTTCAGGGTAATGTCTGTTAGTACAAACCAAAAAGCCAATTTCAAAGCTATGGTGGGAATGGGATGTGTGAAGAAAAACAAAATAATTACTCAAATAAGCCCTATTACTATAATATGACTGCATATAAAGAGTACAAAATTACTCAATATGGATGTAGTTAACTCATTTTTAAACACTTCTCTTCCAGTATGTGTCATGAGTGATTTTTTTCCAAGCTGTTTATTTCATAGCAGAGTGGCAATTTTGATACAGAAATAAACTCTAGTAATATTGAATGAGAAGTGAATAATGCATTGAAAAGAATCATGTCGTATATCCTGCTGGGGTAATGGGAATCTCATGAATGAATGCTCCCCCAAATACATTTGGAAAGGGAGCACCTAGCTTTCTATAAAAAGGGATTTAGGTTTGTGTGTATTTTTAATATGGGGGATAATTTTATGCAAGCCCAAACCTGTATTCTGAACTCAGGTGTATTCTGAACTCAGGCAGGCCCAAGAGGCAAGTACCATGTAATCCTTCTGAAAAGCCTCAGTGAATCTATAATGAACTATTCTGTGAACATCTCAACTGTTGTAACAATCTGCATTTCCTTACCACATGATATTGCATACATTACTATAAAATACCAATAATTCTGTAGCCTAGCTTGCATGGATTGTTTAAACCACTTTCTATTCTTCCACAGCTCTTGAAGTTCCTACAGATTCTCATTAAAGTGCAACTGACATGTACATCTAGCCTTCATCTATAAGGTCTCTAAAATAACATTCTGCATTGTTATCTCACATTAATAAAATTTACAGATTTTTCCACACCCCAGTAAGATGGGTACAGTGTAGTCTTAATTTTAAATACAATGAAATATGTAAGTTATAGCCTAGAATAGCTAATACACTTACATTTGTCACTAAAGCTTCTTCCATCTTTGCAGTGCTTGTAGCCACTGTACTGGAGTGAGAAGAAGGTGTTGTATAGTCTGTTACAGATTCCTGAAAGGAGAGAAGTCAAAAAAGCTGACCTAGATAGTAATTTACTTCCAGAAAAAGTGCTTTGAAGACATAAAAAGCTAAAATAATCTCTGATTTCATGCCTTTATAAGCTAAATTGCTGTAACAGAAGTATAAAGCTTATAAATTATTCCAGATAAGTTTACATATTTAGCATTTTCCAAAAAAGCTATAATGCCCACCAGGAATACACAGTATTATTTTTACTATTTTAAAATATTTATAGGCCACCTTTAACTGCAAACGGTCTCAAGGCAGCTTCCACAATAACAGAATAGAATAAAACAATAGTTTCAGAATACCAACATTAATAAAGCCAGCAGTAATAAGGTCTGGAAGCTGCAGCTGGTGCAAAATGCGGCGGCAAGACTGCTCACTGGGGCAGGGTATCACCAACATGTCACTCAGCTGCTGAAAGAATTGCACTGGTTGCCTATTTGCGACCGGGCCAAGTTCAAGGTTCTAGTTTTCGTGTACAAAGCCCTATACAGCATGCGACCAGGATACCTGAAAGACCCTTATATACCCAGTCGATCACTGCGCTCTGCAGGTGAGGGCCTCCTGCAGATACCATCTTATCAGGAGGTCAGTTCTGCACAACATAGGAAACGGACCTTTAGTGTGGCGGCACCTACCCTATGGAACTCCCTATCCATAAATATTAGGCACGTGCCATCTCTGTTATCTTTTTGGTGCCTATTGAAGACCTTCCTCTTTCAACAAGCCTTTTAAGTTGAGACCTTATCCCAGTCTGGTTCTATTTTGGAATTGCTTTCTAATATGCTTTTAAACCTTTGCTTTTTAAAACAATATTTTTTTAACCTTTTTTTTAAAGAAAAGTCTTCAAAGGTTTTTTAAAAAAATGTTTTTAAAGTTGTTTTGTTTTAATGTATTTTAATGTCTGTTTTTATGATGTTTTAAGGTGTTTTTAGTGCTTTTGTTTGCCGCCCTGAGCTCCTGCTGGGAGGGAGGGAGGGATATAAATTAAATAAATAAATAAAGTAGGTAAGTTTTTAATGCCATCCTAGAGACCTGAAGGGATATGGCTCAATGAAATTTTGTTAGCACTGAGTTTCAGAGCCATGGAGGTAGTATAGAAAATGTCCACTAACTTAACTGTGGTCAGGTAAGTTGGCCCTCCATTGGCAATCTTAAAGTATGGGCAGGCTGGTATGGGTTCAGGGAGTCTTTCAAATGACTTGGACCCAAGCTGTTTAAGGCTTTAAAGATCTTTTAAATTTTAAATTGGGCTCAGAAATGCACTGGCAACTCAGTGTGGCCTGGTAGAGTAATGGTATCACATGGTCCAACCATCTAGCCCCCATCAGGACTCTGGCAGCCACATTCAGAACCACCTGAAGTTTCCAAACTGTCTTTAACTTTTCTTTTCACCCAGGCTTTTTAATATGTTTAGTATACGCTGACACTGTTTTAATTTTTTAAATAATTTTTAACTTTTATATGTTTTATATTGATACATGTTATTGTATTTTTGATGTTTCTTGTCTTGTGAACCGCCCAGAGAGCTTCGGCTATGGGGCGGTCTATAAGTTTAATGAAATAAATAAATAAATTTAAAGGCAACCCCACACCAGCATGTTATAGCAGTCCAGCCTGGATGTGACTAGGGCATGGATAACTGTGGCCCGGTCTGACCTGTCTAATGGGTACACCAGCTGGGAGTTCCAAAGTACAAGTGCTGCAACATTAGAAGAACCATTTTTTACAAATGCAAAACGAGTATAATGTGGTACCTGTAAAGGTGCCAGTTTTGCAGATCAAAGTGATTAAATGGGCATGTATGGAGTAAGGTGATCCTGCAAGTAAACTGGTCCCAAGCTGTTAAGTGCTTTATATAACAGAAGTAACACCTTAAACTTGGCCCAGTAACAAATTGGCAACCAATGCAGCTCTCTGAAAAGGGATGTTACATGCTGACAAGGTCTCACTCCTGTCAGGAATTGTGCTGCAGCATTCTGCAGTAACTGTAGTTTTTCAGCCAAGTGCAAGGGAAACCCACATACAGTGCATTTCAGTAATCCAGTCTTGAAGCCACCAATACCTTAACTACTGTGGTCAACCTCTCCTGGTCCAGGAATGGTTGCAGCTGTTGTACCAGGCACAGCTGATAAAATGTGCTTCTAGCCACTGAAGCTATCTGGGCCTCCAGTGAGACAGCTGGGTCCAGAAGCACCCCCAGACTGCATACCTGCTGTTTCAGGGGAGTGCATTGCCATCCAGGGCACGAAATTGACCAGTTTCTCAGACACAGGCATCACTCATCCACAGTGCCTCATCTTGCAGAGATTCATGCTCAGCTTATTTTTCCTCATCAATCCCACTACTGTGTCCAGCCACCAGTCCAGAGCCCTCTCCTGATTCAGATGCTATGGAGTAACAGAGCTGAATGTCATCAGCATCTTGCCCCCAAACTCATAATGACCGCTCCCAGCGGCTTCATATAGATATTAAATAGCATTGGGGAATCAGATGGTACCCTGCAGCACCTCTTAGCACAGCAGCACAAAAAACAATCACCCACCGCTACTCTCTGGACTTGGTCCTGTAGGTAGGAGTGGAATCACTGTAACATAGTGCCCCCAATTCCCATTCCATGGAGCTGGTCCAGGAGGATACTGTGTTCAGTGGTTTTGAAAGCTGCAGAGAGACCGAGAAGCAGCAGCAAGGTTGCATTCCCTTTGTCCTGCCTCTTATCAGGGCATCCAAGGCTGACTCAGCCACATAATAATAATAATAATAATAATAAAATTTTATTTAATTAGTCGCCCATCTGTCTGCCTAAACGGACACTCTGGGCGACGTACACAATATAAAAACAATATAAAAACATATACATACAGCAAATTACAATATTAACAGCAATTCATCTAACCATCCTTCAGTAATGCAATATAAAAACCTAACCCACCCCAGAAATCCCGTAGGCCTGCCTGAACAGCCAGGTCTTTAAAGCTTGGCGAAAAGCCATCAGGGAGGAGGCGTGACGAAGGTCAAAAGGAAGCAAGTTCCAGAGGGTGGGGGCCACGATCGAAAAGGCCCTCTCTCTGGTCCGCACCAGTCTAGCTGTTTTCACCGGTGGGACCGAGAGAAGGTCTTGTGAGGCTGATCTTGTTTGGCGGCATATTTGGTGATACTGGAGGCGTTCCTTCAAATAGACTGGCCCGGAACCGTATAGGGTTTTAAAGGTTAGTACCAACACCTTGAATTGGGCCCGGTACACAACTGGCAACCAGTGTAACTCCATCAACACTGGGGTAACGTGGTCCCGGCGACGGCTCTGCTTTATTAAGTGTGCCGCCGCATTCTGTACCAGTTGTAATTTCCGGACCGTCTTCGGGGTAACCCCACGTAGAGCGCATTACAATAGTCTAATCGAGAGGAGACCAGGGCATGTATCACTCGTGGTATCACACATGGCAAGCCCTGAAACCAGATTGGAACGATCTAAATAATTTGTGCCATCCAAGAATGTTTACAGCTCTAATACAGCTCTCTCCACCACCTTCCCCAAGAAAGGGATATTTGCAACCGGTCAATGATTATTCAAATCAAAGGGGTCCAGGGCTGGTTTCTTTAGGAGTGTATGCACTCATTTCTTTCAAGGTGTCAGGGACCACTCCCTCATGTAATGAACCATTAACCATACTTTAGGCCCAACCAGTCAATCCCCCTCTGCTAGTTTTAATAAGCCAGGAGGAATAGGGGACAAGAGGACACATGGTTGGATGTATGACTGCTAGCACCTTGTTCACAACAGCTGGCTGCATAAGCTGAAACTGATCCCACATCACTGAAACTGCAACGTTAGCAGAGTCAAGGCCACTCTGAAGTCAAGCAACTTTATCCTCAACAAAGTATGTAGTCAGTTGATCACAGTGGGCCCTCAATGATCCAGAGGCCCCTCCACAATGGGAGTCAGTAACCTCCGGATGATTCAAAATAACTCCACCAGCTGGCTACTAGAGGATACAGTGCAAACTGCGAAATGAGCCTCCTTTGCAGCCTGCACTGCCACAAGGTAAGTACAACTGTGTGCACTATCCAGTGTTTAGTTGGCTTCAGAGTGAGAATTGTGTTCTACTCTTCATCAGCTTTCTTCATAGCCCAAAGCTCCCCAGAATACCAAGGAGCCACTCAGACGCCACAACGCTTGAGAGGACACTCAGGAGCAATCATGACAACTTCCAGTTTCATCTCGCCATTCCACAGCGAGACCAGGGCTTTGACAGGTTTGTCAGCTTTCTCTGCCTGAAAATTCCCCAGAGCATTCAGAACACATCAGGTTCCATCAGTCTCCAAGTATGGGCCATATGAACAGGCTCACCACCCCTACTAGTGATGTGAGGGCCCGGAAAACTTGATGGAAACCCCCAGTTTCCCCCAATTTTTCTGTTTCCCCCCATTTTTTCCTGCAATAAATAAATAAATACATAATTGCAAAACAATTGTTTTCCTCCCATTTTTTCCAGGCCTTCATAACCCTTATAAGGGGGGAATTGTTGGCACTAGTCCAAACTTTAGTAGGTAATGATCTGACCATGACAATGGAGAGCGCTACACCCCCCTTACCTTCGGTTCATCCCTTATATAACTGGGGATAAAGACTACATCAAGGGTATGCCAGATATGTTGGACTGATGACCATTTGAGACAGCTCCATGGTTGTCAAAGAGGCCACAAAATCCCATTCCAGTCCAATATCAACCTCTATATGGATGTTGAAGTCATCCAAAACTATTGTTCCGGGGTTCTAAGACACCACGCCAGAAACTACTTCAGCCAGCATGGTCAGGGATGTGCTGGGCAACAGGACCAGCAGAAGAATTCCCAGTCTGTCTCTCTGGCCCAACGCCAGGTGCAGATCGTCTATGCCCATTCCAAGATCAAAATATTTTCTAGTGAAGGAGATGATGCTTCGATGGACAATAGCAACACCACCCCCGGCCCCCCAATCTAGCCTGGTGCTACATTGAGTATCCAGATGAACACAGCTGGTAGGTCAGGCCCATGAAGCCCACTCATTCAAGTCTTGGTGATACATGCCAGGTCAGCCCCTTCATCCATAATCAAGTCATGGATGAGTATGGTCTTACTATGGACAGACCTGGCCTTCAACAACAGCACCACCAGACCAGAGGGCTCATTGATTAAGCTACCAGTAACTTCCAGAGGAGGGGGCTGAAGTGGGGGACAGGGAGCAAACATCGAAGTCTCCACCCCTGATGGCCATCAAACCTTCCATTCCGACTATACCTTTCCCTGCCCACCACCACTGAAATTGGAGCAGCATCTTCACAACTCCCCACTACCTGGTGCTTTTATCCTTTGGTTAGTATTAATAGATCAGGGCACAGAAACCTAGCTATAGTGCACTTTGGAATGCACCCTTCATGATGATCCCAAACTGCAGGATGACCAAAACTGGTTTCTTAACCTCAGAAAGTCATATATTGACTAGTTAGTAAATAATGAAGGTTCCAAATTGAAGATTTACCCAAGGAATAATCCCTTCACTTGAACAATGACCCCCAATCTGATGTATAGCTCAGGTTAATGTAACATACACAAGATAAGCATGTTCTTCCCAGAAACAGCCATTTACACTCATACCTGGCACTGGAGACAACAGGCATGATCTTTAACTTCACCTAGGTAAGGCAAATATTCCAAAGGAAATATTTTCATGTCACTAGATCACACACCTGTTAGCCCTCCAAGTTTACATGCAACCCTATGCAATCCAAAAAACACACTTAAGGTAAAGGCTCCAATGATTTCCTAGACATGACACATCACTCTCTAGGAATAACACTCAATGTGCTGGACCTCGGACCAAGAAGAGTGAAATCTTTTGAGTCTGGCTGCTGGCTATTTAAGAGAGAGCTTAACTCTTGCCAGACATGGAAATCTTGTTCCTATGTCTCGACAATATTCAGAAAAGCTATATTCCTCTACTATCCTTTCTTTCTTTTTTTCTTTTCTGGTATGCACTATTTGGGGTGTGAATAGGTGGAGGATATTTCTATACTTTCATAGCTCTAGCGTGTGATTATATTAGCTGGATGCTCCCCCGCATTTTAAATGTAAAATGAATGCTGTATTTCCCTTTTCCTCTTTCAATAAACCAATCTTTATCTTACCTTTGGGCATGTGTCTTTCTTTGGGTTATAATGGTAGGATCACATACTTAGAGTGAACATCTAGGTTTTAATTCCAGAAAAAGGTTCCACTATGCTCCTGGGCATACATTTAAGTCTTGTGCAGCATGGACATGCATTGGGGTTCATACGTGCACATGTAACCCCATCCAGACACATCCTAGCGCTATCAACTGATACGATATACAGCTGGGAGATTAGGACCACAGATTACAAACTAAGCCCACACTGCCAGGTTGATCCCACACTGCCAGGTGGAAGATCGTAGTATCACTCTAACACTCCTCCCTCATCTTGGATTTAGTGGAAGCACAAGCCAAAACTTCCCTCCCCCAGACATTCACCCTGGATAAGGGACATAGGCCTGTCACCCACAGTGCCTGGCCTACAATTCTTCACCCTGACTGACAGAATGGGTGCCCCTGCCCTGGTACCTCCCTGAAAAGGCAGCCCAAAGGGGCAATCCCCTTTGGTGTCACCCCCCTTGGGAACAACACTGCTGCCTGCAGCAGAGCCTGTTCTTATAGCAAGGCCCTGGACCACCCTCACTCTTGTATCTACTCAGCCAGCAATCAGGCAATACCCCCCCCTGCAGTAAGCCCCCAAACACTCTTACCTGCAGGCAGATATCTCAGAGGCAAACAAATTAGTGCAGGCAAAACACTCTCTCTGGCTGGTAGAGCAGACCAGGAGGGTGCCACGATGGCGCCAATCAGCCCCTACCTGTTTAGTCCTTCTGTACGTCTGTTCTCATACCCATTTTTTAAAAGTGGGTACTACAACCTTCTATGATGAAAGCCATAGGAGCACTAATGACGTTAACTTCATTAACTAAGTTCTTCATAAATACCTGACATTTTTATAACTATTCACTAATTCAGACAAATTCTCATCATTATTTCATTATCTAAATGGCACATTTACGTATAACTAAATCCCACCTACACCACCCTGATTAGTTAGGCTAAGTAGCCATTCCATTTGATTCTTACCTTTTGGGTAGCTCCAAATTCTGGAGCAGATACCGATATCATTGTTCCTATTTCAGTACCAAGTTCAGCAGCTGCCTTGCCTTCTTTAGAAGCAACATGGTCTGGGCTTCTGATTGCAGTAGGACTGGATTTCTCTTGTCCCTCAGAGTCACCTTGCTGAGCCTCTTTTACTTTTTTGTTCTTTAATGACCGCTCTTTCCCAATTGGACCAGGCTTATACTCTTTGTTTTCAACTGGACTCAAATCTGTGGGCTAAACAATGTATTTTAAAAAAATCAACATGAATATTTTTGCTTTCTGAATTCAACAGAAATGGAAGAATCAACAGTGTTGTTTTTTTCAGCTAGTAAAAGTATGAGTTTTTTTGAAACTGGCTACTATTAAAAAGTTAGCATATATATTCAAATTCAATATAGATCTGAAGTCCTAGGATGAAATACCCATTAGACCTCCACCAAATATGGTAATATTTATCCAAGTGTAAGCATGATACATCAATGATACAAACTGGAATAGGGCATTTTCAAGTCTTAAGACTTGGTCCCACTATTTTAACTATATATTTTATTGTTTGTTATGAACATAAAATAAAAACAAATGATGTAACTAGATACAGAGCTTATTACTGAGTTCTGGTTGCATCTTAATGAAATAGACATATTTGTCTTTTATATGAAATCCTAAAAACAGGGCTGGTGAATTGCCAGACAACATACCACACAAAGCCTCTTGTAAGTTTTTTTTTCTAGCGCACACCCCCAATTATTTTGGTAGTGGCAAAAATAATCAGAGCTGCATGTAAGCAGCAGTATGGAGGGAATGTGGGGGGTGGCCAGAACGGCATCTGATTTTGAGGGCTTACGTCAGATCACGTGGAAGTTTTCAGAGGTCTTCGTCTTCCACACTTATCAGCACCTTGGAACTGCATCTGGATCTGGGGACTCAGCACCCTCCTCATCCTGTACACATTGTACACATGATAAGGCTTTGCTTTCATTTGGGCACGCCTCACACTGAAGTGCTTTGCTTTTTGTCGTAACTTGGATGGAGCAGACTGAGATGAAGCGGTATGCTTATTTTGCCTGGTGCTGCGGTGTGAAACCACAGACTGTGAATTATTAACCTGCACTGCTCCCAGTGGGCCACTAGATGCCACTGTTTACTGTGATTGAAACACTGTTAACTGTTAACTTGCTGAGCAATATCCCCAAGCAGAGCTTCTTTAATCTACTGCATCACAGAAGCTGATAACTGCATGGACTAAGTGGCTTGCACCAGGTCAGCTTGCTCCAAATACATGCAACTCGAACGTTAGCCCCAGGACTTTTGCCCATAATTGCCTGAGACCTATTTGGGTGCTGCTTTGCCTGTTGCTCATGTTCTAAAAGGCAAGGAAGTCCCACAAATTCCTCACTTGAGGAAGATAATGCACATACAACTGTGCCCTGGACTTGCGTTTGATGTTGCTGCTGCAAACTCTCCTCTACCGACAGGAGCTCAGTTGCACATCTGTCTGCACTCTGGTTATCTGAATTGTGGATCAGAACACTAGGGTGCCTAGGCAATGCCTCCCCCATGTACCATGCCTTCCTGGTCTCCAGCAACTCCGCCGACACTGTTGTGGTGTTTGGCTGCTGCCCCATTACAGTCACACTCTCAACAGCAGTGCTTGTGACAGTTGCTGCCATTGTGTCTGCCACCTTGTCTCCCAGTCTCCTGACGCTCGCCTCAGTCTGAGCAGGACCTAAAAGCTCCAACATTGCCTGGCACTGCAGTACGGTGGGCCTTTTTGCAACGTTGCCCATAGTCAATCACAACACTGCCCGCCCCATTTCTCAGCCCATACCAGTGGTAAGCGAAGAAGAGAACTGGGGAGGGGGAAAGTCAAAAACAGCTTCTATAAGGAATCTACTAAGGGCAGTCGAACATTAACTCAGTCAGCAGGAAGAAAGACAAATACCATTTTTTTTAAATATAGAGGAACATGTCAGAATGCAACCAAAATAAATGCCGATACAAAGAGGTTAGCAAACTGAACCTATCATCATCATCATCATCATCATCATCAATCGCTTGATACCCCAAGGTCCCCAAAAGTGACTTACACAATGTTAAACCAAAACAAATAAAACACACTATAAAAACATAACAAGCAACAACAAAACAATAGCAATACCACCCCCACACAGCCACAGGAAGGCTTGGCAGCATATTAAAAACAAAATATCATCTCAATCTCTCAAACACCTGGGAGAAAATGTACATTTTTACCCAGGGCCGAAAATATGTCAACGATGGTGCTAGGTGGACCTCACTGGGGAGCATATTCCACAGATGGGGAGTCGCAACTAAAAAGGCCCTCTCCTTTGTCACCATCCTCTGAACTTCCCTCAAAGGGGAGACCTGGAGAAGGGCTTCAGAGGAAAACCTGAGGTAGGTTCATATTTGGAGAGGTGTTCCAAAAGATATTAGGGTCCTGAGCTTTATAGGTCAAAACTAACACTCTGAATTGGGCTCAGAAGTGTACAGGCAGCCAATGCAATTGGAACAGGATAGGTGTTATATGCTCTGTTCACCTTGAACCTGTCAACAACCGGGCTGCGTTCTGCACTAATTGAAGCTTCTGAACCATTTTCAAAGGCAGACCCATGTAAAGTGCAATAATCCAGTCTTGAGGTTACCAGAGCATAGATTTCTGTAGCCAGATTATCCCTGTCTAGCTGATGGAAGGCACTTTGCGCCACTGAGGCCACCTGTGCCTCAAGCGACAGCAATGGATCCAGGAGAACCCCCAAACAATGAGCCTGCTGCTTCACAGGGAATGTGACCCCATCTAGAGCAAGCCGCACACCACTCAGCCGGTCAGAGGAACCACCCACCAACAGCATCTCAGTCTTGTCTGGATTAAGCTTCAGTTTATTGGCCCTATCCAGTCCATTATCGCAACCAAGCACTGATTTAGCACATACACTGCCTCACCTGGAGAAGATGAAAAAGAGAAACAGAGCTGTGTGTCATCAGCACTGTAGATGACCTCAATTGCTGCAAGTGTGCCATCCACATCCTTGGGCTGCAACAACTGAAACTGATGCCACATGATGTAACTTGGCATGGATCCAAGCCATTTTGCCTTCAAAGTGATTTGTAAATCTCTGGCAGGCTACTGGGTGGTCTGTTGTGAAATGATACAACTATGGTCTGCACCACCAGTTTGCCATGCTAAACAGCTCTGCTGGGTGGTTCATCAAGAACACAATATGGGCTGAGGGGTATGCTCTCTTTGCCACCATCAATGCCAATATGGTAGGCATCAGTGTGCACACATCTGTATTCAGTCAGATTTACATTGGAACTTATAGGAATCCACATTTTTTTTGGCTGGTTTTGGAAATTGTGAGAATGCATGTTTTCCAGAGCTCAGGTACTACATTAACATTCATTATTCTAATAAACAATGTCAACAAGTATGGAGTTTCACATTTTTAAAGCTTCCTGGAAACATATCAATTTTTATTTTTTAAATTATTGTCTTGGTTTCTTCTATCATTTCTATATGGAGGTATTCTTGATGCTCTATTGTCTTCATTTTATTTTTGCTTTTTCTAGATACATATTTAACATACAGAACATAGTTAATTTTTTGAATTTCTTACTTCTCTCTCTCATTTTTAAATAATTTGTCCCTCTTTTTTGTTTCTATTCATCTGAATGTTTATTCCCACTGTGTTAACTGAACAAATGTTATCTATGTTGAATTAATCCTGCAAAAATAAATAGATTATTTCAAAACATTTTAAATCCAGCTGCCTGGCAATCCTGTGTTTTACCTGAAATAACAGGAATATGGGAGAAAAACAGACAATTTAATTCACTTTTCATCAGAAGTCACTCATTAAAAAGTAGTTTCTATCTCTACATACAGGGAAAGTGTTGAATACAAACCTGCCACACACACCATGTAATATTTTCTAGATATAACAAGCAATAACAGCAGTTTTTAACATGTGGCAGTTACTTATTTCGGCATCCCACACAAGTATTCAATGTGCTTCCTCCCTCCCCCACATCAGAAAGATATTAACCGTTAGTTTCTTTTTTCCAAGATGACATAATGAAGCACAGTAGTTTCATCATATTTCCTGTAAGTGGCACTAATGGGGACCACTTCCAAATGCTTCTATAATTCATGACAGCTGAAAAGTGTCACTTACCTTCTGTGCTTTTATAGGTCCTGCCCGGGACTGCTTTTGCCTTTGCTCCTTTGGTTCAAGAAGCTTCTCTGAGGGCTTCTCTGAAACTGCGCTAGCTTCATTGTCACTCCCACTAGATACTGGTGCTCCAAACTGAATAGTTTCTATTCCCAAATCAATTCCACTTTCTTGTCCAGTTGCTGTTCCCTAGTAAGGATCCCAGAAATGTTATGCAAATTGAAGAAAACTTTTGTTCTGTACTGCAGCATTTACTTTACTTTACTATAGCTCTAATGATATCAGCAAATTTAAATTATGACCATGAAAAATTATATTTAAGAGATCAGATACTGGTTTGATGATATAACACCCGTAAGCTAGCTCACTACTAACTAGTAAGGGTTGTTTCACTCATGCAAACTGGCTAGCCATTTGACACAATTAGCTAATGGATAGACATTTTATTCCTTTTACTTCCAGTCATTAGCAAATTAGAATATTGCTAGCTGTATGTCTGTTCCTTACCTCTGGAGATGTAGCTGATCCAAATGATGTCAAAGGCTTATTCCATGCGCTGACTGAAGGAGGCTGTGGAGGACTAATGGGTCCCACTGAAAGTCCAGAGAACAAAATGGAATCAGAATGACATTCAATAGTAGAAGTGCTAACTACAAAGCATTCATTTATTCATCATTTTATTTGTATGCTGCCTTTTCCACAAAAAATTGTGCTCAAGGCAGCTTACAACAAGGTGACAAGAAATACATCTCTAAAATAATTGCAAAAACAATTTCCTAATAATAAAAAACTATAAAACAGTAACATACAACTATGACTTGCCCCCCGTTATATAAATTTAGTGAAAAGTAGCATGCTGTATGCTAATGATCCATACTATTTTTGCACTTTGCATGAAAGGGTAACAACGTTGACAGAAAAGTAAGACTAGTCATCTGCCTGCAGAGAACCCATTGATAAAACGTATGACTAGTGAGCTCAGCAATTCTATTGCATCCACACAGATTTCCTAATTATCTATAGTCTCCTTTCAAGTAGTAGAACCCAGTGAAAATTAAGTCGAAGATTCAGGTAGTCAGAATTTGAGGGAAGATCAAATAAGCTTCTTGGTCAGTGCTCAACCCCCAACCTGGAAATGCCTCTTGGGATTAACCCAGGAAAGAACAGGGGAATATGTCAAAGCAGTAAATAACTCTCAATATGTATTTTAAAAAGTAAGAGGCCAATGGCAGACAGAAAACTCACCCACCTAGCAGCCCTGCTGTACCTAAGAATAGACAGGAAGTCAGTAAGGAGGGCTGAACAAGCCTTGCAGATCTCCCGTCTTAGAAATCATTTTACCCACACTTATCTATGTGATGGATCCAAAATTTCAAAAAAAGATTAACTGAGGAGCCCAGGAAAAATGGTCAATTATTCAAGATTTCAAGCATACATTTTTTCTTGCACTTCTATCCAGGTGGAAAAAGGACTTCCTTACATTTTTTAGAGATTTCATTGAGGACTGTTGTAGGTGGCACTTTATTATCCCATAATTCATTTCCTATGGCATTACTGGAAGGTGTGTTCTGAAGATTTTTGCTTGTTGCTGTATACTCTGTGCTGTTGTTTGCTACACAGGTTGCCTGCGGTTGTGGCTGAACTGAAGCCTGTGGACTTGGAATCTGAGACACACACTGCAATGTGAGTTGTGGTTGAGCCTGGATCTGTTGAGCAGCAGCAGCCGCGGCGGCAGCTGCTGCTGTTGCCTGCTGTTGCTTTTTGGCAAACCTGGGTGGTAGTTTGGAACTTGAACATCTTCCTTTTTCATTTGAATTCTTTTTGGTCCAGACCTAAAAATAAGAATGATAGTTAAAGCTAGTCTGCCATTTACCTGCCAAGAACAATTGAAATGTTATTTAATTTTTGTAAATTGTATTGTTTTATGGATGTATTTTTATATTTGTTTTTCTTGTAAGCTGTCTTGAGGGCATTTTGGCCATAAGGCTGGTATACACAATAATAATAATAACAACAGCAACACTGATTTATATATTAAAGTCATCTAGTGAAATTGATGAGAGCCGGTGTGGCACAGTGGTTAGAATGTTGAACTATGACCTGGGAGGCCAGGGTTCGAATCTCCACACAGCCTTAAAGCTCACTAGGCGACCTTGGGCCAGTCATTGCCTCTCAGCTTCAGAGGAAGGCAATGGTAAACCATCTCTGAATATTGCTTACCATGAAAACCCTGTTCATAGGGTCTCCTTAAGTCAGAATTGACTTGAAGGCAGTCCATTTCATTTCAGTGAAATTGACAGGAAGTAGATTCAAGTCAACGTACTTTTGTCAAATAAACCCAATTAATCTATGGAACTCATTGCCATTGATACGGTATCAACTAGCACTGAGTCACTTTTTAAAAAAGCAGATGAACTCATTGAGGACAGGCATGTTAATTAGCTACTACTAGCTGCAAAGTGAATTCCTTATTTTCTGTGAATATAGCTACAACTACCAGATGCTTAGGATTAATTCTCATCATATCTTAGCTGTGAACTTCTGAGGCATTCTGAACTCAGCACTCAGTCAAGACAACTCTGATCTGGGCAAGCCAATGATTTGGTGCTGCATGGCAATTCTTATGGCTTATAAGTATAGCTGTATTGGGAAATCTACCATGAACAGGAAACAGCACATGCTGCTCAGAGCTGGAACACCAAACCTTCACAGACTGTCAGAACACACCGTTGGATCTAATCAGGCAATTTTGTGAATCCTACCTCAGGTTTTGTAATTTTGGAAGCATCTATTTATTAGGGGTTTTTTCATTCCTACCTCCATCCCCAAAAAACTGTTCCCACCCAAGGGCCTACAAGGGAGCTTCCAACAAAAAATCAGGATTGTTGCCAAAGAGAAAGAAAGAAAGAAAGAAAGAAAGAAAGAAAGAAAGAAAGAAAGAAAGAAAGAAAGAAAGAAAGAAAGAAAGAAAGAAAGAAAGAAAGAAAGAAAGAAAGAAACAAAGAAAGAAACAAAGAAAGAAAGAGCTATAAAAGTATATAAAACAACAGCACCATGACTGCATCATGGTTCCAAACACAACAGGGGCATTGCAAAACTCAGCTTCTCAGAATCCTTTTGTAGGAAGTGGAGGGTGTGTGGATAATGGAGGTGTAGAGAAAGATTATTTCAGGAAATGAGAAACAACTCAAGTTAGAAAAAAATCTTGCTGCTGGGTTATTCATACAGAAATCAACGGGAGCTGTCCATGCACAACTGAGGGAAGGTATGTACTACATATGCACAGAATTTCAAAAATGTACACAAAAAAGCTGTGCAAGGAAAAAAATATGCTAATGTGATATTAAACCTGCACTGTTTGTTCTTCCTTCTTCCTGCGTTCTTCATCTTGAAGGCGTTTTTGTTGTTTTTTTGACACTACTTCAGTAAAACCATCATTGTTCAGATTGGACTGGGAATCTTCAACTACGGTCACTTCAGGGTGGTCATCAATAATTACAACACCTGTAACAAAGGTCCAAATTTTAGTTAGGACTATGTCAAGCCCTGATTTAGATCAATGAAATCATCATAATCAATTTGGCCAATTCAACTGGAAGGAAAAAAATGCTATTCTATGGTCAATCACCATAGACATTTTTTATGAAAGAATACATTTACGAATCTCAAAAGGGACTCGCAGTACATACTTGCATAGTTGTTAAGATCAAATTGAGAGATTGCATCCACTCTCTCTTTGGGTTTCTTTGGACCAGCTTTGGATTCCTCTCGCTTCTTGTTGCTGGCATCCTTGGAACCTTTTAACACAACAGCACTGCTCCCACTTTCTTCCAGATGTAAACTGCTCCCAACTGTCTCAGAAGTAATCACAATGGGAGTCTGCTCTTCAAATGGTCTATATCAGAAAAACAAAATGAGAGAATAAATCATGAGAGAATAAAGCACTGAAACAAGGTGGAGGGGAGAGAAGATATAATTATGTGAGCACTTTACTGAAGACTGCTAAGACTTAGTTGAAATTAATATGCACCCTTCTGTGTATTACAATGAATTCAGAGAAGATATTGACAAATGGCAAAGGAGATAGGAAAATAGCAAAGTCTACTGATGAAACACTTCTCCTATCTACTACTAGAGGCAAGACTTGTAGATGCTTGATATGGCTACTGGAGGAGTTACTGTTTCAAGGTTGTAGTCAAAGTCAATCCTACTCAGAGCAGGCCCACTGAAAATAATGGATATGAGTAACTTAGACCCATTAATTTCAACAGGCCTAACATGAGTGTAACTTGATTGGATACAACCCTTAGCTTTGTTTTCCCCCTGCCTGTGCTGAGCTACAAGGGCTGCCCAAAGACAGGCTCAGGGGCCATTTACAGTTAGCTAAAGAGATTCCTTACTCTCCAGATTCAGTTAGCTAGGTTTGAGAAAATTCCCTGAATTGTTGCAGAAAAGCATCTGACCAACTAAAGAAGAAATCTGGCACCTACCTGGGCTTCTGCAGGAAGGTCTCAACAAATTACACCTAATACACTGAAGAAGCAAGCGTCAGCCATCTCACTGGTACTCAAGCCGACCAGGCCATACCTTTATGGTTAGCATGCCTTCTAAACTTCCCTATATTCCACAGATTCCTGTTCTGGAATCTTTCATTAAAAATATTTCAGACATGTGAAGAGCCCTTAAAGTATATCTTTGCAGGACCAAAGATTCTTGGATCTATTAATTTCTTTTAGGGAGGCAATTCCAATAAAAAGGTTTTCTGCTGAACTTTGTCTACCTGGATTAAAGACTGCTTCATCATGGTTTGCCCCAGGTAAACCAGGTCTCTTTTGGAATTCAAGCTCATTCTGTCTGAGGAACAACTATCACAGCAGTATTCTATAGTAGCATAGTAGTAGTAGTAACCTGGTAGTAGCAGCATATAGATATTTATACATAGCCACCAAAGTATGCCTGAATTAATCCATTACATGGATTAGGAGAAATCCTGATAACCTAGCTATATACAAAATAACAGTTACTGAATGTTGCCTTTTTGGTGGTAAATTTTCCTGTTTTCTAAGAACCTAAGAACTATTAATCAGAGACTTCAAAGGAAAAAATAATAAAGTTAGTTGTTTAAGGTACGTACTTGCTGCATTTTGGAAAAGTGCAGAACGGTTCATTCCACAGCACACTTTAACACAACAGAGAAGAGGAATTACAAACAAGGGAAACTGACTCATCTCCACACCTTGTAATGAGGAAATACACTCAAAAAAATGTAAAAAGCAGTTGGGCTACAGGCTCTTAAGACTAGAATTGGGGCATTGCTAAAAGGAGGCTCGCTCTTCATAACTTCCTATCTCTACCCATAATTATCAATTCACTGTCCAATTTATTTTGTAATTATGACGTATCACCTATCAAAATTACTTATCTCAAACCACAACTTACTGAATGGTCATATCTCTTCAAACCAATTTGATTAATTAAATCTATTTACGTTTCCAGTGAACTCAGCAGCTGAAAGAACGTTGTGGTTTTTTATTTGCAGTTTCTGCATTAACCTTCCAATAGCAAATAGACTTACCCCCTTTTCCCACTTCTTGTTGGAGGGCCAGTTCTCCTTTCATTCCTTGGCCCTGAGAAGTTCCGTCCAGATTTGGGTGGTCCACTATTGCCGCGACGATTCTGTCGATCAATCCCAGGTCGCTGACTGGAAAAACTTCTCTTGGCTATTTCCCTTTTGGGGACTAGTGTGCTTTCCCCAGTCTTAACTGCTGCCTGTGCCGTGACATCTGCTGTTTTTTTCTCATCCCTCTCACGCCTCTCATTGAAATCACTACTTTCTGAAGCAGTTTCCCACTCTTCATTTGCTTGGTCTGAGGAGTTCTGATTGGATAAGTCCGGTGTCTTACTTCCTGACACCTCCAAGGTAGTGCTTGGTTGCTCATTAATAGCACTGCTCACTGCAGCGCCTGATGATGAGCTGGTTGTGGCTTCACTTATTTTTGATGCTGCTTCTCTCTCTTTCAGACGTCTAAAACGTGGTGGCTTATCTTGCCTGGGTGGTCGTGCAGGCCTTTGCCTTCGAGGCCTTTCTCTAGCAGGGTCAAACTTTCCCTCAAACTTTGCAGGTGGCCTTTTATCCAGTGGTACAGAACCATAATGGTCATGCCTTCGTGAGGGCTCCCCATCTTCAAGTTTGGAGGTTTCCATCTGCCTTGGGTTCCACTGATTCTCTCTGTATCCTGGCCTCCTAAGAGTAGATGGCCGAGGTGGACGGCCAACTAGATCTCTACCTCCACGTCTAAACATGCCTGCCCTGCCACGTCTAGAAGGTTCTCCTTTAGGAAGAAAACCTGGTTTAGGCTTATTCTCATCTTCCCTCCCGTAAGTTTTGTCTAAAACTCTGTTATCCCCTCGAAAGTTATTTTCAGGCTTGAAAGACAATATAGCTTTTGAAGGCTTTTTGACATCTGCCTTTTCTTCTCTCTTTGGGTGTCTGCCTTTGCTTAAGCTGTCCTTGTCAGAAAGAAGGGTATCACTTGCACTTTCATGTACTTCACTGTCAGAGTCAGTTTCTGAGCCTCTCTGTCTTCGTCTTTTTGGAACTACTTCAAAATCAGAGCTCTCACTACGCGTTTCACTCTCTTCTCTCTGCCTAAGAGGACCAGAAGGCACATGCTCCACTCGAGGCTTAGTGTCTCTGTAATGTGGATAGTCTCTATTGTGGCCTCTCCCACCTCGACCCCTGCCTCCATAAGAACCTCTGTAGCTTCGCCCCCTAGAATAATACTCTCCACGCCCTCTGCCTCTGTATCCTTGGTCTGGGAACCAGTCCCTATCCCTAGCTTCTTTCCAGTATGTTCTGGGAGGCAAACCAGGTTCTCTTCTCACTGGTCTCGTTTCCATACGAAGTCTCTCTACTGTTCGTTCTTTGTTGATTACTTTTTCTGGCTGTTTTTCTTCTCTTGTTGTGCTGACAGGCTGCTGAACTGGTAAGTGATGGACAGTAATGGATGGAAGCTCAACTGCAGCTTGTGGACTAGGGAGCTGTGGAACTACAGGTGGCGGTGTCTGTACCGCAGGTAGCTGTTGAGACACAGGAGGAACCAATGCTGGCTGCTGGACAATATGAGACTGCTGAACAGCAGGTGCAACTGTAGATTGCACTAGTGTTTCTGCACACTCTGAAGCTTGTGGTGTGCTTTGCAATGCCTTTTTACCATCTGTGGTGGTCTTTTCTGGTTCTAGCCTGGAAGGTGGAACCTGAGCCTGCTCCTTTTTCTCAATCTTGCTAGCTCTCTCATTTGTCAGTTTTTCTCCCTCTTTTTCTTTCTTCTGTTCACGCTCTTCTCTTTGTTCACGTTCTTCTTTCATATCTCGAAGGATAGGCTTTTTAATAGGACCAGACCTTCTCACTGGCCTATCACTACTTTCCTCTCTTCTGCCATAACCTGGTCTTGGACCCCACCTAGTTTCAGATTTAGGCTTGAAGGGTTTTTCAGGTTTTGGTCCTTCAGACAGCCTATTAGTTACAAACACTTCTTTTTTAAGTTTACTATCCATTCTTTCAAGTGTTGGTTCTTTTGGCTCAATGTGTCTGCTGTTTACTTTGGAAACATTTGCTTGTGTATCATTACCTTGGTCTTCGGGTTTCAGGGAATGACTTGACCCATGAGAAATGTTCTTCAGGGAAGAATCTTCTACAAGTATTTCCTCTTCCTTGGAGCTCCTAGAGACATTTTCTGCAGTTACTTCAAAACTCAGTGCAGGAATAGGAGTATCAGTTTGGCAAGGCAGAGCATCTTCTAAAGGTCTGCCTGAAGATTTTTGTACAGTCACTTCACTGGGTTCTTTGAAGAAGTCCACCTTTGTATGAGAGTCCAACTGGCTTTGTTCTGCTGAGTAAACCTCCTGAACAGTAATTTGTTCTTGATCCAGAAGTGCCTCAGGCCTAAAAGAAGGAAGCCACATTTTAAGTTGAAATCTTATCAATGTCTCTATGTTAAACTTGCTAAAAAGAATTTGGGCTACCTGCTGTAGGTATGGATCATACCTATTCACAACTGTCAGAAGACTACATCTGGATATTATTTTAGCCAATGAATTTTTTTGGGGGGAACAACTTCCAAAGCCAAGCATATTTTAATGGATTCAAACAGGGGTGGCTAACCTGTGGCCCTCCAGATGTTGCTGGATTACAACTCCCATTATCTCTGACAACTGGCCATGCTGGCTGGGGCTTATGGGAAATTGGAAGTCCAACAACATCTGGAAGGCCACAGTTTCCACACACTTGGGCTAAAACCATAAAAGATCAATGACTATAATACTGTGAACACCAGCTACCAAATATAGTTTAGGTACAATGAAATTCAGAGGAAGGCAATGGTAAACCACCTCTGAATACCTCTTACTTGGCCTTACACAGCTTGGGACCACAATACCTGATGAAACGCCTCTGCTGACACGAACCCACCCATAAACTACGCTCAACATCAAAGGTCCTCCTCCGGGTGCCTACTCCATGGGAAGCTGAGAGGATGGCAACAAGGGAGAGGGCCTTATCAGTGGTGGCCCCCAAAGTATGGAATGATGTCCCTGATGAAGTTCGCCTGGTGCCAACATCGTTATCTTTTCAGTGCCAGATCAAGACTTTCCTTTTCTCCCAGGCATTCTAACAGCATGTGCTGAGCTCTGACGCCAAGTCTTTTACCTTGTTTATCTGTTGCTTCATGCTTTTAAACTTTGTACGGTTTTTAAAATTGTATATTTGTTTTTAATGTTCAATGTTTTTAATTTCTGTAAACCGCCCAGAGAGCTTGGGCTATGGGGCGGTATAGAAATGAGATGAAATAAATAAATAACCATGAAAGCCCCATGAACAGAGTGTCCAAAATGCAACACAGATGCTATTGGAGGTCACTGATTCATAATCAACTTGAAGGCACATAACAACAATGAAATCAATTATGAATTGTGAAAAAGTTACAACTCCCCCACCAATACAATGATAAATCTCATAAGCAACCAGCTAAGATGAATTGAAATGGCTACTAAAATGATCACCAATCCAGCAGTTTTAATCTCCCAATTGTTCCTTTGCAGCTGCACCCTTACCTACCCCACACCTGCCATCACATATGTCACCATGGCTTGAGGAAGACAGCCTTGATGGCCAATCAGAACCCCTGCTGGGCCTAATTTGGCCTGTGGGCCAGAGGTTCCCCATTCCTGTTTTATGATATGGAAACTATAACAGCTATACTTGAAATGCCCAAGATGGAACAGTATTATGCAAGAAAAAACCCATCCAGAATACAGCAAGAGAGTCCCTAAGCTTACCTGAGAGCTTCTGTTTCTTCTAGGATTTTTTTGGGTGTAGTTGTCTGCTGAGGCTCTGCATGAGGATAGGACTCTGACCCCCACACCATACGTGGTTCTGAAAGTGGCATGGTATGCTCCCTTGCTGATCGAGTAATGTGATCAAAAGAATCTGCACCAGTTCCTGCCCCTTCCATCTGGTCCCTTCTCAAAAGTGGTTTAGCAGGGATAATTCCTGTAATAGAGATATTGAAATTAAGAAGGTAAAGCTAATAGCTCAAAATGGTTACTTAAGGGGATGCTTTGGAGACAGATATTGACTGAAACTTCTGAAATGTATCAGTAAGAAACAGTCCCATTCTGCTAGGGGCCTTCAACTCTAATCTGTCTGCCCTAATCAGTCTAATGAATAAGATCTTGCTTCCTAAAAGCATCAGTGCTTAGGACATGCCAGCCATATGTGTAACTGTAGAACATCTAGGTACAAGAGGCATGCCAAGCTAATCTGTTAAGAGAATTTAGATATGCACTACACAGGAGAAGCAGCCTTCTCAGGGATAATACTGCAATGATGGAATAGTCTCCCCAGTGCAATCTATCAGGCATCTCTGTGTTGTTGTTATTATTATTATTACATTTATACCCCACCTTTCTTTTCATCACGGAAACCCATGGCAGCTTACATATGGTTCCCAGGCAGTCTCCCATCCAGGCACTGACCAGACCTGACCCTGCTTAGCTTCAGCAGGATGCTGGCCTCATGTGCCTTCCGACCATAGCCTGTATAGTTTTCAGCTTCAGATTTCAGTTTTTCTTTCATGTAAATATGGGAAACCTGGTTATTTTTTTAAGGATGGACATTGTTTCTCTTATACTGTTCTGTTTTAAAGTTACTCATCTTATTGTCCTTATTAACTCTTATTAACTGTCAAATGCAAACAAAAAATGGTGCACATCAAAATGACCTCATATATGGCATTTTTAATTCAAAAGCTGTTTATAATAAGTATGCCCATCACAAAGAGTGAATGTTCTAAGGAATGCAAAGTGTTCTTTATTATGTACTGTGATGTATGGCCACAGCTGGCAGTGGACAGGTCCTGGGTTCACTCACACACACAGGAAGGATGCATATAGGGAAGAGATGGATTCATTTGCCTCTCTCCATATGCCACCCTACCCATCATGAATGCACTCTCCTCAGCCCACCAAACACCTGTTTGGTAAGCTGAGGGGAATGTGATTTACATGGGAAGGAAGGCGTTCAGGGTTCACTCTCCCCATGCTTCATCCTTCCTATTGAAATCATGTCTTCCTCACCATCAAAAAATGTGGAGGCTGGGGGAATTTGGCAACAGCTTAAGCCTATTATGACCCAGTGCTCTGACTCCCCATCATCAATGGCAGAGGCTGTGGATACAGAGGACATCTTGGACTAGGAAGATTTGTCCTTCAACTTCCCTGCCTTCTTGGAAGTTCCACCACCAGAGGAGCCCATGATGGCAGCACCTCTCCAGCCTGACAAGGTTGCATTACCTTCCTCAGAATCCAGTTCAGAGGAATCCCAGTCTTCCGCTGCTGTAGTCAACAGCTCCTGAAACAAGCTTGGATGCCTTTAAGAGTAGAGGCTCCACTAACTGGGGATGGGGCTAAATGCCCAGGGGGAACTGCAATTCTACTTAAAGGCTTAGTCCAGATTTGTTGGTTGCTGCAGTAACGCTCAACCCTACATCCTAGCCTAAACACCACTTTGCTTGTCTGCCTTTCTAACCTAGCCTCTGCTTTGTTTGACTTTGCTCTGCTGGAACCTGACCTAACAGGCCCCAGGTTTTGTCCAGCAACAAAAACATTTAAAAGCAACACAAAACAATCATTAAAATAACTAGCTATTCAAAAACACATTTTAAACAGCTGCTTAGGCCTGATGGCACAAAAAGATGCCTGAAAAAAGCAAGGATGCCTGCTGAATCTCTGCTGGAAGAGTGTTCCATAGCAAGGGACCGGTGACACTAAATGCCTGACTTCTAGTTGAGGCCAATCAGGCCTTTGTAACACGGGGGACAACTAACAGTGCTCCTCTGGATGATCTCAGTGATCAGACTAGCATATAAGGGCTCAGGCAGTCCTTAAGGTATCCTGGACCCATGTTGTTCTGGGCTTTTTATATCAACACAAGAACCTTGAACATGGCCAGGCAGCATATGTTTTTGCAGAGGTGTCACATGCTGTCTGTCACCTGCCCTGATCAGCAGTCTAGCCACTGTATTCTGCACCAGCTGGAACTCCCAGATCAGGCACAAGGGCAGCCCTACATAGAGCACATTGCAATAATCCAGTCTCAAAGTTACCAATGCATGGACTACAATGTCCAAGTCATCCTGGTCCAGAAATAGCCGCAGCTGTCTTACGAGCCAAAGCTGGTAAAAGGCACTCCTAGCCACTGAGGTCATTTGGGCCTCTAATGACAAAGATGTATCCAGGAGTACCTCCAAACTATGTACCCGGTCCTTCAGAGGGAGTGCAAACCCATCCAGATCTGGCAACTGGCCTACCTTCTGGACATGGAGCCCAGGATTCAAATTCAGTTTGTTGGGCCTCATCCAGTCTACCACTGCATTAAGACATTGGTCCACAGCTTGCACAGCCTCTCCTGATTCAGATGTTATGGAGAAGTAGAGCTGCATTCATCAGTATACTGATGGCACTGTGCTCTAACATTCCTGATGACCATTCCCTGTGACTTCATATACATGTTAAATTGCACTAGAGACAAAACAGTGCCCTGTGGAAGAGTTGAAGAGCACTCCCCGAATGCTACTGCCTGGATTTGACCATATGGATAGAAACAGAACCACTACAGTGTACTATAGTGCCTCCGATACCAATCCCACACAATAGATTCAGGAGGATTTCATGGTCAATGGTATCAACAGCTACTGAGAGTAATAGTAACAGGGTCATACTCCCTCTGCCTCTCCTGATAGAGGTCATCCATCAGGGCAACGAAGGCCAATTCAGGCCAAAACCCAAATTGAAGTGGATCCAGATAATCAGTGTCATCCAGGAACACCTCCAATTGTTCTGCTGCCATTCTCTCCACTTTCTGCAAAATTGTGTCCTGCACTAGAACTAGTGGTATGTGACCTTCTGTCTCTGGAATCTGTGCTTAGCACATGCCTCCATTCCGGGGTTGGAGCCTGGCTGGGAACAATGCAGCCTATGGTCTGTGGGTTGTCCACATGTAGCATACTGGATATCAAATATTCTCCCTACCCCAAGAAAATAAGATTAACTATATGCATGCCTCAGAGTTAGCTTCTTCTATATGTCTCTGCTCTAGATTGTAATAACAACAACCATTCTACTCCTGTTTCAGTAGATGAGTGACAGATGCCTGACTCTGCTGCAGCTTCATCATCACCTGTACCCAACAACAGCAGCAGAGTATGATCTTTATGGAAGTGTCAATTAGAGTTTTATTTATTATGTATTTATATGCCAATTAATAAAAGTAAATGGTTTCCAGAAATAATACTTTTTCTAGTATGTACATCTATGACAATGAAAAACTACAATAAAATACAATCCCCCAAAATAAAAAACACAGCAGCATGTTTTAAGAAACATCTTAAGAGTCAGGGATCTTTTCACCCTTGCCAAGACACATCCTGATTTAGTATGTTTTGTGCAACAAAACAGGGCCTAAAAGGCCATAGTAACATGCAACGTAATGCTTAGTAATGTTACTATTCATTATGTTGGGTAAGGGCCACAGCTCAGTGGTAAAGCATCTGCCTTGCATGAAGAAGGCCCCAGGTTCAATCCCCAGCATCTCCACTTAGGGCTGGGACAGACTCCTGCCTGAAACCCTGGCGAGCCACTACCAATGAGTGTAGACAGTACTGAGCAAGAGGGACCAATGGTCTGACTGAGTATAAGGCAGCTTCCTATGTTCCTTTTGGGCAATTTCCTATTTAGAACAAAGAAAACACAGGCAAACAACTTTCCGTTGTCTCTTACAAGACAGCACAACCCTTGGAAACCTTTCCTACATAAACTCCTCTGAAATGAACAACCACTATACCTTTCACAAACAAGACTTACATAGAAATAATATTTGTAGACTGTCTGCAGACAATGCAATTTCTAGAGAGATTTTCTAAGCAGTATAAGACCCTAAGAAAGACCACAGCAAGGGCTGGGGGATAGGTAGAAGCCCCTAGAATTGTTTGCATCATCTCAAGACTTACAGTAAGATTCAAAACAGAGGTACAGGACAGACGGCAGTGAAGGGAATCAGAATTCCACTATGCAACATCAGAAAAGCACGTCAGAGGAATGTAAAATAGAACTCATGGGGGGAGAGACTGAAAGATAGCACCTAGGGCTCCTGAACAATATCTGATCCCCACAGGGCCCACAAGAATACAGCCTCCACACTTGACCCTGTCCACCCTTCAAAGAATGGGTCTCACTGATCTGGAGGAGATTCTGGGAGCCAATAAAACTCCATTAGTACAGGTGAGAGTTGTACCTGGATGCATGGGTGGCATATCCATAGCAGGCCTTCCTGACATCATTCGTGGATCCACATAAGATTGCATCATGAGCCACCGTGGATCAAAGCCCATAGAAGCCAAATGTGGGGTGTGTGGCTGCATAGGTTGATAAAGTGGTCTATGTGGTGGTGGAGGAACAGGGCCAGTAGAAGGCTGAGAAGATGTAGATTGTGGCAAGACTCCCTGCTGCTGCTGCCACTGCTGCTGTTTCATCTGCTCCTACAAAGCAAAAGAAAATATAGTTTCCTACAGCTAATGAAAACTTGTCTTTAAACAAGTTCCCTTCCTAGAAATGTTTTTGGCACCTGATTTCTGAAATGCCTCGCAGATCTTTTTTGGCCATGCTCTATATCTTGTGTTCATTCCCAAAAGAGGATGGACCCAAGAATTCACTGGTACATACATAATGCTCTTAAGCTTCAAGCTCCAATTATGATGGTAACATTAGTTTAGGCCAAGACATTTTCTACAGCCAAGACATCATTAGCATTAGCTATGGCCAAGACAATACAGACATAAACTTTAGCCATGGTTAAGGATATCCTGGGAAGGGCAGGAAGAATTAGTAATTGGAGGGTTATGACTGTACCAGGCCAGAAGGAGGAAACAAGGAGGATCTGTACTGGCAGGACTTGGAGAGTGAAGGTATATAGTGGAAAGATAGTTGGATCATCTGGCTTACAATAATTCACATGCTTTAGTTACAGTATGTTAATATTTGCATACCTTCGTAAACATGATAGATTGAAAACTTACACAATTTTACAGGAAAGTTTAGTTATCTGCAAGCTATTTGCCTATAACCAAAAATCACAACTATTAACATTTTAGTCTCAAGCTCATGCATCCTAAGAATTCACGTCTACGATATTATATAATGGTAAGTATACACTTTACCCTCAAAGTGTTGCCCTTTTTACCTGTTGTCTCTGGAACCTTGGTGGCAATGATTTCTGAAACTGTTTTGAATAGCCAGAAGAAACAGCAGGACGAGGTTGAGCACCAGAATCAGGCTCACTCTCATGAGAACTCTCTCTTTCATTATGATTGGTTTCTTGTGTGGTGGAAACAGCCTGACATTCTGTCCGAGGTATGGGGAGAGGAAGATAACATCAGCACCATATTTGATATAGATAAAAAAGTAGCTGATACAGTAGGGCCCCGCTTTATGGCACTTCGCTAATACAGCGGTCTCAATTAGACGCAATTAGACGAAAGTCCCACTCATATGGCGCCTGTTCCACTTTTACAGCGGTTTTGGGGCATTGCACGCCATTCTATTCAATGAGGTCTGCTTTACGTAACTCACCGTATGAGTGGGGCCCTACTGTACCAAGTTTTAACTGAGAAATCTCTCTAATAATGTTAAATATTAAATGTAGGTGGATATTTTTAGGCTTGTTGGACATCATGGTAAAGCTATTGCTGCTGTTATTATTACAGGGTGGCAAACAAAACACTAAAAACACTCTAAAACATCTTAAAAACAGACATTAACACAAAACATCTTTTAAAACATCTTTTTTTTAAAAAAGCTTTAAAAACATTAAAAAAACAATTCCAACAAAGCAATACTAAAACAAGGGGACAGGACAAGCAGAAACTACACAAATGTGACACAGATAAAAAAAAATGCTATCTTTAAATTCCATTCCATGGAAATAGGAATGCAAGCTATGGCAATTACACAGAGTAAGATTCTGGAGGGCTTGTAAGAGATACAGGCCATTAACCATTATGCTCCTGCTCTAAAACTGGGTGAAAAATCCCACCTTAAACATGAGTATATTTCCCATAAATCAGGAATACACGCACATATTAAAACTGTGTGTTTTAGAGGCTTTTTGGAAGCTGTAAATGAAGCCATACCCACTGCAAATTAGGTATGCTGTTATTAAATTTAAGCAGCAGCTTAACTCTTCATTGTTGGAGCTGCTGCCATTAAAATTTCAAAGAAAGGTTCTACTGCATCCTTTGCTTGCAATCCTGATGACAATTATGCTACTTAAACCCTATGAACTTTAATGCATGCTGGATTGCAAACTTATTTTTTATGTACATATTTCTTTAGACTAGGGGTGGGGAACATGCAGTCCATAGGTCACTCTTGGCCTGCAAAGCCATTTTCCACCAACCATACCCATTTGTCTATCACTGACATCAACGGATGGACAGGGTTCAATTTGGTCTTGGCTGCGTGAACAGCTGCTTGCAGCCAAAAGAGGATTTAGTCCCCCGCTTGTCAGCTGACCAGTAGGGATTAAATCCTGTTCAGTGCGCGCCTGTTCCCTACTGGGAAGGCAAGGCAAGCAGCCCTGTTTTTTTTGCTGGCATTGGCCACAGGAGGGACTTCTCCCATCTGCTGCCTATGCCTGCAAACTGCACCTGTTTTTCTCCCCTCCCTGTCACTCCCTGACAGCTGATGTATGATAGGAGTGATTTGCTCAAGGAGGTGGAAGCAGTTTTCATTCAGTGGAAAGCACTTTGCCTTCCCTGCACTGCTTGCTTTGCAAGCCACTTTAAACTTCTGAAATTGGACATTTAAGTCACTATGAGCTCAAGGTACTGACAGGTGAGTGGCTCTGGTCATCCGTCAAGTTTGGCCTGTCAAGGGGTAGGGAAGAACTGTCTAGCCTACTGGCCAGAAAATATTCCCCACCCCTGCTTTAGACTGAGGCACATATCATTCAAAATGGATGATGCCACTACTTGCAAATACATCCAGCTTCTTACCTTCCAAGCATTTGTTTGGATTATTTATGTTTCAAACCTGGTATGTTTTCTGGCAGGTGACTTAAAACCTTATATCTTACAAATACTACTTTATAATCTAGGTTTCTGCAATCACAACAAAGTAACCTTTGGTTTCTGAGCCTCAGTTTACAAAATGTAGAATGTGGTTGTCATTATTTATTTGCTTCATTAATGAATCACTTTCTACGAGGCATTCCAAAGCAATTCACAATGTTTACATCAAGATGTCCAAGGCAAAAAGTACTATAGCTTTTAGTGCAGTGATATAGTTAAGATTCTAGTTGAAGCCAACAGACTGCTTACTTTAAATAAACAAAATAATCAGTACGGACCTCTCTCCTCCTTACTGCTATTTTCACTTTCTTGTGGTTTCTCTACTGTAAGAGGTGGAGTGGTTGGCTCTTCAGGTTCAGACACTTCAGGGTGAGGGTTCTCTTCGGCTTCTTCATTCTCCACATTTCCCCCTTCCTTTTCTGGTCCCTTTTGCCTCTCGTGGCTTTCTTTCTCTTCCCTCTCCCTTTCTATCACGTTCTCTCTCTCCTTCTCAACGTCTTTCTCCCTTTCTTGTTCTTTCAGGGGCTCTTCTCGTGGTGCTTTTCTTACACAGCCAAATTTCTCATTTAACCGTTTTAGCTTTTCAGCACATGCTGCTTTTCTTTGCTCTTCCATTCTTCGCTCCTCTTCCTCTCGCCTTTTACGGGCTCGCTCTACTGCTGCAGATATCTCTGCTTGCTGCCTTCGCCTCTGTTTCCAAATCTCATCCTCATCCGGTGTTGGCCTAGGAGGAAATGGACCTTGCCTTCCGGGTCCTGCCAACCGATCTGGAAGTGGATGCTATGTTTTTTGAAATAAAAAAGTGCAAAAGTCTCAACCAAAGATATAGTTTTAGACATATGCAAAGTGACTCTGTTCTCTTAGCAATCCTAGAAGAGGATCTTCCAGTCTATAAACTGCCTGAAAGTCTTACACTAAGGTCAGGCCTTACAAATGATGTCCTGATCACAAGCAATGCAAACTAGAAATGTGTAATAATGTTAGGGCCAAGGGCACTGCTAACAACTACTTCCCTATAAGCATATTTTCAATGACTTTAAAACTGGACAAGCAAACAGTAAAGAAGGTTTTAATGAGTGGATAGCATAACATCATACAATCTCTAATTTTCGATTACGAATAATTTACTACAAAATACTGCGCTGGGATCTCTAAGACTGTGCACAGATATTCTACATGAGCACTATGGATTTTCTGCCCCCTGCACACAGACCTTCCACCCACTGGCACTCCTAAAGATCAGGGGCTCTTGGAGCAGCATTTGATGTCACGTGAGTGACTGCAGGTGGAAGGGGGGGAAATCAATCCCTGTACATACACAACTACTTTCCATACATCTAAAGTCCTCCTTAAACTCTACGCTGAAAGGAAAAACATACATTAGGGCCCCACTCATACAATAGGTTACGTTCCAGGCCCGTCAAAAAGCAAAGACCGCTGGAAAGTGGGGCCCCACTGTACAGGCGGGCCCTGCTTATACGGCAGGTTCTGTTCTGGACCCCCGCTGTAAAGCGGAAATCGCTGTATAGCGGAACCCCATTGAGTATAATGGGGCAGATCGCGCGAAAATGCCGCAGAAGCACAAAATCAGCTTTAAACGGGAATGAAAGCCGGCCATTAGCGGAACGCCGGGAAGCGGGGCCCTACTGTATTCCAGCCGTCACGCTCCAGCTGACAGCGATCAGCTGGAGCGCGTGACCTCCCCGTGCCCCATCTGATCACACGGGCAGCTCCAGCTGAAAGCGATCAGCTGGAGCTCCCCACACTCCAGCTGATCGCCCCACTGGCGCTGCTGTATTAACACCAAAAAGCAGGGCCCTACTGTAATGAAAAACTCAGGTATTCTATGCATGCCTACCATTTTATTCCTGCTGAGCACAATCTTTCTTATTTTTATCTCTCAGTAAAATGTAAGTTAAGAATTGACAATTGGGCCCAGATTTTGCTCATACCTGAAGAACTGATTTTGGATGGAGCCCAGAACTGCTCCTCTCAAGCACTGAAGATTGTGCTGGTGTCAGACCGCGTTCCTATTGGATTGAAAATTATATTATATTGAACTATTGCCAAACCAAGAAATTGAAAGGTGTTGATTTCAACATTTTAATCTGGGCAAATTGAATTCTGCAGACAGAGATACGAGAGTAAACCAGAAGACAAAGGAAAAAAAGAAAAGAATACCCCGACCACAAATAAAATTAGCCTATTTAAATAACTAAATATGTTTTATTAGTTGCCTTTCAACTAAAAGTATTCAAGGTGATTAAGTAAAACAGAATTACTCACTTCAGGAGCAATCCTAACCATGCTCCTGGAGGGAGGCAAGTTTGGGTGGAGGTGCCACCAAAGATGTGAACTGTTTGGGAGCTACCACTGGCAATTGTTGGCACAAGACTCCAAAATGGATGTTTCGGGCAGGGATGGAGCAGGGCTAGGTTCGGATCTGCTAGGTTCTAAGTTGGCCCACTGACAGGCCAGGGGCCTGATTCAGGCCTTGCTGCTTACTGAAGTGGAACTGGTGCAGCAAAACAAAACTCAAAACAGAACACAAATGCCCCACTCTCCTGTACTGACCAGCAGGAGCTGACAAGACTTGGGATCTAGCAGCGGCTTTGCCACTCTCATCATCCCCGAGGTCAAGTAGCCTTGGGTAAGAATTCATCTGCACTAATGCTAAAACCCCAAAAATATTCAACAAAATAAAACACAGTATTAAAATCTAAACAGTCTTAAATCAGTAAAACCATACATCTGTTCCTTATTTCAGTGATGGTGATAACTGGAGTTGAAATGTGGTGAAGGCTTCAGGATGCAATGATCCCAAGACTATTCATGACCAACACTTGTACATCCATTGTGGGGCAGGCAATCTTCACAATCTGTTTCCATGTCAGAATAGGTACCTGTCTTTTCCAGGGAAACTTAGAAGCATGTGAAAAGGAAACCAAAAGTGCAGCTGTCCTTTTTAGGGTGCATTGGCTTGACTTAATTACAATGTATTAGATGTCTTAGAATTTAATCGTGGTAGATGGGTGAAGAAAAGATTTTATGCATCTAGCAGCTAGGCAATATCATGTCACACAATGTTTCAAGTAGCCTTCTCAAAGGCCTAGTTCTCACTGACATGGTAAATCTGGACTGCATCACTCTAAATGGCAAGTAGGGGCTCACATGACTAAATGCCCCTCCATGTTAAAAAAAATCACATAGAAAGCTAGAAGTCAAGTAGAAGGTTGTGCTAGAACCCTTACTCTTAACATACTAATCTTCTATTTAGAAATATTTTTTTTAATCTGGAAGAGCATTCAGTCACAAAAGCACTTACACACAGGTTTGCTAGGTCAGAAACTTTCTTCTGTCAGCAATCACATATAAGCAAATCAGATGTATGCTGAATAAATGTTAACAGATAGACTAGTTGTTTTGACTACTCAATTTCAACCCCAATTAATTTATGATGGGTTTAAATGGAATGAACCAATTCAATAAACCAAGTGGTTCTTTCACAAAGAGAGACTAAAAAGAGTTGAATATAAAAAACAGCTCAAACAAAAGGGAGGCTATGATAAGAGTAATTGTCATTAGAAAAAGATCCCTTATTTTATGTAAATTCCCCTCCACAGCAGGTTTCATTACTTCTTCAACACTTTCATTAACAGTGTTTGGAGAGACATGCTAATACTCAACCACCTCTGCAAATCTTACTTAGTATCTTGAGAAGATTGATTTTTCGAAAGGAGAGGTATGGGGTGAAACGTCTAAAAATGGCCTACGATCCTTCCTCTTGGATGTGGCCAATACTGGTCTTTGGCTGTCCTTAGGGTCTACCAAGACTGCCTTGAGGGCTTCCTCTCTGAAAAGTAATGAGCCAGAGAAAGGTGCCCTTGACAAGTTGCCCTTGGCCGTAGAGTTGGTGTCCCAGTGCCTGAGCCAAAGCGTACGCCGAACGACCACCTGTGAAGCTAGGGCTCGCGATCCCAGCTGGGTGGCATCGGCCACGAATGCTGCAGTCTTATGTAACTTTACCAGGCCCTTTCTGAGCTTGACAGGGTCTGGGTTGGGATCATCCAAGTGTTCGTCCAGCCACATCACAGATGCTCTTGAAAAGATGGAAGCTGCAGCAGATGCCTGAATAGCGAAGGCAGTAGCTTCATGATTTTTGCGCAGAGTGTAGTCCATGCGGCGTTCAAAGGGGTCCTTTAGTTGTGAGTCCCCTTGTTTCGATAGGAGGGACCTCAAAATCAAACTAGAGACCGGCTCGTCGATGCCTGGGACATTCAGGTGATTCATGAAGTCCGGGGCCAATGCATAGAGTCTTTTAGCCATAACAGAAAAACGGCGTGCCTGCAGCGGGTGGTCCAATTCTTCCTTGGCCAGTTTGCCGATGGGGTCTGGCACAGGAAGGTAGTGGTCCGTTGATCTGGGAGATTTGAGGACTTTGGCCCCTTTCATCGGAGGAGTGGTAGATCTGGGTTGTGGAGTTTGAAGGCCGAACGTGCCCAAAACTCTACGAGCGAGGGGAAGATAGTCGGCCGTATCAAAAAGGCGATAGGACATGTCCTCCTCGAGTTCTGCATCATCGCTCCACTCATCTTCCTCGGCTTGAAGAGAATATGCTGGATCCTCCAAACCTGAAATCTCATCTCCAATCCTGCCTCTGACAACAACGAATGGGTTAGGTGAGGAAGGAGGGACCACATGAGTACAGCCACACGGAGCCGGAGCACAGGAAAGTCGTTGCTCACTGTGCTGAAGTAATGGAGCCGTTTGGACTCTCGACTCCTCTTGTGATAAGAAGCTCAACATATCCTTTAACTGCAAAAAGAAATTCAGGCGACAACTGCAGTCCCTGTAAAGAAGCAGGCGGTTGCCCTTGTTGAGGCACAGCTGCAGGGGGCTCACTGGACTAGTGAGACGTATGAGTCTCAGGTGATAAAATGGATTGAGAGGGACAGTCCACAGGCTGGTTAGGAAAACCCTCGAAGTCATCCTCAGATGATCCAGCTGGCGAGTGAAAGAGGGCTGTTAATCTTTCTTGGCCAGCAGCATCAGAAGGCGGAACAGAAATATAACGTGGTCGCTTGGTGGCACTGTGGCTAGACAGGTGTTTGGCTTTAGCCACGGCCTTGGAGTGAAGTCTGGGTTGTTTTTGCTTAGCAGACTTGTGATGCGAGGTCTTGCAGGGCTGCTTTGTCCCAGACGAATGTGCCTCTTGTTGGTCCGCCATTGTACACGCACAGAGATGCGGTATATATATCACCAACACATGCACAAAGGTGGTGTGTGGGGTGTGGCAAGGGATTATCATCGACACATGCACAGAGGTGGGAGGTGCGGTGTGGCGAGGGACATCAGTACACGCCCTCAGGTGGGGGAGAATGTAAAGTTCCAAATGCACAATGGAGCAGTTGTTGTGCAGCTGTTGTGCAGTTATGCCTTGTGATGCTTTATTATTGCGCTTAAAAATAAAAAACAGTCCAAATAACTCTGAACTATATCACACAGCAGGGGAGCCAGCAGAGCCTGAACAGAAAAGGTGGAAAGAAAGGACAAAACAAAATGGTGCCCGCTGAAAAGAGCAGGAAAAATGAAAAACAAAATGGCGGCCAGGAAGGAGGCGATGCAAAGGCGGTCGTAAAGGATCACCTGCAGACTTAGGGAGGTAATCCGAGAAGAACCGGAGTCAAAAAGGTAAAAATAGCGAGCCGGGGGGGGGGAGTCTTCTAGCGGCTGCTGCTGGTGCCATGAGGCAGCTCACCGGCTAGCAAAGAGGAGCAGCAGGAGTGAGCTCCAAACCGCTGCTTGCTAAGGATAGCCGCAGCCGCCCACCGCAGCCAAATACAAGCCGCCGCCGTCAACTAAGCTGGCGGTAAAAGTTTGCTAAAGGAGCTGCAGCTGTGGCTTCCAGCGAGGTAAAAAACAAAAACGGCTGCCGCCTGGGAGGAAGGGAGGTGGTGGCAAGGAAACAAAAGGGCTGAAGAGAGAGCTGCAGTTGCGGCTCTCAGCCAAGGCTCGTCTCACAAGAGACTTGAGCCCAACGGGGGAATAGCAGCTGCCGGAGCCCCCAACAAAGGGACTGAATAGGGGGAAGAACAAAAATGAGTCAAAGTCAGTCAAAAATAAGTACAAAAATCCCCCCAACAAACGTTCCAGGTAAATACAAAAGGGGTGAAGGAGGGAAGGGAACGGAAGGAAAGAATCAACAGTCCCACACACTGAATCACCAACTTAGCTAACTCTATAGAAGTAAATCCAAATGCCTCGAACGAAGGCAAGAATGAACTGGAGTAGGAGGGGCTCAATGCTCCAGGTCTTGACTTCAATCTATTCTTGCCTTCGAATGCTAGATGGCAGTGTTTCCCCGCATGATGTCGGACTACCTGAGGAAAACACACTATTACTCCATGTGCACCAGGGTAACATTTCCTAGTCTTGTTGGAAAGAGTGATAAACAGCCGCTGAGAGAGCTCATGCAGCCCTGAATGTATGCTGCGTGAACTCTGCTAACAGCAACGAACCAAGCATTCAGAAGATAAACATCCATGTTGAAGATGGAAATAGTTAAAGTAATCCAACCTGCATTTATGCTAGGCTGAGGGGAGTTGGATTCGTCGGATCTCCAGCTGACCTGGTTGGATCCTGGTTCAGCCAGGCTACGCAGGCTTAAGTCCTCAGCCCAGCTCAGCTGGAGTTCAGCCAGGGCCCAGCCGGCTCAACCAAGACCAGCACAAGTGGAACCGGCGTAAGACCCAAAAAAGGGACACGCTGCGGGTGTGTCAGGGAGGGGACAAAGGGAGGGAAATTAGACCACACCCAACTTGTGTTCGGAGCACTCCTGCAGGTCCCAATCCAGGCAGAAGATACACCATGAAAAAGGTCAGTCTAAGGAAATAATTGCAATAGAAGTTAATGGAAAAGACTTATTCCTCCGCATGAGTATTTGGGAGAGTAGGCTTTTACTTTGTGGTTCCTGCGCGCAGCTCGTCTGAGCTGGCGTTCAGCCAACCTGGATGTGGTGGAACTTTATGCTAGCTTCTCTTGCTCCAGCACAACTTACAATGGCTTCCCAAGTTTGATTGCTCTGCCCGGTATGTGGGACGGTAGGGACAATAAGAGTCAGAAACTGGTTAATGAGAAGCAGGAACAACAGTTTGAAGGGTTTTAAAACAAGAGTAAGTTTGGAGACTTGAGTTGCAATGCAAGTAACTAGGTTTCCCATGTTCTCCAAAGGGAACACAAGACCGTGGATAACTTATACCGCAGTAGAGAAAAGTGCTAATATGAAACATACCTGGTCAAACTGGTTGCTTTTGTTAAAGGGACCTTTGGAACCAATTGACTGTAAAGGAGCAGATGATTTATGTTCTTCTGAATCTTTCTTCTCCACATCTTTTGTAGGTTCATTACTGTATAAAGGACATGATAAAAACAAAATACTTTGCAGACTACCCATTTTACATGAAACTTACTTTTTAATATTTATGTTGATCTCCTAAAGTTGGCTGATTAGCTGTCTGTTCTTTGTTGATCAGTTCTAGTAAAATCTAGAGTTAAACGTTACCAGGTTTATTTATTTATTTATTAAATTTATATCCTGCCCTTCCTCCCAGAAGGAGCCTAGGGTGGCAAACAAAAACACTAAAAGCACTCTAAAACATCTTAAAAACAAAATACTTTAAAACATATTAAAACAAAACATCTTTAAAACCATATTAAAGCAAAACATATATTTTTTAGAAAAAACAGTTTTAAAAACAACTTAAAAAGTAATTCCAACACAGGCGAAACTGGGATAAGGTCTCTACTTAAAAGGCTTGTTGAAAGTGGAAGGTCTTCAGTAGGCGCCAAAAAGATAACAGAGATGGCACCTGTCTAATATTTAAGGGGAGGGAATTCCAAAGTGTCGGTGCTACTCCATTAAAGGTCTGCTTCCTACATTGTGTGGAACAGACCTCCTGATAAGATGGCATCTGCAGGAGGCCCTCACCTGCACAGCGTGGTGATCTACTGGATATATAAGGGCTAAGACGATCTTTCAGGTATCCTGGTCCCAAGCCGCATAGGGCTTTGTACAACAAAATCAGAACCTTGAAATTGGCCTGGTAGATAAGGGGCAGCCGGTGCAATTCTTTCAGCAGTGGGATAACATGTTGACAATACCCTGCCCCAGTGAGGAATCATGCCACTGCATTTTGCACCAGCTGCAGCTTCCAGACCAACATACAGAACTGAGGTAAACACAACTAACAGCATGTGTAAATCTTTAAATGCCACAAATAATTGTCACATTAGAAAAATGCTGTGAATGCTAGGGTGAAGATCATAAACCTCCCCCCTGGGATAAAAACCAAAGAAATGATGAAATTTTAAAAGGGGTAGGCCTAGAAGTAGGCATTGTGAGAGCAGGGGCACAGGATATAAATTCAGAAGAGCAAAATTACCACAGGCCAAACCACAAGTGCCAAAGACACTTGAAGAGAGACACTGCTTACAAGTGCCTGTACGCTAATGCTAGGAGCCTCCGAACCAAGATGGGAGAACTGGAGTGCTTGGTCTTAGAGGAGAGCATTGATATAGTGAGCATAACGGAGACCTGGTGGAATGGAGAAAACCAGTGGGATACGGTTATCCCTGGATATAAACTATATCGGAAGGACAGGGAAGGACGTATTGGTGGCGGAGTCGCTCTATACGTGAAAGAAGGCATTGAATCCAGCAAGCTCGAAACCGCAAAAGAGACAGACTCCTCCACAGAATCATTGTGGGTGGTGATACCATGCCCCAGGAGGGACTTAATACTGGGAACGATCTATCGTCCCCCTGATCAAAATGCTCAGGGAGACCTTGAGATGAGATATGAAATTGAGGAAGCTTCCAAACTAGGAAATGTGGTAGTAATGGGTGACTTCAACTACCCGGACATAGACTGGCCGCATATGTGTTCCAGTCATGACAAAGAAGCAAAGTTTCTAGATATTCTAAATGACTATTCCCTAGACCAGTTGGTCATGGAACCGACCAGAGGGACGGCAACCCTGGACTTAATCCTCAGTGGGGACCGGGACCTGGTGCGAGATGTAAGTGTTGTTGAACCGATTGGGAGCAGTGACCACAGTGCTATTAAATTAAACATACATGTAACTGGCCAATTGCCAAGAAAATCCAACACGGTCACATTTGACTTCAAAAGAGGAAACTTCACAAAAATGAGGGGATTGGTAAAAAGAAAGCTGAAAAACAAAGTCCAGAGGGTCACATCACTCGAAAATGCTTGGAAGTTGTTTAAAAACACTATATTAGAAGCTCAACTGGAGTGCATACCGCAGATCAGAAAAGGTACCGCCAGGGCCAAGAAGATGCCAGCATGGTTAACGAGCAAAGTCAAGGAAGCTCTTAGAGGTAAAAAGTCTTCCTTCAGAAAATGGAAGTCTTGTCCGAATGAAGAAAATAAAAAAGAACACAAACTCTGGCAAAAGAAATGCAAGAAGACAATAAGGGATGCTAAAAAAGAATTTGAGCAGCACATTGCTAAGAACATAAAAACCAACAACAAAAAATTCTATAAATACATTCAAAGCAGGAGACCATCTAGGGAGGCGATTGGACCCTTGGATGATAAGGGAGTCAAAGATGTACTAAAGAACGATAAGGAGATTGCAGAGAAGCTAAATGAATTCTTTGCATCTGTCTTCACAGTGGAAGATATAGGGCAGATCCCTGAACCTGAACTAACATTTGCAGGAAGGCATTCTGAGGAACTGAGACAAATAGTGGTAACGAGAGAGGAAGTTCTAGGCTTAATGGACAATATAAAAACTGACAAATCACCGGGCCCGGATGGCATCCACCCGAGAGTTCTCAAAGAACTCAAATGTGAAATTGGTGATCTGCTAACTAAAATATGTAACTTGTCCCTTGGGTCCTCATCCGTGCCTGAGGACTGGAAAGTGGCAAATGTAACACCAATCTTCAAAAAGGGATCCAGAGGGGATCCCGGAAATTACAGGCCAGTTAGCTTAACTTCTGTCCCTGGAAAACTGGTAGAAAGTATTATTAAAGCTAGATTAACTAAGCACATAGAAGAACAAGCCTTGCTGAAGCACAGCCAGCATGGCTTCTGCAAGGGAAAGTCCTGTCTCAGTAACCTATTAGAATTCTTTGAGAGTGTCAACAAGCATATAGATAGAGGTGATCCAGTGGACATAGTGTACTTAGACTTTCAAAAAGCGTTTGACAAAGTACCTCACCAAAGACTTCTGAGGAAGCTTAGCAGTCATGGAATAAGAGGAGAGGTCCTCTTGTGGATAAGGAATTGGTTAAGAAGCAGAAAGCAGAGAGTAGGAATAAACGGACAGTTCTCCCAATGGAGGGCTGTAGAAAGTGGAGTCCCTCAAGGATCGGTATTGGGACCTGTACTTTTCAACTTGTTCATTAATGACCTAGAATTAGGAGTGAGCAGTGAAGTGGCCAAGTTTGCTGACGACACTAAATTGTTCAGGGTTGTTAAACAAAAAGGGATTGTGAAGAGCTCCAAAAAGATCTCTCCAAACTGAGTGAATAGGCGGAAAAATGGCAAATGCAATTCAATATGAACAAGTGTAAAATTATGCATATTGGAGCAAAAAATCTTAATTTCACATATACGCTCATGGGGTCTGAACTGGCGGTGACCGACCAGGAGAGAGACCTCGGGGTTGTAGTGGACAGCACAATGAAAATGTCGACCCAGTGTGCGGCAGCTGTGAAAAAGGCAAATTCCATGCTAGCGATAATTAGGAAAGGTATTGAAAATAAAACAGCCGATATCATAATGCCGTTGTATAAATCTATGGTGCGGCCGCATTTGGAATACTGTGTACAGTTCTGGTCGCCTCATCTTAAAAAGGATATTATAGAGTTGGAAAAGGTTCAGAAGAGGGCAACCAGAATGATCAAGGGGATGGAGCGACTCCCTTACGAGGAAAGGTTGCAGCATTTGGGGCTTTTTAGTTTAGAGAAAAGGCGGGTCAGAGGAGACATGATAGAAGTGTATAAAATTATGCATGGCATTGAGAAAGTGGATAGAGAAAAGTTCTTCTCCCTCTTTCATAATACTAGAACTCGTGGACATTCAAAGAAGCTGAATGTTGGAAGATTCAGGACAAACAAAAGGAAGTACTTCTTTACTCAGCGCATAGTTAAACTATGGAATTTGCTCCCACAAGATGCAGTAATGGCCACCAGCTTGGACGGCTTTAAAAGAAGATTAGACAAATTCATGGAGGACAGGGCTATCAATGGCTACTAGCCGTGATGGCTGTGCTGTGCCACCCTAGTCAGAGGCAGCATGCTTCTGAAAACCAGTTGCTGGAAGCCTCAGGAGGGGAGAGTGTTCTTGCACTCGGGTCCTGCTTGCGGGCTTCCCCCAGGCACCTGGTTGGCCACTGTGAGAACAGGATGCTGGACTAGATGGGCCACTGGCCTGATCCAGCAGGCTCTTCTTATGTTCTTATCTGTCACAGTACAAAATTACAGTATAGCAGATATTGACAGCTGGGTTTACCATATTCAACACTCTAGCCAATACAACATTCTCACATGCACATTGCACATGTGGTACAAAGACTAGCTGATTATTTTAAAAATTCCTAAACATGTGCGTGCATGCATGTGTGAAAATCACCTGCTATCCTGCTCTTTCTGGTTACTTCCTTGATCATCATCATCACTGAAATTCAACTGTTCAGTATAATCAACCTCACTTTGGGCTCCTAGAATAGCAAAAAATAGCAGGTTAACATTGCAAACACTTTTATATCTGCAACCAGTGAAACATTTATTGAGATTAATGTTCTTACCAGCCCAGCCCTCATCAGCCTCAACATCCAAATTATCAAACTTGTCAAGTTCTTTGAGCTCATTAGCACTCAGAATGGACGGGCGTTCTACAGTTTCTGAACTCCTTGAAGAGGGTCCTCTTCCCCTTGGTCCTCTAGAAAAAAGAGAGTAATCAGTTATACGGGGTGTGTGTGTGTGTGTGTGTGTGTGTGTGTATATATATATATATATATATAACTATTTCATAGTCAAGTTGCCAGTTGAAGAGATTTAAAATTGGTTTAAGCTAAAGATTAGAAAAAAATACACCAATGTACAAGCAGCAAGTTTCATTACTGAAGGGAACTATTTTCAATTACTAGATGCTAGAATCAAATGTTAGAGCCAGATAGAGAAAGAGCCAAAGTGCTAGGTACTGGTGCTTGGAGTTTTCCTAGTCCTGCTGAAAGAACACAGAGAGACAATTTCATCCACATATAATTTCAGTCATAATTATCAATATATACCAAGCATGCATATATTGATAGTTATGACTGAAATTATATATGGATGAAATTGTCTCTCGACCATGACCTGGGAGACCAGGGTTCGAATCCCCACACAGCCATGAAGCTCACTGGGTAACCTTGGGCCAGTCACTGCCTCTCAGCCTCAGAGGAAGGCAATGGTAAACCCCCTCTGAATACCGCTTACCATGAAATCCCTATTCATAGGGTTGCCATAAGCTGGAATCGACCTGAAGGCAGTCCATTTCATTTTTTTTCACCACGCATGCACAACAGTAGACAACAGAGTTTAAAACGGCACACAAAAATACCAAAGGTAAAAAGTCCAATCTTATGGATAAGATTGATGCAATAGTCAACTGATAGATGTATCTTTCTGCACAGGCTTTCCCAGATTCGTAAGATTAGGCTCTATACCATTGGTATTTTTGTATGTTATTTTTAACTTTTATTTATTGCTTTAGTGTAGTTTAGTATAGTGGAGTTTAACCTTTTTTAAAACTCATGCCCCCTTTTAGCTAATACAAAAATCCCATGGCCCCCCTCCAAACCTGCCTACCCTAATTAGTTTAAGTTTCAAAAGGATTGAAATATTGTGACTTTTAATTATAAATAAAATTTTGGGCTTAATAATAAAAATGAATCAAAGTACTTAAATTTTACTTATATTGTACATATTTTTTGGGAAACACTCATGCCCCAAGATCTTCATATGCCCTCCTGGGGGGCAAGGGGCACCAGTTGAGAAACACTGCTTTAGTGCTTTCATGCTTTGTACTGTAATTAAAAAAAAATTACATGGTTTAGAAATACTTTTAAATACGACCATATTGGCATTGAACAAATGTAGTTGTGATATCAAGGAACTTGAAGAAGGGCTGCAGCTCAGTGGCTGAGCATCTGCTTTGCAGGTAGAAGGTTCCAGGTTCAATCCCCAGTAGGGCTGGGAGAGACTCTTGCCTAGAACCCTGGAGAGCCACAGCAAGTCAGTGTAGACAATACTGAGCTAGATGGATTATATATAATGCAGCAGCTTCCCAAGAGCAACAATCAAATGCATATCATTGGTATTCTTACCTGCTGGCCTCAGATGGAGCAGGAAACCTGCTGGGACCTGGCATTGGAGGATATGCCAATTTAGGGTACTGATTAAACATCTAAGGGGATAAAAAGCCAAATGTGTAAACACTCTATTTAAATAACAGGAAGACAAAATGGTAAAACAATAAATTAGAAAAGTGAGTTTACATAATTAACAAAAATGACAAGTGGAACCCACTTAAGTTTAACAAAATCTTAAACTGACAGGTTTTATATTGTAAAGCTATTTAAATGTATGTTATTTTGCAAGTCCCTTGGTTGTTTAAACATTCATCCCCCTTAACAGGCTGACCTATTCATATCATATGTTCTTCCTGGCAATGAACTGTTTTTCTTTGTTCATAACAAATGAGTAAGTGGTCTCATGCTGATCTATGAAACTTTCTTGCTGAGTAGTTCGTAGTATATTAACCTCTCCTGTTCTTCAGTCACACCACTTGGTAAAGTGAGCGAAGGACCGACTCAGATAGACAAAGTAATTAATCATAAGAGAACAAGGGACCCAAGAACGATCACTCTCCTTTCTTTTTGAAACTTTAAGGCATACTATGGCACTTAGGGCAATAACAGAACTATAGCAGAGGTGTGCCAGTTACTTCTCCCGAGTCCAAGTTTCTTCATTTCTGCTCTAATTTTGACTTGGGAGGGGGAGTGGTCAACCACAGAGGTATCTGATGAGCTTATTACAATGTAAGAAAGTTCCCTCATCAGGGGCCAATCTCCTAGGTTCATATCTTTCTGAGTAAGCATTCCAGATGCATATAGAATAAACATGGCCATCTCTTCAAAGGCTAGGACTTCAAATCTCATCTGGTGTGCCCCAAGAGTGCCGCTGTTGCCACCTTGTCAAGTAGATAAGTATATGGCTTCCCTCATGATGAAACTCACTAAGGGATAGGGAATATCACTGATGAAATCCCAAAGGTTTCCTAATTGAGGACTATTATTTTTCTGACAATCCCAGAGTCAGAATGAAGCAGAAAGTGATTTTCAACAAAAGGGCTAGATTTAAAGCATGAAGTACTATTATTCTGAGGCCTAAATCCACAACAAAACTGTTGTCCCTTGATGCTTCTGGGGTATGTTTACTTCTGCTTTCTATGGGATACGGACAGAAGATTTACTTTCAGTTTTGAAATCAACAAGTGAAATTTAGTAAAGTTAGTCATCCCAAAAGTCAAGATACAACATAATGTTGTTAGTTATCACTTGTTTAAACATCTTGGTTTAAGCAACAGGAAGGTGGGGAGTAAATCTGAAGTTCATTTGAAGATTAGCCCTTTAAAGCTTAAGTTATTTTGGGAAAGATCACAGCTATGATGGATGTAGCATTTCATGCCTAAAGAGGTTGGTCCTCCCTCATGACTCATTTAGGTTTGAAAATAATCTTCTATGAAAACCAATAAATGGCTATTTTCACGCTTAATACCCTTTTGTTGGTGTCAGCAAAAGGCTGTTTTCAAGCATAATTGCTGTGGAGGATGATTTTTGTTCACACTGCAGTTGGGGATGGTTAATCCTCCTCAGCTGTAAAGTCTATAAAGTCCACTTCACACCCATCCCTCAGCAATTCCATTTTCTTTTAATCTCCAGGACCTTGTAAGAGAAAGAATTCTACAAGATTTTGATGGACACGACTTACATAAGGTGGTATCATTGCTCTGAATTGAGGTATGATCCCAGGCTGCTGCTGGCCATTCAGCTTGGGAGCAGGAGGCTGTGTTATCCTTATATCCCTCTTCTCTGGTTCTACTTGTCCAGGCACATTACCATCTTCTTGAGCAACTGTTTTTGCTTCTTGGTCAGTTGGCGAATTTGGAGAGTTCAGATTCTTGCCTCCACCTTCTCTCCAGCTAGCAACATCTACATTGGGAAAGGGGAAAAGATTCTAAACATCATGGTGTGCACAAAGTGCTTGGTTTATTTGCCACCAGCTTCATCTTCCTCCTACCTCCCAAAGTACTTCCAGTGATAAAAAAGAACAAGCTGAAGGGTAAAAATCAAAGAACAGATTAGAATAACTTCTGTAGGTTAATTACACTGTTGCAGTAACTTAACTTAGTTAAGGATGGAATCAGATGTTATGAACTACATGAGGCCGCTTCCCTTTATTAAATTTCTTCCTGCTTGTGGCATACATTTATGCACTTATGCAGTCTCTGATGACATCGTCTTGTGCACTTTCCTACTCTGGCTGCATATCACAGGCTGGCAGGAGTGGAGAATACTCAATATGGTGAAATTAGGATAGGGGAAATATCAGTACAAATTATGGAGGTGAGGAGGATGCTTTCCATCCTAATATCTGTACTGTAAGAGAAGAATGTAACCAGACCTATCCCGGCAAAGGCCGTGACTAATGTGTGTATTTGAATTAAAAATGGAAGTTTCTCTTACCATAAACTTCTGTTTGATGTTGGTAATGGAGGACATTCTCTTGTAGGGATGACACCTCCCACTGGACTGACAGGCAGAGTCCAGAATCCTTTGCCTCCTCTGCAGGGGGAGGAGTTGTCTTGCCCTCCAGTTCGACTGACAGAGCCAGAACCACTTCTCCGCCCCTTATCAACAAGGAACATGTTCCTCCTCCTCTATGGGCTGGGAAAGCCTAAACCAGGAAACTTATGCTCCAGAGGAAATAAACATGCATCCAATTGAACACGAATATATACCGTGAAGACATGACAAAACATCCTAAACATAATAATGATGTGGGATGGAGGCAGAAGCCCTAGTACCACCCCCTCCCAAAACTCAGCAGAAGATCAGAGATGTGTCAGCAGAGGAAGGAGAGGCGGGGAGAATGTCCTCCACTGACAAAATCAAACAGAAGTTTATGGTAAGAAAAACTTCAATTTTTACCTGTTGGCAATGGAGGACATTCTCTTGTAGGGATGTATCAGAGCAGTCCCCTCGCGCCTGGGTGGGCTTCCTCTGCCCCCCTCTATTGCTGAATGATCCTCTGGAGAACCTTCCTACCAAATACCGCATCAAAATGGAAATGGACTGCCTTCAAGTCAATTCCAACTTATGGCAACTCTATGAATAGGATTTTCATGGTAAGCAGTATTGAGAGGTGGTTTACCATTGCTTTCCTCTGAGGCTGAGAGGCAGTGACTGGCCCAAGGTCACCCAGTGAGCTTCATGGCTGTGTGGGGATTCGAACCCTGGTCTCCCAGGTCGTAGACCAACACTTTGACCACAAAACTATCTATCTTGTAGTGTTTCACAAAGGTGTGCAGGTAGCCCAGGTAGCAGCCCTGCAAATGTCCAAAATAGGGAAATTGCCCTTAAATGCAGCAGAAGCTGCCGCCCCCCTAACTGAGTGCGCAATGAGACCACCAGGGGTTCCTCGCCCAGTGCATAATACACTTGGGAAATTGCTGTCCGCACCCAGAGAGAAATAGAAGAGGAAGACACCTTCTTTCCCTTAGATGGTCCCGAAAGAAGGCCTGGTGGCCAGGGAGACTCCAACGCATCTGTCCACCAGCCAGCCCGACAAAGGAGGTGAGACAAACACTGGTAACTGAGCATTGACAGATGAGGTGAACAAGATTGCTTTTGGTGTGCCGAAACGCTCCACAATCATCTTGAACACCCGTGGGTTCAACTGCCACTCTGCCTCCCTTATGGCCGTCCGACTCAGCCAATCCGCTGTCACGTTCTCCAGGCTTGCTAAATGTTCGGCCCTCAGAGACTGTAAGCTCTTTTCTGCCCAGCAAAGGAGACTGTTGGCCTCAAAGATCAAGGTCACCAACCTGGTGCCTCCTTGTTTGTTCACATATGCTTTGGCGCACACGTCTGTGCAGACCAAAAGGTGGGCACCCCTGACCTCCGACGCCAAGGCCCTCAACCCCAGGCGTATTGCCCTTAGCTCTAGAACACTGATGCTGAGCTGAGACTCCACCTCTGACCAAGTTCCCTGCACTATGCTTTGACCCAGATGAGCTCCCGAGCTGTAAAGGCTTACGTCAGTGGTAAGCACCAGACGTTGAGGCTCCTCCAACCTCACCCCTTCTCTTAGTCTCTGAGGTGCTAACACTTTAACTCTTGTTTCAGGTAGTCTGGAACCTCCAGGAGTACACATCGACGGACTATTATGTGGTCCTGAAAGGGCAGTAGAAGATACAGAAGGCTGCGTGAGTGGAATTGAGCCAAGCGGACAAGGTCGTAGGGTGAGACAAGGAGACTCTGTAGTGTCACCAAGGACATCATCCATGCCGAAGACCTTGTCTGAATCACTGCTGTGATGACCTTGTCCACCCTCTCGGGGGTGAGAGAGATCTGGAAGGCGTTGGTATCAATCTGGAAACCCTCAGTGCTGAGGAGAGACCGAAGGGGAATGCCCAATATTGAAAATGCTGCCCGTCGTAGCTGAACCTGAGGAACTGATGATGGGATCTCTGTATGGGGATGTGAAGGTAAGCCTCAGACAGGTCGATAGAGGACATCCAATCTCCCCTCTTTATTGCTGCCAGGACTGACCTCAGAGTCTCCATCTTGAATTGCTTTTTGGCTATCCAAGAATTTATCCATTTGAGGTCTAGGATGGCCCTGATTATCACTGTTTTTCTTCAAGACCAAGAAAAAGATGGAATAGACCCAATATCTCATCTCCAAGGGAGGGACCTTCTCTATGGCTTGAATGTTGATCAAATGTTTTGTGGTCTGCACATAATTGTTGTGCTGGCCAGGGTTCCGGGAGCATGAAGTGAGAACAAAGAGATTGTGAGGCCTGTTAGTAAACTCTAAGGTATACCCGTGAGTGTCTGTGTCCAAAACCCATTTGTCCGAGGTCACCTCCCTCCACAGATGGGAGAATTGTAACAGGCGAGCCCCCACCAGAAAGCCCAGGGAGTCACGCCGAAGGAGCCTTCTTGGCCAGTTTGGAAAACTTTGGAGAGAAGGAAGAGGATCCTCCTCCTCTGGCTGGGAGATGGCTGCCTCCCCTTCCTTGTTGGCCCCAACGTGGCTTGAAGGAGGAAAATCCCCTAGGTGGGGAAAATTGGCGATAGGGATGAAAAAACAGTGTCTGGCATCTCTTACGCTCATCTTTCTTAGCGGATGGCAGGGCCTTTCCCTTGTTTCGACCAAATGCGCTTGCAAGGGCTCTCCAGTCTGTCATCCAAAAAAGGCATACTCACACGTTTCAGTTGTGAGGCGGCATCTACCTCCCACTGGCAGAGCCAGATATTACTCCTAACCACCATGGTAGCAGCCATAGAGCAGGCATCAAACTGGAGAGCATCCTGCACAGTGTCTGCTGCTAGGGCAGAAGCATGAGATCATTTTACGTATGTCTGTAACAGGCAACATCCTCCCGTGCGCCCAACTCCTCTGTCCACATAAACGCAGCCCTAGAAAACAAGGATGCCGTAACAGAGGTCCTAAAAGCCACTGCGTCCACCTCAAACTGGTCTCTCTTATCACAAGCGTCCTTGTGTCCTCCCTCCCCTTCAGAAGGGAGGACCGCAGACGATGCCAGAGCTGCAACAGGAGGGTCCACTGCCAGGACCCGTAACTGTTGCATCACCTTATCACCAAAGGTATAATGCTTCTTTATGACCTTAGAAATAATGTCTCCCTTACTAGGGTATACCCATTCCGCTTTCCACGATGCATCAAAGGAACAGGAGAAGGGAACAAAAATGGGTTTGGACTGAGTCGAAGGAAAAGCTTTTTTAGCTCCCACCAAATCAGTATCCACAGTCTCCTGTGGAGAAACCTCCGCAGCCGACAGTTGTAAGACCCTACAGGCCTTAACCAACAGTGGCTGGAAAAACTCTGAATTAAACAGTCTAGGCTGATTAGAGGCTATCTCCAATTCTTCTTCTGATAGCTCTCCCTCCTCCTGGATGGTTGTGTGATTATCAACATCAGGATTGGAAGTCCCTTCCTCATGTTGTGCAGGAGGGTGTCTATTCTGCCTTGTTGAGAATGAGCTACCACTGCTGCTTCAGTAGCTGAAGTAGAAGCCGGTATAATGCTATTTGTCTACGAACAGGTCAGTATCACCCCCTCCTTTCTATACCTTTTGGGGGAAGGGCCCCCAGAGGGTGGACTGGGTGAAGGGGATCTCACAGAGCTGTTAGAAGATCTGCGAAATCTCCTTCTCCTATGATGCGTAGAGCAGGTTTTCTGCCTGCATCTGGACCTGTGCCTCTCTTTGTCTGCACGCCTCTATTGTTCAGAAATGCCAGCTGCCCTCAAGAAGCCCTGGATCTCAGAGGATATGCCGGAGCGCATCCAGGACAGAAAGGAAAGGACTTAGAAAAGTCCCTCTCAGAAGGAAAGCCAATTGGTGGCGAATGTGGAGAAGCGCTGCCTGCCTCAGTAAGTCCACCAAGTGGGGGGAAAATCGCACTGTGCTGATCCACCATACTGGGGAGGGAGATGCTAGAATCAGAAATTTCCCCCTCCCTATGACCACACTGCTGGTGCATAGTAGAACCGACGGGGGAGGACATGGTGCAGGTCCCAGTGTCCCCAGTAACTACGCACAGATTGACAGTTGTGGGATTGAGGGGAATAATTGAGCGCGCTCCACTCAGGCACAATGAAAAAGTCTGCCCATAGCAAACTTGATCACTTGATAATATACCCCGTTTGTAAGGCAAAAATGTTGGAAATACAGGGAGGTGGGAACGGAACCAACAGATAAATCCAGTGTGTTCCCAAAGGGTGCAGAAAATGTCTTTGTTATGAATGTACCAGGCTGAGGGACAAACAGATGAATCTGCTGCGTTTCTGTAGGGTGCAGAAAAATCCATGCCCGCTATTTTCTCCACACTGACGGAGAGGGCGACCACCACCACTAGAACGCCTCTAGCGCGCATTACTGCCAAAATAAAATGGCGTTCCCGTCTTTTATGAGCATCCCTGCTATAAGCTGGTGAGTAGAGAGAGCGTCCTCAAGAGGGCTACCCATGTGCTCAAACACCGTTAAAAATGGCACTCCTGCCTTTCCTGAGGAGGCTATAATCGCCTCCCTCAGCTTCTTAAAAAATGCTTAAACGGAGTGAGACGTGAAGCTTCCATTCAGGAAGCTATTACAAGGGGCCGCAACCACCAGAGCGAGTGCTCTATGAGAAGCCTTTGTTTAACGCTCCAAACACCAAGCCTAGAGGAGGCTATCTTCAAGCAGCTGTAACTGCCAGAGCAAGTGCTCTATGAAGCCTGGAGCTCCGATAACAAAGGCTGATTGCCCACACGCCTCCCCTACAAGAGAATGTAGGGGTGATCATGACAGGTATTACATATGCAGATGGCGCTGCCTCAGGCACTACCAGTAATTTAACAATAAAATACCAAACATAACACATAAACACAGTCACACACTCATCCAAGGGAAAAAGGGATGAAGAAACAAACTTGCAAGAGGCAAAGAAAGTCTAAAGGAATTTAGACAACTAAAGAACCCTACTGTTAACAACAGCAGGCAGGGTCGAACTGGAGGGCGGGACGACTCCTCCCCCTAGAAGAGGAGGCAACGGATTCTGGACCCTGCCTGTCAGTCCAGTAGGAGGCATCATCCCTACAAGAGAATGTCCTCCACTGCCAACAGGTAAACTTTCCTACGCTATAATATCACCAATAATTCCCAACAGCCCACTACAAACACAGAAAGTAATTGTTAACTTGATCAAATCCGGCTCATTATAGCTGAGAACATTCAGCAATTAATGCATCATACTAAACAGTGGTTAAAGAAGTTGAATTAAGGTTTAACCATCATCAAAAACCATATTTTGAAGGGGTTTTGCAAACCATGGTTTGGGCTAATTATGGCCTGGCGTGATACCTTAAAGGACAAATCATAGTTGCAGCTGTTGCCCCACCTCTAAAGGCCAATATACCTAGAGCCTACAGCAGGTAGAAAATGAAAGCAGACAAGCAGGTCTCAGGCATGGTTTGCTTGTAGGTTTGAAAGCTTAAACCAAGGTTTGAATTCTATCTAAACCAGGGTTGGGGAACTTGTGGCCTTCCAGATGTTGTTGGACTCCAACTCCCATCAGCCTGGGCCAGCATGGCCAATGGTCTGGAATGATGGAAATTAGTCCAGCAACATCTGGAAGGACACAAATTCCCCAACCCTGATCTAAATGATGCTAGGTGCACAACATGGTTTGCTGTGATGAAACTTCTTTTTAGAGGTAGAGCCTTATCTAGAGCTAGGTATGGATATATTTGAAAGAAATACTTTTTTTAAAATAAACTCTGACACAGAGAGGAAGCAGATAGAGCACCTGAGTGTTTGCTTGTTATCAGACTGATTAATTAATTTGGAAGGGAGGTGGGCATATATCCATTTGTTATTAAGGTTTTAGTAGATTAATCATCCCAAACAGATTAAAGCTTGAAAGCTAAATATGTCAAGGATTTCCAGTCTCTAGAAGTACAAATGAGCACTTCATTATTAATTAATGTATTGCTTAATGCCAAAATAGGCTTCTAAGCAGTTTATAAAATATAAAAACCCAAATTTAAAAAACATTATTAAAACACACCATAATTAAAATGCTCCATAAAATAGTCTCATTAAAACATAACAATATAAACATCCATAGTTAAAATGTGCAATAAAACAATTCCTTTAAAATGCCAGGGGAAACAGATGCCGGCCGTATGAATTTGCATATTGCTTTAAGAATGTTAACATGGACCAAAAGCCAATTAAAATTGTATTTAAAGAGGAACACAGCGCTTCAGAAGGTATCTGTATATTTTGTGTTTACTTACTTTGTGGTCGTAAACTGGGCCCAGGACCATAAGGCTCTTCAGCTGCATCCTTCTCTTTACTTGTCTTTTCTTGATCTCCAGCTGCCTGCAGACTGGGAAACTCCTGCTGGAAATAGCTATTTATTTGAACCCCAGGACCTGAAACAGTTGTTAAAAAAAAGTAGTAATTAATAGTTCAGAAAATCTTACTATGCTTTAGAGAGCTATATATAATTGCTGTACCAAGGATCAAGCATCTTGCTCAATCTGAATATACAATAAAGATCATATTGATGTATGAAACATGTGCTCTACCACCAAGAGATGTCCCTTCCCCTTTAGTCATGGTTAAAATAGTGCCAGATACAGAATTAATCCCTTGGCATTTTATACTTAGAATAACTGTGCAGGAAAGTTGTCCACCCAGAAATAAGCCCAACTGAGTTTAATGGGCCCTACACCCAGGTAAGTGGGTTTAGGATCATACTCTTACTTGGGAGTAAGTCTCATCAAACTCAACAGGATCTATATCTCTGAGCAGTCGTCCATACGACTGGGGCCTTAACCTGTAGCTCCTTGGGGTGAGGATTGGCCTGTTTTTGTCCATGTTATCCTACACAAAATTACGTCCACAGGTAGGAAGCCTGCAGCTCTCCAGATGTGGCTACACTCCAGCTCCTAACCACCCCAGCCAGCATGGCCAATGGGCAGGGATGATGGGAGATGTAGTTCAGCAACATCTGGAAGGCAAGATTTTAGAGAGAAAAATATTCTAGACCCATTTTCTTGGAGATGAATCTGTGGATACCCCCTTGATCACAAAATCATCATACAGTGAAAACTACATAATTTAACAATTGAGGGGGAAATCACAGAAACAAAACCAGTCATTTCAATGCACAAAAGCATTAATAATATGAATCAAGACATTAGGATATGTATTATCATAGAATAGTAGAGTTGGAAGAGGCCTACAAGGCCATCAAGTCCAAGCCCCCTGCTCAATTAAACTGTCAACTGTTTTTAAAGATGTTTTGTTTTAATGTTTTTAATGATGCTTTGATCTGAACAGGGTGGTTCATGACAGATGCTACTGGAGGTCACTGATTCATAAGGTCGCCATAAGTCGTAATCGACTTGAAGGCACATAGCCATGTTTTTAAGATGTTTTAGAGTATTCTTACTGTTTTTGTTTGCCGTCCTGGCCTCCTTTTCTAGGAGGAAGAGTGGGATATAAATTTAATAAATAAATAATTAATAAACATGAGTTCAATTCAGTTACTGAAATTGCAATGAAGAATGCAAAATCAATTGAACTGCAATGACAAACAGTTTAGAAGCTTTCAGCCCTTTAATACAGTGATTCACAAACTGTGTGTTCTGAGACAGGCTGAAATGTATCTTGAAAGATGACAACATTAAGTGGGATGCATACGCCACTCTATGGCCAGAGCAGAAGGCCCTGCACAGCACAGATTCTCCACCCCCACAAAAATATTGAGGACAGTACAATCATTCTAAAGTTGCAGACCACAATACAACTAAGAGTCATGTGGGAATATAACATGAGAGAGTTTGGGCACTAGACCAGTGTAGAATTAATGCAAGAGTCCAACAAAATGTCTATCCAATTTGACCAGAAAGAGTTGGCAAATGTCATCCTTCAAGGTGTAGTTAAAAGCAACTTTGCAGTTACTCCTTTACCCAGGACAACATTGTGCATACAATGGATAAGGAGGCACACACATAAAAAGTGCACATTAGTGTCCCCTACCTTTATACAAAGCTATCGTTTTCAACTGCATTTCCTCGAATTTACACCAACCTTCAATGCTATTAAACTACAAGTCACTCATACACAGAGAAAGACAGAGTTGTTGTTTTTTAAATGGGAATTGCTAATCATCATCATGCCACTAGCTTAATTTTTTTAATTCTTCTTGCTCTTCTAGGGAAAAACTAGAGCTGTAGGGCTCAAGGTGTTTGTTTTGGCCACACAGAAATTTTCTCTGAAATGTTTCATACCTTAAATATGATCCTTACACACTTTTCTGCCCAGTGGTCTATGCTAAATTTCTCATCAGAATACAACTGAAACAGACCTGAGATTTCACTTAATGAAAGTATATTTTATCTTACAGCCAAGAACGTTTCTACAATATTGACAATTTTGGCTGCCTCAAAAAAGAGATGAAACGAACTGTCCTACACAACGGTGCGAAGTAGAACTGCTAGCCCAGCCCACCTCCACTTACCATCACCCTGCCCACCTTGCTTGGTATTGGCCCATGATTTGGCAACAGGAGGTGCTTCTTGAGAAGCAGGAACTGCAGGCTTTGGCTGGGTCTGTGGCACTTCTGGCTGTCTGAGGAATGTGAAGAAGCAAGTCTGTTAGCAAAAATGTTTTAGCAGGGGTTGGAAAAACATGTTACTTACAGAAGATAAAGAATTTAAACTCTCAAGTCATTAAAGAAAGTGTCTGCAGTGAAAGCAAGGTATTAATAACCTTCTCAGTTGCAGGAATGTAGGACTATGTAAAATGAAGGCAGCTGCTCTAGCCAATGCTTCTCTTCAGCTTATGGCAATGGAAGCCCTACCATAATCTTCTTCCTGAAGCCTTAAGGTAGAAGATGAACTGCAAGAAAACTGATATTGAGAGTTTGAGTGAACTTAACTTGCATCAAGTCAGAAAGTTCTCTCATTTTTAAGCAGTCTTTAAAAAAAATATGTTTCTCAACCAGATTAATCTAATCAGTTTGGGTATCTTTGTTTTAAAATGGCGAATCTTGTATTTTTTTCCATTACAGAACTGGGATGTGGAAAACAGAACAGATTAACTGATATTAACATTTCTTTTGTTTATACATATGCCATGACCTTGGAAAGGAGCAAAGTCCAGTCAAGGATGGACTACGTCTGAAGGCTTTCCACATGCATGTTTCAGAAGGGGAGCGCTCTCTCTCTCCCTCTCCCAAATATATAAAAGCTATGAAATCTATTGATGAGAAACCTTTTGTGAATATGTATGACATTACACACTCTTACACAGGTCCAAAGACTCCAACAGAGCTCTGCTGTTAGCAAAAGCGTCTCATTTTTTAAAATTTAAATTATTTGTATTCCACTTTTCAAACCATTTGTCAAAGCAATTAACAGAAAAATAAAGCAATAACACATTCCAATAACGGGGCAGTCCATCAAATATAACAGAATGTGCAAGTGGAGCTGTTTACTCCATTGAAGTGAATGGGGAAGTAATTATTATTTTCATTTGTTTGTCGCCTCATACCAATGGTCTCTAGGGTATTTCTAACACATGCTATTTTAAAGACCTGGCTCTTCAGGCACGCTTTTGGGATGGGTTGAAACTTTTACTGTATGTTTTAATAATTTTAATGCTTAATGTATGCCTAATGTCTAATGTATTATTCTGTTTTGTACGTTGCCCAGAGTGGCTGGGTAACCAGCCAGATGGGCGACTAATAAATCCAAGAATAATAAATCCAAGAATAATAAATATAAAAACAGATTTACAAACATACAATATAAAAACTTAAAACCCAAGCAAAAAGGACTAAAAACACATATCAAGGGCCAAAGGCTTGAAAGAAAAGGAAAATCTTTGCCTGGTGTCTAAAGTTGGATAGAAAAGATACCAGGTGTGCCTCCCTAGCGAGAGCATTCCACAGCCAGGGGGCCACCAAGAAGGCCAATTCTAGTGTTGCCACCTTCCGAATCTCATGTGGATGGGGCACACGAAGAAGGGCCTCTGATGAAGAATGCAGAGCCTAGGTCAGTTCATATGGGGAGAGGCAGTCCTTCAGATATGTTGAGGTCCTGAGCCACATAAAGCTTTATAGGTCAAAACGAGCCCTTTGATTTGAACTGAAGTTCACAAGCAGAAAAGGTTTGGGACTCTGGATTAGAATATAGGTTTAACTCTGTAAACCAATTCACCAATGATCTCCAAAGTGCTCCTATGACACACACTAAAACTTTATACCACTATTCTTAATGAGAATTCACAGCATGATCTTTAACTTACTTTTCTTCTTCATGTTGCTCTTGTTTAGAAGCCCATCCTGTGCCATCCTTAGGCACAATGTTTATGTTAGGATCATTGCCTTTGTTTTCTGCTTTAAGACTGGGGAGGTTAGCAGGAGGGGGCATCCTTCGTGAAATGGCAACTTTTCCAAGACTCTGTAATCCATGGCGTGTTGCAACTGTATCACGAAAATAACATTCTGAGCTGTTTATTTAGAATAATAAATGTGTACGTTTCAATGACAAAGGAATACCGTAACACCATTCCAAGCAAAACTTGGAAGATCCGTGGATCCATCGTTCTGCACCCCCAGGCCCCCAGTTAGAACTGCTTTGGTATTTATGCTATGTGTACCCCGCCTTTCCATAAAAAAAAAATTCAAGCACCGTAACAGCATAATAAAATGGTAAAATTCAAAATGCACAAAACAATCATAACTAAAAGAGTAAGAGACGGCAATTTCACAATGTACAGTTAAAATGCTAGAGAAATAAATAAGACCTCTCTCAATAAGGAACTCAACAGCATGAGTGAGGCCACATAAGACCAACTAAACACAGTTTAGATTTATTTATTTGTTAAATTTATATCCTTCCCTTCCTCCCCAAGGGATCCCATGGTAGGAATATAGGAAGCTGCCTTATACTGAGCCAGACCATTGGTCCATCTAGCTCACAGTAGTTAGGGGAACTTTCAAAGAAGATCTGGGGGGCATGCAGGGGGCTGGAGGGAGAGAAAAGAAACCCCCATGTCCTGTTACACAAGTGGGTGGACTGGACATCATTAGATGTCACCTCAAACAATAGCCAACTATAAGCAGCCTTTTAAATTCAGATAACTTGGGGCTTTGCCTTTACACATTTTGCATGCCAACCCCTCACACATACACACAGGACTCCCAAATACACCCCCCCTGGACTCCCAACACCCACACCTGGTACTCCCAAACACATACACAATGACTCTCACACACACACACACACACACACACACACACACACACACACACACACACACACACACACACACACACACACACACACACACACACACACACACACACACACACACACACACACACACACACACACACACACACACACACACACACACACACACACACACACACACACACACACACACACACACACACACACACACACACACACTCCTAAAATGGTCCCCCAAGCACTTGCCACCACCCTGTTTAGGCAGCTAACTGGTCTCCTGCCTGCCCAGGCTGTTACTGCTGCCACCCCACCTCAATCAATGCGTTGCCTCCTGTGCTGTCACTGTTGCCCACTCCCTGCCCACTCGCTCTCGCTGCCTCCCACCTGCTATCCTTGCTTCCCTCCCTTGCCTGCTGTCCCTGCCACTGTGCCCCACCGTGATGGCTTACAAAATTATATAATTAGAAACACTCTAATAACTGAAACAAATTTATCAGCAATAAGGGTATTTCTTACACACACACAGCAGTAGCTCAGATTATTTTACATACCTGCAGTTTTCTGTGTTTCCAGAGTCTTTCCTTTATAAGTATTAAACAGACTAAGTGTTGCATACTTGGTTTTTCCATCCTTTGCTTTTGTGCTCTGGCCTGACTTTTCCGACATTTCAGTTCATCGAGCTACAGTCTCCTTCGTCACCCCCTTAAAATGAATGGAAAACTAGTTACACAAATCAGAACACCACCACAAAACAACATCTATAACAAAAGTGCACCCTTTGATAAGATTCTTCAGCTATGCTAACCAGTGAAAGCGACACAGCAGGTTTGATCATAGGGGCATACAGAAAAAGGTGCAGCTGCAAATGTCCCATGGACATACAGTAGGGCCCTGCGTTTCGGCGTTCCACTAATACGGCAGTGCCAGCAGGGCAATCAGCTGTAGCGTGGTGGCTGGAGCTCCCCGCGCTACAGCAGATCAGCTGTAGCGCCCGATCAACTGCAGTGCGGGGAGCTCGCACGCTACAGCTGATCGCTGTAACCAGACAATCTTGCAGAGCACTTTTGCAAGCGACTTTGCAAGACCTGACAATCATCTGATCATACAGTGTTGCGAAGCCCTTTCCACAAGGCTTTGCAGGTACTGCCATCAGCTAATTGGTGGTGCCTGTAAACCCATTTCAGTTAAGCCACATCTTTACCTGCCTCACACCTGACTCGTAGTACAACTGGGGAGGCCTGGCATGCATGTTAAGGGAACTGATAATTCAATGGTCACATTAAGGGAACTGATCATTCCTCAGATATGTTATACGTTTCCTGTACACGAACTAATATGCAGGTACCATGGTCACAACTGAACCTCCAAATGTTTTGCTGAGGAAATATGGCATGTTTCCTGTTAAAATTTATTTTCCCATGAAAATCACCATAATGCAAATTTATTTGGCATAAGGATATATGCTAACAACTGAGTTATCCCAAATTTGCATAATCTTGGCTGGGATCAATGATGTCATGTTATATTTTTCCACTGAATCTCTTCACTTGTAGAAATGCATAGTTTAAACAAAAATAGTTTAAACAAAAATGGGTAATACTAAATGAAAACAATAAAAGTCAAAGTGGGCAACTGGAATGGACATGTTACCAGGCAAATCAAACTGACTATCCCTAAGAAGTGAATATATTTATGCACACCAAGTATGCAAAACTTTGTACAGCAGGGCTCCACTCATACGGTGGGTTACGTTCCAAACCCCTGCTGAAAAGCAAAAACTGCGGAAAAGTGGAACTCATTTAATAGAATGGCGCGCGACGCCCGTTAACTGCCGTAAAAGCGGAACAAGAGCTGTATGAGTGGGGCTTTAGTCTAATTGAGACCGTCGCATTAGCGAAGCGCCGTAAAGTTGGGCACTACTGTATGTTAACAGTTTTCCAGGTCTGCATTTTTTCTCTAAAGTATAAATAATGAAAGGGAAGTATATGCTACTGAACTGTGATACTTTATTTTATTTAAAATATTTAAAAACAAATGTTCTAAGTAACTCTTTAAATAATATACTTTTTACTGATTCTTTCTCCATAATCAAAAATTTCTATTCAACTGTTTTTAGGTACTGGGAAAAAATTTCAGACATTTATACAGCATGTAAAATTAATAGGTCATAGCAGTATTTTTAAAAGTTTTATTTATTAAATATAAGTGAAACATGCCAAATCAGATTTAGGGCAGTGGAAAATTTTCTAGGAAACAGTCCAACTCAAAATTTCTGGAAAACCCACATCACTTGCTAGGACAATATTGTACCATAACCTTCCTTCCTTCCTAATTAATTAATTAAATTTATACCCCACCTTTCTTTTCATGAAACCCAAGGCGGCTTACATGCCGGAATAGGGGAACACGGGATAGATGCATTATATCCATCCCATGTTCCGGGTCTGCTCAGAACCAGACGGTAACTGGGGGACGCAAGGTTCCTACCGACCTTTGACTGCTGTTATGTAATGCCAGGTCTGTAACGCAGAAGACCTCACTCATCTATGACATGATCTTGGATGGGCGGGCAGACCTGGCATGCATTACGGAGACTTGGTTGGACGAAGCCTCTGCTCCCATTCTTGAGGCCATGTGTCCACCAGGTTTCCATTACGCACAGCAGCCGAGGGTGGGAAGGCGGGGAGGGGGTGTGGCAGTCATCTATCGAGAGTCCTTAGTTTTTACCAGACCTCCTCTTCATAGGATTCAATTCGTTGATTGTATGTACTGGAGGTTGGGCCCGAAGGGCAGTTTAGGGATCCTGCTGGTGTACCGCCCACCCCGCTGCACAGCAGACTCCCTGGCCGAGGTGCTGGAGGTGGTCTCGGCTGTACGGGCATTGTCCCCAGAATTGTTAGTGCTGGGTGACTTTAACGTGCATGCCGAGACCGCTCTCATAGGAGCCCCTCGGGATTTCCTGGAAACCATGGCTTCCTGGGAACTGCACCTTAGTAATATTGGGCCCACCCATGTAGCCGGTCATACTCTTGACCTTGTATTTGTCCTGGGAGTGGTGGGGAGTGTTCTGAAGTTGGGGGCTATTTCTTTCACCCCCGTGTCATGGTCAGATCACTACCTGGTAAATATGAACTTCTCGATATCATGCCCCCTCCGCAGGGGTAAAGGATCTATTAGAATGGTCCGCCCCAGGCGCCTGATGGATCCGGATGGATTCCTGACTGCGCTTGGGGAATTGGAACCTGCTGAAGGTCGCCCGGTCGAAATCCTGGTGATGGAGTGGAATGAGGGAATCACCAGGGCATTAGACCGGGTGGCTCCGAAACGTCCTCTCCCCCTGAATAGAACTCAGCTGGCACCATGGTATACACCGCGGTTGCGTAGTCTGAGACAGGAGGTGAGACGACTAGAACGCCGGTGGCGGAAATCCCGTTCCGAAGATGTCCGGACACAGGTTAGAGCAGCAGTAGCTGCCTACCAGGTGGCAATAAAGGCAGGAAAGAAGGCTTTCTTTACTGCCTCTATTGCGTCCGCCGAGTGCTGTCCCAGGAGGCTGTTCCAGGTGGTCCGAAGCCTGGTCGGTCCAGTTGCTCAGGAACCCTTGGAACAGTCAAAGGCCTCCTGTGACATATTAGCAAAGCACTTCGCTGATAAAATCGAACACTTACGGAGCTTGATTCCGTGCGCCGTGGATACAGTGGATGAACCAGAGTTGGCCAGTTGCATGCCGGTAGGTTGGGATCGGTTTCAGCTTCTCCCTTCTGAGGATGTGGACAAGGTGCTTACAACTGTGAAGCCTACCACTTGTCTAACTGATCCTTGCCCATCGTGGCTCCTTATGAGCTGCAGAGAGAAATTGGGCGAGGGGATCAAAGCGGTGGTAAATGCATCCTTGAAAGAGGGTGTGATGCCATCAGCCTTCAAGGAGGCAATTGTAAAGCCCATCTTGAAGAAGCCCTCCTTGGATCCCCATGTTTTTAATAACTTCCGCCCAATTTCGAATCTACCATTTCTAGGCAAGGTCATTGAGCGAGTGGTGGCCAACCAGTTGTCAGCACACTTGGATGAAACGGATTACTTGGATCCATACCAATCGGGTTTCAGGACTGGTCACGGAACTGAAACAGCCTTGGTCGCTCTGGTAGATGATTTGAGGAGGGCACTAGATAGGGGAGAATTCTCCTTTCTTGTCCTCCTCGATCTCTCAGCAGCTTTTGATACTGTCGACCACAGTATCCTTCTACACCGTCTGGAGGGATTGGGAATTGGAGGTACTGTATTGCAGTGGTTCCATTCCTTCCTCTCCGACAGGTTTCAACAGGTAGCATTGGGGGAGGAGGTTTCAGACCCTTGGCCTCTCAATTGTGGTGTGTCACAGGGCTCTATCCTCTCTCCCATGCTATTTAACATTTATATGAAGCCGCTAGGGACAATCATTAGGAGGTTTGGGCTGCAGTGTCACCAATATGCAGATGACACTCAGCTCTATCTCTCGTTTAAATCTTCACCAGAGTCGGCTGTGGAGACCTTGTCCAAGTGCCTGGAATCTGTGAGTGGATGGATGGGAAGGAACAAGCTGAAGCTGAGGTGCTGCTTGTGGGGGACAAAAGAAGGTTGGGAGAAGTTGACTTGAAGTTCAATAGGGTGAGTTTACCCCTGAAGGACCAGGTCCGCAGCCTTGGGGTTGTACTTGATTCCAGGCTGTCCATGGAGGCTCAGATTTCGGCAGTGAGCCGGGCAGCCTGGTATCAACTACACCTCATACGAAGGCTGCAACCCTACCTTCCTGTTCATCAGCTCCCACTGGTAGTACATGCCCTGGTCACCTCTCGTTTGGATTACTGTAATGTGCTCTACGTGGGGTTACCCTTGAAAACGGTCCGGAAACTACAACTTATACAAAATGCGGCGGCTCGACTACTCACGAATAGTCGCCGCCGGGATCACATCACACCAGTGTTGTTCGATCTACACTGGCTTCCAGTTGTCAGGGTGTTGGTATTAACCTTTAAATCCCTATACGGTCTCGGCCCAGTTTATCTTACGGAGCGCCTTCAACGCCACCAATTATGCCGCCCGACAAGATCAGCCACACAGGGCCTTCTCTCAATCCCGCCGACAAAAACAGCCAGGTTGGCGGGTACTAGAGAGAGGGCATTCTCAGTGGCGGCCCCCACCCTCTGGAACTCCCTCCCACAAGACCTCCGACACGCCTCTTCCCTAAATGTATTCCGTAAAGCCTTAAAGACCTGGCTCTTTCAACAGGCCTTTGGGATTTCCGGGGAGGGTTAATTACTGGATTGAATTGCCTCCTATCCTGTTTTAATACCCTGTTTTAATATCATTGTCTGCTGCTGTACTTTTTTTTATTGTTTTCATATTGTACTATTGTATTTTATCTTATTGTGTTTTAATTGCTGTACGTCGCCTAGAGTGGCCATTGGCCAGACAGGCGACACAGAAATTAAATTTATTTATTTATTTATTATTTACATATGGTTCCCAGGCGGTCTCCCATCCAGGCACTGCCCAGACCTGACCCTGCTTAGCTTCAGCAGGAAGCTAGCCTTATGTGCCTCCAGACCATGAAAAATGGAAATTGACTGCCTTCAAGTCGATCCCGACTTACGGCGACCCTATGAATAGGGTTTTCATGGTAAGCGGTATTCAGAGGGGGTTTACCATTGCCTCCCTCTGAGGCTAGTCCTCCACAGTTGGCTAGGGCCTGCTCAGCTTGCCACAGCTGCACAAGCCAGCCCCTTCCTTGTCTGCAACTGCCAGCTGGGGGGCAATTGGGCTCCTTGGGACTATGCAGCTTGTCCACAGCTGCACAGGGGGCAGGGCACATAACCCCTAAGCCACTCACTGTGGGGTGATCTTTAGCTGGCCCTTGACACCCAGGAGACACGAGTGAGGATTTGAACCCACAGACTCTGGACTCCCAGCCAGGCTCTCCTCCCCACTGTGCTATACCAGCTGTGTCTTCAGACCATAGCCTGGGACATATCCTTCCATGTTCCAGTGTAGTGCAGTGGTTAAAGTGCCAGACAAGGACCAGGAGACCAGGGTTCAAATCCCCACTCGGCCACGAGACTCACTAGGTGACCTTGGGCCAGTCACTCTCTCAGCCTAACTTACCTCACAGGATTGTTGTGGGGATTAAATGAGGAGAACCATGTACACCATCTTGAGCTCCCTGAAGCGGTGGTGTATAAAGGCAAATAATAATAATAATTTTTTAACAATCACATTATAAACTGTGAAATATATCTAATCAAGCTAACATGTTTTTCACTGTTCTGTAATCATAATTGTTACACAACTATGCTCTAAATAGTATACATTAACTTTAAATAATCCATTAGGAAAAAAGTGGTCAGAAACCATTAGAATTATTTCTTAATAATTGTCCATTTTCTCTGTCAAGAGTTAATTTGGATAATTCATCAAAGAAATAATTCAGAGGATAGTCATGGATAACAATTTCACTGGCAAATTATCCAAATTAACTGTTGACAGAGAAATGGGAAATTTTTTAAATGATGTAATGCTAACTAGTTTTATCTAGCACCTGCTTTCCCAGAACATACATCTATATTCATGCATTCTAGGATACGTTCAAATATCAAGCCACATATAAGGTATGTAGAGCCAAAGCTGCAGGGAGATATTCTTTTTCTTGTGGATGGTACTTACATATTTATTTTATTAATATATGAATCACCTCCCACATGAGTCAATTAAATCAATTAAATGGCTTTAAAAACAGAAAAAACACTGAACTAAAGGTTTAAAAACAATGCAGAATAAATACATAAGGCAGACCTCCAGCTGAAAAATACTATCAAAACAAAAAATCTTCAATTGTTTTGATACAAATACAAGTACAAATAGTGGGTGCCTGTTGAATCTCAACAGGGATGTTATTCCACAGAACAGGGACAGCCACACTGAATGCCCTCTTCCAAGTTACGGTGGAATGGGCTTCTGATATTTTATGGACTTCAAGGAGAAATTTTCTTGCAGAATGTAGTGACCTACTAGGTGTGTTACGTGATAAAGTGGTCTCTCAAGTAACCTGATCCCGAACTACATAGGGTTAATGCCAAAAACTTGGTAGCAGTTTGGTAGCCAATACAGATCCCACAGTCAAGGTGTTATATGCTGGTGGTAGTTTGCCCTCACAAGCTGCCTAGCAACCAAGTTCTGCATTAGTTGCACACGGCGCTTGTGATGTTCTGCGAAAGGTCCAACATTCAAAACATTTTATAGCCCCCATTCATGGTTCCAACAATGCAAAAAGGCTATGGTGGTATGTAGTGTGTGGAGTCAACGGTTACATGGCTCCCAATTTACAAATCATAAACTGAAAAGGAAAACAAACATTTGTGACTGTATGCCAGGTAACAGAAGGTTTGTGTCAGCATTTGCTGAATCATTCATAATACCATCAAGGCAAAGAAAAAGGAAGATTACCACTGCTTTTGTGCCGGTATGTCTGGCTTGCATAAAATATACAATATAAGTGTACAGAAAGTAATATTTCAAACCATTACAGAGCAATACAGGTAAATTACAATAGGCAAACTCAGCTTCAGCTTAAAATTCTGAATCTCCAATACAGTTTATGCCTATTTTGTCTAATTCTTTCTTACTAATCTATTTTGCTGTCAAAGCAAAGAGAGCCATAACATCACATAGCTGCTGGTGTGACTCAAAAGAAAATTCACTAATAGGCAAAAAACCTTGCAGTTTAAGAACGTACCTATAGCCAACAGATATTCCTATCAAATATTAAAAAGCAGGGACATTGGGCAGCTATAGTGAATGCACCAGGGGAGCAGGAGACCTGACCTCCTCTCTGAGATATTGCACTGCCCTACAAATTTGTCAAAATGCAAAAAATAGGCAGCAAAAAAGATACAAGGCATCCATACTGGACATACAGAATATAAAGTTTATACACTGATAATATGGTAATACTTTAAATAAATGTGAAAGACTCAGCAGAAGGGTTAGGGGAAAAAAAAGCTATGCAAAAATCTCAGGCTATAAAATAAATGTAACTAAAAGTGAACTACTCCCTCTGAATTTTGAAATGGGGATGAGTAAATATGACAGCTGGATAAAAACCATCAAAAGCTGTGCTTGTGTGTAGTATCTGGCAATACATACTGCAGCAGAATTGTGAGAATTATATAAAATCAATCACCATAATCTACAAAAACAGATTCAGAAAGATTTGTCGAACTGGGAAAAGGCAAGCCAATCTCCATTGGAGAGAATTAACATCATAAAAATAAATGCACTCCCTGGGATTTTATTTTTACTACAAAATTTGTTAGTGCCCAGGTTAAATTGCTACAACAGAATGGTAGATAAATAGATAGATCTATATGGAAAGGGGAAAAAAAAGTGCACCCAGGAGAGTTGGGAAGGAATAAAAAAGGAAAGAGGACTAGGAATTTGAGACGCAAGTAGTTATTCTGATGTATCAGAACCAATATGACTGATGCAATGGTACAACACAAATGAGAGATATAATAGGCCAATGGAAGAATGTTTAGTTAAAACTGATATCAGAAATCTATTGTGGATAAATAAAAAAGATAGGAAATCCCTGTATGGAGGAGTATCTTATATAACAGACAAGTAAAAACAGGTGCTATAGCCTAATTCTCTCTTTTAGCTTTCTTATTACATGATGAAAGATTAAATTTGAAAGGACAATTAGAAAACTTCCAGATATGGAAGAAAAAGAGGTTGGAGACCTTTTAAGAGGAAAGATTTACAAACAGTGGAACAAGTGAAAGCTAAATTTAAATCAGGGACTCCCAGTTATCAGTATTTGCAAATTTGGACTTTTCTTAGTAGATTGATTATAAAGCCAGAGATCTGGAGAAATAAGACCAAATTTGAAATGTTATTAGATTCACAAGCCTGGGCGTTTCTCAAAGATGCATCAAATCGTCATTTAAAAATATAGAACAAATGTACACAGCTACATGATAAAATGGATACAGATATGAACAGAGATTCCCAGATAGGTATGGCGGTTCTTGTTGCAAAAGTGTTCTAATTTTTCAATTGCAACATCATTCATTCATTCATTCATTCATTTATTTATTTATTGCACTTGTATACCACCCCATAGCCGAAGCTCTCTGGGTGGTTTACAGCAATCAAAAACATTAAAACAAATATACAATTTAAAACACATATTTTAAAAACAATTTAAAACACAATTTTAAAATTTAAAACAATATAAAAACAATTTAAAACACTAGCTAAAATGCCTGGGCGAAGAGAAAAGTCTTGACCTGGCACGGAAAAGATAACAGTGTTGGCGCCAGGTGCACCTCATCAGGGAGATCATCCCATAATTTGGGGGCCACCACTGAGAAGGCCCTCTCCCTTGTTGCCACCCTCCGAGCTTCCCTTTGAGTATAAAGAAAACTGTATAAAGTTAGCAGTTCAATAGCATTGGAATCCACGGAAAAGTAAGATAAGTAAATCAGGAGTAGGAAAGTAATGGATGTGTTAACAGCCAAAGGACGATTTCTTCCATATGTGGTGGAGACGTAGTAAACTTCAGCGTTTTTGGAAAATGGTAGAAGATAATGTTTAAGTATTAGTAGATCCATTCTTTTGCCTACTAAATGATACACAAGGACAGAAGAGTTTTAAAAGATACCAAACAGATTTGATATATAATGACTATGACTAGGATATTTTTGCTACAACATGGAAGGACGCTAGAAGCCCAAGAAAAACAACAGATTAGGAAATTTGGGATCAACTGGAGGTCATAAATTAACTGCGATACTGCAGCCTTATAAAATGAATAGAGAAGAAATCATACTCCGGAAGAATTGGGTATAGCAGATTTAGGAATAAAGCTGTATGCTGCCATACCTTGTAACAAGAAGAAAAGATGAGAAATTAAATTATATATTTGTTACATTTAATTATCATGTAATTGAATTGATGTGCACTTTTAAATTATTTTTTTTAAATTCCTTCTGCTGGGAGGAAGGGTGGGATATAAATCAAATAATAAATAAATTAAAAAAACATTTACATTGAGCTATCCACTACAACCCCAAGGTCTAATTCCTGGTCAGTCACCACCAGTTCAGGCTCCATGAGCGTATATGTGAATTTAAGATTTTTCACCCCAACATAAATCACTTTACACTTTACATTGAATTGCATTTGCCATTTTACCACCCATTCACTCAGTTGGGAGAGTGCAATCTCTTTTTCTTTTAACAACCCTGAACAATTTAGTATGATTAGCAAACTTGGCTACCTCATTGCTCACCCCTAACTCTAGATTATTTATGAACAAGTTGAAAAGCACAGGCAACAATATTAATCCTGGGGGGACTTCACTTTCTACATCCCTCTATTTGAAGAACTGTCCATTTATCCCTACTCTTTGCTTCCTGCTAATAAACCAATTCCTGATCCATAAAAGGGCCTCTCCTCTTATTCCATGACTGCTAAGCTTACTGAGGACTCTTTGGTGAGGTATCTTGTTGAAAGCTTTATTTAAGTATACAAGAAAATAACATACTAATAAAATAATATGTCAAAAAATTACAAATCCTCTCTATGCAGAAAAAATGGAAAAACATCTGGTTTTTACTTAACACAACAGCTTTCCTATCACACATTGTCCTATCAAAGAAAACAAGTGAAAATAATTAATACATATGTTCCAATTCTTTAAGAAACAACTTCATGCGTTATAGTACAGCAACAGTCTTTTCTTCATTTGAATAGAATACAGAGACCCCTTTTGAATGTTAGCAGGGATATTAAAAAAAAGAAAGGAAGGAAGGAAGTCACTGAAAGCATATAGAAGGGGTAGCCAACTTGGTACCCTACAGATGTTGTTGGACTACAACTCCCATCATCCCTGAGAATGGGCTATGCTGCCTGTGGCTGATGAGAGTTGGAGCTGAATAATATCTAGCTTACCATGCCATGTAAATCAAGCCATTGTAAAGCACAGTTTGTTGGCTTGGATGAAACCGCAGACTGGAGTTAAGCACACGCTCATTGAAAAAAAGATTCTGACAGTTCTGTAAAGATACTGGGAATACCTTTCTTTTATTTTCTTCTATTTTCCCTGGATTGCATCTGAAGCAGATAGAATGATGGCCAGCACATCCAAAGCAACTAAGTGCATGTCAGTGACCTCCTGGTACAATTGGCTGCAATCTATATAATTGCCCCACTCAGTGATTATTCATGCATCAAAAAGACACTGGGTTGATTCACATGAAGCATCAAACCATGGTTTGGCATTACATGAACGAGCTATATGCTCATGCATTTCCTCTGCACCCTTCATGCACTTTGTGTTGGCTCGATGGGTCAGATCCTTATCTGCCTTGCAGAGCCACCCACCTGCAAAAACCCCTTGTGCTTTGCAGGGCCACCCCCTTGTGCTGCCCTTAAATCTCCACGATCGTGAACTTAAAAGGGAAAGAGGGGAGACTGGCAAAAGCCTTTTCCAAGACTCCTTTCTCCCATTCTGAGATTTAAAAAAGAAATGCAGAGAGACTTGGAAATTATTATTGTTGTTGTTGTTGTTGTTATACTTAATAACATGAACAGGCTTTAAGACAGCCACTACGGGCCTGCCTGAGCAAACAGGAGGCTTTGCAAAAGTCTCTTTGAAGCACCTCATGTGCGCAAGCTGCTTCCAAGGGGGCTTTTGCACAGTGCTTTAATCCCTGCTCAGCTGATGGGCAGCAATTAAATCCTGCTGCCTTGGCTGTGTGATCTCTGCGGGGAAAAGATCATGCAGTCAATGCAGAATTAAACCCTGCCCTCCTGCCCATCAGCTGACATCACTAGTTGACACAGGTTGATGAGCTGGTAGGTGTGGTTTCAGAAAAATGGGCTCATGGGACAAGCTGGACTCCAGGGGGTGTGTGTGTGTGTGTCATGACTGACTGGGAGGCTGGAGGTTCCCCATTCCAGTTTTAATTGGTTACATCCAACTGGGGAAGGGTTGTAGCTCAGTGGCAGAGCATCTGTTTTCCATGCACAAGGTGTAAGGTGCAAATCTCTGGCACCTCCAAGCAGAATGGGGAATGCCCCTGAATGAAACTCTGTAGAGCCACTGCCAGTCTGTGTAGACAATAGTGAGCTAGATGGACTAACTGTTTGAGTATAAGTCAGTTTCCTATGTAAACTGGCAAACTGGATTGTAATCCTGTATCGGGTCATGGTTTGCAATCCAAACTCTGAGGGACAGTTTGCTGGTGAAGACATAATAACTGTATGGAACTTCCTATGTGTACTTCCATGAAAGTGGAAGTAATTGATTAAGACAGGGAGAAGAGTGCACACAAGCACAAGAGTTGTGATAATGTAATACCAAACCATGTCTGAACCAAAAGATTGCCCAATAAACTTAAACAAATACTAGAATACAGCAGCAAAGATAATTGATAAAAGTGTATTCAGACATCCCACAGTAAAAGTTTATAGGTAAGAAAATTAGAAATGGCTCTAATCTTGCTACAAATATTACAGAATTGGACTTAAAAGCAGAGATGAGGGCCATGTGGCCCTCCAGATGTTGTAGGACTTCCAACTTCCATTAGCGCCAGCCAGCACAGCCAACAGTTAGGGATGGTAGGAGCTGAGCTCCAACTACATCTGGAGGGCCACAATTTCCCCATTCCTGACTTCTTGAGTATTACTACCTTTATTATTATAACCCACATTTTGCTTTTCATACTCTGGTGTGCATGACAAGCCACAGCCTTCCTCCCAACTTTGGAACAGCACAGGTGTGTTTTGGAAATTGTTTCCACAGCTGAACAGTAATCCCCTTTCCCTCTCCGAGGATGGGAGGAAAGCTGGGGTTTCATTGGCCAGTGAACTGCTGAATCATTTAGAGTGCTTCAACAGCAAAGGTCCAAACCCAGCCTTGCAATAAGCTCTCAAAAGTTACTAAATGGCAAAGCTGGGGCCTGGCAGAGGAGACATGGATGGAAAGGTGATGGGGGGGAGGGGGAAGGTTTGATCATTTGCATGCTTTTTTAGTTCAATGGGATTTACTCCTGTGCAATCACGCTTAGGATAGTTGAAACTGACTTGGGGTGGGGTAGGGTGGGGCAGGGAGGGAAAGAGATTGGGTGGGTGGGCACTGGGCAGAGGGGAAGCCCCTTTCCTTTCCAGAAGGAAAACATTGTGAACAGTATCGTTTTTCAGTGTTTCCCACACCTGTTTATTCTACAGCAGGCACATGTAGTCTCCCACCCAAATTTAAACCAAAGCTGTCACTGGCTACATCTTTGTGCTGGGGTTCCCTCCTCAAGCAACCTGTTAACTTCCCATGGTAAGCATCAGTGAGAAATGGGACACTCCATGCCTTCTCCACCAGGTCCATCCATTCATCTGAACAGAAGTCCTGGTCACTGATAACTAATTGCCTGGTGCTTAAATAGAAGACTGGCCAAACCAACACATTCCTTCTACTCTTTCCACCTCCAGAGCAGGGAAAGGCAGCAGAGAACTTATTGGAAACTGTACTGATTTGTGACCTGGTGTATGGTGCAGAGCTCAACCTGGAGCTAGGGAGAGGAGTCAAGTGTTGTCCTGCACCCTGACCTTGCACAGAGGTGCAGCCTAAGGTCAGTGACAAGGGGAGGGGCAAAGTCCCAACCACCACAGTATTTGGCTTGGCTATCAAAGCAAGTCAAAAATTGTTGTGAGTCCAATTAGAACACATTGCTAGATTATGCAAGATAGTTTAAAGGAGGCTGGTATGGTGTCTGATTATATCCAACAATAGCTTTTATAGGACATCTTCACTATATACCCCATCCCAAGTTCTTCCCCTGCCACACTTATTGCATACTGATGTCACACAGCCTAGGCCTAAGCCTGCCTTCCTCTCCTTAAATACCACTCAATGTGTAGTAGCCACATTGTTACCCTAGTTTCTGCTAAGGAAGGCAGCCTGACTTCATTATGTGGCAATAATTACTAACCAGCAAATGTCAAGGACCACCACAGATTTGTGCCAGACTCAAAACTATCAGCAGTGGTTGCTGAAAAGAATGCAGCAAAAGCCACTGGGAGAGCATCACCTTCAAAGTGTTGGAAGTAATAAAATTGTGCGAACCAAAGAGCAAGTTTACATTTTCTCCAAGAAAAGCCTCCAGTGAAGACCTCCATGTCCAGTCCATAGCCCATTTTGTCAATAGCATAGGTGTTATCCTCAGGCAGGAAACAGATCTCTCTTTCTTCCCCAGCAATCACTACCCTACTTTCTCTCTCCCACACACACAGATATCTGCCATCTAAGGACTTCATGGCCCTTGGGACCCAAGTACTTGAAGAAACACGTTTCTTCATATATCCCAACCTGAAGTTTATGACTGTTCAGAGGAGAGGCCCTTCTTGCAGTACCACCACTGCAGAGGAGGGGATGATTGTGAGAGGTTTTCTCTGTGGCAGCACCTCAACTCTGGAACTCATTCCAGTTAAAGATAAGACATTCCCTCCCTAGCCATGTTCAGGTATATTTTAAAGACACTGATGTTTGTCCAGGAAAAGTAAAGATACATTTAGGCATTGTCATTTTTATCACTGTCATTTTAATTACTGGCCGTGATTTCATCTGATTTGGCGTTGTTAGCTGCCAGGGAGGAACATGGGACAGAAATTGTTATAACTAAGCAAATAAATGTATCCTTGAGTGGGCTGTAGTTAACGAAACCTTAGCCTACCTGCAAAAAGAACCCAGCCCATCGAATTAATTGGGGTCTATTCCCAGGTACAAAGATTTGCAGCCCGTTCGATTGCATATTCACCCAGAAGTAAGTTTCACTGTGATCAATGGAACTTACTGCCAATTTAAGTGGGCATACTGGGACTGCAGCCTTGAGTAACCCTAGACTCGGATTAGTCAGAGAAGATACTCATTTTCCTCACAAGGAAGGAATCGGGAGGGAGAGGAAGGCCGGAAGTTAAGGGAAAAGAGAAGAAAACGATAAGGAGGGCCATCGAAGGAGCTGGAGAATTGGGGAGGCAAGAAACGGCTCTGGAATCTTCAAAGTGAAAAAGACCGGATATGTAAAAAAACCGCATTTCCAGTTCCTTCGTTCCCCCACCCCTTTCCCCTCCCGTCACCAAGCCCGATTGGGAACCAGAAAGAGAAGACGCAGCATCCCGTTCCAGATCGCCCATCAGATTCCACAGCCCAATTCGGGAAGGGGGACAAAGGAGAACGGTTCCCCCTTTCCCTCCCTCCTCCGTTCTCGAGTTCGGCCGGGGCCCACCGCCCTTACTTCAGGCCAGACAAGGGCCCTCGTGCGGCCTCCGCGCCGAGGCTTTTAACGGCCGCCAACATCAGTTTTACATACTCCTTTCCTTTCATTCCCTTCCCCACCGCTAACCCCACGTAAGGCTGTCTCAAACGCACACTTACCGAGGCCGAAGCAACCGCCCAAGTCGCTTCCACACAGAGCGGGCCAAGATGGCGGGCGGGCAGCCAAACCGGCGGCGCCTAACAGCGTCTGACCTCACCACGCACGCGGTGGCTGTGAGCCACGTGACCGGGGGTACTGCTCTGGCTGGGCCGCTTCCTGCAAACAGGACCCGAGGATTGAACCAAGCCAGAGTGGCGCTTTCGCCACCTATAGGAAACTGCAGGAACTGTAGTGTAGGGTGCAGAGCTGGGTTGTGGATTGCTGTCTATTGTTGAAAGGTAACTTTAAAATCGGCCAACAGATTGTGGTACTGGAATCTCAAGCTGACTTTTTCAGGGAATTTTGGCATGATTTATTGGTCCCGTGACAAGACAAATTAGCCTGAGCAGTCTTACTGATTTTTGAAAGGTTTTCACATAAAAAGTTCAATTTGTACTAACTTTATCACCAAGGGACCACTAGGATTTTAGATAAAAGTTGTGTGTGATTGGCCCTAGGAGCAAAAGGCCAAAGCCCCTGAAATGGAAGGATTATACTTAACAGATGTTCATCCCATCTCTGCCTCTGCTAACTTTTGTGGAACAATATTTCACAACTTTCCAGGACAATTGCTAAGCTGTGCTAATGCACATGGCTGGCTCCCAGCAAAAATGTCTCTGTGGGTCCCCTTAAAAATGAGAGGCGGGCTCATCCCACAACCTGCCTCCTCCCATTGCCACCATGCCCCCCTTTTCTTCACCATGAGATGTGAATGGCATTGGTAGTGCCTTCTCTCCATTGTCACTGCCAAAGCTTGGAAGTAATACTTTTAAAAAGTAATAAATTACAGTTACAAATGCATGGCCCAGAAAAGTAGTAATTACCATTACAATTACGCTGAAAGTAACTGATTACTTTTTCTCAAAAGTAATCACTACAATTACATTTCAGTTACTTTTTAAAAAAAATGTCTACAAGGTGCTGGCCTTGGCTGCTGCACATCTAATTGGCCTAAAACATTAAAAATAAACACACACATACAGAGGTAGAATAATTATTTTTATCCGTAAGATAGCAATGGTGGTCCCTCTGCTGGTAAGGGAGGTGGGGACAAAAGCAGAGGCCACTATTCAGATCTTTGCACATCAAACCAAGTGCAACCCCCCCTCTCAGCCAGTAAGCATAATCTCTTTCACTTAACCACCTCCCAGACCCTGCCCTGCCACCAACTAAGGGACACTCACCCAAGCAAACATTTTCCCCTGAGATGCAAAAAAACCCCCACACATACTGCAAATGCAGCACAGTAGACAGAGAGGGTGGTGGAGCCCACTTTGTGTGCCACGTGCAAACACAGTATTCACACACACACATCATCTTTCACCTCCATAGTTCTTTATCTCCATTCTGCTGCTGCCTCTTTCTTCACCTTTATCCATGTTCTTGCCCTCCAGCTCCTTTCTCCCTCCACTCCATTCTTCACTACCACCATCCATTTTTTTAAACAATTGTTTTCTCCACTCCATTCCACCCCATCTCACTCTCCACCTCTTCCCTCATCACCTCCTACCCATCCACAGAGCATGAGGGAAAAGCGACGCTGCACAGAAGCCCAGTTTGAGGCACATGGTTTTCAGCCACAAATCAGAGGAGCAGAAGACTTCCATCCCCACCCAGTAATGCCCAAAAGTAATGCTGGAAACATCATAAATACTCCACAAAAGTAATAACATTACTCCTAGTTCTATTACAATCAAAATGTAAAGGAATTACTTGCTCGTTCCTCAAAAAAGTAATGAATTACAAGTAACGGATTACTTCCAAGCTGTGGTCACTGCTGCCGCCCACTGCCTTCTCATGGCAAGGGAAACTGCAGGCAAATGAGCAGTAGCGGCAGTAGAGGGTAAATAGCAATACCTCCTCAGTACAGTTGCATTTCCACCAGAAATGTTATCTTCTCCTTTCCTGACTCTGTAAACCAACATTTACCATCAATGCTGTCATAGCCCTTATGAATTTTCCAGAGAGTAAAGTGCCAATGAGATGCCATCATAAAGTAAGATTTATTAAGGTCTATTTGAACTTCTTGCTTTTACTATCAGAAGGTTACACATGTGCAAGTAATGATACTGCAAAATCAAATCAAATATAATTTGTAATGTTAGCAGAAAATCAAATCACATATAATTTACAGTCAACTGATTACAAATAAAATTTAAAATGCTACAGAATGTAAAATACATAAGTTCATTAGAAGGTTGCGAGTAAATAAAAAAAGCAACTATAGTCTAAGCCAGCCTTTCCCAACCAGTGTGCCTCCAGATGTTGCTGGACCACAACTCCCATCTTTCCTGACCACTGGCAATGCTGGCTGAGACTGATGGGAGTTGTGGTCCAACAACATCTGGAGGCACACTGGTTGAAAAAGGCTGGTCTAAGCAAAATGGCTACATTTAGAAATTTTGAACTTGCTCTGTGATTAAAAAAACAATAAAATGATCAGCAGAGACTCTTGACGTGAGAGGGACTGTGTACATCACAGTTTCTCAAGCCTCCAGCTGAAAACTGTATTGAACTTGATAGCACATTTTTAAAAAAACAACTTTGATTTGAATTCCCTTAAAATATGCAACTATTTCATTAATATGCAGATATATAAGACAGGGCACTTCCAGGCAACCTGTTTATTAAGCATTCATTGTGATTTGTTTTCAGGGAGATTAGACAACGTTGGCTATTTAATGAGCATACATTCTGGTTTGTTTGTGGGAATGTTGCATCAGAGTTTGTTTTCCCACACTTTCCAGTGCATTTTACTGTCACTTTTCTTATTGCAAAAGTCCAGTTTTTTGGGAGAAGTGGATTTGTTGTGTAAGATCTCCCAATGAACTATAACTGTGCTGGTATTTGCTGGTATGTGATTGAATCCTATCTGGAAATAGCAACAGTCTGAAAGCACCTACACTCTTGTTATAATATATGCAACTAGGAAAGGGACCCAGTAAGTTATCCATATTATTGATGGTACAGAAGATGCTAACTTTTCTTTGCACCTTGCCTATGAATGTAATTGTCATCACACATCAATCCATGCACAACAGAGTCAGAATACCTTCATGCCATCACTCTGCTACATTACCTGGCAGACACTTAGATACCACAGGACCTTCTCAGCAATGCAATCCACAGCCTGCTCAAGTCAGGGATTTGAGTTCCTTGGAAGTACACACACAATCTGTAAACAGCCACACTTTTGACATATGGCAAAAATACAGACATTTCCAACACAAAAGTTTGCTGATGACACTAAATTGTTCAGGGTTGTTAAAACAAAAAGGGATTGCGAAGAGCTCCAAAAAGACCTCTCCAAACTGAGTGAATGGGCAGAAAAATGGCAAATGCAATTCAATATAAACAAGTGTAAAATTATGCATATTGGAGCAAAACATCTTAATTTCACATATACGCTCATGGGGTCTGAACTGGCGGTGACCGACCAGGAGAGAGACCTCGGGGTTGTAGTGGACAGCACGATGAAAATGTCGACCCAGTGTGCGGCAGCTGTGAAAAAGGCAAATTCCATGCTAGGGATAATTAGGAAAGGTATTGAAAATAAAACAGCCGATATCATCATGCCGTTGTATAAATCTATGGTGCGGCCGCATTTGGAATACTGTGTACAGTTCTGGTCGCCTCATCTCAAAAAGGATATTCTAGAGTTGGAAAAGGTTCAGAAGAGGGCAACCAGAATGATCAAGGGGATGGAGCGACTCCCTTACGAGGAAAGGTTGCAGCATTTGGGGCTTTTTAGTTTAGAGAAAAGGCGGGTCAGAGGAGACATGATAGAAGTGTATAAAATTATGCATGGCATTGAGAAAGTGGATAGAGAAAAGTTCTTCTCCCTCTCTCATAATACTAGAACTCGTGGACATTCAAAGAAGCTGAATGTTGGAAGATTCAGGACAGACAAAAGGAAGTACTTCTTTACTCAGCGCATAGTTAAACTATGGAATTTGCTCCCACAAGATGCAGTAATGGCCACCAGCTTGGACGGCTTTAAAAGAAGATTAGACAAATTCATGGAGGACAGGGCTATCAATGGCTACTAGCTGTGATGGCTGTGCTCTCCCACCCTAGTCAGAGGCAGCATGCTTCTGAAAACCAGTTGCCGGAAGCCTCAGGAGGGGAGAGTGTTCTTGCACTCGGGTCCTGCTTGCGGGCTTCCCCCAGGCACCTGGTTGGCCACTGTGAGAACAGGATGCTGGACTAGATGGGCCACTGGCCTGATCCAGCAGGCTCTTCTTATGTTCTTATGTTCTTAACACCCACAGCTCATGAGGCAAAATGCTGCCTGCTCCCTACAAGAAGAGTTTAACTCTCCCTCCCCCCAAAAAAGTAATGTCTGTGTGACAGAACAGAGCTATTTGCCAGGGGCAGGTAGGGGGGCACTAGCTGGGCATACAACAGTGGAAGCCACAGCAGCAAGCTCACAAGGAAACAGAAGGTGACAGTTCAAGTTCGGACATGTATAATGTTGAATTGACCACCATGATTTAAAACTTGTATTTTGGGTCGGGCCAGTAACAATCATGTCAGAGGCAAGAAAGAAAACAGGAGGAGGTGGCAAGACTAGAGCCCACAGGTCCCCATCCATAGGATAATTCGTACTTGACATGACAGACTCATCATGGAATATGTGCAATCCTTCAGGGCTCATTTCATGGACTCTGCCACATAGACCAGAACTGAGCAGGTAATGCATGGAACCCTAGCCCTGCGGATCAGCATAGGGCTAGTACACATATTTCATGCATATTTTAAGCATTTTCTAGTTGTTTTGTTTTTGTGCCCAATAATTACCACCAAAAACTTGGGGAGGATGTGAGCAATCCTAGACTCTAGTTTCCAACACTATGGAACATTTATTTATTTATTTAGAGGATTTATATCCTGTCCTTCCACTGTTAAAAACAAAGCTCAGAGCAGCTTACAAACATAATAAAAACAGTAAAAATACATAATAAATATAACAATATAATAAAAATATAAACAAGCATAAAACAAGTCAGGGCAGGGATCGGTACTGTCCCCCATGCTCTTCAACATCTATATGAAGCCGCTGGGTGCGGTCATCAGGAGTTTTGGGGTGCGTTGTCATCAGTATGCTGATGACACGCAACTCTATTTCTCCTTCTCATCTTCTTCAGGTGAGGCTGTTGACGTACTAAACCGTTGCCTGGCCGCGATAATGGACTGGATGAGAGCAAACAAACTGAAGCTCAATCCAGACAAGACTGAGACGATGTTGGTGAGTGCTTCCCCTGCCCAGATGGTGGATATTCATCCTGTTCTCAATGGGGTTACACTCCCCTTGAAGGAACAGGTTCGTAGCTTGGGAGTTCTTTTCGATCCTTCCTTGTCTCTTGAGGCGCAAGTGGCCTCGGTGGCAAGGAATGCGTTCTACCACCTTCGGTTGGTAGCCCAGCTACGCCCCTATCTGGACGGTGATGACTTCACCTCTGTTGTTCATGCTCTGGTAACTTCTAGATTGGACTACTGCAATGCGCTCTACATTGGGCTGCCCTTGAAGATAATTCGGAAACTACAGCTAGTCCAGAATGCAGCGGCCAGACTGTTGACATGGACCAGTAGGTCCGCTCATATAACACCTGTTCTGGCCCGTCTGCACTGGCTTCCTATTTGTTTCCGGGCTAGATTCAAAGTGCTGGTTTTGACCTATAAAGCCTTACACGGCATGGGACCGCAATACCTGGTGGAGCGCCTCTCCCAATATGAACCTACCCGTACACTGCGCTCAACATCTAAGGCCCTCCTCCGAGTGCCATCTCATTGAGAAGCTCGGAGGGTGGTGACTAGATCTAGGGCCTTTTCGGTGGTGGCCCCCGAATTGTGGAATAGTCTCCCCGATGAGGTGCGCCTGGCGCCGACGCTGCTATCCTTTCGGCGTCAGGTGAAAACCTTTTTATACTCCCAGGCATTTTAAAGTGTATTTTAATCTGTTTTTAAAGTGTATTTCTAATTGTATTTTACTAGTGTTGTATTATGATGCTGTTTGGTTTTTTGTTGTTGTTTGTCTGTTTTTGGTTTTTGCCTTTTATATTTATTGTAGTTATATATTGAGCTGTTTATCTTTTATGTACACCGCCCAGAGAGCCGTTAGGCTTAGGGCGGTATATAAATGAAATTAAATAAATAAAATAAATAAATAAATAAATAAATAAAATAAAAAAATCCAGCATAAAACAAAAAGCCAATAAAATAGCAACTAAAAGCAATATTGTGACGGAGAGGTTGTCTGTTCCAGCAGTTGGGAAATGTGAAATGAACACACCACAATGACCTGTAATGCAGATAGAAATCATGATTTCAATATTGTCATTTCAGACAATAATCTTATCTAAAGATAGTAGTGTCTGAGCATGTGACAAGTGTTTTTAGTACACTGACTGTCACAAACCAGACCAGGGAGAGGGGAAACACAGCCTTCTATGATAAAGGCTGGAACTTGATGGAGACTTGAGTGCTGGCACCTCTTTTTTTCCTTTTCTTTTAAGTAGTAAATTCTATTGATTTAGCAAGTCAGTGCTAGCATTAGCTGCACTGAATATTGAGAGACTACTGTAAGGACAGAATATGGAGAAACTGATTGGTTCCCCATCAGAAAGGGTATGAGATGCGTATATTTTATCACCCTATTTGTTTAATCTGTACGCAGAACATATCATACGGAAAGTGGGATTGGACCAAGATGAAGGAGGTGTGAAAATTGGAGGGAGAAACATCAATAATTTAAGATATGCAGACAATACCATACTACTAGCAGAAACCAGTAATGACACAAATGCTGATGAAAGTTTAAGAGGAATGCACAAAAGCAGGATTACAACTGAACATCAAGAAGACTAAAGTATCGACAACAGAAGACTTATGTAACTTTAAAGTTAACTATGAGGACATTGAACTTGTCAATGATTATCATCAATACCTCCGCACAGTCATTAACCAAAATGGAGACAATAGCCAACAAATCAGAAGGGCTAGGGCTAGGGAGGGCAGCTATGGGAGAACTAGAAAAGGTCCTCAAATGCAAAGATGTATCACTGAACACTAAAGTCACAATAATTCAGACCATGGTATTCCTGATCTCTATGTATGGATGTGAAATTTGGACAGTGAAAAAAGTGGATAAGAGAAAAATCAACTCATTTGAAATGTGGTATTGGAGGACAGCTTTGCGCATACCATGGACCACAAAAAAGACAAATAATTGGATGTTAGAACAAATTAAACCAGAACTGTCACTAGAAGCTAAAATGATGAAACTGAGGTTATCATACTTTGGACACTTCATGAGAAGACCTGATTCCCTAGAAAAGACAACAATGCTGGGAAAAACAGAAGGGAGTAGAAAAAGAGGAAGACCAAACAAGAGATGGATTGATTCCATAAAGGAAGCCACAGACCTGAACTTACAAGATCTGAACAGGGTGATTCATGACAGATGCTATTGGAGGTTGCTGATTCACATGGTTGCCATAAGTCGTGATCGACTTGAAGGCACATATAACAACAACAAAATACTATAAAATACTAAAACTACAACAGCAGCCTCGTGGCAAAAGTGCTCCTGCCACTTAGAGGGAGGAGGAGGGACAAGGGCAAGGAAGCGGTAAGTTTGGGGCTGTTTAGGTTTACAGGTGGAACCAATCCAGCACTCCCACCAATGTGCCCACATAGCCCCATCCTCCACGTAGCCAGAAAGTGGCAGCAACACTTGTTTAGAATCCACATAACTCTTGCTCTAAAACAGCTGCATTGATTGCCAGTTTGTTTCCTGGCCCAATTCAAGGTCCTCATGTTACTGTTTAAAGCTCTAAATGACTTAGGCTGCAATCCAATAAACATTTACCTGGGAGTAAGTCCCATTGAGCCCAATGGAGCTTACTTCTGAGTAGACACATATTAGATTGCAACCTTAGTCTCCCAAATAGCTGAAAAACTTCTTCCTTTCCTACAGATCTCAGTCCCTAAGTTGTGCAATTCCCTCCCCACAGAGGTGTATCTGGCAACTTCACTATACAGTTTTCGGCAAATGCTGAGGATACACCTCTTCACCCTAGTCTTTCACCCCTGAGGTGCATATTTTTAAGATCTTCCCTATTTTTGTGATCTTTGTGATCTCAAGTTGTTTTAAATTGTTTTTAAGAGATATATTTTACACAGTTGTAACCCACCCAAGAACCTTAGGGTAAAGGGCCGGTAATAAATTAAAATAATAATAATTCATCTTCTAGTTCATCTGACCTTGTGGCAGCCATTTTGTGTTAGGCCATAACGTGTGTTAACCATTGTGTGAGTGGTGCCCATGACATCTTTCAAAAATCCAAATGTGCCCCTGAGCCCCAAAAGGTTGGTGGTTACTGTTCCACTATGTGTGTATTTTGAGGTTTTCTTAGTCCTCTTACACATTTTTTACGCTTTAGACTCTTTGGACCCATAAGTTTAAATATCATAACTGTTGGGAAAAATAAATCAAACAACTCACATTCCACTCTTTGTGTATTTTGTTTTTTTTCCTTACCCTTAGTTATGTTTTATAATTCCAAACAGCAGCCTGTAACATTCTGAATGCTGGGGGGAAATTGCCAAGGGTCATTTGGGTAAACTTGAACTGTGAACTGGTTTGTTTCAAAAACAAACTTTCCAAGCTCTGTTCAGACCAGATTACCTCTATGTGATAGCAACAGGCACCCAGAGGCCATGCAGATGCTGTGTGAATGCTAGTGATGGTGTACCACATGCACAGTTGCATCTGGCACTGTGAGCAGTCCCTGTTTCTCTCATGTGGAAAGTGAGGAAGGAGAACAAAGTGTGTGTGTGCTTATGCAAGACAAGCAACCTTTACTCATAACAATCAGTGCTATTATTTAATTGCAGTTTTGACCTTGAAATTTGTTCTGGTCTTTAGATGGGGATACATTGCCTTTGACTATTTTAAATCCTTGCCACTGTACATTCCCAAGATCAAATAACCTACACCCTTCTAAAAGTTCTGAACAGTAAACTTTTTTCTTTGCGGCCCCAAATTTTCTTAGATCTTTTAACTTTTAGACAGATTCAGCATTCATAAAAAAGGAATAGAATTCTGCGTATTTGCTCCCTATAATATATAAATAGCTGAATTTACCCACAGCTGTATTTTTACATTTCCTAAATTCTAGCATTTACATTTTCAAATATGTTTCCAATTTGGCAGCCTGCTTTATGTTATTCCTCAATGTCAACCCAATTGCTAAAAAAATGATATGAGGTATTTTAGAAGTACAAAAAGCCTCCAATACATAATGTAGCTTTCCCACTCATTTTAGGCTGCAATTTTATAGTCATTTACCTTGGAAAAAGTCCCATTTAACTCAATGGGGTTAACTTCTGATAGATATGTATAGGATTGTGCCATTAATCACCTACATTAGCCTTGGCTGTAAGCGTGAAACTGCTCATAAATATAACAGTTTTTATAGGAAGTGATAAGGTTCAGGCGTAGGCATTTTCTACAGCCCCATTCATGCTTTTAGAATAAGTTTCAAAACAAAGTTCTGAGAGGCTATGAGAACTGTTCAGACAACCACTGGCCTTCTGGACTTGAAGAGAATGTTACTAACATTAATTGAATATTTAATAAAGAAAAGGGAGAAATATGAAGTGCAAAGAACACTGAATTTTTAAAAAATCAACAGCTGGGATCTAAATGACCATACTCTGTCTCAAAAGGCTTTTTACCCTCCCCTCTCCAGAATCAACTTAAATAAGTTTGTGAACTGTATGGATCCTTCAAGGCTTCACAGTGGACAGCAGTTTGGGGTATACCAGGAATCAGAAACAGCACTGGTAGTTGCGACTGAAGAACAAGTCAGGGCCAAAGGAGAAACCAGGATGCAGGATCCAAGGATACAGAAACACATCTGAGCTAGGAATACCTTGTTGCTCAAGTAAGACTTAAATGGACAGGAAGCCCACGCCTATCTACTCAGAAGTAGGTTTCATTAAAGTGTATAGGATTGCAACCTTAACTCTTTCCTCTCCAGAACAATCCTATGGCCAGCTAGTCCAGAACCTGAAAGTACACCACTGTACAGGCTGATACCGCAATCTTTAGTTTGGTGGCTCAGGACATGGGGCATCTGAACACATATCCAAAGACTATCCATTTGAGTCCTGGCAGCTTCTGCCAGGAGTGGCATTTGATGAGACACAAAAGGCTGTAGCTCGAATGTTGAAAGCCTCCTGCGTACCTGAAAAAGCACTTTAGCCACATGCACAAGCTTTTGTGGATCTCACCCAACTCATGTTTTTTAAATTCCTTCTAGATAGTTCATTCAACTGCTCCCTCCTTCCAATCCAGAAGTTGCCAGGCCCCATATATTTCGGCAGATGGGTCACAAATATGTAAGATCTATAAGCTTTATAATTTTGGGGGGCTCCAACATGCAACATATGCACATCCAGGTTTTCTGATCATGAGGAGCCCCTACATGTAAGCAGGTGCGCCTGCATTTGAATTTCTCTGCAGACAACCTTGCCCAACATGCAGTTGTTTCAGAAAGAGCAACCAACAGTGGGTCTGAAAGCGCAGTGCTATGCTAAAAGCATGACTTTGTTCTGCTATCATAACAGTTATGCCCTACACGTAACTCGGGCATGAACAGGACTTGAATCCAACTCTCCCTAGACATGTGACCAAGACTGTTTGAACTAACAGAACCAACCATCTGATCAGCAGAAAGTTGAGTGCATATATGCATATTTTAATTTTTGCTGAAGTTACATTGCTCAGTTGGTGGCTTGCTCCACAGAAGAGGCAGGGATAAATTTGTTCAGTTTGCACTTTAGTGAATTTGCACTTCCAAATAAAAACACAAAACACAGCTATCCTTCAGAATTCTCACTTCTCTGAATTTTGTGATGCAATTCTCCAACCCTAACATGTGTATGTTAGGGAGAAGTGCACACAAAACTGCACATGTTACTAAAGGCAATGTACCAGACTGTATTATATTAGGGAAAACCGCTTATAAAAATGTTAGGCAAAATTGCATACAAAAAAGTTGATATTAGGAGTAATGCAGATATCAATGCATACGAATTTTAATGATAACTTTTTAAAATTTTTACAAACTTATGTGGAAATTGGACAAATGAGGAACAGAGAGAAAATGAAATGGACAGATTTGGCCTTCCCTGCTCTATAACGAAATGTGTTTGCCCACTGAGGGAAAGGCAGGAGTTTAGTTTTAATTTCCATTTGTTTCTCCATGTCTCATTTTTAAGGAGTGACCCAGCTCTCTCCCACAGTGTCTTCCTTGTGCATTTGTTAATTCACAGAACCACAGAGGAAGGGAAAGCACTATTTTACTGCTTTATTTACATAAGCCTGGAATGCAGAAGGCACAGAATGTACACAAATGGTAATAGTGTCTGAGAAGATTCCTGTCTTACATGACTGCTGTCCAGCAACCAGCAACTTTACATACCAAACCAGATGATTTCATTGGAAATGAAGGGCTGGGATCTCTGTCACAGAGGTCAGTAAGCCTTGGGATTTGCAGGAGTTGAACAGCAGTTCTCAGTTATTATACAGATCCACAGGCTGCCTCTAAAAAAAAACTACTGTACAGTTAACTAAACAAGGGAAGAATATGTCCTTTATTCTATTGCCCTATTCGGGTATTATTAACTCCCACGTTTATCAATACAAAATACAAAAGCATGTTCCTCCTATGTCCACGTGTACAGCACAAACGTATGGAGAAAGGAAACCTTCACCTGTATAATTGAATGCATGAAGGCTTCATCAGGGAGTAGAACCCTGAACTGCTGAAGCTGCAGATCCATAGGAAATCTTCATGTATAAAAGTATCTGTGTGAAGCCCTCCATACAGACATTGTTGTTATTGGAGGAGGAGAGAGGGAGGAGGAGAGTATGACACAGAGGACAGGATTATTCAGCAAAGCCTTGCTCCTTGCTCCAGCAATCATGTCCAGATAGCACTTCTGTCTCTCAAGGTCTAGCTAATGGAACGTATGCATTAATAACTTATGCACTGATATTAATATCAATAGGCACTGTGTGGCAAAGCTGCAAGAAACTCGAACTAGTGATGGTCATAAGCATGGCCTTTGTGCTGATTTCCAGAGTATGTTTGATAATGTCACTCCTGAAGCTTGTACACACTGAGTTAAAAACAAACCGTTCTTTAAAACAAAACAAAAATCCATCACTGCACAGCAGAATTAAAATAACCAAAGCCCTTTTAATTTATACTCAGAATAAAATGATCCGGAAATTATTTTAATTTTAATGAAATTTAGTAAGTTCCAGTGAAGTATAATTGCTTTGGCATTCATCCAAACACTGTGATTATTTTTCTACTCATGTAAAATGATTTAACTGGACTTCTTGAAATACTCAGAAGCTCGGAGGAACACAGAGGCTATTTTCACACTGCATCCTATGGTGCAGAGGAACAGAAAAAGGGGGAGGGAAAATCATAGCATCCAGACTTTTTTCTAAACAGGAACAATAGTGTTATCTGCTGGAGCACCAGTAATCAATAGACCAAATTTGCTTTAGCAAGTGAGTGAAGTGATAATGAGGCTTTCAAGTTTTACAACACAATCCAAAACCAAGATCCAACAGGATGAACTTGAGTTTGGAACAGGCAGATCTTGGGCTGTCCTGGCTGATCCTGGGCCAGCACAACACCCTCAACCCAGCTGATCCAGGGCTATGCTGGTTCAGCTGGGGCTCAGCCAGTGGAACTTACATTAGAGAAACTTATGCTGCCATAAATCCCCCAAAAGGGGTGTTCTGGGTGTGTAAAAAAAGGTGATGTAAGTTAAACGCTATTTTAAAGGCTTGTTTGTCCTACGTCATGGTTGGGCCAGCATAGCCAGCAGAGAAGTAGCCCCACTCCTGAATGGAGTTTGGGACAGGAATAATTTATACTAGTTTAATTTAAGGTGGCATAAATTCTGCTGGCTTCCTATATTTAGGATTGCTTTTTAGTGTGTGTGTGTAACAGATTAACATCAAGGAAGTCACAGAATGAGGAGCATAATCAAGCAAGGGCTAGATACTTATTTTATTTGAAGGGATTCACACTTCATGCTAGCAGTATAAATGGCAATGGCTGTTTACAAGCTTGCTTGCATTTCTAATTATTTCTAACTAAGTTAAGATTGTATTTCAGCTGTCCGAATACCTTTTGTTAAAAATAAAATGTTTTATAAGTTAAAACGATACCATCAGAAGTAAGCACCATTGAGTTCAATGGAGCTTACTGCCAGGTTATGGATAGGATTGCAGTCATTTTCATGAATGGTCAAGATCTGAATACAGGTCTTTCCAGCCAAACTACTCCATCTTTCACCAGCTCAGTGTTCTATGACTATCATCTGAAAGATTGTATTACCCCTTATATATCCAGGAGATCACTGTGCTCTGCAGGTGAGGGCCTCCTGGAGATACCATTTTATCAGGTAGTCCATTCCGCACAACATAGGCACCTACCCTTTGGAATTCCCTCCCCTTAAATATTAGGCAGGCGCCATCTCTGTTATCTTTCTGGTGCCTACTGAAGATCCTCATCTTTCAACAAGCCTTGGCATCTGTGTCGGAATTACTTTTTAAGATGTTTTTAATGCTGTTGTTTTGTTTGAATCTGTTTTTAAAGAAGTACTTTTTGAATCTGTTTTTAAAGATGTTTTCTTTGAATATGTTTTAGGGTGTTTTTAGTGATTTTGTTTGCAGCCCTGGGCTCCTCCTGGGAGGAAGGGCTGGATATAAATGTAATAAATAAATAACAACTAAATATTATTCTGGGTACTGCTGCTCATTTGGTGTATATCTGTTTAGATAGATAGATGATAGATAATGATAGATGACAGACAGACATATAGATAGATAAACACATCTGCCTGCTGGTTGGTTGGTTGGTGTTTTTTTTGGACTATCTTTGGGGGTGTGACTATGAGGGCTCCTTCACAATAGACCACTCCGCTACTGTCTTCATTAGAAAAACACTTTTCAGATGACATTCAGATTTAGGGGATCATGGGGACAAATGCCTCATCTGCCATACTATGTAGATTTGCAATGTGCATTTGTACATCCAAACTGTATTCATCTAGACTTCTATATACAGCTGGAAACCTAACACCCCAACTGCACATATTAATCTAGTTGGGACACACATTGGCACACTCCAGATGTGCAAATATACTGTATATGCGTATGGCATAGGAAGCGCTACTACCTACATATATGGCAGGAGTGAACATTCATAGTAAAGCATATAGTTTCATGTGAATAGTGCTCCAATGTTCCCATCTACCTCATATGTTAAAGAGACCAAGATTAAACCCAAGATGAACATGGAATGGCCTCATTCTTGACAAGTTTTAGTGTGGGAGCATTATTATTATTGACCCTGTCTATGATCAGGGTGGTGTGCCATGCCGTTGTGTCTCCTTGTGATGTTCCTATATTAATGTATATATGGTAAGTGTTGTTGTTTTAGAAGATACATGGTAAGTGGAGTGAAAGAGGAGGGGGAGTGAATGGGCAGTAGAATGCGAGATGATTGGCTGAGTGTTTAAAATGGCTGAAGGTATAAAAGGAAGAGTGAGAGTGGAATCTGGGGGGAGAAGAGAACTGAGTGGGTTGTTTGGTGGGGTTTAGAGAGTTGTTTGCCAGGAGGGAGGTGGAGTTCGGATTAGTATTGAGTAAAACCATATGCTTATGTGCCTTAAGAAGAAATCTTGTTAATCTTGTTAGCTTTGTTATCTGTAATAAATACTTAATTTGGTTTACCAAAGGCCTGATCCTTGGCTGGGGTTTCACAGACCAGAAGGGAGGGTAAGGTAATGACCAAGGCTGAAGGGGAACTGTAACAAATGGTGGCAGCGGTGAAGAGAATAACAATACCAGTATTCAGAGTCTCTGGGAATACTAGTATTGGGATGTTACTGGTGGTTGCCTAGCAGGGGGATCTGTTGAGATCTGTGCTAGAGCGGGGAGAGAAACCATAAGAGAGAGCGGTCCGGACTGGTGGAGTCCCTGGTGGTGCCTAGAGACAGGCAGTAACCACAAGCAGGTAGGAACCTGACAGGGAGAGCCAGGGAAGGACGCATCACACGTGGTGTCAGTAGCGGTGGGATACGAACAACAGAGAATCCAGATACAGTGGTGTGGCAAACAGAAATAACAAAACAAGATTTCTTGTGAGAGTGACTGGCAAAGAGTGTATGGCAAAGAGTGAGTGAACTCAAACGCCATGGCTGAATATATAAAAATGAAAAGAGAGGAGCTGGTGGAGAAGTGCATAACATTCAATTTACCTCACGAGGGTAAAGGGGTAGATGAATTGAGGGTAGCACTTATAGGATTTGCAACTGCCCAGCAAAAACAACCTGTCAGAGAAGAGACCCCAGAAGGATATTTAAGCAATCCCGCTTATATAGAGTACTTGAGAGAGAAGTTAAGATGGGAGGCTGAGGAAAAAGACAAGCAGAGGGAGTTGGAAGCTGAGAGATTGAGGAGGGAGGCTGATGAGAAAGAAAAGCAGCGGGTCATTGAGGCTGAAGAAAAAGATAAACAGCGAGAGTTGGAAGCTGAGAGATTGAGCATGGAAGCTGAGAAGTTGAAGATGGAAACTGAGAGAATGAGAATGGGGTTTGAGGAGAGGGAGAAGCAACGAGCAGTGGATGCCGAATTACAAGTAGAAAAGTTAAAATTTGAAAGAGAGAAGTTTCATTCTGATGAAACAAGAAAGGACAGAGATGGAGCAAAAATAAAAATTACTCCAAAGGACTTTGCTGTCTATGAGCCTGGTCAAGATCCTCAAATTTACCTCAGTACCTTTGAAAAAGCAGCTCAGTTGTGGGGGCTACCTGAAGATAAATACATGCAGTATTTATCAAATCTGATTAAAGGGGAATTGGCTGAGGTATACCAATATTTCCCCTCAGACAGGCCCGTCACCTATGCTGAATTCAAAGAAGCAGTGTTTAAAAGATTCAGACTGGGGCCTGATTATTTTAGAAAGCTTTTCAGAAATTGCCAGATACAGACAGGGAGGTCTTTTGTGGAACTGGGAGCAAAGTTGATGGATATATTTGGAAAGTGGATGAGTAGTGCCAAAGCTCAGTCAGTGGAAGAGGTGAAAGGCCTCATGGTACTGGATCAATTATACCATCAGTTACCACCAGAAATAAGGCTCCTGGTCAAAGACCGTTCCCCTACATCGGTGCAGGAGGCCGCAGAGATGGCGGATCACTTCGCCTCCAATAGAACTGGCTGGGTGGGGAAAACATCAAGAGAGTTTAAACCCAGACCATATAGTGCTGGCAGAAGGGATGTGGTACCACAGCGAGTGAGTCCTCCATTAAAATCTGAAGGGCACAGGACACCCCAGAGTGGATCTGTGTACCCTAAAAGTGAGGAGAAATTATGCTACAAATGTGGTAGACCGGGGCACCTACGTTTTCAATGTGAGGTTGCCAACACCATTAGTAATCCTGCTCAGACAAGGGCAGTGAAAACAGAGCCCAAGGCTTTAGAAACAGCGAAAAAGGTTCAGTTTTGCCAGATAAACTGGACAGAAGTAACAGACCTTGATTCAAGTCTGAGAGAGGAAGTGAGTGTACAAGGGGCAAATTATTGGGCATTGCTTGATACTGGTGCCGCTCAGACATTACTGAGGCCAGATTTAATAAAATCTGAGGTAATATTACCTCAGGAAACTGTGACTATCCAAGGAGTGAGAGGTCAACCAGAAAGTTTGCCTGTGGCCCTGGTGGATATGACTTGGAGAGGCCGAGAGGGCCGATATAAAGTAGGCATTAATGCCCAGCAACAAGAACCAGTAATACTGGGAAGGGATGTAATGGGCGCCCAAGTAAAGATCTATGTAGTGACCAGACAGCAACTTGGCAGAGAAAAAGAAGCCATATTAAGGGGGGCTGAAACAAACAGGGTGGAATCTGTTAACCAGCCTCAGGTCACCATAGCAACCACTAGCAGGCCTGCTGAAGGAGACAAACTGTATCAAGTGGTCTCTGGGGAAGAAGCAGATCAATTCAGGGAAGAGCTGCATAAAGATATAAGTTTGAAGCAGATAAAGGAACAAGCCCTGACCCAACAGATTCCTTTCACTGACAAACTGAGGAATCAAGTTGTGTGTGAGAATGGGATTTTATATAGACTGTGGATGCCTGCTGAGAGAAAGGATGAATGTGAACCAGTGAAGCAATTGATAGTACCTAGCAAATACAGAACCAGATTGCTAGAGGTAGCCCACGATGTCCCATGTGCAGGACATCTGGGAATAAAAAAGACCAAGAGGAGATTGGCTGCACACTATTATTGGCCAAACATCTCCAAAGATGTAAAACAACATTGTCTATCTTGTGGTATATGCCAAAAGGTGGGAAAGAGTGGAGTAAAGACCAAGGCACCCTTAAAGCCCCTTCCTATATTTGGACAACCCTTTTATAGAGTGGGAATAGATTTGGTGGGCCCTTTTTCCAAACGCACAAGGCATGGCAAGAAATATCTAGTGGTGGTGGTGGATTTTGCCACCAGGTACCCAGACGCAGAAGCACTGAGATCTGTAGAAGCCCCTGTGGTGGCAGAGGCTTTACTAAAAATCTTTATGAGGCTGGGTTTCCCTCATGAAGTGCTGACAGATCAAGGCAGTGTATTCATGGGAGAAGTGATGCAATGTATGTGGAAATGTTGTGGTCTAAAACATCTAAAGACCACTACTTACCATCCCGCCACTAATGGGCTAACTGAGAGATTCAATGGAGTTTTGAAGGGCATGATAAGAAGCTATGTTCAAGATCACCCACAAGACTGGGATGAACGTTTGGGATGCTTCTTATTTGCATATAGAGAAGTCCCTCAGGAGTCAACAGGCTTCTCACCCTTTGAACTAATGTTTACTAGAAAAGTGAGGGGACCTTTGGAACTGCTAAAAAAATCATGGGAAGGAACTCTGGGAGAGTACAAAACTTCTGTAGTAGATTTTGTATTGGAATTCCGCAATAAATTAACATCAATGATGGAAGTAGTGAAAGAGAATTTGAGTCATGCACAGGAGAAGCAAAGTTACTGGTATGACAGAACAGCCAGAGAACGTGTGTATGATGTGGGAGATATGGTTATGGCGTTCATACCCAGGAAACATGACAAATTACAGGCTAACTGGGAAGGACCATATACCATCAGAGAAAGGCTTGACACAGTGACATATGTAATCACCACAGACCAATTAAACAAAAGCAAAGTGGTTCATGTAAATATGTTAAAGCCTTACCATACCAGGGATGCAAAGGTGTTGCAAGTTACCTTATTCCCTGAGGGAAGCGGGCCTGAACTTCCAGATTTGGTACAGGAAAGCAAAGACAAAGGAGGGGTAGATCAATTGGAATGGTCAGAAGAGATTCTGAGAGTTTTGAAAAACTATGGGAATCTCTTTGGCAATAAACCTGGCCGAACCAGTATAGCCAGACATTCCATTGATACTGGAGAGCATGCCCCAGTCAGATCTGTACCGTGCTGTGTGAATGGGAAAGTTGTGAATGAAGTAATCTGTGTAGGACATGGGGTGGGGAGTGGGAAAGTCACCCCCTTATGGAGCAAGGTAGAGGCAGTGCAATCGTGGCCTATCCCCTTGCATGAATTGACAAAGAAAAAGTGTTCTGAGCATGTGGTATGGACGGATGAATGTCAGAAGGCTTTTGATCTGCTGAAGTAAGCCTTGTGCCAAGGACCCATATTAATAGCACCAGACTATGAGAAACCATTCATCGTGGCTACAGATGCGTCAGACCTCGCGCTGGGAGTCGTCTTGCTGCAGGAGAGAGAAGGCACCAGACATCCAGTGGCGTATCTGAGTCGCAAGCTAACGCCAAGGGAGAAAAACTATTCGTCGGTCCAAAAGGAGTGCCTAGCGGTCGTGTGGGGACTGAACAAGTTGCGCCCATACGTGTGGGGACGAAGATTCACGGTAACAACGGATCATCGGGCCTTGTTATGGTTGCAGACTATGAAAAACCATAACACTATGCTTCAGAGGCGGTCCTGGGCCCTACAAGACTATCAAGTGGACTTCCAGTTCATAAAAGGCAAGGACAATGTACTGGCCGATGGACTGTCAAGGCAGGTGGCTGGGACTGCCGTGACGTGACCCAGACGAAGGAACAAAAAAAAGACATTTTCCCCATAGAGACTTGTTATATTGTTAATGCGACGTATAAATCCTGGAACAGGAATAATACTCTGCCGTTGTTTTAAGGGGGGGGGGAAATGTGATGTTCCTCTATTAGTGTATATATGGTAAGTGCTGTTTGTATAGGAGATACATGGTAAGTGGAATGAAAGAGAAGGGGGGAGTGAATGGGCAGTAGAATGCTGGATGATTGGCTGAATGTGAAAAATGGCTGACAGTATAAATGGAAGGATGTCAGGTAAATCTGGGTGGATGTGAGATGGAAGGTGGATGTGAGGTGGAAGGTGGATGTGAGGTGGATGTTAGTGGGTCGTTTTGGTGGGTTTTGACAGGAGATTGTGTGGAGAGTTGGTGGATGTGAGGAGAGGGTGGAGTTCGGATTAATACTAAGACCAGTACCTCAGGAATAGATGAAACCATATGCTTAAGTGCCTTTATAAAGAAATCTTGTTATCTTTGTTATATTTAATAAAAACTATATTTGGTTTACCGAAGGCCTGATCCTTGGCTGGGGTTTCACAGACCAGAAGGGAGGGTAAGGTAATGACCAAGGCTGAAGAGTGACAAATGGTGGCAGCGGCGAAGGGAAATATAACACCACAAGTATTCAGAGCAAACCAGGATTATCTGCATTGATACAAAGGGATTGGGACAGCTTAAGCACGCAGTCACAGAGGTAACCTGATAGAGAGACTCAGGCAGAGTCTCTGGGAATACGGGTTATAGGACGTGACTGGTGGTGCTGCCTAGGAGGGGGATCTGGTGAAGTCTATGCTAGAGTGGGCAGAGAAACCATAAAAAAGGACAGTCCGGACTGGTGGAGTCCCTGGTGGTGCCTAGTGACAGGCAGTAACCACGAGCAGGTAGGAACCTGACAGGGAGAGCCAGGGAAGGACCGTCACACAGATCACCATAACTCAGGGATGATAATTAGGTTTTGTTCCTGCTGCCTTCATTAGCATGAAGAATAGGAAAGTGTATTTGCATAACCCTCTCTCGTTGGCTGTTCACAAGCCCTGCCTCTGAGACATCGAGGAGTCTATGTCACAGGGGGTGGGAAATTGCCATTCCTATTATTCTGAATGCACATAGTTTTTAAAAAGGAAGGATATTACAGGGAGGACTTTCTCTTCAGCTCTTCCTCTCTTTTTGTATCAATTTTCATGATAACTGTTTAGAAGACTTGGGCTCGGCAGAAGTTTTCTAATATGGGGATGGTCTAGGAACCATGTGACTGACACCATCTTTAATTGGAGTGTGCACTGGAGTTGGACAAATCCCGATGTGAAATGGGTTGCCTTCCAAGTTTTGACTTTTCAGAGGCAAAATGAGAACTGTATGAGGAGGTGAGTCAAAGCAGGAACCCATGAAGTGCTTTGTGATACCTCAGTGATCCAGCCACACACAAATATTCTGCAGAGAAGCAACTGCTGAGAGCGAAAGTCATGTCTTTAAGTTTACCATTATAATGCAAACACCAGATTAGGGGCAAGATGGAACAACAGCTCCATTGTGACTGACAGATCATGCTTATGATCAGAGAGAATGATCTCACCAAGTGAATCCATTCTTATTCATCCCACCTCAAAATCAACTTTAAAGGTGCCTAAGCACAAAAGTCCCTGGACACATTTGTTTGCAGTTTGCTCTGTTTCTTACCAAGGGACACCTCCCATGTTGGCAATTACCTATAACACTAGAGGAGATATTTTCCATTTTTACCCACCCTAAAACTGTAACAGTTGCTCTTGCAGAAAAACCACTGCAGCTATCCTTTTGAAATTTGTCAGGATTCACACTCTCAGAAGGGGTGACTTTGCCTGCAAATTTCACTCAATTCTACCCTAAGGTAATAAATGTTTCAATCATATATATCTCCTTAAAGATGTCCAGCATAAAGGTCCTGGACCTTTTTGCCTGTAATTTGGCAGGTGTTATCCACTAGTAGGAGCTAGTATGCTTGTAACTTTCATCCACTTCTGTCAAAAGGGGAAAAAGTTATAGCCATTTTTAAATTTTCCAATACTAAATTGGGGGGGGGGGAGACTTAGACAGACCTTGAGTTCAATTGGATAGCCTACCAATCACCTTGGAATGAGGTGGGCTGTTTTTCCAAAGCTCTGAAATGGGGTCAGAACCAAATTTTTGAAATTGCTTAAGACAATTTATTTATTTAATTAAATTTATATACCGCCCCATAGCTGAAGCTCCCTGGGCGGTTCACAACAGTCATACATCAAATACAAGAAAGCACATATTTAGACAATTTAAAACATCTTTAAAATTTTTAAATTCTTAAAAAGTTAAAAAACAATTTAAACACATATTAAAATGCCTGGGAGAAGAGGAGAGTTTTAACCTGGTGCCGAAAAGATAATAATGTTGGCGCCAGGCGTACCTCATCAGGAAGACAAAGGACTTTATTTTACAAAAAAAGGTGAATACGCCTTTTTCTGGAAATGACTTCTGGGACAGATTATCAAAGGGGATTTCAAATCTAAACTGAAAGACAGATGGGTCCCAAGCCTCACAACATTTCTTAAAACATTATCCCTGCAACATGTGTTTATTTTGTGGCATCCAAGTTGGTCTTAACTAAGTTGGTAGTGTGGCTTTTATGGAATATTAGTCATTAGTATTAAGATAAAATGCTGTACAGGCTTTACTTGTTTGATTTATTTCCATGCAAATTCAACAGAGGATATAAAAGGAGTTTTAAAAAAAGAGAACCCCACACACACATGCACACAAAGCCATCCAGATTTTGAGATCCCTGCATAATTTTTCTTAAAATAACTCTGTGGATATAAAGAAAAAAATCCAAATGATATCTAATGGACAGGATTATTATTATATTCATCCTGCACCTTTCCATACAAAACTCCACATGCTAAAATACCATAGAAAATTTTAAATCAATGATAATCCAAGCACCATAATAAATAACTGGAAAAAACACCCCAAGCTATCATCAGTGTCAAGTTGCAGCAGGAAATGTAGAACAAATCTGCCCAGTCACAGAATCCCTAAAGACTAATGGAACAATACCATCATGAACAATTACCTGTAAAACAGCAGGGAAGGAGTGAGTTGCACATCCCTAAGGAGGCATCACTGCTGAGAATGCCCTGTTCTGCATAGCCACCCATTTAAATTGCAGACAGAGCAGACACATGAAGTAGGGTGTCAGAGGAAAATCTTAACATGCAAGTACGTTAATATGGGGGAAAGCAGACCTTCAGGAATCCCAGGCTAAACCATTTAGGGCTTTACAGTTCAATTCCATCACTTTGAGTTGGACCTGCAAAGAAACTGGGAGTGAATGCTTTTGTCATAAAATTGGTGTAGTATGTTCTAATCAACAACCTAGCAGCCACATTCAATACCAGATGCAGATTATAAGCACTGTTTAAAAGAACCACACATCGAATGCATTACATGACTCCAGTCTGGATGGGACTATGGCATGGATCATTATTCTCCATGGACAGAAACAGCTGACAAATTAGTAGGGATAGCTGAATATGTTAATTTCTTTTTCTTTCTTTTTTTTATCCTTCAGTTATCCATATCTATGTGTGATTGTTTTTAAATAATTGTGAAAACTCATCAGGATGTATATCACTCCTAATATACACATAAGGCAGTTTTGAAAGCAACAAACAGAACTTCACTCAAGCTTGCTCTGGATCCCTAGAAGGATTCCGTTAATCACCTAAAATATATATATAAACGTAATTGTGATTAACCAAACAGAGGTTTTTATTATATTAACAAAACGTTTCAGCTTCCGCCTTCATCAGCTGCTAACATACAAATGCTGTCACCAAGGTGGCAGTTATAGAGCTTTGAGGATGGAATGCTCAGAGGGGCTTCATTTGCAGAAGCTAAGTAGTGGTGGTACTGTCCTCCAGGTTCAGGCCATGTGGTGCCAATGTGTCCAGGGAGTATATCCAGAAGTTCTCCCTTTTGGTCAATGCTGCTGGATCTGCTGGCATCTCTATCGCTGTAATGGAAAAGTCCAACAGGCTGTGACCCTCGATGTTAAAATGCTTTGCAACTGGTTGCTCCACTTTTTTTGTCAAAATTGCTGACTTGTGGTTCCTGAAGCACGTGTGTAGGTCAGTTGTGGTCTTTCCTACGTATTGGATATGACATCCTGGTCTTTTGCACTCGATGATGTAAACTATATTGCAGGACCTGCAGGTGATGTTCTGTTTGATGTAATATGTCCTGCCTGTCCTAGTGCTTGTAAAAGTAGCTGTCTCCCTGAAGTACACACAGGTGATACAGCGTTTGGAGTGACAAGGATGAGACCCTGGATTGGTGATAGGTGGCTTAAACACAGCTCTCACCAACAGTCTGCGCAAATTAGGAGGTTGGCGAAATGCTATAACAGGAGGCCTGCTGATGGCTCTGGTAAAATGTTCAGAGTTTGCCAGCAATGGGTAGCTCTCCTTGATTGCTCAGTGATAGTTAGGAGATGCTGGATGGAAATCTACCACAAATGGAATCCATTGCTCTCTGCTCTTTGACACCTCAGTATGATGGAGGAGGTTTTCTCTGGACAGAATGGAGGCTCGGTGGATGTTGCAATTCATAATATGTGGAGAATATCCTCTGCGAAGAAGGTGTTCTTTAAGTTCACTGATCCTTCTCTGGTATTTATCTTCAGTGTTGCAAATAAGTTTGATTCTCAGAGCTAAGCTATACACAATGTTCTTCTTTATATGCCAAGGATGGCAGGATTTCCAGTTTAAATAGGTGTGGGCATCAGTGGGTTTGCTGTAGAGATCAGTGGCTATTTTGTTGTTTTCAATGGTAAGAAGGACATCCAGAAAAGGGATGTGCGGATTGTCATTTGTACTATTAAATGTAAACTTAATAGAGGGATGCATAGAGTTGATGTAATTTTTAAATTGTTCCAAACTCTCTTTACCATTCGTCCAGACCATAAAGATGTCGTCAATGTATTGCCACCATATAAGTGGTTTGTTGATGGGCTTTTTGAGGATCTCCTGTTCCAGTTTACCCATACAACTACAAGGCACAGCTATGGGGACTCGCATGGCTCCATCATATGCAAATCTCTTTATGGGTAAACCCAGAGCTTGGAAAAGTTACTTTTTTGAACTACAACTCCCATCAGCCCAATCCAGTGGCCATGCTGGCTGGGGCTGATGGGAGTTGTAGTTCAAAAAAAGTAACTTTTCCAAGCTCTGGGTAAACCTAGAACCTTGAACTTGGCCTGGTAGCTAACTGTCAGCCAGTGCAGTTCTTTCAGCAGCAGGGCAACATGTTGGTGATACCTTGTCCCAGTGAGCAGTCACACCACTGTATTTTGCACCAGCTGCAGCTTCAGGACCAACCTCAAGGGCATCCCCACATACAGTGCATTACAGTAATCTAGCCTGGAGGTTACCAGTGCATGGACAACAGTGGTCAGGCTATCCCAGTCCAGAAATGGCCACAGCTGTCTTACTAGCCAAAGCTTGTAAAAGGCACTCCTAGCCATTGAGGTCACCTGGGCCTCTAGTGGTTGTAACACCAAATGCTTAGCCCCTCACCAAATATAAGACTACTGATAAAACTGAAGTACTGCTCGTGGGAGACAAGGGAAGATTGGGAGACATCGACCTGATATTTAATGGGGTACAATTGCCCCTGAAAAATCAGGTCCGCAGTCTTGGGGTGATTCTTGATTTCAAGCTGTCTATGGAGGCCCAAGTTTCATCGGTGTGCCGAGCAGCTTGGGGTCAACTGCGCCTCGTTCGAAGGCTGCAACCCTATCTTCCTGTTCACCAGCTCCCACTTGTAGTGCACGCTCTGGTCACCTCTCGTTTAGACTACTGCAATGCGCTCTACGTGGGGCTACCCTTGAAAACAGTCCGGAAACTACAGCTGGTACAAAATATGGCGGCTCGTTTACTCACGAATAGCCGCCGATACGATCATATTACTCCAATGCTTTACAATCTCCACTGGCTTCCAGTTATTTTCCGGGCTCAATTCAAGGTGTTGGTATTAACCTTTAAAGCCCTATACGGTTTAGGCCCAGTATATCTGACGGAGCGCCTCCACCGTCATAAATTGTGCCGCCCTACGAGATCTGCCACACAGGACCTGCTCTCAGTCCCGCCAACTAAAGTGGCTAGGTTGGTGAAGACTCGGGAGAGAGCTTTCTCTGTGGCGGCCCCCTCGATCTGGAACTCCCTCCCAATAGATCTTCGACATGCCCCTTCCCTAGAAATATTTCGCCGGGGCCTGAAGACTTGGCTCTTTAACCAGGCCTTTACAACCTCTGAGACTTCTAGGATAAATTAGCCTTGTATTGAAATGCTGATAATTTATTATACTGAACTTGTATGTAATGTATTGACTATATCTTATTTATTGTATTTTATCATATTTTACTGTAAGCCGCCTAGAGTGGCCATTGGCCAGATAGGCGGCCTATAAATTAAAGTTTATTATTATTATTATTATTACTGACAACACCGTTCGCCATGGCCGTCTAGGACCCATCCCAGCTCGTACCTTTTCGGCGGCGGCCCCACCGGTGCCTCCCTGCCGCCGCCGCGGCTTGCGCTTCCCGCCGCGGCCCTCCAGCCGCCACCGCTCGGTTGCCTCTTGAGGGAGGGCGGCGCCCCCTTGGTGGCCTTGAGGTGCCTCCTGCTCGAGCGGAAGAGCCAGCTGGCTGAAGGCGTGTAGTGGCGAGCCCGCATCACACGCCTCATTCTCCTGCAGCCCTCGGGGCCTCACCCGCAGTGGAGGAGCAGAGAGAGGCCGCAGCACCATCAGCGCGGCACAGCACGCCCTCCACCGGCCGCTCTGGAGGAGGAGCGGGACACGGGAGAAAGACGAGGCGCTTCAGCCTCGATGAGGAAGAGGAGCCATTGGGCGTGCCGGGAAGGCAGCGAGGAGTGGGGACAGCGCTCAGCCATCAAGCACCCCCACAGAGCTGTTAGGGGAGGATTCCGAAAGAGCAGTAACTCCTCCTGTGCCAAGCAGTATCCTAGAAACGCCAGACGGCCCAGCCCTCTGCTTCCCCGCCTGCAGATAAGGACCCTGGTCTGTCAGATGAGCCCGTGGAGGCTTGCCCCCCTTCACCATGCTCACGACGTAGGGAGAAGCGGACAGGGCAGAGGGCATGTGTGCAAAGGAGTGAGAGGTTACGCTCCAAGACCTCTCCTATTTAAGACTGTTGCACTGTGAATGGGGGGTTGAGTCAACTTTTATCATACGTTGCAGAGGATGTCTAGAGGGTAGTTAGAGACTTGTAGTGAGTTAGCATAGGCTCTTTTCTATGAGGCGCTCAGCCTTTGATGTATCCATTACGTTAATAAAGCAAGAGTTCTTTGCACCCTCATCTCCGACTTGTGTTTCCCGCTCTGAACCGGACATCAGTATGCGCAGCAGCCGAGGATTGGTAGGCGGGGAGGGGGAGTGGCAGTTATCTATCGGGGGTCCTTGATTTTTGCCAGACCTCCTCTCCATGAGACCAAGTTTGTTGATTGCATGTACTGGAGGTTGGGCCCTAAGGGCAGTTTAGGGATTCTGCTTGTGCACCGCCCACCCCGCTGCACAGCTGACTCCCTGACCGAGGTGCTAGAGGTTGTCTCGCGCATGCGGGTTCTCTCCCCCAACCTTCTGGTTTTGGGGGATTTTAACCTGCATGCCGAGGCGGCTCTCATAGGAGCCCCTTGGGATTTCATGGAAACCATGACTTCCTGGGAACTGCACCTTAGTAATTGTGGGCCCACCCATGTAGCCGGTCATGCTCTCGACCTTGTATTTGTCTCGGGAGGGGGAGGGAGTGCTCTGAAAATGGGGGCTGTTTCTTCGAACCCTGTGTCATGGTCAGATCACTATCTGGTGAACGTGGACCTTTCTTTTGCCGCACACCCTCCGCAGGGGACAGGGACCTATTAGGATGGTCCGCCCCAGGCGCCTGATGGAGCCAAAAGGATTCCTGAAGGCGCTGGGAGATTTGGAGCTGACTGAAGGTTGCCCGGTCGAAACCCTGGTGACAGAGTGGAATAGGGAAATCATCGGGGCAATAGATCGGGTGGCCCCGAAACGTCCTCTCCCCCTGAATAGAACTCAAATCGCACCCTGGTACACACCACAGTTGCGGGGTCTGAGGCAGAAGGTGAGACGACTAGAGCGCCAGTGGCGGAAATCGCGCTCCGAAGACTATCGGACACTGGTTAGAGCAGCAATAGCAGCCTACCAAGTGGCAACAAAGGCAACAAAGAGAGATTTCTTTGCTGCCTCTATTGCATCCGCAGAGTGTTGTCCCAGGAGGTTGTTCCAAGTGGTCCGAAGCCTGGTCGGTCCAGTTGCGCAGGAACCCATGGAGCACACTACAGCCTCCTGTGACGCATTTGCAAAACACTTTGCTGATAAAATCGATCGCCTGAAGAGCACGATTCCGCTCGCCGTGGATACAGGAAGTAGGCCAGAGACGGCCAGTTGCATTCCAGTCCAATGGGATCGGTTTCAGCCTCTTCCCTCTGAGGAAGTGGACAAGGTGCTCTCTACTGTGAGACCGACCACCTGTTTGTTTGATCCTTGCCCCACATGGCTCATTATGAGCTGTAAAGAGAGATTGAGCAAAGGGATCAAGGCGGTGGTGAATGCTTCCTTGGAAGAGGGTGCACTGCCATCTGCCCTCAAGGAGGCGGTAATAAAACCTATCTTAAAAAAGTCCTCCTTGGATCCCCAAGAATTAAACAACTTCCGCCCAGTCTCGAATCTACCATTTTTGGGCAAGGTGATTGAACGAGTGGTGGCCAAACAGTTACAGACACACTTGGAGGAAGCAGATTACTTAGATCCCTTCCAATCGGGCTTCAGGACTGGACATGGAACTGAAACAGCCTTGGTTGCTCTGGTGGATGATTTGAGGAGGGCGCTGGATAGGGGTGAACACTCATTCCTCGTCCTCCTGGATCTCTCAGCGGCTTTCGATACCGTTGACCACGGTATCCTCTTGGATCGCCTGGACGGAATGGGAATAGATGGCACTGTTTTACGGTGGTTCCGTTCCTATCTCTCTGCCAGGCACCAACGGGTAGCATTGGGAGAGGAGGTTTCAGACCCTTGGCCTCTTAATTGTGGTGTGCCACAGGGTTCTATCCTCTCTCCCATGCCATTTAACATCTATGTAAAGCCGCTGGGGGCAATCATCAGGAGATTTGGGTTGCAATGCCACCAATATGCGGATGACACTCAGCTCTATCTCTCATTTAAGTCCTCACTGGAGTTGGCTGTGGATACTATTTCCAAGTGCCTGGAGTCCGTAAGTGAATGGATGGGAGGAAACAGGCTGAAACTGAACCCCGACAAGACCGAGGTACTGCTTGTGGGAGACAAGAGAAGATTAGGAGATATTGACCTGGTGTTGAATGGGGCAAGATTGCCCCTGAAGGACCAGGTTCGCAGCCTCGGGGTCATTCTTGACTCCCAGCTGTCCATGGAGGCTCAGGTGTTGGCAGTGAGCCGGACAGCTTGGTATCAATTACATCTGATACAGAGGCTGCGACCCTACCTTCCTGTCCATCTGCCCCCACGGGTGGTGCACGCCCTGGTCTCCTCTCGCTTAGACTACTGTAATGCGCTCTACATTGGGCTACCCTTGAAGATGGTCCGGAAACTACAGCTGGTACAAAATGCGGCGGCACGGCTGATCACGAACAGCCGCCGCCGGGATCATATCTCTCCAGTGCTAAAAGAACTACACTGGTTGCTAGTTGTTTACCGAGCCCAATTCAAGGTGTTGGTGCTAACCTTTAAAGCCCTATACGGTTCCGGTCCAGTTTATCTAAAGGAGCGCCTCCAGCATCACCAAATATGCCGCCTGACGAGATCAGCCTCACAAGACCTTCTCTCGGTCCCATCGGTTAAAACAGCTAGGCTGGTGCGGACCAGAGAGAGGGCATTCTCGATTGTGGCCCCCACCCTCTGGAACTCTCTGCCATACGATCTTCACCATGCCCCCTCCCTGGTAGGTTTCCACCAAGGATTAAAAACTTGGTTGTTTCAACGGGCATACAGGATTTCTACGTAATTTAGTTTTATAGCGTAAAGAGGTGGGTGGGTTAGATTAAATAAAGATGTTATAATTGTATTTATATGTTTGTATTTTAAACTAATGTACGCCGCCTAGAGTGGCTGTTAATTCGGCCAGATAGGCGGCCTAAAAATAATTTTTTTTTTTTTACCAGTAATGTCAGCTGATGGATGGGTTGGCATGGTTTGGACAAAATGGCATCATGGGTCAAACTGGATTCCCTGGTTGGGCAAGATTGGCACATCGGTTGGAGATTGCCCACCTAGCCATAGGGTTGTTATAAGAGTAAAAGCAGGAGGGAAAGAACCTTGTATGCCCTACTTAGCTCCCAGGAGGAGGGATGAGATAAAATGATGAGGATGAGGATTTCCTAAAGCACGTCAAATGGGATCTAATGAAAGTACAACTGGGGGTAAGCCCCATTGAATTCAATGTGACTTATTTCTGAGTAAGACATTTTGCATCTCCAGAACATGATGTACTACAGAAGCTTCCCCTGCCTCAGCTCAGGCCTCATGGACAGACCTGTCTCTCATTCATCACCACACAAAGAATGCCCCAACACACATACTGTTTTGATCTTAACATTACCCTTTGTCCTGCTCCCAACTCCTTATTTTTCTCTTTTTGTCTCTCTCTTCACACACACATACACACTCACTGGGATGAACTTTTTGTAAACCGCCCAGAGAGCTTCAGCTATGGGGCAGCATACAAATGCAATCAATCAATCAACTGTTTCACACATGCATTCATTCACTCACCTCTGCATGATGGTACACACACACACCCCTCCATTGTTGGGCTGGATTGGTGGGCACACATATTCCTCTCTGCTGCTGGACTGTTGCACATGTATGCATGCACAGTCACTCATTCTTGCTCTTTTTCTGTTCCACTGCTGGGCTGGATTAGCATTCTTTGACCCTGATAAAGGAGCATGTGAGTGAGCAGGGGAACAAGGTGCAAAGGCAGCTGCTACCAAAGTGTTTGTTCCCACTGCTGCACCAAACCAAGAGATAGTAGGGAGGGATTACACTGGGTTCATTTTCAAAGCAGGAGACAGGTGGCTGGAAAGCAGACAATGGCAGAGTAGAGCAGCTGGCCAGACAGTAGGATGGGGGAGAAATTCAGTTCAGTTTGAGTTTTAATGTGAATCTCCCTCATTCACACTACCTGAAGTAAAGCATACAAAAAAGAAACATGGATATCCTTCAAAATTCACACTTCTCCAAATTTTGCAGTGTGGTTCTCCAAGTAATGGGTCTATCCAAGGCTGCACAAGCAGAACTGCACTAACTCAACAGGACTTCCATTTCTCACCTTCTCCATGCATGCCCCCCAATATGCCCAGCGTATATAAATATGCCACTCCAACCCTCTGGAGTGGATTTGGAAGGTGCCTGGGGAGCTGCATGGAGGAGGAAAGGAAGGGTAGGAAGTCTGTTGCAGGATTAGAACAGTAGCTCTGAATGCAAGCTGTTATATAATTTCTACCGTATGCTGAAGACACACCTCTTTACCCTGGCCTTTGATGATGATGATGACCTAGTGTGCAAAAATGTATTTTAGGGGAAAGTGTATAAATGCATATATTCATGAAAATAACATACAAAAAGGCATTATGTTACGGGAAGACGCTTGAAAAAATATGTATAGTGTCAAAATGGCACACACATATGCGTATATTTGAAAAAAATATGTTGCCAAATTTTCATAGGGACATTAAAAAACCCAACCCTGCAAACTAATGCAGAAATGTGAACTTAAAATTGATTCATGTGCATCCATAGAGAGAATCAAAGGGACAGTTGCCCTTGTGGATGAAGCATAATCTCCAGATTCCACGCTTTCATTTTTAAGAAAGAGTAATTTTCTAGCTTTTGTAGAACCTGAGATTCGAAACAAAATGCAGGCACAATTCTTCTCCATTTTTTAATGAGAAACTAACTTGCTCCCCACTTTCAGTGTTTTTTTATTTATTTTATTTATTATTAAATTTGTTAGTAGCCCATCTGGCTGGTTGTCCAGCCACTCTGGACGATGTACAAGATAAAACAGTACATAAATAGTTAAAAATTTAAAAAACAGTAAAAACTAATCCATCCCAAAAGCCTGCCTAAAAAACCAGGTCTTCAGGGTCCAGCGGAAGCTCATTATAGACGGGGTATGGCGTAGATCATTTGGGAGAAAATTCCATAGGGTGGGGGCTATTATTGAGAAGGCCCTCTCTCGAGTCCTCACCAGTCTAGCTGTTTTGACTGGTGGGATCCAGAGAAGGTCTTCTGAGGCTGATCTTGTTGAGCGGCATCCCTGTCGATGCTGGAGGCGCTCCTTCAGATAAGCTGGGCCACAACCGTATAGGGTTTTAAAGGTTAAAACCAACACCTTGAATTGGGCTCGGTACACAACCGGTAACCAATGCAACTCCTTCAGCACAGGAGTGATGTGATCTCTACAGCGGCTGCCTGCAATCAGACGCGCTGCTGCATTCTGTACCAGCTGTAACTTCCAAACCGTTTTCAAGGGTAACCCCACATAGAGCGCATTACAGTAGTCTAGGCGAGTGGTGATCAGGGCATGCACCACTGGTGGGAGCAGATGATTGGGAAGGTAGGGGCGTAGTCTCCATATCAGATGAAGTTGATACAGAGCTGCCTGGCTCACAGCCAACACTTGAGCCTCCATGGACAGCTGGGAGTCAAGGAAGTGTTTACTTTGCCCCCACCCCAGAAAAATTCCTGTGAGTGCCTTGGGGTGTCAGGAGCCCTAACCACCAGCTGTTCTGAAATGTGCCCCCAAATCCTACATCTGACTTTGTTGCCTCACTTTGCCTTGTGGTTGGCCCAGCCAAGCAGCCACCATTACTTTGTTAATGTTTGCTATAATTTGAACAATGTCCAAGATGAAGCTTGCAGTCAGCCTCATTGAGAAATTCACATTGACATTTATTTATTAAGTTTCTATCCCACCCTTCTAACCTACAAAAGGGCACTCAGGGTGGCTCACAATAAAATCATACACAGTAAAAAAATTTTTAAAAAAAATAGATAAAAATACATAAATACAGTTGAGAAATAACGACGCTGAAGTTGGTTCCTAGTTCCCAGTTCCTTATTTGCGTGAAAGTTCAATCACTAACAAAGAAGTTGACAGCAACAGCAACGTCAAGCCAAATTTAACATGCCCCTGAACCCCAAAATATATAATGGGGTACACTGTATGATATATCACTGTAATCAGGAGACTCTCCCGGTCAAGACTGACAATACATTTATACAATCAAAATCATCAGGATTCTGATATTATCATAAATACATAACGATGTCATAAAATCATAAAAAATAAGTAACTGGGGGTACACACCCCAAAATCTGCTTTGGGCCAGGACAAATCATATACCTTAGGAAAGGGAAGGGTGTCCCCTATGAGATGCCACTGCATCCCATCCTGCCCAGAGCTTCTACTGGGTGCAGGGCACACGGGAGGGCATCTATGCAAAATCAAAATGGACAAAAACACGCAGAAAAAAATAAGTAACTGGGGGTACACGCCCCAAAATCTGCACTGGGCCGGGACAAATCATATACCCCAGTAAAGGGGAGGGTGTCCTCTTTGGGATGCCAGTGTGTCCCATCCAGCCAAGAGCTTCTGCTGGGTGCAGGGCACACGGGAGGGCATCTATGCAAAATCAAAATGGACAAAAACATGCAGAAAAAAAATAAGTAACTGGGGGTACATGCCCCAAAATCTGCTCTGGGCCAGGACAAATCATATACCCCAGGAAAGGGGAGGATGTCCCCTACGAGATGCCACTGCGTCCCGCCTGGCCCAGAGGTTCTGCTGGGCACAGGGCACATAGGAGGGCATCTATGCAAAACCAAAGCAGACAAAAACATACAGGAAAAAATAAGTAACTGGGGGTACACGCCCCAAAATCTGCACTGGGCCGGGACAAATCATATACCCCAGGAAAGGGGAGGGTGTCCTCTTTGGGATGCCAGTGTGTCCCATCCAGCCAAGAGCTTCTGCTGGGTGCAGGGCACACGGGAGGGCATCTATGCAAAATCAAAATGGACAAAAACATGCAGAAAAAAATAAGTAACTGGGGGTACACGCCCCAAAATCTGCACTGGGCCAGGACAAATCATATACCCCAGGAAAGGGGAGGATGTCCCCTACGAGATGCCACTGCGTCCCGCCTGGCCCAGAGGTTCTGCTGGGCACAGGGCACATAGGAGGGCATCTATGCAAAACCAAAGCAGACAAAAACATACAGGAAAAAATAAGTAACTGGGGGTACACGCCCCAAAATCTGCACTGGGCCAGGACAAATCATATACCCCAGGAAAGGGGAGGGTGTCCTCTTTGGGATGCCAGTGCGTCCCATCCAGCCCAGAGCTTCTGCTGGGTGCAGGGCACTCACGAGGGCATCTATGCAAAATCAAACTGGACAAAAATACGCAGAAAAAAATGAGGAACTGGGTGTGCCCATGCCAAAATCTGCTCTGGGCCAGGACAAATCATATACCCCAGGAAAGGGGAGGGTGTCCCCTATGAGATGCCACTGTTTCCTGCCTGGCCCAGAGCTTCTGCTGAGCGCAGGGCACATGGCAGAGCATCTATGCAAAACCAAAGCAGACAAAAACATACAGGAAAAAATAAGTAACTGGGGGTATGCCCCAAAATCTGCTCTGGTCCAGGACAAATCATATGCCCCAGGAAAGGGGAGGGTGTCCCTTACGAGATGCCACTGCGTCCCGTCTGTCCCAGAGGTTCTCCTGGGTGCAAGGCACACGGGAGAGAATCTCTGCAAAATCAAACTGGACATAAACATGCAGAAAAAAATAAGTAACTAAGGGTACACTCCCAAAATCTGCTCTGGGCCAGGACAAATCATATACTTCAGGAAAGGGGAGGGTGTCCCCTACGAGATGCCACTGTGTCCCGCCTGGCCCAGAGCTTCTGCTGGGTGCAGGGCACATGGGAGAGCATCTATGCAAAATCAAAATGGACATAAACACGCAGAAAAAAATATAACTAGGGGTACACTCCCAAAATCTGCTCTAGGCCAGGACAAATCATATACCCCAGGAAAGGGGAGGGTGTTCCCTACGAGATACCACTGCATCCCGCTTGGCCCAGAGCTTCTGCTGGGCGCAGGGTACATGGGAGGGCATCTATCCAAAACCAAAGCAGACAAAAACATACAGGAAAAAATAAGTAACTGGGGGTACATGCCAAAATCTGCACTGGGCCAGGACAAATCATATACCCCAGGAAAGGGGAGGTTGTCCCCTACGAGTTGCCACTGCGTCCTGCCTGGCCCAGAGCTTCTACTGGGCGCAGGGCACATGGGAGGGCATCTATCCAAAACCAAAGCAGACAAAAACATACAGGAAAAAATAAGTAACTGGGGGTTCACACCCCAAAATCTCCTCTGGGCCAGGACAAATCATATATCCCAGAAAAGGGGAGGGTGTCCCCTACGGGATGCCGCTGCGTCCCGTCTGGCCCAGAGCTTTTGCTAGGCACAGGGCACAGATGAGGGCATCTATGCAAAACGAAACCAGAGAAAAATGTGCAGGAAAAAATAAGGAACTGGGGGTGCCCATGCCAAAATCTGCGCTGGGCCAGGACAAATCATATACCCCAGGAAAAAAGATGGTGTACTCTATGACATGCATGTCTTTCCCAGCTAAAATAATGAAGAGTAAATAGGGAAAAATATATAATTTGGGGTGACCACTACAAAATCTTCTGTGAGCTATGAAAAATCATTCACTTGAGCAAAGTGAATAGTGTACTCCGTGAGATGCCTCTGCATCCTGCCTGGCATGGTTTGTGGTCATACGGAACAGGTATGGACATCTATGCACAACAACAATAATCAAGCTATGTAGAAAATACGTAAGGAGCTGTGGATTTCCACCATCAAACATGCTTTGGGCACTGCAGGTCATACACCCATGCATTCTGGAGAGGGTTCCCACCCAATTCAGAATTTATTGCGAATATGTACAGGAAAAGAATAAGGAAATGAGGTGCCCATCACAAAAGATGGTTTGGGGCACCCTAAAACATACTGCATTGCACCTGGGAGAGTGTCTTCTCTGAGATGCCATCCATGAATGCTTTGGAGTGTCAACTATGAAATTACATCTTCAAGAAATCATTATTTAACCTGCCACATTTCCTTCTGTCGCTAATACCAATGGCTTTGTAAAATAATAATATTTGAGCTGTAACAAGGTAAGAGGGAAGACCGATACAAAAATTAAACATAAAAAAATCTCATCTTTCAACAACCCTTTTAAGGAGAGACCTTGTCCCAGTGTGCGTCTGTATTGTAATGTTTTCAACAATGTTTTGTAATTTTCAAAAGGTGTTTTTCACTGTTTTGTATTTGATTTTGTAAAGATCTTTTGTTTTTAAGATGTTTTCAAAAGACTTGGGGGGGGTATCACTTTTTTGCCACCCTGGGAAATGTGGTGACGTTTGTGCAACAGATGAGTTGTTCCAAGACTTCATAAAGAAAAATAGTACTCCAAGTCATAATGTAGCAATGAGGCTATAAAGGACCAAATAATGACGATGATGTGTAATGTGCAGTTTAGAAGGTGCTCTTCTAAATCTACTACTATTTCAGAGATGTTTGAAAACCAGGAGATTATTTTGAATGGGTGAAATTGTTTAATTCCAGCCCATGTGAAATGGTGTTGATTTTGTAAATTGCAAAAATGTTCTAATATATTTCTAAGAAAAATATTTTTTACTGTTTTACCAGTTCTGATCAATATGACTTCCTTATTTCTTTTTTTTTTAATTAAGTCTGCACTTGTTTATATGTTCATTTGTATACTTGGTTGTTACCTGTTGGAGAAATATAATATATATGTGTAGTAATTTATTTAGAGATATAATAAATCAAATGCACAACAATTCTTCTCAAAGTATGACTATGTTATCTGGTGCCATGGCAGATGGAAACTTGGCCAGTTCACCAGATGATTCACTCAAGAAGCATAAAGATGTAATTTCATAGATGAGACTCTAAACTATGCATGGACTGCATCTAAAAGAAGAGTGTGGAACTATGATTTGTGGTGCTCCAAATCATATTTTGGAATGGGCATCCAAGTTCCTTATAATCTTTCCTATATATTTTGGCTATTCTTCTGATACATAAATTAATGTTGTTGGTGTTGTCTACATTTATTCCCTGCAGTTAACTAAAACGTTTCGGGCGGATCACAAAAGTTATAAAATACATAATTAAATACAGTTAAAAACACTCTAAAATCAGAAATGATAAATGACCTTGTCTGAGCCATAACTGAACAAAAAGCTCTGACCTGGGTTGGAACTAATGCCATCTTGCAGAGGACTAGGAACCAACTTCAGCATCGTGTTTCTCTTCGGGTTCAGGACACAGAAACGACTCTGGCGTTCAGGGATACCTGAGCGTCCCTTCTCTTTTAGCGTTTCAAACTTTCCAGCAAATAAGAACTGGCAACTAACCCCCCCCCCTTCCTCCAGCTTTCTGGGTCGGGAGAGTGCTTAAGAGGAGGATGGCGATGGGCTCCCGCCCCCGATTTGCCCGCTTTCCTCAGCAGGAATCCTTTCGAAGAGCACAAAGCCCCCACGGGGAGCAGGACTGCGGGCAGGGCGAATGGCTGCCACCCTGGGGCGCCTTCGCTTGGCCCGGGGAAGGAAGCGCCTGCCCCGCGAAGGAGCTGCGGATCTGAGGCGGACAGTGCCGGAGGAAGGGAAGAGCCTTCTCCTCCTCCTCCTCCTCCTCCCAATAGCGCTTTTGCGAGGGGCTGGAATTGAAGAGGCAACTCTTGCTCCCAGAAAGGGACGGGGAAGCGGAGATTGTTCATTCTCTGGGGCGCGATGAAGCGTCCAGCGCCAAGCGCAGTCTACTTCGACCAGCGCCAGCCGATTCGGGGGGCGTGTTGGGGAGGAACAGCTCCTTTTCCGGCACCAACGGAGACGAGGGGGGGGAGAGGTCTATCCAAATCAATTTCCCCAGAGGGGCGGCGGGATTTTCGGAAAAGGGCAACAGGGAGCCTTAGACGAACACGCCTCCGTATCCTTCCCGCGCTCTCAGCGCACTGAAGTGGGGGGGCCGGGGCTTCTGGGCGCGCATGCTCCGTGCCGCCGGGAGCCGCGTGCTGGGTAGGCGAGGTGGGCGTGGCCAAAGCCTCGCCGCGTTTCCCGCGCAGGGGAGTGAGAAGGGAGGGGGCAGCCGAGCGAGGGCAGATCCTGCGCTTGCGCGCTCCGAGGAGGGTCCTGCCAGGGGGCAGGGCACGTGACCATTCGGGGGCGCCCTCCACAGCGCAAGAGAGGGGGAACAGCGGGGGGAGGGGTTTTTTTTTCTCGCCGCCAACTTTCGCCTCCTCAGACGCCACCATGCCGCCTCCTCCGCGGGGCCTCCGCTCCCGCTCGCCGCCCTCTTCCTCCTGCTCCACCTCGCCGCGGCCCGGATCGGGCTCCCCTGCCGTGGCGTCTCCCGCCCCGTGAGTGACTCGCTGGGTGGGACGGAGGGGCCGGTGGCCGAACCTGTCCGGGGGGGAGGTTGTCGTCGTCGGGGCTGCTGGTGCTGCGTCTCCGGAGCCGCCGCCCCCCCCCGCCGGCTAATGTCCCCTTTTCCTCTCCCTTTCCCTCCTCTTCTGTCGCCGCTGCCGCAGAGGCCTGTGTTGCTCCGAGGACGCGGCGTCTGACTCCGGCAGCGACTTCGAGGAAGCGCTCCGGGGCCAGGGCGGGAAGAGACCGGTCTGGGGCGCCCGGCAGCGGAGCCAGGTAGGCCTAGGCGCCTCGTCCCCGCCCTCGCGCCCTCGCCTGGAGGGGCGCCTTCGACCCCCCCCCCGGCGAGGGTCTTTTGCTGCTTCCTGCCTGTGCCTGTTAACCCTGTCGGGGTGGGGTGGGGCTCTGTTCTCCCGCCTCAGGTGGCCAAGCGGCCAAGGAGAAGGGACGCTGCCCCGAAGGAGCCCCCTGCCCGCAAGCGCCCCCGGGAGCCCAGCGACCTCTTTGAGGTGGTGAAGTTGGGCAGAAGCGCCACGGAGGTGAGAGCGGGGTCGGTGGGGTGTGTGAGAAAGAGGCAACTGCATGTCTAGTCCCTGGGTTTCCATCCGGCTCTCACGAGACTATCTTGTTTTCCCGCCTCCTGCAGCGGGTCCTCTTAGGGTCTGGAGAGGGCCCGTCAGTGTCCATGGCCCTAAGAGGACCCGGTGCAGGAGGAGGCGGGAAAACAAGATAGTCTTGTGAGAGCCAGATGGCAACCCATGGACTAGACTTGCAGTTGCCTCCTCATTCTGGCCTTGTTGTAGTTCTTACATCCTCCGCAAGGGTGGTCTAGAAGCTACCGTACTGAAAGAAACCCCTGTGCTTCGTTTTAACTCTGGAAGGCAGAAAAAGAGAAAGCAGCACAGAGCAGTCTTTTCCCTTAACAAGGCAGAGCTGCTAGATTTCAGGCAGGTCTAGTCACCCTATGGAGTGCTGGTTCTAGAAAGTAGCCCTGATTAGCTCAGGGGTCTTCCTTCTCACTTTCCAAGAAACAGCTAACCCTTGTATCTTCACCTGTAGGCAATTCTTTCTCATGGGGCAACTAGCTGAGTGTTTTTTTGCAAACAATTCTAGAACTGGGGAATTGGGTGGGTTACGGTTCCAATGGAGAAATAATTGATGTAGTGTCATTGGCACACACAGCCAGTGTGGTGTAGTTGTTAAGGTATTGGAATATGACCCGGGAGACCAGGGTTCGAATCCCCACACAGCCATGAAGCTCACTGGGTGACCTTAGCCCAGTCACTGCCTCTCAGCCTCAGAGGGAGTAGATGGTAAACCACCTCAGAAAACCGCTTACCAGGAAAACCGTATTCGTAGGGTCATCATAAGTCGGAATCGAATTAAAGGTTGTCTGATTCCATTTTTCCAGTTTCATTGGCACACAAGATGTTTTACAGAGTAGCAACTAATAATAATAATAATAATAAATTTTATTTATTGGTCGCCTATCTGTCCAGGTTAGTGGACACTCTAGGCAACTTACAATACTAAAAGCCACACATAATATACAAAATACAAAACAAAATACAGTCATCATCAATTTAAAATTAGTTTCCAATTAAAACATCATAAAACTAATTCTCCCCAAGCCCATAGGCCTGCCTGAATAGCCAGGTTTTTAAAGCTTGGCGAAAGCTGATCAGGGAGGGAGCATGTCGAAGATCAAAAGGGAGGGAATTCCAGAGGGTGGGGGCCACAATCGAGAATGCCCTCTCTCTGGTCTGCACCAGCTCAGCTGTTTTAACCGGTGGGACCGAGAGAAGGTCTTGTGAGGCTGATCTTGTCAGGCGGCATAATTGGTGATTCTGGAGGCGCTCCTTTAGATAAACTGGGCCGAAACAGTTTAGGGTTTTAAACAGCTTGAATTGGGCCCGGTAGACAACTGGTAGCCAGTGAAGATCTATTAACACTGGAGTGATGTGATCACGGCGACGGCTGTGCTTAATCAAGCGCGCCGCCACATTCTGTACCAGCTGTAACTTCCGGACCGTTTTCAAGGGTAACCCCACGTAGAGCACATTACAGTAGTCTAAGCAAGAGGAGACCAGGGCATGTATACTTGTGGGAGTAGATGAACAGGAAGGTAGGGCCGCAGTCTCTGTATCAGACGTAATTGATACCAAGCTACCCGACTCACCGCCGAAACCTGAGCCTCCATGGACAGCTGGGAGTCAAGAATGACCCCAAGGCTACGGACCTGGTCCTTCAGGGGTAATCTCACCCCATTAAGCATCAGGTCTTTAATACCCAACCTCCCTTTGTCTCCCACAAGCAACACCTCGGTCTTGTCGGGATTTAGCTTCAGCCTGTTCTCCCATCCATCCACTTTTATGAGCAGCTAATCTATAGTCTAAAATTAGCATTGGGGTGAGAGGAGGCAAAGATAGCAAGAGATGGATGTAAGGAAGGGGTGTTTTTGTTGGAATGACTACTGGTACCTAACAGGAAGGGATCACAGAAAAGGTAGGTTTTAAAGGAGGATTTGAAGAGGGAGAGAGAGGTGCTATCTGTCATATGTTTTGGGATAGAATAGCAGGTGTAAAGGACACAGTGGCTAAAGTGTTGAGAGGGCGGGAGGTAATGGGGCAGATGAGAGTGATAGTTGGGTGGAGAAAATTAACAAGCAGAGAGGTGCTGGGAAATAAGGGCAGAAAAATAAGGCAGGGCAACTGCTGGGAGGAAGGGCGGGATTTCAATGAAATAAATAAATAAATCCTGTAGCTTGTTTGTGCTTTTGGGTGGTCATTGCTCTCTCTAGCTTCTATGTGCATGTCCCTGCTCTTGTTCTCTCATTGACTACTTTTCTTGGTCAACTCCCACAGTCTGTAGTTGATGACTGGCTCGAGAGTTATAAGAAAGACAGGGAATCTGGGTTCCTGGAGCTGTTCAACTTCCTTGTACGTTCCTGTGGTTGCAGAGGTGAGTCTGGTGTGGAGAGTGTGTATCTCCTTTCTGTCCCATGTTTCAGCCTCCTCCCAGTTACCTGCTTGTTCTGCATTGGTACAGGGTTATGAGGTTGAACTAGCATTTCCCCCCCCCTTCTCTGGAAGGTGAAGTGACCCTGGGGATGCTGAAAGGTCTCCAGAACTCAGAGATCATCCAGCAACTGACAGAATCATTTGATGAGGTGAGAGCTATGGGAAGCCGGTGGCTTCTAGGAAGGCTGAATCAACACAGTGTTCTTGGAGTGAGGGTGACAGGGACACACTGGTGGACTCAGGTGAATCTCCTTCCAGGACTCAGCGGAGTACCCATTGTCGTTGAACACACCGGCCTGGCGACGGTTCCGGGTGGGGTTCTGTGAACTGGTGGCAGTTCTTGTGCACCGTACCCAACATGCAGTTGTCTACGATGAATATTTGGTGGACAGTCTTGTTGCCCTACTTACTGGCATGTCGGACTCTCAAGTGCGTGCTTTCCGCCACACCAGCACCCTGGCAGGTAGGAGAGCAGCTTGGACTAGGAAGGCAGATGCATCTCTCTCTGGAAGGAGCAGGGAAGTCCCATGCTGTGCTTCTGTCTTTCGCTTTAGCCATGAAGCTGATGACAGGCTTGGTGCGCGTGGCTCTGAGTGTCAGCTTGCAGAAGGACAACAGTCAGCGGCAGTATGAGGCCGAGCAGGCCAAGGGACCAAGCCGACGGGCCCTGGAGAAGCTGGAAGGGCTGCTGGAGCAGCGCAAGGAGGTGAATGGGGCAGGGCTGCAGCGACAGGCGGCTTGGCAGATGAGAAGAGCCTTGGGGGTTAGACCTGGGTCCATCCCGCTGAGCAACTTGTCCCTTGGTCAGGCGGATATTTCTGGGAAGTTTGATGGGATAGAGAGGGCCGTTCTTGGTATCTTGAACTTTGTTGCACCTTCCCTGTCCTTTTACCTACATAAGCTGTTCTTCCTCATTGGAGGAGGGTTACTCCTTCCACTTGCTCTACAGGAAGGGCTGTGTCAGTCACTGCAGTTTCTTGATCTTCCTTGGGAGGAGGCCTTGCCTGCCTACCTGCTCGGGAGCTCCTGCTCCTCTTGTCTTGTTTACAACGCTGTTTCCCCCCACCCCCATTTCTCTTCCTTTCCTGATTAGGAGGAAAACCTAATTAGGCTTTTCAGTGCCTTCAGGCCAGAGCTGTTGAGAGAGGAGTGCTCTAGCTCTAGGTTTCCTTTACTGAGCAAAGGGTTGGACCGGATGGCCTACAAGGCTCCCTCCAGCTCTGCCATCCTGCCAGTTTTGGCTATAAAGCCACTAGAGAGTGAAGAACAATTTTTTTACTGTTCAGAGGTCGGGAGGGGGTTGGGGGCAACAATAATCTTTCAGTTGGCTTCACAGGCAGCACTTAAATGGTTACAATTTTTGTTAGGAAAAAAAGGAATGGGAATTTCTGGAAGCTGTAACCATCTCCCAGTAGATAGTGCTGTAGAAGTGCTAGTTCCTGGCAGTTTGGGCCCAATGATAAAACTGGGATAGCCTGGCTTCAGTTATCCATGCTCTGGTGACCACCTGTGTGGGCTGTTTGTAATGCTCTGTACGTGGGGTTGCCCTTGAAGATGGTCTGGAGGTTGCAGCTAGTACAGGATGCGGCTCCTAGTATGGTCAGTGAGCAGCTTGATGGGACTGTGTGTCACCAATGCTGAAAGTGCTGCATTGCCTGCCAGTGAGATACTGGCCCCAATCCAGTGTTAGCATTAGTATATGAAGCTGTAAATGGTTGGGACCCAAGTATCAGAGTGTCTTCTCCACTATCGATGATTTCAGACCCTATGATGGCAGGTGAGGCCTTGGTGGTGGTGCTGCCGCTGAGGGCTGCCTGCATAGCATTTATAGTGGTAGGGCCTTTTCGGGCAGTTCTCTGTCTGTGGAATGCCCTTCTTGCGTCTCCTCGTTATTAGCTTTTAGGAGGAATTTAAAAATGTTCCTGTTTACTCAGGCGTTTGATGGCTGACAGATACTGTTCCTGGCAACTGAGATAATGTGATTGTTTATACGCTTTTTGGGATCTTTTAAATGAGATCCCAATTGATGTATTTTGCCACCTTGGGCTCCTTTGGGAGGAAGCGTGGGATGTAAATTGAAATAATAATTATTCAATGACCCTCACACACACTGGGTATATATATGTGTTCCAATCATGACAGAGAGGTAAAATTTCTAGATACTCTAAATGACTGTGCTCTAGAACAGTTGGTGATGGAACTGGGAGGGATGGCATCTTTGGACTTAATCTTGAATGGCACCCAAGACCTGGTGGGAGATGTAAGTGTTGTTGAACCAATTGTTAAAAGTGACCATAGTGCTATTAAATTCAATACACATGCACATGGACAGTTGCCAAGTAAATCCAATGTGGTCCCATTTGACTACAAAAGAGGAAACTTCCCAGAAATGAGGGGATGGGTAAAAAGGAAGTTGAACAGCAACGTCAAGAGGGTCAAAACTCCCCCAAATGGTTGGGAGTTCTTTCAAAGCACAATGTTAGAACCTCAGCTAGAATGTATGCTGCATGTGAAGAAAGGTACCATCAGGACCAAGAATATACCAGTGTGGTTAACAAGCAAGGTAAAGAAGTAATTAGAGGAAAAGTGACTTCCTTTAGAAAATGGAAGTCCTGTCCAAATGAGAACAAAAAGGAACTCAAACTTTAGCAAAACAAATGCAAGCGCACTCAACAAGAAATGCTAAAATAAAATAAAATGAGGTGCCCATCCCATAAAACATAAAGACCGACAACAAAACTTCATTTTTAAATACGTTAGTAGCAGGAGACTGGTGAGGGAGGCAGCTGGAGCCTTGGATGACAAGGGAGTCAAGTTGTGCTAAAAGAGGATAAGAAGATTATATTCTTTGCATCGGCTGTGGAGTCGGTATGTCAAACCTTTGACTCCGACTCTATTATTCTACTGTCCTGCTCTGACTCTGACTCCTTCATAAATGGCAAATTATATTATTTTTTCTACTGTCTGACTCCTTCATAAATGGCAAATTTATATTAATGTATTAATATTAATAAATTGATATTAATATTAAAATGTTAATTTTATTTTGAAGTTGGAGTCAGTACATTTCTACCGACTCTGACTCCACCCTAAATTGCTTCCGACTCTGACTCCACCCAAAATTGCTTCCGACTCCACGACTCCGACTCCACAGCCCTGCTTTGCATCTGTCTTCACAGTGGAGAGTATAGGGCAGATCCCTGTGCCTAAACCAACTTTTAGACGAAGGGAGCCTGAGGAACTGAGGCAGATAATGTTGGTGAGAGATGAAGGTCTAGGCTTAGTGGATAAAATAAAAACTGACAAATAACCAGTGTGGATGGCATCAACCCAAGAGTTCTTAAAGAACTGCAATGTGAAATTGCTGATCTTATAACAAAAATGTATAGCTTGTCCCCAAGTTCAGCCTCTATGCCCTAGGACTTGAAAATGGTCAATGTAACACTACTTTTAAAAGGTATTGTGTGGGGGAATGATCCTGGAAATTACAAGTCTGTTAGCATAATGTCTGTCCCAGGAAAACTGGTGAAAAGTATTGTTAAAAATAAAATAACCAAGCATTTATTTATTTATTAGATTTATATCCTGCCCTTTCCCGCAGTAGGAGCCCAGGGCAGCAAACAAAAGCACTAAAAGCACTTTAACACATCATAAAAACAGACGTTAAAATATGTTAAAACATCTTTTAAAACATTTTTAAAAGCTTTAAAAAATGGAAATGAACTACCCTCAAGTCGATTCCGACTTATGGTGACCCTGTGAATAGGGTTTTCATGGTAAGCGGTATTCAGAGGTGGTTTACCATTGCCTCCCTCAGAAAAAGCTTTAAAAAAAGCTTTAATAACATTTATTTTTTAAAAAAAGGTTTAAAAAACATATTAAAAAGCAATTCCAACACAGACGCAGACTGGGATAAGGTCTCAAAAGGCTTGTTGAAAGAGGAAGGTGCCGAAAAGATAACAGAGAGGGTGCCTGTCTAATATTTAAGGGGAGGGAATTCCAAAGGGTAGGTGGCACTACACTAAAGGTCCATTTCGTATGTTGTGCATGTCAAAGACTTGTCCACCTGGGGTCCCTTGTCTTTAGCACCCCAAGGGGGTTTCTTTGCTTCTGAGAACAGTCGCACTCCTTTGGGCTGCTGCTTCCCAGGCAAACTCTCCCTCTTCCAGGAGTAATTACTTACGTAGTAACTGCCACCACCCTTCTGGCTAGGTTCCTTTCTCTGAGGGAAGGGACCTCAGAGCCCAATGCGAATTGCAAGGGATTAACCCTTGTTAACTAACAGTAACAGTAGCATTCAGTAACCAAGGACTAGATTTAGAATCTTTAGTTCCAATCCAATACACACCATTTATACAAAGATAATTTATTTAAGAGTGAATGAGTTGATATTTACAATAGAGAGCAGCGGTTAGTTTCCTTTAAGCTAAACGCCCTCAGACGGGTTACATCAGGTACGTTGGCATGACAAAAGAGGAGAGGTTCAATACAGACAAAAGGGTAAAATAAAGAACTTACTAAGCTAGGTCCTATACTTACATAGATCACCTGGTTCCCGTAAAGGCTTTCTCTCTCATATTTCAGCGAGTCCCAGTAGATGGAAAATAGGGAACTGTCTCTGGAAGATTACCCTTCCTTTTTTATAGGGTTTAACCGTCAACAAGGAGCGGGGGAAAGCAAACAGCCATATCCTACCCCTGCAGGGGATCTACTCCTTTGAAGTCTTTGAAGATAAGGGAGCTAGACAGCATCACCCAGGGGTCCTGATCTACAACACCCCCTCTTCCTGACTTTTAATCCCAGGAAGCTGATAAGGGATAACAGGTAGGGATCAGTTGCATCCCCTTGCAAAGCTGCAAATTGCCTGTCTGACACTGAACTTCGGATCTTCCCCAGTAGGGAGTCCTATGGAACCACAGGCTCCCAGAATTCTCTCTGGCTGACCCATTTCAGCTTGACCAAAGTTAACTATTCGTGACAGTGCAGAAGGGACCTCCTGATAAGATGGTATCTGCAGGAGGCCCTCACCTGCAGAGCACAGTGATCAACTGGGTATATGAGGGATAAGACGGTCTTTCAGGTATCCTGGTCCCAAGCTGTGTGTAGGGCTTTATACACCAAAACGAGAACCTTAAACTTATCCCTGTAACTAATAGGTAGCCAGTGCAATTCTTTCAGCAGCAGGGTGTCATGTTGGTGATACCTTGCTCCAGTGAGCAGTCTCGCTACAGCATTTTGCACAAGCTGCAGTTTCCGGACCAACTTCAAGGGCAGCCCCACATAGAGTGCATTATAGTAATCCAGCCTGGAGGTTACCAGTGCATGGACAACAGCGGTCAGGCCTTGAAGCAGGAAGAGTGAGCCTTGCTGAAGCAGAACCAGTATGGCTTCTGCAAGGGAAAGTCCTGTCTCACTAACTTCTTAGAGTTCTTTGAGCGTGTCAACAAGCATATAGATAGAGGTGATCCAGTGGACGTAGTGTACTTGGGACTTTCAAAAAGCTTTTGGCAAAGTACCTCACCAAAGACTCCTGGGTAATCTTAGCAGTTATGGAATAAGAGGAGGGGTCCTCTTGTGGATCAGGAATTGGTTAAATAGTAGGAAGCAGAGAGTAGGAATAAATGGACAGTCCTTCCAATGGAGGGATGTAGAAAGTGGAGTCCTCCAAGGATTGCTGTTGGGACTTGTGCTTTTTAACTTGTTCATGAATGATCTAGAATTGGGAGTGAGCCGTGAGACGGATGATACCAAATTGTTCAAGGTGATTAAAACAAAAAGGGCTTGTGAGATTCTCAACAAACTGAGTAAATAGGCTGTAAAATGGCAAATACAATTCAATAAAAGAAAATGATGCACATTGTGGTAAGGCATCTTGATTTTATATAAAACACTCATGGGGTATGAACCGTAGGTGACTGACCAGGAACAAGACCTTGGGATCATGGTGGATAGATCGAAGAAGATGTCAACCCAGTGTGCGGCAGCTGAGAGAAAGGCAAATTCTATACTAGGGATCATTAGGAAAGGAATTGAAAACATAATTGCCATTATGATAATGCTACAATGTGACAAATCTATGGTGTGATAAAACCTTGAAATACTGTACGGTTCTGGTCACCACACCTCACAGAGAATATTGTGAACTAGAAAAAGTTCAGAAACGGGCAACTAAAATGATCACGGGGATGAAGCAACTCCCTTGTGAGGAATGGTGACAACATTTGGGGCCTTTTAGTTTAGAGAAAAGCCGATCAGAGGTGACACGACAGAAGTGTATAAAATTGTGTATAGTATAGAGAAAGTGGATTAGAGAAAAGTTTTTCTCCCTCATAACATTAGAACTCATGGGCAACCAATGAGACTGAATGTTGGAAGATTCAGGACGGACAAAAGAAAGTACTTCTTTACCCAATGCATAGTTAAACTGTGGAATTTGCTCCTACAGGAGGAAGTGGTGGCCACCAACTTGGATGGCTCTAAAAGAGGATTGGACATATTCATAGAAGATAATGCTGTGGCTACTAGCCATAATGACTGTCCACTGCGGGAGCAGTATGTTTTGTTACTATGAATGACAAGCAGGGAGAATATTGTTGGATTCAGGTCCTGCTTACGGGCTTCCCATTGGGGCATCTGTTTGGCCATTGGGAGTACAGGATGCTGGATAGATAGGCCACTGGCCTTATCCAGGAGGCTCTTACTTTTTATTTGTATGTCCTTAAGACAAATCCTTAGTAAATGAAGCCAGACGCAGTTTGGCAAGATAGCCTACCTCACAGCAGAAATGGGCCTGTGGATGTTTGAAAGGTGGTCCTGGCCCTTGCATTGTCCCCAAGTAATAATACTAAGAACAATGATGACTTTACATTTCCTTCATGATGTTGTATGGGAGGCTTCCGATGAGACAGCTGGGCAAGATTATTGTCTAGATCTCACTTGCGTTCCTCAGTGAGGCTGTTTTTTGGCTTAAGTGGAGAGGTTAACCTGTGGCCCTCCATGTCTTGCTGAACAGCAGCTCCTATCATCTCTGACTGCTGACTGTGCTACCTGGGGCTGATGGGAGTTCAACAGTATCTAGAGGACCACCCTCGGACTAAAGCTAGGCACTCTTCAAGTACATGAGAGGTGGTCACACAGAGGAAGGCCGGGATCTCTTCTCGATCGTCCCAGAGTGCAGGACACGGAATAATGGGCTCAAGTTGCAGGAAGCCAGATTTCGACTGGACATAAGAAAAAACTTCCTAACTGTTAGAGCCATACGACAATGGAACCAATGACCTAGAGAGGTAGTGGGCTCTCCGACACTGGAGGCATTCAAGAGGCAGCTGGACAGCCATCTGTTGGGAATGCTTTGATTTGGATTCCTGCATTGCACAGGGGGTTGAACTTGATGGCCTTTTAGGCACCTTCCAACTCTACTATTCTATGATTCTATGAAAATACATATTTGAATGAGTTAGTCAGCATCTTTTGGGGATTCATTATATTGATCCAATATCTCCTGAAGAAAAATTCTTAAACAGAAACATGAATACCATCAGGACGCTAGCAGGGGCTTTGCAAAACACACCCAATAGAAAGTTGTCTTGTGTGTTCCCACACATCAAAGCTGCAGAAATCCCTCAAGTGGGATTATTCTGATTTAACTAGACTCTGAGGGCTCTTTCTAAAGCTGACAATCATCCTGTTCGCATCCTGTGTGTATACTTGATTCTACACACACACACACACATCTCTTGATCAGGGCATCTATGTGACTGCGTTTGGGCCCATCAACTATGGGTTTCTAATGTACCAGTAAAAACGTTGACTGCGTTCATGTCTGATAGACAAGAGGGGCAGACATTCAGTCTTCCCATCACAAAATCCACTAGATTGTAAACCACCCAGAGAGCTTCGGCTATGGGGCGGTATACAAATGCAATAAATAAATAATAACTAGATTGGCTGTGATAATAAGGTAACTGTTTGGTAAGCGAGATTTCCCTACCGGCCTCTAGGGTTTTATTGTAACTCATTAGGATGCAGTTGCCACTCAGTTTCATTTTTGCATACAACTGACAGAATGCAGCCATGTATTTCAGCCAGAGGCTCTGTGAGAGTCTTCCTGAGGCATATCCCAGTCTGTCTCTGTGTCAGAATTGCTTATATATATATTTAATAATGTTTTTAACCCTTTTTTAAAAAAGTTTTTTAAAATGTTTTTAACGCTGTTTTGTCTTAATGTATTTTAAGATATGTTTTTATGATGTTTTAAAGTGTTTTTAGTGCCTTGTTTGCCGCCCTGAGCTCCTGCTGGGAGGAAGGGCGGGATCCAAATTAATTAAATAAATAAATATGGGATCCAGGTAGCAGTGGGTGCAAGTGCTTGGTTGGGGGCTTAAGCCTCTTGTGTCCTGCTTTGTATGTTCCCAGTTCCAGGAGAAGCAGGAAGAGCTTGAGAATTTGATGAACGCCATCTTCAAGGGGGTCTTCGTTCATCGCTATCGGTGAGCTGGGGTAAAGGCAGGTTTGGGTAGAGCAGGGATCAGAGAGTTGTGCTGTTGGTTTTAACACCTTCCTTGCTCTTTACTTGTCAAGGGACCTCGTACCTGAAATCCGTGCCATTTGCGTTGAAGAAATGGGTCAGTGGATGCAACATTACAGCACTTCTTTCCTGACTGATGGCTATCTCAAGTATGTTGGCTGGACGCTACATGACAAGGTGAGTAACTGGGAGAAAGTGGATGTCACCCCCACATCAAGAAGAACTCATCTGCTCTTAGGAGAACAGTTGTAGACAATGTTCAGGGGGTCTCCATAAGACAGCAGTGGGGAAACTATTAGCCTGAGGACCAGGTGTGGCTGCAAAAAAAGCAAATGCTATTTTAGTCTGCATTAACAAATACAGTTTCTAAATTGCATGAAGTACTAGTTCCCCTCTATTTGGCACTGGTTAGGCCTCATCCTGAGTACTGCGTACAGTTCTGGACACCCCACTTTAAGAAGAATGCCGCCCTGGGCTCCTGCTGGTAGGAAGGGTGGTATATAAATAAAATAATAAATAAATGAATAAAATAAAAACGAATGCAGACAAACTGGAACAGGTTCAGAGGATGGCAACAAGGATGATCAGGGGACTGGAAACCAAGCCCTATGAGGAGAGACTGAAAGAACTGGGCATGTTGAGCCTGCAGAAGAGAAGACTGAGGGGAGATATGATAGCACTCTTCAAGTACTTGAAAGGTTGCCACACAGAGGAGGGCCAGGATCTCTTCTCAATCATCCCAGAGTGCAGGACACAGAGTAATGGGCTCAAGTTACACGAAGCCAGATTTTGGTTGAACATCAGGAAAAACTTCCTAACAGAGCAGTATGACAATGGAACCCATTATCTAGGGAGGCGGTGGGCTCTCCAATGCTGGGGGCATTCATGAGACACCTGGACAGCCACCTGTCGAGTATACATAAAGTTGGATTCCTCATGGAGCAGAGGGTTGGACTCAGTGGCCTTATAGGCCTCCTCCAACTCTACTGTGCTGTGATTTCAATGTGGCAACCCTTCCAAGAGCTGGATTTTAAGGGTGGGCAGGGCCAGAGGCAGAAGTGGGCAGAGTGAAGGACAAGACCATATCATAAATAAAATCGGCAGTACACACACACACACACACAAGGGCAGCAGGTGCAAGCAGGGATCTCTCAGTGTGGTGTTTAGAAGTAAAAACTAGCATTTCCACATCTACCCACCTCAGTGCTGGAGTGGGTAGAAATGCTGCCTTTGGCATCCTGTTCTCACAGTGGCTTACCAGATGCCCACGGGAAGCTGACAAGCAGGACCTGAGTGCAAGAGCACTCTCCTCCTGCGGCTACTGGCAACTGGCTTTCAGAAGAATACTGCCTCAGTGACAGAGCACAGCTATCATGGCCAGTAGCCTTATCCTCCTTGAATTTGACTAATCTTTTAAAGCCATCCATGTTGTGGTTATCACTGCTTCTTGTGGGAGTGAATTCCATAGTTTAACTATGCACTGCGTAAAGAAGTACTTTATTTTGCCTGTCTTGAATCTTTCAACATTCAGCTTCATTGAATGTCTGTGAGTTCTAGTGTTATGAGAGAGGGAGGTAAACTTTTCTCTATCTACTTTTTCCATGCCGTGCATAATTTTATACTTTCCTATCATGTTGCCTCTGGCTTGCTTTTTCTCTAAACTAGAAAACCCCAAATGCTGCAGCCTTTCCTCATAGGGGAGCCACTCTATCCCCTTGATCATTTTGGTTGCCCTTTTCTGAACCTTTTCTAGCTCTACAATATCCTTTTTGAGGTGAGGTGACCAGAATTGTACATAATATTCCAAATGCTGCTGCTCCGTGGATTTATACAACGTCCTGATATTAGCAGTTTTATTTTCAGTACATTTCCTAATGATCCCTAGCATGGAATTTGCCTTTTTCACACTGAGTCAACATTGAGCTATCCACTACGACCCCAAGGTCTCATTCCTGGTCAGTCACTGCTAGTTCAGAACCCTTGATAAGAATTTTTGCTCCAGTATGCATCACTTTACATTTATTTACACTGAATTTCATTTGCTAGTTTACCACCCATTCATTCATTTTGGAGAATTTTTTTTTGAGCTCTTTGTAATCCCTTTTTGTTTTAACAACCTTGAACAATTTATTATCATCAGCAGACTTGGCCACCTCACTGCTCACCCTAACTCTAGATTGTTTATGAACAAGTTAAAAAGCAGAGATCCCAATACCAATCCTTAAGGGACTCCATTTTCTACTGCCCTCCATTGGGAGAGCTTGTTTATTCCTACTCTCTGCTTAAAGTCTGTGTCCACTGGATCACCTCTGTCTAGATACTTGTTGACATTCATATAACTAATAGGTTAGTGAGACAGGACATACCTTTGCAGAAGCCATGCTGTTTCTACTTCTGCAAGACTCGCTCTTCTATCTGCTTGGTTTTATCTTTAATAATACATTCTACCAGTTTTCCCAGGACAGATGTTGAGCTAACAGGCCTGTAATATCTGGGATACCCCTTGGATCCCTTTTTTAAAGTTAGGCGTGAGGGACAAGTCAGCAATTTTACATTTGAGTTCTTTGAGAACTCTTGGGTGGATGCCAACTGGATCTGGCAATTTGTCAGTTTTTATTTTGTCTGTTAAGCCTAGAACTTCATCTCTCATCACTTTTTGCCTCAGTTCCTCAGACTCGCTTCCTGCAAATGTTAGTTCAGGTTGAGGGATCTGCTCTATATCATCTAGGATGTAGAAAGATGCAAAAAAATATAATAAATTAGGTTCTCTGCAATCTCCTTGTCCTGCTTAAGAATCATAGAGTTAGAAGGGGCCTATAAGGCCATCGAGTCCAACCCCCTGCTCAGTGCAGGAATGCAAATGGAAGCATACCCGACAGGTGGCTGTCCAGTTGCCTCTTGAATACCTCCAGTGTTGGAGAGCCCACCACTTTCCTAGGTAATTGGTTCCCTTTAGCACACCTTTGACTCCCTTGTCACCCAAGGGTCCAACAGCCTCCCTAGATGGTCCTCCTGCTTTGACTGTAACAATATTTTTTTGTTGGCTTTCATTTTTTTAGCAACGTGCTCCTCAGATTCCTTCTAGCATTCCTTATTGTCTCACATTTGTTGTTCCAGAGTTCATGTTCCTTTTTATTTTCCTCATTCAGGCAAGATTTCCATTTTTGGAAGGAGGCTTTCTTGCCTCTAATAGTTTCTTTGACAGTGCTCATTAACCAAGCCGGCATCCTCTTGGCTCTCGTGGTATCTTGCCTGATCTGCAGTATACACTCCAGTTGAGCTTCTGTTACTATGTTTTTTAAAGAACTCACAAGCGTTTTGGAGCGATTTAACCCTCTTGACTTTCAACTTTATTTAAAGTTGCCTTTCAGCTTTATACCAGTCTCCTCATTTTGGGGAAGTTGGATTTGACCATGTTGGATTTTCTTGGCCATTTACATGTATGTTAACTTTGAACACCACTATGGTCACTATTCCCAACTGGTTTGAAAACACATCTTGCACCAGGACCTGGGTGCCACTAAGTCCAGGGTCACTGTCCCTCTAGTCAGTTCCATGATCAACTGTTCCAGGACACATGTAGAAATTTTGCTTCTTTTTCATGACTGGAACACACATGTAGCCAGTCTATATTAAGATAGTTAGTCATACATTACACAACATTTCTCTCATGGATGACAGAGGTCTCCAAGTGGGTAGTGTAGCTTCCCCTACAGCTCAGAGACAGGAAATGCTTCAGCAAACACTTTTGCTCCTCTTGCTGAGGCTCATTTCGTTTCCTGTCTCAGCTCAGAGTACATCCTGTTTGTGAGATCTCTCAATTACTGTTTTTTTCTGTCAGTTTTTTGTTTGTTCGTAGTACCTCAGTCATTTATTCTGTCAGTTCTGTACTTGTCCTCTTACTTTCTTTACCTAATTTTTTTTAAAGTCATTCTATACTATGGAAAAGTCTGTAAAGAAAAAGCATATAAAAAAGTCAGGCCATGGCTCAGCAGCAGCTGTGACCAGTGCCCACTCATCAAAGCTTTCAGCCAATTCTCAATGCAAAGCCTATTCAGCTTTTGACGATCTTGCTGAAAGGGCCCCTTCCAGCTATGTTGCAGTCGACAGCGCTCTGGTGAGGCCGTGGAGGCGATGTTATTGTCGGAGCTGGTGAGTGCAATGGGACTGAGGTGAATGTTGCAGGCACTACTTTGGACTCCACCCAGTTTTCATGCAGGGTCATGGCAGCAGTGGTAGTTGCTCATAGGCACCTGTAGCTTTCACACTGGGATGTTGATGCCTCTTCTCGGGCAAATCTAGCTTCAGTCCCTTTCTCTGGGTCAAAGCTGTTCGGGGAAATGGCACTGAAGGGGAGGTTTTGGTGGAATCTAAAGACAAAATTAAGACTATGCCATACAAAAACAGGATGACATGCGTTTGTATAGGCACTCTCCCATTTCCTACCAGTTTCCATACACCTTTCGTGCTTTCAGATCCAGTGGGAGAGGACGTGATTTCAGAAATCCCCGTCCCTCATGAAACAGATTGAGATTTCCACAAAAATCTCCACAAACCTCATTCTCCCATAACTTTCCCAGTCGGGCACCAAAGACGTAAGAATCAGCAACACTTTTGACTCAGTTCCGCTGCCACCGGTGGGAGGAAGGTTAAACAAATTTTTCCATCAATTTTATTTATTTTTATTTATTAATTAGATTTTTATACCGCCCCATAGCCAAAGCTCTCTAGGCGGTTCACAACATATAAACATCCAATACAATTAAAACATTATTAAGCAACTAAAAATGGCAAGATACCACTCAGGACAAATGGGTACCGCAGGTTGTCCAAGATGGATACAAGACAGAGCTGTTGGAGTATCTGCTGGCCAGGTTCCTTCCTTCTCCTGTCTCCAGTTCCACCGAGAAGTGCATAGCAGTATCAAACGAGATTTGTCACTTGCTGGACATCTCTGCAATAGAAGAAGTGCCTTTCGAGGAGTATTTCTCAGGGCTTTACTCAGTCTTTTTAGTGGGAAAGAAGGATGGATCCTGGTGTGTGGTATTCGAGCTAAAATTTCTAAATCGATTTGTGACTCCACGCAAATTCAGAATGGAGACGCTGTTGTCAATAAGGGAGGCCCTTCAGCCTCGCAACTTTCTACCTTCCATAGACCTCAAGGAAGGCTATCTGCATATGCCGATATTTTCGGAACATCATCGACTACTTCGACTTTATTACAGTGGCCATCACTATCAGTTCAAGGCGCTTTCTTTCGGACTGGCGTAAGCCCCCAGAGTGTTTACCAAGGTCATGGTGATGGTAGTGGCCAGCCTCAGATTGCAAGGACTACACATCTACCCTTACCTGGACGACCACCTAATTTGTTCCAAATCGGTCCATCAAGCTTGGGAGGATGTCCAGATCATCTTGGCTCACCTAAAAGATCACGTTTTTTTAGTGAACAATCAAAGCAGCCAACTCAACCCATCACAGAGGATGCAGCACCTAGGGGCAACGTTGGATACGATCAAGCAGTTTCATCATCAAATACTTTATTGCTTCTAGCCATTGGCCATCGCAAAACACATTTAAAAACACAACAGTAAAATTTGTACAATAAAATGCAATATGTTCTGTCTTGGGAAATCATGGCTGCTCGGCTTTGTTTGAATTGTCTTTCACTAATTGGGCTCTTAATCTCTTCGCTGCCATGGCAAAGTTTGTAACCGCAATCAGTAAGTATAAATTCCTGTACTAGGCCCTCTCTAGGTTTTAGGAAGGGATCTAAAAATTTATGTCTCAGGGAATTGTAGAGAGGACAGTAGAGCATGTAATGGGGAAGGTCCTCAATCATATTATTCCCGCATATACAGAAACGTTGGTTTCTTGGCACTCCCTTATACCTTCCCTCTAAAACTGCTGAGGGCATTGTCTGAAACCTTATTTCTGTAAACGCTCTGCGTTTCTGTGGACAGGAAAGGGTGGAAAAATAAGCGGCGGGAGTGTGCTTTATTTTGAAGAGCGGGAACCAGGTCGAAAACTGAGAACTCGACACTCGGCGTCTATCTTGAGACTCATCAACATTGAGTACCCAGTTGTTCAGCTCTTTTGGGGTGAATAATTTAAGATCATAAGGTGCTAGATTGTAATGCTCAATTAAGAGTTTCGTAGATTGTGCCCACCCCCCTTTTTGAATTTGTTCCTGCCAGCAACCTTTGACTAATGCGGAATCGTCCAATAATAGGATTTTCCTCCAGAATCTTAATGCTGCCAAGTCAATTTTTGCAGTTAATGAGTGTATTCCCACTTCCGTCCTTACATGTGCTGAAGGGGAGCTGCGTGGGAGGCCCAGGATCTGTTTTAGAAAAGAGTTTTGTAAAGGCTCTACAGTGCGTTTGAGGGCATGTCCCCACAATTCTGCCCCATATAGTAATTTGGGAATTACTGCAGTTCTATATATTTTTAGGAGGGGAAGGGTTAATTGGCCTCCTCTCGTATAGTAGAACCTTTTTAATTGGCGAAATGTTTTAGCACTGGTTAGTTTGATGGCTTCCTCTTGTGCTTTCCAGGTGAGTGTATTTGTAAAGACTATGCCGAGATACTTGAAGGACTTCACTTGTTCTAATCTGCATCCATTTAAAATCCAAGTGTTTTTTGTCCTTCTGTATCTACCGCAAACCATGATTTTTGATTTTGCCTGGTTTACTTGGAGGTGGTGGGTTTGACAATATTCTTCCAAACCGAGGAGTAATCTTTTTATACCTATTTTGTTCGTGGACATTAAAACCAGGTCATCCGCATATAATAGTACTGAAATTTTTTGGGAACCTACAGCAGGGGGAAAGAACTTGGGTGCGGACAGTGCAGGAATTATGTCATTTATAAAAAAATTAAAAAGGAATGGCGCCAATATGCACCCTTGTTTCACCCCTTTCATTATAGGGATGTCACAGGATAAGGCGTCATTCCTTCCTAAACGAATTCTTGCCACATTGGATTGGTGTAGAGATTTTATGAGCCACACCAATCTCTTGTCTGCATTTGAACGGTCCAACTTTTGCCACAGAATCGCCCTATCCACCGAATCAAAAGCTGCCGCAAAATCTATGAAGGCAATATAGAGCGATAGATTCCGCCCTTTTACGGCCTTGTTTATTAGGTGTTGTAGAATAAATGCTTGTTCTTTTGTGGATTTTCCCTTTCTAAATCCGACTTGTTCCTGGTGAATAATTGAGAACTTTGCATCCCATTCAGTTAGTTTGTTAAGCAGGAAGCGACCATAGAGTTTTGCCGCTATGTCGAGCAGACTAATTGGCCTATAATTTCGGGGGTCAGCTGGATCCCCTTTTTTAAAAATAGGTACAATTATGCTGGTACGCCAGCCTTTCGGAAACTCGCCTACGGTGTTAATGTGTGTAAATAAGGCCGCAAGTAAGGGACCCCACCATGACATTTCGGCCAGAAAGATCTCCGGTGGCATCATGTCTTCTCCCGGAGCTTTACTTTTGCGTAGCATCAGGATCAGGTCTCCAATCTCGGAGCTTGAGACTGGGGGCCAGTCGGGCAAGTCTGGCGGCCTTTCGAGGTAGTGTGGAAGAGATAATGGGACCGAGCCAAAAATAATTCTAAAATGAGACACCCACGTTTCGGGTAAAAACCCCATTGGACAAGTTTCCAAAAAAGTGCCTCCTTGCCTTGGAGATGGGCCTGCTCTAACCCGCGCCAATTGTTTACAAAAAATTTTTGTTTTTTATCCTTTAGTAGTTTTTTGTAAGCTCTCTTCATTAAGAGTAGGCGATGGGTTGCCTCCTTAGAATAATTTCTTTTTAGCTTTTTGATTTGGGTAGCTAACTCCCTCTTCTTCATTTTGCACTCCCGGTCAAACCAGGAATTACTCCTCCCCATCGGTCTTTTGGTGGTGACAGTGGAAACCTGGGCTTCCAGAGAGGCAATCACCTTTTCATATGAGCCCACGATATCCCCCTTTGCCGATGTGGCCTGATTTCGTAATTCTAAAAGAGGGGGTGATTCTAATATTTGTTTTACTGAGGATTCAGTATCCCATGACCATTTAATACTTCTAGGCTCTACTAGTCTATCCAGAAATGGTTTGAAAGTGATTGGGCGTATAAATGGGGAAGGATCATGTAGGGTTAGGCAGAGCGGTAGATGGTCGCTGTCCTCTCTACTTATTGTCCTCAACTCTTTGACTAGGGGCATTAAAGAAGAGGATCCCAAAAAGTAGTCTACCACACTTACGCCTCTAGTTGAGATGAAAGTGTAGAAGCCGTGAGAAGAGTCTAAGTATGTTCCATTTATGCAATTGAGCTGGTGATTAATCAAGAATTGGAACAAATATTTTCCGTTTTGATTTATAACCTTGTCCCTTGACTCTCTAGGGAGAATTGTATAGTCATCAGAGGATACACTCACTAGGTCCCCTACTAGAGGAAAATTTTGTCCTAGTCTTGCATTTAAATCGCCGCAGATTAACAACAAGTGCGATGGGTAATTGCAAGCCAGTTTCTCCAGATAGTTCCCAAATAACCTCCATCTCTCTGCTCTGGTCTGGGGGTGCGACGAGGAAAAGTAAACATTCAGACATGTTATATAAAAATTATGCGAAAACGCGATTATTAGAGCGAGACAAAAGTCTGGAGGCTGTTCACTCGGCGCTGTTACCCGGACGTCCAACTCCGCGGCTATTGAAGTTGCAATACCCCCACAGCCTCTCCCTCTCCTTGCTGACTTAGTGGCCGGGCTAACCCAGGTTTTATAGCCTTGAAGGGAAAGAACCTCCTGTGTTGTTAGCCAGGTCTCTTGGAAACAGAGTATGTCGAACAATTGGATGAACTTTGTAAAATCTGCATCCCTGGTCTTGCTGTTCCATCCTGAGATATTCCAAGATAAACAGGTTAAATCTGGGTACGTGGAAGCAGATTGGATCTCACGCGGTAAGGAAGTATGGTCTGCCGCCCGAACTTCGTGGTGCTGTCGTGTGTGTAATTCATGATAGTGTCAGTTCTTCCTAGTAGGTGATGGTAAAGATTCTATACAGTCTGGAATAATAGTACAAACATTTGAGAAGCGAAGCCTCAACACTGGTGTCATGTACTCCTGTACAGGGGATAGTTTCTCTGGGGATCCTAATTCCTCGGGAGCCAAATAGCGCATTTGTGCCCAAGCGAGGGTGTGGGATAGCGGTTTTGCTTTAGGGCCTTGCCTAGCCTCAGCCAAGAGTTCATTTCCTCTTAGGTTCGTCTGGCAATTAAAAGATTGTGAGTGAAGATCTACAGTCTGAGAGACCTCCGTATTCTGTTTGTATGAAGATCGGAAGGAGGTCTTTAAAGACTGCACATCTGGTTCCAGAGGTGGCAATGTCGGCAGCGAAGATGGATTATCCAGAATCATGTCATGTAATACCGCTATTAGTTTGTTTAAGTTTACTATGATTGACCTTTGTTCATTCTCTGATAGCTCTTCGAATGTTTTAATCAGCTGTATTTCTTCCGGTAGAAAGTTTCTTCTTAGGTGGGGAGTTACACTGGGGAGGGCCAAATCCAATCCTCGCGGCGTGTCCGTTTTCCTTGGGGGAGCGTCCTATCACTTTTGGTGATGTATGATGACTGTGAAGGCGAATGAACATTTATTGTTGGCCCTATTTTAGGGCTTAGTAAAGGTTGTATAGCTGCTGCATTAATAAAATGTCTCGTAACCACTATTCCCAGGTCTCCCAGGGCCGCTCTATTTGCCATAATGGAGCTGACCAGGTTGGTATTTGTAAAATGAACTATGGACCTTAGTGGGCCATATCGTGAAGGAAGGACTTCAATGTTTTTAATTTGCTCCATCTGTGTAAGTCTCTGCAGGCAGCTGTCCAGCAGTTGCTTTAGATGTCTTTTCCGCGACTGGGTGATTTGATTGGCGTTTGTCCACGGAAAATTTATTAAGACCACCGAATCAGTACTCAAAATCAAGTTCCAATGAGGACTTGATGGTCTTCTCTCCTTTTGGTTTTTCTCGATATGAACTGTCTCTAGGGCCGTGGTAGTCAGTTGATGTTTATGAATAGTCAGCTTGGTTTCTGTGAGCGGCGCTGCTGCGGACTTCTTGAGTGGTGAAATAATTGTAGCCTGGTCCGGGATAATATTTCTGGATGGAGACAGAGAATTTTTTCTGGCTTTCTTTGCGGAGTCAGGGCCCGATAATTGACCTTCCCGTCTGGGCGTGGTTGTATGCTCCAGTAATTTAAATAAAGATTTAAAGTCCATTTTCTTATATTTGGGGAATTTTTGATTTTTCATGTTTTTTTATTTTTTTGTTTTTGGCACTATCTTCTTCTTCCCCTTCTTTAGTTTAGGCTTTAGGGTTGATCTTCCTTTATTAGGCGTCTGCTCTGATTTAGAATCCAAGTCTGCTGTAACGCTATTCCTTTGAGTAAAGATTCTCAAGCCCTTGACAAGTGTTGTTAGAAGGGAATTGCATTGAGAAATGTAAGATTTAATCGAGTCCATTTCTTGCATAATAAAAAGCACCCCTCCTGTTAGGAAGGAAGTATTATTTTTGTCTGGTGAATCAAGTGTTTCAAGTGATGCCTCCTCTTTTAACGTAAGCAGGTTTCCCTGAGCGTTTGCCATTTGTCCTTCAATCCTTTGTTTCTCTTGCATGCTGTGGGCCTGCAAGGCCGCTTCTATTTCTGCTTGCAGATTTAAAGAGCCCTCTGCTGGTTCACTATGGCTGGGTCTAAGATAGGTGTTTTTAAAGTCCACAGACCAGTCAAGCACCTCGCGTTCCTGCACTAGGGGGTTTACCATGAGAATCTGGGAAGGCAGGGTTTCGCTCTTTGGTGAGTAAAACTGGGTAATTTTGGATTGGTGGGCTCTTGAAAGGGCTTCATCTCTTTCCAATGTTAAACCAAGCTCTCTGTGTTTTTGCCTGGTCAGGACCATTTCCGTGTTGTTATTCCCGGTATCTTATTTGGCTCCATCTGAGTTTTTTGGGCCTGTTCAAGGTTAAACTTTATTATGCTTTGTTCCCCCTTTATCCTTATCTTTCCTTGTCTTGTATTAGAGTTAATTATCTTTAACAAGACTGCTGTTAACCAGCAAATTCATGAGTTGTTTATTAGTAAAGAGGGGAAGAAGTTACTTGTGATTGCTTACGGTCGCCATCTTTCAATCAAGCAGTTTATTTACTTGTCGAATGAGAGAATTCAAAAGATTGTGAACCTGGGTGCTGCAGTGTCCCACAGTCGTTTGACAGACATCATGGTCCTCGCCAAACTCCTGTCATCAGCTATAGGCATTGTGCCTTGGGCACGTCTACATTCCCGCCCACTACAGTGGCTCCTCCTTTGCTTCCAGGAGGACATTGCACCGCTATTGTGATGGTGGGTGTGATGTTCCTGTATTAGTCTAAATAGGGTAAGTGCTGTTTGTATAGGAGATACATGGTAAGTAGAATGAAAGAGGAAGGGGGAGTGAATGGGCAGTAGAATGCTGGATGATTGGCTGAATGTTTAAAATGGCTGACAGTATAAAAGGAAGAATGACAGGTAAATCTGTGTGGACGTTGGTGGACTTGAGAGGGTTGTTTTGGTGGGTTTTGAGAGGAGATTGTGTGGAGAGTTGGTGGATGTGAGGAGAGGGTGGAGTTCGGATTAATACTAAGACCAGTACCTCAGGAATAGATGTAACCATATGCTTAAGTGCCTTTTAAAGAAATCTTGTTATCTTTGTTATATTTAATAAATGCTTTTGGTTTACCAAAGGCCTGATCCTTGGCTGGGGTTTCACAGACCAGAAGGGAGGGTAAGGTAAATACCAAGGCTGAACTGTAGCAAATGGTGGCAGCGGGTGAAGGGAAGAATATAACACCACAAGTATTCAGAGCAAACCAGAATTATAAGCAGTCTGAGTAAATCAAACGTATTGGGACAGCTTAAGCACGCAGTCACAGAGGTAACCTAATTGAGGTATCCGTCTTGGACAACCTGCAGTACCCATTTGTCCTGAGTGGTATCTTGCCAAGGGTGTAAGACCTATGCAGGACAGTGAAACTCTGCCTCCAACTAATGGAAGTCTTACTCTACAACTCCTTTGGCATGGAAAATCTCGATTCAGATGTTTCAGCAGGTGTTGCTAGTGCCCTTTCAGCTATTTTTTTCATAACTACAAGGACTATGAACTTTAACTTTAAAAAAAAATTAAGCTGAGATTTCAAGGAGCTGAATTCACTCATTCTGCTCTGTGCTCCCATAGAGTTGCTGAATATACACAGCCTTGATCATATACAGAAATGAGTGTCTCCTGAATTACCATACAATCTTTGTTTTTACTGCTTTGTTCTGTTTTTTTTGTATTTTGTTTTGCTGACTGTTACGTTATGATGCGGGAATCACCTTATTTTATAGTTAGTTACTGCAAATGTTATTTGTTATTTAATTTTGAGAACTGTATTATTTTATTGATGTATTATGTTTTATTGATGTATTATGTTCGTGTTTTTTTGTAAGCCGCCTTGAGGGCCTTTGGGCCATAAGGCGGGGTATAAATTTAATAAATAAATAAATAAATATAAATAAATAAATTAACCTGTGCTCTTCTCTATCTAATTTCCTTCCGTTCTAAACTGATACATTCATGGAAGCTGCCCTGCCCTTCCTTCCTTCCTTCCTTCCTTCCTTCCTTCCTTCCTTCCTTTGTCTTCTTCAGTTGTCTGAGAGAGAGGACATACCTTTGTTCTTGTTCCCTCTCCTGAACCATGAGGGTAATACCCAAGGCTGGACATTGAGCCTCCAACTTAGTTACCTAGTTGGAACTAGATATGCCTTTCCTGTCTACTATGTATTTCTATAAATAAGGTAGCTTTCCTTATTTTAGTCTTAAGTGCCAGTGATTTAAATACAGGGTAAAAGCCTGCTGCTTAGGTAAATGCACACACTGGCACATGCAGCTCAGACCACTGAACTAATTTGCATATGCATAACAAAGATGATGGTCCCACTGTACTAAACTGAACTGCCAGTTGTGCCCGAGAGCTAAAAGGCTAAGAGCTGTGTGTGATTTACAAAAGAGATCAAGAAAGGACTTTAGGTTAGAGAAAGAAAATCAGAACGAAAGTAGGAAATTATGGCTGAAGATGTTCCAAGGCTGAAGAAGGACAATTGTGCGATTTGAATGATGAGCACTTTTGGAAGGGGAGGATCTGCATGGAGTCCTGACTGATCCTGAACCCTTAGCGGATCAAGCAGCCACCGCCTCCTGGGAGCACAAGCAAGCCAAGGTTAAGTGTGTTCTTATTTCTGCTTTATCACATGAGGCACTAAATGTTTGCATAGGCTGTAAAAATGCTAAGGAAATATGGGAAAAGCTTTCTCTATAAATCGCTGTACATGCTGAGGCAGTCTTACACAGAGTCTCAATCAACAACTGGACAGATTTACAAGTCTGCTAGAATTGGGAAGTTGTGGAAAATCTTTAGAAGAGGATTTGCAGAAAGCTATACTAGCCTCTCTACATGACCATCATCAAGTGGTGGTTTGCACACGAACAGATGGATCTAAATTTGGATCAAATGATGGCATATCTTCAAAGATCAGGACTATAAGGAAAGATAGGAGGAAGTTCTATCTGAAAAAGTAAATTTTACTGAGGACAAAAAAGCAAACAAAGGCAGGATAGAGAGATGAGTCATGTCCTGAAGCCACAGCAGGGCACAGAAAAACAAAAGTATTGCTTCAAATGCTAATTTCCTAATTGCCTTCAAAAAGACTGTACGAGAAGGCAAAGAGGAGAAAGAGTTGATTCTTAGGTAAATTCACACACTGGCACATGCAGCTCAGACCACTAATGCACAGAGCATGGGAAACAAGCAGGATGAACTTGAACTCTTAATACAGGAGGGCAATTATGCCGTGATAGGTATAACTGAAACTTGGTAGGACAACTCCCATGATTGGAATACAACAATTGAAGGATACAACTTGTTCAAGAAGAACAGAAGGAATAAAAAGGGAGGTGGAGTTGCGCTATATGTTAAAAATATATATCCCTGCATAGAAATACAGGAAGATGAGCTTGCTATGTCCTCCAAGAGTATCTGGATTAAAATTGATGGGGCAAGTAATAAAAGGAATGTGGTGCTTGGAGTCTATTACCGACCACCCAATCAAGGAGAAGATGAGAATGTAACTTTTGAAAAGCAAATTGCCAGTGTTTCAAGGAGGCATGATGTAGCACGCTCCAGGGGCTCTTGGATGACACTGATTATCTTGATCCATTTCAATCCGGTTTTAGGCCCGGTTTTGGCACTGAAACAGCCTTGGTCGCCCTGTATGATGACCTTTGTCGGGAGAGGGACAGGGGGAGTGTGACTCTGTTGATTCTCCTTGATCTCTCAGCTGCTTTTGATACCATCGACCATGGTATCCTGGGAAGACTCACGGAGTTGGGAGTTAGGGGTACTGCTTGGCAGTGGCTCCGCTCCTACTTGGTGGGTCGTCACCAGAAGGTAGTGCTTGGGGAACATTGCTCGATACACTGGACTCTCCATTGTGGAGTCCCGCAGGGATCGGTACTGTCCCCCATGCTTTTCAACATCTACATGAAGCCACTGGGTGCGGTCATCAGGAGTTTTGGGGTGCGTTGTCATCAGTACGCTGATGACACGCAGCTCCATTTCTCCTTTTCATCTTCTTCAGGTGAGGCTGTTAACGTGCTAAAGCGTTGCCTGGCCGCAATAATGGACTGGATGGGAGCTAACAGACTGAAGCTCAATCCAGACAAGACCGAGACGCTGTTGGTGAGTACCTTCTCTGCCCAGATGGTGGATGTTCATCCTGTTCTTGATGGGGTTACACTCCCCATGAAGGAACAGGTTCGTAGCTTGGGAGTTCTTTTTGATCCTTCCTTGTCTCTTGAGGCCCAGGTGGCCTCGGTGGCACGGAATGCTTTTTACCATCTTTGATTGGTAGACCAGCTACGTCCCTATCTGGACAGCGACGACCTCACCTCAGTTGTTCATGCTCTGGTAACTTCTAGATTGGACTACTGTAATGTGCTCTACGTTGGGCTGCCCTTGAAGACTGTTCGGAAACTACAGCTAGTCCAGAATGCAGCGGCCAGATTGCTGACGCGGACCAGAAGTCCGCTCATATAATACCTGTTCTGGCCCGTCTGCACTAGCTTCCTATTTGTTCCGGACTAAATTCAAAGTGCTGGTTTTGACCTATAAAGCCCTACACGGCATGGGACCGCAATACCTGGTGGAACGCCTCCCCCGCTATGAACCTACCCGTACACTGCGCTCAACATCTAAGGCCCTCCTCTGAGTGCCATCCCATCGAGAAGCTCGGAGGGTGGTGACTAGAACTAGGGCCTTTTCAGTGGTGGCCCCCGAACTGTGGAACAGTTTTCCCGATGAGGTGCGCCTGGCGCCGACGCTACTATCTTTTCGGCGCCAGGTGAAAACCTTTTTATACTCCCAGGCATTTTAAAGTGTATTTTAACAGTATTTCACTATTATTGTGATTATTACAACAGTACTTCAGCAACTTATTCAGAACGGATGGCAAGAAAATATTTGGGATAGAGGAAATTCCCATCAGACTCTTATTATATGACTATGGCTATGACAGCAAGATTATTATGGAATACTGATAATGGAAGATTGGACACTGAAATTACTGGACTTAACAGGACTATTGAAGATGGAAGATGAAATTAATAGGGATAATGGAATAATGGCTATTGAAATTATTGGACCTAACAGATTTTGTTGAGATGGATTAATCGACATATTTATTTGGAGAAAAATTGATAGATATATTTCTTAAAGAATTGAGACCTCTCTTTGACTTTTTGTGGAAAGAATAAAGTAATGTTTATGAGATTTGATGATTAATTAAGATAACTACTGGAGGAAAGTGATTTTATAATATAATTTAAGAGACAGGATTGTTATATATTGTAGACCTATAACTGATTTGATCTGTGACAAATGGGAAGTCAATATTTTATTTTTTTGCTTAATCATTTTTGTTTTGTTTTGTTTTTTGTCTTTGAATGTTTTATGATTTTGTTTTGTATGTTTTATGAAAATTTGAATAAAAATTATTGCAAAAAAAACAGTATTTCACTATTATTTTGTATCTTGATTGTTGTTGGTTTTTTTATTGTTTGTTTTTGGTTCTTGATTTATTTATTAGATTTATACACTGTGCTTGTTTTATCTTTTATGTACACCGCCCAGAGAGCCTCCGGGCTTAGGGCGGTATATAAATTAAATAAAATAAATAAATGATGCTAGGCACTTCCAGGATAAAATCTTTAGCATCTGCCAGGACTTAGACTCCAGTGTTATAGCAGGTGAATCAAGCGAGGTATCCAGAGCACAGCCTTGTCCTGACTTCTTGGATGAGTTTCAGTTAGTGCAGCTTGAGGACATTGACAAGGTGCTTGGACAGGTTCGTGCAACCACTTCTGTGCTGGATCCTTGGCCCCCTTGGCTAATAAAACTAGCAGGGATGGAACAGCTGGCTGGGTCAGGGAAGTGATTTAATGCCTCTCTGCAAGAGGGGGTGGTCCCTGGCTTCCTGAAAGAGGCAGTAGTGAGACCACTCCTGAAGAGGCCTTCCCTGGACCCAGAAAATCTTAACTATAGGCCGGTAGCAAATGTTCCATTCCTGGGCAAGGTCCTGGAACGAGTGGTTGCAGGCCAGCTCCAGACACTCTTGGATGAGACCAATTATCTGGATCCATTTCAGTTGGGTTTCAGGCCTGGTTTTGGCACGGAAACAGCCTTGGTCGCCCTGTATGATGACCTTTGTCGGGAGAGAGACGGGGAGTGTGACTCTGTTGATTCTCCTTGATCTCTCAGCGGCTTTCAATACCATCGACCATGGTAACCTTCTGGGGAGACTGAGTTGGGAGTGGGAGGTACTGCATTGCGGTGGTTCCACTCCTACTTGGCAGGTCGCCTCCAGAAGGTGGTGCTTGGGGAACATTACTCGGCACTCCGGACTCTCCAGTATGGGGTTCCGCAGGGGTCAGTTCTGTCCTCCATGCTGTTCAACATCTATATGAAACCATTGGGTGCAGTCATCCAGAGCTTTGGAGTGCATTGCCATCAGTATGCTGATGACATGCAGCTCTATTTCTCCTTTTCATCTTCTTCAGGTGAGGCTGTCAATGTGCGGAACCGGTGCCTGGCTGCAACAATGGACTGGATGAGGGCTAATAAACTGAGGCTCAGTCCAGACAAGACTGAGATGCTGTTTGTCGGTGGTTCTTCTGACCAGATGGTGGATGTCCAACCTGTTCTGGATGGGGTTGCACTCCCCCTGAAAGAGCAGGTTCGTAGCTTGGGGGTTATCCTAGAACCATCTCTGTCACTTGAAGCTCAGGTAGCCTCGGTGGCACGGAGTGCCTTCTATCGACTTCGGGTGGTGGCCCAACTACGTCCCTATCTGGACAGGGATAACATGGCTTCAGTTGTCCATGCTCTGGTGACCTCCAAATTAGATTACTGCAGTGCACTCTATGTGGGGCTGCCTTTGAAGACGGTTCGGAAACTGTAGCTTGTGCAAAATGCAGTGGCCAGATTGGTAACAGGGACCAGATGGTCTGAACATATAAAACTGATTCTGGCCCACTTGCGTTGGCTGCCTGTATGTTTCCGAGCTTGATTCAAGGTGCTGGTTTTGACCTATAAAGCCTTACATGGCTTGGGACCACAATACCTGATGGAATGCCCCTCCCGATACGAACCCACCCGTACACTACTTTCAAGATCAAAGGCCCTCCTCCGGGTGCCTACTCCAAGGGAAGCTCGGAGGGTGGCAACAAGGGAGAGGGCCTTCTCAGTGGTGGCCCCCAAATTATGGAATGATCTTCCCGACAAGGTTTGCCTGGCGCCAACACTGTTATCTTTTCTGCACCAGGTCAAGACTTTCCTCTTCTCCCAGGCATTTTAGCATGTGTTTTTAAATTGTTTTTATATTGTTTTGAATTTTAAAATTGTGTTTTAAATTGTTTTTAAAATATGTGTTTTAAATTGTATATTTGTTTTAATGTTTTTGATTGCTGCAAACTGGCCAAAGAGCTTCGGCTATGGGGCGGTATACAAGTGCAATAAATAAATAAATATATAAATAAATAGTAATGGGGGATTTCAATTATCCCGATATCTGTTGGGAGACACATTCTGCCAAACACGGCTCCTCCAAGAAATTTCTGACCTGTTGGAGATAACTTTCTTCTACAGAAAGTGGAGAAAGCAACCAGAGGATCAGCTATCCTGGACTTGATTCTAACCAATAGAGATGAATGGTGGTGGATGAAGTGGCAGTTACGGGAACTCTAGGGGAAAGTGACCACACCATACTTGAATTCTTGATTTTAACAGAAGCAAAAGCTAAGAGTAGCCATACGCTCATCATGGACTTCAGGAAAGCTGATTTTAATAAACTCAGAACAGTTGTTAGTACGGTTCCATGGCAAGCGACCCTAATGAGAAAAGGAGTCCAAGATGGGTGGGATTTCCTAAAAAAGGAAATTCTAAAAGCGCAATGGCAAGCAATTCCAACAAGGAAAAAAGGGGAAACAGCAGAAGAAGCCAATGTGGCTTCACAAAAAGCTTAGAGATGACCTGAAAACAAAAAAGGACACATACAGGAAGTGGAAAGAAGGCCAGGCCACAAAGGAAGAGTATAGGCAGGTGTCACGGAATTGCCGGGATGGTGTCAGGAAGGCTAAAGCTGAGAATGAGCTGAGGCTAGCGAGGGATGCTAAAAGCAACAAAAAGCTTTCTTCAGGTACATCCATAGTAAAAGACAGAGAAAAGAAATGGTTGCACAGTCACTCAATGAGGATCCCAACATGATAACAGATGACAAAGAAAAGGCAGAAGTGTTCAATTCCTACTTTGGCTCAGGCTTCTCCCAAAAAAGGGTCTATGACCTTCCCGGGAAACATGAAGTAGAAGGGGCAGGATTGGAGCTTGAGATTGATAGACAAATGGTCAAGGAATACCTAATCACTTTGAACGAGTTCAAATTTCCAGGAACCGGCTGAAGAACTCTCAGAACCTGAGAGAACCTGAAGAACTCTCAGATGACTGTTGTCCCTATCTTCAAAAAGAACAAGAAGCAGGAACCAGGGAACTACAGACCAGTGAGCCTAACATCAACCCCTGGAAAAATCCTGGAGCAGATTATAAAGTAGTCAGTCTGTAAGCACCTTGAAAGCAATGCAGTGATTACTAGGAGCCAACATGGATTAATGTAGAACAAATCCTGCCAAACTAATCTCATCTCATTTTTTGATTGTGTAACCTCCCTTGTAGACTGTGGGAATGCTGTGGACATCATATATCTTGACTTCAGCAAAGCTTTTGACAAATTGCCCCATGATATTCTGATTAGCAAGCTAGCTAAATGTGGGCTGGATGAAACAACTAAATCAAATCAAATCAGTTTATTTTACGGTCATTGACCCGTCTTGTTATAAGCATAAAATACAAAGGGGAAGTAAAACGACAGTATTATCTTACATATATACATAAAATGAAAATATAGAAATGCTTATCCTAGAAGATCTTAAGGCAGAGTCGTTGTGCTGCATAAGAGTCATCAAATAAACATTTGCGGTGTATGGGGCAAGTTTCACAAAAAACTTAGAATGAAATTTGAGACATGTCTCTTACCAGATCTGTTAGTGTATCTGTAGCACATACATGCATGTGAACCCATATCTTTCATGTATGTTCATGGAAAATGCTGATTTCAGAAATTAGCAATAATACTATAGGCAGGATTTCATTGGCTATAATGATCTTGCTTACTTTGAGAGATTTAGAAATTGCCAATGACAAGTAGTATTTATGTGCTTGCTCTGGAAAGCCTGTACTCACCACACTGTGGCTGTGGCTATGATCTTTTTGAGTGAAATAATAAAATTATATAGAGGTAAGAATAATGGCATGCCTCAGTGGGAAGATTTCTGATCAAAGGATAACTTGGAGCCCCTGTTATGTACAGTAATGAAGCCCAGAACCTGACGAGATCTGGAGATGAGGAAGAGTTGGGACTCTCGGACCAGGTGGCAGGGGTCATCCATGCAGCAGGAAAGTTCAGCCTTAAAAGCTGAATGGATCACATACAATAGAGATAAGCAGATCTGAAGAAGAGTAACATGGATCAGCCTTCTGGTGTGGTCTCAAAAAGCTTAAGTGATACTAGATTACTATGAGAAGAAGAAGATTGTCAGTTTTCATCGGCATCCGTTTGAATTAAAGTATCCCAAGATGAGTTTGGTCTGCAAACATTTGAGTATCTCGGAAGCATGTTGCTCACAGAGTTCTTCAGACTTATTGATTGTATTTTAGGCGGTGATCCCAGTTCATAAGGCTCCAGATAACTAGAACCGGTTCTTCTGGCCCTTAATTTGTTTAACAAATGTTGTAGCTTATTAATTACCTCAGTCTGTTCAGCATCCTCGAAGGAGGGGAAACTATTTATCAGTTCTTCCTCCCCCTCACATGTAAAATCAAAAAACTCTTCCTGAATTGAGTTGCTATTTGCCGACTCAAGGGAATGAGCTGAGGGTTCAATAGAAGAGTTTGAAGAGTGGAAAGTAGTCGCATCAATAGTGAGGAAGTTAGAGCCGATGGAATTTATAGAGTTTGGACTTGCAAATTCAAGTTGCCTCAACGATAAAGGCGATATAGGGGCAGCAGGTTTCTTTGGTTCCTTTGGCAAAGAAGACTTAGGAGGATTTTTAGATAAAGTTTGATTTATATTTGACAATTGCTTTTTACTTACTGTAGAGATTTTATTACACGAGGAGACATTTTCTGACCTCTGAGAAGAATTCTTCTTTTCTATAATCGAGGAGTTGTTTGAAGAGACATTCCTAATAAACGGGGAAAGGCTTCGCTATATTTGTAAAGCATCTCTGAACCGAAATTCCATAATTGTCTAGGAAGGCTCTTTTGGCAAACAATCGGGCCGCCATAACCGAAGAATTGAGAGTGAGAATAACTGATGAATTTGGAGATGAATTGTATAAAAACTTCACATTTGTAATGTCATCTGGCCAGATGATCCTTAGCCCCAATGACAGAAGAAAGTTGCAGATTTTTTGTTTCCAAATATCGGGGCTCACTTTAGTTCTAGACCAAGGAAGGTTCAGTAGTGCCAGTTTATCAGAGTTATATTTTAAATTCCAAGAAACTAATTCTGTATTGGACCGAGAAACATTCCCAGAGCTCCGACTCAAAGTCTTCCGAAGAACACTCTTCTGGGTCTGATTGTTTAAGGTAGTTCCAGATAAATTTCCAGAAGAGCAGGCTGGAGGTGCCTCTTTTTGTAAATCCTGAGCAGCTTCCATGTCTGTAGGAGATGTCACTTTTGCTTTAGGTCCACACTGTTTTGGTAGCAACTGCTGTAGTTGTTCCTCCTTGTCTAGTATTTTAAAGAGCCTCTGAAAATTCATCTTACTCTTTCTTCTAGAAATTCCTTTAATGGTATTTTTGGGTTTCTTTCTTTTGCAAATCGGTTTAAGATTTTTTCCTTTTGGTCCCTTTTGATGTTGTTCCCCTTTATGTGGGGGCCTAAGGTTTTTTACTAACAAACTTAATGAAGATTGCTCTTCCAACAGAAGCATTAATAATGTATTTACCTCAGTAATGTAGTTTTTAATATTCTCAATCTCTTTAGTTGCAATGTCCATTTTGAGTTTCAGGCACTGCTGCCCCGTTAACAGTAGTTTGTGACCTAGGTCCTCCATTGCTGCTGAATCTGCAGCTCTTAAAAAATTTTTTGACAGTGAGTCTGTTTGCGAGATATTTAAAGCAGAACCTTGGCATTCTATAGGAAATTTTAAATTGTTGTCTGAGCTTGATGGAAGACTCTCTATTCTACTTTGGTGAGAGGATAGCAAGCTCTCACTATCTGAAATGGAGTGATTTTTTAATTCACTCGGATTATTGGGATCAATCGAAAGTTGCGATAGATTTGCCTCTGATTCCAGTTGCTGACCACCGTTTGGGACTGTTTGTAGGGATGGGGTATAGAGGAAGACCGGAATTTGTTCATCATCCCAATTGTCAACAGCATCCCCAGCTCTGAAATCCTCGCTTAAATTGGAGCAAGACAAATTTGTTTGCGGTGTGTCAGAATTGTTGGAAACTCTGATGTTATTTTTAAGCTTTGAGAGGTTTTTTATTGGAAAAAATTGTGTAATTTTTTATTGGAGTCCTTCTTTACTAGAACCCCCGGAAAGTTCTTCCATTTTGTTAACTATATCATAGCACTTATTCCTTGTTTGCACCATCTTGTAGAATATTAAGAGGTTTATTGACTATACAGCCCTAGATTGTAGATGTTATGTTTAGGTTAAAATGAGCCACTAATTGTATCCTGGAGTTTGACTTTTTATGTAACAGTCCTTATCTTGAAGTGAGGCACTCTAGTTTCATCCGATTATGTTTTACTTTTGGACAAATGTAGGAGAAAAAGAAAAAAGGAGTCTCAAAAAACTTGGAAGCATCGATGGAGTGGTTACGGTTCCCAAGATTTAGCTGACCAAGGGTTAACAGTCCAGAACACAGCTAATCTTAAAAAGACAGCTCACCGCTCAAAGCTAGTAGCGCTTAACTGTTTCCTTGTAATATGAGGAAAACTGCGCAAAACAATCGAACTTAATATACACAGAGGCTTTTACGTTTGTGAAAAGAATTTGCTTGTAGAAAGCTCAGGCGGGGATTTCTCAGCCAGAGAAGATTACAAAACAGATGTGCGTAGGTAGAGCACTCAAAACACGACTCTTCAACAGGCACTCTGCCAGAGTCTAATTTGCTTTTAAATTTATCACAAGTGAGACAGGAGTTGGAATTCATTATAGTTGATAAAGTTCGTGGTGCTAGAAGCCCTTAAAAAGCAAATTTATGAACTTGGAAACGGAGCTCGTAAAACAGTACCTTCCCCCGGCCGCCATCTTTTTCTCTCCAATGAAACAACTATCAGGTGGATCCACAGTTGGCTCCAGAATCGTACTCAAAGAGTACTTATCAATGGTTCCTTCTCAAACTGGGCAGAAATAACGAGTGGGGTACCACAGGGCTCGGTCCTGGGCCCAGTGCTCTTTAACATTGTTATTAACGACTTGGATGAGTAGGTACAAAGCATGCTTATCAAATTTGCAGATGATACAAAGTTGGGGGGCATAGCGAATACGGTGGAAGACAGAAACAAAATTCAAAGGGACCTTGACAGGCTGGAGCATTGGGCTGACAACAACAGAATGAAATTCAACAGGGATAAATGCAAAGTTCTACACTTAGGAAAAAGAAACCAAATGCACAGTTATAAGATGGGGGATACTTGGCTCAGCAGTGCGACATATGAGAAGGATCTTGGAATTGTGATTGATCACAAGCTGAATATGAGCCAACAGTGTGATGTGGCTGCAAAAAAGGCAAATGTTATATTAGGCTGCATTAACAGAAATATAGTTTCCAAATCGCGTGAAGTACTAGTTTCCCTCTATTCAGTACTGGTTAGGCCTCATCTTGAATACTGCGTCCAGTTCTGGTCTCCACACTTCAAGAAGGATGCAGACAAACTGGAACGGGTTCAGAGGAGGGCAACAAAGATGATCAGGGGACTGGAAACCAAGTCCTATGAGGAGAGATTGAAAGAACTGCGCATGTTTAGCCTGGAGAAGAGAAGACTGAGGGGAGATATGATAGCACTCTTCATGAACATGAAAGGTCACATAGAGGAGGGCCGGGAACTCTTATCGATTGTCCCAGAGTGTAGGACACGGAATAATGGGCTCAAGTTGCAGGAAGCCAAATTTTGACTGGACATCAGGAAAACTTCCTAACTGTTAGAGCCATACTACAATGGAACCGATTGCCTAAAGAGGTAGTGGGCTCTCCGACACTGGAGGCATTCAAGAGGCAGCTGGACAACCATCTGTCGGGAATGCTCTGATTTGGATTCCTGCATTGCGCAGGGGGTTGGACTTGATGGCCTTATAGGCCCCTTCCAACTCTACTATTCTATGATTCTACGAATTACTCTGCATACGCATAACAAAGATCTCCCTGAGCATTGTGATTGGGGGGATGATAGACTGTCCCATATACTAAGTTACTCTAGGGGCGCATTATCACCACCCACAATGATTCTGTGGAGAATGTTTAGTTGGGCAGGGCAAAATTCTTGTACTGACAGAACCAGTAATTTAGTACTCCGTTGAATGCAACCCTTAGCAACTTGGTGTTTGCTGTATGAAGTTTTCTGACAGAAGCTAGTTTGGTTAAGAGAGTGCGGCCTGTAGTCCTTTGAAGTTAGGTCTTTGTAAAACCCATTGGACCAATTTTATCCGCAAGGTTGCAGACTTGGTCAGCTGAAAATAATCCATGATTATGTGGTTATAGAAACAATTATCTGACTTGTCTGTCAGGGTAGTTTAGGTAATATTCTCAGTTCATTCTTTGAAAGTGTAAATGTATATGAGAATGTCAAGGTTTCCCAGAGAGAACATTCAACTCCACTTGAAGTTCCAGGAGTGGGGCGGAGATGTCTGACTGGGAACTGCTTCTCTCCTATATGCTCTGTTTGTCTCACAGCAGGGGGAGGTCCGTCTCAAATGCCTGCTTGCTCTGCAAGGGTTGTATCGCAGCCAGGAAATGGCTGCCCGCATGGAGCTCTTCACCAGCCGCTTCAAGGTAAGCCCTCCTGCCCCGTGGCTCCCAAAAACTTGTGTTGGCTGGGATTGTTCCCTCAGACCCATCTTGCTCTTAGTAAATGCAGCAAGGTATTAATGGTGTAACGGTTAGAGTGTTGGACTGTGTCCTGGGAGAAACTTCAGTGACAGTTGCTTAAAGACAGAAGCTGCCATCTTTTGGGTATCTGCCCACGTGGTCTTTTACACCTGGGGGAAATGCAGCTGATCCTGTTTCAACCCAGAACTCTTCAGGTAGCATAAGAATGGCTTCTGTGGAGAGTGGGACATTCCAAGATTTACCAGCTGTCCTTGATTCTTTACTTCTTAGCGACCCAAGCAAATTGATATTGACTGAAATGGAAAATATGGCCTGTGCCTTCCACCCCAACATCCCAAGACTTCCAGGGCGGGATGTTTGTCATACCTTGTTGGGGGAGGGAGGCAGTGTTTTGGGCGCAGGTACTGCAGATAGAAAGGGGAATTGCTAGAAATTGCCTAACATCGCTGGTTCAATTCCCAGCATCTCTGGTTGAAAAAACTCTGGCCCAAACTAGGGATTACAGTTATGGATGATGGAAAATGGATTGCCTTCAAGTTGATCCCGAACAGGGTTTTCATGGTAAACGGTATTCAGAAGTGGTTTTACCATTGCTTCCCTCTGAGGCTGAGAGGCAGTGACTGGGCCAAGGTCACCCAGCGAACTTCATGGCTGGGTGGGGATTCGAACCCTGGTCTCCCAGGTCATAGTCCAACACCTTAACCACTACGCCACACTGGCTTTCTTTTATGGATGATGCTCACCTGCATATTTTATAATGCCCATTGATGTCATTTTGCTCAGGTTTCCCTGTTTCCTCCATTTAATCTGCTTGTGAAGGACATGGAATCTCTGAGCATGATGATGGCGCTTTGTGTTGTCTTTGGTGCCACCGAGGAGACACCTTGATTGGAAGCAAAAATGTGTCCCTGTAACTTCCTTTTTGGGCTTCCTGTAGGGTTGGGGCTCCGAAAGACATCAGATCAAAGGCTTGCTAAGAAAATCAAGTCTTCAGTCAGTGGCAGAACACTAGTAAAGAGGGAGCCAAATAAACCTGGGGCAAAGAGTTCCATGTTTGGGTAGGCCACAGCAGAAAAGCCCCCCTTGTGCACCCCAGTGAGTTGTACCTCATCAGGCAATGAGTTGAATTTAGCAGGCTAGGAGATTCATGTGGGGGGAGCTGCTTCTTTGAATATTGTGGACTTTTAAATTTAAATTGGGTACAACATTCATATCTTTGTTCATAAAGGAATATATAATGTGAGTGGGAGATGCCCTGTGTTGTTTTCTGCAGGAGCGGATGGTGTCTATGGTCCTGGACAAGGAGCCCCAGGTGGCTGTGGAAGCTGTCAGGCTGCTTAACCTCATCCTTCAGTAAGTAGTGGAGTGTGAGGAGGAGACATTGCAAGAGCTTCAGCTGCTTTTTTTCTCCCCTGTCCCCAATAGGGGACAGGAAGTTGCATTAATCCAAGTCTGGCCCTCTGTCCGTTCAGCTCACTGTTGCCTACTTTGCTTAGAAGTGCTTTGAGGCAGGGATGTTTCCTGGCTGTATCCGGAGATGCCAGGAGATTGAACCTGGAACCTTCTGCATGCAAAGCATGTGCTCTGCCCCAATCTACAGCGCTACCCCACTGACAAGCTGATGCCTGGTCTCTGTGCAGGAATATGGATGATGTGCTCACAGACAGTGACTGTGAAAAAGTATTTCCGATCGTGTATGCTTCTAGCCGACCTCTGGCTGCTGCAGCTGGCGAATTCTTATACAATAAGTGAGTGGGTCTTGCCCCTCTCCCTCCTCCTCGGGTGCTGCAGCACCTAGAGCAGAAGACTTGATCTTGTTCTGCTGCCTCCTGCCAGTCTTGATTCCATTTCCTCTTTCCTGTCAATACTGGTTTGGCCCATAGGTTGTTAGCGCCCACCGTGTGTGCCACAGGAAAGGCAGAGGAGCATCATGAGGGTACCAGAGCTTTCTTCCAGTTGCTGCTTGTCTTCTTCATTGAAAGCGAGGTGAGGCAGCTGGGTGGGTGGGAGGTGGGACTGTTCAACCAGAGAGTGAGCTGGGGGAGGTCTTCACAGCCAGCTTCTGCTACTTTGCTCTCCCCCCACAGTACCATGAGCATGCAGCCTATTTGGTGGATAGTCTGTGGGACTGTGCGGCTGCCTTACTGAAGGACTGGCAGGGGTTGATTGGACTGTTGCTGGAGGATCCCCCTGCAGAGGGTGAGTGGCAGACAGAGAGGGGCTAGAGGGACATAGCATAGGACGTCTGGAAGCCATAAGCATGTCATCATCTGTTCTGCTTGCATATACGTGTGTGTGTGAGGTTTGCACTTTCTGGATACAGATAACTTGCTCTGCCAACAAAGCATTCTTAATAGGTGAAAATTTTGAGTGGACCACCCAGATCTTAAGTGATCAGGATACAAGTGCAGGGTCTTGAGTGGAATCATGGAAGGGAAGGGATCAGCTTGGAGGCCTTGATATATCTCTTGCATGTGTGTGGGGAACCTTTGGCCCTCCAGATGTTGCTGAACTACAACTCCATCATAATTCCTGGCCATTGGCCATGCTTGCTGGGGTTGATGGGAGTTATAGTTCAGCAACATCTGGAGGGCCAAAGGTTTCCTACCTCTCCCCGAAGTGAGTACTTGTCCAGCCTTCCTTTGACAGCTTCCAAAGACACTGGGAGAGGAGATCCGTGCTATGGATCAGAAATGGTCAGTGATGGGGGCTCTCCAACACTGGACGTCTTCAAGAGGCAGCTGGACAGCCACCTGTTGGGGATGCTTTAAGCTGGATTCTTGTATTGAGCAGGGGGTTGGAGTCAATGGCCTTATAGGCCCCTTCCAACTCTACTATTCTGTGATTTTTCCTTGTGAAAAGAAAATCATCATTGAAGGCACATGAGGAGGTTTTAGTAAAAAAAACCTAGAAATGAAGGATTATCTCCTTTTCTGCCTTTACTGATGATGTGCCTTCAAACAAGTCATATACAGGACTGAAATAGGTACTTGATGGGCTCTGGAAAAATAGAAACTCTCCCCCGGGACTTCTCACCCTCAGGATGGTTTAAAGAGCAGCCATGGATTTAGGCTATGTGTATGGAACATTAGCAGAGTGGAGAGCAGAACAAACTGGGTGGGCACCCGCACTCCATGGCTAAGCTCTTCTCTTGCTCCACAGGCTTGGGTGACCGACAGGAAATCGGCCTCATCATGATCTTGGTGGCCAGCATGCGGCAGGCCACAGAGGGTCAGCCACCTGTTGGCAGGTTCTCTGGAAAAAAGGTAACGGAAGAGAGTGGAGTTGCTGCCTGAGATGTCTCCAGCTCAGCTCCTCCTCCCCCCTCCACTAGGCTCTGCTTCCTTTCTTCTTTTTGCTCTGTCAGGTGTTTTCTGCTTGGGAGCGCAAAACACAAGCTGAGGACCGCCTAAGACTCACCCAGCACCTCATTCCACTGCTGCCTCAGCTTCTGGCTAAGGTGAGCCCTGTTAGGGATGGAAGAAGGGGTCCCTTTTGCTTTTGTGGTGTGTATTGTGTTGTGTGTGTGTGGACATGGAAACAGTCTGTTGTGGTTCATGGGTTCCTCCCTGTGAGGGACTGAGTTCTAGGCAGTTTACATTGTTGGCTCCTGCACATGTAAATGAGGCGGTTTTTCTTGCAATGGATAACGCGTCCAGCTTGTGGCCCCTCAGCTATGCAGAAGCCTGAAGGTCCCCCCCCCCCGCTCTCTTCTGACAGTTCTCTGCTGATGCAGAGAAAGTGGTTTGTCTGCTGGAGGCCCCGCGCTACTTTGACCTGACTCTTTACAGCACTGGCCGCCTGGAGAAGGTAAGGAATGCTGCACCTGTCCTCCCTCCACCCAGTCCAAGGGTTGGGTGTGGGGCTATGCCCACTGTGTCTGTTCCCCCAATAAGCCAGTCCAGATCTGTCATGTGCAGGAGCTGCGGCTGCTTCACTTTCTCCCCCCCCCAATCTCCTCCTCAAGTATTTAGAACTCTTGCTGGTCCAGCTCCGGGAGGTGGTGGAAAAGCACACCAGCCGTGAAGTGCTTGAGTCAGCTTCCAGCATACTCCATGTGCTCTGCCATCCCGAATTTGCTTTCCATAGTCGTGCAGATTTTGCCCGCAGCCGCCTGGTGGACCATCTGGCGGATAAATTCCAGCATGAGGCTGCTGAACTGTTCCAGGTACCAAGAGCTAGAGATGGCAGGTGGGAATGGGAAGTGGCCACATTTGAGGTGTGTGTGTGAATCCAAATATAAATGCACATGCCATGGACCACTGTGGGGAAGCGCGCTGTGTGTGTTGTGTGTGTGTGTGTTGGTTTGGAGGTGTGGGTGGAAGTGGCCAGGAATGGGACTGATGGATGATCCTAGTCATAAGAACATAAGAAGAGCCTGCTGGATCAGGCCAGTGGCCCATCTAGTCCAGCATCCTGTTCTCACAGCGGCCAACCAGGTGCCTATGGGAAGCCAGCAAGCAGGACCTGAGTGTAAGAACACTCTCCCCTCCTGAGGCTTCCGGCAACTAGTTTTCAGAAACATACTGCCTCTGACTAGAGCACAGCCATCATGGCTAGTAGCCATCGATAGCCCTGTCCACCATGAATTTGTCTAATCTTCCTTTAAAGCCATCCAAGCTGGTGGCCATTACTGCATCTTATGGGAGCAAATTCCATAGTTTTCCATAGGAGGTGGGCCATCACTACGGGTAATAGTTCCACCTATTGTGCGAAGGCAAGAATGTTTTTGAAGTCAAGACTAGGGGCGTCAGGCCCCTCCCACTCTCCAGTTCATTCTTGCCTTCGTACGAGCAAGTTCTCAGATAGCGTAGCTTAGCTAAGTTTCTTGTGTCTACTTGTGTGTGTGTGGAGGTTATCTGTAATTCCACTTCTCCCTCCCCTCTGTCTTGTCTTTAATTCGTTGTGTCTCCTGGAGAATTGTTGGGGGGATCTTCCCTTACCGGTCCGTTTTCCCTAGTTTTTTGAGCCTTTCAGCTCAGCAGAGACCGCGGCTGCGGTTCTCTAGCTTTTCAGGCGGGAGCTTGCGGCTGCAGCTCCTGATTTGGCCCGCTGTTTCCCTCGCTTTGGAGCCGGCTCTCGTGGCCTCCTTTTTTCCCCCTCCAGGAGCTTGCGGCTGCGGCGGCTTCATCGCTCGGCGCCTTTTTTTGCCTCCGTCTCCCGACCCTTCAATTTTCCCAGTTTTTTGAGCCTTTCAGCTCAGCAGAGACCGCGACTGCGGTTCTCTACGTTTGTCTCCCGTAGCGTTTTTTCCTGTCTCAAGCCGCGCTCTGTGGAGCTCTTGGAGAGACCGCGGCTGCAGTTCTCTCCCAGGCAGGAGCTTGCGGCTGCGGCTCCCTGCCTCTTTTCCAACCTCCTAATTTCAGCCTGCCGGGGTCCTACCTCTCCGGAGCCTGTTGATTCGGCTCTCACAGGCTTCTCTCGGCAGTCTCTTCCTTGGGGTTTTTTAGAGCCGCAAGTGCGGCTATCGGCCCCGCGGCTCCTCCTGTGAGACTCTGCTGGGCAGCCCTTCCCCCAGTTCGTTTCCAGACGGCCGCCATTGCTTCTTCTCCCTCCACCATTTTTGGATCATTTTTCCCCGCTCTTTTTTCCGGGCGCCATTTTTGTTTGGATTCAAATTTCCCGCCTTTTTTGTTACCACTTTATTTACCAACGGATACCTTCCCTGCAAGCTATCTGTATGTGTGTTGTATGTGGGCTGTAGACAGACTTACACAGGGCTTACTTACACACAAATTTACTGTGATTGTACCTCAAGTCTGGAGCTTTAATTCAGTGGCTGACTCACACAAATCTAATGCGACTGTATCAGCAAGGCTGGAGCTTTAATTTCTGTGGCTGACTCACACAACTTTACTGTGACTGTATTATCAGGGCTGGAGCTTTAATTTCAGTGGCTGCCTTGTATTAAATCCGAATTATATTGTGTACATCCTGCCCCCTCTGTGGCCGTGTACCACGCCTAAATCCAGCCTACAGCACTAATCTGAACTATATTGTGTACATCCTGCCCCCTCTGTGGCCGTGTACCAAGCCTAAAATACAGCCTATATTATACAGCCTATATTATTCTAATGCTGATACCACAGTGCATCCTGCCCCCTCTGTGGCCGTGCACTTAGCCATCTGCCAGTGTATCCTACCCCCTCTGTGGTCGTACACTGTGCCAGTTCGGGTCTTTACATCCTGCCCCCTCTGTGGCCGTGTACTGCACCCAAGTTAATATAAGATGGCAGAACAGCCAGGCATGTCGCAATCAGCCAATATGATGCCAGATCAGCCAGGCATGTCACAAACAGCCCAGCCGCAACACTCTAAGGCGACTAAGTCTAAGCACGTTAAAGCAATGGCTAAGACAAAACATCTTTCAAGCCATAGCAAACCAAAGCGGCCACGCTATGCCTCTGTGCCAACCCCCACCACTACCACAGCAACTCGGGCACACATAAGCGATATACTTCATTCCCCTGCTGCTTCCTCTGACGAGGAAGATTTTGCTGGCTTCCCCACTCAGCCTTCGCCTAACCAGCCTCCCTCCGTTTTACCGTCCCAAACATCTGCTCCAATAGCCACTCAGGCACAAATATCTGCCACAACTGGGCTGCTGCCGTCCCCTGATTTCCTCTCCCAACTTCAAGCCATGCTGGCTTTTTTCACCCAAATGCAGTCACCACCACAAGTTCCTGCCATACCCCAACTCAACATGGACCAACGTGTGTGTCATGAAGCTCATCCTTCCTGTTCACCTAACCCCTTTGATGTAGCCAGAGGCAGATGTATTGAGGAAGCCTCGTATGCGGAGGAGTCAACCTTCACTGACCACGTTGAAGGAGATGACTGGAGCGACTATTCAGATCATGAGGAGGATACAACGTATCGCTTGTTTAATGCCTCAGACTATCAGCCCCTGGCACGCAGGGTAGTTAATACCCTTGGTCTCCAGACTGCGCCTTCAACTTCCTCCACCCCAGCTATCAAAGGGGCCAAGGTTCTCAAATCCCCTGCACCTACTGAACATTACATCCCGGTGCCGGACCCGATTGCCAAATTGGCTTCTGAAGAATGGGCTCACCCATTCCAATCTCGCCACTTCAAGAACCTGGCTGACAGGTTTTACGCCCTAGTTCTGGACTTTGCCACCAAGTTAGACGTCCCTGGCATAGATGAACCAATTGCTCGTCTCGTTTCACGTTCTCTCTTGCCCAGGGAAGGGGAATCCCAACTAAAGGACACTACTGAGAGACGAATAGACTTCGCCCTCCGCAAAAATCACGAGGCCACTGCCCTCTCCATGCGTGCCTCCGCTTCGGCCTCCATTTTCTCCAGAGCAGCTATGATGTGGCTGGATGATCTGCTAGAGGATACTAACCCTGATTCTGTCGCCCTCAGAAGGTCACTGATAAAGTTGCGTAAGACAGCAGCTTTTGTGGCCGATGCCACCTTGGATGCCACTCAATTGGGGGCACTAGCCATGACTGCTCAGATAGTCGTGCGACGGACCCTTTGGCTTCGCCACTGGCAGGCTTATTCAGCGTCCAGAATGAATCTGTCCAGGGCTCCTTACTCCGGATCTTTACTTTTCGGCGAGGAAGCTCTAAAGGCAGTGCTGGTTGATCCCAAAGACGCCCACAAACCGGTTCTGGCCACTGTCAAGAACACCGACCACAGGCCTTTCAGGCGATTTCCTTCCTTCCGTACTAACCAGCCCTTTTGAGGAACGCGGCCAGGAGGACGAGGCCGCGACTTCAGATCCTATGACCCCACTTCATTCAGGAGCTCCTGGAACCGACGCTTCCAGGGCAGAGGTCAGTACCAAGGGTGCAGGGGCAACTCATCGTCCTCATATAGGGGAGGTCCTCGCCAACGCAAGCAGTATTAACACACTTCCCATAGGTGGCAGATTACTTCATTTTGGAGACCGTTGGCTGCGCCTCACTACAGTCTCCTGGATCAGGGAGCTTTTCAGTTATGGCTATGCCATAGAGTTTTGGGCAACCCCATCAGACAGATTCCATCCGTCCCCCTGCCCAAGGGCACCAGCCAGGCACAAAATCATGCAGACCACCTCTTGGACATAGCGGCAATAGAGCCAGTCCCCACAACTGAGAGGTCGGAAGGGGTGTACTCCCTCCTATTTGCTGTGCCAAAACGAGATCTATCATGGAGGGCGGTATTGGACCTCAAGTTTGTCAACCGTTTTGTAACATATCGCTGGTTCAAAATGGAATCACTCCACTCCATTACGGAGAGTCTGCATGAAGGAGACTTCCTGGCTTCTATCGACCTTAAGGAAGCGTATCTCCATGTGCCCATTTGCATAGCCCACAGAAAGTTTCTTCGGTTTGCTTTTGGCCACCAGCACTTTCAATATAGAGCGATGCCATTCGGCCTCTCTTCTGCTCCAAGAGTGTTTACCAAAGTGCTACTCATCCTAGTGGCTTATCTCTGGACCCAAGGGGTTCATCTCTACCCATACCTGGATGATCTGCTAATACGGGCCAAGTCTGAGGAGCTGGCTCATCATCATTTAATGATCACCCTCAATGTTTTGCAGGCCTACGGCTGGCTTGTCAACTTCGACAAAAGCCATCTCCAACCAACCCAACGCCTACTATGTTGGACACCCTGCAGGCAATGGTATTCTTGGCTCCAGATCGCATCACTGCCATCACAAGCATTGCAAGGTCCCTGATGCAACAAACATCCGCAGACGTCATGCTTCTCGCCAGAGCGCTCGGAATGTTCATCTCTACAATCCACATTGTGCCATGGGCTCGAGCTCACACTCGGCACCTTCAATGGACTCTGTTGCCCTTTCAAAAGGACATTGTCAGCTCCAACCATTGCAAAGTTCATTTGAGCCCCGCACTGCGTCTCTCCTTCCGCTGGTGGACCAAGGTTCAACACCTCTCCAAGGGCACGTCGTTCAGAGAATCCCGCAGAACCGTTGTAACCACAGATGCCAGCCTCATCGGTTGGGGAGCCCACTGCAACTCCCAGTACGTTCAGGGGGTTTGGTCCACCGCAGAGCAAACTCAAAGCATCAACTGGCTGGAGCTAAAGGCTGTCCACTTAGCTCTATGTCATTTTCAGTCTCTGTTCCCTTTGGACCATGTGCTCATTCAAACAGACAACACGTGTGTAAAATCACATTTGAACAGACGGGGGCACCAGGTCTCGTCCTCTGCAGGACTTAGCCTTCCTCATCTTTGGGCAGAACAACATCTACAATCCCTGAAAGCAGAATATCTCAGAGGGATTTGGAATGTGACAGCAGACTGGCTCAGCAGACAGGTCTTTCTGGGAGAATGGAAACTTCATCCAGTCATTTTCCATCGTCTCCAGTGTCGGTTCGGTGCCCTCTCAGTCGACCTGTTTGCTTCCAGTCGCAATTGCCAGCTTCCCAGGTACTTTGCCCGATACCTGGACTCAACAGCGGAAGCAGTGGATGTTCTGACAACACCGTGGCCAGACGGTCTCTTGTACGCCTTTCCCCCCATACCATTGTTAGCCAAAACCTTGAGGAAGGCGCGAACCGAGAGGGCACAGCTGGTTCTGATAACACCATTTTGGCCACGCCGACCGTGGTTCTCAGATCTTCTGGCAATGTCAATGATGGATCCTTGGACACTTCCAGTCAGGCCAGACCTTCTATCCCAGGGTCCAGTATGGCACCAGGACCCTACTTGGCTCAATCTAACAGCGTGGCGTTTGAACGGGGACATTTGAGGTCAGCTGGACTGTCTGACGCTGTGATTGATATTATTTTGGCCTCGAGAAGACCATCTACCACTCATATTTATCAACATACCTGGGTGGCTTTCTCCAAGTGGTGCCAGTCCCACCACTATGATCCATCCCAGGCCACTGTGCATCAGGTGTTGCAATATTTCCATAGCGGCTTTATGATGGGACTTCAACCCAACACTCTACGTCGACATGCGTCCACTCCTTCCGTCCCAAGGTCGATTCAGTTTTTCATTGCAACCAGGACATTGTTTTGCCTTCCTTTTGCCCGAATCCTACCCATCCTCTCGAGAAGGCTTGGCATTTGTTAGATGTCCGGAGGGCTCTCAAGACCTACCTGTCTAGGACCCAAGAGATTCGACGAACGGAGTCTCTGTTTGTATCCTTTCATCCAAGATCTATGGGGCATAAAGTATCCAATCCTACCTTATCCTGTTGGTTAAGGGCATGTATTACTTTAGCATATGAGTCTTTGAAGCTGTCAGTTCCAGCTAGTATAACGGCTCATTCTACCAGGTCAGCTGCCACTTTGGCTGCTTTTGCCACTAATGCTCCTGTTGCCGATATTTGTAGGGCTGCAGTCTGGTCTACCCCACACTCGTTTATAAGGCATTATAAAATTGATTGTTATGCCTCTGCTGACGCATCTTTCGGCAGACGAGTGTTGCAACAGGTTCTTAATGAGGATTAACACGTGGGTGGTCCCTCCCTGTATGGGCTGCTTTGGTACATCCCGTAGTGATGGCCCACCTCCTATGGAAAATGTACCATTGGTCTCACCTGAAAGGTGATTTTCATAGGAGTGGGCCATCACGACCCTCCCAGTTGGAGGATGACTAGATATTTCTAATGGGTTACATATTATTGTTACGCTATTATATTTAAATGTAAGAGTGAAGTCAAGACTTTAAGCTCTGTTATATTATGTTAGAGTCATGTTATTATGCATGCGACTATTGTGTTATTTTCCTGGCGGGTCTGTTGGCCTCGTTCTTGTATTTTTAGATATCTCTTTTTAGACTCGCTAGGGTCTAAAACTAGGGAAAACGGACCGGTAAGGGAAGATCCCCCCAACAATTCTCCAGGAGACACAACGAATTAAAGACAAGACAGAGGGGAGGGAGAAGTGGAATTACAGATAACCTCCACACACACACAAGTAGACACAAGAAACTTAGCTAAGCTACGCTATCTGAGAACTTGCTCGTACGAAGGCAAGAATGAACTGGAGAGTGGGAGGGGCCTGACGCCCCTAGTCTTGACTTCAAAAACATTCTTGCCTTCGCACGATAGGTGGAACTATTACCCGTAGTGATGGCCCACTCCTATGAAAATCACCTTTCAGGTGAGACCAATGGTACATTTAACTATGTACTGAGTAAAGAAGTACTTCCTTCTGTCTGTCCTGAATCTTCCAACATTCAGTTTCTTTGAATATCCACGAGTTCTAGTATTATGAGAGAGGGAGACGAACTTTTCTGTATTCACTTTCTCAATGCCGTGTATAATTTTATACACTTCTATCATGTCTCCTCTGACCCTCCTTTTCTCTAAACTAAAAAGCCCCAAATGCTGCAACCTTTCCTCGTAAGGCAGTCACTCCATCCCCTTGTTTTCATTCTGGTTGCTCTCTTCTGAACCTTTTCCAACTCTCTAATATCCTTTTTGAGATGAGGCTACCAGAACTGTACACAGTATTCCAAATGCGGCCGCACCATAGATTTATACAACGGCATGATGATATTGGCTGTTTTATTTTCAATACCTTTCCTAATTATCCCTAGCATGGAATTTGCCTTTTTCACAGCTGCCGCACACTGGGTCAACATTTTCATTGTGTTGTCCACTACAACCCCGAGGTCTCTCTCCTGGTCGGTCACCGCCAGTTCAGACCCCTATGTGAAATTAAGATGTTTTGCTCCAATATGCATAATTTGACACTTGTTTATATTGAATTGCATTTGCCATTTTTCTGCCCATTCACTCAGTTTGGAGAGGTCTTTTTGGAGCTCTTTGCAATCCCTCTTTGTATTAACAACCCTGAACAATTTAGTATCGTCAGCAAACTTGGCCACTTCACTGCTCACTCCTAATTCTAGGTCATTAATGAACAAGTTGAAAAGTACAGTTCCCAATACTGATCCTTGAGGGACTCCACTTTCTACAGCCCTCCATTGGGAGAACTGTCCGTTTATTCCTACTCTCTGCTTTCTGCTTCTTAACCAATTCCTTATCCACAAGAGGACCTCTCCTCTTATTCCATGACTGCTAAGCTTCCTCAGAAGTCTTTGGTGAGGTACCTTGTCAAAAGCTTTTTGAAAGTCTAAGTACACTATGTCCACCGGATCATCTCTATATGCTTGTTGACACTCTCAAAGAATTCTAATAGGTTACTGAGACAGGCCTTCCCTTGCAGAAGCCAAGCTGGCTCTGCTTCAGCAAGGCTTGTTCTTCTATGTGCTTAGTTAATCTAGCTTTAATAATACTTTCTACCAGTTTTCCAGGGACAGAAGTTAAGCTAACTGGCCTGTAATTTCCGGGATTCCCCCTGGATCCCTTTTTGAAGATAGGCGTTACATTTGCCACTTTCCAGTCCTCCGGCACGGAGGAGGACCTGAGGGACAAGTTACATATTTTAGTTAGCAGATCAGCAATTTCACATTTGAGTTCTTTGAGAACTCTCGGGTGGTTGCCATCCGGGCCTGGTGATTTGCCAGTTTTTATATTGTCTATTAAGCCTAGGACTTCCTCTCTCGTTACCACTATTTGTCTCAGTTCCTCAGAATCCCTTCCTGCAAATGTCAGGTTCAGGGATCTGCCCTATATCCTCCACTGTGAAGACAGCTGCAAAGAATTCATTTAGCTTCTCTGCAATCTCCTTATCGTTCTTTAGGACACCTTTGACTCCCTTATCATCCAAGGGTCCAATCGCCTCGCTAGATGGTCTCCTGCTTTGAATGTATTTATAGAATTTTTTGTTGTTGGTTTTTATGTTCTTAGCAATGTGCTCCTCAAATTCTTTTTTAGCATCCCTTGCATTTCTTTTGCCAGAGTTTGTGTTCCTTTTTATTTTCTTCATTCGGACAAGACTTCCATTTTCTGAAGGAAGACTTTTTACCTCTAAGAGCTTCCTTGACTTTACTCGTTAACCATGCTGGCATCTTCTTGGCCCTGGCGCTACCTTTTCTGATCTGCGGTATGCACTCCAGTTGAGCTTCTAATACAGTGTTTTTAAACAACTTCCAAACATTTTCGAGTGATGTGACCCTCTGTTTTCCAGCTTTCTTTTTACCAGTCCCCTCATTTTTGTGAAGTTTCCTCTTTTGAAGTCAAATGTGACCGTGTTGGATTTTCTTGGCAGTTGGCCATTTACATGTATGTTTAATAATAATAATAATAATAAAATTTTATTTTTTCAGCCGCCTATCTGTCCGGGTTAGGGACACTCTAGGCGACGAACAACAAGAATAAAAACAATACATATAGATCAACATAATCAAATTTTAAGCTAAAAAACCATTCATTAATTCAATTGTAACATAAGTTAATCTGTCCCAATCTTGTAGGCCTGCCTGAACAGCCAGGTCTTTAAGGCTTGGCGATAGCTGGACAGGGAGGGACCATGTCTGAGATCGAAAGGGAGAGAGTTCCAGAGGGTGGGGGCCACAACAGAGAATGCCCTCTCTCTGGTCCGTACCAGCCTAGCTGTTCTCACCGGTGGGACCGAGAGAAGGTCTTGCGAGGCTAATCTCGTCAGGCGGCACAATTGGTGATTCTGGAGGCGTTCCTTCAGATATACTGGGCCGAAACCGTATAGGGTTTTAAAGGTCAACACCTTGAATTGGGCCCGGTAGACAACTGGTAGCCAGTGAAGATCTAATAACACTGGGGTGATATGATCCCAGCGACGGCTATGCGTAATCAAGCGTGCCGCCGCGTTCTGTACCAGCTGTAATTTCTGGACCGTTTTCAAGGGTAACCCCACATAGAGCGCATTGCAGTAGTCTAAGCGAGAGGAGACCAGGGCATGTATCACCTGAGGGAGCAGGTGAACAGGAAGATAGGGACGCAGTCTCCGTATCAGATGTAATTGATACCAAGCTGCCCGGCTCACTGCTGTAATCTGAGCTTCCATGGACAGCTGGGAGTCAAGTATGACCCCAAGACTGTGGACCTGGTCCTTCAGGGGTAAACTTACCCCATCAAGCATCAGGTCAGTAATTCCTAACTTCCTTTTATGTCCCACAAGTAATACCTCAGTCTTGTCGGGGTTCAGCTTCAGCCTATTCTCTCCCATCCATCCACTTATGGATTCTAGGCACTTGGACATGATATTCACAGCCAACTCCGGTGAGGACTTAAAGGAGAGATAGAGCTGAGTGTCATCTGCGTACTGATGGCACTGCAACCCAAAACTCCTGATGATTGCTCCCAGCGGTTTCACATAGATGTTGAATAGCATGGGAGAGAGGATAGAACCCTGTGGCACTCCACAATGAAGAGGCCAAGGGTCTGAAACCTCATCTCCCAATGCCAATTTAATAATTTAATAGCACTATGGTCACTGCTCCCAATGGGTTCGACAACACTTACATCTCGCACTAGGTCTCGGTCCCCACTGAGAATTAAGTCCAGGGTTGCCGTCCCTCTGGTCGGTTCCATGACCAACTGGTCCAGGGCATAGTCATTTAGAATATCTAGAAATTTTGCTGCTTTGTCGTGACTGGAACACATATGCGGCCAGTCTATGTCTGGGTAGTTGAAGTCACCCATTACTACCACATTTCCTAGTTTGGTTGCTTCCTCAATTTCATATCTCATCTCAAGGTCTCCCTGAGCATTTTGATCAGGGGGACAATAGATTGTTCCCAGTATTAAATCCCTCCTGGGGCATGGTATCACCACCCACAACGAGTCAGTGAGTTACCGTGTTGTACTAGTGCATGCAGAGTATTCTTTCCTTTGTCCATGGAGGAGATAGAGGGATCCTTGGAAGGGTCACTCTTCCATCTTCACAGGCAGGGCGTCTCAGGGTTGTATCCAGAGTAGCACTTAAGTCAGGGTCCCATCAGCACAGGGCATCATTAGTGCAATACAACTGCCCTCGTTCCCCCCAAATCTGTTCTAAGGTGGAGCAGAATTGGGGGGGGGAGTCCAGTTGCTTTAGCGATAATCCTTGCATTGACAGGATATGTTAGTAGAATACTGCCCTCAGTCATCGCAGTCTCTGCTTGTGTGGCAGGGGTGGGGGGAGGTTCTCTGTATTTGCTTTACTTCCTGCCCTGTGGCAGGAACATTGCTTACGCAGATATTTTCTGCTCTCCTTCCCTTAATTAGTTGGTTTTTAATGAATTATATTTTATATTCATTCAATTAATGTTCAGTTAATTCTCAGTCAGTTGGCTGCCTTAGCTGAATTTAAGCGTCTGCCTCAAGTGGCTGTAATTGTTTGGGTTTGATCTTGTCATGTTTGCCTTAATTAATTGGTCTTTGTGTGTTGTGATTTACTTATTTCTGTATGTTAGTTGCCTTGTGACAAGTGCTGTAGCAATGCTTTTCCTCAGTTGATTCTTTTTAAAGTGATTACCTGCCTTAAATTGGTCTTATTCTTTCATTCACTATCCTTTGCTGAACTTGCTGATCTCAGAAGTGGCTGTCAGCAGTACTCATTAGTCACCCACTTATCAACCATTCTCACTCTCCTTGCATCAGCGTTTGTATGAGAGTAAGTAAAGACAGTACTGTTTTGTTGTTGTTGTTGTTGTTGTTATGTGCCTTCATGTCGATTACAACTTACGGTGACCCTATGAATCAGTGACCTCCAAGAGCATCTGTCATGGACCACCCTGCTCAGATCATGTAAGTTCAGGTCTCTGGCTTCCTTTATGGAATCAATCCATCTCTTGTTTGGCCTTCCTCTTTTTCTACTCCCTTCTGTTTTTCCCAGCATTGTGGTTTTTTCTAGTGAATCCTGTCTTCTCATGATGTGTCCAAAGTATGATAACCTCAGTTTCATCATTTTAGCTTCTAGTGACAGTTCTGGTTTAATTTGTTCTAACACCCAATTATTTGTCTTTTTCGCACTCCATGGTATCCGCAAAGGTCTCCTCCAACACCACATTTCAAATGAGTTGATTTTTCTCTTACCTGCTTTTTTTACTGTCCAACTTTCACATCCATACATAGAGATCGGGAATACCATGGTCTGAATGATCCTGACTTTAGTATTTAGTGATACATCTTTGCATTCGAGGACCTTTTCTGGTTCTCTCACAGCTGCCCTCCCCAGTCCTAGCCTTCTTCTGATTTCTTGACTATTGTCTCCATTTTGGTTAATGACTGTGCCGAGGTATTGATAATCATTGGGGAAATAGGTAGCTGTCTTTGTGAAGGGTGCAGACTGTATCGTGACTTATGGGAGGATTGTGGCTCAGTGTTACAGCACACACTTTGCATGCCAGTGGTCCCAGGTTTAGTCCTGGCATCTCCAGGTAGGTCTTGGAGAGGTGCCTGTCTGAAACCTTTGAGAGCTGCTGCCAGTCATTGTAGACAATACTAAGCTAGGTGAGTCAGTGGTCTGACTCTGTAAGACAGCTTTGTTTCTCTGCTGCTGTGACCTGCTTGTTTGGGTTGATGTTTGTGGATGTCATGTGTCTTCTAGATAGCTGGTAGATACGCTAGGGAGGACTTGATTGTCTGGTGCATAGCAGTATCGTTGATGAGGTAAAATATGATTGTGATGTCCTAGATGCAAAATGTGTGTTGCTACGTCAGAGGTTGAAAGCCAGGACCTCAAACTAGCTTTGAACTGTTCCAGAGCACAGTCTTTTAGAGTAATGTAGGGTAAAGAGGAATGGAACACCCATGAACGTTCCTCTCATCAGTGGCTGTTCTGTCTCTAGGCTAGACAGCTGCTTGAGGGGTAGGGCAGGAGTAGAAATGTGGAGGCCCGGAAAAAACCACGGGCTTTCAAAAAGACCCGCCTCATTTCTTCCAGTTTCCCACAGGCCTTCACATCTCCAGCAAGGAGTTGCCAATGTGGTGCCCTCCAGGTGCTGCTAGATGGCAGCTCCCATCATCCCTGAGCACTGGCCCTAGTGGCTGGGGCTGATGGGAGTTGGAGGGTGCCATGCTGTCCGTGCCTGGTATAGGCCAAGGGTGTTGGATTATAGTTAGCAGGATCTTTAGCTTAGGGCAGGTTTGGTGCTGAGAGTGACCTTCTCTCCTTTTCCTGTCCCTTCTCTGCAAAATTTTTTATTCTGATTCTATAGAATCATAGAGTTGGATGGGACTGAAAGGATTGTCTAGTTCAACCCCCTCCTGATGCAGGAAACTCGTTGCTTTTAAGTGGGCCGTTTTGTGCTGTGCTACTTTCTGGAACTGGATGGGGTCTTTCGTAGAAAGCTAAAGATTGCAATGGAGCAAGTGGGAGGAGCAACCTCTCTTAGGATAACTCTCCATCTGTGGAGGAGGAGCCATGTTATTGGTAAGATGAGTGTCCCTTTTCTTCCTCATTCCTGCTCAGTCCTCCTGTTGTCTGGAGAAAGAGGAAGTGTACAGGGCGGCTGCCACTCTCAAACGCATTGCCATCTTCCACAGGTGAGTACAGAGGTGGGTGGGAGAAGAACCAGGCATTTGCACCATTTGTTGTTCTGCGGTCCGTTCTGGTCAGCATCCTGTCCTAGTCCTTCAGGGCCCCTCCCTCCCTCCCTCCCTCCCACTGCCTGTGTGCTTCTAGACACTCACACCTGCTCTGAGTACTGCAGGCTCTGCTTCTGTTGAGTGAGTGAGGCAAGGATTGCCCTTTGCTGTTTTGTCTGCTGCAGTGCTCATGACCTGACCCCGTGGAGTTTCTTTGATCCCTGCATCCGCCTCCTGCACCACACGGTGGACACGGGTGAGATCCCCAAGCAGGTACAGCATTGATGGGAGAGGCGTGGTGTGAACTGATTATGCTCTGGAGATACAGGGGGAGTGGTCTGTCTGTGGTGTGCACATGTGCATACCTGGGTGCGTTGTCTCATTGAATTGCTGCCACATCCCTCTTCCTTTCCCATTTTTGAGAGGGGGCGTAATCTTACAGCTGCAGAGTGGAAGCGCCTCCCCCCACCCCAAGTTCTGACTTTGCTGTGATTATTTCCACACATCTGCCTGCCTTCCTTGCAGGTGGTAATATCTGCTATGGCTTGTTCACACTTCTCACTCCTCTGGGAACTGGCCCACCTCTCAGACGCTGCCACCACTGCCAGCAAGGTGAGCAGGGCTTTGGAGGGCTTTTAGAGATGAAGGGAAATCCCTCTTGCGTTGTGCCCCGATGACTCTGCTCCTCCTTTCCCGCCCCCAGGAGCAGTTGCCCAGCCTCAAGGAGAAGGTGACTTCCTTTTGCTCCCTCTGTCAGAACTGCCTTGTGGATGTGGACCCCGATGTTCAGGAGCAGGTGAGAGTGACAGGCATGGGCCTGAGTGCTGGGCATGGAATTCTTGCCCCTCTGCTTGGCAGAGGAGCTTGGCGAGGGAGTTCTCTAAAAAAAGTTCCCTTGTATGGTGCACCACATACCAGTGGGACTCTCCTATTTACCCTGAAGTAGGACAGGACAAAGCACAGGTCATTCCCATACAGGTAGGAAGGAAGAAAGAAAAGGCAGTAGAGACTATGGACAGGAAGGACACTCCAGTGATGGTGACCTGCAAGGTGTGTGCAGTGTTTGTTTCCTTGCTTGAAAACAACATGGCGTACACATGCAACATGTGCAAGCTGGTAGCGCTGTTGGAAGAAAAAGTGAGGGGCCTGGAACAGCGGGAGGCCACACTGAAGAGTATAAGAAAAGATGAAGAGTTCTTAGCTAGAACGCTGGAACAACAAGAGCAAAGACCAACAGCATGTTGAAACAGAAGAGGAGACTGTTGTGGAGAGCAACATTGAAGTGGAGGAAACTCCATGGACAAGGGTGACAATTAGGAGCAGAAGAGCAAGAAGACATCCATCACCGGTGGAACTATGGAACCGCTTCCAGGCACTTGAGGATGAGACTAGAGAACAGTCTGTAGGGGAAGGATTACAGGAGACCCCACATGACAGCGAGCAAGAGGCTGAAGTTCAGTCAAGCAGAGGCAATGAAACCACACCCCACGACAAAAAGAAGAGAAGAATAGTAGTGGTGGGAAACTCTCTACTGCATGGGATTGACACCCAAGTATACAGAGAAGATCCATGGACTTATCAGGTATTCTGCCTCCCTGGAGGACATATTAGAGATGTGATGGAAGGGTTGCCATCATTCATAAAGCTCACTGACAGATATTCCTTCTCATCCATGTGGGAATACTTGCACTCAGGTCCTGCTTGCAGGCTTCCCCCAGGCACCTGGTTGGCCACTGTGAGAACAGGATGCTGGACTAGATGGGCCACTGGCTTAATCCAGCAGGCTCTTCTTATGTTCTTAGATACTGCCAAGCGGAGCTACGAAGAAATCACATCAGAGTTTGAAGCTCTGGGAAGGAAACTCAAGGACTTTGGGGGCCAGACAGTTTTCACATCTATCCTTCTGGTACTTAGAAGAGGAGTGGAAAAGGAAAGAAAAATGCTCCAGTTGAATGACTGTCTATGAAAGTGGTGGTAACCCGAGAGATAGGGATTCTGGGACCACGGGCTATGCTTCCTGGAAGATGGACTGCTGGCAAGTGATGGATTGCACCTCTCAAGGACTGGGAAGAATGTGTTTGGCTGCAGCATGGAGAAATTCATTAGGAAAGCTTTAAACTGAATCCTAATGGGGAGAGAGATGTAAACTTGGCAGTAACAACTAACAAAGGCTTGTGCACAGTAAGAACTGCTCTAATGGGTTCCAGTAATAGTCTTCATAAAAATGGAGGAAGGAATCCAGGCCGTAAATCACATGGTATTGGTGTTTGTATACTAATGCCCAGAGTATGGGAAACAAGTAGGACAAAATTGAACTCTTAATACAGGGGAGTAAATATGACTTGATAGGTATAACTGAAACTCGGTGGGATGAATACAGCAACTGAAGGTTATAGTTTGTTCAAAAACAACAGAAGGAATAGAAAGGGAGGTGGTGTCGCACTCTGCCAAAAACAGCCCCTCCAAGAAATTGCTGACTTGTGTTGGAGATAACTTTCTCCTACAGAAGGTGGAGGAAGCAACTAGAGGATCAGTTATCCTTGACTTGATTCTAACCAACAGAGATGACTTGGTGGATGAAGTGGCAGTTATGGGGACTCTGGGGGAAAGTGACCATGCTATGCTAAAGTTCTCAATTTTCAATGACGCAAAAGCTAAGGGTAGCCATGCACATACCCTGGACTTCAGGAAAGCCGATTTTAATAAACTCAGAACAATGGTAACTAAGGTTCTGTGGCAAGGTACCCTAACGAGAAAAGGAGTCCAAGATGGGTGGGAATTTCTAAAAGAGGAAATTCTAAAGGCACAATGGCAAACAATTCCATCAAGGAAAAAAGGGGGAAGACTGCAGAAGAAGCCAGTGTGGCTTCACAGAAAGTGAAAGGAAGGGCAGACCAAAAAGGAAGAGTACAGAAAGCATGGAATTGCAAGGATGGCATCAGGAAGGCTAAAGCTGAGAATGAGCTGAGGTTATCGTGATATGCCAAAAGCAACATAGAAGCTTTCTTCAGGTACATTCATAGTAAAAGACAGGGAAACGAAATGGTGGTACAGCTTCTCAATGAGGATGGCAAAATAAATGAAATGATTACAAAAGGCAGAAGTGCTCAATTCTTAATTTGGCTCAGTCTTCTCCCAAAAGAGGGTCTATGACCCTCCTGGGAAACATGAAGTTGAAGAGGCAGGATTGCACCTTGAGATTGATAGGCAAATGGTCAAACAACACCTAACCGCTTTGAACGAGTTCACATTTCCAGGACCCAATGAACTGCATCCTAGAGCATTGAAGAAACTGGCTGAAGAACCTGTGGAATCGCTGTCTATTATCTTTGCCAAATTGTAGAGGATGAGCGAAGTGCTGGATGATTGAAGGAGGGCTAATATTGTCCCAATCTTTAAAAAGGGCAAAAGGGAGAAACCTGGGAACTACAGACCAGTCAGCCTGACATTGATCCCTGAGAAAATTCTGGAACAGATTATAAAGCAGTCGGTCTGTAAGCACCTTGAAAACAATGCAGTGATTACTAGGAGCCAACATGGATTTATCAAGAACAAATCTTGCCAAATTAATCTTACCTCATCTTTTGATTGAGGAACCTCCCTGGTAGACTGTGGGAATGCTGTGGACCTAATATATATCTACTTCAGCCAAGCTTTTGACAAAGTGCCCCATGATATTCTAATTAGCAAGCTAGCTAAATGTGGGCTGGATGGAACAACTATCAGGTGACTCCACAGTTGGCTCCAGAATTTTACTCAAAGAGTGCTTATCAATGTTTCCTTCTCAAACTGGGGGGAGATAATGAGCAGAGTACCGCAGGACTTGATCTTGGGCTGAGTGCTCTTTAACATTTTCATTAATGACTTGGATGAGGTGGTTCAGGAACTCTCATCAAATTTGCAGATGATACAAAATTGGGAGGGAAAGCTAATACCCTTGGAAGACAGAAACAAAATTCAAAGGGATCTAGATAGGCTGGAGCATTGGGCTGAAAACAGAATGAAATTTAACAGAGATAAGTGCAGAGTTCTACACCTAAGAAAAAGAAACCAAATGCACAGTTATAAGATGGGGGATACTTGGCTCAACAATACTACATGCGAGCAGAATCTTGAGATTGTTGCTGATCGCAAGCTGAACATGAGCCAACAATGCGATGTAGCTGCAAAAAGGGCAAATGGTATTTTAGACTGCATTAACAGAAGTATAGTTTCCAAATTGCGTGAAGTATTGGTTCCCCTCTATTTGGCAGTGGTTAGGCCTCATCTTGAGCACTGCATCCAGTTCTGGACACCGCGCTTTAAGAAGGTTGCAGACAAACTGGAACAGATTCAGAGGAGGGCAACAAGGATGATGAGGGGACTGGAAACCAAGCCCTGTGAGGAGAGACTGTGAAAAAGACCAATAATTGGGTGTTAGAACAACTTGAACCAGAACTGTCACTAGAAGCCAGAATGATGAAACTGAGGTTATCATACTTTGGACACATCATGAGAAGACACGATTCACTAGAAAAGACGATAATGCTGGGAAAAACAGGAGTAGAAAAAGAGGAAGGCCAAACAAGAGATGGATTGATTCCATAAAGGAAGCCACAGACCTGAACTTACAAGATCTGAACAGGGTGGTTCATGACAAATGCTCTTGGAGGTCACCGATTCATAGGGTCGCCATAAGTCATATTCGCTTTGAAGGCACCTAACAACAAAAGTCAGTAGCGTGTGGTCAAAGACTGGATTTAGAGTTATTAACTCCAAGCAATACACACCATTAAAGAAAAGGTAGTTTATTTAAAAGAAAAGAAAGGTCCATATAAAAAAAGAAAAGCATAACTTTCCTTTAAAGCCAATTACCCACCTGGGCTGAGCAAGAGATACATTTACATAGCACTGTGAGAGATTCAAAACAGACAAAGAAAATAGCAAAAGCCTACTTAGCCTAGCTTAATACTCACTTAAAGTAGAAAGCCTGGTTCCCAATGGCTTACAAGCGTCTTCATGCTAGTCAAGATAGATGGAATAGGGAACAAGTAACTGAAGGATCACCTTCATTTTATGGGGTTTAGCTGGCAACAGGGAGGGGGCCAATTAGCCATCCTAGGCACCCCTTCCGTGATCACTTTCTTTGAAGGTAAAGAGGGCTAGACAGTCACACCAAGCGGTCCCTGATTTTCAATACCCAAACTCCTTACTTTGATCTCATGAAGCAGATAGGACTCAGCTGCATCTTCTTGACATTAGCAATTTGCAGCTGTCGGACACTAAAACAATTGGCTTTCCCCAGCGCAGATTATCCCAGAGGTCTTTGCAACAAAGCCCCTCAGAATTCCCACTGGCTGAGCCATTTTAGCTTGACCAAACTTAGCTATTCTTGACACCCTCCAATCTACTATTAATTCTGTAGCAGAGAACCCTGCTGAACTAATCAAGCCAGTTTCTTTGTTAAGTTTATGGATCTGATTTACATGTCTGAAGACTTGGTGGAGAGCAGTTGAGTTGCCATAGGAACGAGGGTAGCCCTCCCCCCTCATCTGGCTGGAGGTGACCCCCCCATCCTAGGGAGAAGAGGTAGTTTTTTGTGTGGAACTGGAAAGAGTCGCTTGCCCTGCTGTGTGTGCTGAACCCCAAGTGATGGCTTTGGGAACCCCTGGAAGTCTCTTATCATTCAGAGCTTGGGTTGCGCACAACAGCCAATATCAATGGCGACAGAAGGCAGCCCTGTCTTGTACCTCTCTCCAAACCATTTGGGAGAGGTAGAAAATCGTGATCCGTTTTATAAATCCTTGAAGAAATCCAAACTTTCCCAAAATAACTAACAAAAGCTACCACTACTTTTACCCTCTTGATTCCCTTCCAGGCCTTTGTGTTGCTGACTGATCTGCTCCTGATCTTTGGCCCGCAGCTGGTCCAGGGCGGGGGGCGCCATGTGCTCCAGGAGTTGGTGTATCGGGCGGAGCCTTCTCTGCAATCGGAGCTCTCCGGCTTCCTTGTTGACCGTGTCTTCAGCCACAGCCACGCTCAAGGTAGCAGTGTGTCGGTTGGGGTCCAAAAGCCATGAGGGCCACGGGCGGCAGGGTGCCTCTGGGCAACAGACAAGCCTCACCTGCTCTCCCCAACTGTAGACAACGAGGATGAGGAGTGCCAGATTGAGCAGCTGCACCAGCGCCGCAACCTGCTGGCTGGATTCTGCAAACTCGTCGTCTGCGGAGTCTTGGAGCTGACTGCTGCCTCGGATATCTTCAAGCATTACTCCAAGGTTTGGAGGGGGCTCTGGAGTCTCCGGGGTTACTTGTTTCCCCCTGTGGGAGTTGCTGTGCAGCCTCTTGGTGCCTACTGTGCTTCTGGCTTGGCAGCTCCTGCCAGTTGCCGTGCCTCTGGCTGTCTCTTTGCAGCTCTCCTTGTCTGGTAGTGGGGCAAGCCATGGTCTGTGCAGTTGTGCAGCTCTGGTGGGTTGGGGAGGGTCATGGCTATTTTCTTTTCCTGGGGATTACCCAGAGTAGCTGCCTCTTCTTACAGATAGTGGCTTCTCCCTTCCAGGCTCCCATGTAATTCTTTTCCCAGCCTGAAGATGGGAATACACTTCTCGACTACAAGGAACATACCGTTTGTGTAAAGGGAGTTGCCTGTTCTAACCTGATGGTCACTAATGGGCCACCTTGATCATGCTTTCACTGGCCTGCTAACATGTTACACGTGGAAGTGTTTTTCTTTGAATAAAATGTACCTTTCAGGTGTTAAGAAGATAGCCAGATTTATTTATTCTATTTATTATTGCATTTATATGTCACCTTTCCTCCAAGGAGCTCAAGGTGGTGTTCAATCATGGTTCTCCCCCTCTCCATTTATCCTCATAACAAACCTGTGAGGTAGGTTAGGCTGAGAGGCAGTGACTAGCCCAGTGGGCAACATGGCTGGGTGGGTATTTGAGCCTCGGTCTCCCAGGTCATAGTCCAATGCTCCGACCACTTCGCCAAACTGACTCTCTTCAGCGATGTCCCCTTCCATCCAGCAGTTCTTCCCCACCCAGAGGAGAGGCACCCAGCTGAAAACATGTCCTGCTATTCGTCGCACGCAGCTGGGCTTTGCCCAGCTGTTGTCCTTATCAACCTTGACCTACATGTCTGTCTACTTCTGCAGAACAATTATATTTTTACAGATCAGCACATTCCCAGGAAAGTTCCCCGGTGCAGTCTCAGCAGAATTTCTCCATGCTGTTGGTGGTTACTGCAAGCCCCCAAACTCCTTTGCATTGCTGACTTAAATTCAGATCTTCCTCTGCAGGCACAGGTTGAGTCCTGCTGCAAAGGAAAAAGCTAATTTGGATCACTTGATATCATGGTGATGTCAAGTGATTGCAGGAAGGCTTCCCTGCTGGTTGGAAAAGGTTCTCCAGCCCTGTGCCACAGGTAGCCAGACAAAATGAAACGTAATAGACAGCCCATCTGGTAGTCAACCCCCAGGGCAGGGCAGCACTGTGCTTCTATTGCCTTAGGTGTTTATGGTGGGTTGCTAACTGTCCTCCAGCAGCCTGATTTCCCTGTGAAAAGCAAAATTTGGAATGCACCAATGATGACTGTTTGGTACAATGCTACATTTAGAATTCCACTTTCAACTGATACTGCCCTTTATACCTGCATTCAGTTACATCACCAATCATATGTTACGTTTCACAACTACATATCTCTTTACCCTGGCCTTTGACACCTGTGTCGTAAATTTTTAGGACCCATCCTATTTTGTGATTTTAGATTGTTTTTAATGCTCTACTTTAAAGTTGTTGTAACCCACCCTGGGACCTTTGGGTGAAGGGCAGGTAATAAATGTTAATAATAATAATCCTGATTGTCTCTGCCTTGAGCTGGTCTTGAAGCACCTTAGGCTGGAGTGCCTTTTGTTTCCTCCATCTACCCTGGTGCGGGTTTTGCTGCTGTCACGACTTCGGCATCTCTCTCCCTTCATCACTTCTCTCCCTCTTTCTCTCAATCCATCCTGCCTCCCTCCTGGCTGCTTTCATCAGTTCTACAATGACTATGGGGACATAATCAAGGAGACGCTGAATCGGGTCCGCCAGATTGACCGGACTGAATGGGCCCGCACGTTGCTCCTTAGTCTGCAGCAGGTATTGGGAGGTGGGGGAGGGACAGGGTGGGATGCAGGGAAGGAGATGCCCTTTGCACAGCTGGTGCTTGACGAAAGAACCTTCCACTTCTTTCCTTCCTTCCAGTTACTTACTCAGCTGCTTCTGGAGCTGGGGCCAGCAGGTGTGGCCTCTGCTGCCTTTCTGGAGATCCGGGATTTGGCACGACGGTTCTCTCTGCTGTTTGGGTTGCACCAGCTGCAGAACCGCCCAGCCCTCGTTGCCCTGCACAAGTGAGGGCACCGCTTCTCCTGTAATGTATGTGGGTGGAAGGCAGTGGGAGAAGGGCAGGACCTGGGGAGGAAATGCCTCTTGGGAGGAGGCTGGTCAACCCAATGAAATGGTGAGGGATGTAGGAAGCTGCCATTGGTCCATGTAGCTCAGCACTGACTGGCAGCATCTCTCCAGGATTTCAGGCAGAGGAAGTCTTCCCCAGCCTTTCCAAGGGAGGCCTGGGACCTTCTGTGTGCAAAGCAGATGTTCTCCCACTGAACTACAGTCCTTGCCCAGTTCTGGATGAGATGGAAGGGGCAGTTCATAGGCCACTAAGGAACGCTCCTCTTCTCTATCCCAGGGATGGAATAAAGTTTGCCTTCCAGGAGCCAGCATCCCCTGGCTCCAAGTTGGGCCTTGTCAACTTGTCCTTCTTGGAGCTGCTGAGTGAATTTTCCCCACGGCTGCTGCGTCCTGACAAAGCCTTGCTGTGAGTGACTCAGTAGGGAGGAGCAGGGGTGTGTGTGGTTGGGAGGCCCCTTTGCCCCCCTTTCTCAGATGTTTGATGTAATGCATCTCCTCCCTCTCGCAGCTTGTCCTATCTGAAGAAGACCTACCAAGCTCACCTTTCCTCCAGGCACAGAGAGGAGCCGCGTTGGGCCTCATTGTTGGTGTATCAGCGCTCCCTGAGCCCCCCGGAGGATGCATTGCCCCAGCTGGGCTCATCTGCCAAGCGAAGACCTGGATCAGCTGCCAAGAGGAGGCGGCACCTGGATGGTGGGAGGAGCACCAGTGGAACTGGGGGTGGCAGGGCAATGGGGGCGGTGAATGGGGCCTGCTGCTAGCAGGAATGGCTGGGGCCCCGCATGCAAGGGGGTGGGGAGGGGGGTTGGAACTGGTGGGGGTGGAAACCACAATGTTTGGTCTGCCTTCTCAGAGTCCTCTGAGCAGGGCGGCGATGTCAGCCTCACTCCTGGCAGCCGTTTACAGACCCCCCTGCTTACTTCCACCACGCTGAGGGGGAAGCACCATTTGACTGCACTTCTGGATTCAGGCTCTGAGTCGGAAGAGTTCATGGAGAGGTGAGATGCAATTAGTGTGGGTGGGCTGTGGACTTGTTGCCTTGTCCCATTGCGGGGCTTTATGCGCTGTTCTCTTCTGCTCTTGGCAGTCAACCACGGCTGGCAGCTCAGCAGCCTCGTGAAGCCCTTCATAGCCACCAGGAGCAGCGGCAGGAGAAGGACCGTGGTGGCCTGAGCAGGCGCCTGGATCGGTAAGGATGGCTAGGCCAGGCCAGGCACACTTAATGGATGCTGCCACAATGGACAGCTGAAGGGCATCCTTCGCTGTGAGGAAAAAGTCAGAATTCTGAACCAAGAAAAGCTGTTAGGCAAACTGCACCCTTTGCACAGTTGCAGGGAAGGCCATGGAGCTTTGCCTGGTGACCTGGTTAGGTTGTTGCAATGCTCTTTGCACCCCCCCGCTCTTGGTCTGGAAACCGCAGGTAGTGCAGCGGAATGGTGAAACACACCTCTGCTCAGTGTTGAGATCTGCAGTGACTTCCTAACTGTTAGAGCAGTACGACCATGGAACCCATGACCTAGGGAGGTGGTGGGCTCTCTCAACACTGAAGGCATTCAAGAGGCTACCTGTCAGGTATGCTTTAAGTTGGATTCCCGCATTGAGCAGGGGGTTGGACTCGATGGCCTTAGAGGCCCTTTCCAATTCTATGATTCTATGACTGCCAATTTGTTATTGGGCCAAGCTCAGTGTGGTGTTGGTATATAAAACCCTCAATAGCTTGAGGCCAGTTTAGCTGAAGGATCGCCTTACCCCATATGTGCTTATTGGACTGCTTCAATCTGCAGAACTGGAAACTTACAGGTGCCACATAATGTTCATCATAATGTTCGCTCTACACTTGCAAGGAACTGACCCTTCAGCGTGGCAGCATGGGCACTTTTGAATTCCCTGTCTATTGATATTAGGCAGGCACCTTCACTGTATTGTTTTAGGCAAGCCTACCCAGACTTGTAATTGTATTATGTATATTTGTTTTAAAATTGGTTTTATTTATATTTTGACAATTTGTGTTCTATCTATATTTTTAATAAATATTTATACTGTTTTGTGTAAGCCTTTTAAAGAGGTTTTGTTGACTGTTACATGAATCTTGTCAGATCAGTCAGTAAATGGTTCTTCTCCCTCCCCTTACATTCCGTCCTTACAAAGACCCTGTGAGGTAGCTATAACGCGATCCAACTAGTTTCAGGGCTGGTGGGGATATGAATTCTGTTTTCCCCCATCTTAGTCTGAACACACTAACCTCCCCTTCCCCCATGAAGATCCCAGCTTGCAGTTTTGCAGGGCTCATAAAGAGTTCTCTATGCAACATCTTAGCATCACATCTTGTCCAACATTTCATTTTAGCACATGAGACCATCAGGCTGGGCCCCCACCTCCTTTTTTAAATGTATTTGTGTATTGGCACAGAGGCAGGAGTCTTGCCAGCGTGGTGTTCATTGGGCTAGACCTGATGGTGGGGTTGGGTTGCCTAATCTGTGGCCCTCTAGATGTTTTTGGACTCCACCTCCCACCAGCCTTAGCTGGCATGGCCAGTCTTGAAGGGCCACAGATTAGCTACCCATTGCCTAGGAGGGCATGTCCATTAGAAAAGCCTGCTGGATCAGGCCAAAGAGGACCCATCTAGGCCAGCCCACTGTTCTTACAGTGGCCAGTTGCATGTCTTTGGGAAACCCACAAGCAGAACCTGAGTGCAACAGCACTCTCCCCACTTGTGATTTCACAGCAGCTGGCATCCAAAGAGGCGCCAACTGCCCCAGACCATAGAGGTTATGGTCTGAAAGCGAATAGGATCCAACACAAGCATGCTTTTCCTCTATGCTGTCTAGTCCCACCCACAGCCCTGCCCAGTATTAGCTGTTCCACCAGCGTCACACTGCTGGTGGAGTGTTTCTGCAGCATCGCTGGCTAATTCTGGCAACAGAGATTTAATAATAATAATTAATAATTATATACTGTTTACATCTTTTGATACTTTACCAGTATTAAAAAACCCCGCCATAACACAAAAAGAATGGATCTGGCTCTTTAACATGGTACCATCTGGGCTAATAAATGACAACCTTAAAGAATTTTTTTTCAAAACTGTATTACCAGTGGCACCTTGCTCTTTATAAATTAAGAAAATACTGTTATAATAAACAGTTGGAGATGTAGAAGAATTAAAGCTGACTTTATGCATATATTCTGCTTGTGCACTGTGCAGCATTGGACGCCATTAAAGAAATCATAGGTTACAACATAACGGGAAACCCTGAAACGAGAACACTTCTATGTATAACAGAAATGGAAGTAAGGAGACATTCAGCTGGTCATAATAACCCTACTTGTGGGTGCAAAATGGTTTGCATAATACTACATAAGAACATAAGAAGAGCCTGCTGGATCAGGCCAGTGGCCCATCTAGTCCGGCATCCTGTTCTCACAGTGGCCAACCAGGTGCCCGGGGGAAGCCCGCAAGCAGGACCCGAGTGCAAGAATACTCTCCTCTCCTGAGGCTTCCGGCAACTGGTTTTCAGAAGCATGCTGCCTCTTGACTAGGGTGGCAGAGCACAGCCATCATGGCTAGTAGCCATTGATAGCCCTGTCCTCCATGAATTTGTCTAATCTTCTTTTAAAGCCATCCAAGCTGGTGGCCATTACTGCATCTTGTGGGAGCAAATTCCATAGTTTAACTATGCTGAGTAAAGAAGTACATTCAGCTTTGAATGTCCACAAGTTCTAGTATTATGAGAGGGAGAGAGAAGAACTTTTCTCTATCCACTTTTTCAGTGCCATACATAATTTTATACACTTCTATCATGTCTCCTCTGACCTGCCTTTTCTCTAAACCAAAAAGCCCCAAATGCTGCAACCTTTCCTCGTAAGGGAGTCGCTCCATCCCCTTGATCATTCCGGTTGCCCTCTTCTGAACCTTTTCCAACTCTCTAATATCCTTTTTGAGATGAGGCGACCAGAACTTTACACAGTATTCCAAATGTGGCCTCACCATAGATTTATACAACGGCATGATGATATCGGCTGTTTTATTTTCAATACCTTTCCTAATTATCGTTAGCATGGAATTTGCCTTTTTCACAGCTGCCGCACAGTGGGTCGACATTTCCATCGTGCTGTCCACTACAACCCCGAGGTCTCTCTCCTGGTTGGTTACCGCCAGTTCAGACCCCATGAGCGTATATGTGAAATTCAGATTTTTTGCTCCAATATGCATAATTTTACACTTGTTTGTATTGAATTGCATTTGCCATTTTTCCGCCCATCCACTCAGCTTGGAGAGGACTTTTTGGAGCTCTTTGCAATCCCTTTTTGTTTTAACAACTCTGAACAATTTAGTGTCGTCAGCAAACTTGGCCACTTCACTGCTCACTCCTAATTCTAGGTCATTAATGAACAAGTTGAAAAGTACAGGTCCCAATACCGATCCTTGAGGGACTCCACTTTCTACAGCCCTCCATTGGGAGAACTGTCCATTTATTCCTACTCTGCTTTCTGCTACTTAACCAATTCCTTATCCACAAGAGGACCTCTCCTCTTATTCCATAACTGGTAAGCTTCCTCAGAAGTCTTTGGTGAGGTACCTTGTCAAATGCTTTTTGAAAGTCTAAATACACTATGTCCACTGGATCACCTCTATCTATATGCTTGTTGACACTCGAAGAATTCTAATAGGTTACTGATAGAATTCTAATAGGTTATTCTAATAGGACTTTCCCTTGCAGAAGCCATGCTGGCTTGTTCTTCTATGTGCTTAGTTAATCTATTCCCCACTGAGGGTTAAGTCCAGGGTTGCTGACCCTCTGGTCGGTTCCATGACCAACTGGTCTAGGGAATAGTCATTTAGAATATCTAGAAATTTTGCTGCTTTGTCGTGACTGGAACACATATGCGGCCAGTCTATGTCCGGGTAGTTGAAGTCACCCATTACTACCACATTTCCTAGTTTGGATGCTTCCTCAATTTCATATCTCATCTCAAGATCTCCCTGAGCATTTTGATCAGGGGGACGATAGATCGTTCCCAGTATTAAATCCCTCCTGGGGCATGGTATCACCACCCACAACGATTCTGTGGAGGAGTCTGCCTCTTTTGGGGTTTCAAGCTTGCTGGATTCAATGCCTTCTTTCACGTATAGAGCGACTCCGCCACCAATACATCCTTCCCTGTCCTTCCGATATAGTTTATATCCAGGGATAACCGTATCCCACTGGTTTTCTCCATTCCACCTGGTCTCCGTTATGCTCACTATATCAATGCTGTTCTCTAAGACCAAGCACTCCAGTTCTCCCATCTTGGTTCGGAGGTTCCTAGCATTATCTCGTACAGGCACTTGTAAGCAGTGTCTCTCTTCAAGTGTCTTTGGCACTTGTGGTTTGGCTTGTGGTAATTTTGCCCTTCTGAATTGATATCCTGTGCTCCTGCTCTCACAATGCCTACTTCTAGGCCTACCCCTTTTAAAATTTCATCATTTCTTTGGTCTTTATCCCAGGGGGGAGGTTTATTCCAAACCGGACCTTCCTCAGCTCCTGTCGGGTTTCCCCCTCAGTCAGTTTAAAAGCTGCTCTGCCACCTTTTTAATTTTAAGTGCCAGCAGTCTGGTTCCATTCTGGTTCAAGTGGAGCCCGTCCCTTTTGTACAGGCCCGGCTTGTCCCAAAATGTTCCTCAGTGCCTAACAAATCCAAACCCTTCCACTAGGAAAGTAAAAACCCTCCAGTAACCGAAGGGTTGAAAAAAATTTGGGAATACAAATTTATAGAAAGACTTACATTATTCCTAAACACTTGGATTGAGAAGATTGGTAACATCACACTGCATTCGTTTTCATCAAATAACTGGGACTAACTTTTTGGAGAGTAAGATAAATTTTTGTATGTGTAGTTTTGTTTTTTTCTTTTCTTTGTAAATCGTAATAAAAATGCCAAGTTGCCTGGCTTCTGTGCTATCAGGCAAGAAGAGATCCCAGTGATCAGGATGTATTTGTGGGGTAGCCACGGAAAAGCTCACGAGGTGGTGGCTGCATGGAAGGAGTCACAAGTGGTGACACTCAACCCAGACGATATACACACACACACGCACAGTGAGCTTTAAGCCCTGTAGCCCGGGGCAGAGGAGCGGGTGTTCCATAATTGTGTCAATTATCCTTCTGTTCATGCCCCATAGGCTGCGCCTGATGAAAGCTGGAGAGGTGGTGATGGAGGAGCCAGAGACCGAGGAGGAGGAAGAGATAATCTTTGGCCGTGGGCAAGGTAATGGGGAAGGTAAAAAGAGCCATCTGGCAATTTGGGTGTGGGGGAGGGAAGAGGGCACTGCCCAGGTGTGCACTGGAGAGCTCAAGAGTGCATGCTAAGCCAAGCCCCCCCCCCCCGGCCTGGTCTTCGTCCTGCATCTGCAAGGCATGCAAGACACCCTAACTTTTCACTCCCCTCTGCTGCTTTCTTGTTTTCTTCGGGGTGGGGTGGGGTGGAGTGGTTGGGCTTTGCTCTTCCTTTGGCAGCCCTTCATTCCAAGACGAGAATTTAGGCCCAGCCTCATTGCGGTCTCTCTTGCAGCTTGGTCATACAAGAGCTGCTCTGCTAGATTGATCCAAAGGCCCTTAGTGTAGCAGCAGGAGCTGCATCCCTCAGTTTGCAACAGCAGGTGACCTCTCCTCGCCTCCAGGCTCTTAGCCTAATGGGCTGTGGAGGGGTGAGGAGCATAGGCAGTGCCCAGGGGACCAGTGGCAGTTGCTAGAAGCAGCAGAACAAGGTGGTCTTCTCTTACTCTCTCTGCAGGATTCCTGAAGTAGTGCCCCTTCTTTCTCCCTTCCCCCCACTTTCTCAAGACGACGCTCCCCACGTGTGTCAGAGAAGGTTGTCTCTCCCTCCCTTGGAGCCCTCAGCTGCACCAGTAGGGCCATTAGTCTTGCTCTTACTCTTGGTGGCCCAGTGGATGAGGATATGGTTTTGGTGCCTTGGGGGGCTCTGCTCATCCCCATTTCTCAGGGACAGTTTGTGTTGTATGGAGCTTGGTATTTTGCCTTGTTTCCTCTCACTCTAAGGGGGGCTCTGGGACATTTTCTGTTGCACTGTTCATTCTTTGTTGGGTTCTGTGCAACTGTTAGCTAAGAAATAAAGCTGTTCGTTTGAAAGCCTCTGGTATCTGGAAGGAGACTGCTTTAAAGGTTGTTCCATGTGAGGAGGCAAATGCTGAATAGCCTTGTCCTAGAGTGCATCTACCCTGCATTGAGGCGTATGACATAGGACTCGCTGTGGGTCACGTATCACACCCAGCGGTGAGGAAGACTTGGTTGTGGCCCCATAAAATGCAGGAAGCGAACCTGCAGTCCAGAACACGTGTAAGCTGGCACCTCAAAGGAAAGGTTGACAGGGCCCACCTCCAAGAGTCCTGCCCGGCTCCTCCAGCTGCAAAGTAGATGAAAGTGTGTGTCAGGCAATTGAGGTCAGCCTTCTCCTGGCAGTTTCATGGGCCGCTAAGGTAACAAAGGAACAATTGGTGCAGCTCCTTCGTTTGCCCTTCAGCTACAGCAGGCAGGCATGGTCAGCCTCCGGCCCTCCAGCTGCTCTCGGATGACACCTGCCACCAGCATGGCCAATGGCCAGGAAAGATGGCAGGAATTGGATAGAGTCTGGGCCACCGGTTGCATCTCCTCTGGGCTTTCCTCTACTGATAAGCCAACCTCCCTTGATGCCCCTTACCTTAAAGAGGGCAGAGAGCTGGGAGCTGCCTCGGATTCGGGGAATGACCCACGCAATGGACTTGGTGGTGGGCTGCAAGGTGGCTGCCTGTTCAGGACTGCTCAGCTCCTGGGAGAGGCTGGAGAGGGAGGGAAGCAGAAGTGAAAGGGAGACGCCACTGCAAACAGGCCGGAGGAGAAGGCCCTGCCTTAGGAAGCCACCTTGTGGCAGGGGATCAGCCGGCTCACCTGAGAGTAGCCATGGGCACAGAGAGGTGGATATGGATGTTCACCGTGTGGCTGAAAGAGACAGGAACCATTAAAGGGTGGGGGGAGGCCTGAATTATGCACTGCTTGTTTGCTCTTTCCTGCCTGAAAGCCAATGAAGGACTCTGTACCTTTTTGGTGACAAGTCACAGCGAAGCTTCAAGTAAACTTGCATCCTGCAAGGGAGGAAGATGCACATAATGAGGGAGGAGGGGGAGCTCCTCTCTCTGCTTGCTGTCTTTAGTTTTGGGAGGTTTTTGAGGAGGAGGCAGCACTCACCGGCCACAGGGGTCATGACTGATAGTGGGGAAGAGGTGGAATGGCAGGGCCGCAGGGATGTCGTCAGCCAGCTGGTACTGCATCAGGGTCAGCTGCTCAAAGGAAGGAAACAACACTCAGCAATGGCTGATTCTCTACCCCCCACACTCGTGGCTGGCCTCTTCCACCCTGCCTGCCTGCCTGCCTTTACCTCCCCTTGGCTGGGGTTCACCCGGAGGATGCGACTGCACTCAAATTCATCCAGTTTGATGGAGCTGTGGAAGGAGCATTCATCCAGTTGCACTGCAGCGCCATAGCCTGGGGGCAACAGCAAGAGGGGCCTTGAGGAGGCGGAAAGGAATTATTAAGGTGAGCTTTTCTGGGGGGGGGGAAGAGAACTACACACTCACCTCGCAGCTCAGTCTTGCCCACACAGAACTCCTCAGTGAGGCCAATCCGCATCTTTGCAATGGAAGAGGAGGCACTACCACAGTAAACAATGATTTTTTTCTGCAAGGGACATTCCTTCCCCTTCTCCCTGCAGGAAGCGCCCCCCCCCAAAAAAAGTAATATGGACTCCTTAATCTCATTGTCATCCTGCACAAGCTAGGGCAAGAATGGCCAAGGGTATTTTTCATGCCTGCCTGTTGGCCCATGCAGCCCACCCTTACTGTGGCTGACAGGCTTCAGCAGGACTCTCCTGTTGCTTCTAGAATGGTACTGGCCATTCTTTCATGGATGCCAGTGAGGTCTCCACATGGGTTACAGTCCCCAATCAGCTCGAGACAGTAACCTGTCATAATTTTTTCCTGGCTCCTCTTCTTACTGAGGTGATGCCAGTTCTGTTCCTGTCTCAGCTCAGGCAACAACCTTTGGCTGTTTTCTCTAACTCCTATGACTATCAGCCTTCGGCTCCTCTTTTTCCTTCATTCTTTCTATACTTGATTTCGTACACTCTGTATTAGTTAGTTAAAAAAAAAAAGGAATTACTATCTCTATTCTTCTTTTCTTATCCCTATTTTCTCTCCCGTCTGAGATATGGAAACAGCACCATCTTCTCAGACCGCCAGGACAAAAACCCTTAGAGGAACAGGGCAGCACACAGTGGCTACTGTGGTTGGTTACCTGCAAGGCCATAAGGGGTCAGGGCAGCACTCAGCTCTTGCTGCAGTCAGTTCCCGGCCGCCGTCTGTCCCGCCATCCAAGAAAAAGAAGGGACACAAAAAATCAGGGCCGCACCCAGCTCCTGCTGCGGTCAGTTCCCTGCAGACATTGGATATGGCGGAGCATAGGCAAGAAGCCTCACGTCAGAGCGTGAATTTCGCTGCTACATCGCGGCATAGCTCTCATCGCCCTTCCAATTCGAACACTCGAGGCAGAGGCCTGCTGCGAGAGGTGAGGTTTTTGCCAGTACCTACTGCCTCCTCCAGCTCCCCAATAAGTTTTCCCGCCGAAAATGCGGTGGCAGCCATTTTGAGTGGCACACAAGAGGCGTGCTCTATAGAGCCCGCAGTCCAGCGCCATCTACTGGAGCAGCTGGAGGACAGCAGGTCGGAGGACGACGAAGTGATGGAAGCCCAGGTGCAGTATGGCCCCCCTGCTTCTCCACCCCAGCTCTCCTGAGCCTATGCCAGCTTCCTTAATAACCTCTTCAATGACGCTGGCACAATTATTTTCACCTGATGTAATCCGACAATTTAAGCAGGCGCTATTAGAGGAGGTCCCACCACTTAAAGTGATGCCCCACAACACCCCACAATGCCCAGTCTCCGCCAGTAGCAGCCCCCCCATGTAAGAGGCCACGCCACATCAGACAGCCTTCCCCTGACCCGACTTTGGTGGCTGTGGGTAGGGGGTATTATGAGCAGGATCACCAGGATCCCTTATCAGAAACCGATTCTATGGGGTCGAGGGATGACGGAGAATGGACCGATGCCTCAGATACAGAGGCTCAAACTTCGGTCAGACTATGTTTGGAAGTTCATTTTGAACCATTATTACAAAAGGTGATCGCTTCCCTGGAGCTGACTGCTCCTTCTGAGGAACAACCTACATCCTCCAGACAGGCTATGGTGCTGCCTACCGTAAAGATTGGGCCTAAGGGCATTCCGTGCCCACCTATACTGTTGACTAATATTCAACAGGAGTGGGAACTACCGCTATACCCCAAAAGGGGGACTAACTGGGCTAATAGACTGTATACCTTAGAACCCAGTGTCATGGAGCAGTTGCGAGCCCCAGACATAGATGGGCCTATTACTGCTCTCCTATCACATTCCATCTTGCCACTGGATGGGGATGGTCATCTCAAAGATACAATACAGCGTAAGTCAGATCTGGCACTTAAGCAAGTGCATGAGGCGACGGCGATGTCCATAAGAGCCTCAGTGGCAGCCTCAGTATTCTCTAGGGCATCACTGCCGTGGATTGAGGACTTAGCCCCAAATCAAGACCTAGAGGTTTCCAAGTTACGAAAGTCCATTTTAAAACTCTCACGCTGCATCGCTTTCGTAGCAGACGCTACCATGGACTCCTCACAATTTGCAGCCAGGGCTATGGCCACGGCAGTGGTAGCCAGACGCCTAGTATGGCTTTCGCACTGGGATGCGGACAATGCATCCAGATAGACAACAGTCCTACCAGACTAGGCAGCAGCGTCAACCACAACAACGCTTCTGACTCTATACCTGTAGGGGGTTGACTCAATTACTTCCTGAACCAATGGCAGACAACAACAAAAGACAAATGGGTCCTCAGCATTATCAAAGATGGATACAGACTACAGTTACACCAGTATCCACCCCCACGTTTCATCTTCTCTCACAGACCGACATCACCACAAAAACACGGGACATTCCTAGAAGAAATAGATCACTGTGATGTTCCTATATTAATGTATATATGGTAAGTGTTGTTGTTTTAGAAGATACATGGTAAGTGGAGTGAAAGAGGGGGAGTGAATGGGCAGTAGAATGCGAGATGATTGGCTGAGTGTTTAAAATGGCTGAATGTATAAAAGGAAGAGTGAGAGTGGAATAGGGGGGAGAAGAGAAAGAGTGGATTGCTTGGTGGGGTTTGAGAGAGTTGTTTGTCAGGAGAGAGTGAAGAAGGAGGGAGGTGGAGTTCGGATTAGTATTGAGTAAAACCATATGCTTATGTGCCTTAAGAAGAAATCCTGTTAATCTTGTTAGCTTTGTTATCTGTAATAAATACTTAATTTGGTTTACCAAAAGCCTGATCCTTGGCTGGGGTTTCACAGACCAGAAGGGAGGGTAAGGTAATGACCAAGGCTGAAGGGGAACTGTAACAAATGGTGGCAGCGGTGAAAAGAATAACAATACCAGTATTCAGAGTCTCTGGGAATACTAGTATTGGGACGTTACTGGTGGTTGCCTAGCAGGGGGATCTGTTGAGATCTGTGCTAGAGCGGATAGGTAAACCATAAGAGAGTGCGGTCCGGACTGGTGGAGTCCCTGGTGGTGCCTAGAGACAGGCAGTAACCACGAGCAGGTAGAACCTGACAGGGAGAGCCAGGGAAGGACGCCTCACATGTGGTGTCAGTAGCGGTGGGATACGAACAACAGAGAATCCAGATATGAATACTAGAGAATCCAGAACAGTGGTGTGGCAAACAGAAATAACAAAACAAGATTTCTTGTGAGAGTGACTGGCAAAGAGTGAGTGAACTCAAACACCATGGCTGAATACATAAAAATGAAAAGAGAGGAGCTGGTGAAGTGCATAACATTCAATTTACCTCACGAGGGTAAAGGGGTAGATGAATTGAGGGTAGCACTTATAGGATTTGCTACTGCCCAGCAAAAACAACCTGTCAGGGAAGAGACCCCAGAAGGATATTTAAGCAATCCCGCTTATATAGAGTACTTGAGAGAGAAGTTAAGATGGGAGGCTGAGGAAAAAGACAAGCAGAGGGAGTTGGAAGCTGAGAGATTGAAGATGGAAGCTGAGAGATTGAGGATGGAAGGTGCAGAGAAGGAAAAACAGAGGGAGTTGGAAATTGAGAGAATGAGATTGGGGTTTGAGGAGAGGGAGAAGCAACGAGCATTGGATGCTGAATTACAAGTAGAAAAGTTAAAATTTGATAGAGAGAAATTTCACTCTGAGGAGACAAGGAAAGACAGAGATGGAGCAAAAATAAAAATTACTCCAAAGGACTTTGCTGTCTATGAGCCTGGTCAAGATCCTCAAATTTACCTCAGCACCTTTGAAAAAGCAGCTCAGTTGTGGGGGCTACCTGAAGATAAATACATGCAGTATTTATCAAACCTGATTAAAGGGGAATTGGCTGAGGTATACCAATATTTCCCCTCAGACGGTCCCGTCACCTATGCTGAATTCAAAGAAGCAGTGTTTAAAAGATTCAGACTGGGGCCTGATCATTTTAGAAAGCTTTTCAGAAACTGCCAGATACAGACAGGGAGGTCTTTTGTGGAACTGGGAGCAAAGTTGATGGATATATTTGGAAAGTGGATGAGTAGTGCCAAAGCTCAGTCAGTGGAAGAGGTGAAAGGCCTCATGGTACTGGATCAATTATACCATCAGTTACCACCAGAAATAAGGCTCCTGGTCAAAGACCGTTCCCCTACATCGGTGCAGGAGGCCGCAGAGATGGCGGATCACTTCGCCTCCAATAGAACTGGCTGGGTGGGGAAAACATCAAGAGAGTTTAAACCCAGACCATATAGTGCTGGCAGAAGGGATGTGGTACCACAGCCAGTGAGTCCTCCATTAAAATCTGAAGGGCACAGGACACCCCAGAGTGGATCTGTGTACCCTAAAAGTGAGGAGAAATTATGCTACAAATGTGGTAGACCGGGGCACCTACGTTTTCAATGTGAGGTTGCCAACCCCATTAGTAATCCTGCTCAGACAAGGGCAGTGAAAACAGAGCCCAAGGCTTTAGAAACAGCGAAAAAGGTTCAGTTTTGCCAGATAAACTGGACAGAAGTAACAGACCTTGATTCAAGTCTGAGAGAGGAAGTGAGTGTACAAGGGGCAATTTATTGGGCATTGCTTGATACTGGTGCCGCTCAGACGTTACTGAGGTCAGATTTAATAAAATCTGAAGAAATATTACCTCAGGAAACAGTGACTATCCAAGGATTGAGGGGTCAACCAGAGAGTTTGCCTGTGGCCCTAGTGAAAATGGAATGGAGAGGCCGAAAGGGCCAATATAAAGTTGGTATTAATGCCCAGCAACAAGAACCAGTAATACTGGGAAGAGATGTTATGGGGGCACAGGGGAAAATATATGTAGTGACCAGACAGCAAATTGGCAGAGAAAAAGAAGCCATATTAAGGGGGGCTGAAACAAACAGGGTGGAATCTGTTAACCAGCCTCAGGTCACCATAGCAACCACTAGCAGGCCTGCTGAAGAAGACAAACTATCAAGTGGTCTCTGGGGAAGAAGCAGAGCAATTCAGGGAAGAGCTGCATAAAGATATAAGTTTGAAGCAGGTAAAGGAACAAGTCCTGACCCAACAGATTCCTTTCACTGACAAACTGAGGAATCAAGTTGTGTGTGAGAATGGGATTTTATATAGACTGTGGATGCCTGCTGAGAGAAAGGATGAATGTGAACCAGTGAAGCAATAGTACCTAGCAAATACAGAACCAGATTGCTAGAGGTAGCCCACGATGTCCCATGTGCAGGACATCTGGGAATAAAAAAGACCAAGAGGAGATTGGCGGCACACTATTATTGGCCAAACATCTCCAAAGATGTAAAACAACATTGTCTATGTTGTGGAATATGCCAAAAGGTGGGAAAAAGTGGAGTAAATACTAAGGCACCCTTAAAGCCCCTTCCTATAATTGGACAACCCTTTTATAGAGTGGGAATAGATTTGGTGGGCCCTTTTTCCAAACCCACAAGGCATGGCAAGAAATATCTATTGGTGGTGGTGGATTTTGCCACCAGGTACCCAGACGCAGAAGCACTAAGATCTGTAGAAGCCCCTGTAGTGGCAGAGGCTTTATTAAAAATCTTTATGAGGCTGGGTTTCCCTCATGAAGTGCTGATGGATCAAGGCAGTGTATTCATGGGAGAAGTGATGCAATGTATGTGGAAATGTTGTGGTCTAAAACATCTAAAGACCACTACTTACCATCCCGCCACTAATGGGTTAACAGAGATTCAATGGCGTTTTGAAGGGCATGATAAGAAGCTATGTTCAAGATCACCCACAAGACTGGGATGAACGTTTGGGATGCTTCTTATTTGCATACAGAGAAGTCCCTCAAGAGTCAACAGGCTTCTCACCCTTTGAACTCATGTTCACTAGAAAAGTGAGGGGACCTTTGGAACTATTAAAAAATTCATGGGAAGGAACTCTGGGAGAGTACAAAACTTCTGTAGTAGATTTTGTATTGGAATTCCGCAATAAATTAACATCAATGATGGAACTAGTGAAAGAGAATTTGAGTCATGCACAGGAGAAGCAAAGTTACTGGTATGACAGAACAGCCAGAGAACGTGTGTATGATGTGGGAGATATGGTTATGGCGTTCATACCCAGGAAACATGACAAATTACAGGCTAACTGGGAAGGACCATATACCATCAGAGAAAGGCTTGACACAGTGACATATGTAATCACCACAGACCAATTAAACAAAAGCAAAGTGGTTCATGTAAATATGTTAAAGCCTTACCATACCAGGGATGCAAAGGTGTTGCAAGTTACCTTATTCCCTGAGGGAAGTGGGCCTGAACTTCCAGATTTGGTACAGGAAAGCAAAGACAAAGGAGGGGTAGATCAAGTGGAATGGTCAGAGGAGGTGAAGGAGGAAGTAAAAGAGGAGATTCTGAGAGTTTTGAAAACCTATAGGAATCTCTTTAGCAACAAACCTGGCCGAACCAGTATAGTTATACATTCCATTGATACTGGAGATCATGCCCCAATCAGATCTGTTCCGTACCATGTGAATGGGAAAGTTTTGAATGAGATCAAAAAGGAGGTGGAAGAGATGCTGGAATTAGGAGTGATCAGGGAATCCATCAGTCCCTGGGCCTCAAGTATTGTCCTGGTTCCGAAAAAAGATGGAACGACAAGGTTTTGCATTGATTATCGGCTAATCAATAAAATTACTGTCCCAGATGCGTATCCTATGCCTAGGGTAGACGCTATGTTAGAGTTATTGGGGGCAGCAACCATTATCTCTACACTAGATCTCTGTAAAGGATTTTGGCAAATGGAACTAGATGAGCAATCCAGAGCCAAAACTGCCTTCAGTACCCCAGATGGGTTATATGAGTTTGTGACCTTACCCATGGGACTAAGGAACTCACCAAGTTCATTTCAGAGGCTAATCAATACTGTGTTGCGAGGCATGTCAGATTTTGCAGTGGCCTATATCGATGACGTAGCCATTTTTAGCAAGTCGGTGCCTGAGCATGTCCAACACCTGACAACAGTATTGGAGGCCTTAAGAAAAGCAGGCCTCACAATAAAAGCTAAGAAATGCCAGTTTGGACTAAAGGAAGTAATCTATTTAGGACATAAGGTGGGGAGTGGGAAAATCACCCCCTTATGGAGCAAGGTGGAGGCAATACAAGCGTGGCCGATCCCCTTAACCAAAAAACAAGTAAGGGCATTTCTGGGTGTGGCTGGATTTTATAGGAAGTTTGTGAGAAATTTTGGGGAAATAGCAACCCCCTTGCATGAATTGACCAAGAAAAAGTGTTCTGAGTGTGTGGTATGGACGGATGAATGTCAGAAGGCTTTTGATCTACTGAAGCAAGCCTTGTGCCAAGGACCCATATTAATAGCACCAGACTATGAGAAACCATTCATCGTGGCTACAGATGCGTCGGACCTCGCGCTGGGAGTCGTCTTGCTACAGGAGAGAGAAGGCACCAGACATCCAGTGGCGTACCTGAGTCGCAAGCTGACGCCGAGGGAGAAAAACTATTCGTCGGTCCAGAAGGAGTGCCTAGCGGTTGTGTGGGGACTGAACAAGTTGCGCCCATACGTGTGGGGACGAAGATTCACAGTGACTACGGATCATTGGGCCTTGTTATGGTTGCAGACTATGTCCAAGGTAATGACCAAGGCTGAAGGGGAACTGTAACAAATGGTGGCAGCGGTGAAGAGAATAACAATACCAGTATTCAGAGTCTCTGGGAATACTAGTATTGGGACGTTACTGGTGGTTGCCTAGCAGGGGGATCTGTTGAGATCTGTGCTAGAGCGGATAGGTAAACCATAAGAGAGTGCGGTCTGGACTGGTGGAGTCCCTGGTGGTGCCTAGAGACAGGCAGTAACCACGCGCAGGTAGGAACCTGACAGGGAGAGCCAGGGAAGGACGCATCACAAGCACCTTCTACAAATCTCAGCCATAAAACCTGTCCCAATAAAGGAAAGGTTTTCAGGAGTATACACCCTCTTCTTTTTGGTGGCAAAAGAGGACAATTCGTTCAGGGGGGTGTTCAACCTCAGGTCTGTCAACCAGTTCTTGAAGCGCAAGACTTTCCGGATGGAAACAATCGCTTCAATCAGGGAGGCACTCCAACCCCACTACTATTTGGTATCCATAGACCTCAAGGAGGCCTACCTGCACATTCCAATTCACCCCAGACACAGAAGGTTGCTCCAGTTTACATACAACAACGAACACTTTCAGTACAAAGCTCTCCCATTCGGGCTGGCCACGGCACCTAGAATTTTCACCAAGGTGCTGGGAGCAGCACTCTCAGGTCTACGCCTGGCAGGGGTGCATATTTCCCCTTATTTGGACGACCTACTACTCAGGTCCCAGTCGTTTACCCAGGTAAACAAAGACTTAAAGCTTACATTCAGTTTCCTACAGAGCCACGGGTTTTTAGTGAATGTTCTAAAGAGCCACCTCTACCCCACACAATCACTAATACACCTAGGCACGGTGATAGACACCACTGCACAAACTATAACGCTGGCACCACAGAAGATCTGGGCCATCACCGATCTAGCACGCTGCATATGCGGACAACCGAAATCAGACTTGATGCGCCTGGCAAAACTGCTCGGAATGATGGCATCATCTATATTTTATTTATTTATTAAATTTATATACCGCCCGACTAGCAATAGCTCTCTGGGCGGTGAACATGGCTATAGAATAACATAAGAAATACAATAAATGACGCAATATAGTACAATATAGCAGTTACACCATGGGCCAGGCTTCACTCACGTCCTCTGCAACATCTTCTGATCAAATTCCAGAGAGACATTGCCTCCAGACGACACCGCAAGGTTGCCTTGCCACACGACAAGTGTCAGTCACTCACCTGGTGGCATCAGGACTCAAATTTGTCCAGGGGGATCCCGATACAGGAGCTGCCCCAGGCAATAATCACTTCAGATGCAAGCCTCGGGGGCTGGGGTGCCCATTATATGGATCTTTTCGTACAGGGACGTTGGAGTCCACCAGAGGCAGCCAGGTCCATCAATTGGGTGGAACTGAGTGCGGCTCATCTGGCGCTGAAGCATTTCTTTCCCAGTCTTCACTGCCCCAATGTATTGATCAAAACAGACAACACATCGACCAGATCATACATAATGAGGCAAGGAGGGAACCGATCCAAACTCCTCAGCAGAGAAGCAACGTCCATGCTCTCCTGGGCAGAGCATCACCTTACATCTGTGACGGCGAAATACCTGCAGGGGGCAATGAACAACCGGGCGGATTGGCTGAGCAGACAGATATTCCCAGGGGAATGGGCACTCAACAGAAGTGTCTTCCTGATGGTTCAACAGGAATTTGGAAAACTAGAAGTGGACCTTTTTGCCTCGGACGCAAACTATCAAATCCCTCGATTCTTTACAAGATTCCAGATGCGTGCGGCAGAACAGACAGACGCACTGACAGCGAGCTGGCCACAGCTTCTATTGTATGCGTTTCCACCGACTCCTCTCATAGCCAGAGTCCTCAACAAGATCAGGAGGGAAGAGGCACAGGTGGTCCTAATAGCCCCATACTGGCCGAGAAGATCGTGGTTTGCAGACCTCATCCAGATGTCTGTCAAAACCCCGCTTGCACTTCCAGATCGCCACGACCTGTTACATCAGGGACTGGTCCTCCACCCAGACCCAGCCTGGCTTCAACTAGTCGCCTGGAGGTTGAACGGAGCAGGCTGTTAGCATTACAGATCTCACCTGACGGAACAGCAACTATCCTGGCATCACGTAGACCGTCTACGCTCAGGATATACCAATCCACTTGGGCAGCTTTCCTACGTTGGTGTACACCTCACGGCACCGATCCTATGACAGCATCTGCACCACATATTCTGCAGTACCTCCAGGAGGGCCTTAACCAGGGTCTACGTCCTAACACCCTCAAGCGTCAACTGTCGGCACTTGCATCCGTTCTATCTTTAGACGAAGGGGTTTCTCTAGCGTCACATCCATTGCTCAAGAGATTTCTAAGAGGGGCAACCGTTATTAGCCCTCCGGTAGTGCACAGATTTCCTTCATGGCACCTGCATACAGTACTGACCGCACTACAAAAACCTCCATTCGAACCTCTGCAGATGGTTCCTTTGCGAATACTCACCTTCAAAGTCACGTTCCTCATAGCAATCACGTCAGCACGCAGGGTATCAGAGATTCAGGCTCTATCAGTGCTAAAACACCTCTGCACCTTCCATAACAATAGAGTTGTACTCCGGATCGCTCCTGGCTTCATTCCAAAGGTCAGATCTCAGTTTTACCTACGACAGGAGATCGTGCTGCCCACGTTTTGCCCAAACCCTAAACACCCCACGGAAAGGGCATGGCACTCCCTTGATGTGAGGAGGGCATTGAAGGTATACAACAATAGGACAGCACAGTTCTGTAGATCGGAATCTCTGCTGATATCTTTCCACTCTCCGACTCTGGGCCACAAGGTGTCAAACTCAACTATAGCAAGATGGCTGAAGGCATGCATCTCCTTGGCCTACAGATCACTCAGTAAACCCGTGCCGCACGGGATCACAGCGCATTCTACTAGGGCGGCAGCTACAACAGCGGCTTTTTCGGCTAATGCCCCATTGGAGGAGATTTGCAGGGCAGCAACTTGGGCCTCGCCTTCATCGTTTACCCAGCACTACAAAATGGACTTGTACGCATCTGCGGAGGCTGCATTTGGACGTAGAGTTCTACAGCAGGTCCTTAATCAATAGACCCACCCTATGGCCGAGCTTTAGTACGTCCCATGTGGAGACCTCACTGGCATCCATGAAAGAAGGTACGGTTGGACTTACCGTGAACGGTGTTTCTTCATGGATGCCATGAGGTCTCCACGACCCTCCCTATGAGGGGCTGGGAATTCCATCTGCGCTATGCGCTATCCGATCTTATTCTGTTTGTCTCTACCTTCGCATTTCTTTCTACGTTACACTGAGGTGAAGTTCCGAGCTAGCCAAGAAAGAGAACTGGCATCACCTCAGTAAGAAGGGGAGGAGCCAGGAAAAAATTATGACAGGTTCCTGTCTCGAGCTGATTGGGGACTGTAACCCATGTGGAGACCTCATGGCATCCATGAAGAAACACCGTTCATGGTAAGTCCAACCGTACCTTCTTTGATACATAAACAAGGGTTTTGGAGAGGGGCACAGCTCTGGAACCTTCCTTGCCACTCCATGGCTTCCCTCGCACAAGGGTGCCGGCTCTTTGGAGGTGGTCCAGTGCAGATCTCTGTAACAGTGAAAGCCTCTAGATGAACAACTATCCTGGGAGAAGCCCCTCTGGCCACTGCTTCAGTGGAAGGAATCACCAGCTCTAGCAGGAGGTTTTGACTCCTGTCATTACGTAAGAAGAGCTTGCTGGATCAGGCCAATGGCCCATCTAGTACAGGAAGCATAGGGTCTCCAACCATGGAAGCAGAGCATAGCCATTGTGGCTAGTAGCCACTGATAGTCTTTTCCTCCATTAATTCCAGTGTAATGATAGAGGGAGAACAGCTTTCCTCTGCCCACTTTCTCCATGCCATACACACTTTTATGTACTTCTATCATGTAGTCGCTTACTTGTCTTCCCTAAACAAAAAAAAGAAACAACCTGTCCTCATAGGGGAGTTGATCATTCCGGTTGCCCTTTTCTGAACCTTTTCCAACTCTACAATACCCCTTTTGAGGTGAGGCGACCAGAACTAGACACAGTATTCCAAATGCAACCACACCATAGATTTCTGTAACAGCATGGTGATATTGGCAGTTTTATTTTTAGTACTTTTCCTGATGAGCTGTAGCATGGAATTTCCCTTTCTCACAGCTGCCACACAAGGGTAAATATCTTCACTGAGCTATCCACTATGGACCCAAAATTTCATTCTGGTCAGTCACCACCAGTGGAGTCCTCATGAGTGTATATGTGAAAACCAGAATTTTTTTGTTCCAATATTTATAACTACATTTGCATTGAATTGCATTTGCCATTTTACTGCCCATTCACTCAGTTTGGAGAGGTCCTTTTGGAGCCCTTTGCAATCCCTTTTTGTTTTAACAACCCTTCACAATTTAGTACCACCAGCAAACGTGGCAACCTCACCCCTAACTCCAGATACTTTTTGAACAAGTTAAAAGGCAACGGTCCTTCTTAGTATCAGTCCTTGGGGGACTCCACTTTCTACATCCCTCCACTGGGAGAACTGTTCATTTATTCCTACTCTCTGCTTCCTGCTGCTTAACCAGTTCCTGATCCACAAGGGGACATCTACTCTTATTCCCTGACTGCTAAGTTTACTCAGGAGTCTTTGGTGAGGTACCTTGTCAAAAGGTTTTTGAAAGTCCAAGTACACTATGACAACCAGATCACCTCGATCTATATGCTTGTTGACAGTCCTGGGAGTGGGCACAGCTGTAACGTCCCCTAAAATGCCTCATCCACAAACCTCTCTCTCCCTCAGCTTCTCCAGGTCAGCCACCTTGGCCTCAAGTAAGCAAACCTGTTCCTGAAGAGCCAGGAGCTCATTGTACCAAGGGCATACTCACGACTTCTGCAGGTAGTCATATCTATTGCAGTGTAACACACTGGAAAGCTCTCACACCCCTGCTGGCTTCCTACCTGCATAATTGTTTTTGTAGTGTATTGAGTTAATTTATTGAAAACTTGGGCTTTGTTTAGGTCAGTAAACAGACAGGCAGAGGGGTGCCCTGGCCTTCAGGTCCTGCTGCTTTGCTTGCCTGGTCACATTGTCAGCTGTGAGCTCTCTCACTAGGCTGTTTCAACTTTATCTGGTGGTTGATTTCTCCCAGCTGCTGCTGCCAGTGAATGAGTTCAGGGAGTGTGGCTTAAATTCCTGCTCTCAGTCCATTTAGCCCCCTGAGCATGGGGAGTGAACAGTGGAAGTGAACAAAGGTAGTATGAAATTTTTTATTGAAGATAAACCATACTACAAAAAAGGTACTCAGCCACTACACGTGCGGCCTGAGACCAACAAGAACAAAACCAAAATCAACATTAACCCCCAAAGTACCCAACACAGTAACAGCATCCAAAACCATAGTCCAGTATGCAAAGTCCAAGGGTCAAGGTCCAGTCCAGGAGCCAATATCCGGCAGCCCAAGGCGGGCACTGAGTCCGAGGGCCAGAGGCACAGTCCAAGGTCCACATTCCAGGAGCCAATATTTAGCAGCCAAGTCCAGGAATAGAAATAAGTCAAAAAAGAAGTCCAGAAATATGTACAATATCCATGATTCGAAGGCCAGAGTCCAGAAAGCAGAAGCCCAAGGCCAGAAATGGGGGCCAGGAGACTTACAGGCCATAGTTCAAGTGATGGGTGGGTGGGCGTCCATCATCCAGGGCCACAGGCGGGCCCAGTGTCCCGATGGCATACGCCCCCTTTCATAGCCCGCCAGCCGCCGCAGGGAAGCCAGGACATAGCGCACCATGCCCTCTGGTGCGCTCTCCCTCCTCGTGATCCATTCCCAGCGGCGTGCCCCCCATAGGGCTCCCAGAACAGTGAGGTTGACAGGGTGGAGGGCGGAACCGGCCAGCACCCATGCCCCCGGGCCTCCCCTGACCATTCTGGACCCCTGAGTCCTGGTTGCTCCTCCCCTGAAATTACCGCTTCCCAGTGCTGAAGGGCCAGGCCCTGCCAGCGCAGGATGCAAGGGCCAAGGTCCAGTCCAGGAGCCGATGTCCAGCAGCCCAAAGCGGGCATTGATTCCGAGGGACAGAGGCAGCAGTCCAAGGTCCACAATCCAGGAGCCGATGTGCAATAGCCAAGTCCAGGAACAGAAATAAATCCAAAAGAAAGGCCAGAAATATATACAATGTCCATGACCAGAAGGCCAGAATCCACAAAGCAGATGCCCAAGTCCAGAAATGGGGGCCAGGAAGCTTACAGGCTATAGTTCAAGTGATGGGTGGGGGGGCATCCGTCATCCAGGGCCACAGGTGGGCCCAGTGTCCCGATGGCATACGCCCCCTTTCATAGCCTGCCAGCCGCCGCAGGGAGGCCAGGAAGTAGCTCACCGTGCCCTCTGGCGTGCTCTCCCGCCTCGTGATCTGCTCCCAGCGGCGTGCCCCCCATAGGGCTCCCAGAACAGTGAGGTTGACGAGGCAGAGGGTGGACGGTGGGACTGGTCAGCACCCCTGCCCCCAGGCCTCCCTTGACTGCTCTGGACCCCTGAGTCCTGGTTGCTCCTCCCCTGAAATCACTGCTTCCTAGTGCTGATGGGCCAGGCCCTGCCAGCACAATGCCTGAGCCAGCCCCTCCCATACAGACTAGGAGGCGGGGCAGGCAGACACCACATGCTGCACGGTCTCTCGAGGCTCCCCGCCCACCAGCGCCATCCCTGCCACCTGGCGCTTGTCAACACAGAGGAGCCGTTGGCACAGCTGGGTCTCCTCCGACAGCCACGGCCAGGCCCCCACAATGTCTGCCACCTGATGGTACCACCGCCAACGAGCATCCCACGTGCGGAGCGGGACCCGCCGTTCCTGAAAGAGGGGGATCGGGTAACGGCTTTCCCGCAGATATGGGGAGAAGTCAACTCGGGCAGCCCAACGCTCCACCTCAGGGCAAAAGAGGCGCTCCTCCACCATGCGCCAGTACAGATGGCAGCGTAGTTGGTGGCCAGAGAGCAGGCTGCCCCTGACCCATGGGGTGTGGGCCACCCATTGTTTCACTGCCGTGAGCACTGGTATTAGGTAGGCTGGCACAGTTGCCCGCCAAGTAGGCGACATGCAGAAGACCAGCTGGTCCTCGTCCCACCACTTCTCTGCCCAGGCTGTGTCGCGCCATCCCAAGGTGAAGGCTGCCACCCAGGTTGGCACTGGAGGTGGCAACATCCCCCTTTCCTGCGCAACTGCTCCCACGGCTTCTTCCCAATCCCGCCAGGCACCAAAATTTTGGGCGAGAAACTCTGCTAAGCAGGCTGGACCCAGCGCCGGTAATGCCAAGCCGCCGTGCTCATGGGGGTGGGAGGCTACTGCTCGACTCTGAGGGAAATGGACCGTCCCCCAGAGGAAGCGAAGCACCAAGCGATCCGCCTGCCGGAGCAGGGCCTCCGGGATAGGGTAGACTCTGGCCAGGGCCATGGCGATAGGGTACAGGTAGGTCTTCAGGAAGGCCACTTTTTGGAAGGTGCCCAGCCGCCAGCTCCACCACAGCTCCAGGCGAGCATCGACGGCCTGCACCCAGCGCTCCCACTTCTGTAAGCCACTGCCCCCGTGGGCTAGTGAGAATCTAACCCCTAAGATGGAGACTTTCTCCACCACTGCAGCCGCTCTGGCCGGCAGCTCGTCCGTTCGTTCAGCTGCCTCACCCACCTCATCTGCCAGGATGTCTGTCAGAGGCCGTGTGGTCAGGCCGGGTGGCTCGCCGGCGCTCTCCCGTATCCACCCTATGGTGAAACATTTGTGCAGGTTGACTCCAGCATGTGAGCCACGCCCGTAGGCACAGAAAGCCTCCAAGATGTCAGCCACTTCAGTGCAGTTCTGGACGAGGACGGTGACATCTGCATGTGCCACCATCCCCACTCAGGTCGCCAGCGGGCCCTCCTGCAGTCCTCCCCAGGTCTCCTCCTCTGACGCCCCCCAGCGCTCTGCACCTGACAGTGGGCGGGGTACCGGTGGTCACACCGAGAAGCCTGCCAACCCTGACGCCTCGACCAGTGCCAGAGCGGGGTCAAGGGCCAGCACGTAGAGGAGCACACTGAGCGGGCAGCCTTGCCACACTCCGGAGCATACTGGTAGTGCCGCTCCCCGCCAGCCATTCAGCTGTGGGATCATGGTCGCCTCTCGGTAGAGCCATTGCAGATGGGAGACAAAGCAGGCAGGAATCCCTTTTTGGCGGAGTGTGCCCCAGAGGTAATCATGGTGGACGTTGTCAAAGGCCTTCTCCTGGTCCAGTTGGAGCAGGAGGAGGCCCTCACCGCCACTGCCACTCACAATGCTCCTCGCCCCCTCCTCCGCCCCTCCCCTGAGCCCTGGTGCCCTCGCCATGGCCGCAAACACCTCCCGCAAGAGGCACAGCAAGTCTGTCATCCGCTGGCCCGGGACCACGCTGGTCTGATACGGGTGTACCAGTTGGGAAGCGACGGCCACCAGGCGGGCGTTAAGAACACTGGCAAGGATGCGATTGTCGACGTTGGTGAGGGCGATGGGGCGCCAGTTGATGGGCAGGGAGAGGTCTCCCTTCTTCGGGAAGAAGATGAGCAGCGCCCGCAAGAAGTCCGCGAGCCCCTCCTCTCGGAGCAGCAGCGAGTTGAAAACCCACGCAAGCGATCTGGCCAGGAGCGCCACATAACATTGGTAGAAGCGCCATGGCAGCCCATCCGGCCCAGGGGCAGAGCGCGCCCAGCCAATGGCTGCCCGCACCTCTTCCGCCATGACCGGGGCCTCCAGTGCCGCCCTCTGGTCGTCCATCAGCCCCGGCCCCCAGCCGGCCCGCGCCTCCACCCCGTCAAGGAAGGCTTGGACCTCCTCTTTGGGAATGGGTTTGCAGGCAAAGCCCTTGCGCCAGTGATGCTCTGTCACCACCAACATCTTCTCAGGAGTTAGGTATGAAATTTTTTTTTTAGGTATGAAATTTTTTATTGAAAATAATCCATACTACAAAAAAGGTACTCAGCCATTACACATGCGGCTTGAGACCAACAAGAACAAAACCAAAATCAACAACAACAACGTCTTCCCAAGCTAGCGGAGCAGCGGCCCAGGCTAGCGGAGCAGCAGCCCAGACTGGCAGAACAGAAGCTTGGGAAGATGCAGTAACGTGGCAGAGTGCTTGATCATGGAAGGAATAGCAGGAGAAGTGGCTGCAGGGATGGCAGTATCACTTTCAGCCGGGATGCCTTTGGAGAGGCTTACCAAAAGGAACTATTCCAGTTGGAGATTAAGAATGCAAGCGTTTCTTATAAAGGAAGATGTATGGCAGGTGATTGAAGCTGACCCACCACCGGTTCCGCAGCAAGCATGGATTCGCATGGATGAAAAGGCGACAGCATTTATCATTTTGGCTTTAGATGACTCACAATTGCTGAATGTACAGGAGAAGCCAACAGCAAAGCTGATGTGGACTGCTTTGAACGAAGTTCATGTACGGAAAACAGCCAGTAGCAAAATTCACTTAGCGCGTAAACTTTATCAGATGAAGCTGGCTGAGGACGGGACAATGTCTAAGCATTTAATGGAATTAAAGAAGCTGTTTGCAGAGCTGCAGGAGAGGAATGTGGATCACACACAATTGCAGCAAGTTTACATCATATTATCTTCGTTAGATTCGTCTTGGGATCAGATTGTAAGTTTGTTAGAAGCGATGCAGGATGCAGGTCTAACTGTCGAATACGTCTCAGGCAAACTGCTCCAGGAGTGGGACAGACGCAAGGAAGCCGAAGGAAGAGAGAGATCGGAGAAAAGAGAAAGCAGGAAAACAAACTTCAAAGACGCTGAAGCAAGACTGAAAGCTTGTTATTTCTGTGGTTCGAGAACTCATCTTCAAAGAGACTGTGAAGCAAAGCGAAAAGGACGAGGCAAGAAGCCGTCATGTGTGCAGCTGGTGAGTGCTGACAAATGCAAACCGAATAGCTGTGAGAACAGAGACAGTGCTGTATGGGTTGTAGATTCTGGAGCAACACATAGCATGGTGAAAGACAATACTTTGTTAAGAACTTCACTTCCCACGAAAGAAGTTGTGGTGCTTGCGAATGGCACAAACAGAGAAGTGATGGGAAGAGGTACAGTAAAACTGAATGTATTAAACACAATAATGACAGATGTATTGTATGTACCAGGTTTGGAGTGTAATATTATGTCTGTAAAGAAACTGAATGAAATGGGATATAGTGTCATGTTTAAACAAGGGACATGTATGATACAGAAAGGAGACAAACGCTGTGTACAGGGGGTTCTAAGAAATTTACTGTTTTACATTAAGTTCAAAACCACAGGTTGTGCTACATTGAGAAAGCCTCGTGACAGATACGTTCATTTATGGCACAGGAAACTAGGACACGCCAGTTTCAGTACAATAATGAAAACACCAAGTAATAGTGTGGATGTGACACTAAAGGAGTGTAACCAATATGTAGACTGTGAGGTGTGTAATCAAACCAAAGCCACAGTAGCTCCCATATGCAAAGAGGCAGAGTGTAGCACAAACGCACCATATCAAATGATTCATGTTGATTTAGCAGGACCGTTTCAAAGCTCACAAGGTGGTGCAAAGTACTTTATGGTGATTGTTGACGATTATACCAGGTTTTGCACTGTTTATCTGTTATGTTCTAAAGATGAAACAGAGGGAAAGCTGAAAATGTTTGTGACAAAGGTTGAAGTGCAACATGGTGTAATAATTCAAAGAATTCGCTCTGATCAAGGAGGAGAGTTTACTGCAAAATCACTAGAGCAATATTTGGCAAAGAAGGGGATAGAACAGAATTTTACTGCACCATTTTCACCATTTCAGAATGGGATTGCAGAGAGAAAAAAATAGGACACTTCAGGAGGCGACAAGAGCCATGTTGAGGGACTCTGAGTTGTCAAATGCCTTTTGGGGGAATGTATATTGTATGCCAATTACATTCAGAACAGGCTATATCATAGAGCACTTAAAATGACACCATATGAAAAGCTCACGGGAAAGAAGCCGAGACTTCAGCACATTGCAAGATTTGGGGCTAAGTGCTGGGTGCACATACCCAAAGGGAAAAGACATGGGAAACTAGATCACAGAGCACAAAGAGGGAATGTTTTAGGATTCCAGAACGCATATTACCGTGTTTGGGTACAAAAGCAGAAACAAGTAGTGCTGAGTAGGAGCATCAAAGTACAAGAGCAAGATTGGGATCACAGTACATATGTTGATCTAGGTAGTTCACACAATGCATCCACAGAACATGACATAGAGCAAGAGGTAAAACAGGAGGAAGAGGAGCAATCTGTTAATGAAGTGGATGAGAGAGGCATTGGGGAAACTGAGACTCAGGTAACTTTAAGACGCTCTGAAAGAGCAAACCTGGGTAAACCGCCTGAATGATTTCAGATTGGCACAATCAGAAGCCAAGACACATGTAGGTACAGAGAAATGGATGATGAAACACTGTATCTAGATTGTGTTAAAACGTCATAATACGTGTAATGACTGTAATGACTGTAAATGTGAAGAGCAATGTAAATGGCAAGTAACATGTATGTAACAAACGGAGAAATGTATGTCTTTATGGAAAAGGTGGGAGCTGTAGACTACTGAGAATGCCTATGAGTCTGGTTTTCCAGAAAGACAGAAATGAAACGAATAAGAATGGGTTAAAGCTATGTTTAGCATTGCCAGGGTCAGCTCTCAGTGGACTGCAGCTGGCAGAGAGCAGTAAAAGATATAAAAGCCTTGAAACTGAAAGTACAAGGTGTGGGAGTGTTTTGAATGTTAGGAGAGTTTGGAAGCATTCGTATGTGTAAGAAAATCCTGTCAGTAAAGACTCTTAAACTTAAAACGGTCTGTGTCTGTGAAGCTTATCTTTCTGTTGGTTCATTGCGTCTGGGCACAACTGGGCACAACTGGGCATACCGGGCCAACACGCTAATGACACACTAATGACACACTAATGACACGCTAAATAACCACTGCAACATGACCCACCAAAAGAAGAAGTCCAGTCCCAGGGGGGTAAATTCGCACTCACCAGAACAACTCGCAGGAGCTCTGGAAAAACACGTCCTTCCTCTCCGATACAGAGTTAGGGTCAGGGTCAGGGTTAGGTGAATAATTTTTTTTTGTGAATATTTTTATTATTCAAGCCACCATACTACAAGAGAGTGGTAAGCCGCAGCCTTCAACCAACTCGACTCCCACTTGCGACACTCGCAAGATCCAGGAAAAAAAAACCCAAAGGAACCCCAGCGAAACCAACCTGCTGGTCCACCAGCCCACAAAACAAGAACGGAAGACAAAAGACAAAACCCAGCACCCAGAACTCACACCCCCCAAAAGGGAAAGGTGCTGACGATAATCCTTTGCAGGGTTCCACTACCACCCTTGCCCCCCCTTCCAAAACCCCTTCCTTGCTCCAGTTCAGTTCATTGTCCTTGCTGCAGTCCATTAGCCAGTGTCCATTGTGCATTGTCCAGACCAATCCAGTCCAGTCCAGTCCATTGTCCAAGAGCAATCCAGTCCAGTCCATTGTCCAAGAGCAAGCTCAAGAGCAAGGTGCTGTTGCCGCGATCGCCAGTGACTGACCACCTGACCAAGCGCTACCCGACCAAGTGCTGATCCCCAGCGACAGCCCCAGACACCTACCCTGCTGCCCGTAGGTCTCTTCGGTGTTTTGAGCCCTGTCCGCTACAGCCCTGTCCACTGCTACCCTCTAGCCCATGTCCTGCTCCATCTCCGTCTGCACCACCCTTCCCCACCGTCCGTCTAGGGCGACATGAAGGCAACCAGAAGGAGGCTGGAGGATGAGGAGCCACTGCCCAAGGAGCCTCCTGCACACTCAAGGGACTGGCGGAGTTGGCCTCTCCCTCAGCCAGGGCCACCACTGCTCCCACAATGCCTTGGGCACCAGTGCCCATTCATAGCTGGCCAAGGCCCGCAAGGAGGTCAAGATGAACCGTACCGTCCCTTCCGGGAGGCTCTCCTTGTGTGTCACCCTCTCACACGCCCATGCCCCCCAGAGGGCCTTGAGCACCACTAGGTTGATCAGCCAGAGTGTGGAGCGGTGGACTGGGAGGCCATTACCAGTGCTGCCGGTGCTACTTCTTGTGGCGGTGGCAGTGGGAATGTCGGTGGCAGTGGGAATGGCGTTGGTGGGCCGATGGCCCCCCATGCTGCCTGCCCCGCTGGTAACCCCGCCTGCACCCCTGCCTGCACTGCCAGCTCCTCCGCCGCTGACTGCGCTCCGCTCCCCGTTCTCGCCCCTGCGTACCTCCCTGCGTACCTGGACCGGCCTGATCCCTGCCTGCGGCCCACCCAAATGTGGCTGCTCCCTGCCTGAGACCACTGCTTCCCATGGCTGCTGTTCTAGCCCCAGCCAACATAGCTCAGCCGCCAAGCCCTGCCAGACTCCTCTGGTTGCTGGACAGTCTGCGATGAAATGGGCGATGGTCTCCCTTGCCCCCGCTGCCGGGAGCGATCGCACGATTGGCTGCTGTTTATTTTTATTTATTTTATTTAATTTATATACCGCCCTAAGCCAAAAAGGCTCTCTGGGCGGTGTACATAAAAGATAAAACAAGCAAAATATATAAATACAGTAAATATAACAGAATCAAAAGTCAAAACAACAAACAACAACAACCAAGCAACATCAAAATATAACGATAATAAGATACTGTTTAAAATACACGATAAAAACAATTATTAAGATACATTTTAAAATGCCTGGGAATATAAAAAGGTTTTCACCTGGCGCCAAAAAGATAGCAGCATCGGCGCCAGGCACACCTCATCGGGGAGACTATTCCACAATTCGGGGCCACCACCGAGAAGGCCCTAGTTCTGGTCACCACCCTCCGAGCTTCTTGATGGGATGGCACTCGGAGGAGGGCCTTAGATGTCGAGCGCAGTGTACGGGTAGGTTTGTATTGGGAGAGGCGTTCCACCAGGTATTGCGGTCCCATGCCGTGTAGGGCTTTATAGGTCAAAACCAGCACTTTGAATTTAGCTCGGAAACAGATGGGTAGCAAATAGGAAGCCAGTGCAGATGGGCCAGAACGGGTGTTATATGAGTGGACCTTCTGGTCCGTGTCAGTAGTCTGGCCGCTGCATTCTGGACTAGCTATAGTTTCTGAACTATCTTCAAGGGCAGCCCAACGTAGAGCGCATTGCAGTAGTCCAACCTAGAAGTTACCAGAGCGTGAACAACTGAGGCGAGGTCATCACTGTCCAGATAGGGACGTAGCTGGGCTACCAGTCGAAGATGGTAGAAAGCGTTCCGTGCCACCAAGGCCACCTGGGCCTCGAGAGACAAGGAAGGATCGAAAAGGACTCCCAAGCTACGAACCTGTTCCTTCAAGGGGAGTGTAACCCCATCAAGAACAGGATGAACATCCTCAATCTGGGCAGTGAAGGCACTCACCAACAGCGTCTCGGTCTTGTCTGGATTGAGCTTCAGTTTGTTAGCCCCCATCCAGTCCATTATCGCGGTCAGGCAACGGTTTAGCATGTTAACAGCCTCACCTGAAGAGGATGAAAAGGAGAAATAGAGTTGCGTGTCATCAGCATACTGATGACAACGCACCCCAAAACTCCTGATGACCGCACCCAGCGGCTGCATGTAGATGTTGAAAAGCATGGGGGACAGTACCAATCCCTGCGGGACTCCACAATGGAGAGTCCAGGGTGTCGAGCAGTGTTCCCCAAGCACTACCTTCTGGTGACGACCCACCAAGTAGGAGCGGAGCCACTGCCAAGCATTACCCCCGACTCCCAACTCCGTGAGTCTCCCCAGAAGGATACCATGGTCGATGGTATCAAACGCCGCTGAGAGATCAAGGAGAATCAACAGAGTCACACTCCCCCTGTCCCTCTCCTGACAAAGGTCATCATACAGGGCGACCAAGGCTGTTTCGGTGCCAAAACCGGGCCTAAAACCGGATTGAAATGGATCAAGATAATCAGTGTCATCCAAGAGCCCCTGGAGCATGCTACATCATGCCTCCTTGAAACACTGGCAATTTGCTTTTCAAAAGTTACATTCTCATCTTCTCCTTGATTGGGTGGTCGGTAATAGACTCCAAGCACCACATTCCTTTTATTACTTGCCCCATCAATTTTAATCCAGATACTCTTGGAGGACATAGCAAGCTCATCTTCCTGTATTTCTATGCAGGGATATATATTTTTAACATATAGCGCAACTCCACCTCCCTTTTTATTCCTTCTGTTCTTCTTGAACAAGTTGTATCCTTCAATTGTTGTATTCCAATCATGGGAGTTGTCCTACCAAGTTTCAGTTATACCTATCACGGCATAATTGCCCTCCTGTATTAAGAGTTCAAGTTCATCCTGCTTGTTTCCCATGCTCTGTGCATTAGTGGTCTGAGCTGCATGTGCCAGTGTGTGAATTTACCTAAGAATCAACTCTTTCTCCTCTTTGCCTTCTCGTACAGTCTTTTTGAAGGCAATTAGGAAATTAGCATTTGAAGCAATACTTTTGTTTTTCTGTGCCCTGCTGTGGCTTCAGGACATGACTCATCTCTCTATCCTGCCTTTGTTTGCTTTTTTGTCCTCAGTAAAATTTACTTTTTCAGATAGAACTTCCTCCTATCTTTCCTTATAGTCCTGATCTTTGAAGATATGCCATCATTTGATCCAAATTTAGATCCATCTGTTCGTGTGCAAACCACCACTTGATGATGGTCATGTAGAGAGGCTAGTATAGCTTTCTGCAAATCCTCTTCTAAAGATTTTCCACAACTTCCCAATTCTTAACCGCTCGGGAACCCGAAGCCCTGGTTGCTCTTCCCCAGAGATCACTGCTTCCCAGTTCTGACGGGTCAGGCTCGGCCAGTGCAGCGCTTGAGCCAGCCCTTCCTATACATACCGGGAGGCAGGGCAGGTGGACACTACATGTTGTACAGTCTCTCGAGGTTCCCCGCCCACCGGCGCCGTCCCCACCACTCGGCGTTCAGAGATGCACCTGAGCTGTTTGCATAGTTGGGCCTCCTTTGACAGCCATGGCGGGGCCGCTGCTACATCTGCTATCTGATGATACCACCGCCAACGAACATCCCATATGCGGAGTGGAACTCGTCTTTCCCGAAAAAGGGGGATGGGGTACTGGCTTTCTCTTAGATACGGAGACAGGTCAGTTCGGACGTTCTGCGTCAATGCGAAATAGGCTCTCCTCCACCATGTGCCAGTACAGATGATGGCGCAAATGGCGGCCGGAGAGCAGATTGTTCCTGACCCATGGGGCATGGGCTACCCATTGCTTCACCGGGGAGAGTACTGGAATAAGGTAGGCCAACATGGTCGCTCGCCAGGCAGGCAACACATGAAAAGCTAGCTGGTCTTTATCCCAACACTTCTCCGCCCATGGGGTATCTCGCCATCCCAAAGCGAAAGCTGCCACCCAAGTGGGAGGTGGCGGCGGCTGCGTTCCTCTTTCCTGGGCAGCTGTTCCCACGGCTTCCTCCCAATCCCACCAGGCGCCAAAATTTTGGGTAAGAAACTCTGATAGGCAGGCTGGACCCAGCGCTGGTAACGCCAGGCCACCTTGTTCGCGCGGGCGAAAGGCTACCGCTCGGCTCTGAGGGAAATGGACTGTCCCCCAGAGGAAGCGAAGCACCGAGCGATCTACTTGCCGGAGCATGACTTTTGGGATAGGGTACAGGTAGGTCTTTAGGAAGGTGACTTTTTGGAAGGTGCCCAGTTGCCAATGCCGCCATAGTTCCAATCGAGTATTGACGGCCTGCACCCAGCGCTCCCATTCTCTTAATCCGCTTCCCCCTCGGGCCAGTGAGAATCGAATTCCCAATATGGAGACATGCTCTACTACCGAGTCTGTTCTGACCAGCAGCTCGTCTAGTCGCTCGGTCACCTCACCCGCTTCATCCGCTAGGATGGCTGTGAGAGGTTGCATGGTCAGTTGGGGCAACTCGCCGGCTTCCTCACAGATCCACCCTACAGCAAAGCTTTTGTGCAAATTAACTTTTGCACCTGAGCCGCGCCCGTAGGTACGGAGGGCCTCCAAGACTCTATTTACCTCAGTGCGGTTCCGAATGAGGACGGTGACATCTTCCGCATGCGCTACCATTCCTGCCCAAGCCGCTGTTTCTGCTGTTGGCTTTTCTTGCAGCTCTTCCTGAGTAGATCCCAACGCTATCCCCAGGCAGTCTACGCTTGACAGTGGGCAGGGTATCGGCAGCCGTGCCGAGAAGCCCACCAACCCCGACGCCTCGATCAGTGCCAGAGCGCGGTCAAGTGCCAGCACGTAAAGGAGCGTGCTTAGCGGGCACCCTTGCCGCACTCCCGAGCATACTGGCAGCGCCGCCCCTCGCCAGCCATTCAATTGCAGGATTATGGTTGCCTCCCGGTAGAACCACCATATATGGGAGACGAAGCGGGCAGGGATCCCTTTCCGGTAGAGCGTATCCCAGAGATAATCATGGTGGATGTTGTCAAAAGCTTTCTCCTGATCTAGTTGGAGGAGAAAAAGGCCCTCTCCGCCGCCGCCACTCGTGACACTCCTCGCCCCTTCTTCTGCCCCTCTCCCGAGCCCCAGCGCCCTCGCCGTAGTCGCAAACACCTTCCGCAAGAGGCACAGCGAGTCTATCATCCGCTGACCCGGGATCGCGCTGGTCTGACACGAGCGTACCAGGCGGTCAGCAACAGCTGCCAGGTGGGCGTTAAGAACTCTGGCCAGGATGTGATTGTCGACGTTGGCGAGGGCAATGGGGCACCAGTTGGCAGGGAGGGAGAGGTCTCCTTTTTTTGGAAAGATTAATAGCGCTTGTGAAAAGTCCCTGAGGCCTTTATCTCTGAGCAGCAATGAATTGAACAGCTGCAGAAGTGGTCCGGCTAGGAGCGCCACATAACATTGGTAAAAGCGCCAGGGTAACCGATCCGGCCCAGGGGCGGAACGCGCCCGCCCCCAGCCAATCGCCACCCGCACCTCCTCTGCCGTGACCGGGGTTTCTAGCATTGTCTTCTGTTCATTCGTTATTCCCGGCCCCCAGCCGGCTTGCGTCTCTACCCTGTTAAGGAAGGATTGAATTTCCTCTTCAGGGATGGGTTTTTGGGCAAAAACCTTGCGCCAGTGAGGCTCCATCACTGCCAGCATTCCTTCCGGAGTTCTCTGAATTGTATCTTCCGGTGTATCACAAAGGCCCGTGCAGGACACCGGTGCAGCGGTGGCCGATGGTGCTAGACGGGACCGTTCCCACTCTCCGGCTTCGACCATTGGGCCGCGGCTACGGCAGACGCGGTGTCATGTTGTCCGCTTCTGCTCCCTTTGGTAGTAGGCCGCGATCGTTTCCTGTGCCTCAAAAAGTGTCTCCGGTGGAAAAGGGGTTCCCTCATCATGCCATAGGTGGCAGCGTAGGAGGGTATAGATAGCGTCTTGATAGTCACGCACCTCACGACGAGCTGCCCGCTGCGAAAATTCGTGGCAGAGTTCCGACAGTAGTCTTTTCAGACACTGGCAGCTGTCCCAGAGGTCTCTATTCAGGGGATCTCCAGCCTCGACCTGGACGGCCCAGACAGCTACCATGCCTTCTAATTGCAGGCATAATTCCTCACTCTTATCGAGGGTGGCAGGACTTAGCCACCAGAGCGGGCGGCCACAAGTTCCTACCCGCTTCATCGTTCCAGCTGACTGTTTGTCAGCAAGACCGAAATCCACTTCCAGCATAGCGTGATTGGACCAGTCAGAGGCGAGAACATGGGAGCGCTCCGCCCTCCACGCCGTCGGTGCCCAAACGCGGTCAATGCGGCTGGCCACGCACGGGTGGTGGAAAGTGAAGCGCGCTGGCACCCCAGTTCCCTGAGCTACTCCATATCGCTCGCCATCGCCAAAGGGTCTCCCACACCCAGGTGAACAGAAAGATAGCTCATTAGGGACTTGCAGTGCTACATCTTGTAGGCCACGCTGTGCCAGGCCAGCTGCCAGCCTCTTCTCTTCTGCTGTTAGGGAGGGTGGTACTCTGCCCTCCGGTACTGTGCGGTCCTCTGGCCAGACTCTATTATTAAAATCTCCAGCGATCAGCAGTTGGCGTCGCGTATGGCTCTGAAGGAAGAGGTGGGGCCACAGTTGTCTCCGCCCCTGTCTCCCTGTCGGTGCATAGACTCCACAGAGGCGATAGGTGCCTCCTGGGCTCTCCAACCTCTGGTCAGCCGCTGGCAGCAGAGCAAAATCCACAACCAGCAGCCGCCCAGGAACGGCCTCCAGAACTCTATCTACGCGCCATGTCATACCCGGCAGTGGCTCTCCGAAGAGCACTCCGACCCCTGACCGTTCTTCCGGCGTGTAGCTCCAGAAAGATGGGCCCACACTCCAAAGGCATTGTGCGTGGGTGCGCTCACGTTCAGAGGTGAACCATGTCTCCTGCAGGACGATCAGCTATGGCCTGAGCCATTGAAGAGTTCCTAGAATCTCTGCGCGGCGTTCCCAGGAGCGGAGTCCACGCATGTTCCAGGTGAGAACACAAAACGACTCCATGAGAGCGATTCCGGACCCCCGTTTTCCTGCTCTCTGCCGGCAGCCTCAAAGGAGGCTGATCCCTGCTTTCCTGCCCCCTCCTGCGCCCCGAGTGCAGTAGGTGCAGGCCTACTGTTTTCTGTGGCTAGTGGCACGTCGGTGATGGCCACTGCAGCCACCCCCGGCGGTCTCTGAGATGAGAGATCATCTGGCAGGTCCGGGGGAGGCACAGCCAATGCCTCCGGTGCTCTCACAGCTCCTAAGGTCGCTTTCTCCCTAGCCGACCTATCGGTAGTATCCATCTGGATAATCTCAGCTGTGGTTTGCACTAGGGTGCTCTCATCCATGCTGTCATCCATGTCATCCCCCTCTTGCTGAATGTTACCCTGAATGTTACCCTGAATGTTACCCTGATCTCTCTCTGCTTTCTCTGCCCACTCAATCTGATCTTCGACTGTCTGAATGCGCCACCAGCATTCCGCGCAACGAGCTTGAATCGCTGTCAGTTCTGCCAGGCGGTCTTCAGTCGGTCGCTCGAGGCAACCTTGACGGCACAGTTCCTCTCGCTGACCTAGAATATCTAGCTGGATACATTCGTTCATCAAGGAGTTGCGGAGCTCCTCCACAGATACCCCTTGGAGGGAGCGCACCAGAACACGTGCTCTCTCCTCATCCAATAGTCCTTTACTACGTTTGCCTGGGATACCTCCTGAGGTTCCACCTGGAGGGCTATGCGGGAGCGCGGTGCCTAATCCGACCGCCTCCGAAACCTGCCTCTTGGCAGCTCGTCGACGACTGTTTGTCATTTCCCCATGCACCACCCTTTTGCTCAATACTCCTGCGCCTAATGATGGTTGACCTCTTTCAGGTTGGAGGGTGTTTGGTGTCTCCACTATCCCAGAGGGGGCCCCTTGAACATTTTCAGTAGTCCTGTCCTGCTCCTCATTATCTACACTTCCTTCTAGAACTAGGAAGCGATTACCCAGGTGCAGCTGCGACTCTGGGCGAGCCATGTGAGGCGACCTGTGACTACATCGCTGGTTCCTCTCGTCATTTCCCAGGGGCGCTCTTCGGCCCCTTCCTTAGATTGATAATTGGATTATCTTCGATAAGAGCTTGATTCCTGCTGGTGACATCGCTGCCTGCTCTGAAGAGGATATTCGACGCATCTCCAACATTTTTAACATCATCCGATGCCGGTGCCTGCTTGTATAAAGTGTGGGACTGTATTTTGAGTGTTTGGCTATGAAGGAATGTGTGGGTGTGTATATCTGTGATTGTGTTTGATGTGAGTGAATACGTGAGTTTGTATATATAAGTTTTACTATGTGCCTGGGAAAGAGGTTTTTCCACCAAACGGGGGGACTTGAGGGGGCCCCAATTGCTGTAGTGACGGGCAGAGGGAGGTATGGCGCTGTGTCAAAGACATGCCAGGTAAAGGGAACGCGGCCCAGACAAGTAGTGGCTGTGCCTTGTTCCGGTCCTTCTCACATCCGCAGGGTTGTTGGTTGTCCTTTCAGCCAACTCTCAGATCTCCAGTTGCTGCTCTTAAATGCCAGATCGGTACACAATAAAATCTCCCTCGTCCATGATTTAATTGTGGATGAGGCAGCCGATCTGGCATGCATAACCGAGACCTGGGTGGGTGAGCAGGGAGGAGCTAGTCTTTCCCAGCTCTGCCCACCCGGGTACCTGGTTCAGCACCATGGTAGATCTGAGGGTCGGGGAGGTGGGGTTGCTGTGGTCTATAGGAGCTCCATCCCTCTCATCAAGCACCATGTTCATGTAGCTACTGGCCTGGAGTGTTTGCACCTTGTGTTGGGTCAAAGGGACAGACTGGGAATCCTACTGGTGTACCGCCCACCCTGCTGTCCAACGGCTTCCCTAACTGAGCTGACGGAAGTGGTCTCGGAGGTATTGCTGAGATCCCCCAGACTATTAGTACTGGGGGATGTCAACATCCATGCCGAGGCTACGTTGTCCTGGGCGGCTCAGGACTTCATGGCCTCCATGACAACCATGGGGCTGTCCCAATATGTTAGTGGCCCAACACATGTGTTGGGGCATACTCTAGATCTTATTTTTGCTACTGGACATGGAGATGGTGATCTGGATGTGGGGAGTTTTACATCTCTCTCTTTGTCATGCACAGATCACCGCTTGTTGAAGTTCAGACTTACAGCGGCTTTTCCCCTCTGCAAGGGTGGGGGACCTAATAAATTGGCCCGCCCCCGGAGACTGATGAATCCTGAAGGTTTTCAAAGGGCTCTGGGGGATTTTCCGGCTGATAAGACTGGCGCTCCTGTCAAAGCCCTGGTTGAACTGTGGAATGCGGAGATGACCCGGGCTGTTGACACGATTGCTCCTGCGCGCCCTCTCCTGTGTAGAGCTCATACAGCTCCATGGTACACTCCGGAGCTGACAGCGATGAAGCAAGATAGGAGGCGGCTTGAGCGGAGGTGGAGGCGAACTCCCGATGGATGCAATTATGCACTGGTAAGTGCCTCTACTAAGTTGTACTTAGGAGCGGTGAGGGTGGCGAAAAAAGAGATATTTTGCTGCCACTATTAAGTCATCTCTTTGCCGACCAGCGGAGCTCTTTAGAGTTGTCCGAGGGCTACTTCATTCTGGCCCTAAGGACTTGATACTGTCATCAGTAGCCCGCTGTAATGAGTTTTCTGGGCACTTCCAGAATAAGATCTTATGCATCCGCCGGGACTTAGACTCCCAGTTTACAGCAGTTGATCCGAATGAGGTGTCCGGAGCACAGTCTTGTCATGTTTTATTGGATGGGTTTCAGTTGGTTCAGCTCGAGGACGTGGACAATGTGCTTGGACAGGTGCGTGCGACCACTTCTGCTCTAGATCGTTGCCCCTCTTGGCTTATAAAAACTAGCAGGGTTGGAACAGCCGGTTGGGCCAGGAAAGTGATAAATGCCTCTTTATGAGAGGGAGTGGTCCCTGGCCATCTGAAAGAGGAGGTAGTGAGACCACTTCTGAAAAAATCCTCCTTGGACCCTGAAAATCTTAATAGCTATAGACCAGTCGCGAATGTTGCATTCCTGGGCAAGGTCTTGGAGCGAGTGGTTGCTGGCCAGCTCCAGGCGCTATTGGATGAAACCGATTATCTAGATCCATTTCAATCGGGTTTTAGGCTGATTTAGGCCCGGTTTCGGCACCGAGACAGCCTTGGTCGCCCTGTACAATGACCTATGTCGGGAGACGGACGGAGGGAGTGTTACTCTGTTGATTCTCCTTGATCTTTCAGCGGCTTTTGATACCATCGACCATGGTATCCTTCTGGAGAGGCTCGCAGAGTTGGGAGTTGGAGGTACAGCTTGGCAGTGGTTCCGCTCCTACTTGGCGGGTCGTCTCCAGAAGGTAGTGCTGGGGGAACATTGTTCGACACCGTGGGCTCTCCAATGTGGAGTCCCGCAGGGGTCAGTTTTGTCTCCCATGCTTTTTAACATCTACATGAAGCCGCTGGGTGCAGTCATCAGGAGTTTTGGAGTGCGTAGCCATCAGTACGCTAATGACATGCAGCTCTACTTCTCCTTTTCATCTTCTTCAGGTGAGGCTGTCAATGTGCTGAACCGTTGCCTGGCTGCAATAATGGACTGGATGAGGGCTAACAAACTGAGGGTCAATCCAGACAAGACTAAGATGCTGTTGGTGGGAGGTTTCTCTGATCAGATGGTGGATGTCCACCCTGTTCTGGACGGGGTTACACTCCCCCTGAAGGAGCAGATTCGTAGTTTGGGAGTATTTTTAGATCCTTCCCTGTCACTCGAGGCTCAAGTAGCCTCGGTGGCACGGAATGCGTTCTACCACCTTCGGTTGGTAGCCCAGCTACGTCCCTATCTGGACAGGGAGGACCTCACCTCAGTTGTCCATGCTCTGGTAACCTCTCGTTTGGATTACTGCAATGCGCTCTACATAGGGCTGCCTTTAAAGACGGTTCGGAAGCTACAGCTTGTGCAGAATGCGGCGGCCAGACTGATAACGAGGACCAGGCGGTCTGAACACATAACACCTGTTCTGGCCCGCTTGCACTGGCTACCAATATGCTTCCGGGCCAGATTTAAAGTGCTGGTTTTAACCTATAAAGCCTTATATGGTGCAGGACCACAATACCTGCTGGAACGCCTCTCTCGATATGAACCTGCCCATACACTACGTTCCACATCGAAGGCCTTCCTCCGAGTTCCAACTCATAGAGAAGCTCAGAGGATGATAACAAGAACTAGGGCCTTCTCAGTGGTGGCCCCCAAACTGTGGAATAGTCTTCCCAATGAGGTGCGCTTGGCGCCGACGTTGTTATCTTTTCGGTGCCAAGTTAAAACCTTCCTCTTTTCTCAGGCATTTTAGTCTATTTTAGTCTTTTAAAATATGTTTAACTGATTTTAGATTTGTGGATGCCTACATACATGTTCCTTGTACTGAATTATTGGATTTTATTCTGTATATTTATATTCCTCTGTTGTACACGGCCCAGAGAGCTATGGTAGTCGGGCGGTATAGAAATCCAACAAATAAATAAATAAAATAAGTTCTCGCCAGCTGGCTTCCTTCGGTGGTGGTGGTGGAGTTGCCCGCTCCTCCCCACCTGTCTCATTATTCATTGCTGGGGCTGATTCTTGGCGCTCTGCCATCCGGGCTGCCCGGGCACACCCCACTGCTTCCTGTAGGGAGTCTTGGTACCCGTCCGGGTCTTGCTGATTGAGCCATGCCTGTGGGCACCACCGGTACGCATGGCCCTCATTGCGACACAGGCTACAGGTGACTGGCCATTGGCAGGCGGCTGTAGCGTGTCCTCGTACCCCACATTTCGCACAAAGGGCCGATCGGCAATCTTGACGGCGGTGAGCGGAAGAGCCACAGAGGAAACAGGCCAGGGGTTGACCACTGTAGCGGGTCAGTCCGCGGTCTGGACCCATAAAGAAATATTTGGGCAGGTGAAGTACCTGCCCCCCCTCTACACTTCGATGGAGGGTGATTACTGCTTGGTACTCACCTGTCTAAATCCCATATTCATCCATGCGACGTTCAGGGTCGAGGAGGACCATGCAGTGCTTCCATAACCAGATCGCCACATCTTCCGGAGGGACCCCTGTTGTACGAAACCCAATGTTCACCACCTTGTTTTCGCCTTGAAAGAGGGGGACGACATCAAACTCCTCTTTGTTAGGTTGTCGCTGATCTATTGGGTCCTGTGGTTGTTGTAGACGTTGCCCCTCCCCTTCACTAAGAGTTTTTTGGTTTTATTAAACAACTCTATGACCTCTTCCAGGCATTTCCTGCTGAACCCCTGCATTTTCCACTCCAGGCGATGGTCTCCCGCCACCCTCATGTACTTCCTTCCTAGTATCAGTCACCACTAGTCCTCCTCCCACATCCTGACTCTGTCCCAGTCCTTGTATCATTATTCTAGCTTCTTTTCCCGGTGAAGGCCCTTCTATGTCTGTTGTCAGTTCCCCCCCCCCCCAGCTTGATGGGGAAGGATAATACTTAAAGTGGTATTAGATAATGTCCCAGTACAGGTTCCGGGTGGATTGGTACCTACGCTTCCATCTAGAATTGATGATGGAGGGCCAAGGGGCCTTAAGGCAGAGTCTAAGACCCGTAGTACAGTCGGGGAATTTTGATGTCCCTGGGTACCAACCTCCACTGATTGTTGCTGTTGTCGTCGCTGCGATGGCAAAGAAAGGTGAGGATCTGCGGTCAAAGGGATTTGTTGTGGGCGCTCCTGTTGTTGTAGACACTGTTGGCTTGGCCTTCTAGATAGGTGTCCGCTGTCTGGGTATATTGTCATAGGTGCGATATCTGCATGCCAGGTGCCAGTACACTGTAAGGGGGAAGAGGGCAGAGCAGGAGAGGGCAACCATGGCGAAGTCCGAAGTTCCCCCACCACCCGTCCTGCCTCCCGCTCTGCCTCCCGTTCTGCCACCTGTTCAACCGGTCTCCTGGTCTTTCCTGGTGACCATTGTACCTCCACCCGCATTACATCAATCGACTTCTCCCCAGTTCTCCCTCCTCGCTGCCCACCATTCCCCTGAGAATTAGAGGCTTGCTGCTGTGAAATTAGAGGTGAAGAAAGAGAAAGGGAAAGGTTCCCCGATCGTTCCTCACCCATTTGCGGGGACCCCTCTCTCAGAGGTGCCCCCTGGCAAGCAATCTGGGCCATCGTTTCCAAGTTTAGGTCTGGGGGTACGGCCGTCCACCGTCCGACCCCGGTCGCTGCGGTCCGTCGCTCTCGGCTGTCTGCTCTGCCACTAGGTTCCTCCGCTGCTCCTCTGAGTTGTCTTATTTCAGGAGTGCCGGTCACCAAGGACGTAGTCCTGTCCGTCGAGGGGCTCACCAGAGGGGCTATCACCATCGCTGTCGTTTCTGTTGTCAGCGTTCGACTCGCTCTTGGAGTGGTAACCTTCTGCTGTCGTGCATTCCGCTGCCAAAATTTCAGGTGCCCAATGAGGCGCCACAGCCAATCTACATAGTCCTGTCGCCGTGGGGTAGAGGTCATTCTGCCCATCTCAGTCCAGATGAGGGGGCAGTGGGAGGTATAGTTAGGCGCTTCCCAGATGCGGATTAATTCTTGAACCATGCGTTCCATCGCTGCCGGTTCTAGACAGTTTGGTAGATTTCAAGTGGAGGTACAGGCGCGGCACCCTATAAGTAGCCGCTCCACCACGCCTAAAGTCACTGACCTGTGCATCGCTAGCGTTTCTGTCATGCCTTGGATGCTGCCCTGTAATGCTGCAAGTACGGCAGGGTGCACTCGATTCAGCCAGTCGAGAATTTTGTCGCGACTGAGTTTGGCTAGGCATGGGCCTGTAGGTGCAGGTAAGACTGTGATATGGGCAGCCAGGAAGCCCCACAATTTAAGCATGTCCCAGTGATTTCCCGGGTCTGCCAGGAGCCAGGTGTCGTAGCATCCCCAGTCGCATTGCAGATCGATCTTCCAACGATCTAAAATGCGAGCCTCCCTTCGTTTCCCGATGGCTGGTAGCGGCCCATCTGGGCCATAGTCTTCCATCTCACATTCTAAACTTCCAGTGTCATTCTCTGTTTCCAGTGTCTATAATGTCTCTAATGTCTCTATTGTCTGTAGGCCTATCAGTTGTGTTATAGTCAACATTGGAGCTGAGAGAAGCTTGTGAGCTCTCCAAGTCATCAATTACCTTTCTGTGGGCCAGGAGTTCAATGGGTTGCCTCTCAGCGACCCCATCTCCTTCACTGTTCATCATGTGCTCGGGGTCAGGCGTCAGCTCTGAGGAGGAAGGCTGTACCCATGAGTCAGTTGTAATGTCCTTTGTAGGTGATAAGGATCGTGAAGTTTTCATTGGAAAAAGTTCTTCAGAGTATTCTCCAGATTGCTCCCCTTCTATTTCCATTGGCCACACATGGGAGGGGCTCAATAGCTCAGTAGCAGAATTATTAGGTGGTCCGGGGCCTGTAGGAGGGAATAAGCTTTCACTCTGAGAATCCATTATCACTTTCATAACTGCTGGGGTAATCCAATCCAGTTGAAATTGGTTTCCTGGAGATGTCTGCGTTCTCCACTCAGATCTGGGAGGGGGTTGCCCTTCTTGGGTCATCCTCCCTGTGCACCGTGGCACCATCACTTATCAGATTCCCAGGAAGATCTTTAGTAAGATCTGGGGTTCTTGTACTCCTCTCGCTTCCTCCTGGTTCTGACCAGGCAGGATTGGCAAAACCAGCTTCTACTGTCCTCAATGATGGGGGGAGTGGAGGGGGAGGCATCGGGGAGGATCTCCGATGATCCCAGAGGGGAGAGGGGGGGGCCTTGACCAATCTCATTCTCTTTTCCCTGAAGCTGTTTTCCTTTTGACTCAAAGGAGGCAGCGAGAAAGGCTTCTACAATTGATGTCGAGGGGAGGGACATTGGTGGGGCTTGCGAGGCAAGGAGGGGGCCAATGGGGGGGTTAATGGGGATAGTGGATGAAATAGCACCACCATCCCCAAATAGAGCACCCCCGCTCATCACCACCATTCCTGTTTCATCCGCCTCAGCAGTAGATACTAGTTCTCCTTCTCTTTCTATTTCCATATACATTTTCTCAGGAGCAGCTTGCTCCAGGCCAGATTTTACAAGCAGCTTGCAGTTTGAGTCAGCATTCGCTACATTTGTATCCATCAGAGGTGGTGCAGGCAAACAATAGGCTTCTCTGGAGGCCTCGACCACACCCTGCTGCTGTTGGTGATTTCTAGATTGTTCCAATATAATTAGGCCTATTTCTTGTTGAAGCTTGGCGGTTCTTGCGTGAAACAACACGTTACGTTTGGATGTAAGATGGTAAAGAAACATCACAGAGGCTTGAGAAAGTTTCAGAGTCTTTACTTAGACATTAAGGCCAAAGGCTTAGAAAAGATACATGTAGAGTTACTCCCCCCCTCTAGGAGAAGTTCTCAATTCAGAGACAAGACACAGACAGCACTAACCAGTACAGATAGCTGTTAGAACTATTCTCAAGCTGTTATCACCCAGTGCCATGGCAACGTGTCTGTTTCCCAGGCCAGTCTTGGCTGATAACGCTGCTCCTTCAGACACATGCTTGTAACTCTTTCAGACCTGATGAAAACATCCTTAGGCAGTACGGCCTAATGCTAACATTTCTTCCCCTTCCACAAACTGATTGCAATTAGCAGAGGTTCCCTGAACAGGGGTACCAGCCGGGTCTCCAAGTCCTGCAGCAATTCTTGCTATCTCTTGCACATTTTTCTGAACCTCTACTTTCTGTCCTAAGTCCTTAAATGATTGTAGGACATCCTCTTGGATTCATACAGGCTGTACAGGCTGTGGAGGCTGTGAAACAGGAGCTCCCTTCTGTTCCATACTGTTTCCATCCTCTGTAGCTGTTGCATTAGCAGCCAGCATTTCTGTTTTAATAGGTCTAGTTACAGCCAAATTGGCTGCTAGGCTTGACTAGGCCTTGTTGGGCCTCGTTGGGGGGGGACCCTACAGCTCCCCCCCCCGAGTGTCCGCCAGGCACATAAGTGGTCTCAAAAGAATCCCCACTGTCTTAGGAAGTCTATATGCTAAGTTTGAAAAAGTCCAGTCCCCCCAAGGGGGTTAAATTCGTGCTCACCCAAAAAACTCGCAGGAGCTCTGGAATAACATGTCCTTCCTTTCTGATATAGGGTTAGGGTTAGGGTTAGGTAAGATTTTTTTTTTTTAGGCAAGATTTTTTATTTAAAATATTCATACTACTGGTTACATCCCGTACGCGAAAACACGTAACAATATCGCCACTCACATAATAACATATCTAACTAATACATATAATTTACCTCACTAACCTAACTCTAATACAATATATACATCTCAACTCTATGTTATAGGAAGAGTCAAATCAGATGTCCACGGCCATAAATTTTCTTCACTTGTCCTGTGGTTAATCAACTTTAAACCTATATATATATATATATATATATATTAATTTAAAATTATAATTCGTCAATTGATAACCTAACAATTAACCAATAACTTGAGGTACAATACCTTGAGAGAACCACAGGAAGATTCACCATTAAACTTAAAAAAACCTTTATCACCTAAATGCAATTTAGTCTCATCCCTTCTCTTCAGGTTAGGGTTAGGGTTAGGGTTAGGGTTAGGGTTAGGGTTAGGGTTAGGGTTAGGGTTAGGGTTAGGGGTTAGGGTGAGGGTTAGTTAAGATTTTTTTTTTTTATTGGTAAGATTTTTTATTAAAATTATTCATACTACTAGGTTACATCCCGCACGCGAAATCACGTAACAATATTGCCACTCACCGAAAAACATATCTAACTAATACATATAATTTACCTCTCTAACCTAACTCTAATACAATATATACCTCTCAAACCTATATTATGAGAAAATCACATCAAAATAACTTAAAATACAATACCTTAAAAGAAACACTTAAAAATTTACCATTAAAATTTACCATTAAACTTAGCATAAAACTTTATTACCTAAATGCAAAATAGTCTCATTCCTTCTCTTCTCTTCAAGTTACCTTTTCTTGTACCTCATCCACTCTTTCTACCCCTTCAGGAGAATTCTGAAGTGTAGTCTGACTAAGAGAAAAAGTATTAAAGGGAATGGGAGCGGGAGGGGGTTCAGCAGGAGGGGGTTTAGTAGGAGGGGGTCTGTTTTTTTGTTTTCTTTGTTCTTTTATTCCTTCTCCATCTTGAATATTTTTTGTGTCTTTTGTGTCTTTTGTTGTTCCTTCTCATTACTATGACTCATCTCCTCATTTACAATTACACTTTCCCCTTCTATTACCACTTCTTCACTTAAGACCCAGTATCTATTTTTTTATAAAGTAATTTCCCATTATTTACCGTTTCTAAATGCTTTGCCTTTTGTTTACTTTTCCCTCTTTTCCCCTTCTGCACCATATTCCATTCATCCTGCCTTTCTTGAAAATTATCATTTTTTTCCATAGAATCATTTTCCTCCCTTGAGTATCAGACTCTGCTAAATTTTCAAAGTGTGCTCTACTTGCCCTCTCTTCTTTTCTCATCCCTCCTTCCTGTCTAGCTTTCCTTCTTATTTGCGCATCAGCTTTTTGTTTTCCTGACTCTGCCATTCTTTCTGCCTTTGCACATCTATCTGCATCTTGTCGATTGTAATATGCCCGAGGGCACCAAAGATACGTGTGTCCCATCTCATCGCACAGATTGCACGTAATGCCACGATGACAAAAAGCCGTTTGATGGCCTCGCTCCCCACACTTTGCGCAAAGCGATGTTGTACAATTGCATCGTATGTGATCATACGCCCCACACTGAAAACAAGCAGCAGGTTGGCCACTGTATCTCGTAATTCCCCGATCTGATCCTAAAAAGAAATACTTAGGTATGTAACCCTGCCTAGTCCCTTCAGAGCGGTTTTTAAAAGAAACCACACATCGGTATTCTCCAGTCCAGAAACCTTCTTCATCATATTTTTTAGTTGGACCCATTAAGATGTCTGCATATTTCATCACCCAAAGTGCTACATCCTGTGCTGGAACAGTAGTAGTACGTAAACTAATCGTGAGTACTTTAGTATCCCCACGAAGTAATGGTATAATCTCATAACCTCTTAAGAGTAAATTGTCTGCTTGACAAGCAGCCCTACTGGCCATCCAAAATTGTCTGTAAGCACGCTCTGAAGCAAGGCAGACATCCGTCTCCTTGGAACCAGGTAACTGTATCACAGCCACAATATCCTCTTTAGGAAAATTTAGAGTATCTCTTATAAACACTTTAGTGACATAAGCCCTCGTGTCTTTTTCAGCTTCTGTTCCTGCATAACGAAAACGTACAACATATCTCTTTCTAGGATCTCTTTCATCTGAAGCAGTATTAAAGAAACTCTCTAAATATTCTTCTTCATCTCCCTCAAAATACAACCTAGGCATTGATGAATTAATGTCCTTCCTCTGCGTATTGCCTCTTGTTGCCTTTGCATAAGAAAGACATTGCGAAAGTCCTGAACCACTCGGATGGGACTGACCTAAAGACTCATGAGTTGTACTAGCTTCTCCTTGTTCCCTTTGCACCAATGATGCTCTAATAGGACTCTGCATTCCAGGTGAGGGAGCACTCTCCACAATACTCACAGAATCTGTCCTTATGTTTCCTTTCAAAAAAATGTCTTTCGATGTTAATGTGGATCGTGCTTCTCTTTCAATGTCCATTAGAAAAGTCTCTTGTCTCGCTTTCACTCCTTCTCCTCGCTCCACCATCGATTGCAGAACTGTTTCTCCATGCCTATGAAAGGAAGAAAACCCACAAGCACCAGAAGCCATACCGGTATCACCTACATGACCCTTCCCTCGGCTTCCCAACTCTGTTTCTATTACTGAGATTCCCTCCAATAAAGACTCATCGGTTACATCTGTTATAGAATTCTGAGCAGTCTCAATCGCTTTACCCCCTTCTTCATCCCCTACTAATCCAGTTCTAGGTCTTTTTCGTACCGTCTCGGATGTTTTTTCCTGCTCTGAACTACTGTCTGTACAATCCCCTCCTTTTTCATTAAGCTTTCTACTTCTTCCCTTATTTTTTAATCTACCACTCTGCATTGTTTCCAGATCTCCCTGCATCCCCATCACCTCACCGATTGTTGGGGGCGCTTCCTTAGAAGACACCCCCTGCAAAACCGATTGGGCCCGTCTCTCCTCCTCGATCTCAGCAACCTCTTCCATTCTGCCTTTGGGAACTGGCAAAGTCGTGACATGAGCTTCAGACTCAATTCTCGACGTCAACGCCACCGATGCTGACTCCCCTCATTGTTGTTTATCATCTTTTCCTTGTTTTATGATTTTTTGCCTCTGTTTTAGACAATCAATTACTTTTTCCAACCATGTTATCAATTCTTCTTCTGGCACTAACTTGCTTTTATTGTCGATTTGGCTCCAAAAAGGAGGCGGAGGCACATCAGAAGTCATAATACCTTGAGTTCTGTGAATATCTTGAAAGTGCTTTATCAGATGTTTTTCTTCTAGCCAATCGGGATAAACCTCCGTAGACGTTCTCGGCTTCCTCGCCACTATTAGCACACAATAAAGCGCTAAAGTTCTTAAATAGCATAATTCTTTGTGTCTCGATTTCACCCGCAAACCTGAAAGTGTATCTTTTAATGGCTTAAAAGTTTTGTTCAAAAATTGTACTATTTTTTGTTGACTATATTTGGTCAAATTTTTTGTCGGAACATCGGGTAAAGCCACATGGACCATCACATAGCCCCAAAGCTTTAGCATGTCATGTTTTTCAAATTTAGCAGGTAAAATAATCTGTTCCACTTCAGGTAACTTTTTATGTATTATCTCAGTCCATTTTGCCAAAATTTGTTTCTCCCTCGACTCCCTCACCTTCGGTACAGCAGATTTTGGGTCTTCACGAGACTCAGAGGCCGTTATCATATCATCCTCAGTTCCAGTAAAATCATTTTCAAAAATGTCCATAAGAAATTCTGAATTAACTTCCCCTTCAGAAATTTCTGATAGGCCCCTCCTTTCCACCATTGTCTCTTCCTCTTGGCTATCCTCATCTTCTTCTTCCTCACCACTGGATTGTTCAGTGAGATCTATTACCTCTGATTCATTATCACTTTTAATTTTTCCATGTTTATTTTCTGTATTATTTTCAGTTTTTGTATTATTTTCAATTTTTGTAATATCAATATGTTCTTCTATTTGTTGTTGATTATCACCTTGATTAACTTCAAGATGAATTAAAGTTTGCATATAAACCTCCTCAGCAGATTGTCCATTTTGTCCCACAATTACTTCACTGTGAAATATATCATTCACATTTTTTTCAGTTATTATTTGTGATAGTTCTAACGATTTCCTTGTAAATTGTACAATGTTTTTCTCCTTTAAGGCTTGGAGCTCAAAAGAAATCAACTGTGACTTGTGTGGAGATCTGTCTCTCTCTTCCACATTTTCTTCAAACTGACTGGTTGCTATTTGTACTGTCTCTTTAAGAGAGAAAAAATCTCCAGATTGATTTTCAACAATATATTTATTATATTTTTTCTCATGATCAGCTCTGCTTCTTCTCAACCTATTTTTTACTTCCATGTATTTATCTTTTCCATACTCTTCAATATCTTTTTTTGAAAAGCTATTAAAATAGGTTTCTTCCTGTATTATGTTATGCAAACCTCTTTTTATTTCTATTTTCAGTAATTCCTGTTGAGCCTCTAACGAGAAGTCTCCTGTTGCTGGTGAAAATTCTTTTTGCATTTTGTCAGCAGCCTGCAATTTTTGCTGTTTGACATTATCTCCTGTAAGACTCTCTCTCTGAAACTTTTCATGCTCTCTCAAAGTTTCTGCAGCCAGCAAGGCTTCTGTTAACTTTTTTCCACCGACACTTTCAGTCTCCATTGCTTTAAATGGAACTGCTGAATCACTGTCAGCCATTTTATTTACTGTTTGTTCTATGGGAGTCCTAGGGGTCTCAGCTTCTTCTAAGTTTGTAAGCTCTTTTGAGGGGATTTGGGGGCCCACATCAACCTCTACCGATACTTCAGGGGTTCCCCCTTCCTTTAAAGTCACTGGAGTTGCAAACATTTCTCCACCCAGGGAAAACTGGTCTTTTGAAAATCCCTCTTTGTACTCACTGCGAGGCATTGTTTCCAGAGAGGCCTCTGCTTTCAGGGAGGCCTCTGCAGCATTTTTAAAAGGTCTCTCTTCAACAGCGTTTTTTTGAGGATCCCCTCCACTGTCAGTATTCATATTGGTCTCAAAAGATGCACCAGAGTCTCTTCCACCTAGCTCAAGCCTTGAGGCAGTGGCATGCTGGCCAGATTTTGAAGAAAAAGACGTTTTGTTTTGGATCTACAGGAGCTCCAAAAACTACCACCTCCTCCCACCAAATCAGGGTTAGGGTTAGGGTTGGGGTTGGGGTTAGGGTTAGGTATGAAATTTTTTAGGTATGAAATTTTTTATTGGAATAAGCCATTCTACATAAATATTATAAAAATTATTACTCAGCCACTACACATGTGGCTTAATAATAACAAAATGAAATTTACATAACATTAACCCCCACAGTACCCAACACAGGAACAGCATCCAAAATTAAGGTTGCAAGTTGTAAGGTCCAAAGTCCAAAGTCCAACATCCAAAGTCCAAAGTCCAAAGTCCAAAATCCAATCTAGGAGCCGATGTCCAGTTATCCAAGATAGGTGCAAGTCTGTAATCCAATCTGTAATCCAATCTTTATTAGCCAAATCGAAGTAAAGGGTTAGGGTTACGGTTAGGGTTAGGTAAGATTTTTTTTTTTTTAGGTGAGATTTTTTATTAAAATTATTCATACTACTGGTTACATCCCGCACGCAAAAACACGTAACAATATCGCCACTCTCATAATAACATATCTAGCTAATACATATAATTTTCCTAACTAATCTAACACTAATACAATATATTCATCTCAACTCTATGTTATAGGAGGTGTCGACTCTGATGTCCACGGCCAGAATTTTCTCCACTTCTCATGCGGTAATTTTTCCTTTTCAAATAAACTCAGTTCTCTTATTTTTGATAATATTGTCCTAATTGTACTTTCAGAACTGCATATATTTTGAGTCTTAATTTCTTTTAACCGTTGCCAACATAAGATACTTAGAACAAATAAATTAACAATTCTTATCGTTGTCCAGGGTACCTTCCAATAATTATTGACTACATTGTTTTTATTTCTAAGTCTTTTCACTCCTTTTCTTTGTCTCGGGCCTTGAATTCCTTTTTCCGGTTCCGCTCCCGAAACAATAGTTTCCCAGTTTTGCCTCAAAAGGTCTGGCCAATCCAGAGTTTTAGCAATTATAGTCCACGTCTCTTTCGCAGATACACAATCTTTAACAAAATGTTGAATGGTTTCTTTTTGTGTCTGCCCTGTTCTTACAGCTTCTTCCTGACATCTTAATCGTGGACAAGCTTGGTTAGCATTTGCTAGCCACGGCTTATTTGTTTGCACGCTATAAATCTGATGAAAAAACTTCCATCTGATGTCCCATAGTTTATAAGGAATTCTTTGATCTTTAAAGAATTCTATCTGGTGTACAGGCTCTTTTAAGTACATAGATAAATGTTCCCTTTTTACATTCTTTTCAAATTGTGGTTGAAAACTATTTACTTCTAATAAATTCCTATAAATTTTCTTTTTCATAATTTTTGGTTCACACCTTTCAATTTTTATTATGCTTGCCCTTAATTTCCATTTTCTTAAATTACTGTAAATTTCAATCAAATAATCAGGTCCCAAACACTTTAGCGATTGTGTGATTTTATAATTGACCTTATCTTCTTCCCACCATATTTTGGCCCAATCTTTAATTCTCCAGTGTTTGGCAAAGGCAACCAACCAAAATTGTGGTGCCAATTCTTTTCTTTCTACCTCTGCCCATTTTCCAAAATTATGACTAACAAAAATTGCTAAAAATTTGAAACCGATTGCTGTAAAATTTAGACCACCCTGTGCTACAGATTTATACGCCTCTGCTCTTGCAAGGGGGAAATTAGCCGTTCCCCATAGAAACTTAAATGCCATTTTATTGATTTCCTTAATGATCCTTTCAGGTGGTGGGTAGACAGCTGCCAAATTACCTACTACTGGGACTAAGTACGTACTAATATACATGGCTTTTTGATAGATAAAAAGATGCCATTTTTGCCACATTTGTATTTTTTCTTTAACTTTATCTCTCCACATAGTCCAATTATATTCCCACCCTTCCCATTTAACTGCAAAATAAATTCCTAATAATTTAACATATATTTTAATTTGCCCTTCTACAGCTTCTGAATTTATTGCTTGATTTTTATTTTTATTACTAATCAGATATTCTAATGGCATTACTTGTATATTTCCCTTAATGTTATTGGGCGATATTATAAAACTCTTTTGCATATTTAAATGGGCACCAGAAGCCTGACCAAATTGTTCAAACAAATCTCTGATTATTTCTATTTCTTGTTTATCATTTACTAAAATAGATACATCATCTGCATGAGCAACAGCCTTCACACTTAGATCACCCGAGTCCAAGCCTGACACGTGCATTAAATTAACAGGTATTGGTATTTGGATTCCGTTTAAACTATCTTCCAACTCTATTTTACATAAAACAGCATCTAAAACTAACACATATAACAATGGACTCATAGGACATCCCTGCCTGACACCAGACTTTTAACATTATTTGTTTCCCTCTGTGTCCATTAATTTGAGGCACTACCACTGCTTTTTCATACATCAGTTGAAGATGATTAACGAAACTCGCCGGAATGCCTTTCCAAAGAAGTATCTCCCACAAAAACCGATGATGTATATTATCAAAAGCTTTCATTTGATCTAATTGTACTATAAGTCCTTTCCACATCCCTTTTTTCACAAGTTGAAAAATTTCTCGAAATAAAAGTAGTGAATCTACCATAGTTCTTCCCGGCACTGCACTTGTTTGAAATTTAACTATTATCTTACTAGCTATCTTAGCTAACCTATTATTAAATATTTTTGCTAAAATTTTATAATCGGTATTTGTTAAGGCTATAGGCCGCCAATTTGTTACTAACGTAAGATCTCCTTCTTTTGGAAAAAAAATTAAAATACCATTATAAAATGAATTAGGTAAATTATTTCTCTCTAGGGCTTGATTATATACCGCTGCAAGTGGTTTCGCTAGCCATTTCTTAAATATTTTATAAAAATTCCAGCCCAGACCGTCCGGTCCCGGTGCTGATTTTCCTTTCCCTGAGACGATTGCCGTCACCACTTCTTCCTCTGTAATGACTGTTGTGAACATTTGTTCATCTTCATCATTTAACCTATCATAGAGATGTTTCAACCTCTCTTTTGGTATAGCCGATATATAGTCATACACCTGTTTAACTGAAATATTTTTTAAACTAAACATGCAGTAGCAATGGGGGACTTCAATTACCCCAATGTAAGTCTGTACTCTGGACTTCAGGAAAGCCAATTGTGATATACTCAGAGCAATGGTAAGTAAGTTTCCATGGCAAACAACCCTAAAGAGAAAAAGAGTCCAAAATGGGTGGGAGTTTATAAAAAAAGGAAATTCTAAAGGTAAAATAGCAAACAATTCCATCGAAGAAAAAAGGGAGAAGACAGCAGAAGACGCCAATGTGGCTTCACAAAAAGCTTAGAGATGACCTGAAAACAAAAACAAAAAAAGACACATACAGGAAGTGGAAGGAAGGCCAGGCCAAAAGGAAGAGTACAGACAGGTAGCATGGAATTGCACAGATAGCATCAGGAAGGCTAAAGCTGAGAATGAGCTGAGGTTAGCAAGAGATGACAAAGAAACAAAAAAGCTCCTCAGGTACATCCATAGCGAAACACACAGAAAAGAAATGGTGGTACAGGTAAATGAGGATGGCAAAATGATAACAGATGACAAAGAAAAGGCAGAAGTGCTCAGTTCCTACTTTGGCTCAGTCTTCTCCTAAAAGAGGATCTATGACCCCCCTGGCAAACGTGAAGTTGAAGGGGCAGGATTGCATCTTGAAATTGATAGACAAACCATCAAGGAATACCTATTCACTCTGAACAAGTTTAAATCTGCAGAGCCCGATGAACTGCATCCTAGAGTATTGAAGGAACTGGTTGAAGAATTCTGAGAACCACTGTCTATTATCTTTGCGAGATCGTGGAGGATGGGTGAAGTGCTGGATGACTGGAGGAGGGCTAATGTTGCCCCTATTTTCAAAAAGAGTAAAAAGGAGGAACCTGGGAACTACAGACCAGTCAGCCTGACATCAATTCCTGGGAAAATTCTGGAGCAGATTATAAAGTTGTCTGTCTGTAAGCACCTTGAAAACAATGCAGTGATTGCTAGAAGCCAACATGGATTTATCAAGAACAAATCATGCCAGACTAATCTTCTCATTTTTTGATTGGCTTACGTCCCTGCTAGACTGTGGGAATGCTGTGGACATAATATATCTTGACTTCAGCAAAACTGATGGCTGCTCTTGATAACTACACACAGACTTGCACACTTCTTTCAATCCAGAACTACTCTGAGACACTTCTAGCTCTCAAAGTCATTTTTAATGATATAATGCAATATACTTGCATTCCTATTTGATTAATCCATGCAAGTATAGACAGGGTGACAAAATGCAAAGGGAAAAAACACCCTATAGTTTATCTAAGAGGGTATCCCAGCACATGATCTTTTTCTTCACCCCATCATGACAAGTTTCACCAGTCAGAATTCCCAAATATCTCTGCAGGAGTGCCATCCTCCTTTCCATTTAATGGCTTTAACTATAGAGGGCAATCACATATTATGCTCTGAAAAATTACTATGTCCAGAAACATGTTTCTTGCACAGAAACATATTAGATAAGGAGGTTCATCTGTCAAATTCTACTTGCTAAAACCTTGTAGCTGACAGAAGTGTCAAAATAATCCATCTTTGGTACACATAGTTCATCTTTAAATCTTTGTGATCATGAGGCCAATTCTAGCAAAGATACAAAAACCTGTTAGCAGGGTTTTGTATACCCACATCCATGCTTCCAGTGAAAAATTAATTGAAGACTAATTTAATATCATTGCATAGAGGTATCTTCCAGTAATACTAACTACTTGTCTTTATTGTTTGAGATCAGTAACAATCATAGAATCGTAGAGTTCAAAGGGGCCTATATGGCCACCGAGTGCAACCCTCTGCTCAATGCAGGAGTCCAAATTAAAGCATACCCAACAGGTGGCTGTCCAGCTGCCTCTTGAATGCCTCGAGTGTTGGAGAGCCCACCAACCCCCTAGGTAATTGGTTCCATTGTTGTACTGCTCTAACAGTTACAAAGTTATTTCCTGATATTTAGTCAAAATCTGGCTTCCTGCAGCTTCAGCCCATTATTCCGTGTTCTGCACTGTGGGATGATCGAGAAATGATCCTGGCCCTTCTCTATGTGGCAACCTTTCAAGTACTTGAAGAGAGTTGTCATATCTTCCCTCAGTGTTCTCTTCTCAAGGCTAAACATGGTGCTAGGGAAAGCTTACTTGTATTTTGCCATCAGAGAAGCTGATCAGAAGTTCTACTGAAGGTGCCGGACTTGTAAGCATAGAAGGAAAGAGAGAGAACCATCTCACAGCTTTGTTGGGGGCAACCTGAGATGTTTCTGCCGCTCCAGGCACCTGCACCACCCTGTATTTTCACTGGAAGTTGTAATTGCTGTTTTTTTAATAGTGTTATTTGATATTTAATTTTTGTAAATTGTATAGTTTTATTGATGTATTTCTGTATTTGTGTTCTTCTTGTAAGCCGCCTTGAGGGCCTTTTGGTCATAAGGCAGGGTATACATAAACTTTAATAATAATAATAATAATAATAATAATAATAATAATAATAATAATAATAATAATAATAATAATAATAATAATAATAATAATAATAATCATGTTCAGTTCTTTCAGTCTCTCCTCATAGGGCTTTCTTTCCAATCCCCTGATCATCCTTGTTGCCCTCCTCTGACCCTGTTCCAGTTTGTCTGTATCCTTCTTAAAGTGCAGTGTCCAGAACTGGATGCAGTCCTCAAGATGAAGCCTAATCATTGCCAAATAGAGGGAACTAATATTTCAGACAATTTTGAAACTATACTTCTGTTAATGCAGCCTAAAATAACATTTGCCTTTTTTGCAGCCACATTGCACTGTCGGCTCATATTCATCTTGTGATCAACTACAACCCCAAGCTCCTTCTCGCATGTAATATTGCTGAGCCAAGTGTCTCCCACCTTATAACTGTGCATTTGATTTCTTTTTCCTAGGTGTAGAACTTTGCACTTCTCCCTGTTAAATTTCATTCTGTTGTTTTCAGCCAAATTCTCCAGCCTATCAACATCCCTTTGAATTTTGTTTCTGTCTTGCAGGGTGTTAGCTATCCCTCCTAATTTTGTATCATCTGCAAATCTGATAAGCATTCCCTGTACCTCCTCATCCAAGTCATTAATAAAAATGTTGAAGAGCACTGGGCCCAGGACAAAAAATGTTTTTTTATGTTATCATGCAATGCACTTGCATGAATTAATCCAAATATAAATGTGATTTGTCACATTAGTTCTAGCTGACTCATTAGCCAAGATATTCCTGTCTCCCAGGAATTTAAAGATCAAAGACTGAACAGGCAAAAATAGGAGCTCTTATTGATCTTACAGATTTACAACATTATTGGTGAGAATATGTTGGAAGAAAATAATCAACCCTAACTACAATTTACAGATTATCAACCAATACTATAGAGCTATTTTCCGTTAAATCAGATACATTTGAATAAAGGAGATTTGGAGTGAGGCGCCATCACTATTCAGATGACACCCAGTTCTACCTCTCTGTTCCATCTGAATCAGGAGAGGCAGTTGAAGCATTGAACCAGTGCTTGGAGGCAGTGATGGACTGGATGTGGGCCAATAAATTAAGGCTGAATCCTGAAAAGACAGGGGTGTCATGTGTCAGAGTTCTCATGTCTAGGAGATGGGAAGATGGCCTGTTCAGGATTGGGTTACCCTTTCCTTGAAGGAACAGGTCCACAGTGTGGGGTACTCCTTGATCCAACACTGTCACTGGAGGTTAATGTGGCCTCAGTGGCTAGGAGTGTCTTTTTCCAACTCCGTCTGGTTCACCAGCTTTGGCCCTTTGGGACAGAGAAGACTTGGCCACAGTGTTCCATGCTCTGGTAACTGGATTATTGCAATGTGCTCTACATGGGGCTGCCTTTGAAGACAACTTGGAAACTTCAACTGGTCCAAAATGCAGCAGCCAGATTACTGGCGGGAGTTCCCTTTAGAATTCATATAACCCATTTTAAAGCAACTGCATTGGTTGCCAGTTCGTTTCCAGGCCCAGTTCAAGGTGCTCAAGTTAATGTTTAAAGCCCTAAATGACATAGGTCCCAAATATTTGAAACACTACTTCCTTCTCTACAGACAATCTCAGGGGCCCTTTCAGTAGTTCAGCCACCCTCAGAAGCTCAAGGAGCAGCCTAGGAGAGGGCATTCTCTGTGGCAGCTCCTAAGCTGTGAAGCTCTCCTCACTGAGGTGCATCTGGCAACTTCATTGCACAACTTTTGGAGAATGCTGAAGATGTACCTCTTTATCCTGGCCTTCAACAAATGAGATGTATATTTTTAGGACCCACCCTATTTTCTGAGATCTTATTTAGGTTATTTTTAACTGTTTTAATTATTGTTGTAACCTGCTCTGGGACCTCTGGTTCAACAGCGGGTAATAATAACAACAATAACAATAATATAAAGGAAATGATACCCAAAGACATTTTTGCACAGTAAAACTAACACCAGTCCATTAATAATATGAATGTCATCAGTGTGACCAGACGCAAAGAACAAAAAACCCCAAATTATTTAGCTTAAACCAATTCCTTTTAATTAATAGTGAGCAGAAGATTAAAAAGTCTGTTGATAACTTTTACAAAACAAATATAGTCATTTGCTAATATCCTGCTGAAAAATTTTGGTTGGAAGATTATCTCAAACCCATTCCAGATCCAAATGAACAGTTAGAAATACAAAAGTCAAGAAATTATGATGGATTCCTAATTCCCCTCTTGCCCTCTTTCATTCCCTCTCTTCTACATTATCTCCAGTTCCCCTCCCACTCACTTCTCTCTTTGCCCTCGTTAATTCAAATACATGTTCACACTCAATTTCTTGTAAAGCACATATGTGCACAGAAGATCTCACACCAGTATGCAATCACACATGTTTACATGACACACACACCCACACCTCTACCTACCTACTTGGGTTGCAAGCTCAGAAGTATCCGAAACCCTGAGATTTTAGGGGTGGGCCCTAGTGATTTTCCAGAGAAAGGCCCTAGTGATGTCACCAGGGGTAGGCCCTAGTGATGTCACTAAGCATGATACGTTAAACATCAACCACAGTTGCTTGGAGCATACAACTCAAACAAAAAAAAGTTATCTGATTGAAAATTAAGATAGAAATCATAACTAAAGAGGGTGATCCCAGCTTCACCTGAAGTAATGGGATCATTCTTTCTCACCTGCTTGAGGAGCCTGGGTAAGGCTTAAACTAGCCTACTTGCTTCTGGTAAATGCCCTCAGTTTAAGTGCATTCAGGCCAGGCCAGTCACCAGAAGTCCATTGTAGGAAGAAGGGAGCCTAGTGTTGTGGAGATGTTAGATGGGAGCACTCAGGAGTAAAGATGGATGTCCCTGAAGGCTGCAATTCTAAATGCACTAAGGAACTAAGCCCCATAAACCTCAACAGAACTTACTTCTGAATAGATATTGTTAGGATTGTGCTGTTGGTAAGGCTTGACTAGGGATCCTCTGCAAAGATATCCATATCAAAGCAAGGTTGGCTACTCCCTGCCTGGAATGCCCTGCCTGCCTTTTAATGTGGCTGCTCCAACCTTCTTTATAGACTTGATCCTGCACTGCAGAAAGAAGTTTGAGAAATGAGTAAGAGTTAAGAAGATTCTCTACCCTTTCATGCCCACTATGTGGGCTGTTCACTTTGACAGCTAATGCAATTCCAGTGAGTAATAATGGACAAAGAGAGAATACACCTGGTTTGGTCTACCTTCAGAGGTAGTAGTTTGGGAACAACAGCAATTGAAGCCACACTTCCCAGTATGTGAATTCTCTTTTACCACTATTGGGCAAGAAACAAACCATCATGCAAACAACGAAGTGTATCATCAGTGGGTTTAAGGAGGTTCTGCTGAGCACATGGAACCACTATTGTTGTTCCTATGGATGTAAGGGAGTGAGGTCAGATATGCAAATAGAAAAAGAAAAAGAAAAGACTGTGATGCTTTCCTAAATGCAATACCATGCCAACCACAACAAGATTCCTATGAGTAAGGAAGAAAACTCAGCATCCCACAACCAGTCAGGAATCCTAACCAAAACAAAAAACAAACAAACTGGCAGCCAGTCAGCCAAGGTCACATAAATCACTATGCAGCACAACCTGACCCAGGGGCTGCAGTTAGTGCAGAATGCTGTAGCAGGACTGCTGATATGAGTGAGATCCTGTTATCACACCATACCTCTGCTCTGAAATCTGCACTGGTTGTCAATTTACTACCAGGCCAAGTTCAAGGTGTGCTCTCCATGTTAGGGGTGCCACATAGTATTTGCTCTGCTCTTGTAAGGAACTGATCTTTTAGTGTGGCAGCATCTATACTTTGGAACTCTCTGCCTACTGACATGAGGCAGGCACCTTTATTGTATTCTTTTTGGCACCTGCTAAAAACATTTTTTGTTTAGGCAAGCCTACCCGGTCATGTAGAAACTATTATGCTTTTTATCTGTTTTTAACGGTATTGTATTATTTTAAATGTTTTTAAATACCCATTTTAACTATTTTTGCAAATTTTTTTTTGTTTTAATTCCTTCTGTAAACTCTTTATTGAGGGGTTTTTTTTACAATACAGTATATAAATATTGTAAGTAAAATACATCATTAAATTTCAGAGTCACAGTGGCTCTTGGGAACAAGGGAATCTGCCTTATACCAACTCAGGCCATTTGGTACTATCTAGTTGAGTACTGATAACATAGACTAGCATAGGTTCTCCAGGATTCCAAGCAATAGCCTTTTCCAGAGATTGAAATTTGGACCTTTTATGCAAAGTATGTGCCCTACCACTGAGCTATAGCCCTGTTTTAAACAGTATCTTTTAAAATTCTTTGTGGTTCACTTATGAATACACAGCATACTAGGACAGATCCACACCATGCATTTAAACCACATTCAACATACATTTGAAGCACATGAATCCCACCACAGAATCCTGGGAACTGTAGTTTTTAAGAGTGGTAGAAATTAGTAACTGTGAGGGGGAAACTACATTTCCCAGGATTCTTCATGGGAAGTCATGCACTTTAAATGTGAGTTGGATATTAAATGTATTGTGTGTATCTGCACTACTTCACAAACTTTGCTTGCATATAAATTATTTTAATTATTTTTTTAAAATGGAAATCAGCTACAACACTTACTTGGTGACCATGGGCTACTCACCATCTCTCAGCCTAATTTGCCCCTCAACAGAGGGGGACCAGGACCATCCTAAGGAAGAAGGGCACACTTATAATGTAGAGGAAATAATAACTTACAACTGTAGTGTGAAATCAGATACATATCGAGATGTAGTATGAAGAAATATTTATATAAAGAAGAATATTAAATATATTTATTATTTACACAACGTGCAAAGGTATTTATAGTAAAATCTTATGCACGTTTACTCAAAATCAAGACCCAATGTATTCAGTAGAGCTTACTCAAATAGGGAAGCGTGCACAGGACTACAATCTAGTGATAAGGAACTTCATGTAACCAATCCAAAATTCAGAACCATGCCACTACAAGCTGTTTTGCAATCCTATGCATGTTTAACAGCAGCATTGGTGGTATAGTGGTTAGCATAGCTGCCCTCCAAGCAGTTGACCCGGGTTTGTTTCCCGGCCAATGCAGTGTTGCTTTTTGAGAGCCAGTGTGGCATAGTGGTTAGAGTGTTGGACTATGACCTGGGAGACCAGGGTTTGAATCCCCACACAGCCATGAAGCTCACTGGGTGACCTTGAGCCGGTCACTACCTCTCAGCCTCAGAGGAACGCAATGGTAAACCACCTCTGAATACCACTTACCATGAAAACCCTATTCATAGGGTTGCCATAAGTCAGGATTGACTGGAAGGCAGGCCACTGCCATTGCATGCATGTTTATTCAGAAGCAAGTTCCAATGTATTCAGATCTCCTGCACAGAGAAAATATTCTTGATGCTGCTGAAAGCTATAAATTTAATGAATTGCTGATATGCAGACAAGCAGGAAAAAGAATTTTTTAGAATTTGCATTTTTTAGAATTTGCAGTGGGATTTAACTATTGTCTGTAGGTCAACAAATCCCTTGTCAATTACAACCCTGACTTCACTTATTGGCTAAAAACCTGAAAGGGTGAGCGTTACAGCAGCTGGTACTAACAGAAGTTGTGGGGGGGCAGTGGCTGACATTTTGGTCTATATCTTTTGAACCAGACCACCTAGAAACTTTCTTTTTTTAAATGACAGCTAAGAGTCTGGAGATTGGTTTGATTCACTTGGAGACCCAAAGAGGACCCCCAAAACCAGAGTCTCTGGGTGAAAACTGGAGAGCTGGCAACCCTAACACCTACTGACATTCCCTCCCTCACTTTCCCTGTCCCAGTACTTTCTCTACAATATTGAATAATATGAGATGGCTGATAGAGAAGTGAAAAGGAGGCTGTCCTCCCACCCTTGCTTCATCCTCTCAGAGCTCACTGCTACAACCATGGAGGTGCTTGGCCCTTAGGTTTTTCTGCATATAGCAGACTTATGACAGCAGCAGGCCTATTAAACTAATGGGTGCACAGAAACAGAAGGACAATGCCTCAGGGCTGCTCCAATATGACGTCTCCTTGAGTACAGTGGCCTCAAAGCAGCATCTGATCTAAGGAGCTAATGGGTGCCTTGTCCTGATGCTAGTGCTATCATTGAAGCTACTGTATATACAACATCTAGAATGATGATGCAAGCAGAACATTCTTGTGTAAATTACACAGCAATTTTTGTTTATGTTGCTGTTTTTTAGTAAGTTATTTGCTGCTTTTAAACTGATTGTCCCCCTCTAGGATGCACACCTTAATGTGGTGAAGGGGTTGGAGAGTGTCGAAGAGGCTGAGAGCAATGCCGTCAGGAGTCTAGACCAAGACGCTAGACTCCTAGCAGGGGCACCCAAGGCGGAATGGTCAAAGCTGAAACACCAGACTAAGATGCATCCAAACTCAGAGGAAAGCAATGGCAAACCACCTCTGAATACCTCTTACCATGAAAACCCTATGAACAGAGTATCCAAAATGCAACACGAGATAGTGCTGGAAGATGAGACCGCCAGGTCAGAAGGCAGTCACCGAGCTACTGGGGAAGAACAAAGGACAAGTACAAGTATCGCTGTGACTAATGACACAGCTGGGTCAAAGCTGAAAGGAAGCCCAAAGGAGTGTGAGAAGCATGAACCAGGGAATGTTAGAAATTGTGAAGTAAGAAATGGAATGCATCATCATTACAATACTTGGTGTGAGCAAACTAAAATGGACAGGAATGGGACATTTTCGTCAATCAGGCAACTACAAAATATTTTATGCAGGAAATGAGAAATTAAGAAGAAATGGGGTTGCTTTAATAGTGAGAAGTGATGTAGCAAAAGCAATTAGGAGTACAACGCAAGGTCTGAGCGAGTGATATCAATGAGATTAAATGGGAAACCTATCAACATAACCATCATCCAAGTCTACGCTCCAACAGCAAATGCAGAAGAAGAGGAATTTGAGAGATTTTAGGCAGAAGTACAGTAAGAAATTGATCACACATCAAAACAAGTTGTGCTGATAATCATGGGGGATTGAAATGCAAAAGTAGGGAACAGAGAAGAATTAGGAATTGTGGGGAAATGGGGCCTAGGACACAAAAATGAAGCAGGAGAAAGACATATTGAATGCTGTGAAGCCAACAATTTGTTTCTTGCAAAAAACATTTTTTGAGCAACCGAAAAGATGACTGTACACATGGACATCACCAAATGGTCAATATAAGAATCAAATTGATTATATAACTGGTAGCAGAAGATGGAGAAGTTCCATACTTTCTGCAAAAACAAGACCAGGAGCAGACTGCGGTACAGATCATGAACTGTTCGTATCGAAAATCAGAGTAAAGCTAAAGAAGAAGAACAAAGCAATCATCATGCCAAAATACAATTTAAATAACATCCCAGAAGCATATAAAATCAAATAAGGAACAGATTTGAGGCTTTAAACTTAGTTGACAGAGAACCAAAACAACTATGGATTGAAGTCAGAGACGTTATCAGGGAAGAATGCAAAAAGACAATATCTCTAGTTAAAAAGAGAGAAAGACCTCAATGGATGACTAAAGAAACTCTTAAAATGGTCAAAGAGAGAAGGAAACCAAATGCAAAAGGAGATAGAAATATGGTCAGAACCTTAAATGCAACAATACAGTGACTAGTACATAGGGACAAAGAGAACTATTACAATAGTTATTGTATAGAAATAGAAGAGGACAACAAAAAGGAAAGAACAAGAGCCCTATTCCAAAATATTAGAGAAATGAAAGGGAAATTTAAACTGAGAGTAGGGATGTTGGAATGCTTTAAAAGAAATGGGGGTGCCACAGCATCTGATTATCCTGATGTGCAACCTATACTCTGCGCAAGAGGCTACTGTAAGGACAGAATATGGAGAAACCGATTCGTTCCCCATCGGAAAGGGTGTGAGACGGGTGTATTTTATCACCCTATTTGTTTAATGTATACACAGAATATCATACGGAAAGAGGGATTGGACCAAGATGAACGAGGTGTGAAAATTGGAGGGAGAAATATCAATAATTTAAGATATGCAGATGATACCATACTAGTAGCAGAAGCCAGTAATGATTTGAAACGAATGCTGATGAAAGTTAAAGAGGAAAGCACAAAAGCAGGACTACAGCTGAAGGTCAAGAAGACTAAAGTAAAGGCAACAGAAGATTTATGTAACTTTAAAGTTGACAATAAGGACATTGAACTTGTCAAGGATTATCAATACCTTGACAGAGTCATTAACCAAAATGGAGACAATAATCAAGAAATCAGAAGAAGGCTAGGACTGGGGAGGGCAGCTATGAGAGAACTAGAAAAGGCCCTCAAATGCAAAGATGTATCACTGAAGACTAAAGTCAGGATCATTCAGACCAAGGTATCTCTATGAATGGATGTGAAAGTTGGACAGTGAAAAAAGTGGATAAGAGAAAAAACTCATTTGAAATGTGGTGTTGGAGGAGACCTTTGCGGATAGAATGGACCGCAAAAAAGACAAATATTTGGGTGTTAGAACAAATTAAACCAGAACTGTCACTGGAAGCTAAAATGATGAAACTGAGATTATCATACTTTGGACACATCATGAGAAGACATGATTCATTAGAAAAGACAATAATGCTGGGAAAAACAGAAGGGAGTAGAAAAAGAGGAAGGCCAAACAAGAGATGGATTGATTCCATAAAGGAAGCCACAGATCTGAACTTACAAGATCTGAATAGGGTGGTTCATGACAGATGCTCTTGGAGGTCGCTGATTCATAGGGTCGCCATAAGTCGTAGTCGACTTGGAGGCACATAACAACAAACAGCAAGGATTGAAGTAATCCATTTCTGACCATGCTCCCAAAGTAGCTACCACCTTTGCTGGCCTGACATGATGAATGAATACTGATTATGCAAGTACAAAAGTAGGACTTCAACTCAAAATATGTCTCATTAGTAATTACAAGCAGTTTCAGGATAGGGGTGCCCAACTCAATACAAATGAGAATTTCAAATTGGTTTAGCTCACATTATCAGCCCATTATTTGCAAATTTTATTAGCAGCCCTATTTTCAAGTAACAACTGGCAAAAAGACTTTTGGCATTCCAAATGCCAATTTTAAGGAATAAGGGAGACCAAGAACTGGCATTTCTAAGAGGGAAAAATGCAGATGTTCAAACCAAAATGAAACAAAACCATTAAAAGACACTGTAAATGGCAAAAAGTTAACCATTTGCAAACATGTATTTAATTTTTTTTAATTTGCCACTTGAATTTTGCATGGTATTTGCACACATCAACCATCTTGCATGCTTCTCTGCATTGAGTATTACAAAGAAGAGTCATCAATCTTAGTCTCACATTTAAAACTAATTAAATCCCTTTGCCATCCTTCTTGAAGATTAATAACTTAAGCCCAACATAACAGTTTTGCCAATTTAAATGTTTCCATTTTAACACTCCATTTCAAGAACACACTAATTACATTATCTTGCTTCTGGGCCATCTTTAAAATGCACTCTGATAACTATCCTATCTGCTGCATATGATATGATACTGGGTAAACCCTCACTATAATTATCTGTGGCAAATAAGAAGTTACTATTTTAAAACAATCTAGAAAGTTTTTAATTTTGATTTAAAATTCAAAATGAAAATGAAATGGACTGCCTTCAAGTCGATCCCAACTTATGGTGACTCTATGAATAGGGTTTTCATGGTAAGCTGTATTCAGAGGTGGTTTGTCATTGCCTACCTCTGAGGCTGAAAGGTAGTGACTGGCCCAAGGTCACCCAGTGAGCTTCATGGCTGTGTGGGGATTTGAACTCTGATCTCCCAGGTCGTAGTCCAACACTCTAACCACTATGCAACACTGGCTCTCTAAAATTAAAATTCTAAAATTACAGATATTACACTGTGCTTTCAACATTCACATCTGCACAAGAGTACAACAGTTTTGAATTAAGCAAGAGAACAGCTTGAATTACTATTACAGCTGTAAAGCCCAATCCAGCCCAAGTTAAGCATTTGATTTCAATGAGAGAGAGATAAGCTTTGAATTTCTCAGTTTCGGTTGGATCATGCCCTGTGCGAGTTGTTTTATCTTTGTGCCTTTGTGTTTATATTTCTGTAAATTGCTGAAAATGAAAGCGTAAGTTGGAGAAGCATCTCTGAAAAGCAAGGCTAAAATGTTTGTTACAATGCTACAAAGTGCATATGGTTCTTGAAGAAACATTTCCCTACTATATTTACATCAGGGCAGTTTCTTACATGACACACACATATTTGCATCAAATAGGAATGGCACACAAGGGCATATATCAGAGGTAGGGAAACTGTGATTCTCCAAATGTTAGACTTCAGCTCCCATGAGCCTCGGCCAGCATTGCCAATGGTCAGAGATGATGGAAGCAGTAGTCCAACAACATCTAGATGGCCACAGGTGCCTCACCACTGGCAAAAATCATGGCATTTTCTTTTAAAATACAGTCAAGTAGAACTGAGAAAGTGTTGAGAATTACTCATGAATATTATAAGGAAAAGGTTATGATTTCTACATCTGGAATGGATACCATACACTTGCTAAAGCTGCTGCTTGCAGAAAATACCAACTTCAGGAACAGTTTTCAGAGGCAAAATGGTGTGTTGGAATGGTTGACCCTCCTCTCCTTACCCCATGGTCCTGATTAGCATCTGCGTTTTATAAAGAAAACGGTCTGAGGAATCCCAAGTACAGGATTCAAACACATTTTTAACATAATATGTAATTTGATCCAAGATTTGGCACTTCAGTTGCAGAGAATTAACAGTACAATTCTATGCAAGTCTTCTCAGAAGTAAAGCCTATTGAGTTCAGTGGAACTTACTTCCAGGTATGCTTGTACACGACTACTGCCTATGATTTGTGTTGTTACAGTTTATGCTAAGGGATTTTTAATCATGCACTGTTCAACTTACACTTGTACAATTAAGGTCAATTTTACATGTCTGTGGTAGGACTACCCGTATATTAAGAATTATTGGCTAGGTATAATTAATTATATTGTTTATTACTTGGGGTACCATTCTGTTAAACTCTGAAATTATATTGCTTGGTTATTATCAAATATTCAATTAGTGAGGAATATGCTTTTAACCACAAAAATTCTGCTTGCTTCTAAATCCAAATTCTGCTGGGAACAGAGTAGCTTAACAAATTACGTTAGATTGCCAAACTGATAACATATGTACAGTTAGGGTAAGATCTATCATGAAACTGTGGTTTCTATATAACCTTTAGTTAGATTCTAGGAAGCTCAAGAAATTAATATTGAAATATATTTGATGCAATTAATTATTGTACAGCACAACAGGTTTTCCTCTTTCTTTTCACATCCTTGTAATTTGTTCGTGGAATATTATTTTACAAAACTCCATACGAGCTGTTGTGATAGAGTTGAACTAGAGTCTTGCTTTTTAAAATTTAGACATTTATCATAAATTACTTAATTTTAATTCAGGGTGATTAAGTGGTGCTTTTCATCTACCCCTGGGATTGATCTTTCCAGATAAGTGGTTGTTTCTGACAAAAAGGATCACCCTTAGTTCTGGGATTAAAGTAGAAGAAACTGGTGGAAAATGGTGTAGAGAAGGTACCACTATCACAGTAGTATTCAACAACTCACTTGCTCTTGCTCTCTTTGTGATACGATAGAAAGTATTACTGATTCATTATTCTTCCCCTCCCCTGCTTTGTAGAACTGTGTAAATGAGATGCATATATATCTCTTCTGCAAAAACATACATTCTGTGCTTGTATCACGGGAATGCATGCTCCCTCATGTGATGTAGGGTTCTTCCTGTTCCCATTAGTTAGAGCCCCAGAATTTGGTATGGAGACAAAGCATGAGCTCCTCATGCTTTCCCAATGGAAGCAGTTTCTATGAAATATGCAAACATCCCTCTATACTGAGAATGCCAAAATATTACATAGTCCATAATGTAGTGCCATGTTAATCGTCCAGATATATGTGATTCCCTCTAACAACCCCACCCACCTTCCATTTATGTAGCATTACAGACAATTTAACCACAGTGAAGATTTGTGACTTATGTTTCCTTAACGGTTCCTCATGTTTCTTCACTGTCTCCCTCATCCTTCCAAATCTGTGAAATCTATTGGCCTTCTCTTTTGAGAGGAAGCTGAAATGACCATCATGTTCCAAACAGCCTACTGAATAGCTGCCAGAGGATAGTACTGAAAAGCTATTAACATCCCACTGAATAGGAATGAACAGTGAACATCAAGGTGGAAGGATCTATAGCTCATTGAAAACTATCTTGAACTATTTAGTTATAAAATTATTTCTTATCAGAAAATTTTATTTGTTGTGCTATAACCTTGTCTTCTGGAAAATCATTCATTGGCCTTATTTATATATGTTTAGCATCAAACCTGCCCAGAAGTTCTAATATTGTCAGGCTATATGAAAGCTACACATGGATAGCAGATACTGAAGCCAAGTAATATAAAAAGAGTGTAACACAAATGATACACAGATACACATTCCAATCCCCACTTTATTCAGTGGGACTTACTCTCAAATGACAAGGATTGCAGCCATGAGACCTATTACCCCATGCATGCATTAACCATGTTAATCCATTGCTACAGTTAACATTTTCTTTTTGGTAATGCCTTTTGCCTTTGCCAATGCAAAGTAATGTTTACAGTGTAATATGTTAATAGGTCAAACCTGTGCATGGTTGTGGATGAGATGACATATGCAAAATTTTGCCATAGCTACTGTGTCAAAGTAGCCATACAAGTAAGTTATCGGATGGGCATGAATGAATTGTGAAAGAAAATCGTCTGGATTATTTTCATGCCATATTGTGAAAAGAACAGACTACATAGCAAAATTACTATTTAATGGTGGCAATTGCATTTATGTTTTTACTGGATTTGTCATCTGTCTAGAGTCTTTATTTGAAGAATGTCAGATCAGGAATAAAATTAACGAATAAAAATAAATATTCTGTGCGAGAGCCCATACTAGTTTTGAAGGCATTTTTAATAGGATTTTAAAATGAGATATTAAAAACAGCAAGGGATAAAAACACATTTACTTAAATTACTGGAACAAGAAAGCTGGTATATATAGTTGTTTTATTGTATACATGTACTTTGTTTTAATAAGTCACAACATGACACACTACTTGTGACAGGAAATATTGTGATAGTGCTAAAAAGAAGACTAAAAATCTGTTACTCAAATGAGTACTTGTAATTGTTAAAACTGTGTGAGAAGTTCTGTAACAGCTGCTGAGAAATATGTGTTTGTTTCTTGTATGGGTAGCCAGCATGAGAGGCGCATTCAAGTAATACATCACCAAACAGTGAGTACTTTACAAAATAACAGTTTCTAACATAGATAGGTAAGGATCAGCCACTATTTGAGACAGAAGCCTCCTGGTCAATGAACTAGAGGCTCTCACGGTAAGCCATTCCAAATTAAGAATGGAAGAAGTAAAGCTCTCCCAGATCTCAGGATGGCTTTATATCCACATACCCCTCAGTAGATCACTGGTTATTCCTAACCTGACAACAAATACTTCCAGGGAATGCCCTGGTCTTTGCCTGGGCTGCAGCTACACTCTGGCTAAGCTCATGTGGCTCCCAACTCAATATGCATGCATCATTCACTGTTCTCTCTAGGAATGGTGGGAACCACCCACTTTTGCTCCGCTGTGGTTTGGTGGAAAGAATTGTTTTTGTTCTGTCCAAATGCTGGAGTGAATCTTGGAATGTGGAGTTCCATCCCTGATTCACTCCGCTTTCTGGGCTTGGTCACAAAGAACATAGTAGGCCAGTTTTGTTCATCTGTCTCAACTTCCTGTTAAACGTGTTAGTTCCACTCACCCACCTATCTGTGAGTGAATCAGTGGATGGGTGAGTGGGTCTAGCACATCTAACAGGAAGTAAGCAGTTGAGAAACTGAATTCTGCACCAGCTGAAGCGTTTGAGTTTTCCTTCAAGGGGAATATCACATGAAATACATTACAGTAACCAAGTTAAGAATGTAAAAGAGCATAACTTGGATTTACAAAACTCTTTAATAATACCTTATGACTTTTTTTTCTTATTTCAGTAGGTGGAGGCATAATAAGACTTATATACAAATATAAGCCTGAGAGTTTTTGCAGCACTAAGCTCCAGCAGCAATTGATGCAAATATAAATTTACCATTTATATCTTAAGCAATCCTATTACTGTTCTATAGTCATGGGACTGCCAACCACAACTGTACCAAATAACAAAACATAATGAAACATAACTGTGGGCACTTCTATAAAAAGATGAATTTCTAAAACGGTTGACCTTGGGATCATAGTGGATGAAGCTTCATAGCTTGATGAAGTTGTTGACTCAGTGTGTGGCAGCTGTAAAAAAGGCAAATTCCATGCTAAGAATCATTAGGAAAGGTATTGAAAATAAAGCTGCTGCTATCATAATGTTGTTATACAAATCTGTGTATTACTGTGTACAGTTCTGGTCACCTCAAAAAGGATATTGTTGAGTTGGACAAGGTTCAGAAAAGGGAAACCAAAATGGTTAAGGGGATGGAGAGCTCCCGTATAAGGAAAGGTTGCAGCATTTGGGGCTTGTTAGTTTAAAGAAAAGCAAAGTAAGGGGTGACATGATAGACATGTAAAAAAGTATGCATGGCATGGAGAAAGTGGAGAGAGAAAAGCTTTTCTTCCTCGCCATAATGCCTGAACTCAATGACATCCAATGAAGCTGAATGTTGGAAGTTTCAAGACAGACAAATGAAAGTACTTCTTCACACAGCACATAGTTAAACTATGGAACTTGCTCCCACAAGAGGCATTGGTGGCCACCAACCTGGATGGCTTTAAAAGAGGATTAGACAAATTCATGGACAAAAAGGCTGTCATTGGCTACAAGCCATGATGGTTGTGCTCTTCCTCCACAGTTGGAGACAAAGAATGCTTTGGAATACCAATTGTTGGAAACTGCAGGAGGGTAGCATGCTCTTGCACTCAGGTCCTGCTTGCAGGCTTCCCATGGACACCGGGTTGGCCACTGTGAAAACATGATGCTGGACAAGATGGCCCACTGGCCTGATCCAGCAGGCTCTTTTAGGTCAACTGCCTATTTCATAAAAATACTTTAAAGACATGTAAGAATCTTTCAAAAGATGGCAAGACCAACTTCAATAAAGAACTCCCTCCTGTTTTACTCAATAGCTTTAGATCACAATGCCACATGGTAGGAAGACTATACGTGGAGTTTATTGAGCTTTGCCAAAAGAATAATTCTGCTGCTTAGCTTCCCCCTCTAGGATGCACACCTTAACATGGTGAGGGGGTTTGAGAGTGTTGAGGAACCTGAGAGCAATGCTGTCAGGAGTCCAGACCAAGAGGCTAGACTCCTAGCAGGGGCACCCAAGGCGGAATGGTCAAAGCTGAAACACCAGACTAAGATGCATCCAAACTCAGAGGAAGGCAATCGTAAATCACCTCTGAATATCTCCTACCACGAAAACCCTATGAACAGAGGATCCAAAATGCAACACGAGATAGTGCTAGAAGATGAGGCCCCCAGATCAGAAGGCACTCACCGAGCTACTGGGGAAGAACAAAGGACAAGTACAAGTATCGCTGTGACTAATGACACAGCTGGGTCAAAGCTGAAAGGAAGCCCAAAGGAGTGTGAGAAGCATGAACCAGGGAATGTTAGAAATTGTGAAGTAAGAAATGGAATGCATCATCATTACAATACTTGGTGTGAGCAAACTAAAATGGACAGGAATGGGACATTTTCGTCAATCAGGCAACTACAAAATATTTTATGCAGGAAATGAGAAATTAAGAAGAAATGGGGTTGCTTTAATAGTGAGAAGTGATGTAGCAAAAGCAATTAGGAGCTGCAACACAAGGTCTGAGTGAGTGATATCAATGAGATTAAATGGGAAACCTATTAACGTAGCCATCACCCAAGTCTATGCTCCAACAGCAAACACAGAAGAAGAGGAATTTGAGAGATTTTACGCAGATGTACAGGAAGAAATTGATCACACACCAAAACAAGATGTTCTGATAATCATGGGGGACTGGAATGCAAAAGTAGGGAACAGAGAAGAACTAGGAATTGTGGGAAAATGGGGTTTAGGAGAAAGAAAGGAAGCAGGACAAAGCTTATTGAATGCTGTGAAGCCAATAATTTGTTTCTTGTGAACACTTTTTTTGAGCAACTGAAAAGAGAACTGTCAATATAGGAATCAAATTGATTATATAATTGGTAGCAGGAGATGGAGAAGTTCCATACTTTCTGCAAAAACAAGACCAGGAGCAGACTGTGGTACAGATCATGAACTGGTCGTATCGACAATCAGAGTAAAGCTAACATATATGCTGAGGTTAATCTCATAGGTCCAGCTCAGGACTTCATGGCTGCCATGACAACCATGGGGCTGTCCTTAATATCTTCTGGACCAACTCATGTGGCAGGACACATGCTCGATCTTGTATTCTGTTCGGGACAGGAAGCCGGTGATCTGAGGGTGGAGGGGTTCTTGATGACTCCGTTGTCATGGTCAGGTCACCACCTGATTAGGTTTAGGTTTAGACTTTATGGCCCTGATAACCCCCGCAGGAGTGATGGGCCGATTAAGATGGTCCACTCCCGGAGACTTATGGATCCTGATTGTTTCCTGAATGCTCTAGGGGATTTTCCCAGCATGGCTGGTGCTACTGCCAAAGCCCTAGTCAACCTCTGGAATACAGAGGTGACCCAGGCGGTGGACACTATCGCTCCAAAGTGCCCTCTCCAACCAGGGAAGGCCCGTAATACACCTTGGTTTACTCAAACCTTGGGCCTGATGAAATGGCAGGGATGACTGCTAGAATGACAGTGGAGAAAAACTCAAGCTCTGTTTAACTGAACACTGGTTAGAGATCATTTTCGAGTCTACCATGTGGTGGTGATGGCGGCGAAAAAAGCTTACTTCTCTGCCACCATTGCGTCTACCCAGTGCCGTCTGGCGATGCTTTTTCGGGTGGTTCGGGGTCTTTTGGGATCTGGCCCAACAGCAGACTCTGAACCATCAGTTGCTCACCGTGAAATGTTTGCGAGGCACTTTGCAGATAAAATTGCTCACATTCGGATTGACTTGGACTCCTCATTAATTACAGTTGTGACAGATGTCCCCATTACTCCCTCTGGTCATTTTTCCATGGATACTTCTCAGCTTGTAAAGCCTGAGGATGTGGACAGGATTCTGGGAGAAATGAGGGCCACTACCTGCTCGCTTGACCCTTGCCCATCCTGGCTAATTAAATCTGCCAGATTGGGAGTAGCTGGTTGGTTGACATATCTGATTCACACCTCCCTAAGGGAAGGCTCTATGCCACCATTATTGAAGGAGGCTGTGATTAGACCACTGTTAAAAAAGCCTTCACTAGTTCCTGTGGATCTTAATAACTTCCGGCCAGTATCTAATCGCCCCTTTCTTGGCAAGGTGATTGAGAGGGTGGTGGTGGCTCAACTCCAAGTTTTCCTGCATGAATAGGATTATCTAGACCCTTTTCAATCAGGCTTCAGACCTGGTCATGGGACAGAGACTGCCCTGGTCGCCCTGCTTGATGACCTATGCAAGGCATCGGACAGGGGGAGTGTATCCCTGTTGGTGCTGCTGGACCTCTTGGTGGCCTTTGATACCATCGATCATGGTATCCTTCTGGACTGTCTTGCTGGGATGGGTCTACCTAATAGACAGGACCCAGAAAGTGGTGCTGGGAGACTACTGCTCAATCCCCTGGCCGTTGGCCTACGGGGTACCTCAGGGTTCCATTCTGTCTCCCATGCTCTTTAACATTTATATGAAACCACTGGGAGAAGGCATCTGGAGATTTGGAGTGCAATGTCATCAATATGCTGATGACAACGTTATCTCTCTCTTCCATCTGATGGCAAGGTGGGACTGCTCATCCTAAACCGGTGCCTGGAGACTGTGAAGGGCTGATTGTGGGCAAACAAACTGAAACTTAATCCAGACAAGATGGAAGTGTTGCTGGCCAAGGGAAAAACTGCCCCAGGGATAGGGTTGCAACCTGTTCTGAGTGGGGTTGCACTCCCATTGAAAGAGCAGGTCCGCAGTCTGGGAGTTCTTCTGGATCCTGCCCTGCTGCTTGAATATCAGGTGGCTGCAGTAGGCAGGGGTGCTTTTGCCCATCTCAAAATAGTCTACCAGCTGCGTCCATTCCTGGAAGCAGCTGACTTGGCCACGGTGACTCATGCATTGGTGACATCAAGGCTTGATTACTGTAACTCACTCTACATGGGGCTGCCTTTGAAAACAACTCAGAAACTACAGTTGGTCCAAAATGCAGCAGCCAGAATGTTAACTGGAGCACAGCACAGGGAGCATATCACCCCTGTGCTTTATCGACTCCACTGGCTCCCAATTTGTTTCCGAGCCCAATTCAAAATGCTGGTTTTGACCTTTAAAGCCCTAAATGGCCTTGGACCAGTGTACTTAAGTCCATATGCTCCTAGCCTGGATTTAAGATCATCTACCTCTGTTCTCCTCTGCGTGCCCGGAATGAAAGAAGTTAGATTGACAGGCATGCAGGAGATACCCTTTTCAATTGTGGCTCCCAGACTTTGGAATTCCCTGACCCAAGAAGCCCGCTTTGCTCCTTCCCTGTTGGTCTTCCAGAAACTTGTAAAAACTATTTTGTTCCGGAGAGCCTTTGGTTGGGACTGACGGGTCAGCCTGACACTGTTTTAATTTTTTTATCTTTTATTTTTATTTTTTAAATTCTTTTATTCTCACTTTCTTATATGTGTATGCACATATATACATGTATGTATGTTTGTATGTGTATGCATAATGCATTTCTTGTATGTATGTGCATAATGCATTTTATGTATTCTACTAGTATTTTATGCATTTTAATTTATTGTAATGTTTTGTGTTTTTATTGTGTATTTTATTATATGTGTGTGTGATTTTATTGTAGCCGCCCCGAGTGCCCTATTGTAGGGTAGAAGGGCGGGATAGAAATATTTTAAATAAATAAATAAATAAATAAAACAATCATAATGCCAAAATACAATCGAAATAACATCCCAGAAGAATATAAAGATCAAATAAGGAACAGGTTTGAAGCTTTAAACTTAGTTGACAGAGAACCAAAAGGAGTGAAGTCAGAGACGTTATCAGGGAAGAATGCAAAAAGACAGTACCTCTAGTTAAAAAGAGAGAAATACTTCAATGGATGACTGAAGAAACTCTTAAAATGGTCAAAGAGAGAAGGAAACCAAATGCAAAAGGAGATAGAAATATGGTCAGAACCCTAAATGCAACAATACAGCGACTAGTACATAGGGACAAAGAGAACTATTACAATAGTTATTGTACAGAAATAGAAGAGGACAACAAAAAGGAAAGAACAAGAGCCCTATTCCAAAAGATTAGAGAAATGAAAGGGAAATTTAAACCGAGAGTAGGGATGTTGAATAATCAACAGGGCAACACACTGACTGACAGAGATGAAATAAAAGGAAGATGGAAGCAATACACTGAAGAACTCTATAAAATAGATGCCAGGATGACAGACTCATCCATGGGGGAACCGTATGATGAAGAACCAGAAATTATAGAATGTGAGGTGAAAGCTGCTCTTAAAATACTTGGAAGAAACAAATCACCAGGAATAGATGACATACCAATAGAGTTGCTACAAGCTACTGAGACTGAATCTGTTCAAATTCTGACAAAAATCTGTCAAGTAATATGGAAAACTAAACAATGGCCCACAGACTCAAAGTGTTCCATATACATCCCAATCCAAAGAAAGGGGATCCCAGGGAATGCAGTAATTATCGAACTATTGCCTTAATATCCCATGCAAGTAAAGTAATGCTCAAGGTTCTACAACAAAGGCGAGAAATGCCAGATGTCCAAGCTGGATTTAGAAAGGGAAGAGGTACCAGAGATCATATTGTAAACATACATTGGATAATAGAACGGTCCAAGGAATTTCAGAAGAAAATCACCCTGTACTTTATAGATTATAGCAAAGCCTTTGATTGTGTAGATCATGAAAAACTATGGAATGCTTTAAAAGAAATGGGGGTGCCACAGCATCTGATTATCCTGATGCGCAACCTATACTCTGGACAATAGGCTACTGTGAGGACAGAATATGGAGAAACCGATTCGTTCCCCATTGGAAAGGGTGTGAGAGGGGTGTATTTTATCACCCTATTTATTTAATTTATACGCAGAACATATCATACGGAAAGCGGGATTGGACCAACATGAAGATGGTGTGAAGATTGGAGGGAGAAATATCAATAATTTAATGGACTGAGAAAAAGACCAATAATTGGGTGTTAGAACAAATTAAACCAGAACTGTCACTAGAAGCTAAAATGATGAAACTGAGATTATCATACTTTGGACACATAATGAGAAGACCTGATTCACTAGAAAAGACAATAATGCTGGGGAAAACAGAAGGGAGTAGAAAAAGAGGAAGGCCAAACAAGAGATGGATTGATTCCATAAAGGAAGCCACAGACCTAAACTTACAAGATCTGAACAGGGTGGTTCACGACAGATACTCTTGGAGGTCGCTGATTGATAGGGTCGCCATAAGTCGTAGTCGACTTGAAGGCACACAACAACAATAACAACAGCTTTCCACCAGTATTCATATACATTTCAACAAACTGTTTGCCAGAGGCATTAATGGCAATGGCATCAGGTGACTCTGTCCCTATCTGGGTTTTCTCCCTTCATCATAAATTGTGATAACTATGCATACAAACATATACATTTCACTGGCTTCAAGTAAATGTGTTGTGACTCAGGATATTAATCATAAGTCTGAAAGTAATTCTTTAGATCCTTTCCCTCAGACTTGGGAGTGTGTGTTCAGAGCTGCCAGTTTATATAAAAGCATCAGTTTGAAAGTATATAGCCATCTTTCCCCTCTGTGCAATTTTAGAAGATCCATTTGCTTAGGAAGTTTCAGTAAATACTGGACCACTACACTGAGGGAGCTGAGGTGGATTTCTTTTAAGAGACCTGCTGGAGTGCCAGCAACATCACTTCAAAGAGAAACAACTTCAGCTTGCTTTTGAAGAAGTCTGGGTGGAATCCACAATAGGATGAACTGAGGAAGATTTAACACTGGGTTGAGTGAGAGGGCTAGAAAGAGATTGCAGGGCAAAGTAGTGATTTTGAAACAGACACTCTGAGGCTACATTCATGCCATACATTTATTCCACTATTCCACTTTAAACAAGTCATGGCTTCCCCCAAAGAATCCTGGGAAGGATAGTTTGTGAAGGGTGCTAGGAGACCCTTATTCCCCTTATAGAGTTACAATCCCCAGAGTTCTCTGGAAGAGGGCCTGACTGTTAAATCACTCAGGGAATGGAGGACTGACTGTTAAACCGCACACACTCATTCCAGAGTCCCTCAGCACAATCTAGCAAATGTTCTGTTTAAAGCAACAGGACAAACCTTTTTCAGTAGTAGTGGTAGTGGGGGCAGGGGGAGAGATAGGACTGCAAATTCTGTTCCTCCTCCCAGTCGCTCTGCATTCATTTGGAAATGGAAAAGAGCCTATGCAAATAGATGTGCATATATGTAGCATTCTCTCTCTGCATTGGAAACTGTACTTTTCTAGGGCCTCTCAATCACATAGAAAGTGCCATAGTACACACCCATAGAAGCTATTCCAACCTTCAAATGAAGTGACAACAGTGTATGTGACCCTATACCCTCCACTTCCTGTAGCCAAGTCATGCATTGAAAGACTATCTGAAAAGGGCTTTAAGCAAGCACCATGCTATTGATTTCAATGGGACTTAGTCATGATGGATTTCTGCAGGATTGTGCTGTGTATGAAAGTAAATAAAATACCCACATTTTCTCTAAATACTAGATTCTTTTTAATGTTATTCTCATAGTACATTTGAAATATCATTTGATATTGCTCTTTTCTCTTATATAATCTACATCTTTAAGAATTTAATTGGTTTTTTAAAGCTCCCATTAAAAATTACTTTGTATTTGTATGTTTTTGCTGATTATTTTTCTTCCACTAAACAGGAACTATTCTGTTGTGGCATTCGGGGAATTTCTGCTTTGTCAACTTTGCGCCTCGTTTCCAGTCATTTGCTGATTTAGCTACTTAAAGACATCCCCAGTTATTAAAAGTGATTACGTTTTCTGCTTTGTTAGTGATCAAGGATAGTACTACTAGGAATCTATATTGTATTATAAAATAATGACAACAGTCTTGATTATTGTTGCTTTCTTGAAGTAATTCAGCTCTAGGCCCTGTTTCCTCACAGACAGCTTTCAGGCTGAAGATTCTGCAGAAACCTCTAAACAGGTTCATTTAATAAGTAAACTAAGAATTACTCCCTGTCACAAAGCTCTTGTTATTGTAAGAGCTAACTACTTTTCTAAAGAAGCTGCTAACAAGATTTAACCTTTTGGCTCTTGTCTGTAGTCTGGAAATGTCAGTAAATAGTCACCCAAGTAAGCAGCTCGGTGGCTTACAAGTCATTCTACAATCTATGAGAGCAGTTTCCTAAAAATCATGTCACTTATACTGAAGAGACCATGCATTCTGATATTTTCTTTTAAAATGCTAACATTTCTTCAAAAATGCATCTTTGTAAGCTGTTTGTTTTTAAGGGCTATATTACATATTTACTAATAGGCCAAAAAATCTTGCGGTTTAAAAATGTAGCCAACAGACACAGGAATGTCAGGGCCCTTGGGCATCCCTAAGGGGATGACGCCTCTGCCGCCATATTTGTTGATGGCATGAGTGCATGCTATGCATGCACATCTCTGCCATCAGCTAAGATGGCGGCAGGGGCTTCAGTACCTTAGGGAAACTGCGGCCGCCCATCTTCGTTAAGGGCAATGGTAAAAGACAGCAGACAGGTAGGTGGTGGGCGTGGGGGAGTGGATCGTAGAAGGGGAGCAGAGGGGCAGCTTAGGGGCCCCCTGTAGCTCCAGGGGTCATCGGGCCAGTGCCCCACCTGGCCACGCTTTGGAACCGGCCCTGAACAGACATTTCTATCAAAATTTTAAAAACAGGGAAATTGGGCAGCTATAGTGAATGCACTGGGGAGCAGCAGACCTGACCTCCTCTCTGAGATATTGTACTGCCCTACAAATCTGTAAAAATGCAAACATAGTTTCGGTTGGTCTTTCATAGTCCAATCTACTTCCTGTGTAGCTTGGAAGAATTTTGTCATGTGATACAGATTCCACACAGTTAGATTTACATTTATTTTCTGTCCCCCCCCCCAATTCCCTTGTTTGTACTAGAAATGTGTTAGTGATAACACAGATATATTCCGTGCTTAATTACACAGTGTTCTTCTTTGGTTTTAATTTAAAATGAGCCTGGGTGAATGATGGTTTATTTCTATGTACATGAGCCTCAGATTCCTGTGATCCTCCTCCCCTCATCTTCAACAACATCAGTAGATCAAAACTGTTGCTTCTGTTTTGCTGATTAACTGAAGCTGAACTCACTGGGAACATATCTTATCACTCAACACATCAGTTATGGCTAGTTTCCAATCTCTATTTAAGGTGCCATTTTCAGTAAAGATATTTTTTCCCCACAAATCAACTTGTGCAGAAATTATAACAACTCTTCTCTAAGTGTCATCGTCACTCAATAAGACAATAAGAGAGGGAACTTTTTCTCTCTCACTCGTGGCACCCCGCCTTGTGGAATTCCCTCCACAGGGAAGTTTGTCTAGCACAGGGATGGAAGCTGTGGCCTGCCAGGAGTTGCAGGACTATCGCTCCCATCACCTCTGATCATTAGCCATGCTAGCTAGGGCTGATGGGAGCTGGAATCAGACAATATATGATGGGCCCCTGGTGCCCCTGGTCTAGCGCTTAACATTGTTGTCTTTAAGGTGCCAGGTTAAGATTATTTTCTCTTTCTGGCATTTAAATGATTTTTTAAAAGGGGAAATACTTTTTTTTAAGGGGAAAGGGGGGTTATATTTTAAACACTGTAATTGCATCTGATGAAGTGGACTGTAGTCCACAAAGGCTTATGATATAATGTTTTTTTAGCTCTTTAAAGGTGACACAAATCTTTTTGCTGTTTCCATTGTATTTGAGTTATCCATTCTGCTGTACTTGGAAAATCTTGTTTTTTTGTAGTATTTTAATTACGAAATTGTATTTTATTGTAAATTCTTACTGTGAACTATATTTTATGAAGGTCAATACAAATACCTTAAAATAAATGAATAAGTAGTCCAAACACAGATAACCTTCAGTTAGTTTTAATGATGGTTTACTGCAGGAGTGGGGAACTTTTGGCTCTCCAGATGTAGCTGAACTGTAATTCCCACCAGCCCCAGCAAGCATAGCCAACCTCACACCCGGTTTACTGAACAAGTCAACTTCAAACTGTGGTTTATGAAGTTGGCTTGTTTCAGTTAAATACTGTTAAGGTTTGTTTGTTTGTCTGATTGTTTATTATTTGGTTTATATCTCATTATTCCTCCCAGCAGGAGCCCAGGGAGGCAAATAAAAGCACTAAAAACTTTAGAACACATTAAAACAAAACGTCTTTAAAAATGTTTCTTAAAAAAATCTTTCAAAACATCATCTAAGATTAAAAACATTAAAAAAAGGTTTAAGAACATATTAAAAAGCAAAGGTTAAATACAAGGCTTATCCACACTGGAGCAGACCACTTCCTGGTGAAGTTAAGATTTACGGCTCCAGTCCTCCCCTGCAGGGGTTGTGGACAGATTAAGATGTCTGCCCCTGGAGACTAATGGAATCCACTGGATTCCTGAATGGGGGAGTTTCCAGTAGATAGAGCAGATGGCCCCGTTGGAGCCCTTGACATGCTGTGGAACAACGAGATGTGTCAGGCTCTTAACACAGTTGCCCCAAATGCCCTCTCCAGCATTATGGATCCTGGTTTGCATCTTGATATACTAGTGGACTAAGGGCAATGAAATAGGCTGGATGACGGCTAGAGCACAAGTGGGGAAAGGTATGCTGTGTGACTGATAGGGCACAAGTAAAACATAACCACGCCTACTGTGTGACACTGAGGGTGGCAAAGAAGGCCCATTTCTCTGCCTCCACTGCATCTTCAAGTAGTCATCCAGTAGAGCTTTTTCGTATTGTCAGAGGTCTGACAATGAAATGGAGTTTTAGACCCTTCAGAGGCCCACTGTGAATTGTTAGCAAGCTACTTTGAGGGTAATGTTGCTCACCTCTGTAGCAATCTTGATGCCCCATCCACATCTACTGTAGTCCCCAGTGAGGTGTCCATTGCAATGTCTGCTGCTACTTCTTTGGATAAGTTTCCATTGATGCGGCCTGATGACATGGACAAGGTGCTTGCGACAATGCAGCCAGCAGAGTGTCCTCTTGACCCTTTCCTTTCTTGGCTTATTAAAGCTCCCCGAGGGGGTATGCGAGTGGATTCAGGGTAGGGTCCCAACCACCCTGAAAGAGATGACTGCTCCTGAAAAAGCCCACCCTGGACCCATTGGCTTGTGACAACTATTGCCCAGTCACAAATACTCCCTTTTTAGGGAAGGTGATTCAGAGGACTGTGGAGCAGCAATTGCAAGTAGTCTCGAATGAAACAGATTATCTCAACCCATTCTAACCTGGGTTCAGGCTTGGTTGTGGGACTGAATCAGCCTTGGTTGCCCTGATGGCTGATCTTTATCAGGAAAAGAACAGGGTGTGCGACCCTATTATTCTTACTTGATCTCTCAGCAGCTTTTGATACTATTGGCCATGGTATGCTTCTGAGCCAACTTAGTGAGATGGAATTACTGTTTTACAGTGGTTCAAATCTGACCCTTCAGGGTCGTTTTCTGAGAATAGCATTGGGTGATTTTCTTTCAGCCCCCTGGCAGTTGTGCTGTGGGATGCTGCAGGGTACCATCCTGTCCTCCATGCTGTTTAATATCTATATGAAGTACTTGAGAGTGGTCATCAGGAGATTTGGGGCGAAGTGTCACTGATGATATCAAGCTCTATTTCCCTGTAACATCTCAATCGGGAGAGGCCGTGCAAGCCCTGGGCCATTGATAGGACTCAGTGGTGGGCTAGATGAGGGCTAATAAACTGACTTTGAATCCTAGCAAGATGGAGACTCTGTGGGTTGGTAGTTCAGATGATTGGTCAATTGCTGCTTTGGATGGGGTCACACTCCCTCTGAAAAAACAGGTTCGTAGTCTGGGGGTGCTTCTAGATCCATCTTTGTTGCTAGAGGTCCAGGTGACCACAGTGGCTAGCAGTTCCTTTTATCAGCTTTGGCTGGAAAGATAGATGTGGCTGTTTCTGGACTGGGATAGCCTTACCACTGTTGTCCATGCTCTGCTAATCTCCAGGTTGGATTGCTGCAATGTGTTCTATGTGGATCTGCCCTTGAGGTTGTTCTGGAAGCTGCAGCTGGTGCAAAATGCGGCGGCAAAACTGCTCACTGGGGCAGGGTATTGCCAACATGTTACCCACTGCTGAAATAATTGCACTGGCTGCCCATTAGCTACCGGGCCAATTCAAGGTACTTGTTTTGCTGTAGAAAGCCCTACATAGCTTGGGATCAGGATATCTGAAAGATCATCTTACCCCTTATATACCCAGTTGATCACTGTGCTCTGCAGGTGAGGGCCTCCTGCAGATACCATCTTATCAGGAGGACTGTTCCGCACAAGATAGGAAGAGGACCTTTAGTAGTGTGATACGTACTTTTTGGAATTCCCTTCCCTTCAATATTAGACAGGTACCATCTCTGTTATCTTTTCAGTGCCTATTGAAAACCTTCCTGTTTTAACAAGCCTTTTAAGTAGAGATCTTATCCCAATCTGTGTCTCTGTTGGAATTGCTTTTTAAGATGTTTTAAAAGCTTTTTAAAATAAAATGTTTTTAAAAGTTTTTTTTTAAAAAATATGTTTTTAAAGATGTTTTGTTTTAATATGCTTTAGAGTATTTTGTCTTTAAGATGTTTTAAGAGTGTTTTTAGTGCTTTTGTTTGCTGCTCTGGGCTCATTCTAGGAGGAAGTGTGGGATATAAATCAAATAAATAAAAATAACTAATAATAATAAAAATATGGATTCACACTGGCCTCTTTCCCCATTAATGCAGGGGTGTCTACATGATGCCCTCCTTTTCCCAGTGTTGTCCCAGACTTTTCTACCTTTAAATGTGGGTTTTTTCAAGCTACTTGAAAGCTGGCATTCTCCTAAAAAACAAACGTTGATTCACTTTCTTTTTTAATAGACAATTTAAACACCTCAATCTTAAATGCCTCCACTCTGAACTGACTTGAAAATAAGTCTATCTGATTATTCTGCAATTTCTAAATTAACTGTGGGAGACTATTTTGTCAGCTGTCACCCAGTACTCATTTACTTGGGAGCAAGCACATTCAAATAAGTGAAACTTCCGAATAAATATGCATAGGATCAGACTGTTCCTTAGAACCAACAACAGTCCTTAATCTGGTCCCTACCCCACTGTTGTCCCCCCCCATTTTTTTTTAATTTAAAAAGGAAGAAGGAAACTGTAGATGTTCTCTGCTGGGGTTAGGAAGCTCTGCAGAAAGAAGCTAGTAGGGCATATGAGTATTCCAGAGCATTCTAGGGCCAAATTTGATTTGACTGTGGGAGATCTGTGACTGAATCTCCGGCTGTTTCTTAAAACTTTAATAGCAGTTATGAGGAGCCCTCAATCTGATACTCACTGCAACTGCAATTTGTTCTGCAAAGGAAAACAATTACCATACAGAAGGGGAGGAAAATAGTACAGAGTTCTGTGGGCCCAATCAGATTCCAACCATGCAGCTGTTATTAACTTTTTTAAAAGTAAAGAGATATCTTTCTCCCACTATCACATCTACATGCATTCTTCATTGCTTTTTGATACTCATTTGTTGTGTCAAGAGAATAGATAACCATCCTGCTAGTATTTCGTATAGCTCCATTTCTTGCTTAATGATGTCCAATGGTGTGTTACTGCTCTAACTATTGAAAAATGCAGATAACATCCACCATCCATGGAGCAGATTCATGTTTTGCTTGTATGAGGAAGGGAAGAAGGTGAAAAACCATTTGTCAGTTGGAATTTGGACAATAAGAGAGAAACTGTTTTTTTGCAGCTAGCTAGAATGATGTGAGGCTATGGTGGTTGGTTATGGGGAAGTGATACTGTTGTAAAGATTGCAATATATCCCAAGAGTCTGTTTCCTTCTGCTCAACCTAATTCTTTATACACAATCTGATATTACAAAAACACTATGGGTACAATCTACTCACAATGCAGGCACTATACAGTGAGGATCCATATAGGGGTCATCTCCTTACATGCAGTTTGCACTTAATGTTAAGCCAAACCATAAGCTAGCACGAATGAGCCAACTTGTACGTTCCCAGAGCAAAGATAACAGCTATAGCACTCCACCAAGAACAAGCATTGATTACAACAGCCTGTGGTTTGTCTGGAGTGAGACAAACCATGAGCCATGCCAAATAATGGTTTCGCCCTGGGTAGCACAGCTGCAGGACTGGAGGAGGAGCACTGTGGCTGTTTAGTTTGCCCTAGGTAACAGCAGAATTAGGGGAGGAGCACTGTGGCCGCAGTCTTGGTTCTGGGAACCTGCCCATTTGCTTGTTTACACTAAGCCATGGTTTGGCTTAGCATTATGGGTCTTTGTCAAGGGATGTAGGAGGGGTGGTGAGATATCAAGTCTGTGCATATCTCTCATTGCCTTCAAAGTCTTGTTGCATTATCTGCAAACAGAGAGGGTAAGCACACTGCACAGAGGAGGTACACCTACAGTGTGGTTAGGCTATACCCTAAAAGTCTCCAGTAGCCACTTCTCAAAAGGGGGAAGTGTAACTCAGGAAAGTAATGAACCCTAAACAGATTTATTATGGTACCTCATAGGAGTGTCCCATATTTTTTAGCATACAGATATGAATGATATATTAATAGATTTGTTGCTGTTTTCAAATTCTCATTGCCCACCTCTTTTTTCTTCAACCTGCGATTCTGAAGGGCAAAACACATCCTCAACCTGTCTTTGATTTTCACAGTACTGCCATAGATTCCGGCAACAGAGATTTGTAATTGATTACTGAACAAAATATGTGGCTATTGATAACATAGGTATTTCCTAATGATGTGTGCTTAGCCTTTCATTTAGCTACCATTTTAAAATTAATCCTTCACCACCCTGAAATGGTTGGTTGTATCACATCAAATCTTTCAAAGTTTTTGTTAATTTTTTTATTATTATTACAAGCATGATTTAATCCTCACAACAACCCTGTGAGGGAGGTTAGGTTGAGAGACAGTGACTGGCCCAAGGTCACCCAGTGAGCTTCATGGCCAAGCCAGGATTGGAACTCTGGAACTGGGACGTCCACTGAGTCCCCTTGACCCTCTCCTTGCTTATCTGATTTAAAACCAAGCCCCTGTGGAGGCAGCTGCCGGCTAATTGTTTTACAGCACCGTATCTCACCTCGGTGCAGTGGCAGAGACTAACACCAGGTGACCACAGTGGCTAGGAGTGCCTATTACCAGCTTTGGCTGGTAAGACAGCTGTGGCCATTTCTGGACCAGGATAGCCTGACTGCTGTTGTCCATATACTGATAACCTCCAGGTTGGATTACTGTAATGCACTCTATGTGAGTCTGCCCTTGAGGTTGTTCCAGAAGCTGCAGCTGGTGCAAAATGAGGCAGCAAGACTGCTCACTGGGGCAGGGTTTTGCCAACATGTTACCGCTGCTGAAAGAATTGCACTGGCTACCTATTAACTACCGGGCTAAGTTCAAGGTTCTGGTTTTGGTGTACAAAACCCTGTACAGCTTGGGACCAGGATACCTGAAAGACCATCTTACCCCTTATATACCCAGTCGATCACAGTGGTCTGCAGGTGAGGGCCTCCTGAAGATACCATCTTATCAGGAGGTCTGTTCTGGACAACATAGGAAAAGGATCTTTAGTGTAGTGGCACCTACCATTTGGAATTCCCTCCCCTTAGATATTAGACAAGCACGATCTCTGTTATCTTTTTGGCGCCTACTGAAGACCTTCCTCTTTGAGACCTTATCCCATTCTATATCAGAATTGCTTTTTAAGATGTTTTTAAAGCTTTTTTTAATAAGGTGTTTCTAAAGTTTTTTTTAAAGTTGTTTTTAAAAGATGCTTCGTTTTAATATGTTTTAAGGATGTTTTGCTGTAATGTATTTTAAAGTCTATTTTTATGATGTTTTAGAGTGTTTTTAGTGCTTTTGTTTGCCGCCCTGGGCTCCTACTGAGAGGAAGGACAGGATATAAATCTAATAAATAAATAATTATAAATAAATAAACTTCCACCTCCTCCTTTGGCTGTGTTGCCAGTGTAGAATTCAGCAGGGAAAAGGATGGGGGGCAAAACTAGAACTAGTTGGCTCTGTTACTCCTTGGGTCTGGCTCTACCTGTCATGGGCTCTCTCCTCCCAGTCTCCCTGTCTTCTGACCCACCAGTCCCAATAGTGCCCATACATTTTCAATTATTATCGAAGTTCCCTGTCATGCTGAGGGTGATGATGGGGTAGGGGGTGGGGAATCCAAACAAAAGGGGAAAGTATTACTTTTCTGTCTTGGAGGGTCCTTTCTGCTACTGAGCAGCTGCAGTGCTGCTTGCAATTCTGCCATGGCTACTCAGACGTCAGTTATACTAAATTAAATGGGGCTTTCTCCCTGCTGGGTAAGAGAAGAGCACAGAACTTGGAGAAGCTTTTGACACTTTCCTAAATATACAAAGTTTGGTTTACCTGCAACAATGTTTTCTCAATGAAGTGCTTGCATGTTTAGGAAGAAAATAAGGTGTTATAATGAAAGGAAAACACAGTGTCCTTACTAATTATGTAACTACCTGTCACTGGAGAAAAGGAATGCATTGTGTGGTACGTGATGTGGAAGGCAAACAGCAATGGAACAGACAGAGTCCTTTCTTTAATGAATACAAGTAGAGACGGAAATGGACAATTACACCCTCAGTTATTAGACAGGGCAAATTTTCATTTGAAGTTATTCTGTCTCTTCTCCTATAGGCATCCATAAGACCTGAAATAGTTCAGTATAGTTTCAAATGAAAAATAAAACCATAAAATTGTGAGTTGCAGTTAATTCACTGTCATGCTTAGCTTTATAGCATGCTCAGGAATTTTTTTAAATATGCAAAAAAAATATTTTGTTCTCTTTCATAATGTGAAGAGGTACCTGCAACTGAGTTTGTTTGTCTCTCCCATCCTGTACTCATTTAAGAGATGCTTTGGCCAAAGGTAAGTATGGGGAGGAACGGAGTGGAATCACTAGATGTATTGATCGTTTTCAATAGGTCTTACTCCAAGCCAGTCTCACATATACTTCCTGTTTATGCTGGTACTGGCATTCCTGTGGAGTTTATGTGTGTGAAAACAAGCAGTGGTGTAGCCCACTAATCCACTAAGTGGATGAACAAAAGAGACAGGACCTTTTCAGTGATGGTACCATGACTGTGGAACATGCTTCCAAGGATGGCCTTTCTGGCCCAATCAACGGCTTCCCTTCTAGTGAGCAGTGGAAAAAAAAATTGTTCAGGAAGGCTTTGGGAGTCAGGATGCTATTGCTAATTCCAGAGGAGAGTGGAAACACCTGCAGCTAATTGACTGTGCCCAGCCCACAGATGAGCTATGAAGGATGCTGCAATGCAGAACTTTTGGGGTCTCCATGAGGGCATCACCCCCTTTAATACTGTACCGTTGAATGTATTATCCAGTAGAGAGAGTGAGAATGATGTTGTATTATTGGTTTATAGTTGAATTGTGCATGTGCGGCCCAGAGTGAGAGTCTGGGTTGCTATGTTTTTGTATGCTTCAAAGATGCCCAATACCCCTCAGTATGAGAAACTGAACTGGTACTGAGTATGGCCCTACCTGGGTGGGAGACGGGGAGAGAGAGGTTGTGTTGGATGCTATGTATTTTTGTAGGCAAAGTGTTTGCTCCTTCTGGTGGTTTGGCTGGAGATAAGTTATATGTATGGTTTGTGGGAATGAATCAGAGTGGGATTTAGACATGGAGGACTGTTAAGGACATATTTGGGAGGGATTATTGGGGGGCGTAGCTCCTAGTATAGTTGTTTTAATTAATTAACTAATGATGCTGTTTTGGGAGTTTGTATTTTGTATTTGATTCTTAACTCATAATGTTTATGTTTAAGAGAATGCTTTTATTTTTCTGATAATTATTCTGTTTTGAATGTGTTTTTTATATTTGGCTTGAATTTGTAATGTTTTCTTTTAATATTTTGTGATGTTTTGTTCAATGTTTTAATTTAGGTTGTAAACCGCTTTGAAATTTGTTTTCCAAATAATATAAAGCGGTATAGAAATGACATAAATAAAATAAATAAATATTAAGGAGGACAGAATATAGTGCAGCATAAGGGAGATAAATTGTCTGCATTTCTGCTTATTGTAGAAGATTGACAATCCCATAAATGCACTATAATGGAAAAGCGGATGTGGCTAGCCCACACTTTTAGATGCACACATGCACACCACCTCCCCTCTTCTCAGCTGATCTCAGCTAATAACAATGCTAGACTACACCGCAGGGTAGTGCACGGTTTTCCTGAGCTCATTCATGAGGAAAGGTGGGACATAAATCCAATACATAATACATTACTCAGCTCCTCCTTCTAACAATATTAGTACAGTAACACTCAGCTACTTTGCAGGGCTTATGCAGCCAATGCTTTCTCATTCACAATACTTTCCCCCTGAAATATGGATATTTTATTTTATTTATTTATTTAATTACATTTCTAGACCGCCCTATAGCAGAAAGCTCTCAGGGCGGTGTACAACAAATAAAATCACAATTAAAATATGAGCAAGTGTGGAAAAAAATATATATATATAGTACAATTATAAAACATTAATAAAATTGCCATTGAGATTTATAAATTAAGATCATATTAAGTTTAGAATGTTAAATTAAAATATTTAAAAATTTACAAAATTTAAAAAATTTAAAAAGCCTGGGCGAAAAGGTAAGTTTTTACCTGGCGCCGAAAAGATAACAGAGAAGGCGCCAGGCGTATCTCGTCTGGGAGGGCATTCCATAGTTCGGGGGCCACCACCGAGAAGGCCCCAGATCTAGTTGTTGATCTCCGGGCCTCTTTATGGGTTGGGACCCGGAGAAGGGCCTTCGACGTCGAGCGTAGTGAACGGGTAGGTACATAGCGAGAGAGGCGCTCCATCAGGTATTGCGGTCCAATGCCGTTTAGGGCTTTATAGGTAAGAACCAACACTTTGAATCTGGCCCGGAAACATATCGGTAGCCAGTGCAGCTGCGCCAGGACAGGTGTTATATGGTCAAATTTCTTTGTCCCAGTGAGAACTCTGGCCGCAGCATTTTGCACTAGCTGAAGTTTCCGAACCGTCTTCATAGGTAGCCCCACGTAGAGTGCATTACAGTAGTCCAATCTAGAGGTTACCATAGCATGGATAACTGAGGCAAGATGCTCCTTGCTCAGATAGGGTCGTAGTTGGGCTACCAGCCGGAGCTGGTAGAATGCATTCCGTGCCACCGAGGCTACCTGAGCCTCAAGTGACAGGAGCGGATCTAATAAGACCCCCAAACTACGTACCTGTTCCTTTAGGGGGAGTGTAACCCCATCTAGGACAGGTCGAACGTCAACCATCTGGGCAGAGGGTCCTCCCACCAACAGCATCTCAGTCTTGTTAGGATTGAGTTTCAGTTTATTAGCTCTCATCCAGCCCATTATCGCGGCCAGGCAGCGGTCTAGTACATCAACAGCCTCACCTGACGAAGATGAAAAGGAGTAGTAGAGCTGCGTATCATCAGCATATTGCTGGAAACGCACTCCAAAACTCCTGATGACCTCACCCAGCGGCTTCATATAGATATTAAAAAGCATGGGGGACAGAACTGAACCCTGCGGGACCCCATATTGGAGTACCCAGGGACTCGAGTAATGTTCCCCCAGCATCACCTTCTGGAGACGATTCCCGAGATAGGAGCAGAGCCACCTCCAAGCAGTGCCTCCCACTCCTAAATCCGTAAGTCGCTCCAGAAGGATACCATGGTCGATGGTATCAAACGCCGCTGAGAGATCAAGGAGAACCAACAGAGTTACACTCCCTCTGTCTTTCTCCCGACAGAGGTCATCATACAGGGCGACCAAGGCCGTTTCTGTACCAAACCCCGGCCGAAAGCCCGATTGAAATCGGTCTAGATAATCAGTTTCATCCAAGAGAGCCTGGAGTTGGCGAGCGACCACACGCTCTAGAACCTTGCCCAGGAATGGGACATTTGCTACTGGCCTATAGTTGTCCAAATTATCAGGGTCCAAGGAGGATTTTTTTAGGAGCGGTCTCACCACCGCCTGTTTCAGGCAGGGTGGGACCACTCCCTCTCGTAAAGAGGCATTAATCACCTCCTTGGCCCAGCCGGCTGTTCCATTCCTGCTAGCTTTTATTAGCCATGAGGGGCAAGGATCCAGAGCAGAAGTGGTCGCCCGCACCTGTCCAAGCACCTTGTCCACATCCTCGAGCTGTACCAACTGAAACTCATCCAATAAAACAGGACAAGACTGTGCTCTGGACACCTCATTAGGATCAACTGCTACAATAATGGAGTCAAGGTCCCGGCGGATGTTCATGATCTTATCACGAAAGTGTCGCGCAAACTCATTACAGCGGGCAATTGATGGTGTTATTGCGTCCTGGGGACCAGAGTGTAAAAGTCCCCGGACAACTTTATAAAGTTCCGCTGGGCGGTTAAGGGATGACTGAATAGAGACAGCAAAGTATTGCTTCTTTGCTGCTCTCACTGCCTTCACATAGAGTTTGGTAGAGAGCTTCACAAGTGGACGATTACAGCCGTCGGGAGTTCGCCTCCATTTGCACTCAAGCCGTCTCCTTTCTTGCTTCATCACTCTTAGCTCCGGAGTAAACCAGGGAGCCAATTGAGCTCTGCAACGGAGAGGGCGCACCGGGGCGATCGTGTCAACTGCCCGGGCCATTTCCGTATTCCACAGCATGGCCAGGGTTTCGACAGGACCGTCAATTCTATCAGCCGGAAAATTCCCTAGAGCCATCAGAAAACCCTCAGGATTCATTAGTCTCCGGGGACGGACCATCTTAATTGGTCCTCCACCCTTGCAGAGGGGAGAAAACAGTGTGAGTCTAAACCTTAATAGGCGGTGATCTGACCATGACAAAGGAATAGATGAAAAATCCCTCACTCTCAGATCACCATCCCCTAATCCAGTGGCAAAAATCAAGTCCAGAGTGTGCCCCAACACATGCGTAGGGCCAGTAACAAATTGAGACAGCCCCATGGCTGTCATGGAGGTCATGAAGTCCTGAGCTGCTCCAGATAAAGCGGCCTCAGCATGAATGTTGAGATCCCCCAATACCAAAAGTTGGGGGGAACGCAACAATAGATCCGAGACCACCTCTGTCAGCTCAGTTAGGGAAGCTGTTGGGCAGCAGGGTGGACGGTACACCAACAGAATTCCCAGTCTGTCTCGCAAATAGATTTGTTTAGACACTCAGACAAAGGTAACCTTCTTTGCATGAAATTAAACTTGAGTCATACCACAGTACGAACACCTTCCTTTGCTGCTACATATTGTTTTTGGTAGACACACAACACTATTGCCCAGTTATAGCAGCCACGCTAAAATCCTGGATTTCTTAATTATATTAATTGAGTTATTGGGTAATAATGATTTCTTTATCAGGGAAGATGAAAAAAAACACCACTGTATCACAATGAACCATGCAAATAAAGGGCAATGACTAGCCCTGCAAACACATGGTGTCCTTGCTTGCCAGCTCTTGCCAGTTAGGAGTTACAGATAAGATGGATGCTTGGGGTGGGGGGGAGGGAACGGAAGTGCGTGGATAGAATGGAGCTGAGTTGGTACTCTAGAAACAACTCTTAGAAGCCCAATCACCCTTCAAACGTTTCTTTTGAAGAATGGATGGGGCTACATTCCGCATCCAGGGATTGGTGTGGATTATCCTCATCTCTTGAGGGAGGATGGTGTGCACCTTTCTGAACTTGGATGCGACATGTTTTTGGAGGACTTACACAAAGGGTTGGTTGAGTTGTTGAGGTTGGTGGGGCGAGGTGTATAAACATGAGCTATACACCTCTTGTGGCATTGAGTTCGGGCAGGTGAGGAATTTGATGGAGAGAGAGGTAGGTATCCTGAGGCAATTTTGGGTAAGGACACCCCTCAGGAATCTTGCAGGACTTCGGTCTGCGGATAACTGGTGGGTGCCCCTGTGGATTGTCATGCGCATTGGGGTGAACGCGGGTACAGCGGGGCCAGGATGCACATGGCAGACTGCTCCCAAGGTTCACTGGGCAAGGAGGGAGTCTTGGCCCATATCCTTGCATCAGAGCCCACAGCTACCAGCTGTGATACATGCCCAGGAGACTGGGGGGATTCAATCCCCACCAGAATAGTGCAATTCCTCACCTGCCTGGCGGTTATAAGCAGTTATTAATTATGATTGGATATGTTTGAATTTGGATTCAGATTATGTTATATTTAATAAATATAACATTTAAACCAATGCCACGTCTCACGAGTCTTCTTTGGCGGGTGTGGGGGCAAATGGCCTTGTCCAATAACAGAATTACGTATAGTAAGTATTGGTGCATTAGTTAAATAACTATCAATCCAGCAGCTTTCAAGGATACAGGTGCCCTGCTAGAAGGAAAAGAATAGCCCCCGCCCCAGAGGAACAGCTAGATTCACACTGGATACTACAGATTCTGTTTTTACCATGATCTGAAAGTACAGGATGTCCTTGCTTCTACACCTATCATCAGTCCCTACTTGTGTACTCCAAGTTGTCTAGGCAGAGTGATGTAGCCCCATGTTCTTCACCATGTTATCTGAACTGACTGAAGTTTACACACTACAGCTGATGTGCTGTGACTGACTACAGAGTTAGTCAAAATGCTATGCATTGGTCTGGTTGTGGAGGCAGAGCAGGAAGAGCTATTTCTGGCTCTCAATTGAGTTCCAGGGAACTTCCAGGGTTCTTATTAACATAATTTCTTCTACTGACAGAATGTTATGCAGTTGCTGGGGTGGGCTAAATCCTGCTCCTCCCCTATCATATCCTTGACATCACTCATGATTGGCCCATGTGCTGCTAAGTCACACTGGTGTAATGCTATGCTGGTGTAACTATGGTGCTATGCCAGAGTGGATCTCTGATGCTGCACATATATTTGGGCTCCACAGGAACACATGGGCATGCATGTTCATTCAGAAATAATTCATACAGAATGTAATGGAACTGACTTTACATAATTAAGGATTGCAACCTTAGTTTGTAGCCTGTTCACATCCTGGCAGTTTAAGGATTTGATGGCATTGTAAGAGTGATCACTTAGTTATGGGAATACTGGCACAAGAACATACAAATCAAATGCACACTTTAAATACTGCACACCTCAGACTGTCCATTTTTTAGCAACATTTGCTGCTTCCATCTGTTTTTATGAGCAATAAATCTTACTACTGAACCACTAGGTCAACACCACCCATAATTACTGACAATTAAAGTATGACTAGATCAGAAGAAAAACATTCATTATTGCTGTGAGCATAACCAAGACCTGATTATGTTATTACTTTCTTCAGTTTCACCTTATTATGTTCTTAAATCAGTAAAGGAAACCAGCTCAAATGAATAATTATACACTTAACCACTATTACCATTCTGTACTCTGTATACAATACAGTGTATACAATGACATTACTATAGTTTCAACACAAATAGTTTTTTAAAGTTGAAGCATTTCTCTATGTACTTTAAACTATTTTCATTTCACCTCTCGATCATGAGGTACACAACAATATAGTAACACTAATATCCTAAACAAAAGAATTAACAACAGATTAAACAAGAACAAATATATTTAAATAGTAGCAGCAAGCATCAAATTCCATTAAAAGCTGTGTGGTTGTTGTGGGGAGCAATGTTTTTAGTTATCTTCTAAAGGTCAGCAAAGAGGAGGCCAGATGAATGGGCACACTGAAATCCCACAACCAAAAAGGCTTTGTCTCTTGTTGCCACACACCTCACCTCAGAAGGGGGGGGCTCCGAGGAGGATCTTAACAGTCCAGCAGGTTTGCATGGGAACAGATAGTCTTTCAGATACCCTTGCCCCAGAACATTTAAAAAAGAAGGACTTTGAATTGTGTCCACAAACAAGTAGCCACTCCAATCTTTTAAGTACATGTGATATGTGTTTTCTACTTTAAGTAGCAGTTTGCAGTCTAACTTTTGTATTTTGAGCCACGTAGTTTCTGAACGCTCTGCAGAGACTGTTCCACTAAGCTCCAAATGTCATGGTTCCAGGGTCAAATTCCCCATGTTCAAAGAGGAGCCCAATGGCCCTAGACCCAGAGGAGGTGATGGACTCGGGGATTACTCTCAGTACTTACCTTGGATGGCCCACTTGCCCGGAAGCCTCAACACATGACGAGTCCATCATAACTACTCCCTGCTCTGAAGTCCACTGCAATATCATCCTCAAAAACCACCAATCCAAATGGCTGGCTGCTAAAATAGGCAAGACCCCTTTAACTACAAGATGCTTCTCCCAGTGGAGATGGAGGTAACCACTCAAACTGAGCAGCAGGGCTATTTAAGTCTTAGTCTAGCATTGCCTGTTGCTGATGCAACATTTGAGCTTGCTTGTGTGTCTCCAGTCTGAGCCCTTCCTGGAGTTGTCCAGGGTGCTACCTTAAGCCTCTAAGATGCTTTGCCTTGAACTTTCACCTTGTCCATGTGGCTGTGCTGCCCCCCTCCTGGAACAGACTATCAGATGAGATATACCATATTAAATGTGAGATTTTATATGTCTGTATTGCCATTTTTTAAAAAAATAAAAGCAAGCTGCAGGGCTTCGTGATCTGCACCAGGGCACAATGACAGGGTGGTTTAATACTTCCCTACATTCCATTTTTCCAGTGAAAATCCCCATTCTGAAGCTGCTATATGCCCCAGAAGAGAATATGGTTTTTACTTTGGACACCTCCAAGACTAACAATGATAGCTAAAGCCAGATTGAGCTGTTTTGTACTTCTGCTGGCCCTAAAGATACATCCACAGTTTTCTCAAGATTAGGGGCTGCTTTCTGAAGGGTCTGTACTTGCTCTAGTAGCACTTGATGATCTCTTAACATGCCCCCTGGCAGAGTGGGGCTAGTTGATCATGGTGTCTGGGGCAACTGGTGATTTGGGCCTGGGCTGCTTGTTCTGAACTTTAATCTGGAAGTACTCTGTTACTGTCATGAGCTAGACAAATGGGAGGAGGCTGGTCAACAGTGAGTCAGAAGATGAGGACTTGGACTGGGAGCCCAGGGTGGGGGATGACAGCAGGGTGAACTCACAGGATGCCCCAACCCCCATCGCAGACGGTACAGTTCCCCCTGCTCCCAACTCCCTTGCAGAATCACCAACTAGCTCATCGGACACTCTCCAGTGGGACTCGCCCCCACCACCCATCTCTGAGACACAGCCAGGCTAGTCAGACATTTCCCCACCTTGTGCTGCCCAGTTTCCCACACCTGAACTGACTGTTAGAAGCCCCCCTCCATGAGAGGGGGTGCTGGACATTAATAATAATAATAATAATAAAATCTTATAAGCACCTTCGCCCCACACTCAGAGGCATCAGAGGCGGGAAGTTCAATAGTCGGAGCTGAGGAGGAGCCTTCATGTGTGCACGCGATCCAAGCCTACTTAAGCTGACTCAGGGGAGAACCCAGTTGCTGAGTCAACGTCTTAGTGCTGTGTTAGCATGCTTAGTCAGTATTAGCTTAGGGCCAAAGTTCCTAGCAATCTTAGTTAGGTTAATGAGGTGCACTGCTTTCAACGTATCTATAACTTTAATAAAAAGAGAAAAAACCACAGACATGTCTGCAACTGAGTCCTTTGATAATGGGCAGGACAGTTACCCCAGGTTGTTCCTCCCTAGACCGGATCTCTGGATGAGATGGACTGTGTGGATTCTTTATGTTCACATCATCATCATCATCATCATCATGGTTTATTAAGGATCAGACATAGTGCCAGGTTCCGTGTCTGGGTCACTGAATGCGTCTATAAAAACATAAGAAGAGCCCTGCTGAATCAGCCCATCAGCCCATCTAGTCCACCCTCCTGTTCTCACAGTGGCCAGCTAGGGGTAAGGTCACAAGCAGGACCTGAACTCATTAGCCTCCTACTTGTGATCCTCAGCAACAAGCATTCTAAAGCATACTGCCTCTGATATTGGAGGTAATATAGTCATCATGACTAGTTGCCACCGATAGTCTTATTTTCCATCAATCTGTCTAGTCCCCTTTTAAAATTGTCCAAGCTGGAAGCTATCACTGTTTTGTTGTGAATTCCATTGTTTAACTCTACATTGTTGTGAAGCAGTATTTTCTTTTGTCCTGAACCAGTAAGCTTAAGTGAATGGCCCCAGGTTCTACTACTATAAGATAGGGACAAAAACCATTTTCTCAGCCCCATGCATATTTTTAGAAACCTCTACAATGTCCCCCTCTTCCTCTTCTAAACATGAGACAAGATACAATATATCTGACAAGCAATTATCAGAGAACCATATTGTATAAAGAAGAAAAGGGCAGCTCTTAAGATCAAAATCTTCCATATCAACAATTTAAATGAACATACACATTTTTTAATATGCACGTGAAATATTGGAAGTATTTTCAGAAAGAGGCACAAAGGAGCCTTACTCACTGGACTATTGCCTGCCAAAAATAATGGCTCACAATGAATTGGTCAATATTGTCAAATGGCCTAACCTTGCCTACTGAACCACGTTCCATATATTCAGAGCACTGGTGTTTTGACACAAAATGATTACCTGTGTCCACTATACACAGCTGGGGGATGAAGAGTTTCCCACTTTCTTTCTGACAGACCTCCTGTTTCTTTAACAGCTCCCTGACTTGCCAAAATTTAAGGAATTATTATTGTAATGCTTATCTCAGAGGGGACGCTATTATAAATTAAGTTACGGAAGTTCACATAAAGAAAGTTTGCCATCCCTTCCTCCCTGCAGAAGCCACCTGAGACCTCTGAAAGCCTCTCTGGAGGGTTGAGACACCTTCTTGAACAATGTGGGATGGGGAGCAGGGGCTGCCAGGTGGGAGCACAGGGCAGGAAACTGTCTGTGAACTTCCTTAACTTAGAATCCAAGCCAACATCTCAGTCAACATCTGCAGCTGAAAGAGGCTACTTACCTGTATCTGTGATTAATTTTGTATTAAAAAGTTCAGCACATATAGTAAAAAATTAAATTCGTGTAACTATTTGCAAATGATATAAATTAACCTACAAACATCCCCTAGATGAAAATTATCTGAAACAAAGAATAATCTGTCGCAGTCCAAAAATTGTGTGTGGCAAATTTTAACAATGTACTGGTGATAGCTGTAATTTTGTTGTTGTCTCTGGGGAATTAGGGAGTGGGGGATGGAGAGGGAAATTGCAACACTGAGGGAATTAATTAAAAGAATATTTACTTCAGAGAGAGATATGTAAAGTAGCAAACACCATGTGATGTCAGGTATGAAAAGTATATTTTGCTTTTTATCCTCTCCCCCCGAAACAAAAACACAAAAAGGAAAGAAATGTTGAAGGAGGAGAGGCCGACATCTGAGTATACAAGTATTTTCTGATTGTAAAAGTTCCAGAAAGTTCTCTTTCTGTAGGGCAGATTCTTCCTAGTGCAGAGATATTGTGTTATGGGGATTTACAATGATATTGTGTTATGGGGAATGACAAAAGACAAAGTCCGTTAGTAGCAGCAAGGAATATAGCATGTTTTAAATATTCCTTGCTGGTAAACAGAAGTTAGCACATAAAACATATGAGGAGAGCTGGCAATCTTATATTACTGCTGATAGATGAAGCGCAAAAGACTATAACTGAAGATTAAGTAAAGACTGAAGCAGTGCTGCCACCTTTTGACTAGCCAAAATAAACTCTATATACACACATACCCAGAGAACTTGAGGTAGCCCAATTATCTAGCACTAAAAATGAAGCCAAAGGGTGTGATATGATAACCACAAGATATGTCTTTGCTTTCAAATATATCTCTATATTTAAACATGGTGCCACAAAGCATATTTACTCAATAGTCTCTGAGAACACTAGAATAAAAACAGAGTGATTGGCAAACTTCTCAAAAAGCACCGTTCTAAGTGTTGTAAATAATATGGGACAATAAATGTACAGAAAGGTAATGAATGCTATTGGCATGCTAACTCATACAATGTATATTAAAACTTGATTTGGGTTATTTACTTTCTTCTACAATGCTGCAATCCTATCAGCAAGCATGCTTATCTGTTCATTAGTGACAGAATATAGAAAAAGCTGAAGCAGTAGACCTGGTTATTTTGTTCTCTAAGAGAGTAAAGAATCATTTTTTTGCCTATAGCTGCACTGAAGTGACTTCGGATTTAAACACTGGCGTGAATTCCATTCTAAAGGAGAACCATCAAAAGCAGCGCCAAAATGTGTGGGGAATATATCTATTCCATTACATCTTCTGCCAACATATTACTGGTTGTACTAAACGTGGGGGACAAATGCCTCTTTTCCCTTTTCATACCAGCCCTTGAATGTTTATTGGGGATGGGACAGCATTACTGCAATAAAGAAAAATGGAAACAAAGACATTTAAAAAGTCATCTTTAATTCGCTTCCCCCACACCCTCCATTCATATATTGTGTTGATTATATTTAACAATGTGAAATGTGGGGTGCTAATACAAGGCCAAAACCTGGATATTTTGCAGAGTGTTTTTATGAATAGTAACTATTTGCCAAAATAAAATTAAAAATGCAAAATAACATTAAATGATTTGGTTCCAGTGACAACAGAAAAAAGAGAAACAAAAAGGTGATGTAGTAATAAAATGTACTGATATATAGCAATAGTGAAACAGTAATATGATACAAAGATAATGCATCTTACATTCTGCAATGTTTTGTTGAGGAACTACAATGCATGCAGGGATATATGAAGATATATGAGCTGACCTGCCTCTTGCCCATTTGGGTGGCTGCATCAACAGCAGTTTCAGACATAACTGCAGTGTAGTAGAGCAAACAGGAAATTCAAGTGTTTTGTTCTTCCTGTTCCTCTGCAACATCATCTTATCTTAAACACAATTTTCACATATCCTAGGAGATGTGCAAGCGGCTTCAGTACCAGGAACCTGTGCATCTCCTGTGTGAGAGAGATGTAAAAGTTTACTTCAGAGGAGATGGTGTTATGGAAGAAGAGGAACTATGCTATCACAGCTGAAATCATTCTAATGGATTGTACCAATCAGATTTCAGTTACTCTATTGACTTGCTAGTCTGTCATCTTTAAATAAATTAGCCCATAGGTTTTTTTTAAAAAAATAACTTCAAACCAATGCTTGAGATTGGCTAAAGTGATGTGGGATTCTGCCTTTCCTCACAAATTGGTAATTTAAGTTTCAAAGGCAATGATGAAATAACATTGCTTCTCATATATAAACTGAGATATAAACAGAGGAAGGATAATGAATGTGGCCCAGTGCCACTCTAGGATAGCAGCCGACTTCAAGCTTTCAGATGCACAGATTTTGATGCCGAGCATCCAAATGGAGATGGCCTGACCTAGCCTTCTATTTATCATAAGAGAATGATGTGCTCAGTGTTGAGGAATGCCAATGTTGAGGAAGCAGATTACTTGCTATTCAGCCATGGTTACTAGTCTTTTTGATATTTGTGCCACAAGTCAACTCCACCATATGAGGGGACCTCTCTGGTGAACATCACAGAACTTATTTGCCTTAGTATGGTTTTGTCTCTTGACTGCTTAATCAGGGAGCAAGCAGTGGTGTGTCAGAGAGCAGTAGAGACAATAGGAAAACAAGTCTGGCCATATGACATAGCGAACCCCCCCTCCTTCTTACAAATCGCTGCCATCTGTGCTTCTTATGGCACCTGTGCCGCAGGATAGCCATCATGTAAAATTGCCAAAACATTTTGATCTAGAGAACATCACTTGATCCAGCACAGCCTAGTTGTAGCCACCACTAGTAACATGGACACAATGGAAGTTTTTTTCTTTCTTTTATGGATCTAGTTGAGTAATTTTATACTCTAGCAAATGCTTTGCTTTTACTAAGTGGTTTTCTAAGCAAACCTTGCAGCGATGGGGCCACAAAACATCAGTCCCAGGGTAAAAGAAGAGAACTGGTTACATGTAAAGGAAATTGCAGCACTTTTATAGCTTTTTGTTAAATTCACTCTAACAGCTGAGTGATCAAACACCCAGCAGGGAAACAAGAAAGTGTTTCATGCAGCAATATGCACATATTTTGTAACTACTAACTCCTTCAGTGGCTATGACTTTTTAGTGTTACCAGCATAAAACTGTGATTCTGGTAGTCAAGAGACCAGATAACCAAGCATAAGATAATAAGTTTATAATAATTATTTACAGAGATATTACATTTTTTCAAAGAACAGTTATTTGTCATCAGCAGCAAAGATGTCCAAAAAGAAAAAAGTGCCATGTGACCTTTGAGTGTGCAAATATTGTATAGTTTCACTGATGCTGATAGGATTCAAATCAGTATAAACAGTCATTAGTTCACCTTCTTCATAGTACCAATGTTAATTAGTTGAAAACATATTCTGTTTCTTTCTTTTGGAAGTTTCAGTCTCTTTCTTTCTTTTAAGGCTGTTTATAAATTAGATTATCACATATGCCCTAGAGATAAGCATCATATCATATGATTGTGGACACTGACTCTGAAACAGTCCAGTCATTTCCCTCCCAGGAATGTCCTCCCCAGTGAGGCTTGTGCGTGCGTGCTATGTGCCTTCAAGGCAATTACGACTTATGGCAACCCTATGAATCAGTGACCTCCAATAGCATCTGTCATGAACCACCCTGTTCACATCTTGTAAGTTCAGGTCTGTGGCTTCTTTTATGGAATTGATTCATCTCTTGTTTGGTCTACCTCTTTTTCTGCTCCCTTCTGTTTTTCCCAGCATTATTGTCTTTTCTAGTAAATCCTGTCTTCTCAAGATGTGACCAAAGTATGATAGCCTCAGTTTCATCATTTTAGCATCTAGTGATAGTTCTGGTTTAGTTTGATCTAACACCCACATATTTGTCTTTATTTGTCTGCATTTTTAATCTGTAAACTATCTATAGGACATCGTTCTGCTGAATGTTATGGTTTGATTTTAAGTATTGCCTTTTGCTGTTTTACCTATTTGATTGCTGTTAGTTTTTATTTATTGTGCTCCTCCCCCCCCCGTGATTACTCTGTTGTGAGCCACCCTGGAGTTTTACAGGAGATCAGCATAAAAATAAATGAATAATTTATTTGCAGCAGCCAGTGACCACTAGAATGCCTTTGCCCTGCAACCAAAATGTAATGAAGTTTAATTTAAAAAAAAAATACATTTGCATTTTAAGGTCTCTCCAATAATCCTTAGCACCCATCTGTCTAATCCCCAGTTGAATAATTGTTTGACATCAGAACAACTAAGCAAGCAGCAGACAGAAGTACTATGATGCCCCTGCTCGTTCAGATCCTCTGTGGCATCAAAGCAGTTAATGACATCAAGAGAGATCAGGAAGACAGAGAAGCCAAGAAAAAGATTGAAGAATGAAAAGGCCAGTGAACAAGAGGAGGAGGATTCAAAGCTGTCAAAGGAATTTGCTCCCACAAGAGGCACTGATGACCACCAACTTGGATGGCTTTATAAGAGGATTAGACAAATTCATGGAGCCATGAAGACTATCAATGGCTACCAGCCATGAAGGCTATACTCTGCCTCCATAGTTGGAGGAAGTATGCTTCTGAAATTCAGTTGCTGGAAACCACAGAAGGGGAGAGGGCTCTTGCATTCAGGTCCTCCTTGCAGGCTTCTCACAGGTATCTGGTCGACCACTGTGTGAACAGGATGCTGAACTAGATGGACCACTGGCCTGATCCAGCAGGCTCTTCTTATTAAGAAGGTTGTAAGGGTGCTAGAACATGTCTTCTATAATTTACTGCTGTACACAAGGCCACCTGTGGCCCCTTTATATGAAATGAACCTAGATGATGCTATAGGCATTGGGTTTTTAAAGGATATTTGATGCAATATAAGACAACAACACACACACACCCAAATAAACCAAACCAAAATTAAAAGAACAAAAGGGATGGCGTAGGCAATATAATGTCATAAAGAATTAGTCAAACCCCAATCAAGAATTCTAAATTTCTTGGGTAACCAATGGAACTTGTTGCTGTAATTGATATTCAGAAACATACTAAATAAAGTCCCACCAAACAATATGAAATGAGATGACACTACAGTCCATGGACTGTGAATATACTAAGCATGTAAACAATCTATAGGAACTTGGACACTTGTTCTTCTGTGTTTTATGGCTATATAAAAGAACTGTGAACTCGTTTTGCTACAAGTAAACTGGGTGACCAGGCCAATCTCAAGCAGTTATCAGTACAGAGGAATAATTATAAGAGATCTATTCATAAATTGATATCTTTTACAGCTGAGCAATTGATTGAAAAAAGTGCTGCAGATAACAGGAAAACCCAGAATCTAATGTTGACCGTGGATAATACATTTTTTTCCTCAACCAGTGGTGAATTTAATAATATGGGAACAAATGGTCTGGCACTTAAACCAGATCTAGCCTGTTATTTACAGATTGCCTCTTTCAAGTTGAATTACCTAAGCTACAAGAACAAAGATTCCTCGGTTTATACTTTTGCTTACCTTATTTTCTTCATAATTTGAACATTTTTTGTTCAACACTATGGCTTAGCTATGGGCTTCCAGGAAAAAATATGTTTGATCACAGTTGAAACAGGATGTTTTCTCTCTCTGAGCTCTTGTGGAATCCCCAGCAGGCAGCACCCATAGACACACTGGATACACAAGAAATCAGACTTGTACAATGGTCTGGAAGCATACAACCCCAGGTGGCTTCAGACAAGATCCATAGAGAAGGACGAGTCACTCATGCTTCCTCTCATTACACTTCTACACCTTATCTGAAACTTGGATATGCACATTCACCCAATGTACCACAAAGCTAAGATCCTCTGTGGCGCAGAGTGGTAAGCGGCGGTAACACAGCCGAAGCTCTGCTCACGGCCGGAGTTCAATTCCAACAGAAGGAGGAAGTCGAATCTCCAGTAAAAGGGGTTGAGGTCCACTCAGCCTTCCATCCATCCGTGGTCAGTAAAATGAGTACCTGGCATATGCTGGGGGGTAAAGAAAGGCCAGGGATGGAACTGGCAATCCCACCCCATATATACGGTCTGCCTAGTAAATGTCACAAGACCTTTACCTTTACCTTACCACAAAGCTATGAGTGTTTCACTTTGCCAAAGGAATCACGCTTTCATCAGAAATTACATCTGTGAATGTTTACCCATGTTTAAGATGCTGTAGGCAACCCGGCAAGCTTTACAACCTAATAGAGATCAGGCTTTGGGAATCATATTACTGCTTGCATCAACCTAGATGCTAGCAGAAATGCATGATAAGCTGTTGACACAGCTTGAAGATTTATGCACCATGTAGCAAAGAACCTGTCTTATCGCAACTCATCCGCTATCAAGTGTTCGGATAAGATAAGAGTACATCTGCATTTTTAATAAGGGTTTGAGTGTCTTGACTCTTTTGCAAATGCTGTATTGACAAATATAAATTAGTGCTACAATTCTTCACTTCCACAAGGCTGACGACAAATAACTGCTTGGAGATGATATTCTCAGGGTAAAGATCAAGTATCTATATGAACCTGCTGACATAGGTGACTAATTACAGATTATTACAAAAATTAAATTAAACTGCTGACATGGATATTTTGATGCATTCTGCAGACTCTTGTGACTTCAATGCCATAGGCCATACAAGCTTGCAAATACCATTTTTGTTAGTGGCAGCCGTAAGCATTTCTTAACTAATATGGACATTTACTATAAATACCGATTAATATTCCCCATTTCCTTCTACCTTCCTATTTCCAGTTAAGTCATTTCTAAACCTGCCAGAGAGGTGGGGGGGGAAGGGAGGGAAATGTTAAAGAGTCTGTTACAGGCTAATCCAGATGTCTAGACAGTTAACACGTGACAGCAGTGTTTATAAACTCACACAGCCTGAAATACAGGCTTCTGGTTTTGTCATCTAATTGTCTTGCTGTACATTTTCACGAGGATTCTGTTTCTTCTCATAACAGAACTGAGTATGTGACAAGACAAGAATGCAAGGTAGCTCCCATGCTATTTTGCACTAAAATCAAAAGGATGACATCTTCCCTAAAAGGTAATATTAATGTAATAGTATCAAACAAAACTAATCACACTTATAAGCAGTAATTAACTAAGGAATGCAAGTGTTGGAAGTTTTAGAAACAGATCTAAACTATGTTTAATCAAATGGTAAATACAGTTGATTTCAATATAAATTACACCAAATAATTACATTTAGAACTCTGTGATCCAAACAACTCTCCAGTGCACTCTCACAACATCTACCCTACCCTCACACCAGCACATGTAGCCAGGTTCAGGCAAACTGGAGTTTAGCTACCTGGGATCAGGAGACAGCATGATTCAGCAAGTGTGTGGCAAACCATTAGCACTGCTGCAACTGGCAGGAACAGTTGCAACCACTCATGGTCAGACAGCAGGGTACCATGGGCCTGCATTTCCTCACCAGGGGGACTGCTATGCCTGTTTCCACCAGCTGCAGCAGCACTGGCCGAGACAGACTAGGTTTTCTTCCCACCCCAGATAAAGCTGGCATGATTGGACTAAGAAGCCAGAGGGTGCCAACATAGGGCTGCACAGCACTAAGAGGTATAGTGGGGGGGCAGTTCAGGCTGCTGGTCATCTCTCTTTATTATTCTTTACTCTGGAGTTCCTCTTATTCCTTATGTACACAAGTGTTGCACAAATTGCACAGAACATTTGTGTTACAATCCCATATTTTGCAATCTAATCTGCTATTGGAAACTAAATGTTTGGACCTTGCTTCATGCAGAATTTGGACCTTCATAATGCAGAATAAGGCTGGTGCCAACTCTTATGAGTTTCCGACACCAGCTAAAGATCTGTCTGTTTACCAGGCCTTTGGGTGAACTTAGGCTGCTGACTCTGTTGTTATGAGAATTGATTGTTATTGCTGGTGTTTTATTATTTGTTGGTTTTATTATGTATGAGGTTTTAATGTATTTTGTTTGTAACCCACTCTAGGAGAGTAAGCCAGAAATATTTTAAATAAGATAAATAATATCTAAAAATAATTTTAAAAAACTATTGTTTAACTAAAATATCTAGGGTTTCAAGAACGTTCTCAAGACTGAAAGCAGACAGCAGAAAGATTAAACAATTTTATTGGAATAGAATAGCCTTCCCCAACCTGGTGCCCTTCAGATGTTTTGGACTACAATTCCTATCATCCCTCTCCATTGGCAATGTTGGCTGTTGCTGAAGGGAGTTGTTGTCCAAAACATACAGAGGGTACCAGGTTAGGAAAGCCTGCTAATCCTTTATTTGCACAATATTACAGGCTTAGCTTATTTATATCTTAACTCCCATACCCCAAGGAAGATAAATAGTTCTTGGGATGAGTGGATGGCAATCTGTTCCTGGAACTCATGGACTGGAGCAGGGGAAAAGGAAGGAGGAGGTTTACACTAGGTTATCTGTTTTCGAAAGTAACTACCCACAGGCTTAACTGTAAAACATTATGAATAATTGTAAAAGAACTGAATCAACCTGAATAGGAGGGATTTTCTTCATATATATACATGTTATATATATAGCAGAGCTTGGAAGTAATTCGTTAGGAAAAATGAATTACTTGTAATTTATTACTTTTTTATTTTGATTGTAATAGGAGTAATTTCACTAGTTTTGAGCTATAATTGTAATGTTTCCAGTGTTACCTTTGGGTGTTACTTGGGGAGGGGAGCAGGGGAAACATTCTACTCCTCTGATTAGTGGATAGAAATCATGTGCTTATGCACAGTATCGCTCTTCCCTCATGCTCTATGGGTGTTTAGGAGGCAACAAGGGAGAACGTGGAGAGCGAGACAGAGTGGAGTAGAGAAAAAATGGTTAAAAATGGATGGTGGTGGAGAGGAATGGAGTGGAGGGTGAAAGGAGTTGGAGGGCAAGGAATCAGTGGGAGAATGCACATGAAGAACTGTGGAGATGAGAGATGATGACTTGTGTGTGCATGCACTGCATGAGTTCTGCAAAAGTGCTTGGAGGAGGGGCTCAAGCCAACTCATCCAAAAGCTCTGAGTTGAGTCCCTGGCAGTATAAGAACATCAGTCCAAAGTCACTGAAATCTGTCTCCTGAGCCAGGATGTGAAAAGAGTTGGTGTAAGTTCCAACCAAATTTTTTCCCTTGTCTCAAGTGCCCCAGCAGCCTGGACACCGTTTTCTTGTACTGAGGGTCCTGGAAAATCTTGGCCATGGCATTAATGAAGGCAGTATACTGGGTCAGGACAGGATCATTTTGAAGCAGCAGTGGGATGGCCCACTGAGCAGCCTTCCCCTCTAGAAGACTGATGATGAATGCCACCTTCACATCGTCGTTGGGAAATTCTGAGTCACACATGCATGTACAGTTCACACTGGGCAAGGAACATGGAAAATTGCTTGACTTTCCCCCCATAGCGGGCTAGCATTCCCACAGGATAATTACTCTTGGGTGCCAGCTGGGGCTGGGCGCCTCCCTGCCTCTGTTGCACAGGGAGTGTCTGAGTGATCAGCTGAGTCATCTGGAGGTACAAGCCTTGATTCCTGGATCGAAGAAACTGGGTTTCAGTTTGAAGGCTATGAAGTTCAGTTAGCATGGCTTGATGAAAGTCCTCCCCTGCTCTGCTGCTTGCTTCCATCCTTTCGGTCATGGGAGCGTCAGAGGGAGAAGGTGTCGGCTGAGTCAAACTGTCCGGAGCCGAGGAATGCAGGTGCACACAGTTCAGTAAGGTTTTCTCTTTTTATTAAAATTACAGTTATATCAAAGCTTTTCAACTCATTCAGCTAACTATGCTTTCTAAGAACAATTTCCCTGACTAGCGCTGACTAAGCAAGCCTCTGGTTACAGATGTTGACTCAGCACCCCCTCTTGTTAACACCCCCCTTAAATAGGTTTCCCTTTCACACACAAACGATGGCTCCTAACCCCCTCTGGACATTCTTCACTTCTCTGAATTTTGCGAGAGCGGGGGAAAAGGGGCTGGACCTCAACTTCTCCCCCCAAACAAGGGGGACTAGCTGACTGGGTAGGAATGGGAAACTGCTGAGCACCTGGCTGGGAATCAGCAAGTGGATCAGGTGGTTCCTCTGGTGCAGGAGAAAGGGGTGTGTCCTCAGAAGCAACCTCTGGCATCTCTCCCTGTGCTTCCATGGGAGGAGTTCGGATTTGGGTGCGCTGAGATCCTTCCTCCCTCAACCCCACATCCAAGTCCTCAAAGTCAGAGTCATCCTCCTGCAAGCCCTCCCCCGTGTCCTGGGTCACAACAGGGGGGCATGACCACCCCAAGGAAGAAGGGCACACTTAAAATGTAGAGGAAATAATAATCTGTAAATAATAGTTTACAACCATAGTAAGAAATCAGATACATATCAAGCCATAGTATGAAGAAATATTTCTGTAAGAATGAATGTCAAAGATGTTTGTTTACACAACCTGTAAACATATTTATAGTGCAATCCTATGTATGATTACTCAGAAACAAGTCCTAATGTATTCAATGGGGCTTACTCAAACAAGGAAGCATGCACAGGACTGTAATTCAGTGATAAGGAACTTCACTCACCCAACCCAAAATTCAGAATCATGCCACTTTAAGCTGTTTTGCAACTGTTTTATACTTGGTCTATGGTTACTGGATTTTAAATGGCTTTATTTCTTGTTCTGAGCTGCCTTGGTTCCCAACCCTACCTCACAGGATTGTTGGAAAGACTCTATATACACACACATACTGAAGATGTAAAAATACATACACACCATATAATAGTTTATTGTCAAAACCAGTTGCCCATTGCAGAACATTTTTTAAAGTATGTTTCCTGAGCAGTGACACCTAAGTAAGCCCTGCCTTACTGCTTAAAATAAATAGCTAAATAAAGGATCAGAGGGGGAGAGAAATATTTACAACACAATCCTTTTCTATGTTCACCTGTATTGGATTGCAGCCTTAGTTTCCTTTTGCAGCCATTTTAATTCTGCCTTCTGTATCTTCACAACAGCCACGTGAGGTAGGTTAGGCTGAGAGTTAAGCAAAACCGATCATGAGTAAAAATTTCAAATGTGAAAACACTCATGCTCAGAGTATTTTTTATCGCTGTTTATCAAGGCTTTGTGTGTGTGTTTTTATGTCTACTGTCTCATAACTTTATTTTGCCTGAGAATGTTATATTTCATACAGTTACAATTTGTCTAACCCTCTTTTAAAGCCATCCAAGTTGGTGCCCTTCACTGCTTCTTGTGGTAGCAAATTCCATAGTTTCACTATACGCTGTGCAAGACTACATTTTTAATTGCAGGAGAAGGGATAACATTTATTCTGGTAGATTACCGCTGATATGTGCATTTTTTGTTTACCTATGTTATGTCTCTTAAGTTCTACCTCTGACAGTTCAATTGTGCATACAAGTCTACCTAATGAGTTCAATGGGACTTACTCCCAGGTAAGTATCTACAGGATTAAGTTACCTCTAAATTATACAGTTGACAAAAAAAAATTACAAAGGCAACTAGTAAAGTACTAAAGTTTGCATTCTTCTCTGGTGGTAGGGGATTTCCATATTGATAAAAAATGTGTTTTAGTTTAAAGGGGTGCTGCAGTGCTTTTTGCAGCACAACACAGGCATGCCTTCAAGCGCCGCAATAGAATGCCTGTTCAGTACTGGTGGCAACGTAATGACTGTAAAAAGAAATCCCTTGTCTGACATGCTCTTTGAGCAAAGATGAGACATAACACGAATTAAGTAGCATTTCCAGTGTAAAATCTGATTTTGAGTGAAAAAGTATATGTATGTTAGGATATCATCATTGAGGGGTGGGGGTGGATGTGAGATTCTGTTATGCCATTCTGTTAATCTTATGAATAAAAAAAATTCTACTACCTTCTGTGTGTGTTTTTTATTTTTAATGTTGTTTTAGGCTACTTAGATGTGCAGCAACCAAGGCCAGCACCTTGTAGGCACTCCATTTTTTAAAAAGTAACAAGTGTAATTGTAGTGATTACTTTTGAGTAATGGTAAAGGCATCAGTTACTTTCAGAGCAATTGTAATGGTAATTTGTTACTTTTGGGGGCCATGCAACAGTAATTGTAAATTATTACTTTTTAAGAGTAATCTTCCAAGCTCTGATACATAGGGTTCAGGGTTCCTTAATGCTCTATTCAGTGAAGATGGTTAGAGGATATAAACAACAGAACATGAATATGTCTGGCTGCTTATGCTGTCATGTTATTGGTCATCATCTTGAGGATTGCAAAGTGACCATTAAGCAACTGCCACCCCAGCTTTTTACAGCTCTAGACAGAGGCAAGGCATGAAAGTTCACACCCAGGTTTATTTAGCAGTAACAAAAAACAAACAAAACAACAGCAACAGCAGCAAAATAGAAATAAACCCATCACATGGACTGATCAGTATGATTCTGATTCTGGTTATCAATGTTCAGTGGCTATACTCCTACTCAGCATGTGCAGTTTTGGGAATAATGTTGCAGGCTCATTATTACCTTTCTTATCTGCTGCATGAAAACAGGACAGTTTTTTTTTAATTGTTTTGCTACTGTTGATTTTATATGTGGCTTTTCCAGATATCCCTGTCCCACTGAAAAAGGCTAAGCTGTGAGTTCAGCTAAATCTGCACATCAGAGAGAGATCACTCAAAACGTTAGTTCCTTTCAGGTGACCGAGATGACAGTAAACAGCACTGTAAGGCTCACATGCTGATATGCTGGAGCAAAAGTGTGTTTAAAAAAAAGTTGATGGAAAATAGGAATTCTGGGCACTAGCTCAGGAGCCAAAGGAAAGAGCAGAAGAAAATAGACAATGGAGGAAAGGAATATACAAGCTGATCACAAGCGTGGAGTATTTGTGGTAGACTGAAGAAAAAGGAGTATACTTAACCAATCAGCAGAATAATTACAATCCATCTCCTACACCTACACTGTATGTTCCATTCCCTATCACAAAATTGCTGATTGTATGCTTATACTAATATTATTTGATCCCCCAATAATATGTAGTAGTGCACAAATATTTTGTACTGTAATAAATAAATAAAACATATTTGAGAGGAGAAATTATCTGAAGTATTTCATTCTAGTCGGGAAGTTTAGAAATGACTCATTTGAAAAGTATGTTTTAAAGGAAGACTTGCTTCTAGCTTTTCATCTTAGTATAGTGAAAAAGCCAGATCAACCACACACACACTGCATTTTAAAGCAGAATTTCCTACAATTCAAGCATTATGATAAAATACAGCTGTAGACACTGATTACCCACTGGCACCATCAATGTTGCTCATTTTGGGTACAAAAGAAATATTCATTAAAGTTGCTGAAACTGGACTTCCGGGAAGGGTGACTTAGCCTGTGCCTGCTTTTGAGACGGGCTCCTGCCTCAAAAGAAGCTTATTCAGATATATCAGTCAGTTTTTTCTTTTTTTTTTTGACTGATTAAACTTCTCCCGGGTAGGGAGAAACGAAGAGATTAACCTCAAAGCCTATTTTTGTTGGGACGACCAGATCTCATTAATTTATGGGACGAGGTCCAGCCGACGAAGGTGGGACGGATTTTCAACAGCAAGCTCTATCTGTTAAAGCGAACGTTCATCTTATCTTCTAAGAGAGAACGCACTAACAGGCAAGCACCCTTCTTTCTATATTTTTCTTTTACTTGACTTAAATTGTTGCTGTTTAAAAGAGATTTGCCAGATTGATCAGTTTTTGACATCTCACTGGGGAGCCATAACTTCTCTCTGCTACGCACTAATTAATAGCTTATCTCTGTTTTTGTTGCAAAAAGCTGTCCTGGATTTGCATTCTAAAGATATACACAGAAGAGGGATTTCTATTCCAGATTTTTATTTTGAAAAATATTATACTGTTTTGAGACTACTCTCTTTTTGGTCTATTTTATTTTGACGAATCTGTTTCTTGACGATTGCCATTAATTGTTTCGATCCTGGGAACTGCATTTTGTTTACTTAACTATTGGAGAGATAAGGCTGTCTGCTCTGTTTATACTGTGATGTCACCAAGTTTGGAGTATTAACCCAATTGTTGCTGAAATAAGAAGTGGTTTTCCTATATTTTTCTTTTAAAATGGCAATTAAGAAAGTGGCTGAAAATCTGGAAATAACTATGTTTCAGAAAATAATGGATGAGATTGAGATAATGAAAATTGAATTGAGTAAAATGAAGCAGGAGATTAAAGATATAAGGGTCCCTGTGAGAGAGGTGACCCTGGAAGGGGTCCCTGTGAGAGAGGAGACCCCGGAGATTGGAACAGGGGTCCCTGTGAGAGAGGAGACCCTGGAGACTGGAATAGGGGTCCCTGTGAGAGAGGAGATCCCGGAGATTGGAACCAACGTGGAACAGGAACAAGATTTGGAGTCTATGGACTTTAGAAATAAAATCTATTGTTTGGAACTCAATGTTATCTCTGAAGAAATGAATGAAGATTCTAGAGATAAAGTTATCAATGGCATGGATAATCTTCTGGACTGGAATGATGTGATGGAGCCCAATATAGAGAAAATCTATGGAATTAACTGCAGCCATGTGACAATGGAAAAACTTTTAAGAGATGACCCAGTGTATTTTGAAAAAAAGAACAGAGATATGATTTTACAGCAGTATTTCAGCAACCTATTCAGAATGGATGGCAAGAAAATATTTGGGATAGAGGTAATTCCCATTAGACTCTTACTATATGACTATGGCTTTGACAGCAAGATTATTATGGAATACTGATAATGGAAGATTGGATATTGAAATTACTGGACTTAACAAGACTACTGAAGATGGAAGATGGAAAATGGAACTAATAGAGATAATAGAACAATGGCTACTGAAATTATTGAACCTAACAGATTCTGATGTGATGGATTAATTGAAATGTTTATTTTGACTATGGTTATGACAATAAGATTATCATAATTAGTAATGAGATGGATTAATCGATATGCTTATCTGGAAAAAAAAATTGATAGATATATTTCTTAAAGAATTGAAACCTCTCTTTGACTTTTTGTGGAAAGAATAAAGTAATGTTTATGAGATTTGATGATTAAGTAAGATAACTACTGGAGGAAAGTGATTTTATAATATGACTTAAGAGACAGGATTGTTATATATTATAGACTTATAACTGATTTGATCTTTGACAAATGGGAAGTCAATATTTTACTTTTTATTTTTTATTTTTGTTTTTTTTTTCTTTTTTTCTTTTTGTTTAACTATTTTTGATTTTGTTTTTTGTCTTTGAATGTTTTATGATTTTGTCTTGTATGTTTTATGAAAATCTGAATAAAAATTATTGAAAAAAAAAAAATTAAAGTTGCTGAAACTGGAGGTTCTCTGTTATTTCTAAAACTACATTGTTATTTCCACTACATATAGTTTGTAGCCTCTGGTTGATCTGTCTCTTGTTTCTGAGGAAAATGACATGCACATGGTTTTATTTACCACTTCATTCAGTGCCATTATCAAGGTTGATAACAAAAAATATGCACTTTTTCCCTCCCCTTAGTTCAATTATACTTTCCAAGTAACTGGGTCCTAATCTGAGAAGATACAGCGCGCCTTGCAAAAGTAATCAGACCCCCAACCAATGCTTTCATATTACTGAGTTAAAAATGGTACATTGTAATTTCATTCTGTATGGTATTTTATTTTGAAACACTGAAACTCAAAATCAGTTTTTTATTTCTTACAAACATTTCCCAACATAAAACCAATGTCACCTTACAATAAATAATTGATTTTGAGTTTCAGTGTTTCAAAATAAAATATACAGAACGAAATTGCAATGTACCATTTGTAATTCAGTAACATGAGAGCATTGGTCAGGGGTCTGATTATTTTTGAAGGCACTGTATCTTCAAGCTTATATTACACATTTATATCCCTTTTATATCAAGTTAATGGCCATGCCTGCCCCCAAAGAATCCTAGGAATTGCTTTTCGGTGAAAATGATGATAATTAATTCTCAGACAGAGATCCTCCTTTCACAGAACTACATATCCTAGCGTCCCCAAATCCCTGGGGAAAAACAATAACTGTTCTGACTGCTTAAGGTGCATATGTTTTGCAAGTTTCAATCTGTATCTGTAGCATTGTGTTGTTCCATTTCAAAGTCTGCCTGCAGTAGCAGCTAAGAACCATCCCTTCCTTCTCATTGGTTTCTTTTCTAATAGGTGGGTAGGCATTTTAGGCCCCAAAGGATTTGCCCTCACTTAAGGGGCTGTTATCAGAAATTGATCCCACTGCATCTTCGAGTTCACAGAGCTTTTTGGGTGGGAATACATATGAGTAACTCCCTGAATACGGCCTCACTTCAATTTCACTGATTTTCCTTTGGAGAATCAGTGCATTGCCACCTTTAGGAAGGTGGAAGCACTATTTGGGAATTTACTGAAGAGGCCTTAAATCAAGGGTGAGGGACTCACAGGTCAGATGTGGCCCACAGGTAGATTTCATCCAGCCCTCTGGGTCCATTCCCTACCATTATCTGTTCAGAAGAAAGCAGGTGAGAGGGATAAGAACTTTGATCTGCAAAGTGTGGAAATTGCAGCTGTAACCCCCCTGAAATGACTGCTCACACAGCCAGTAACCTTGGAAAAAAAGCCTTCTATTGGCTTCAAATGACTGGATTGACTCTACTGGTGTGTTTGCACTGTGCTGATCTGCCCACTGCCCCTTTTCTCCCCCTCTCTCATCTAGTAAGCAATAGCAATCCACCTGCCAGGAAGCTAGTGTAGCCGCCCTGCTCCATCCAGTGAGCTGCTTCTGGTGGGCACAAGTACACCTGTGGATGTTGTGTTGGTGACCCATGTACTCATCTTTGCGTGTCAACTGTGACACAAACAGTATTATTGTTTTTTGTCTTAAAAATGAATGTTTGTCAGTCTCATGTCTAAACAATTGCAAGGGTGATATAATGCATATTTCAGCAGTTAGGAAGGCCAGGCTTTATCCACATTCTGTGCTGGTGCCTACCACTTAGAAGCACCTCTATCACCTTTCTCTTCTTTCCTACTAGCTTTGGGAATGAGATGCAATGCTTTTGCAGTCTCTTATAACTGCCATGTGGAGGTGCTTTCTGTTTTAGGCAGAGATAGGGAACCTTTTGTTTGGGTAAGGGCTGCATTCCAGTAGTAGGCAGGGAAAGACCCAAAAGTAGGCTGGACCACTTCTGCACACGATCACACACCTTTAACATAGACAACCACATAATGATATATACATAGACCAGAATATTGGTAACAGGGACCAGAAGGTTGGAACATATAAAACTGATTCTGGCCAGCTTGCATTGGCTGCCTGTATGTTTCCGAGCTCGATTCAAGGTGCTGGTTTTAACCTATAAATACTTACATGGCTTGGGACCACAATACCTGATGGAACGCCTCTCCCAACACGAACCCACCCATACACTATGCTCCACATCCAAGTCCCTCCTCTGGGTGCCTACTCCGAGGGAAGCTGGGAGTCTGGCAACAAGGGAGAGGGCCTTCTCAGTGGTGACCCCCAAATTATGGAATGATCTCCCTGACGAGGTGTGCCTGGCGCCAACACTGTTATATTTTTGGTGCCGGGTCAAGACTTTCCTCTTCTCCCAGGCATTTTAGCATGTGTTTTATTTGGCTTTTAAATATATGTTTTTAAATTTGTATATTTGTTTTTATGTTTTAATTGCTGTAAAAAGAGTTTCGGCTATGGGGCAGTATACAAATGTAAATAATGATAATAATGATAATAATGATAATAATGATAATAATGATAATAATAATATGCCCCCACAAAGCTATTTCTTATGGAAACAGAGACATATATTTAATCCTTGATAATACCACTCAGGTTTCACATTCCATTTTCTCCAAAGCCCCCCATTTTTACAAAGTTTGTAAAGTTAGAAGAAAAATGTCTCTAGTACCCTTTATCTGCCCAGACTGTGCAAAAAGTACAAAGAGGTCAGTAATCCCAGCAGAAGAATGGGGAGAATATCTATGAACAGCCAAACTGCAAGTCCTGCCTTACAGCTATTCAAAACCTCAAACTTCAAAATGGGCATGCATCCTCAAAATTGTATTTACTGAGCTAAGTTCAAGGTTCTAGTTTTGGTGTACAAAGCCCTTCGCAGCTTAGGACCAGGATACCTGAAATATTGTCTTACCCCTTATACACCCAGTCAATCACAATGCTCTGCAGGTGAGGGCCTCCTGCAGATACCATCTTATGCACAACATAGGAAGCGGACCTTTAGCAGACTACCTACTGCTGGAAGGCTCAGGGGGTGAACAGTCAGACTAAGGGAGTGAACAGGAGACCCCTCCACTCCCTGCAGAGCGAAGACGTCTGCGGGTAGCAGAGCAACACAGGTATTCTGGCTGTTTAAAGCTACAAGCTCCTGGAGGAGTCGGAGGGCTGATTACTAGCACCTGAACTAGGGAGGAGAGCTTAAGTGGCAGTGAGACACCATTTGCCCTTTGCTGGAAGCATCGTCAAGATGCCAGCATCAGACCCTCACCAGCTATGCCTTGAAACCCAGACTGCCTTGTTAGAATATTGGACCTTGCTTTGTTGACTAACTTCGCCTTTTGGAAGACGAACTGGTATGTCCACTGAGTCCCCTTGACCCTCTTCTTGCTTATCTGATTTAAAACCAAGCCCCTGCGGAGGCAGCTGCCGGCTAATTGTTTTACAGCACCGTATCTCACCTCGGTGCAGTGGCAGAGACTAACACCAGGTGACCTCAGTGGCTAGGAGTGCCTTTTACCAGCTTTGGCTGGTAAGACAGCTGTGGCCATTTCTGGACCAGGATAGCCTGACTGCTGTTGTCCGTATACTGATAACTTCCAGGTTGGATTACTGTAATGCGCTGTATGTGGGTCTGCCCTTGAGGTTGTTCCAGAAGTTGCAGCTGGTGCAAAATGAGGCAGCAAGACTGCTCACTGGGGCAGGGTTTTGCCAACATGTTACCGCTGCTGAAAGAATTGCACTGGCTACCTATTAACTACCGGGCTAAGTTCAAGGTTCTGGTTTTGGTGTACAAAGCCCTGTACAGCTTGGGACCAGGATACCTGAAAGACCATCTTACCCTTTACACACCCAGTTGATCACAGTGGTCTGCAGGTGAGGGCCTCCTGAAGATACCATCTTATCAGGAGGTCCGTTCTGCACAACATAGGAAAAGGATCTTTAGTGTAGTGGCACCTACCATTTGGAATTCCCTCCCCTTAAATATTAGACAGGCACGATCTCTGTTATCTTTTTGGTGCCTAATGAAAACCTTCCTCTTTCAACAAGCTTTTTATCCCAGTCTGTGTTTGTGCCGGAATTGCTTCTTAATGTTTTTTTTTTAATTGTGTTTTAAAGATGTTTTAAAATATGTTTTGCTTTAATATGTTTAAAGACATCTGTTTTCAAGATGTTTGAAAGTGCTTCTAGTGTTTTTTTGCTGCCCTGGGCTTCTTCTGGGAGGAAGGGTGGAATGATGATGACAACAACGATGATGATGATAGCAGCAGCAGCAGCAGCAGCAGAAGGCAGACTACTTGTGGGATATATGCAAGGACCACTAGTCTACCTCCTTATTGAGACATTTCCCCCTTCTTACAGCTTATCTTCTGAACAAGCCATACATTCCATATTGGTTGCAAACCCATTCTAATGTTAGATGCCTGTGTTTGCTATGTAACAGGTTGTCCTTCTTCTAAAAAAACTTACCTGTAGATTGTGTTCCTTCTGTCCTTTCTCATCCTTGCATAATTTTGTGCTACAACAGCTTTCTGCAATTGGCAAGCATGGCTATTCCTTAGATAATAGCATGAGACTAACACCAGTGTACTCATTTTGACACTCCACCAGGATAGGTTATTTGCTTGCACAACAGTTGGTATATGGACCCTTAGAGAGCTTTCTGGTGCACTGTAGAATGCTCAACATCTGAACTTTCCAACAGGTGTCACCTTGAAGCAAATGTACTCTAGATATGTGTTTTATGCACTGCTTACTTATATTACTTAGCTGTTATTACAGAGCTACTTTAAGATTCTGAACCCATCATCTGTCTGTATAAATTGAGTAAGACCAATTGTTCCTCCCTGCCATTTAATAATCAATGCATATTGTTCAGAGTTTGCATTTGGTTGGTAGAAATTTTTCATGAACTTTGCTCCCTGCTACACGGCATGATAAACTGTATATATTCTATTTTTTCATACTATTTTCCAGTAGGTTTATCAGCAGGGATTGTAGCACTTCATTTTTTTGTCTGCAGGGTTTCACATTGTTAACCTTGCAATGTCACTTATATTACATATGGGAAACGAATGTGCTAAAACATGACGGGGAAATAATAATTTCTTTTGCTAGGAATATTATCAGAAAAATGCAGAAAAAGTGTTTTCAGTGTAATACATGCCTAGTCCTTTTAGAACACCATGGCATAAGGCTAAGTTTAAAAGAATGAATGAGATGAGCTTTTAGTCTGACCCAGTTGGTATATTCTTACACACAGTGCCATGGGAGACTTAGAGGACACACCACTCATAATAATAATAATAAAATTTTATTTATGAGTCGCCTATCTGGCCGAGTTAACAACCACTCTAGGCGACGTACATTGCACAATAAAATACAATATAAAAGAACCACAATCAATGAATAGTCTAAAAAAAACCCCTTCCAGTTAATAACAGCATAAAAATTAATCCACTCCAGAGATCCTGTAGGCCTGCCTGAATAGCCAGGTCTTCAAGGCCCGGCGGAACCCCATCAGGGAGGGGGCATGGCGAAGGTCAGAAGGCAGAGAATTCCAGAGGGTGGGAGCCACAATTGAAAATGCTCTCTCTCTGGTCCGCACCAGTCTAGCAGTTTTAACTGGTGGGACCGAGAGGAGGTCTTGTATGGCTGATCTCGTCAGGCGGCATAACTGATGATGCTGGAGGCGCTCCTTCAGATAAACACTCAGAAAGCTAATAAAGAGTTAAATGAAACTCCTGACTAAGTTCAATGCCACCTAATGTCAACATTAAGTCCGGTGCCACCTAATGATGAAATTCAGTACCACCTAGTGATGAAGTGAGGTTGGTAACCACCAGGGAACTGGCCTTTTGGTAGTGGCATCCCAGTTATGTAACATGCTTCACTGGGGGTCTTGTATGGTGCCTTCTTTATAAGCTTTTCAGCACCAGGTGAAGACCTTTTTGTTCAGCCAGGCCTTTTACATAACTTAGTGTGGCCCTCTGGTTTTTAAAATGTTTTTAACACGGAGGTATGCTGAGTTCTGTTATGGTGTATTAATATGTATATTAGTTTTTTTTATCTTTCAAATGAGATTTTATGCTTTACTTTGTATTTCAATTGTTTTCTGCTTATTTATTGTAAGTTGCCCAGAGGACTTTGTTATGGGGCAGCACACAAATGCCATAAACAAACTACCCAGTGATACTATCCACACACAGAGGAGTGACCAATTGCACTACAAATACTAGGGAATACATAAGAAGCTTCCAAAAGGGAAGTAATATGGCAGTATTTCCTTTCCAGTTATACAGTAGTGTAGTGGCAAATTTAGAAGTCCAGGATCCCTTCATGAGTCATCCGATCAGCCTCACAGGCCAAATTTGACTGATGACTGGGGGCACTCACCTGTTAATCACATCATATCATTATCCAACCCACTTATCAAAATCCCTTGCAGGGGGTTCCCATGCCACAACATCCTGCTGGCAATCAGGTGCTTGAAAATCACTGCACATGGATGTTGCTAGCCCTGTTTTCAGTGTTTCCCAAAGCACTAAACATAGAGCTAGCAATATTGTTGTTTCTCCCCTCCCCTTTGTGGGGACAAAGAAGCGGGTATTTTACAGGCATTGCTGCCTGCAAGAAAGGTACCTTTCTTTCCCCTGTGTTTTGCATATCAGCTGACAGAAGGACTTCTCTGTCACACATGATGCCTGTAAAATACAAGAAGCATTGCTTGACAAGTGTTTCTTTCTCATTGCACAGACTCACTACAGCCAAAATGGAGGATGCATTGGGAGAAAAAAGAGGGCTAAGAAAAATGGGTGGAGAGTGAGTTGAGGTGGCATTTCCTCACAAAGAAGCCATAAAGGAAGGCTGAAGAAAGGGAGATGGAAGACTGCCTGTAAAATACAAGGGGAATTGCTTGTAAAGCAGTTCTTTTCCCCTCGATTGTGCTTTTTGCAGATTGTCTGTGAGAAAGTGGAAGGGGGGGGAGACAGCCTCACAGAGGGTGGGGAAAGACAGAAAGAGCAAAAGGCTAAGAAGAATGAGGTTGCCTGTATTTTACAAGGGGAAGAAACCTGCTTTTTGTAGATCAGCTGTGAGAAGGAGCTCTGACTCACACAGAGATGTCTGTAAGATACCCCCACTCCTCTTAGACCTTTGTCTCTCTCCTCCCCACCCTCTACTTTCTCCCAGATAATCTGCAAAAAAAGTACAGTTGAGGGGAAAAATGTTTTACAAGCAATTCATCTTGTATTTTACAAGCAGCCTTCCTTTCTTCATCCCCCTTCTCTTGTGAGAAAATGCTGCTTTGCCTCATTCTTAGCCCCATCCCCCCCAGTGTGGTTGTCTTCATCTACCCTCTGTATTGGCTGCTATGGGTCTGTGTGGGCCTCTCTGAAAGCCCTTCATTTTAGTAAGATTTCGATGCAAACCCCCTCCTAAATCAAGCTTGGCTATCCCACCTCTTCTCAGTAAACTTTCCTCTCTTAACTCTTGTTGACTCCCTTCTCATTTCTCTTTTCCCCACAACAATAGGCGGTGGGAGCCAATTAGCATGCAAGGAGATTCATATTGATTGCTGATTAGCTGTAGTGACTCCTGACCTTGCTGGATTCTCTGGCTCTCCTAAGGAAAGAGGAAATGGCATAGCTTTTTAAATGTAAGCATACACCCAGCATTTGGAAATTGTGGTGGTTTGATTGGCTGTAGACACAGACAAAGGGACTCTAGGAGGGGGCTGGCTGCAAAAAAAAGTAACGGGGCTGCTTCCCGGAGTGGCCCCCAAGAAAACATACCTGCAGTTACATAATCCCGTTATAGCACAATGCTAGCAAATATACATATTTCTGCAGAAAGATTATTTAGGAAGGCACATATACAAAACAGACTTGTAAAAGTTTATCTGAAGGAGCACCTCCAGCACCGTCAGGGATGCCGCTCGACAAGATCAGCCTCTCAAGACCTTCTCTCGATCCCACCGGCTAAATCAGCTAGGCTGGTGAGGACCAGAGAGAGGGCTTTCTCTCTTTTTTTTTTTTTTTATATAGTTTTTTTTTTTATTCAAATTTTTCCAAAAAACAAACAAAACAAAGTAAGAAAAAACATAACAATACTACAACAAAAAATAAAAATAAAATGGTTGACTTCCGATTTGTCACAGATCAGCTATAAGTATATAATATACATCAAACCTGTCCCTTAATATGTACATACAGAATCCCTTTTCTCCATAAGCTGTCTTAATTAATCATCAAATCCCAGTATCATCATTTTATTTTGATCTTTCGACAAAAAGTCTAAGAGAGGCTTCCAATCCTTAAGGAATGTATCTGTCGATTTTTCTCTAAGTAAACACGTCAATTTATCCATTTCTACTAAGTCCATTAATTTCAGTAGCCATTCTTCCATTGTTGGTATTGATTCCATTTTCCACTTTTGTGCATATAATAATCTTGCTGCCGTAATCATATATAATAATATTCTTCCATATTTCTTTTCTATTTGTTTATCCATAAAACCCAGTAAAAAAAATTGACTTCCGGGAAGGGTGACTTAGCCTGTGCCTGCTTTTGAGACGGGCTCCTGCCTCAAAAGAAGCTTATTCAGATATATCAGTCAGTTTTTTCTTTTTTTTTGACTGATTAAACTTCTCCCGGGTAGGGAGAAACGAAGAGATTAACCTCAAAGCCTATTTTTGTTGGGGCGACCAGATCTCATTAATTTATGGGACGAGGTCCAGCCGACGAAGGTGGGACGGATTTTCAACAGCAAGCTCTATCTGATAAAGCGAACGTTCACCTTATCTTCTAAGAGAGAACGCACTAACAGGCAAGCACCCTTCTTTCTATATTTTTCTTTTACTTGACTTAAATTGTTGCTGTTTAAAAGAGATTTGCCAGATTGATCGGTTTTTGACATCTCACTGGGGAGCCATAACTTCTCTCTGCTACGCACTAATTAATAGCTTATCTCTGTTTTTGTTGCAAAAAGCTGTCCTGGATTTGCATTCTAAAGATATACACAGAAGAGGGATTTCTATTCCAGATTTTTATTTTGAAGAATATTATATTGTCTGAGACTACTCTCTTTTTGGTCTATTTTATTTTGACGAATCTGTTTTCTGACGACTGCCATTAATTGTTTCGATCCTGGGAACTGCATTTTGTTTACTTAACTATGGAGAGATAAGGCTGTCTGCTCTGTTTATACTGTGATGTCACCAAGTTTGGAGTATTAACCCAATTGTTGCTGAAATAAGAAGTGGTTTTCCTATATTTTTCTTTTAAAATGGCAATTAAGAAAGTGGCTGAGAATCTGGAAATAACTATGTTTCAGAAAATAATGGATGAGATTGAGATAACGAAACAAAACCTGCGACAGGGTTGTAAGGAGTTGAAAATTGAATTGAGTAAAATGACGCAGGAGATTAAAGATATAGGGGTCCCTGTGAGAGAGGTGACCCTGGAAGGGGTCCCTGTGAGAGAGGAGACCCCGGAGATTGGAACAAACGTGGAACAGGAAAAAGATTTGGAGTCTATGGACTTTAGAAATAAAATCTATTGTTTGGAGACACAGGAGATTAAAGACATAGGGGTCCTTGTGAGAGAGGAGACCCTGGAGACTGGAACAGGGGTCCCTGTGAGAGAGGAGACCCTGGAGACTGGAACAGGGGTCCCTGTGAGAGAGGAGACCCCGGAGATTGGAACAAACGTGGAACAGGAAAAAGATTTGGAGTCTATGGACTTTAGAAATAAAATCTATTGTTTGGAACTCAATGTTATCTCTGAAGAAATTAATGAAGATTCTAGAGATAAAGTTATCAATGGCATGGATAATCTTCTGGACTGGAATGACGTGATGGAGCCCAATATAGAGAAAATCTATGGAATTAACTGCAGCCATGTGACAATGGAAAAACTTTCAAGAGATGACCCAGTGTATTTTGAAAAAAAGAACAGAGATATGATTTTACAGCAGTATTTCAGCAACCTATCTGAATGGATGGCAAGAAAATATTTGGGATAGAGGTAATTCCCATCAGACTCTTACTATATGACTATGGCTTTGACAGCAAGATTATTATGGAATACTGATAATGGAAGATTGGATACTGAAATTACTGGACTTAACAAGACTACTGAAGATGGAAGAGGGAAAATGGAACTAATAGGGATAATAGAACAATGGCTACTGAAATTACTGAACCTAACAGATTCTGATGTGATGGATTAATTGAAATGTTTATTTTGACTATGGTTATGACAATAAGATTATCATAATTAGTAATGAGATGGATTAATCGATATGCTTATCTGGAAAAAAAATTGATAGATATATTTCTTAAAGAATTGAAACCTCTCTTTGACTTTTTGTGGAAAGAATAAAGTAATGTTTATGAGATTTGATGATTAAGTAAGATAACTATTGGAGGAAAGTGATTTTATAATATGACTTAAGAGACAGGATTGTTATATATTATAGACTTATAACTGATCTGATCTTTGACAAATGGGAAGTCAATATTTTATTCTTTATTTTTTTTTTTTTTTTTTTTGTTTAACTATTTTTGATTTTGTTTTTTGTCTTTGAATGTTTTATGATTTCGTCTTGTATGTTTTATGAAAATTTGAATAAAAATTATTGAAAAAAAAAAAAAACCCAGTAAAAAAAATTCTGGTTTTGACTGAATATTTATCTTTAAAATTTTTTGCATCTTCCTACCTATCTGTGCCCAGAATAATTTCGCCTTTTTACATGACCACCACATATGATAAAAAGATCCTTCTTGTTGTTTACATTTCCAACAAACATTAGAGACATTACTATACATTTTTGACAGCTTTTCTGGAGTCATGTACCAACGGTACATCATTTTATAAAAATTTTCTTTAAGATTATAACATAATGTAAATTTCAAGCCTTTTTTCCACATATTTTCCCATTGATCCATTTGTATGTTATGACCAAAATTTTTTGCCCACTTTACCATGCACTCTTTTACTTGTTCTTCCTCCATATCCATTTTCAATAAAAGTTTATACATTTTTGCAATTATGTTTTCATCATTTGTATACAAACCTATTTCAAAATCAGATTTACTTATTTCAAACCCATACATTTTCTTGTCCATTTTATATCTTTCTAACAATTGTAAATAGGCAAACCAATGAAAACTATATCCTTCCTTTATCAATTGTTCTCTCTCTTTCATTGTGTATTCTCCATGTACATTTTCTAATAGTTCTTGATAAGTTAACCATTTCTCTTTTCCAGACATTTCTCTTCTATAAAACGCTTCTTGACTTGAGACACATAATGGTATTTTCGAATAAAACCTTGGTTTGTATCTATTCCATATTTTCAACAGAGAACGTCTTATAAAATGATTGTTAAAGTCTACGTTTACTTTTACTTTGTCATACCATAGATATCCATGCCATCCCCACTTCAGATTGTGGCCCTCCAAATCCAATAGTCTTTTATTCCTCAATAAGATCCATTCCTTTATCCAGACTAAACAGCAGGCAGCAAAATAAAGTCTCAAATTTGGTAATCCCAGTCCTCCTCTTTCTTTAGCGTCTTGAAGTAATTTAAATTTAACTCTTGGTTTTTTTCCTTGCCATACAAATTTAGAAATATCTTTTTGCCATTGTTTAAAAGGTAAATCAGAGGATATTACAGGTATTGTTTGAAACAAAAACATCATTCTCGGTAATACATTCATTTTTATCACAGATATTCTACCCATTAATGACAGTTGTAGTTTATCCCATCTTAGCAAGTCTTTCTTAATCTCTGTCCATAATTTTTCGTAATTATTATGAAACAGCTTTGAGTTTTTATTTGTCATGATGATGCCTAGATATTTCAACTTTTTTTCTATTGTAAAATCTGTCTTGTCCATTAACTCTTTCTGTTCCCTTAAAGTTAAATTTTTCACCAACATCTTTGTTTTTTGATTGTTGATCTTAAATCCTGCTAACGGTCCAAATTCTTTTAATTTGTCCATCAATATATGAATTCCTTCCAAAGGGTTTTCTAGTACAATTATCAAATCATCAGCAAATGCTCTCAATTTATATTCTTCTTTTTTTATTTTTAATCCCGAAATCCTTTTATCTTGCCTTATATCTCTAAGCAGCACTTCTAAAACCAGAATAAATAAAAGGGGAGATAATGGACATCCCTGTCTTGTACCCTTTTGTATTTCACATGAATCCGTTAAGTCTCCATTAACAATTATCTGGGCCTTCTGTGATGTATAAATCGATCTGATCCATTTTATAAAGTTGTCTCCAAAATCCATTTGCTCCAAAACCTGGAACATAAATTTCCAATTCAAATTATCAAATGCTTTTTCAGCATCTAAAAAAATCAAAGCTGCTTGTTTATCATTTCGTTGTTCTAAATATTCCAACACATTCAAAACATTCCTGACGTTGTCACGTAATTGTCTTTTAGGTAAAAACCCTGATTGATCTTCCTGAATAAATTGTTGCAATATTATTTTCAATCTTTCAGCCAAAATCATTGTAAAAATTTTATAGTCATTATTCAGTAGAGATATTGGCCGATAATTTTTTGTTTTAGTTAAATCTTGGTCCTCTTTAGGTATTAATGTTATATTAGCATTTTTCCAACTATCCGGTATCTTTCCCTCTTGCAAAATAGAATTCATTGTAGACTGTAAGGGTAGCAAGAGTTCTTCCTCCAAACATTTATAATACATTGCAGATAGCCCATCTGGTCCTGGCGCCTTTCCTAATTTAATTTTATTTATAGCTTCAGATATCTCTCTTGACGTAATAGGGCCATTAATAACTTGTCTCTGAAAATCTGTAATTTTCGGCAAATTCTGTTTAGATAAATACTCTTCTATTTTTTCAGATGGAATTTCTTGACACTTATACAATGTTGAGTAATATTGATGAAAAATCTTTTTGATTTTTACATTATCTGTCAGCGTCTCATCTCCTTCTTGTATCTTTAAAATAATATTTTTTTGACGTTCTTTTCTTAATTTATATGCTAACCATTTCCCAGGTTTATTTGCAAATTCAAAAGTCCTTTGTTTAGCAAAATTTAATTTCCTTTCAATTTCTCTAACTGTCAACATTGATACTTGCTTCTGTAACATTTTAATTTGATTTACAATAGAAACTTTAGCTGGATTCTTTTTCAATTCTTCCTCTTTTTGTTTTATTTCTTCCAAAATTAATTGCATTTTCTGTTGTTTCTTTTTTTTTAATTCAGAATTACATTTAATAAAGTATCCCCTCATAAATGCCTTACTAGTATCCCAAACAATATTTTCACTTGTTCCTTTATATAAATTATATTCAAAGAACTCCTTTAATTTCTTCTTACATTCTTGTACTACTTTATCATTCTGTAATAAAGATTCATTTAGTCTCCATCTAAATCCAAGATTTTTTTTTTTTAAAGTTAATATCACAGGATTGTGGTCCGAAAAAGTTTTTGGTAATATATCCATTTTAAAAATATCCTTCGCTAAAATTTTTGACATCCAAATCATATCAATCCTCGAAAATGTTTTATGTCTTTCTGAAAAATAAGTAAATTCCTTTGCATTATCATTTATATATCTCCAGGTATCCACCAATTCTAAATGTTCCATGAGTTCAAAACAAATCTTCGGTAATTTACCTTGTGTCTCTTTGATATTTTTTTCAGAAAGCCTATCAATTTTTGGTGAGATTACCCCATTCCAGTCACCCATGACACACCAATGCTCATATGAAAACTCTGACAATTTTTCCATAAGTCCTGTATAAAACCTTGTTTTATCTTCATTGGGGGCATAAATACCCACTATCAAAATGTTTGTACCTTGTAAAGTAATTTCAACCCCCACAAATCTACCACTATCGTCCAATAATACCAATTTAGGAAGCAATTGTGGGTTAATATAGAGAACAACTCCATTTTTTTTTTTTGGTCCAGCTGAAATAAATTCTTCACCCAAATTTTTACAAATCAAATATTTGGAATCTTTCTTCTGAATATGAGTTTCTTGTAAACAAATTATATCCAATTTTAATTTTTTCAAATAATGAAACACTTTCTTTCTCTTCTGCGCCGTGTTGGCTCCATTTATATTCCAAGTTAGGTATTTGTAATCCATCATTAAGCGTGTATTTTAAAATTTGCCTGATGCTCCTTTTGATCCATCATCTTCCTTCCCCTCCTCTGCATATCCTTGTTGACTTTGTTTCCCAGGAACTATATCCATATCTTTGAGTTTATCTTCTTCCATATCTTTTGAAGCTTTTCTCAAGAAGTCCCTTGCTTTTTGAACAGTATTCAGTCTGTATTTCTGTTGTCTGAATGTAAAAATCACTCCTTCTGGAACGTCCCACCTAAATTGAATTTTGCATTGCTTAAGTTTTTCTGTAAGGAAAGCATATTCTTTTCTCTTACGTAAAAGTCTAATAGGAATTTCCTTCATCACCAGTATTTCCTTACCATCAATTTTAAAGGTATATTTAAAGTGTTGCTGTAAAACCATATCTCTGGTCGTCTTCTTTACGAAATGAACAAGCACATCTCTTGGAATTTTTTTCATTGTTGCATATCTGGAGTTAATTCTATAAACTTTGTCTATTTCAAATTCCATCCTATCTTCATTCAAGTCCAGAAATTTTACTAAAGCATTAACAATTTTATCTCTAATGTCTTCACCTGTTTCCTCAGGGATTGCACGGAATCTCAAACAATGCTCTTTATTTCTCATTTCAGTCACAGCTAAATAGTCCAAATTTTTTTCTAGTTCCAGATTTAGTATATCTGTTCTATTCTCCAAGGTTTGTACCTTTTCTTTAGTATTTTTTGCATCTTCCTTTATTTGCCCAATTGTCCCTTTAATCTCATCCACTTGTGTTTTAATATAGTCTTTTATATCTGTCAATTCAGTTTTCATTTCCTGTTTCATTTCCTGTTTTATAGCATTAATCCCTTCCATTATTTTTTGAAACATTTCTGGGGGTATATCCTCTTCCTGTGTATCAATAGAACCTCTTCGCCCCTGGGCCTTGGTTGTTTTTTTAGTTGTCATTTTCAAAAAGAGGCCTTTAATTTCTAATATTAATCACTGTTTCAGAACCTAAGGGCAGTCTATTTCTTTTCTTTTTTTCCCTCCACCAAAAAGAAGAGTTAATATTCCAGGCCTATTATTGAAATCCAGCCAGCACAACACAGTCCTTATCTGCTTCCAAGAATGCAAAACAATTCTGGTTGCCAAGACTAAACAATTAGTAGCATATACGAGCAGCGGATTCATCCAACAAGAAATAGTCCAAAGAGAAAAATAGTCCAAAATATAATAATTACCTCTCATCCGTTTTTAAACTTTAAAAGTCCAAATTCAAGCCAGCTTTTTGTCGTAAAAAAAGTATATAAGTTGTTTATATTTTCTTTCTTCCTTAATTATATTTAAAAGAGAAAAAGTATGACTCACCCAGGTTTCTCAATTGCTGATTCATAAACAAATCCCTTTTATTGCAGTAATTTAAGCCGAATGATAAGGTTTAGGCAGAAGTGGGCTCGCTGGTTAAGAACGTTTTTTTTTGAGAGAAGAAAAAACGCTTCGCTTTATTCCAGTTCAGCTTGCGTGGAATTCCTGACTCCGTCTTCAGCCGATCGGCTTGCCTTCTTATCTCAGGAATTTCCTGATCAATTCCAGCCGCCGACAGCTCAACGAAGTCTTGTGGAAGATCTGATCGGTTCTCCTATACCTTGGAGAACATTTAAGCCAGTCCAAGATTCCTCTTGGCTGGCTTTTAACCTGAAAAAAGCTTCCTCTGAGGCAGAGCTCCCTCAGAGACAACCACCAGCCAGCACCACTTCCCGGAAGTCAGAGAGAGGGCTTTCTCAATATTGGCCCCCACCCTATGGAACTCCCTCCCAAATGATCTCCGACATGCCCCCTCTATGATGAGCTTCCGCCGGACTTTAAAGACTTGGCTCTTCAGGCAGGCTTTTGGGATGGGTTGAAACTTTTACTGTACGTTTTAAAAATTTTAATGCTTATGGTATGCTTAATGTCTAATGTATTATTCTGTTTTGTACATCGCCCAGAGTGGCTGGGTAACCAGCCAGATGGGCGACTAATAAATCCAAGAATAAATAAATAAATAAAATAAAACTACTCATTTTTTTAAGGATATAGGGCACATTTATTACTGATTCAGCTTCTAGAACATTATATTATTTTTTGTCACTTCTGGTCTTGGAACTGTTTGATACATTGCCCGTTATGTGGCCCAGAGGGATGATAATACACACAGAATAAGATTCCCTCCTCCCAGCTTTCATGCAACTGGTAATACATAAGAGAGGATGCACACAATGAATGAATAAATGTGGAACTGGCACTAATAGAGATCCCTGTTGAGTTGGAAAGTAGATCTAAATTTCATTCATTGACTTCTAAGAAAAACACTGTTCTGTAGCTAAACAGCAGTGTCTTTGTGAAGAATGCTGGCAAAGTAAATGTGACTAGACAATGATCTTAAAAGCAAGATATCTCTCTCTCCTTCTTTGTGTTAAGTAAAGAAAGCATACCTTGCTTAGTTATGCAACATACTGGACATTGCACTGTGTTTAATCATGAAGCAGATTGATCCACTTCCTCATCATGCATGCAGTTAATTATATTACCCAGAGCCTGGAGTTCCTATTGATAAAAGTACTTTGAGAACCAAGGGCAGAAGCAACAGAATACCAACCATTTTAGAACAACGAAGGACTTAGGGGTTTCACAGTGTTTAAAGACTCTGCACTAATCTTTAGTACATTATTATATGGGAAGTGTATATGTTCACATTCACGGTCAATATTAAGCCACATTGAAAATGACAGTTTTGACTGGCTGAAAGGATCCAAAGCAGTGTCAAGACCATATTACTCTTACACGTAGAAAGACATGTTCAAGGTGGTTATGTCATTTCTAAAAATAAATGCTAGATTTTGAACTGGAGCTGAAGATCAGAATGCTGGGAAAAAGTTCTACCATCAAATTTTAAGACTCTACTGAAGCCACCATATATTTACAGACTCTATTGAAAATAACCGACAGATTTAACTAAGGGTTTAACTAGCAATGTCCCTTCCCAGGGGTAAAACTTGCATCACCATCTGTATCACTGAGCAGGATCACAGAATTTTCAAAACTGTTTCCAAAATGCTCTGCCCAGGTAAATCCCACACATATTTACAACTATACCCTTCTGGTGCACTTTCAATCTCTTGCTGCATATCCTGTAAAGATATCCTACAAATGGGATCCAAATAAATTACTTTTAATATTTCAATAAAAATATTAGACTGCCAAAGAAAATCAGAGGGGGATAGTCAATGTCACTTTAATTTTGTATTTGTATAACTGAACCAAGATCAACTACAGTCAGATTATTTGATGGCTGAATCCAATTCATTTTTTAAAAAAATCAATCAGAAAACTAGTTTGTTCATGAAAATGTAATGTATCTCTGAAGTATCTTGCTAGTTCGTAGATTCATTTTTTCAGTGATGAAATTAGCCTATTCTTAGCAAACTAGCAAATCAAAATGCATTATCATAAACTATTGTTTTAATGTACCAATAACATCTATTGTTATCCCTCTCTGTCATCCCTCTCTGAGTAAGCCCCATTTAATACATTGGGACTTGCTTCAGAGTAAACATGCATAGGAATGCACTATAAATATGTTTACAGATTGTGTAAATAATGAACACCTTTGACATTCATGCTTTTATAAATATTTCTTCATAATATGTCTTGATATGTATCTGATTTCACACCATGGTTGTAAATGATTATTTACAAATGATTATTTCCTCTACATTTTAAGTGTGCCCTTCTTCCTTGGGGTGGTCATGGTCCCCCTCTGTTCTTTTCACCCTGAGCGGCAGGTTAGAATGAGAGATGCTGTGTGGCCCATGGTCACCCAGTAAACTTTGTAGCTTATTTCCATTCTAAAATTTAATTTAAATGATTTATATCCAGGCAAAGGTTATGAAGTAATGGAGATCCACATAATACATTTAAAGCACATCCAGCTCGCATTTAAAGCACATGACTCTTCCTAAAGAATCCTGGGAAGTGAAGTTTCCCCCTCACAGTTATAGTTCCCACCAACCTTAACAAACTACAGTTCCCAGGATGCTGTAGTGGGATTCATGTGCTTCAAATGTACATTGAATGTGCTTTAAATGCGTGGTGTGGATCTGCCCTGGTGCGCTGTGCATTCATTAGTGAATTGAAAAGAACTATTTTAAAAGATACTTTTTTAAAAAAAAGGGCTGTAGCTCAGTGGTAGGGCACATGCTTTGCATGCAAAGGTCCACAATTCAATCTCTGGAAGAGACTATTGCCTGGAATCCTGGAGAGCCAATGCTAGTCCATGTCATCAGTACTGAACTAGATGCTACCAAATGACATGACTCGGTTCAAAAGAGGAAAGAGACCCCATGGGCCACAGTGACTTCAAATTTTATTTATTTATTTTATTTACAACATTTATATATTGCTTTATTGTAGAAAACCTGAAAGTGGTTTGTAGAAGGAATTAAAACAATAAAATTATTGGCAAAAACAGTTAAAGACAGGTATTTAAAAACATTTAAAATAATAAAACTAACAATGAGTTAAAATAGATAAAGAAAACAATAGCTTCTACATGCCTGGGTAGGCTTGCCTAAACAAAAATATTTTTAGAAGGTGCCAAAAAGAGTACAATGAAGGCACCTGCTAATGTCAATAGGCAGGGAGTTCCAAAGAGTAGGTGCTGCTATACTAAAGGATCGGTTTCTTACATGAGCACAACAAGTAATATGTGGCACCCCTAACATGGAAAGGACACTTTGAACGTGGCCTGGTAGCAAATCGACAACCAGTAGAGATTTCAGAGCAGAGGTATTATGTGCTGATAGGGTCTCACTCATGTCAGCAATCATGCCACAGTATTCTGTACTAACTGCAGACCCTGAATCAGGTTGTGCTGCATGGGGATTTCTGTTACCTTGGCTGACTGGCTGCCAGGAATTTTTTTTGTTTGGGTTTTTGGTTAGGAATCCTGACTGGCTGTGACTGTTTTTTCTTTTTCTTTTTCTATTTGCATTTCATTTACCTTTATCCTCACTCCCTTTCATCTATAGAAGCAACAACAGTGGTTCCATGCGCTCTGCTCAACCTTCTTAAACCCACTGATGATGCACCTTGTTGTTTGTTTCTTGCCTAATTGTGGTAAAAGAGAATTCACATACTGGGCAGTGTGGTTGCAATTTTTGTTCCCAAGCTGCTGCCTATGAAGGTAGACCAAATCATTTGTGCTTTCTCTCTATCAATTATATTCACTGGAATTGGGTTGGCTGACAAAGTGAGTTTATACCAGTCCACAGGGGAGACAGAAGAGGGTAGAGAATTTTCTTATTCATTTCTCAGACCTCTTTCTGAAGTGAAGGGTCAAATCTGTAAAGAAATTTGGATGTTAAAAGGTAGGGGCAGGACATTCCAGGCAGGGGGTTGCCAACCCTACTTGGATATGAATATATTTGCAGAGGATCCCTAGTTAAGCTTTACCAACAACACAATCCAAACCATATCTACTGAGAAGTAAATCCTATTGAGTTCTATGGGTCAGAGTCTCTTAGTAAGTGTGTTTAGAATTGCAGCCTTCGGGGGCACCCATCTTTACTCCTAAGTGCTCCCATCTAACATCTCCACAACACTAGGCTCCTTTCTTCCTACAACGGCCTTCTGGGGCTTGGCCTGGCCTGAGGGCACTTAAACCCTTTCTGCCAGAAGCGAGTTGGCTAGACTAAATGTTCCCTACCCAGGCTCCATCTTCCAGGTAAGATTTCTATCTTTTTTCTTTAATAATGTTTTTATTGGTTTTGGATGAACAGAATACAAAATAGATATAACTTATACAACAGTGAGAGAAAATAGCTCAGATATCTATAAGAGTAATTATACATATCATTCATTCATTGGCGATCACTCGTGGCCGAGTAAGATTGTCTTGCATGATAAGGTCTTTACCAGTGGATCCGTAAGTGACTGTGGAGGCCAATTCTGGATCCACACAGCCTTCCACAGTGAGGACATAGGTTTCCAGATGAAAGATGGTCGCAATGAGGACTTGTTTGACATGCCTTCCTCTTAGCTCGTTTGTCCTGTTTGCCCTGTATTCATGCTTCTTCAAAGTCCATAGCACCTTTGGTAACAGCCGACCTCCATTTGGGACATTCATGGGCCAAGACTTCCTAGTTCTCGATGCTCATGTTACATTTTTAAATATTCGCTTTAAACCTCTTTTGCTGTCCACCAATATTCCGTTTTCCATCTCTAAGTTGGGAGTAAAGTAACTGCTTTGGAAGGCGGTGATCTGGCATTCGAACAACATGGCCAGTCTAGTGAAGTTGATGTTGAAGGATCATTGTTTCAACACTGGTAGTCTTTGCTTCTTCCAAAATGCTAACATTAGTCTGTCTGTCTTCCTAAGTAATTTGCAGAATTTTCCAGAGGCAGTGCTGGTGGAATCTTTTCAAAAGTTGCGAATGGCTTTTATAAGTGGTCCATGTTTTACAGGTGTACAGTAAGGTCAATAGTATAATGGCTTTGTAAATAAGCACTTTGGTCTCCCTGCAAATATCCTGATCCTTGAACACTCTAAGCTTTATTTGGGAGGATGCAGCACTCACAGAACTCAGACGATGTTGAACTTCAGCATCGATGTCAGCTTTTATAGAGAGATGGCTGCCAAGATAGGGGAAGTGATCAACATTCACCAGCGTCACACCACTTGATGGTGCTACAGAGGGACTAGTTCGCACCTATTGATGAAGACCTTTGGTTTTTTTAATATTAAGTGAGAGCCCAAGCTTTCCATATGCTTCTGCAAAGACATTTAGGATAGTTTGAAGACCTTTCTCTGAATCTGCGGAGAGTACATTATTATTGGCATATTGAAGTTCTACGACAGAGGTTGACTCAGCCTACTGAGATTAAAACAGTTTCCAGTGTTTTTAGAGCTTTTGTTTGCCACCCTAGGCTCCTACTGGGGGGACGGGCGGGATATAAATAAAATAATAAATATATAAATAAAGTCTAGCACCTGTAGTTCAGAGAGATGTATACCTCTCATGTGACATGCTGTCAAGCATTTCCTTATGAAAAGTGATGCTTACAGGTATCAATTTAATTTTTCAAGTGCAACTTCTCTTAATTGCTTTCCTGGCATGGTAAAGTAAACCCAAGGTAGTTAGTTCCAGGAAATAGCTGCCTCAGGAGAACTGAACTCTTAGTTCACGAGCTTTCTAAAACATTGCACCTGTACAAGGAAGCCTTTCCACACATGTACACTTTGTATGCTGCAGGACTTAATTTTAGTGCATCTACAACTGTGTGTGAAAATTCATTCTCAACTTTGACACATTTGTTGACACCATACAGCTATTCAATGCTTCATCACAGAAAAAGAAACTAAATAATCTTGGCTTTTGAAAGTAACATATTTGAAGAAATTTCAAGTGAACAGTCGTTCTGCAAGTTTGCAGAGAAAACAAGGCGCATTAGACTTTATTAACAGTTCAGATCATTATGGTAGGATGACTTGCACAATATACATTTACTTCCTAGACATTGTTATTCAGTTTATACAAATATTTTGCATGTGGAAAATATTGTATTTGAATTTATTTGCTTTTTCATAAACTTCACAAGTCATAGTTCCTAATTAAAATGCATAAATTGGAGGGAGGTTATTACCGATAAAAACTTCCCCCCCATAACCTCTTGTAGTGATCGATCCACCAACCAATCTTCTGCCCCTCCGATGAAAATTGTCTTGCTACACCCCTGCCACAGGTTAGCCAACTCTAATGTACTCAAAAAGGAGATGCAGCCATTCTGAATATGTTTTAAGGCCAGCGCAGATATTATTGCAGCTGGCTACCCCTACTAACAACTGCTCACATGATGGGTCTGTTTGGAAAAATGGTGTCCAGGTAGGGGATGTGACTTATAGGATCACCTTTTCTTTATGGTTAGGAAAAAATGTATCCTGCAATTTTTGTTATCACAGAGAAGAAATCTCCTCTTCTCCAATTATTACATGAGGGCAGCTCTTTTTTGAATCTTAGATCTATAATGCCCGCACCAGAGTAGCCTTTGTGCCACAAAAGAACACTCTTTTCTACTCCCACCTTATGCTTGTCTGGCAAAGACTTTGCACAGTGCTTCTACATTGTGCAGTGGTTCTCTCCTAGCACCATTCCAGCAGTGCTGGTGGCTGGTGGCTGCTATGCTGTTGTCCTTGCACAGAGGCTGAGGCTGGCTCCCAAACAAAAGGTGCTCCCTGGTGACTGTTCCTACACATGTTGCCACTGCTTAGGAGAGCATCAGGACAGGCTCTTTCAATATAATCATTTAATTTACATAAATTATGAACTAGTGACTACACTGTCAATACTGAATATTAAAAATTAATCAGATTTGTTTTCAACTGAGATAGATGCAAAGTTATTTCCTGGTTTTTACACCTATCCACTCATCCATCCTTAAGTAAAACCTGACATATAAAATTCACAAAAGGGAGAACTACAACCCAGTAGCATTGTGATTTTATAATGGTGACACTGTTTATCTGAATATTAGATTTTGGCATCTAAGCAATTGTTATTCTTTAACTTTCACAATCTGTGTATATTTATAATTCTTAAAGGCAGCATTTTGAAATGTTCCATTTGAAGAGCCAATATGGCTAATTACATGTTTAGAAAGTATCCCTTAGTTTTCTCTGGCTTTAATGCCTATTTACCTTTCCAAAAGTAAATACTGAAGGGAAATGTCAAAGAAAGATTAAAAATGAATTGCAACTATGAAAGTTGAATGAATTATGTGGTTAATTTGCAGTGAAAATAATGAATATACTCACACACAGCTGTTGCTTCTAATGAGTAGAGAGCAACTAGGAAGAGTGAAGTCAAAACATACCTTGAGTCAGGGGTGCCTAATGGCCCTCCAGCTCTTGTTGGACTCCAGCTCCCATCAGCCCCAGCCAGCATGAGGTGATGGGAGATACTCCAACAACATCTGGAGGACCATAGGTTGGCCATCTATGTCTTAAGTGATCATAATGATTTTCACCTTGTTCACATGCAAACCTGGGTGTGAGGCAGATCCTATAAGGACTCTAATAATGCCTCTCTCTCTCCAACTAGCTGTGTCTGAACCAGTGCACCACTGCTCTTCTGAGTATGCTGCAACTTGACCAGGCCACATATGACCAGCTGAAGCCCTCCATCTGCATCTTAGCTTCAGCATTCCCACAAAGCAGGAGCAGAGGAAAGGAAGAGCCATGCACAGAAGATAGGGGAAGAGTGAGCACTGAAATGCTGAGGTTAAGCTCCAAGAAGGCCTTCATTTGATGTGCCAGATAACCCTGATGCAACCAAGCAGTTCACATTGAACAGAAGTCCACCAGTGTTTCACCAAGGAGTGTCTGTGGTTCATTCAGGTAGGGCACATAGGGTACTTTCCATGTAGAAGCATAGGAAAAATTAAGCTAGGTGAGGTGTGGCAGGATTTACAGACAGTCCGACCACATGGTTTTATGCAGGTGTGTTTGTGTGGATGGGTTCTAAAGACCGCAAATGACCCAAAAAAGCTAAAAAAGAAGAAGCATGAACTATTAAACTAAGTTTGACATTTCACACATTTCTGGGAGAGGAATGGTGAAACCTTTGCACTACAAACAGTCCAGGATTACAGGGAATATTGTAAAATACATACACATATATTGGAGTACTTATTAAAATTAAATAAATATCTTGTGGGAAGTTTACATGAAACAGTACTTAGATTTTAAAGGATTTGTGTGAGTCCAAAACAGTAACTGGAAAGTGAATAGTTCTTTTTTTTTCACTGCTACTAATTCCATGATGACTCAAGTAGCAAATTACTTGTCTCAGTACTGCAATACACCCAAATCCAAGCTCCTTGATGTTTTGCCTCTGTGATCACTGAAAATATTATAACAATAAATGAATAATAAGCTTTTTGCTTTCTGCAAATTATATGTGCCCTCTTTTTACACAAAGCTACCAAATAAGAGGCAAGCCAAGCACATGTATGGTGGATAAAGGACTACAGAGTAAGTAGTGTTGCTGAACTTGGAAATTTGGGGGTGATGATCATGAAGAAAATGACCCTTCCTCAGATTAAAAATAACATATTTTTAACCATCCAGATCCAATCTGAATTTTAGCTTAGCTTGTAAATAAGCTCAGCCCCATTCCAAGCTGCACCTATTTACTTCTGCTTTCCCCCAAATTTATCTTAATAGCAACAACGGGAAAGAGGATTGTGTGCTGCTCAAGCTTTCATTAGGGCCTAAACTCTTGCTAACAGGAAGTTATTAGCACAAAGATCCATGGGCGTTTGCCAGGTTCTGGGTTCTTGGATCGTGAAATCTCTGATAAAATACAACTCTCAGGAAACTTTGCCCTGATAATTCCCTCTTTTAAAAATTCTTAGAAGAGATGAGCCCATTTCAACCTGAGATGGATTTTTTGGGGTAGGGGGCATCCCTCCTTCAGAATGAAAGAGGTATTATCTGTCCTTTGTTCACCAACTGGGAGATCCTGTGACAAAAGCACATGACAGAATTACTCAGAGAGTAAAACTGGTATGGCAAATAATCATATATACAATAAAAGCAGCCAGGATGAAGCCACTGAACATAAAGACTGATGTGAGATCTAGTCCTTTTTTTCCTAGAAAATTTACTCTTCATTGCACTTCATTCTTTCAGATTAAATGCAGCATATACATAATAGTGAATTGTATCACTTCACTGTCAGGTTATTAATCTAAGGCCCTTGCAAAAAAAGCTGAATATGAAATGATGCTGTATTTACAATTCTCCATTTACTAACAGCAACACTTTAGAGCAGGTAGGAAACACAAACTCCACCTTAGTCATCCATCTTTAAATGTCTGAGTGGCATGAATGCGGCATGTTGTCAGCTGAAAGAGTGCCATCAGAGGTGACCTAAATTGCTTTCTAACAGGTAATGAAATGGAAATGACATTAAAAGTTGTCAGTGCAGCCTAGTATAATGTTAACACGCTCACTCTGAACACAGCCTTGCTGCATCAGCTGCACATTTGCAAAGCAACAAGAAAAGACTCAAATGCAGGTTTTCAATCACTGTCACTTTTAACAATCACTCTTCAAACATAGTCTCTCTATACAGGAGTCTCAGGGAATGAATACACTTTTGCTCTGCCTTCAGCGCTTGCCACTAGATGGCAGTGTCATTCATTAGGGAGACCATACATGTTTTCTTCAGGTAAAACCTTGAATTACATCCAAATAAACTATACTTTAATAAATATCAGGACTTCTTTAAGAAAACTTAAAAACAAAGCCTGATAAAGTGCAGTGATGGCCTATTTGTCTGATGTACCTTTCATAATGGAACTTTCCCAAACCATTTATGTTCAATGGTTGCCATTATATGTTAAATCCAGTGTACAACATTCATCTTCATAACCACAGACCCATTGCCTCTCCCCACTCATATGGCTTTGCAGAAGTCCCATGAATCCTGTTAATCTCCCATGGAAAAGAATAGCTCTCATTAACATATATGGAAAACATTTCTGAGGCTACTATTGGAAAGATATTTGAGGGAGCAGTGAAGGGTATCACTCTAACCCCAACACTGATCTCTCTCTCGCTCTCTCTGTGTAGGAGTTCTAAATTGTATCTTCTGTCATAGAAATTATGATAGCTATTGACTTTTATGGGAGAAAGAATTTACAACCGATTCATACTGACATGTAGTTTGCTAATCTAGTAATAACTGACGGCATTCAATGAACTCTTATATGCTCACCTTCTTGGTTTTCCAGCAGACCACAGGATGCTATGCTACACTTGCAACATTAGACACTTCAGAAACAAATCCTGAAAAAAACCCTGTGAAACTCAGCTGATAACAAAAGGGGTTCCAGGGTTATGCTTCAAAAACCTGATGGCAGCTAAATCACTACCACCACCACCACCTTTAGGAGGAGCCTTCTGTAGTCATTATAATTCTTAGAGATTTTAAATATGAGTAGTAATTTCCTTTCCACTTAGGTTTTTTTAAAAAGAAAAAATCTCTTTCAAAAGGAGAGAAGTGTGTCTTGTTTTTTTAAAAAAAGAGAGATTGACACATGCGATACTGAAGAATACTATGATGATGATTGCAAAGAATGAAATAAGGAATGCTATATTGGGAGGAACTAACAAACCTTGAAGATAAGAAATAAGCAAAAAAAGAAAAAGCCACTGACCCACCCTGTTGCTATCCTGTTTCACTTCTAGGACTGGGTATTCAGGGCATATTGGGCATTCTAGTGTGAAGGGATTACTCAAACCCTGATTTAAGCCCAGTCAAAGCAGCAGTGCTGCTGTGGTCAATAGGCTGCCCGCATTAGTCTTCTCTCTCTTCCTATCTACACAGCTATGTAAATGATACAATTCCTTAAGATGACATGACTTCATAAATTATCAGGTCTGTGCCTACAGGCAAAAATTTGTATTTTACTTACTAGGGTTTTCATAGGTGCCAACAGAATTTTCTGGACTCAGTACACTGTATGTAGATTGGGATCTCTTTTCAGCCACAAAAGACGATACAAATTTGCATAGAATTGGTATATGTTTTCTGTTATAAACAAATTATATTCAAATTTGTGTCCTCTTTTGTGGCTGGGAAAGCGGTCCCAAAAATAATTTGGGGGCCACACACAAGTAATAAGATGTCTGACAGAGAGAACGTCAGTAGGTGAAGCTTTTCCTATTTCCATATTAGAAAACAACCACCCAGTTGAATTTCTGCCTTAGTCTGCTCTCCTGCACAAGTCAGTTTCGTGAGTTGTAAACCAGCTCAGAGAATAGGTCCCTGCTTTTTCTGGGCTCAGTAGAAGTGTCTTCTGTATCTCCCTTTCAGTAGACCTGTTTTATTCTTTGCAGGGTAGCCATGTGTAAGCATTATTATTGAAAGCAGGAGTATACCGTTATTGTATTTACAGTATTTCTTTAGTAGTGCATGCATACTCAAGCACCAGAATGCCATAGCAACAATAGGTATAGGACTGGTGGGGTAGTCATCTACTCTGATATGGGAGCAGATTCAGATTACAGACCCAAAAACAAATTCAGATTGTTTTTAGTCTTTCCTATAGTATCATAACAATCACTGTTCTCGTGGTTACAGGCTCTGTTTGAGCTGCACTCAGCAGGAAGGGTTTTTTCAATTTACTAATATATATTTGAAAAAACACTAGAAAGGAAACATTACTTTTGAAAATGTAGCATAATTTCATTTAAATGGGGGTGGGTAACTTGTGTAGTAAGAACATAAGAAAAGTCTGGTGGCTCAGGCCAGTGGCCTGTCTAGTCCAGCATCCTGTTGCCACAGTGACCAACCAGATGTCCAGTGTCCCTTCCGGTTTTGGTGCTGGCAACTAAGATGCTGGCTTGGGTTGATAAGAGTTGGAGTCCAGCAACATCTGGAGGGCTACAGTTACCCCAACACTGATTTAAACCTATTTTTATTTGTGATCTTCCCTGCTGTCCCCTCTGGCATGTTTATCTTTCTCGGGACCACCTCACATATTATGTTTTTAGATTTATACCTGCTTTCAAATGTACACCTAAAATATATAGTGTTAATGAGACAACTGTGTGGTTGCAAAAGAGAAATCCTGAATCATCTTTTGTGGAGAGATGCACATGTTCCTGTGGAGATGATTTACATGGGTGAGAGATGTGAAAATGTTCTATTTGAGATGTGACTAAGGCATTTGTGCTGCTTGCTCTCACTTTCTTCCCCAATCATATCTGAAGAATGCTTAGTATCTCCAGGGTTTTTTTATTTTGGGAACCAGACCAAGACAGGGTTGTGAGAATAAAATGAAACCCTGCCATAAGCCACTCTGAGCTCCTCGGAGGAAGGATGAGATACAAATGTGCTTGATAAATAAATCATAAAGTGTTAAAGCAATTATGAATTTGTGTATCATTTGACTTCTGATGCTGTGGCCATTTCTGTCACTAAATGCCATCTTCAAGTGGATGGCTGCTGCTGGAAGGTTTTTGCAATGTCTGCTTTAATTATTAATAATTTGATAAGGCTCACAGTTCAGACTTCAGCATTCAGGGTCTGTTAAGGGGAGCTAAGAGAAAAGTTAAACTTGTCCACAGCAACTGACAAATGTACCCGTTAAACACAAAAGGGTGACATAGGCACCCCATGTGGAAACCATAATGTTTATGAAGAACTGATTATATCCTGGGGAGGGTTGGAATAACAGCTTCTACTCCCCCCCCCCAGTGGTAGGGGACCTAGTTGGATAGTCCACCCTTAGTCTGATGGAATCAGGTAGATTCCTGAATGCTCTAGGGGACTTTCCAGTGGACAGAGCCAAAAGACACTGTAGTCTAAAGAGAGGTGGGAATTTTGCTAAATTTGGACTTTGCACCAGATTTTTCAATGGTTCGCATATTCTCCATCTTTGCACAGTGAGCCTGTTTGGTCAGAACGTCAGCAGCTTTCCCCAACATTGGATTTCCCCACCCCCTCTAATATATTGTTGTTTTATTGGTTTTACTTACAGCACAGTAGTACAGCTCTCTCTTTTGCTTGTTCTGCCACCACCCTCTATGCAAATAATCCAAGTTCCAAGGAGGAGGCAGCAAGCCAAGTCTTGCCCATGTTAAGGATTAGGCTTGACGAGGAGGGGGGGGCACTGAAAGCTGCTTTCCTCCTTTCCTTTCCAAAAGGAAAACAGCTGTTTTCTCTGTGTTTGCTAACATGAAAACTGACCAGCCCCAGTCACAGTAGAGGAGGAGACAGTGAAACCACTTTCCTTTATCAATATTTTCTTTCAAAATATTTCTAATTTGAAAAAAAAATGAGAAAGCAAAGGAAAGCAGCTCTGCTGCTGCCTCTTCCGCTGTGACTGAGTCTGGTCAGTTTTCACATTGGCAAGCAGGGACCGACTTTCAGTCCCCCCCCCTCGACCTCCTCCTCGGCAAGCCCAGATTCTTAATGTGAGAGTCCTTAACATGGGCAAGACTTGGCTTGCTTCCTCCCACTTTGAAAATATTATTTCAAAATACAGATATTTTATTTCAAAATATTGACATTTTCTTTCAAAATTGATATTTTTATTTATCAATATTTCTTTTGAAAGAAAATATTGATAATTTGAAAGAAGACATCGATCTTTTGAAAGAGAATATCATTATTTCATTTTTTCCCCAAGGGGGTAAATAGATCAGTAAAAGCAGCAGCAAGTGGACAAAACAAATTCAAATTTATGCTGCCTGTTAGGTTGATGGAATGCTTTCTAAGCAGCACTACCCAACAGATCCTATCCCTATTCTAATCTCATTTTGGAATAGCAAGATGCGGTGGGTTATTGACATGATCACTTCTGTGCACCCTTGCAGAGTGAAGTTGACTGAACACACACAGGTACACATAATTGCATGTACTGCATGGCAGTGCAGGCAACACAGTTACATCTCACTGCTCTTATTGCATCCTCAAGTAGTCATCCAGCTGAGCTTTTTAAGGTTGTCTAGGGTCTTTTGATGTCTGCATCCGTCAATGAAGCACTAGATCCTTCAGTTGCCTGCTGTGCCTATTTGCAAGACACATTGAGAATAAAATTGCTTGACTTCACTATGACTTTGACACCATTAGGTGTCCACCATCTAGGTGATCAGTTTTAGTTCATGCAACTTGAGGACATTGACAGGAGGCCTGCTAGTATGCAGCCATCCACATGCACTCTCAACCCTTGCCTTGGCCAATGAAAGCTAGCTGGGGAGGTTTGACTGTGTGGGTTCAGATAGAAGTGAAGGTCTCATGACAAGAGGGAGTGATGCTTTAAAACAGGCTACTATATAGTCACTGCTAAAGAGGATAACTTTAGATCAAACTCTGCTGGACAATTATTGGGCACTCACTAATATTCCTTTTTTGGGCAAAGTGATTGAGAACGTAATGGTGGTGCAAGTACAGACATTTTTGGAAGATATGAGTTTTCTTGATTCATTTCAGTCTGACTCCAGACCTAATTTGGGGACTCAGTTGGCTTTGGTCACCCTGATGGATAACCTTTATTGTGAGAGGGACAGGGGAGAATTACCCTGTTGCTGTTACTTGATTTTACAGTGGCTTTGATGCCATCAACCATGGTATTCTCCTGGACTGGAATGGGATGGAAATTGGTCTGTGGGACGGAAATTGGTGGCACTGTACTCCAGTGGTTCTGTTCCTACCTGCAGGACCATTCAACAAAGAGTTGGTTTGGATAACTGTCTGTTGGCCTCCTGGCATTTGTTCTATGGTTCAATGTACCTTCTTGTTCTGAATACTTTTAAATGTCTACGTGAAACTATATAGAGTGGTCATTAGGAGAATTGGACCAAGGTGTCACCAGTGTGTATTGACACTCAACCCTACTTCTTTGTAACATCTGAATCAGGTGAGGTTGTGCAAGTCTTGGACCAATGTCAGGATTCAGTAATGGGCTGGATGAAGGCCAATAAACTGAAGCTGAATCCTGGTGAGGCATAGAATCTTAGAATCATAGAATAGTAGAGTTGGAAGGGGCCTATAAGATCATCAAGTCCAACCCCCTGCTCAATGCAGGAACCCAAATCAAAGCATTCCAGACAGATGGCTGTCCAGCTGCCTCTTGAATACCTCCACTGTCAGAGCCCACTACCTCTGTAGGTAATTGATTCCATTGTCATATGGCTCTAACAGGAAGGAAGTTTTTCCTGATGTCCAGTTGAAATCTGGCTTCCTGCAACTTGAGCCCATTATTACATGTCCTGCAATCTGGGACGATCGAGAAGAATTCCTGGCCTTCCTCTATGTGACAACCTTTCATGTAGTTGAACAGTGCTATCATATCTTCCCTCAGCCTTCTCTTCTCCAGGCTAAACATACCCAGTTTTTTCAATCTCTCCTCATAGGGCTTTGTTTCCAGTCCCCTGATCATCCTTGTTGCCCTCCTCTGAACCAGTTCCAGTTTGTCTGCATCCTTCTTGAAGTATGGAGACCAGAACTGGATGCAGTATTCAAGATGAGGCCTAACCAGTGCTGAATAGAGGGGAACTAATACTTCACACGATTTGGAAACTATACTTCTCTTAATGCAGCCTAATATAGCATTTGCCATTTTTGCAGCCACATCACACTGTTGGCTCATATTCAGCTTGTGATCAACAACAATTCCAAGATCCTTCTCACATGTCGTATTGCTGAGCCAGGTATTCCCCACCTTATAACTGTGCATTTGGTTTCTTTTTTCCTAAGTTTAGAACTTTGCATTTATCCCTGTTGAATTTCATTCTGTTGTTTTCAGCCCAATGCTCCAGCCTATCAAGGTCCCTTTGAATTTTGTTTCTGTCTTCCACGGTATTAGCTATGCCCCCCCAATTTTGTATCATCTGCAAATTTGATAAGCATGCTCTGTACTTCCTCATCAAAGTCGTTAATAAAAATGTTGAAGAGCACTGGGCCCAGGACCGAGCCCTGGGGTACCCCACTCGTTACTCCCACCCAGTTTGAGAAGGAACCATTGAGAAGCACTCTTTGAGTACAATTCTGGAGCCAACTGTGGATCCACCTGATAGTTGTTCCATCCAGCCCACATTTAGCTAGTTTGCTAATCAGAATATCATGGGGCACTTTGTTTGCTGAAATAGAGATATATTATGTCCACAGCATTCCCACAGTCTACAAGGGAGGTTACCCGGTCAAAAAATGAGATAAGATTATCTTGGCAGGATTTCTTCTTCATAAATCCATGTTGGCTCCTAGTAATCACTACATTGTTTTCAAGGTGCTTACAGACTGACAGCTTTATAATCTGCTCCAGAGATTTTCCAGGGATTGATGTTAGGCTGACTGGTCTGTAGTTCCCTGGTTCCTCCTTCTTGCCCTTTTTGAAGATAGGGACAACATTAGCTCTCCTGCAGTCATCCAGCACTTCACCAGTCCTCCATGATTTTGCAAAGGTAATAGGCAGCTGTTCTGAGAGTTCTTCAGCCAGTTCCTTCAATACTCTAGGATGCAGTTTATCAGGCCCTGCCAATTTGAACTCATTCAAAGTGATAGGTATTCCTTGACCATTTGTCTATCAATCTCAAGCTCCAATCTTGCCCCTTCTACTTCATGTTTCCCGGGAGGGTCACAGACCCTTTTTTGGGAGAAGACTGAGCCCAAGTAGGAATTGAGGACTTCTGCCTTTTCTTTGTCATCTGTTATCATTTTGCCATTCTCATTGAGTAGCTGTGCCACCATTTCTTTTCTCTGTCTTTTACTATGGACATACCTGAAGAAAACCTTTTTGTTGCTTTTAGCATCCCTCGCTAACCTCAGCTCATTCTCAGCTTTAACCTTCCTGACATCATCCCTGCAATTCCATGATACCTGCCTGTACTCTTCCTTTGTGGCCTGGCCTTCTTTCCACTTCCTGTATGTGTCTTTTTTTGTTTTCAGGTCATCTCTAAGCTTTTTGTGAAGCCACATTGGCTTCTTCTGTTGTTTCCCCCCTTTTTCCTTGTTGGAATTGCTTCCCATTGCACTTTTAGAATTTCCTTTTCTAGAAACTCCCACCCATCTTGGACTCCTTTTCTCATTAGGGTGGAATGCTACTTACAATTGTTCTAAGTTTATTAAAATCAGCTTTCCTGAAGTCCAGGGTGCGCATATGGCTACTCTCACCTTTTGCTTCTGTTAAAATCAAGAATTCAAGTACGGTGTGGTCACTTTCCCCCAGAGTTCCCGCAACTACCACTTCATCCACCAAATCATCTCTATTCGTTAGAATAAAGGCAAGGACAGCTGTTCCTCTGGTTGCTTCCTCCACTTTCTGTAGGAGAAAGTTATCTCCAACACAAGTCAGAAATTTCTTGGAGGGGACATGTTTGGCAGAATTGGTCTCCCAACAGATATCAGGATAATTAAACTCCCCCATTGCTACTACATCATGCCTCCTTGGAACATTGGCAATTTGGTTTTCAAAAGTTACATTCTCATCTTCTCCTTGATTGGGTGGTTGGTAACAGACTCCAAGCACCACATTCCTTTTATTACTTGCCCCATTAATTTTAATCCAGATACTCTCAGTGGAGCTACCAAGCTCATCTTCCTGTATTTCTGTGCAGGGATATATATATTTTAACATATAATGTGACTCCACCCTTTTTATTCCTTCTGTTCTTTTTGAACAAGTTATATCCTTCAATTGCTGTATTCCAGTCATTGGAGTCATCCCACCAAATTTCACTTATACCTATCAAGTCGTAATTGCCCTCCTGTATTAAGAGTCCAAGTTCGTTCTGAATGTTTCCCATGCTCTGTGCATTAGTATACAGACATCAAAGACCATATGATTCATGGCTTGGCTTCCTTACTACATTTTTCTGAGGACTTTTACTGGTCCCTATTACAGCCAATCTATCTGTTCCCATTACTGTGCACAAGTCTTCATCAGTCGTTACCACCAAGTTTATGTCTCCCTCCCCCTTAGGATTCAGTTTAAAGCCCTCCTGATGAACCTGTACTTTTCAACTTGTTCATTAATGACCTAGAATTAGGAGCGAGCAGTGAAGTGGCCAAGTTTGCTGACGACACTAAATTGTTCAGGGCTGTTAAAACAAAAAGGGATTCCGAAGAGCTCCAAAAAGACCTCTCCAAACTGAGTGAATGGGCGGGAAAATGGCAAATGCAATTCAATATAAACAAGTGTAAAATTATGCATATTGGAGCAAAAAATCTTAATTTCACATATACGCTCATGGTGTCTGAACTGGCGGTGACCGACCAGGAGAGAGACCTCGGGGTTGTAGTGGACAGCATGATGAAAATGTCGACCCAGTCTGCGGCAGCTGTGAAAAAGGCAAATTCCATGCTAGCGATAATTAGGAAAGGTATTGAAAATAAAACAACCGATATCATAATGCCGTTGTATAAATCTATGGTGCGGCCGCATTTGGAATACTGTGTACAGTTCTGGTCGCCTCATCTCAAAAAGGGTATTATAGAGTTGGAAAAGGTTCAGAAGAGGGCAACCAGAATGATCAAGGGGATGGAGCGACTCCCTTACGAGGAAAGGTTGCAGCATTTGGGGCTTTTTAGTTTAGAGAAAAGGCGGGTCAGAGGAGACATGATAGAAGTGTATAAAATTATGCATGGCATTGAGAAAGTGGATAGAGAAAAGTTCTTCTCCCTCTCTCATAATACTAGAACTCGTGGACATTCAAAGAAGCTGAATGTTGGAAGATTCAGGACAGACAAAAGGAAGTACTTCTTTACTCAGCGCATAGTTAAACTATGGAATTTGCTCCCACAAGATGCAGTAATGGCCACCAGCTTGGATGGCTTTAAAAGAAGATTAGACAAATTCATGGAGGACAGGGCTATCAATGGCTACTAGCCGTGATGGCTGTGCTGTGCCACCCTAGTCAGAGGCAGCATGCTTCTGAAAACCAGTTGCCGGAAGCCTCAGGAGGGGAGAGTGTTCTTGCACTCGGGTCCTGCTTGTGGGCTTACCCCAGGCACCTGGTTGGCCACTGTGAGAACAGGATGCTGGACTAGATGGGCCACTGGCCTGATCCAGCAGGCTCTTCTTATGTTCTTATGTTCTCCATGCTGTGGCCAAACACATTCTTCCCAGTCCTTGTGAGATGCAACCCATCACTTGCCAGCAATCCATCTTCCAGGAACCATAGCCCGTGGTCCCAGAATCCAAATCTTTCACGTTGGCACCACCTTCGTAGCCATTCATTCACATGGAGTATTTTTCTTTCCCTTTCTACTCCTCTTTTAAGTACTAGAAGGATGGATGAAAAAACTATCTGGGCCCCAAAGTCCTTGAGTTTCCTTCCCAGAGCTTCAAAGTCTGATGTGATTTCTTCATAACTCTGTTTGGCAGTATCATTTGTTCCTACATGGATGAGGAGAAAGGGATACCTGTCGGTGGGCTTTATGAGTGATGGAAACCCTTCCATCACATCTCTAATCCATCATCCTTGTAGACAGGATACCTGGCGAGTCCATGGATCTTCTCTGCATACTTGGGTTTCAATCCCATGCAGTAGGGAGTCTTCCACTACTAGTACTCCACTTCTTGTTTTGGGGCGTGGTTTTATTGCCCCTGCTTGATTGAGTTTCAGCCTCTTGCTCATTGCACGGTGTCTCCTGTAATGCTTCCACCACAGGGTGTCCTCCAATCTCATCCTTGAGTGGTTGAAAGCAGTCCCATAGTTCCACTGGTGAAGGGTGTCTTCTAGCTCTTCTGCTCCTAACTGTCACCCTTTCCCACGGAGATTCCTCCACTTTGTTGTTCCTCTCCAAAGCAGCCTCCTCTTCTGCTACCGCATGCTGTTGTTCTTCCACCTCCACTTCTCTTTGCTGCTGTTGTTCCAGCGTTCTGTCTAAGAACTCTTCATCTTCTCTTATAGTCCTCAGTGTGGCCACCCACCATTCCAGGCCTCTCACTTTTTCTTCCAACAGTGCCACGAGCTTGCACTTGTTGCACATGTATGCCATGTTGTTCTTAAGCAAGAAAACAAACACGGCACACATCTTGTAGGTCACAACCACTGGAGTATCCTTTCCATTCATCCTCTCTTCTACCTTTTGTTTCTTTCTAACTACTTGTTTTGGACTGGCCTGTGCTTTGTCCTTCCTATTACAGGGTAGACTTGAGAGTACCACTGGTGTGCGATGTGCTGTACAAGAAGAATTAGTAATTTTTGGTTGGTTTCTTTTAGGGACCTCCCCCTTGACATCCCCTGTCAAACGCCTTTGTCAAACTCCTGTTTGCTCTCCCTGTTCGCTCACTCTCAGAAAGCTGGCTTGCTTACATGTTCTCACATGTAGACCAACCGAGACAGCTCCCACACATCCCACCAAAAGAAAGTTAATGATGAGGGTGGTCTCACTTCTGCCCCATCTTCGATAGCATAACATAACATCCTAGTCTGTGTCTGTGTTAGAATTGCTTTTAATATGTTTTCTTTAATAATATGTTTTTAACCCTTTTAAAAAAGATGTTTTTAAAGCTTTTTAAAAATGTTTTTAATGTTGTTTTGTTTTAATGTATTTTAAGGTCTTTTTAGGATGTTTTAAAGTGTTTTTAGCATTTCTGTTTGCTGCCCTGGGCTCCTGCTGGGAGAAAGGGCGGCATATCAATCAAATAATAATAATAATAATAATAATAAGGGATACCATGTTGGAGTAAATTTATTGGAGGATGTGTCCCCCCAAGCTTTTCTTCACTCGAGCTAATTTTTCATCTAGTGCAAGTTGTCAAAGTCTAGTAAACCAATTTTTTAACGATAAATGTTCTGCCCCATTCCAATTTTTGGCTATTTCAAGCTTCACTGCAAGTTGGAATCTAGATAGGACAAACACCTGAGTTTTAGGAACAATGGAACCCCCTTTAAGGAAAAGAAGTGCCAATGCCAGATCCGGGATAATTGTAGCTTCAAGAACTTTCTATTTGGAAAACATCACTCCAGAATTGTCTCACTTTATTACAGTTCCACCATAAATGTAGGAAAGAGCCACGGATCGGACATCCCCTCCAGCACAGAGGGGAGATGGAGAAGATGATATACTCCAGTTTGACCAGAGTGAGGTGCCACCAATGTATAACTTTCAATGCATTTTCTTGGATTGAGGACTGAGGCTGCTTTTGAGTGTGGGCCTATCCATACATCACTCCATTCCTCTTCTGTAATTTCCCCCTTCCCCAGATCTTTACCCCAAGCTTTATGTGCCAAATTTTCTTTTCCATATTTAAACTCCTAAAGGAGGCTATAAATTATAGAGATAGTGCCTTTTTGGCCAGAAGTTCCCTGTTTAAACAGGGCTTCATAGGATGTCAAAGAACATGGCAAACCTGCTTTATAAATTGTGTTTATAAAGGAGGATACTTGTACGATTCTATACCAGGTGACTCCTAACCCAGAAAGACATTTTTTTAATTGAGAAATTTGTAAAGGACATCCTCAATCAAACAGATCTCACATCATTAGCAATCCTCTCTACTCCCAACCTTCAAATTGCCTATAATTGTCAATTTATTTATTTATTTATTTGTTTGTTTGTTTCATTTCTAAACCGCCCATAGCTAATAGCTCTCTGGGCGGTGTACAAAACAAGATTAAAATACAATATTAGAATAAAATCAGTAACAAATAACAACAAAATTAAACTAAAACATTAAGCATAAAACATTGAACATTAAAATGCCTGGGAGTATAGCCAGGTCTTAACCTGGCGCCTAAAAGAAAGTACCGTAGGCGCCAGGCGTATCTCCTCAGGTAAGCTGTTCCACAATTCGGGGGCCACCACAGAAAAGGCCCTAGATCCAGTAACAATCCTCCGGGCATCCTGGTGAGTTGGTACCCGGAGGAGGGCCTTAGATACTGAACAAAGTGAACGGGTAGGTTCATAGCGGGAGAGGCGTTCCACAAGGTATTGCGGTCCCACACCGTGTAAGGCTTTATAGGTCAAAACCAGCACCTTGAATCTGGCTCGGAAACAAATAGGTAGCCAGTGCAAGCGAGCCAGGACAGGTGTTATATGCGCGGACCGATTGGTCCTCGTCAACAACCTGGCTGCCGCGTTTTGCACTAGCTGAAGTTTCCGAACAGTCTTCAAGGGCAGCCCTACTTAGAGCGCATTACAGTAATCCAGTCTAGAAGTTACCAGAGCATGAACAACTGAGGCGAGATCATCACTGTCCAGATAGGGGCATAGTTGGGCTACTAAGCGAAGATGGTAAAACACATTCCGTGCCACCGAGGCCACTTGAGCCTCGAGTGACAAGAAAGGGTCAAAAAGGACCCCCAAACTACGAACCTGTTCCTTCAAGGGGAGTGTAACCCCATCTAGAACAGGATGAACATCCATCATCTGGGCAGGGAAAGAGCTCACCAACAGTGTCTCAGTCTTGTCTGGATTGAGTTTCAGTTTATTAGCTCTCATCCAGTCCATTATCGCGGTCAGGCAACGGTTCAGCACATCAACAGCCTCACCTGAAGAAGGTGAAAAGGAGAAGTAGAGCTGCGTGTCATCAGCGTACTGATGGCAACGCACTCCAAAATTCCTGATGACCGCACCCAGAGGCTGCATGTAGATGTTAAAGAGCATGGGGGACAAAACCGACCCCTGAGGGACTCCACAATGGAGAGTCCAGGGTGTCGAGCAAAGTTCCCCAAGTACTACCTTCTGGCGACGATCCGCTAAGTAGGAGCAGAGCCACTGCCAAGCAGTGCCCCCAACTCCCAACTCCGCGAGCCTCCCCAGAAGGATACCATGGTTGATGGTATCAAACGCCGCTGAGAGATCAAGGAGAATCAACAGAGTCACACTCCCCCTGTCCCTCTCCCGACAAAGGTCATCATACAGGGCGACCAAGGCTGTTTCAGTGCCAAAACCGGACCTAAAACCGGATTGAAACGGATCCAGATAATCGGTTTCATCCAAAAGCGCCTGGAGGGAACGGCCAAGGAGCTAGTTTGCGGACCCATTGAGTCCAGATGTTCAAGGTAGCTCAAGAAATGGGGTGTGATTGAGCAAACAGCCAATTTAGACAGTGGTAACAAAGGGAGTGATTGCGCTGATGCGCGTTTCACTTGCAAAGCAAGTTCTATTGAAATCCAAGGTATAGTAGGTCTAAATGAATCGTTTGAGCTAGTTGTTTAATCTGTGATGCTTCGTAAAATAGTTGCAGATTTGGCATGCCAAAACCTCCCTTATTACTCTGATACAGAATTGCTTTACTTAAGAGTGAACGTTTACCACAGTTACAATAAGAGTAAAGCATTTGTTGCCATTTCAGAAGGAGTGTCTCAGGGAGATAAATGGGAAGAGTTTGGAACAGAAAAAGGAATTTGGGCAGAATGGCTATGTTCACTGCAGCCACTCTGCCAAACCGAGAAAGGGACAAGGTTTTTCCAAGAATAAAGCTGTTTTAATAGCTCGTATTAATGGATTGAAGGTACACTTTTTAAATTGTTTTGAGTCTTTGGTAATAGTTACCCCTGGATATTTAAAGCCACCAAACACCAGTGGGAGACCAAATAATCACTCAGGTGATTCTACTCAGATGAAACTGTGTTTTTGTATTTTTGGTTCTTCAACACATTACACTTAATTTTATTTGTTAAGTTATTTGCATTTTAACTGTGATTCGTACACAGCATAGATATATATTTTATATAAGTTTGGGGTAGAGAAATATAATAACAATACTTATCAACAAGTTAAATTCTGTTCATTTGGGTCTGAACAGAGACAATGATTTCCAGCCCAATTGCAGGTGTCAGTTTACACAGCAACACTAAGATGAATGCATTTTCACCAATTACTGCTGTTGTGAATGGTCACTCAGTTTACATTTCGGGAAACTCTAATTCAGGGACAGCCAATGTGTTGCCCTCCAGATGTTATTGGACTCCAACTCCCATCAACCCCAGTCAGCATGGCCAATGACCAGGACTGATGAGAGTTCTAGTCCAGCAGTATCAAGAGGGCACCACGGTGGTTATCCCTGCTCTAAGTGAATGGCCAGAGGCTGCACTTTTTCATTGCCTTTTAACTCCAAATTCTACATTTTTCTTTTCTTTTACACCCTTGGGTATGTAGACATGCTACCTGGGGATCACATCTCATGCATCTGATGAAGTTGACTATAGTCCACAAAAGCTTCTGTCATAATAAACTTGCTCATTTTTCAAGTGCACAAGATTGTTTATTGTTTTTACATACTTAGTAGTGAATCGACAGTTGATTCTGGCATCAACTATTACTCCTCACCATGTTTCACGTGGGCTGTCTGCATCATCATCATCATTTGGTGCCATATGTACATTTAAGCAATCAAAATTACTGGCTCAATTTTTGAAAATAAAAATTCTAAAAGAAGAAATGTTGAAAGCACCACAAAGGTTATCAAGGGAATTCAGTGTGGGGTCATGACCTTGTGAATACCAGCCACTTTTTGCCTTGCACTGGAAGCTTCTGCTAGAAACCAGAAGAATCTGTTTCCTCTGACCTTGATGCTGGAGAGTAGATCAGAGCAGAATATGATCAGGTTGCCTCCAGAACAAGATGTCTCTGCCTTTTTATTTAATTTTGTTTACACAGTTCTAAGGATTCAGTCTGCAATCCTAAGAACATAAGAAGAACCTGCTGGATCAGGCCAGTGGCCCAACTAGTCCAGCATCCTGTTCTCACAGTGGCCAACCAGGTGCCCAGGGGAAGCTCGCAAGCAGGACCCGAGTGCAAGAACACTCTCCCCTCCTGAGGCTTCCGGCAACTGGTTTTCAGAAGCATGCTGCCTCTGACTAGGGTGGCAGAGCACAGCCATCACGGCTAGTAGCCATTGATAGCCCTGTCCTCCATGAATTTGTCTAATCTTCTTTTAAAGCCATCCAAGCTGGTGGCCATTACTGCGTCTTGTGGGAGCAAATTCCATAGTTTAACTATGCGCTGAGTAAAGAAGTACTTCCTTTTGTCTGTCCTGAATCTTCCAACATTCAGCTTCTTTGAATGTCCACGAGTTCTAGTATTATGAGAGAGGGAGAAGAACTTTTCTCTGTCCGCTTTCTCAATGCCATGCATAATTTTATACACTTCTATCCTACAACCACTAGCATGGGAGAAAGCCCCATTGAACAGTATGGAGCTGACTTCTGAGTTGGCATAAATGAGATTGCGCTGTGAAAGATGCTAAGTGAGAAACAGACCTTTTAGAGACAAAACAGGGAAAGGTAAACTGTAAATATCCTCTCCAGGCAGCACATTGATTGAAATAAATTTCTTTTCAAAGATGGAAAAATGAGATCCAGAGAGCATGGTTTTACCAGGCTGAAAGCATCACCGAAATCAGGGTGGGGAACTGCTGCCTCCCCAGGTGTTGCTGGGCTCCAACTTCCATCAGTCCAAGTCAGCATGACCAATGATTAGCATGATGAAAGTTGAAGTCCAGCAACATATGAAGGGCCACAGGCTCCCCCACAACTGACCTAAATAGTATGAGCTCCTCCCATCATAATACAAGAATATATATTCTCCAAGTTGCAGAATATAATCTTACCTGTGTGCTTCTCCCAGGTGTTCATAAGCAAACAAGGAAGAGTTTTTCATGCTACCAGCTTATATTAAGCTGGAGAAGATGAATGGCTTTCAAACAACTTGAGAATGCAAAATGTTGAAAAATCATACAGATCACCAGACTGTTAACGTTTTCAGGGGGGAACCTACACCATATTTTTATTTATTTATTTGGAACTTTTATATTCTGCCTTTCCAAAAAGGTCAAGGTGATTAAGCAAAGAAACTGAAACAGTATGTCTATAGCTAAAGAATACAATAAAAATATAAACAAGATGCAAAAACATGTGAAAACATAAGTATTTAACAGAAAAGACAGAGAAGATATAGGGCAGATCCCTGAACCTGAACTAACATTTGCAGGAAGGGATTCTGAGGAACTAAGACAAATAGCGGTAACGAGAGAGGAAGTTCTAAGCTTAATGGACAATATAAAAACTGACAAATCACCGGGCCCGGATGGCATCCACCCAAGAGTTCTCAAAGAACTCAAAGGTGAAATTGCTGATCTGCTAACTAAAATCCCGGAAATTACAGGCCAGTTAGCTTAACTTCTGTCCCTGGAAAACTGGTAGAAAGTATTATTAAAGCTAGATTAACTAAGCACATAGAAGAACAAGCCTTGCTGAAGCAGAGCCAGCATGGCTTCTGCAAGGGAAAGTCCTGTCTCAGTAACCTTTTAGAATTCTTTGAGAGTGTCAACAAGCATATAGATAGAGGTGATCCAGTGGACATAGTGTACTTAGACTTTCAAAAAGCGTTTGACAAGGTACCTCACCAAAGGCTTCTGAGGAAGCTTAGCAGTCATGGAATAAGAGGAGAGGTCCTCTTGTGGATAAGGCATTGGTTAAGAAGCAGAAAGCAGAGAGTAGGAATAAACGGACAGTTCTCCCAATGGAGGGCTGTAGAAAGTGGAGTCCCTCAAGGATCGGTATTGGGACCTGTACTTTTCAACTTGTTCATTAATGACCTAGAATTAGGAGTGAGCAGTGAAGTGGCCAAGTTTGCTGACGACACTAAATTGTTCAGGGTTGTTAAAACAAAAAGGGATTGCGAAGAGCTCCAAAAAGACCTCTCCAAACTGAGTGAATGGGCGGAAAAATGGCAAATGCAATTCAATATAAACAAGTGTAAAATTATGCATATTGGAGCAAAAAATCTGAATTTCACATATACGCTCATGGGGTCTGAACTGGCGGTGACCGACCAGGAGAGAGACCTCGGGGTTGTAGTGGACAGCACGATGAAAATGTCGACCCAGTGTGCGGCAGCTGTGAAAAAGGCAAATTCCATGCTAGCAATAATTAGGAAAGGTATTGAAAATAAAACAGCCGATATCATAATGCCGTTGTATAAATCTATGGTGCGGCCGCATTTGGAATACTGTGTACAGTTCTGGTCGCCTCATCTCAAAAAGGATATTATAGAGTTGGAAAAGGTTCAGAAGAGGGCAACCAGAATGATCAAGGGGATGGAGCGACTCCCTTACGAGGAAAGGTTGCAGCATTTGGGGCTTTTTAGTTTAGAGAAAAGGCGGGTCAGAGGAGACATGATAGAAGTGTATAAAATTATGCATGGCATTGAGAAAGTAGATAGAGAAAAGTTCTTCTCCCTCTCTCATAATACTAGAACTCGTGGACATTCAAAGAAGCTGAATGTTGGAAGATTCAGGACAGACAAAAGGAAGTACTTCTTTACTCAGCGCATAGTTAAACTATGGAATTTGCTCCCACAAGATGCAGTAATGGCCACCAGCTTGGACGGCTTTAAAAGAAGATTAGACAAATTCATGGAGGACAGGGCTATCAATGGCTACTAGCCATGATGGCTGTGCTGTGCCACCCTAGTCAGAGGCAGCATGCTTCTGAAAACCAGTTGCCGGAAGCCTCAGGAGGGGAGAGTGTTCTTGCACCCGGGTCCTGCTTGCGGGCTTCCCCCAGGCACCTGGTTGGCCACTGTGAGAACAGGATGCTGGACTAGATGGGCCACTGGCCTGATCCAGCAGGCTCTTCTTATGTTCTTATGTTCTTATGAGAAGCAAAAACAAAACCAGGAGAGGAGCAGTAAAAATCCATCAGCCTAAATTCACTAACATCCCTAACATGTGACGTCTGTCCTTAAAAGGAAGGTGTCCACACTCTGACAGAAAACCAGCTTGGAAAGGGCAATGTAGATCTCTCTGGACTGGGAGTTCCAAAGTCTGCATGCACCCACATCTAGGCTTCCAAGGAAGTGCTGGTCAATGCTGGTGTTAAGAGAGGAAAAGGCATTTAAAATTTCCTAGCTACAAAAGGCCTGAGGTTCCCTCTGAAATTAATTAATCAGATGTGGACAAACATAGAGGCAGCAGCACGTGTCAAGAACTGGTTGGTAAGGGGTTGCTTGAATCACTATTCAGTGCATCCATGACAAAAACAATGGAAGAATAGTATGATACTCTGCAATTCCGAGGATTTCAGTGACCCCCAATATTAGGATTGAAAGAAATGGCTTTCTGCTGAATTGAACAAACGAGCCACCTAGCCGAGCACTGTCCATCCTGACTAGCAAATGACATCCAGGACCTCCGGTAGATGTCCCTCTATGTCCCAAGATCCTTTAATGTCAGACACCCTTAGGCATGTGCAGCATATGCTCCAATAGTAAGCTATGAGTCTCTAAGCTACCTTTACAGGGCTCCTTTAACTAATTTTTGAAGACCTGCATGGTTTGGGACAATAGAACCTCCTTCTTCAGCTGCCTATATCCACGGTATCAGAAGACAGACGCCATCTTGGCTTTTTCTTCCCTGCCATTTGTCAAAGGTTTGAGGTTTCGCTAAGAAAATAAAGACTTTGGTTCTGCTCTGCAGAGATTGTTCCAATCCCTTTGTGGCTTTTCTGTGGATCATTAACTGCTTGCTCTTTCTTGGGTCTCGTGTGGCAAGCAATCAATGTAGCAAAATGGGGAGGAGGAAGTTCATTTAATGTTTCAACATGGAAAGTTGTGATGAGGGAAATGGCACAATGTTCATTCATTCATCTGTTGATTTGTATGCTTCTTTCCCACAAAATTGTGCCCAAAGCAGATCCCAGCATTTCAAATGAACAACAATAAGTGTAACCATTCAAAAACATATGAGGAATGAGTAGAAATAATCATAATGTCAATAAGTAAATTAAAAAAAAATCATGCCTTATATAAAACAGTGCAAAGCAAACAAAATAATACAAACAAACTAGCCTAAAACTGAAGAGGAGAGAGAATAATGCCTGACACAAAAATAAAGTGGTAGTGTATGAGATGGGGGTGGGTGGGTTAGAGAATCCCACCATTCCAAGAAGGCATGCCATAGAGGTTCACCACAACATATCTACCTGCACTGGATGGTAGCCACATCTCTCATTTTTGGCTGGATTCCCTGCCAGCTCACCGGGGTCTCCTCTCACAATCACTTCTCCATGTCTAACCTGGGGGATAAGGCCTATTCATGCATTGCTCATGTGTAGGGCAAGTTGGAGTTTACTCAGGAGAGGGGCCACACTTTTTGCCCTGCTGCTAACATCGCAGAAGCTTCCTTCAACAATCATGCTTTCCATGTGGATGTTTATAAAGAAGCTCCAACATATGAACTGCTACCTGTATGTAAGGGCTCCATGGAATTTAGACACCTGGAATTTAGATATCCTGACCATGTGGAGCCCTTACATATGTGGAACCCTTACATGCAAGTTGGAGTTCCTTTACAGCAAAGATGCGGAACCTGCAGTCTTCCAGATGTAGTTGGACTCCAACTCCCTCCAGCCTCAACCAGAGTAGCCAATGGCCAGGGATGATGGGAGGTGTAGTCTAGCAACATCTGGACTACCACCGGTTCTCTACCCCTGCTTCACAGACAACCATGTGGAGTTCAAGATTGCTGAAGGAACTTGGTGCAATGTCAAGGAGAAGCCACACACCAGAGTGCACCTGAAATTGCCCTACGCATGAGTAATGTGTAAATAGGGCTATAGTTTACAAAACACAACACTAGTCTACAACTAGTTGCATGGATTCCCTAAACCAGGTTTTTGGACTACAATACCCATTGTCCCTGATCATTATCCATGCTAGCTGGGACTGATGGGAGTTGTAGTCCAAGACATCTAGAGGACACAATGTTGTGTAAGGCTGCACTAAGCTTTACACCTGTTTCCTTTCTTCCATGCTATAGGGTGTTTTTTAAAAAAACAAACAGTTTTTTCTTGGGTATAGAGAATAAAAGAGAAAGGGGGATTGTAACAAATTAAACCAGAACTATCACTAGAAGCTAAAACTACTTCAGACACATAATGAGAAGACATGATTCACTAGAATCATTAATAGTCATTGTTCATTAATGACCTAGAATTAGGAGTGAGCAGTGAAGTGGCCAAGTTTGCTGATGACACTAAATTGTTCAGGGTTGTTAAAACAAAAAGGGATTGCGAAGAGCTCCAAAAAGACCTCTCCAAACTAAGTGAATGGGCAGAAAAATGGCAAATGCAATTCAATATAAACAAGTGTAAAATTATGCATATTGGAGCAAAACATCTGAATTTCACATATATGCTCATGGGGTCTGAACTGGCGGTGACCGACCAGGAGAGAGACCTCGGGGTTGTAGTGGACAGCACGATGAAAATGTCGACCCAGTGTGCGGCAGCTGTGAAAAAGGCAAATTCCATGCTAGCAATAATTAGGAAAGGTATTGAAAATAAAACAGCCGATATCATAATGCCGTTGTATAAATCTATGGTGCGGCCGCATTTGGAATACTGTGTACAGTTCTGGTCGCCTCATCTCAAAAAGGATATTATAGAGTTGGAAAAGGTTCAGAAGAGGGCAACCAGAATGATCAAGGGGATGGAGCGACTCCCTTACGAGGAAAGGTTGCAGCATTTGGGGCTTTTTAGTTTAGAGAAAAGGCGGGTCAGAGGAGACATGATAGAAGTGTATAAAATTATGCATGGCATTGAGAAAGTAGATAGAAAAAAGTTCTTCTCCCTCTCTCATAATACTAGAACTCGTGGACATTCAAAGAAGCTGAATGTTGGAAGATTCAGGACAGACAAAAGGAAGTACTTCTTTACTCAGCGCATAGTTAAACTATGGAATTTGCTCCCACAAGATGCAGTAATGGCCACCAGCTTGGACGGCTTTAAAAGAAGATTAGACAAATTCATGGAGGACAGGGCTATCAATGACTACTAGCTACTCTGCCACCCTAGTCAGAGGCAGCATGCTTCTGAAAACCAGTTGCCGGAAGCCTCAGGAGGGGAGAGTGTTCTTGCACTCGGGTCCTGCTTGCGGGCTTCCCCCAGGCACCTGGTTGGCCACTGTGAGAACAGGATGCTGGACTAGATGGGCCACTGGCCTGATCCAGCAGGCTCTTCTTATGTTCTTATGTTCTTAGAAAAAATAATAATGCTGGGAAAAACAGAGGGAGTAGAAAAAGAGGAAGACTAAGCAAGAGATGGATTGATTCCATAAAGGAAGCCACAGACCTGAACTTACAAGATCTGAGCAGGGTGGCTTATAACAGATGACCAAATGATAAGACCTGGCAGCACCACAAAGTACAGAATAAGGCCTGGCACTGACTTCTTTTAAAGTAGGGAAGTCAGAAAGGCATCCTGAGGACACCCTCTCCTCAACATCTTTGTTACAATGAATTATACCCACCAGAGCCACAGAATGCAATTGTAAAAATACTTTTTAAATATGTTTTTATGTTATTTTTTAATTGTATTTAGCCAGCGGTGGCTGGTCCTATTAGGACTGGTAGCGCAGAAGGCAAAGAGGGCAGCAGTAGGCGGAGACAGAGCCAATGGCAGGCGGGGCCAATCACTTCTAGTTTTGTCCCCATCCTCCTCCTCCCTCCCGAGTTCTACAAGGGGCAACACTGAGACTAAGGAGGAAGGAGCTGGCAGCTAGGGCCATCCTCTGGACTAGCTGTCAGTAAGAAGTCAGGCATGTAGGGGTTGGCTAAAGGCAGACTGAGGTTGGTGGGACAGTGCCCCACTTGTCCTAATGGTCCAGCCTCCACCATGTATGGGTCAATTTAGCTTCAGTTTGTATCATTGCAATTCTGGTCCAGCTATAGCCAAGGTTTCCTTGGCTCCTTTCAGTCTTCCAGCCAGGGCAAACGAACAGTCTATGCAATCAGGAGCAGTGACATGAATTTCCTCCTGATATTTCCAAAGAGCAGAGGGTGGACAGTATAATATGATCTCAAAACAACTCTCTCAGTGCCCCTGAGTGCCTCTGAGTGAATGGCTGAAGATAGACTGACCTCTAATATTGAAACTCAATAGTTGACAGCAGGGGCAAGGTGCCTGTGACCTTTCAGATGCTGTTAGACTCCAGCCCCAACCAGTATGGGCAGTGGTTGAAGATGATGGGAGTAGGAATCCAATGGTATGGAGAGACACATGTTTCCCACCTGTCTGCCTCAGCCACGGGCTTCCAGGTTGCTGGGATACCAAGGAAGTGATAAGCAAGATCCAGGTTTGCTTACAAGGAGAGTTTAATTGAGTAACTTACATAGCACACAGGCGTACCCAATAATGGGGAACAGGCTGCAAGGTTCTGCACAAACCGTTGACCAGCCTGAACACCCAACTGGGCTACCAGAATAGATTATATAGTATACTTGTTTACAGACACAGCAGTGAGTAATTAATAGCGACAAAGCATGATCTCAGAGCATTTGATTAAACATCTTAATATAAGGCACTTTATCAGCATCGCACAGCATAGGCATAATTAATCCTTGGCAAGGCATCAGACTGCTACAGGGTATGTAAGATCGTTAGCCCTTTAGATAAGGTACCAGGTGCTAGCTCTGAGCTAACTGCTTACATTGACTGACATTTGACCCAACTTGCCGCCTAGAAGATGCTAGATGCTAAATTCTTCTTGGAAGCCAAGGCTGGGGAGGAGAACACCCCCCATGCCTACAAGCAGCTATTCACTAGGCTTTGCCTGCCGGCCCACTAGACCACCTCTGAGCTACAGGTTGAATTCAAGGTCAGGCACTGACAGCAAGTATGTAACATTCAAGCCAATATACAAAGATGCCAAAGGCAATTTTTGTTTATTCCGGTCCCTGTATCTGCAACAGCTTTGCCCTTGCCCCATGGACATCTTTGTTCCTCAGGATATAAATGATAGGGTTAAGCAAGGGCGTGATGACAGTGTAAAGGATGGCGACATGCTTGTCACGATCAGGAGCTGAGCCCAAGTGGAGGATCATGTACACAGACATGACGGTGCCATAGAAGATGGTGACCACCACAAGGTGGGAGCCACATGTGGAGAAGGCCTTGTGCCATTCTGCTCTTGTTTGCATTTGCAACACAGAAGACAGAATGAGCCCATAGGAGGTCAGGATAACAGAAAGAGGACCCATGAGGATCAGTGCAGCTACAACAAATATGACTGCCTCAGTAACACGGGTGTCTTCACAGGCAAGTTTCAGCACCACGGGCAGCTCACAAATGAAGTGGTTGATGTGGTTGGGGCTGCAGAAGGGGTGGTGGTAGGTGGAGGTCACATATATCACAGAGAAGAGGAAGCCCAGATGGCTGAGGCCGGCTGCATTTGGCGCCACCTGCCTATGGCGATGGCATATACCAGGGGATGCCAGATGGCCAAATAGCAGTCGTAGGCCATGACACCCAAGAGAAAGCATTCAGCATTACCCATGGACAAGATCATATACCTTTGGGCAGCCAGCAGGAGAAGGAGATGACTCCATTGCCAGACAGCAAGTGTGCCATCATTTGGAGTAAGGTGCTGGTGACATACAGATCTCCACACTTGAGATGTGTGTGAGGAAAAAGTACATAGGTGTGTGGAGTTGGAAGTTAGCCTGCACTAGCAAGATGATAATCAGGTTCCCTGCAATGGTGAGTGTGTAGATGATGAGGATGACCACAAAGAGCCCAATCTGGGTCTTGCAGTGACTGGTGAGCCCGACAAAGATGAATTCTGTGATGGTGGTGAGGTTCAGAGGCCCCATACTAGCTTCCTGACTGCAGAGAAAGGAGAAGAACAAGACACTGTGAGATTCACTTAGAAGCAGGGATAGGGAAGAAAGTCACTCAATTTGCATTTGAATGCAAACCTACCTGATTCACACTTACTGAGCCAATGAGCTCTCTTTTGAAATGTACACTTCTCCAAATCCTGTGATGCAGTTCGCCCACCAAAAAGTGTGCACAAAACTGCATCTCTTTTTGAAAATAACATACAAAACTCCCTTAGGGGAAATTGCATGCAAAAATATGTCTATTAGACAAATTTGCATACAGGCATACAGGAGATAAAATGGAAAATGGACTGCCTTCAAGTCAATTCCGACTTATGGTGACCCTATGAATAGGATTTTTCCATGGTAAGTGGTATTCAGAGGGGGGTTTACCATTGCCTTCCTCTGAGGCTGAGAGGCAGTGACTGGCCCAAGGTCACCCAGCGAGCTTCATAGCTGTGTGGGGATTCGAACCCTGGTCTCAAGGAAGGCAAGAATAAAACTCATGAAGATTGGGCTTGGATGGGCAGCTGGTTGGTCATTGTGACAACAGACTAGATGTGCCATTGACCTGATCCAGTGGGCTTTTCTTATATTCTTATTTTTTAAACTGATTTCTTAGAGCTCTGTTTTGTGAATATACCTCTCAACAGTTCCTAGTTGAGAAGACATCCCAGTTTTACCCTCTCCCTCCTTTGCCATTAGCGGTATAGCACCAGTGATGGGTGGCAGCCACAGAAGAGACAAGAAAAATAGGTCCTCCCCTTCCTCTGTCGCAGGGCTGGTCTCAAGGGTTGGCATAGTTGGGCATCTGCTGAGGGGCCCCATCTCATCAGGGTGACCACTGACAAGAGGCCCCCAGGACCTGCCATTCCTCCTCTTCACCACTGTTAACCTGCTTCTTCACTTTCTTCTGGTTCTGGCCCAGACAAGGGTACAGCAATAGACAAAGGAGGCCCCAGCTACCTTGTTTGGTTGTCTCGCTGCCTGACAAGGAAATAAGTGGCAGCAATGGTGAGGAAGAACAGTGGCAGCAGCTGGCGATAATGACCATCAGGACATAAATTGAGCCCTGCCAGATCAGACCAAAGGCCCATCTAGTCCAGTATCCTGTTTCCACAGTGGCCATGAGAAGCTTGCAAGCAGGACCTGAGCCCAGCAGCACCCACCACGCTTGCGATTCCCACAAACTGGCATTCAGAGGCATACTACCTCTGATAGTAAAGGCCGAACATAGCCTTCGTGGCCAGTAGCCATTGATAGCCTTGTCCTCTGTGAAGTTATCTGATCCTCTTTTAAAGCCATCTAACTTTGTGGGCTATCGCTGACTCCTGAGGGAGGGAGTTCCATAGTTTATCTCTGTGGGGAAGAAGAAAACGTTGAAGCCCCCCCCCATTGCTTCAGGAAGCATCCATCATCCCCCCCCCATTTCTTTTCAAAAAATTGCTGGGCTGAATCCTTTGGCTGAGCACCTAAGCAGAACCATCTAATCTGGCTCCCATTCAAGTCTCAAACGTTGTGGGCAATTCACTCTGAGCATGCATCCGTTTCAGTTTCTCTACCATGTGCAGAGTGTATTCGCTGTTGTGCCTTTTCCCTTCCCCCCAAACCAGGCTCAGAAGTGGACTCAGGGGGAGGGCAGAAAAACAGGGCCAAAATGAGAGAGATAAGTTTTATAAGCCCTAAACCGGTGACCTGGAGGAGTTCCTCCAAGGGGTTTTAAAAGAGTTTGCAAGAACTATAGCTCCCATAACTCATCATGCCCCATCATTCTGGGAGATGGAGGGAAGGCAGTGAGCAACAGAAAAGTCCCAATTCCAGGTTTCGGAAGGTAAGACACCCTCCATGGACCCTTTCCTCTTGCAGTGCATCCTGCTCCTCACTGCCATTAGGTTTGGAAAAGGACAACTGAAATGATCAAGGGGCTGAAGCAACTCCCCTCTGAGGAACGGTTACAACAGAGGAAGTTTTTTCAGCCCAAGGGCCACATTCCCTTCTGGACAATGTTCCAAGGGTCACATGTCAGTGAGGAGCAGGGCCAGAAGCAAAAGTGGGCAGAGCAATAAATATAAATGTCACCTTTGTACAATAGGCTAGCTTCTACACACATCCCTCTCCATCCTCCATTCAGGCAAGCAGCGCTGGTGCCAGGCATGCTGGGCCCTGGCACATGCATGTATACCCCACCTACCTCTCCCTGAAGGGCCCCCCCCTAAGGAGAATCCTTCAATGCAGGATTTTTGGGGTGGTGGGATTTGAGGGACTTTTTTTTTTTACTCATGTTAAATACAAAAATATGAGGTGGCTGAGCTTTTTCCTTTTCCTTCTGACATGGCTGCCCTGGCTTCCATTGTTGTGACTGCAACCTCCCAAGAGCGATGCTGTCTTATCATGATGGTGCATCATTCCCAGGGGTGTTCTTGCAAGAAAACGTTTAGGCATTTTTGTTTATTCGGAGAAATTCGCACTAAAATGGTAGAGAATTTTCATGAGGATATTTTTTTTTTTTAAAGCGGATTGCTGTAGAAATGTAGAGAACTGAATTTAACAGTGCAAAAACTGAGAAACTGGGAGAACCGAAACAGACAGCTCTTTCCATCCCTAATCTGCACTAGACGTTTAAAGCAGTTATCATACCACTTTATTGTTGCGCTGCAGCCAACTCAGAAGGGACAGGAAGGGGGGAGGCATGTGTTTCAGGCACCTCCGCAGCCAGAAGAAGCCGAGTTGTGGATTGTTGTGTCTGAGCAGGATCATGCGGGAGGGGGGTAGCCTGCTCTTCAGCCAGTTCCCACGAGTAACGCCCTTTCTGAGGAGCCGAGTGCACTGCCCCCAGTTGATGCAGAGGACTTGGGGGAGGAAGCTTCAGAGTCAGTGCCAGCTCCTCCTTTTCCAAGCAGTTCCCAGGAGGATTCCAGCGTGGCACCGCCCCCTGACCTCGAGCCTGTCACTCGGGAGCAGGTGCCTTCCGATGAGCTGTTGGATGCGCGCCCCCTGTCTCCGCGTTCCTGTCGCCGCGAGAAATGGACAGGGCAAAGACAGGAATTACGAAGGAGTCAGAGATTACGTTCAAAAACATTTCCTATATAAGCCTGCTGCTCCCAGTGGGGAGTCGTTGAGTCAACTTCCTTCACACGCCACAGAGCATGTCTAGAGTGTAGTTACGGATTCTAGTGAGTTAGCGCAGGGTTTTCTATGAACCACAATGCCTTTGATGTATCCATTACTCTAATAAAACGAGATTTACTTGCACACACACTCCAGCCTCATTCTTTCGGCTCTGAACGGGACAGTTTGACTCAACCACCATCCCTACTCGAACCTGTTCCCATGGCGGATGACATGGACCAGAACGGAGCCAGAGGGGGAGTACCTATCACCATGGAAGCCTTGTATGCCATGATCCAGAACCTCCGAGTGACTACGCAAGCCCTACAAGCTGAGAATCAAAACCTCAGAGCCGCAACACAAGCCTTGCAAGTGGATAACCAGAATCTCCATGCCTTGGTTGCCCAAGTCCAGGCTGTGCCTCCCGGGGTGGCAGCCCCTGTGAAGTCTCCAGTGGGGCTCCCTGTGCAATACGGGGGCCAGAGTGAACAGTTTGCCACGTTTCTAGCCCAATGTGGGTTGTACATTCAAGTGCGCAGAGCTGAGTTCCCAACTGATGATGCGAAGGTGGCGTTCATCATCAGTTTATGGGAAGGGGAAGTGGCAAAATGGGCCACCCCGTATTTGATTTGCAACGACCAGATATTGCGCCAGTTTGATGCCTTCAAGAATGCGATGGGGGACATGTTCCAAGACCCCCAGAGGAAGGAGACGGTTGCCCGCCAGTTAGGGACCCTGAGACAGGGAAAGGGGTCTGTAGGGCAATACACGAATGCTTTTCGTGTTTTGTCTCAGGAGACGGAGTACAATGACCCAGCCTTGATGTACTTCTACAGAAATGGACTGAGTCCAGAAGTGTTGGATGAACTGGCGTGCTCCACACACCCCGACTCACTGAGGGGTTTGATTCAACTGAGTTTGCAGATAGACAGCCGCTTAGAAGGAAGGAAGTTGGAGCGAAGAATGGAGCCTTCACAGAGTCAGGTTGCTGCTCCGCTGCCCCGTGCGCACCCCGTGCCCAATCCTGGCATCCCTACAGTCTTGGGAGAGGAGCCCATGCAGATTGGGGGGCTAGACCGAGATTGACAGAGGAGGAGAGGGAAAGACGCCGGAGGGAAGGACTGTGTCTCTATTGCGGAAAGTCTGGACACCTCGCCAGAAATTGTGCAGCCAAAACCAGAAGATCCCAGCCGCCGGAAAACTTCACATCCAGCTCTCGTAGAGGCTAGAGAGTTGGGGGGGTGCTACAGACACTGAGACTCCGTTACGACCCCTTCCCTCCCAAGGGGCCCTTCTGTTGCCCATTCGCATCACCCTATCCTCAGGCGAGAGCTTCTCAGCCAAGGCTATGATCAACAGCGGAGGATCCTCTTGTTTCATAGACCGGGAGTTGGCGCTACACCACGCTATTCCCACAAGAGAACTGAGCCAGCCGTTGGCAGTGGAAACTATAGATGGCCGGCCTCTGAAGTCTGGGGGGGTGACTCTGGTGACTGAGTCCGTGGAAGTGAAGGTCCTTGGGCATCAGGAAGACCTGTCGTTCTATGTGGCATCCTTGCCACGTTTCCTGGTGGTGTTAGGTATGCCTTGGCTGGTTAGACACAACCCCACAATCTTTTGGGATGAAGCTGTGGTGGATTTTACCTCCAAGTACTGCCATCAACATTGCCAGCCTGACGAGGAGCCACAGGTGTTGGCAGGAGCGTCTCCCACAAGGGAGATAACCTTGCCCGCCAAGTATGGGAGTTTTCGGGACGTCTTTGATAAAAAGGAAGCAGATCAACTCCCTCCTCACTGGCCCTATGATTGTGCCATTGATTTGGTGCCTGGAGCATGCATCCCTGCCGGGCGAATCTACTCTCTATCTGAATGTCAGCTCTACACTGCCTCAGCAGTGTCAGGGGGGGCCTGGAAATTCCTGGGTCTTTGGCAGGGAAGGAAAGTCCTTAGCCAGCAGTCAGGTTGTAAATCTGCCAGGCCTATCCGAAGCGTACTTGCCGAGTCAGAAGTCCAGAAGCGAGGTCAGTGGAAGTCCAGGATCAATTGCCAAGGAGGTCAGTCAAAGAGATGCTGCAGGGAAACTAGGTCTACACAAAGCCACGCCTGACGTTGCAGTCAGCAACAAGCTGGAGCCAAGGTGTGCCTTATAAAGAGCAGGATGGACAGCAGGTGTGAGCCCTCAGCGTTTGGGCCTTAAGGAGACAGGCCTGCCTCTCTTCTGCCTGACCTTCTGCTGTCTACATTCTGCAGGTGAGGGGGCAGTATCCTGTTCACTGTCTGTGTCTGGCTGCAGGGCCTTTGCTGTATCTGGGGTGCTCTGCAGCTGGGGGGAGAAGGAGCTGGATTCTCAGGAGTCTCCTCCGTGTCTCCTTCTGGGTCTGCTGCTCCTGGGTCTGCTGCTGTTACTCCCGAGTCGTCCTCATCTGAGGAGTCCTCTGACGGGGCCATGACACTGAACCAGAGTTGGCAGCGTTAAGGGCATTTCTGGACGCCAATTTGAAGAAAGGCTTCATTTGCCCTTCGCAGTCCCCCGCTGGTGCACCCCTGCTGTTTGTGAAGAAAAAAGGGGGGGAGCTCCGTCCCTGTAATGATTATCGTGCCCTAAACCAGCTCACTATCCCCAATAGTTACCCACTGCCGCTCATTAGGGAAATGTTGGAGAGGTTGCGTTCCGCCAAAATTTTCACAAAACTGGACTTGAGAGGAGCTTACAACTTGGTGAGGATTAAGGCAGGCCATGAATGGAAGATGGCATTTAAGACCCGTTATGGTCAGTTTGAGTATTTAGTAATGCCATATGGGTTGTCGGGAGCACCTGGAGTCTTCCAAAGTTTCATGAATGACATCTTCCGGGACTTTGTGGACCGCTTCATGATAGTTTATCTGGATGATATTTTGATTTACTCAGATACTCCCGAGGAACATGACTCACATGTGCGTGCAGTGCTGCAGAAGTTATGGGAACACCATCTTTACGCGAAGCTGGAAAAGTGTGGGTTTGACCTAACCATGTTGGACTTTCTGGGGTATCGGATCTCACCAGCAGGAGTAGAAATGGACCCAGAGAAAGTTTGTTGTGTACTCACGTGGCAACCCCCCAAGACCAAGAAGGATTTGCAGTGTTTCTTGGGCTTTGCGAATTACTACCATCGTTTCATAGCCAACTACTCCCATCAGACCGCACCGCTCACAGATTGCCTGAAGGGCTCAGGACCTTTCCACTGGACAGAAGCTGCACAAGAGGCTTTCGAGAGCCTGAAGCGAAGGTTTGCTACCAAACCCATACTACAGCATGCCGACCTGGCGCTCCCTTTTGTGGTAGAGACGGATGCGTCGGACATCGCGATTGGAGGGGTTCTTTTGCAACCGGCCCAGAAAGGGGGAGAACTGATACCTTGTGCTTTTCCAGAAAGCAAACCGACTCTGAAAAACTACACTGTGTGGGAAAAGGAGCTATTAGCCATTAGGGATGCCTTTGAAGCCTGGAGACACCATCTGGAAGGGGCGCAGCATGAAATTGAGGTGCGCACGGACCATCGTAATCTAGAGAGTCTTCATACCGCCCGTAAACTCAACTAGAGGCAAGTGCGCTGGGCTCAGTTCTTCACACGGTTCCATTTCAAAATTCATTATATCTCCCAAGCACAGAATAAGCGGGCTGATGCCCTCTCGAGGAAGCCAGAATTTCTGAGGGATCCCACCCCAAGACCGTTACAGTACATAATCCCTCCTGAGCAGGGAGTAGTAGGGGCCTGCCAAGATTCTTGGGAAGCTGAAGTGCGTGAAGCACAACAACAGGACCCTTTCGTGCAGGAGCAGTGGGTCGAAGAGGGCGCGTCACCCCAGGCAGAACAGAAGGACCTTATATGGAAGGATGGCATACTGCACCATCAGGATGTTGTTTATGTGCCCCCCCGGAGAACTGCGAGGGAGAGTACTACGTCAGTGCCATGACGCCCCCATGGCAGGCCACTTTGGGGTTTTTAAGACCAATCAAGCTGTCACTCGGGAGTTCTGGTGGCCCAAGGTGAAGAAGGATGTAGAGCATTACGTTCGCTCTTGCCCCACTTGCATGAGGGCTAAACATGCCACCGGGAAGCCATCGGGGCTACTGGAACCCCTCCCTACCCCAGGAGGACCTTGGCGAATGATTACTATGGATTTTATAACAGACCTTCCACCTTCGCAGGGGAAAACCACAGTTTTGGTGGTCGTTGATGCCTTTTCGAAAATGGCTCACTTCATTCCGTGCTCAGGGCTTCCAAGCGCTCAAGACACTGCCAAGTTGTATGTGCAAAATGTGTATCAGCTGCACGGTCTGCCAGACAGCCTGGTTTCCGATAGGGGCACACAATTCACCTCATGTTTTTGGCAAGCGTTGTGGAAGTTGCTGCAAAGTGAGTTGAGACTGTAGTCCACCCATCATCCCCAAACGGATGGACAGTCCGAGAGGGTCAACGCAGTGTTGCAACAATATTTACGTTGTTTTGTGGGATATCAGCAGTACAACTGGATGTCCTACCTGCATTTAGCAGAATTTGCCTATAATAATGCTGTGCATTCGCACACGCAACAGACTCCTTTCTTCGCCAATTTTGGCTACCACCCCCGAGCCTTCCCTGCCCCAAAGGACAGTCTCTCAGTCCCAGCCGCTGAGGATTACTTGCAGGAACTCCACGCTATGCAACAGCTACTCCAAGAGCAACTAGAACAGGCCAAAGCGGATTACAAAGGCGCAGCTGACCAGCATCAGAGAGAGGGGGACCTCATATGAGTGGGAGACCAGGTCTGGATCTCTACATGTTTCCTAGCTATGACTGGCCGGTGTCGTAAACTGCAGGATTGGCGTGTAGGGCCCTTTGAGGTGGAGGCTCAGATTAACCCCGTGGCTTACAGACTAAAATTGCCACCCACCTTCAAGATGCACCCAGTCTTCCACAGGGCATTGTTGACCAAGGATGCTGCCCCCGACCCTCACCATCCACGAGTGGAGCCCGCGCTGCCGTTGTTGGTGGAGGGGGAGGAGGAATACGAAGTAGAACAGATTTTGGACTCGCGAAAACGCCGAGGGCATCTTCAGTACCTGATTCATTGGAAGGGGTACGATCCAACTGAACGTTCCTGGGAAACGGAGGAGAATGTGCACGCTCCGACTTTGGTGAGGGAATTCCATGAGGCTTATCCAGAGAATCCTAGACCTCAGGGGTGGGAAGGGTTAAAGCATGGAGGGGGGGATGATGTTGCGCTGCAGCCAACTCAGAAGGGACAGGAAGGGGGGAGGCATGAGTTTCAGGCGCCTCCGCAGCCAAAAGAAGCCGAGTTGGGGATTGTTGTGTCTGAGCAGGATTGTGCGGGAGGGGGGCAGCCTGCTTTCCAGCCAGTTCCCACGAGTAACGCCCTTTCTGAGGAGCCGAGTGCACCGCCCCCAGTTGATGCAGAGGACTTGTGGGGGAAAGCTTCAGAGTCAGTGCCAGCTCCTCCCTTGCCAAGCAGTTCCCAGGAGGATTCCAGCGTGGCACCGCCCCCTGACCTTGAGCCTGTCACTTGGGGGCAGGTGTCTTCCGATGAGCTGTTGGATGCGCGCCCCCTGTCTCCGCGTTCCTGTCGCCGCGAGAAACGGACAGGGCAAAGACAGGAATTACGAAAGAGTCAGAGATTACGTTCAAAAACATTTCCTATATAAGCCTGCCGCTCCGTGGGGGGTCGTTGAGTCAACTTCCTTCACACGCTGCAGAGCATGTCTAGAGTATAGTTACGGACTCTAGTGAGTTAGCGTAGGGTTTCCTATGAAGCGCAATGCCTTTGATGTATGCATTACTCTAATAAAACGAGATTTACTTGCACACACACTCCAGCCTCATTCTTTCGGCTCTGAACGGGACATTTATACAGATATGGCTTCCCCCAAAGAATCCTAGGAATTGTAGTTTGTTAAGGGTGCTGAGAGGAGGCCCTCCTATTCCCCTCACAGTCCATCCCTTTTTTGAGGCCATCTTGGTATCCAAGGTCTCTAGCAGGCAACCTTCTGTGCTCTGTGTGACACAATATCCTTTTACTGGAGATGTCGGGTAACTTATAAATACAAAGAGTGTCTCCTGAGCTCTGATTCCTAAACCACTTTGGCAGATATTTCTCCAGGTGGTCTGGGAAGCCTTCTAGGGTAAGAATCAACAGCACCCTGTCTTGTTCAACTGTTTACTGTTCTCAGCATTAAAAGATGGATGGTATCTTGGCTTTTCCCAACCTCTCTCTCTCTCCTCCTGTGACTTGAACATTCACTGAGATAAAAAAGAATGTGGATCTACCCTACAGAGGCTGGACTCATCCCTTGGGTGCATTCCTTTTGGTCATTAAGAGTTTGTTATTTCTCATCTCAATCTCTTGGGTGTCTCGAACACGTAATATAACAAAATGAAGGGAAGATATTTGAAATGTTCAATAAAGAAAGGAAAGAAAGGGGGGGGGAATGTACCTGGCATCATTTCCCAAACAATACATTGGCCAGCAGCCAGGTTGAAATACATTCTAATACATAAGTGCAATATAAAAATCCTAATTCGATTATTAGAATTGTAGGGAAATGGCAGTGTTTAATACTTCCCTTCATTTAAAACCAGGGTGTCTCCAGACTGGCATTATTTTTTGGGAGAGATTCGAGTGCATACCAGAAATTTAGGTTTGAGCAGCAGTCTGTTCTGGCAATTGAGGAATTTTCTACCTCATTCCCACCTTGTTCTGGTCCCTCCATAGGCCCAGCCTCCTTCGGCAGCAACCTCCCTGCAGATAGAAAATTAGTCTATGGTGGAGAATAGCTTTAGCCCAGCTATGCTCACTTTTGAGTAAAAGTTAGTTGGCTGCAACCCTTGGAGTCCTGCAACATATGCAGGATCACAAGTTCCCCACTCCTAGGGTAGTCCTTATTCAGTCCAACCAGCTATAGTCAAGGTCTTCTTGCGTCTTTCTGATTCTAACTTCCTGCCAAGACAAAGGAGACTCTCTGGTCATCCTTTTCATTATGCATTCATGATTATTTTTGCTCATGATGGAATCAGGACAGTTATATGCAATCCAACTTTCATTACTGTTTGTGCCTGCATATTTTCCAAGGTGGACATACAGCTTCGTTTCCAGTTGGTATATGTCCCCTAATTCCCTGCTGAAACCCTGTAGCTTTCTATACCACAAATGTCCCAGTTTATTTTTTTGACCTGCAAGAGTTCCTCTCCAGATGGCAATAATGCAGAAACACCGGGGAAGCATCGCAGAACAACTAATAATGTGGGATGGTGTGTGGACGGTCCAGTATAATCCCACCACTAATCCATTATTATTGCATCAATGGCTTGTTGCAGAATACACCCACACACACACAGCCTGGAGGGGGCCAAAGAACTGGATGTGGAAAAAATGGCATCCTTGAGGACTTACACTGGTGCCCCTAAAGCCTCTAGAACCCCCCCCACACACACACACCCCTGCTCACTGATCTCTTTGTCAAGAAGTGGTGAGGTAATTTTCTGTTTTCCCTTGAAAAGAACATAGACCTAAAAGTCACTGTTCTGGGCTGTTTTACGTAAAAGCATATTATAGCCCAGAACAGGTATCGGAATGTGGTTTTCGTGGAAGTTTTGTGTCTTATTGCATGCATCCCATGTAGTCATGTGGGACTGGTGAATTTCAGAGGTCTGGCTCACTGGGAAGTTGCTGTTCCGGGCTGTTTCATTCCGTTCGGGAGGGCATTTTGGTTGTTACAGGGTTAATAAAATCCTATCGGAATGGTTTTTGTTCCTAAATGTTGTTCTCAAGTGTCTCTAACACATCCCAGTGTTTTTGGCATCAATTTCTTTTATAAAGGGCCCGTTCCGGCCTGTTCCGTTCCGTTCCGGCTTTTACACCGTCCCTTGAATTTGCATATTATAGATCCCCATCCCACCAGCCACCATCAAATAACATTTCTTGATTGACTAAGCCATAAAAATAGTTGATCCTTTACTTTCCAGTACCATGCAAAAAATAAATCCAATGCATTTTATATTAGCTTTCATTCTATTTTACATATTTGGACAATATGTTTTATGCTGTTTCCTTTTATGTTGCTTGTGCTGGTCATTGACCTAATAAAGACTGTTTGACTGATGCACGGATCCTTATCCATCCTCATAATGTTTACAAGGAATGCCCTCAAAACCACTATCAAATCATATGTCACATCAGTGATGATAATTTCAATTTACAGTATACCCTCCCCTTCCTCACAAAGAAGTCCAGATGTTATGGGTATGAGGGTGGGGATGGATGATTCCTGTGGGTCCCCTTTCCAGCCTCTGATTTGGAATCCTGTGCCTTGGAATGAGGAACTCTCTGCTGGTCAAATGAGTCTTTTGTTAACCAAATAGATTGGCCAGGTAAGATAATGCGCCGGTCAGTTGCCTAGCAACGGTGAATGGGCTAGGGAGATCCTTTTGTCATTGAAACTCTTCAGGAGAGCCTCCTTCCCCCCCTCCTGGAGCCCAGGAGAGTTTTGTGTTTTTAGTGTGTCTAGAGAATTGCTGGGAACTGGAAGGCAGGGCAGAGAGAGACTGGCTCTCTGCCCCATGGCCTTTGGGGTACCTCCTGCAACCAGATGGAAAGACTGGATATTGGACTTCTAATGCATTGAGCCCCTTCCAACCTTGAGCTCAGGTTGGAATGTGTGTAAATAAATAAACCATATTTCATAAAGACACCGCAGTCTCAGCTGACCTTTTTCCCCAAAGGAAACCAAACCCTGGAGAAGCACAGAGACCCCCGAAATCTCACCGCTCGGAGATTGGGGGAGGCGCGCAACACCAGATTTCATCTGTCATCTCTCTTTGCTTTTTATGATGCTGGTAAGCACTGGATCTGTGTTGTTTTTGCTGTGCAGTCTACGAGAATAAGCTTTAATCTGATGTTGGTTTGGGGAAAACCTCTGCAAAATCATCTACATTCTATTGGATATGACTTTTACCCAGACCCCATGGGAAAGCAAAGAGTGTGTGCATGTGTGCTTTTTCTTTCTGTCTGTCCAGGGAGGTGGAGAGAATGAGCAGGAGGGAGGAGAGAAGCAATCGGAGGCAAGGCTGCCAAATATAAACGATGGAATTCACTTCCACAAGAGGTAGGGATGGCCATCAACCTGGATGGTTTTATTCTATCTATCTATTGATCAGTTGATCAACCACATTCATATTCTACCTATTTTTCCAAGGAGCTCAAAATAGCATACATGGTCCTCCCCCTCCTCATTTAATCCCCACAACAACCCTGTGAGGTAGGTTAGGCTGAGAGGCAGTGACTGGCCCAAGCTTACCCACTGAGCTTTCATGGCTGAGTGCGGATTTGAACCCTGGTCTCCAAGGTCTTAGTCCCACATCCTAACCACTACACCTCACTGGCTTTAAAAGAGGATTAGACAAATTTATGGAGGATAAGGCTATCAATGGCTACTAGCCATCATGGCTATGTTCTCACTCCACTGTAGGAGATAGTATGCCTCTGAATGCCAGTTGCAGGGAATCACAAGTGGGGACAGTGCTGCTGTGCTCAGGCCGTCGTTGTAGATGTTATGAATGGACCTTGGACTTCCTCACGAGCAAACACTCACTAGAAATGCAAGTTCCCCTATTGCGAAGATAGCGAAACCTTTTGCTGGAGTTCATCTGCACATCATTCCTCAAGCATGTATGTATTTACCCTTAGCTCAATGACACACACAGAGAAAGTAAAATAAAGAGTGGTTTTATTAAGGGAAGAAACAAGGGAACATATTGCAGTGTACAATTACAGTTAATATTTGAACAGCATCTAACTATTACTCATTCATGCCTTTTTGTAGTGCTAAATAGACTAAAGCAAAGAAACTAAATCCTGCACACACTTCCAAATCCAATTCACTCACACAGAAGAAAAAGGAAAGAAAGAAAGAAACCCAGAAGTTGTGTATACTGCACCTTTCCTGGAGAGTTGCTGTGAGACTAAGGATAAGAGGGAGACTTTTATATCTAGCCCAATGAGCCAAGGCCCCGCCCTCGTGTAACCAACCAGATTTGATAGTTCTCACCCAAATCCTTAGCTCTGAAGCTCTGGTTTCTCATGATCATGCTGGGGAGCAGCTGTTGGAGCCCTCCAGAAGGGGAACTCGCAACCCCTTCAAACCACTCATGCTTTATACTTTTTCTAACTAAACTGACCCCAATGTAAACCTGACCAGGAAAATGTGGATGTGACAGATAAGGACAATGAAAGAATTTAGGATCACCAGTCAAGGAATCTGATTTTTTCCAGAAACCATTCCTTAATAAAAATGAAATGGACTGCCTTCAAGTCGATCCTGACATATGGCGACCCTATGAATAGGATTTTTATGGTAAGCGGTATTCAGAAGGGGTTTACCATGGCCTTCCTCTGAGGCTGAGAGGCAGTGACTGGCACAAGGTCACCCAGTGAGCTTCATGGCTGTGTGGGGATTTGAACCCTGGTCTCCCAGCTCAATCTCCCAACTGTAAATTCCTGATCTTTCAAATAATCATAATCCTGTCTCCTCCTAAAGGTTAAGATTATCATAAAATTTATGCAAACTGTTTCTTTGTTTGAAAGAAGTGTCTGATTCTTACTGGGCAACATTCCCTAAATTTTCATAGGAGTCAGGAAATCCATACCCTCAAGCTTTCAAGATATGTACTCAGAAGTCACGGAGAGGCACTTTCCCAGGAATCTTTGTTGTTGCAGGTTTTTCCAAACTCTGGTTCACTGAGGTGAATCAAAGATTAAAAATCCCCAATATTTTATTCCTCATTACATGGACTTCTTATGTGAATCTGGTTGGCCATTGTGAGAACTGGATGCAGGACTAGATGGGTCACTGGCATGATCCAGCAGGCCCTTCTTATGTTCTTCATTTCCAGATATGCTCACTAAGGGCCAAAAAAGGTAGGCAATAGCTAATACAGCCTCTGAATTTCTCCCAGCTCTTGAGAGGTAACAAATTTTCTTACTTAATTACAGCACCAGGTGCTGGCCATGTACCAATGGCATGGAGTGAACTTCATGGTCCAGGAGCCATGTGGAGCCCAACTCTCACATGACTCTGCCATATTGATCACTCAACACTTTTGCTTAAAGCCTAGCCGTTGCAGCACCTTGCCCAGAGCCTCATGGATATCCTTGTTTCTCAGAGACATGAGATATGACAGGATTAACCAAGGGGGTGACCATAATGTACACGACAGCAATTTTCTTGTCATGATCAGGAGTTGAGCATGACTGGGGAATCATGTACATAGAGATAACAGTGCCATAGAACAAGGTAACCACAAGCAGATGGGAGCTACATGTGGAGAAGGCCTTGTGACGCCCAGCGGTTGACCGCATTTGCAATACCGAAGAGAGAATCATCCCATAGGATAATCAAAAGGGGAATTAAGAGCAACAGTACTGCTGCCAAATAAATGGAAGATTCTGTGCTCTGAGTGTCAGCGCATGAACGTTTCAACACTATTGGTAGCTCACAGAAGAAGTGGTTGATGCGGTTGGGTCCGCAGAAGGGGAGGCGAACGGTACTGCCTGTGTTTATTGAACCAAGGAACAAGCCACTTGTCCAACAGGATGAGGAAAGCAGTACTTGGTGCCACCAGCCCATGATACTGGTATATAATAGGGGATGGCAGATAGCCAAGTAGCGGTCGTAGGCCATGACAGCTAGAAGGAGGCATTCAATACCACCCAGGGAAGATGAGATGTACATCTGTACCATGCAACGGCAGAAGGAGATGAATCTGTTGCCAGATAGGAGGTTTGCCATCATCTGGGGCAAGGTGCTGGTGACATAGCAGATCTCCAGGCCTGATAGGTTAGCCAAGAAGAAGTACATGGGTGTGTGAAGGGAGGGTTCAGCCCATACCAGCATGATGACCACCAGGTTCCCCATAATGGTGAGGGAGTAAATTATGAGGATGACCACAAAGAGTAGGATCTGTGTCCTTCGGTCATCGGAGAATCCCACCAAGAAGAAATCTTTGACAGTGGTGAAGTTCTCTTCTCCCATCCTAGCCTCTTCCCTGCAAAGAAAGGGCAGTGAGAGACCAGCGGCATTCTCTGGGAACATCAAAACATAGCCTTGTGTTGGGACCTGCAAGACTGGAGAAAACCCAAACCAGCCATGAACCTCAACATGGTGCGAAACAAATCTATGTCTCAGTATTCCTTTTCACTTTTCTTTGGGTCATTATGAGGGTGCGAACAATGTGCTTATTGTTTATTAAGAAGGTTTATTAGAAGGTGTGTGCTTTTTTCCCCTTGACACTGTTGGCTTTAATTACTTGGGTATGTCGGTTTTAGTTGTGTGTATTCTGTAGTTTATGGTATATTGTTAAGTGAACAGCTCTGGGATATTTTGTTGTTGTTGTTAAGAGCCCTACAGAAATGAGCTAATAAATAACGATTAGAAATAGATGAACACCACTCACTTAATTCTTATTTTTGTGAGTTATGGATTTTGAATTTATTCAGAGTAGACCTACTGAAATGAATGGCCGTTACTAACTTAGATCCATTAATTTCAACAGATCTACTCTGAGTACGTGTTAGTTGAATACAGCTATCTATCTGTCTATCTATCTATGGGAGTTTTGTTATTTGCTTTGTAGGTCTATTTGAATTATGTGGAAGTGTATGGGGGGGGAAAGAGTTCTTTATTCCCAGTAGTGGCTGGTGCCCATTTGGACTGCTGAGGCAGAAGACAGAGAGACCAAGCGTAGGCAGAGCCAAAGCCAATGACAGACAAAGCCAAACAAGGAAGCAATCCTAACTACAGGAAGCCAGTGTAATTTACACTGGTTTACTCAGTTTACATGTGACGCGTTACCCTGGTTATGTTGCAAACCTACTTCAAAGCATGGTTTGACATCCTGGCTTGCCCTCAGTCCTGAACTATGTAGTAGGTATTCAGACATAATATTTGAGCAAGGTTAAGTAAAAGAAGCCGTGGGTAAGCATTACCTCTTTATAGCTTCCCTATGTTGTCTTTCTTCTGAGCTTGTGGGCAAAAGTATCTAACGGAGATGAGAAATTACTGTGATTGGCGGTTGGGCAAAAGCAATGCCACTTTTGTGCACATTTCCCCCTCCTTTACAGTGTCATCCTATCAGGGCTGGTGCCGGACTTCGGGAGGAGGGCTCAGCATGGTGCCACTGATGGGCCTCCCGAACATACTCTCCCAACCAGGGCAGGACTCCTGCTTTCTACCACTGCACATGCTGCATTTGCTCAGCTAATACTGCAACAGCAGAAAAGCTGCCATTCACCAGCCTCCCGCTAATCCACTCGCCTCCTTCCCCATCAGGACCCCAGAGGTGTTTCAGTGCTGGGTGGTGCACTGTCACTATGGAGTGGAAGACAAATTCAGCTCCCATCCACAATGGCAGCCCAGCAGGCTTAATCACAAATGAATGCAATTCCACAGCCGGCTAGGACTAGAGGTCTATAAGACAGGCCCTTGTGAACCCCTGAGGCCCTTGGCCAGTGCCTAACCTGGATGACCGCTGGCGCCCAGCCTGATGTTGTACAGAAGTAATCTCTCCTTTGAGTATAGTGAGACCCTAACCCTGCCAGATAAATGAGCTTCAGATTAAAACCTTACAAAATCTAAAAAGAACAGAAGGAAAAAGGAGATCTTTTAAAGGGCAGACCCAAAATTAAATCTAATCCTCTGCATACAGCAGCACACAAGCTGAAATCAATAACTAATCACGATGGGCAGTGTCCACAAATGTTAGGACTTGACTACATGGCCACAAGACGAGTTCCTTCTTCCACAAACTGATTTCCAGTTTAATCTTACCTTTGCACACCTCCGAGGGCTTCCACAAGTGTTGATGTTTCTCGTGCAACAAGTTTTTGTTAAGGAGTACAAAGGTTTTCAGTTGACTGTTGCAAAAAAATGATGAGGAAATTCGCTTGAATATCAGTGACAGGGTAGGGAAACCTACACCTTCTCTTACAAAAGGGCAATTTAGGTTTCCCTCGCTAAGGCTGCCTGCAAACATACAAAGAAAGAAAAGCCACTGTAAGGGTTTTGCTTTGGGGTGAGATCCGCTTCTCCCTGCCTTCCCTCCTACTCTGACACATAGATTGTGGAATGGCAGCACATTGCTTTTCTTCCAAAATGTGCGTCAAGTGTTCTTTCCTCTTTGTTCACCCTCACAAAGTGCCTACTGCGGCTATCCAATTAAATGATCGTTTGGCACTTTCGTTTAAAAGAAATACCCCACCCCTTAATTTGCACTTTTCAATTAGCTTGGGGAAGTGGAGCAACGTGGGTTGGCTGAGATGGCTTCCTGGCCAACCCGATCAGCAGCGTGTGCATCCATGCGCTGGGAAGAGGGTGGGAAATTGCTTGACAACTGACAGGAGGGGCTGCAAATCAGCCAAATCCGACCTCTCCTGAAGTGGGGGGAGCCCTACCAGTCCCGGGGAGAAGATGATAGGTATGCTGTTTGCAGCTCTGGTCAATGCACTTTCACAGCAAGGTTACAGCTGAATTTATGTGCATTTCTACACAGCCTTAAACAACAAAGTCCTCTGGAATTAATTATGGACTTTGAGCACATACATGAATACACACAGAAATGCACACAAGTATGGCTTGAATCTGTTATTACTTGAGAGTACAATGGTCCGTCTAGTCTCACACTGTTTATCTTGCTGAGCAGCACCTCTCCAGAGCAAAAAGTAGATGTCCTTCCTTGTAGAACCTCATCCAGAGATCCTCTAAGAGGAGATGCCAGGAACTATATCCACGCAGTGCATGTCCTCTGTGTCATAACATTAAGGTTCCCAATCCACTTGGACAGAGGCTTTTAAAGTGAGGGTTAAATACAGCCTGGCTTCTACCTAACTGTTCTCAGCGTTAGAAGATAAACAACTTGGTGAATTGTTTCTCCTTGGGGTTTGTCGAAGGTTTGAGGATTCCGTAAGGTAATAAAGACTGTAAGTCTACTCCACTGGAGCTGCTGCAGTCCCTTTGGACTCTCCCTCGCCCATAAACCAGCTCATTAAAGTTCTATACTTTTTACTTCAGCCACTTGAGAGTGAAGCTTTCAAAATAGCAGTCAAAAAATCTGGTGGGAAGCCATGGCGGTCCAAAGTGAAATCAAGTCCTGGTGTGGATGTGGCCAGGGACAGCTTTGGTTTAAATTTGGGTGGGAGGCTGCATGTGCCTGCTGTAGAATAAAAAGTTGGGGGAAACCCTGAAAAGCAATGATGCTGTTCACAATGTTTTCCTTTTGGAAAAGAAAGGAGCTTCCCCTCTGCCCAGTGTCCACCCACCCAATCTTCTCCTCTCCTAGTCCCTCCACCTGGTCAATGTTGGACTACGACCTGGGAGACCAGGGTTCGAATCTCCACACAGTCATGAAGCTTGCTGGATGACCTTGAGCCAGTCACTGCCTCTCAGCCTCAGAGGAAGGCAATGGTAAAACCACTTCTGAATACTGTTTACCATGAAAACCTTATTCAAAGAGTTGCCATAAGTCCAGTCGACTTGAAGGCAGTCCACTTCCATTTTCAAATATTATTACACAGAAATAAATCCCATTGAACTCAAAAAGAATGCAAATGATCAAACCCACCCTCCCTTCTCCCTTCTATCCCCTCCCTCTTGCCCCTTCCCTCCCCCTTCCTTTGCCCCTCCCTCCCCATCCCCATCCCCTTCCAATCCCCTCCTTCCCCTTCCCCCTCCTCCCCCTCCCCCTTCCCTTCCTCCTCCCCATGGTCAGTTTTACCTATCTTAAGCATGATTGCACGGAAGTAAATACCATTGGACTCTATAAGCATGCAAATGATCAAACCTGCCCTCCCCTCCTCCTTCCTTTGCCCCCCTCCAATACACTCCTCCCCCTTTCCCCTCCCCCTGCCTCCCCCATGGTAAGTTTTTTCCTATCCTAACCATGATTGCATAGGAGTAAATCCCATTGAATATGATAAGCATGCAAATGATCAGACCAGCTTTTCCCTTCCTTTCCCTCTCCTCTCCCTTCCTCCTGCCCTCCCCTCTTCCTCTTCCCTTGCCCACTCAGCCCTCCCTCCCTCCGTCTCCCCCAGTCAGTTTTACATTTCCTAAGCATGATTGCATGGGAGTAAATCCCACTGAACTCAATAAACATGCAAATGATCAAACTGTCCTTCTCCCCTCCCCCTCCTGCTTGCTGCCACCCCCTTCTGCCCTCTGCCCTCCCTCCCCTCCCTCCTCCTCCTCCCCTCCCCATCCCCTGTGGTCAGTTTCACCTATCCTAAGCATGATTGCAGGGGAGTTAATCCCACTGAACTCAATAAGCATGCAAATGATCAATCCATTCTCAGAGTCACATCATTCTTCTCATTCTCACTAATCTAACCTCCAGCTATAACAAACTTAGCAAATGTCTGGACTGAAACTGATGCATGGAATTATGAATGGAGATAGGATCTCAGAGACCTGGAAACAAACTAGAATGATTGTCATCCCTAAACTTCATAAAGAACCAGGTTCTCTGGGGTCCTGTCGCCCAATATGTCTCCTGAATCAAGATGCTAAGCTACTTATGGCTCAGAGACTAAATGTCTTTATCTCTAGATACATTCGCACCGATCAGTCAGGTTTTATTCCTAAGTGGCAACTTTCAGATGCTATAAGACGGGTTCTTAATATTGTCCATCATAGTTTATGAACAGGTGCTCCTCTTGCACTACTTTCCCTAGATGCTGTCAAAGCCTTTGATAGTCTTGAATGGCCTTTCCTACTCTGCTTATTAACTAAGTTAAATATTGGTCCTTACTTCCTTAATGTCATTCATCAGTTTTATTTTGGTTTGCAAGAGACACTATTTATCAAAGGATTTGATTCCCCTTTTATTAATTTAACAAGAGGCACCAAGCAGGGAGTACTGGCCGATAAGCTTAGAGCAGACCCTAGTATTAAAAGTTTGGTAATTAACGGCCAAGAGCACCTTATCAACCTCTTCAGAGATGATGTACTATTTTTACAAGAACCTCATGCCGCACTCCCACGGCTGCAAACCAATTTAGTGGCAGGGTTAGAAATCAACTACAGAAAGTCGAAACTTTTTTGCATCAATTTCTCCTTATGAGCACAGGCTCACCTGAGTGATTATTTGGTCTCCCACTGGTGTTTGGTGGCTTTAAATATCCAGGGGTAACTATTACCAAAGACTCAAAACAATTTAAAAAGTGTACCTTCAATCCATTAATACGAGCTATTAAAACAGCTTTATTCTTGGAAAAACCTTGTCCCTTTTTCGGTTTGGCAGAGTGGCTGCAGTGAACATAGCCATTCTGCCCAAATTCCTTTTTCTGTTCCAAACTCTTCCCATTTATCTCCCTGAGACACTCCTTCTGAAATGGCAACAAATGCTTTACTCTTATTGTAACTGTGGTAAACGTTCACTCTTAAGTAAAGCAATTCTGTATCAGAGTAATAAGGGAGGTTTTGGCATGCCAAATCTGCAACTATTTTACGAAGCATCACAGATTAAACAACTAGCTCAAACGATTCATTTAGACCTACTATACCTTGGATTTCAATAGAACTTGCTTTGCAAGTGAAACGCGCATCAGCGCAATCACTCCCTTTGTTACCACTGTCTAAATTGGCTGTTTGCTCAATCACACCCCATTTCTTGAGCTACCTTGAACATCTGGACTCAATGGGTCCGCAAACTAGCTCCTTGGCCGTTCCCTCCAGGCGCTTTTGGATGAAACCGATTATCTGGATCCGTTTCAATCCGGTTTTAGGTCCGGTTTTGGCACTGAAACAGCCTTGGTATGATGACCTTTGTCGGGAGAGGGACAGGGGGAGTGTGACTCTGTTGATTCTCCTTGATCTCTCAGCGGCGTTTGATACCATCAACCATGGTATCCTTCTGGGGAGGCTCGCGGAGTTGGGAGTTGGGGGCACTGCTTGGCAGTGGCTCTGCTCCTACTTAGCGGATCGTCGCCAGAAGGTAGTACTTGGGGAACTTTGCTCGACACCCTGGACTCTCCATTGTGGAGTCCCTCAGGGGTCGGTTTTGTCCCCCATGCTCTTTAACATCTACATGCAGCCTCTGGGTGCGGTCATCAGGAATTTTGGAGTGCGTTGCCATCAGTACGCTGATGACACGCAGCTCTACTTCTCCTTTTCACCTTCTTCAGGTGAGGCTGTTGATGTGCTGAACCGTTGCCTGACCGCGATAATGGACTGGATGAGAGCTAATAAACTGAAACTCAATCCAGACAAGACTGAGACACTGTTGGTGAGCTCTTTCCCTGCCCAGATGGTGGATGTTCATCCTGTTCTAGATGGGGTTACACTCCCCTTGAAGGAACAGGTTCGTAGTTTGGGGGTCCTTTTTGACCCTTTCTTGTCGCTCGAGGCTCAAGTGGCCTCGGTGGCATGGAATGCGTTTTACCATCTTCGCTTAGTAGCCCAACTATGCCCCTATCTGGACAGTGATGATCTCGCCTCAGTTGTTCACGCTCTGGTAACTTCTAGACTGGATTACTGTAATGCGCTCTAAGTAGGGCTGCCCTTGAAGACTGTTCGGAAACTTCAGCTAGTGCAAAACGCGGCAGCCAGGTTGTTGACGAGGACCAATCGGTCCGCGCATATAACACCTGTCCTGGCTCGCTTGCACTGGCTACCTATTTGTTTCCGAGCCAGATTCAAGGTGCTGGTTTTGACCTATAAAGCCTTACACGGTGTGGGACCGCAATACCTTGTGGAACGCCTCTCCCGCTATGAACCTACCCGTTCACTTTGTTCAGTATCTAAGGCCCTCCTCCGGGTACCAACTCACCAGGATGCCCGGAGGATTGTTACTGGATCTAGGGCCTTTTCTGTGGTGGCCCCCGAATTGTGGAACAGCTTACCTGAGGAGATACGCCTGGCGCCTACGGTACTTTCTTTTAGGCGCCAGGTTAAGACCTGGCTATACTCCCAGGCATTTTAATGTTCAATGTTTTATGCTTAATGTTTTAGTTTAATTTTGTTGTTATTTGTTACTGATTTTATTCTAATATTGTATTTTAATCTTGTTTTGTACACCGCCCAGAGAGCTATTAGCTATGGGCGGTTTAGAAATGAAACAAACAAACAAACAAATAGATAAATAAATTGACAATTATAGGCAATTTGAAGGTTGGGAGTAGAGAGGATTGCTAACGATGTGAGATCTGTTTGATTGAGGATGTCCTTTACAAATTTCTCAATTAGAAAAATGTCTTTCTGGTTTAGGAGTCACCTGGTATAGAATCGTACAAGTATCCTCCTTTATAAACACAATTTATAAAACAGAAGGTTTGCCATGTTCTTTGACATCCTATGAAGCCCTGTTTAAACAGGGAACTTCTGGCCAAAAAGGCACTATCTCTATAATTTATAGCCTCCTTTAGGAGTTTAAATATGGAAAGGAATTTTGGCACATAAAGCTTGGGGTAAAGATCTGGGGAAGGGGGAAATTACAGAAGAGGAATGGAGTGATGTATGGATAGGCCCACACTCAAAAGCAGCCTCAGTCCTCAATCCAAGAAAATGCATTGAAAGTTATACATTGGTGGCACCTCACTCTGGTCAAACTGGAGTATATCATCTTCTCCATCTCCCCTCTGTGCTGGAGGGGATGTCCGATCCGTGGCTCTTTCCTACATTTATGGTGGAACTGTAATAAAGTGAGACAATTCTGGAGTGATGTTTTCCAAATAGAAAGTTCTTGAAGCTACAATTATCCCGGATCTGGCATTGGCACTTCTTTTCCTTAAAGGGGGTTCCATTGTTCCTAAAACTCAGGTGTTTGTCCTATCTAGATTCCAACTTGCAGTGAAGCTTGAAATAGCCAAAAATTGGAATGGGGCAGAACATTTATCGTTAAAAAATTGGTTTACTAGACTTTGACAACTTGCACTAGATGAAAAATTAGCTCGAGTGAAGAAAAGCTTGGGGGGACACATCCTCCAATAAATTTACTCCAACATGGTATCCCTTATTATTATTATTATTATTATTATTATTTGATTGATATGCCGCCCTTTCTCCCAGCAGGAGCCCAGGGCAGCAAACAGAAATGCTAAAAACACTTTAAAACATCCTAAAAAGACCTTAAAATACATTAAAACAAAACAACATTAAAAACATTTTTAAAAAGCTTTAAAAACATCTTTTTTAAAAGGGTTAAAAACATATTATTAAAGAAAACATATTAAAAGCAATTCTAACACAGACACAGACTAGGATGTTATGTTATGCTATCGAAGATGGGGCAGAAGTGAGACCACCCTCATCATTAACTTTCTTTTGGTGGGATGTGTACCCTGCTTTTTAATTCTATTATTCTGCTTTCTGGTATTCTTTCTATTTTATATACAGAATAAAGTTCTCTTGCTGAATGTCCTTTTTTTCTATTTTATATAGAGTGACATGTTTATTGTACTTTGATTGTTGTTTTACTTGTTTGTTGTTATATTTACAAGAAATCTCAATAAAACACTATTTACAAAAAAAATATTATTGGTAACTGGGTGTATTTGCATGCATTACATTAAATGTTCATCTTCTACTTTGCTTCAATAGTGAGGGAGAAAAAGGGAGGAAAAGGGCTTTTGATATTTGTTTATTTAATCTGCAAAATGTTTCAGTGTGGCATGCTCCTTTTCAGCATCCCAGATCATCTGCCATCCATCCCCAAAGTTTCAGGCTCCTGCCCAACCAGGAACCTGGGGAGATCTCCTCAGAGGAACATGTCTGGGAGCCTATGGTAAACCCAAGCCAAACTGGGGACCTGGAAGAACTTCCTTTAGCAGGGGTGGGGAACCTTTTTCAGTTCGAGGGCCACATCCTCTCATGGTCAACCTTTCCAGGGGCTGCATACTAGTGGTGGATACGACAAAAGTGAGTGTGCTCAGATTAGGGATGGGAGAGAAATTAGATTCAGTTCGCATTTCAAGCTGAATCTATCAAATTCACACTTTCTGGAACAATAAGAGAACCAAAACACAGACATCCTTCAAAATTCACACTTATTCAAATTTTGCAATGTAGTTCACCAACGAAACAATGTTGCACTTTTTCTTTTTAAAAAAGAAAAATCTCTGTTCAAAATCAATCATGGAAAACGCAACATAAACATCCGATCTGCAACAAAAGAGAATAAGCAAATTAATGGAAAATTTGGTACCAAATCCCAATTGGGCGGAATTCTAGCACATTCCTAGTGTGTACATGCACATATAAATGAATACCCAAAGCTTGAGTTCCAAGTATCTTCCACATTAAGACAGGGCTAAGGGAACCTTGGCGAGAGCCAGTGTGGCATAGTGGTTAAGGTGTTGGACTACGACCTGGGAGACCAGGGTTTGAATCCCCACATAGCCATGAAGCTCAGTGGGTAACCTTGGGCCATTCACTGCCTCTCAGCCTCATGAAAACTCTATTCATAGGGTCGCCATAGGTCAGAATCGACTTGAAGGCAGTACATACATACATAAGGGAACCTTTGGCCCAGGGACCAAATGGAGTCCTCCGGCCGTCTCTATCTGGTTCTCGGGACTATCCCAAGGCCACGCCCTCTCCCCAGGTCATATCTCTGATTGGTCCTGCTTTGCACCCAAAGTGAGTGTTTTTGCCTGGGTGAAGTACGTCCTTGAACTCTGCTAATGCTTTTGCTTTGGCTGGACAGAGGATATAGAGGGCTGTATGAGTAAACGTTTGTTGCTCCACGCACTTTGCAACAGATGAGGAATAGAAATTTTGGGTCTCTGTACAAATAGATCTGGAGGGAACTTAGCAGTTGGAGCCATTTGAACTTGATTTGGTTAGGGAAAATAGCTGCTATTAAGATGTCTATTCTCCCAAAATTCCTTTCCTGTATCTATTTCAAACCTTGCCTGTACATATTCCCAAGGAAAACTTATCCAAATGGCAACATTCACAAAATGTTTACAAAAATGCATATGTTAGAGGAAAGTGAATAAAATGAAAGCAAGATTAGCTGAGCTTCAAGCTCCTTCAAGAAATCCCTCCCGCCAGTTCTAAAGTGAGGGAGTCTACCACCTGCTTCCAGCCATGGATTCGATTGGCCCATTGTTGTCCCATGAAGAAAAAATGGATTGAATGCTTCCTTTCCACGAGTCCTTGTCTAATGCGTAACTATCATCTATTTATGAGCTCTGTGCAATAGTAACAATTCTGGTCCTGTTCCATGTGGGATGCATCATCTTCTCCCCCAAAGACCATTTCTCTATATCCATCTGGATTATAAACAACCAAATAATGCATTTGAATCCCTGTGGGTGACCTTGGCCTATGCCATTTGGGAACGGCACTTTTTACAGTCAGAACACATTTTAAAAGATGATGGAACCGTGACAAGAATTAGAAACATCCTTGATGGAAGAGGCTTCAGTTCTCCTTGATGTACAGATGGGGGAGAAATTTGATTCAGTTTGCATTTAAAGGCGAACCTACCAAATTCACACTTTCTGAAATAATACACCAGCCAAAACAGAGCCATCCTTCACAATTTACACACCTTCAAATTTTGCAATGCAGTTCTCCAACCAAGTAATGTGCATAAAATGCATATTGTATTGTGCATAAAATGCAGATAGTAGTGAAAATAACATGCAAAAATGCATTATATTAGGGAAAATTGCTTTGCAGAATTCTGTAAGGGAAAACCGGATACAAAAATGTGTTTTTAGTAGAAATTCACACTAAAATGCTAAAGAATTTTCATGAGGATTTTTTTAAATCGCTACTTACTGCAGAAATCTGGAGAACTGAATTTAAGATTGGAAAAAGGAGAAATGGAGAGAATCAAAACTGACCGTTCCATCCATGCGAGCTTAAGAAGGAAGCTCTACATTCACATACTGTGTATTTCTGTGTATCTATTTGCTGGGGCCATAGAACACTGGACGTTGTCTTATACTGACTCAGCCTATTGGTCCATCTAGCTCAGTGTAGGCTGTAGTGCAAGAGCAGGGCAAGGGAAGAACATCTCCCAGCCCTACCGACTTGCTGGGGATTGAACCTGGGACTTCCTTCATGCAAAGCAGGTGCTCTACCGCTGAGCTACAGCCCTTCCCAATATTGACTATGCTTCGGGAATTGGGATGCAGTTCTAAGCTGAAATAATATGCCAAAATGCATTTTGAAAGACGCATTTTAGAGTAAACTACATGTAGAAATTCAATACGTGGCAATAAAAAATGCATGTAAATGTGCATTTTGTGATGAAATACAGATTTCAGCTTTTTGTTTTGGTTTTTTAAAAAAGACAAACTGATGCCAAAAGGCAAGGGATAAATGTTTTGAATCAGCCTGCCCCAATCTGGTGCCCTCCAGATGTTTTAGGCTACAATTCCCATCAGTCCAAGTCAGCACGGCCGGAGGGCATTAGATTGAAGAAGCCTGCTTTCAATAAATGATTGTAAGTAAATAAGGAATAAGTTATTAGATAAGTAAGTCATAATGGTTGTCAACAGCTGGGGATGGGAAGGGGCTGCATTCCAGCACTGTCCTTACCAGGGCCGGCACCAGGCATTACTGGGCCCTTGGGCACCAGCGTGCCCGGCCGCATGGCTCCTGCCTATCCCACTTCTCTCCTGTCTCTTACTGCTGTATGTGCATGGCTGCAATCAACCAAGAGGGCAGTGGAGGCTTCTCTAAGGGACTAATGTCCCCGCCACCATTTTGGTTGATGGCACGCATGTGTGGTATGCTACGTGCACACGCATGCCTGCCATCAACCAAGATGGCGGTAGGGGCATCAGCCCCTTAAAGAAGTCTCCACCGCCATCTTGGTTGATGGCAGTCTTGTGTGCACAGTGCACACAGCACGCACAGCGCGCAGCAGCAGCAGAAGACAGGAGAGAGAGATAGGTGGAGCGAGTGAATGGCCTAGAAGCTGCCTCCCTGCGATCCATGGCAGGAATTCTGCTGTAGATCATGGCAGGGGAGCATTACTCTCCCACTTGTACGAGGCGCCTTTCAAGGCCTGACCTGGCCACCCTTTGGTGCCGGACCTGGTCTTTACTGTGCTGTTTCCTTTCAAAATCCTTTTGAAATTGTCTTCTATCTAAGCTAAATAAATAAGTACATTTCATTCAGTCTTTCCTCACACATCCCTTTTTGTCTCCCCCCCCCTTTTTGTTTCCATTTGGAGCACATTATGGACACTTGGCCACCTTCAAGATTCTACAGTCACAGTTTTGCAGTCTTTTGAAATAAGATTGGATGCTCTTCATTGCACTTCAGTGCTGTCCACTTAACACTACTGCACTTTGGACGACATCAACAAGTTTTCCTGATGATTAACTAATTCCTCTTAAGGAGATGTGACTGTCAACTGAAGGAACCTCAGAACACAATGCTATATATTTAAATTGGTTTGATGGACATAGCTCTCCTCTAGGAATTCTGGGTAGTGTCATCAGACTGTCAGCATTTTTTTTAAAGTGCCAATCTGGGAATGGAGAATCTGTGTCTCTTCAGATTGCATCAAGCCTGACCATTGGCCATGCTTGCTGGGGGGCTGATGGAGTCCTCTGCCACCTGGAGAGTCACAGATTCCCTATCTCTGCCACAGTCTACACAGAACTAGTCTTGAAGTCCTTGTTTAGAACAGTTAAACTGATTTGCAACTATGCATGTAAGGCTCTGTCAATTTTGGTTCTTTCCATTTTTTCCAATATTAAATTCAGTTCTCCACACTTCTGAAACAATTTGCAATTTAAAAAAAAAATCCCATAAAAATTCTTCAGCATTTTAGTGCAAATTCCTCCCAATAAACACAATTGTTTATGCACTTTTGATTGATGTAAACATTTTTGCAAGCAATTTCTCCTAATATAATGTACTTTTGTTATTTTCACAAATACATTCATCTTATGTACACTTTCCCCTAATAGATGCATTTTTGTAAACATTGGTTGGAGAACTACATTGTAAAATTGGGAGAACTGCAAATTTTGAAAGATGGCTGTGATTCAGTTCTTATATTATTTCAGGATCCGCAAATTTGATAGACTTGGCTTTAAATGTGAACTGAATCAAATTTTCCCCCATTCCTATTTGCAACTGGTTTAAATTTGTAGTATATGTATCTGGCTGGTTGCTGTACACATATTATAACACATACACACACGTACATAAAACACCAGCTTTCATTGCTCTGTTACACTATTGATTCAGGTCCCTAGTGAATTCAATTGGCCAGAGGCTACTAAGGGTTAATATGCTGCCACAGAGTTGAAATAGGAGCTAGTGGGAAGTCTTTTGCGCATGTATGTGTGGTATGCCAATGGACATGTGACAGCTCTGCTTTCCTCTCTCGCTCTCTCGACACAGCAAAACCGCCGGCTTTTACCCACAGAAATTCCAATCAAGGTATTTTCCAGAGCAGGGGAGTTGGAACCAGGCCAGCAAGCAGGAACAGGGTGACAGCCAAGATTCTTGAGTGTCCTGAGCTTGGAATACAGTTTGGAGAGGAGGAACACATGGCTTCATGGTTGGACCCTGACCTGAGAGACCAGGGCTCGAATCCCCACCCAGCTGTTAAGCTCACTGGGTGACCTTGGGCCAGTCACTGCCTCACACTGCCTTAAATAACCTTCCTCACAGGGTTGTTGTGAGGATAAAAATGGAGAGGGGGGAACTATGTATGCCTCCTTGAGCTCCTTGGAGGAAAGGTGAGAAATAAATAAATAAATAAATAAATAAATAAATGTGAAGAATTAAAGTTTGTATAGTGTGGATCTGCCCCCATTCATTGTAACCTATAGATATTGTCTTTAGATTGTGCGCAGAGTACACCACTGAGAGTTTTTAAAAAACATTAAGCATTTTACAAATGCTTTTAAATAAACAAACGGGGGGTTGGGAGCTTCAGGTCTGGAAGCTGAAAGTGGTCTGATTCTGGCCCTCGGAATTCTCTCCAGGCCACACCCCTTACCAGCCCAGCTTTGCACCAAGCGTTTTTGCCCTGGCCGGGATGTGCCTTTGAACTCTGATTAATGCCTCTTGTCTGCCAAGAAGGATAGAGACAGGTCTGTGAGTGTGTGTAGAAACTGGTGCACATATGACATTTAGATTTGTTGCTCCATTGGCTTTTATCTCCCCCACCCACCCACCCACCCACCCCAGAGTTTGGAAGGTTGTCCAGAAGGGGATGTAGCCCTTGGGCTGAAAAAGGTTCCCCATCAATGACAGTAACTGTCAAAAGTGAATTATGGGAACTGAGAGAATAGGAATCCTGATTTACCTCTTCACTCTCCTCCTCTAGTTCCTGAAACCGGTCCAGTATGGACACTGGACATTATCTGCAGAGGATCGGGTACCGGGGCCCCACCCAGCCTTCCCTGGAGACCTTGTGCCATCTCCACCGTTGCCACCTCCTCTCTGTGCCCTTTGAGAGCCTCGGCATCCATTGCAAGGAGCTCATTGTCCTGGACTTGCCCCTTCTCTACGACAAGATCATCCGGCGCCATTGGGGAGGCTTCTGTTTCGAGCTGAACGGCCTTTTCCTGTGGCTACTGCAGGTGTTAGGATTTGATGCCAAAGCTGTGGCTGGGCGTGTCAGAACCGTTTCACGGGGTGTTATGGTCCCCCGTTGGACCACATGGTGATTTTGGTGCAGCTGGATGGGCAACGGCTGCTCTGTGATGTTGGCTTTGGTGAAGGTTTTATGGAGCCGTTAGAATTGAAGCTCGCAACGGAGCAAGTCCAGGAAGGGGGTATTTTTTGGCTGGACCTGACAGGGGAAATCTGGGTGCTGGAGCGCCGGGAAATCTCTGGGAGGGAGGGGAGACCCTTATATCAATTCACCCTAGAGGAGAAGAAACTGGACGATTTCACCAGCGTGTGCCTCTACCACCAGACTTCACCCAGTTCCATCTTCACGTGCAAATCTTTCTGCTCCCTGCACAAAGAAAATGGCGGGCGCCTCACTTACATGGGTTGGCGTCTCATTTCCACAATGGGAGAGAAGCGTACAGAGACTGCCCTGCAGACCTCTGAGATCCCAGCAGTACTCCACGAGAAATTCGGGATCAAACTGGGCAGGGACTTTGAGCCAAAGGATGAAGAAATTCTGCCACCTCTTGAGGAAGAGTAACGTGGGATGAGGGAAACTACTCCCCAAATTTGATAGTTTAGAAGCTGGTTCATGTATAACTTCTCAGGATGCAGCTCCTAGCCATTAGCTGAACTGCTGTGATGTCATGGAACTATTACAAATATTCTAACCTCTGAAGGGAAGTACTTCAGGCGGTCCAGTCCTGCACCAGTCGGATGGGCTAGAGACTGCTTTGGCTGCTCATACATGGGCCAGCCCATTGTTTCTGATAAATTTTCCCCACCCCCAGTAAAAGAAGAGTACTTCCCCCAAATTTTCATTACCAACTGACTGTCCATGCCTTATTTTGCAACAGGCAACACTCAGCGCTCAGAGGCGACTGCTACAGACAGGAGAGGAATGTTTTTTGTTTAACTAGGTTATCTTCAAATGCTCCTCTCTCATATCCTGTCCACCTTTATGAGCTGCAGCAAAAGGCCGGACCAAGCCACTCAGTGGCACCAGCTGTGACCACTAGGCCAGCATTATAGCACTATAGAAAAACTGCAGAGAAGGCATGTATGGAAGAATGATGAATCTATCGATAGCCTTGGTACTGAAATTTGTGGCACTGAAGGATTGGGGAATACGAACACCAGGATCAGCGGAAAGGCCAGCAGCCTGAAGGAGAACCTAGCCCTGCCTTGAAAAGTTACAAGGAACTTGAGACTAAGAACCTGTGTCTGAGTTATTTCCTCCCCAATCAATTTTCCTTTTGAATCATGTCTCTTTAGTTTGTCTGTTTTTAGTGATTTATTTATAAGCAGCTCTGAGAGCCTTTTCTTTTAACTGAAAAATAGGGGGGAATTAAATAAATAAAATAACACACTAAAAAAAAACACAAGTGAAGGATTTGTGACGTTTGCAGTGGGGATTTTTGGATGTTGATCCAACCAGAATAAAAACAAATCCTCAAACACCATTACTTAAGTTCATGCAGAATTGTTTTACTCCTTAATGACGTAATCTGGTAGACCTGTTATGAACAGCCTCTCTCAAGGCTCTAAAATTAGGGACTTGAACAGGAGCTGGTATGTGTGTTATAAATATGGTGGAGAAATTAGACTCGTTTCACATTTAAAGGCGAATCTACCTAATTTGCACTCCCTGAAACAATTGGGACTTCTCTGCATTTTAGAATGCAGTTCTCAAGCCTACTAATGTGTACAAAAATGCATATAAAGTATACATAACATTGCATGTATTAGTAAAAATAACCCGCATACAAAAATACACTATATTAGGGGAAACTACCTACAGATATGTGTGTATTAAAAGAAATTTGCACTAAAATGCTGCAAAATTTTCATAAGGACTTCTTTTTTTAAGTGAATTTGCAGACTGATGGCAAAATATAGTAGACTTAATTTAAGATTGGAAAAATGAGAAATGAAGAGAACTCAGTTTGACAGCTTGGCCCATGTTTGTTGTTGTTACGTGCCTCCAAGTCGACAAGGGCTTATGGCGACCCGATGAATCAGTGACCTCCAAGAGCATGTGCTAGGCATCAAATAACACAATTAAAATGCAGTGTATTTTAAAAAAGAAAAAACATACTAACAAACTAACAAAATTACTTTGCATGTCCTATCTCTTTCAGGGTGTGTGTGGGGATGTCTCACCCTCAAAAACCATGTGGCCAGTCCTGGTTTCATGCCCAGAGGGGCTTCACTCAGACCTAGGGTTGCCAGGCTCAGGGCCTGAGACTGATCCTGTATCTTTAGGAGAAGAGATAGTCAGCCAAGTGCAGGTGTTCTTGCAACACTGTAATGGGAAAAACCACAAGATGGAATTCTCCCTCCCTCCTGCACAACTTTTAAAGATACAGAAGACCTCTTGGAGGCTGGGCCTGGCAACAAAGAGCTCTTCTGTATCTTTAAAAGTTGTGCAGGGGGAAGGGAGAATTCCACCTTGTGGTTTTTCCCATTACAGTGTTGCAAGAAAACCTGCACTTGACTGAATTTTCTCTGCCCTTAAAGATACAGTCATTCTCAGGCCCAGAACCTGGCAACCCTACTCAGACCAAATGATGCTTCTGGACATGAAGTCCAATTGAGGAGTATGACTAACAGCAGCCTCCTCTGGGTGCTTCTTTGTTAATGGCTTACAAAAATCAGTTCTAAGGCAGCCCCTGTCCTCAGGCTCACCATCTAAAAAGACACGACACATTAGGAAAAAGGAATGTGGAGGGGGGAAGGGAGGAGGCAAGCTCGAGCAGAAGTTCTTCAAGTTACAGGTGATGTCAGTGGCGGTTCTGGTTGCCTTGCCCTTGGTAAAGAGCAGTCCCTCCCCAGAAACATTCTTTCCAACCCCCACCCCAGATCAGTTGCTAGAGCAGAGCAGGGACCTCGGGACAGGAAGACAGGGCGGCTTTCTCCGCACAGATCTCCCCTCAGACAGACAGCTGATCTGAATGCAGTCGGGGTCCTCACAGGAGAGGGCTTGAAGGAGTCACCCCCCTCTTCTGTTGCCGGTCAGTAGTGATTCTGGCTCGCTTGCCGTCCTTAGAAGCACTCACCCCCCACGCACTAATTTATTATATTTATATCCCACCTTTCCTTGAAGGAGCACAATGACCCTGCGAGGTTGGCAAGGCTCAGAGATCCATGACTGAATGAGTGGGGATTCGAACTTGGGCCTCCTCAGTTCTAATCCAAAACTGACCATTTCACCACAACGGCCATTTTCTGCATTCTGTGTATAGATTGCAACATACCCTCTTAGGCATTCCAAGATGGAGTTCGGGGTTCAAATAGAAGCTGAGAGATTTGGCCCGTTTGTCCAGTTAGCCGCAGACTCGCAGGTCCCCAGCACATGCCTCAAAGTCTCTGTATGGCCATTTTAAGTTGGGAGGCGGAGGGGTTCAGTTCAGAGGAGTTCTGTGCATCAGCTTTCAGACTTTCAAGGAACTGTAGGTAAAAGGACTGCTCATCAGAGTCACAACTGACTCTGCAAAACTCCGATAGCAATACTAGCATATGAACAAAGCAGATAAGGAGACCCACCTTATTCTCAAGAAAACTGCATGGGTGGGTGGAGAGATGTGGGGATCCTGCAGCCAATCCATGGGGATTTGTCACAAGCTGGCTGGTTGGGGGGGGTAATGAATATTGTGTAGGAGAGAAATGTTGAGCCCCCTTCGGGTTTAGGCTTAGGGAGGCGGGGCCAGTTGAAAGGGGAGGAGCCAACACTGAGACATAAACAAGCTTTTTTGACTTGTATGAACCCAGAATTTCTACGGTGTGGAACGTGGCAGGTGTCACAGCTGTGAGCATTGGGAATGGAGGGGAGGAGAATGGAATCTGGAAAATAATCAGGAATGGAGGGGCTGGTATACTATGAATAATTGTTAAACTAGGGTTGGGGCTAGGACTGCACAGGGTTTGCCACTTTTATTTTCTAGCAGTTTTCCCCCCTAACAGTCACATGCCAGGCAGACATTCAACAAGTGAAGGTTTTTTTCCCATCATTGTGTCTCCAAACGCTGCCCCTGTTTAATTTCTCTTTGGCGTTAGAGGCACACAGGAGTGGTTTTCTTTGGGAAGATGATAGTCCTCACTTTACTGGCAAAACCACTGACCTGCTGTGTCAGACACGATTTTAGGAAGGTGCATCGCTCAGGAGCGGAGTACCTGCTTTGAATGAAGAAGGTCCAAGGTTCACTCCCCAACATCTCCAGGTAGGGCTGGGAATGTTCTCTGTATGAAACCCTGGAGAGCCTCTGCCAGTCAGTGTAGACAGTACTGAGCTAGATGGACCAACTGTCTGACTCAGTATGAGGGAGTTTTTTCTGTTTCTAACATGGAATGGGAGTTTTTTTCCCTCGAAGGAAAATTGAAGTGTGAAGGTCAGAGATTTGAGGGGAGGAGTTCTCAGGATTGTGGCTGGGTAAGGAAAGTTACATCTCCCTTCTGTGTTGAGGTCCTCATGAAAATGGGGAGGGAGCTGCTATTTCATTTTTAAAAATCCTAATCGGGCTGTTAAGGTAATGTCTGATTTGGCAAAGAGTTTCTTGATTTAAACGTGGGTTTCTTGGGTTTCATACAGGTGATGAATTTGCTAAGAATAAGAGAGAGAGAGAGAGAGAGAGAGAGAGAGAGAGAATAGGTAGCAGTCTAAAGGACTGTAGCTCAGTGATAGAGCTTTGCATCTGCTTTGCCTGCAGAAGGTTCCTGGTTCAATCCCCAGCATCTCCAGGTGAGACTGGGAATGTCCCCTGCCTGAAAGCCTGGAGAGCTGCTGCCAGCCAGTGTATGCAATACTGAGCTAGATGGACCAATGGTCTGACTCTGTATAAAGCAACTTCCTCCGTTCCTAGAGTTGGGATGGATGAAACTGTGTGTGTGCGAGAGAGAGACAGAGAGATTCTGTAAAAATGAGGTTGCCTCCTTTCTTATTTTCCATCTCTGTTTCCCCTCATCTGCCCATAAAGGCCTTGTCAGCAATGGTTCTGCATAAGGAAGTTCCCAAAGTCCACGTTTTCAGCACGAGGGCCGGAGATGTGATTGTCCGCCCTGACCTGAACTGTTCCCTACTCCTCTCCAATTTACCAGCCTCGCCCTGCGCTTAGCTCTGGCCTTTGCACCCTTCCCTATGGAATGGTGAACACTATTTCAGCTCCCGTTGGCACAACTCTGTCTACGTCATCAGGGACAACAAACTCCTGGAAACCCAGGACCTGTGTACAGAGCCTAGAGGACAGGCCCGTCGCCTGCAGCCCAGCTGCTGCACCGGGCAACATTACTTTATTGTTGCCGGTGGCTCCTTTGGCATTATTCTGAGCCCGGGCACCGTGACGGCAGTGAGGGACTTGACCACAGGGGAGCCAGATCCAGATGTGGACCCAGGACACCATCAATGGTCCAACGAGAAAATGAGAAGCCAACGCAGTTACCTCTATTGGCAGCGGTGGGATAACTTCAGTGGAGAACTCTTTCCACCCCAGCGTTCTCAGTTTCTTGCTGGGAGGCCTTGGCCTCGCCAAGGGGCCTGCATTCGGGGCCTGGGAGCTGCTGAAGACTCTCCACAACTACTCCAACGTCCCCATCACCAAGCTACAGGGAGTCTTCCGGAAAGTGGGCTGCGCCAGAGACAAGCTGGCTGACGTTGGGTGCGGCTGGATGGTGGCATCCCTGCCCGATTCTCCAGAGGTGGGCTCTGTTGCCATGGCGCTAGCCAAGGTCCAGTTTGCGTTACCAAGCCAATACGGGGGAGTGGGCCTAAACACAGAGCAGGAGGAATGGAGAGACACCCGTGAGAAGGAGGAGACCCTGCAACTCACGTGTCAGCCTGAAGAAGTTGCCTACGTGTGGCAGTATCGGCTAGGCCTAGGGAAAGAGGCCATCTTATTTTGCAGGGAAATTGAGGTCACTCACAGCTGTGACCCGCCCTCTGAGAACCCTCTGCCTTCTTCATCCTGAAAATCAACCTGCTCTCAGGGGAACCTCAACGTATTTCTGTACACCGCTTGGGTATTCTTGAAATTCAGATTCTGAAACAAATAAACTCAATAAATCAGAGGCGGGGAACCTGTGGCCTTCCAGATGTTGGTCTCCAACTGCCATCAGCCTCAGCCAGCATGACCAATAGTCAGGGCTGATGGGAGTCACAATCCAGCAACATCTGGAGGGCAACAGATTCCTCATCCCTAATATAAAATATTTCTTGGGGAGTGTGTGTGTTTGCATTCACAAGAGCTTAATAAACTGCTTAAACACACTTTTTATTCTTGATTGAACCAAGGACTTGCCAAATCTCACCATGAGATGAGAATCCATTCTAATGCATCTGTGGTTAATTATTTTGATAAATGGATTCCCCACCCCTCTGGCCTCCATGCAGTGGTGTAGAGTAGAATTTCCTAAAGTGGCAAATAATGCCCCCTCCCGTGGCCAATGGGACTGTGCAATGGGACCTAGGGGTCAAAAGGAGATCAAAAATGGCCTTGGGGTAGAAAAGAAGATCACGAGGTATAGTGAGAAAAAATTAATTACAAACTATAAGCCTCAGCAATAAAGAGCATGGGCATGTACAGAGTACACCTCCCTTGCCATTGCAGAATCTCTATATTCAATAAAATGATTCCACAATGCAACAGTATTATCGTTTACATTTTATGATTCCTGGTGTTAGGTCCAAACCCAACAACAGAGCTGTCTCTGCCTACCCCAGCTCACATCCACCTGGGAGGGGTGCGGGAGTTAAATGCAAAATGCCCACTACCAGAGATCAATTGACAAGACGACACAAATTTCCTTTGCAAAGGGGTCCCAAATACTTACAGCTCAAAGCCTTCAGAAAATGGGAACCCCGTTTATTGGTAATCAAAGACTTTATAGCTTTCCCCGTTGGTTACAATATTGGGGATCAACGTCATCTCATTAAACAATAACTATCCCATAGTCTAGAAAGCTGTGTCAAAATGAGGGAAAAGGGGTGCATGGAAGGAACATTGGATGGAGACATTTAATTCCGGGCTAGCATGATTCACATGCCCTTGAGATAAGCGCTTTGCAAGCGAGAACAAAGAATGACTGTGGTGAGGCACCGTTTGCAACCGGGTGCCCTCAAGAGAAGCGCTAGCCTTGATAGGGCTATTCTACATTTCAAGAGATATGTCAAAGTTTCTTTAGGGCACTAGGGGATGTAATTATCAATTAAGCTTACTTTGCAACTATATGTGTGAAGCATTTAGAACGGGATGACAGGTCAAGGGATGTTTCCAGCAAACTGGCTTTTATTCATGGAGCTGCTGGAGTGTAAAAAAAAAGGTCAGTTCACCAGGGAATAAACTGAGATGAATTTAATCAGAATAACTTTGTTTTTCTGCCTAACAATCCATTTTATCAGCCCTCAGAGAATTCCTATTCTCTTGAGGAGCTGCATTTCCGTATCTTGCTTTACAGTAGGGCCTCAGTGCCATTTCAACAAAATTAGTCTGCTGTCTTCTAGGAACAGAGGAAATCACTTTTTGGAGGCAAGATGAGGCAAGTTGGATCAGGTTTGGAATACATTGCAGGCAACAACAAACAGCTATTAAAAGAGCGGTAACTAAAACAAGATAGAACATGATTTTATGCCAATCAGGCCATCCAGAATACCATTCGGAGACACCAGAGAAGAGGGAGAAATTTCCAATGCGTTCTACATCACGATATATTTTCCCAATGTCATTAATGTGTTTAATAACATCAGCCTTACTGTCTGTGATCTGGGTACAACATTCGCTCCCCATTAACGAGCAGACCCCCCCCCGGGAGCTTAATAAAAAATCCAAGGCTAACCGATTTTGTAAAATTACAGTTCTAATTTGTCCCTGCTCGTTGGTAAGGTCTGAGAAAGAAATGACTGAGTCGTTCATAAACCGTTCAAAAGCCTGAGAGAGTTCTACTAACTCTTGGTATGTTTTAGCTGCCCCGTACTGTGGAAGTACCCCTCTTAGTACTGCTTCCCCCATTCCTCTCTTATTCCGGCATCTTAAAACCGGTAATGAGAGTGAGACCCTCAGTCCGGGAACAACCCTTCCCAGCGCGCAAGTCCAAACGCCCGCTGTGGGAAGTTTTCTTACCGCTGAGTGCCCACAGAGCCACCAAAGTCCGGTTGGAGTTAAGTGATCCAGTAAGTCTGCTAAAAACGGAGCCAAGTGGTGTTCTGAAAACGTAAGCTTCAATAGGTGCTGCCAAATAGTCAACCATGCAATATCCTTTGTCGTGTGGGTTCCGTTTACGAAATTCCAATTACCCTTAGTTGTTGGGGAAATTATGGTTTCACACAACATTCCTCCCGTGACTTTCCTTCCGCTGCTTACGCAAACTGGGCTGGAGATGGGTCCGCTGATGACCAACCCTCCCTCTATCTCTTGGGAACTGAGGTGTGAAGCCAAGGAGATGTATTCCTCCAATGGCAGAGGGGCCCCTGTTAAGGGGACTCCTGCCTGGCCATGTGGCGGTGTATGTGCGCAGACGTAACAAGTGCCGTTTTTCGGGGCGGTTTCTTCCAACAGGGCCACAAAGGTATTACCGTTCCATCCGTCTCCGAATTTCGTTTCCCTGGATTTCATCAAAGCAGTCAATTTAGTGTTTGTATATACCTTTGTTGGCGCCTGTCGCAAGCCCCCTTGTCTTTTCAATTTGTGTTGGAGCCAGGCATAGCATGAAGGCTCGTCTATACTCACACAAAACTTTAAGTGTCCTGGTTTTCTGGACTGAAAAGAAAGCATGTTACATTCCTTTCTTATAGTTTGTTCATCTACATCGGGGGGGCAACCATAATTTGGCATTGGTCGGTACTTTCTGCATTTCAGAGCCACTCGAGCAGACCATTCTATTTTGACTTGGGTGCAGTGCGTAACCCATTTACCTGTGTAGTTATGTTGTAAAATCACAGACGCTTTGTGGCACCATCGCCCCGCTATTTCTGCTGTAATCGTTCCCTCTTCTATTTGATCAACACTGTATAAAAACGGGTCGGGGCAGTCCCGGGTTTTGGGTATTATTCTCCCAAAATCCACTAACTTTTCGTAATCAACATCAGCACATATCTTGACATCTGGGGGGCAACAGATAGTCGATACTGGGCAAGACATTCTAAAACACATAAATGCGGAAAGCAACGTTCCCAGACATAAGGTGTGTGTAAGTGAGCAAGTCATTTTGTGGCTGTACTGGGCTGGATCGGTTAATCAGTTCTTAATCGATGTCTGCGTCCTGGAAGGGAAAGTGAGCCGCTCGCCACTGTCCTGTTTCTTCATTCCTTTGCAAGCGCAACTTCGGAACCAGGGGAGGCGGAGATGCAGTCGTGACAGCTGGCTTTACATGTGAATGGTGTATCCAGGACTTCCGCCCCTCCAAGAAAACTGCCGCTTGAGTTGATAAAAGGATCTGGTGTGGACCCGAGTAACGTGGCTGTAGGGAGTCCCCTCTCACAAACTTCTTTGCCCAGACGAAGTCTCCTGGCCGGTATGGATGTATCTGATCCTCGAACGGTACAGTTTTGGTATATCTGGCGGTTCTCCACAGCTCCTGCACCTTGTGCTGCAAGGAAAGATACTGGGACACAGTTATATGATCCCCCCCAATAGTGAAGCATCCACACTTGGCAAAGACCCCCCTTTTGATGGGGGTCTTCCGTACATCAATTCAAAGGGGGAGAGCCCCAGAGCTCTTGTGGGGCGCGTGCGGAGATGATACAATACAATAGGGAGTACCTGAGGCCACTTTAACCCGGTTTCCTGTGTATACTTAGCCAATGCCGTTTTAATTTCCAGGTTCTGTCTTTCCGTGGCCCCGGAAGATTGCGGATGATACACAGTGTGGAACAGGTGTTTTATGTCCAGTCCTTCCTCTATTTTCGCTAAAATCTTGCTGGGAAAGTGTGTTCCTCGGTCTGAATCTATTACTTCCGGCACTCCAAACCGGGGGATGATTTCTCGCAACAAGATTCGGGCCACTGTTGTGGCTGTGGCATTTGCAGTGGGGTACGCCTCGATCCATGCCGTGAGGGGACAAATGAGAACCAGCAGATGCTTCTTTCCTCCTACTTTAGGGAGGTCCACAAAGTCAATTTGAATGTGCAAGAATGGTGCCGCCGGCGTCGGTCTACCCCCTTGAGCGGCCCTACTTGGAACTGCGGGACCGTTTGCCTGGCAAGTGTGGCATGCTTTCGCTATTGCCGTACATACCGGGTGAATGCCTGGGGCGTACCAGGAGCGGGTGATCGTGTCTGCCAGGGCGTGGGTCCCATAATGGCCCCCGCGGTCGTGGAACCATTTTGTCGTGGCTTGGTATAGGGATCTAGGTAAGCATGCCCGTCCATCCGGCATGGTCCACAACTGTTGTTTTAGCGTGGCCCCTAGATCTGTCCATCGCTTGATTTCCTGTGGAGGCACTGAAACAGTTATGGGAGGAACAAAGGCAGCTGTTACTAGGGCCAGTGTGGGCCAAGTCAATGGGAGAAGCGCGGCTTGCCTAGCCGTTCGATCTCCCAAAGCATTCCCCAATGTAACTGGGTCCTGTTCCTTGGTGTGTGCTTTGCAGTGTACGACAGCCAATTGTAGGGGTTCAAGGATCGTTTGTAACAACTTTTGCACTAATTCTAGATGTTGAATAGGTTTTCCTCCCGCAGTAGTGAACCCTCTATATTTCCATAAGTGTATATGACAGTGAATCACCCCGAAAGCGTACCTGCTATCTGTGTGGATTGTCACCTTCCTTCCAGCCGCTAGCTGACAGGCTCGGGCTAAAGCATAAATCTCAGCTGCTTGTGCGCCCCATCTGTCCGGGAGTGCAGTTGCCTCCAACACTTTCTGCTGAGTTGTTATTGCAAACCCTGTATATCTTACCCCATCCTGGTAGTAAGAGCTTCCATCAGTGAATAAAACAAGGTTCGAACCCGGTATTGGTTCATCTGAGAGATCCGGTCGTATTTGCAAGGTGGTTTGCAATACTTGTAGGCAGTCATGGTCTGGAAGAACGGGGGGAAGGTCTGGTAACAAGGTGGCTGGATTCAGTGACCCACAACGCTCAAATCTCACGTTTGGATCTTCTAGCAGCTCCACTTCCAACTGCTGCTGCCGTTGTGCTGAAAAGACCTGCGTGGTGCCCTTTCGCAGTAGGGCAGAAAGGGCATGGGATGTCCAGACAGTTGTGAGATGACCGAGGGTCAGTCCTTTCACCTTAGTTAACAATAAAGCGGCTGCTGTCAATGTGCATGTGCAAGTTGGTGTGCCCCGTGCAACATTGTCTATTTGTTGTGAATAGAATGCCACCGGAAAATGATTAGGGCCATATAACTGAGTCAAAACTCCACTGGCAACCCCCCCCGTTCACAGACAAACAGATGGAATGGCTTACTGTAATTTGGGGGTTTTAAGGACATGGAGGTGGCCACACTTTCTTTTAATAGTTCAAAGGCTTTCTCATTGTCCCGGCTCCACTGTATTTCATCTGGAGCTTTATTTGCAGTAAGTGAGTGTAGAGGTTTGCTTAGCTCCCCACAGGAGGGCAGCCATGGTCTGCACAATCCAATCAGTCCCAAAAACCCTCTTAGCTGTCTCTTGTTTTGAGGCAGTGGGCAGCTCAGTATTGCGGCGACCCTACTAGGGTCCATTTGTCATCCGTCCGGAGTTAAAATAAAGCCCAGATATTTAACCTGTTCTGATAGCCACTGTATTTTTTTCGGGTCTATTTTGTGACCCCTAGAATATAAATACAACAGAAAAGCCTTACCGTCTTGCCACAGCGCCCCCTGGTGTTCATTCGCGATTAAAATGTCATCCACATACAAAACCAGCATTGAACCCCGTTCTGGGGTGAACCCCTCAAGATCATTCCGTAAGCACTGGCTGAACACCCCAGGAGAATCGCAATAGCCCTGAGGAAGCTTAGCAGTCATGGAATAAGAGGAGAGGTCCTCTTGTGGATAAGGCATTGGTTAAGAAGCAGAAAGCAGAGAGTAGGAATAAACGGACAGTTCTCCCAATGGAGGGCTGTAGAAAGTGGAGTCCCTGAAGGATCGGTATTGGGACCTGTACTTTTCAACTTGTTCATTAATGACCTAGAATTAGGAGTGAGCAGTGAAGTGGCCAAGTTTGCTGACGACACTAAATTGTTCAGGGTTGTTAAAACAAAAAGGGATTGCGAAGAGCTCCAAAAAGATCTCTCCAAACTGAGTGAATGGGCGGAAAAATGGCAAATGCAATTCAATATAAACAAGTGTAAAATTATGCATATTGGAGCAAAAAATCTGAATTTCACATATATGCTCATGGGGTCTGAACTGGCGGTGACCGACCAGGAAAGAGACCTCGGGGTTGTAGTGGACAGCACGATGAAAATGTCGACCCAGTGTGCGGCAGCTGTGAAAAAGGCAAATTCCATGCTAGGGATAATTAGGAAAGGTATTGAAAATAAAACAGCCGATATCATCATGCCGTTGTATAAATCTATGGTGCGGCCGCATTTGGAATACTGTGTACAGTTCTGGTCGCCTCATCTCAAAAAGGATATTGTGGAGTTGGAAAAGGTTCAGAAGAGGGCAACCAGAATGATCAAGGGGATGGAGCGACTCCCTTACGAGGAAAGGTTGCAGCATTTGGGGCTTTTTAGTTTAGAGAAAAGGTGGGTCAGAGGAGACATGATAGAAGTGTATAAAATTATGCATGGCATTGAGAAAGTGGATAGAGAAAAGTTCTTCTCCCTCTCTCATAATACTAGAACTCGTGGACATTCAAAGAAGCTGAATGTTGGAAGATTCAGGACAGACAAAAGGAAGTACTTCTTTACTCAGCGCATAGTTAAACTGTGGTATTTGCTCCCACAAGACGCAGTAATGGCCACCAGCTTGGATGGCTTTAAAAGAAGATTAGACAAATTCATGGAGGACAGGGCTATCAATGGCTACTAGCCGTGATGGCTGTGCTCTGCCACCCTAGTCAGAGGCAGCATGCTTCTGAAAACCAGTTGCCGGAAGCCTCAGGAGGGGAGAGTGTTCTTGCACTCGGGTCCTGCTTGCGGGCTTCCCCCAGGCACCTGGTTGGCCACTGTGAGAACAGGATGCTGGACTAGATGGGCCACTGGCCTGATCCAGCAGGCTCTTCTTATGTTCTTATATGTTCTTAGTAGATCTACACAATATGTTGAAAGCACATCCAACTTGCATTTAAAGCACATGACTTCCCCTAAAGAATCCCTGGAAGGGCAGTTTCCCCCTCACATTTATAGTTCCCACCACCCTTAACAAGCTACAGTTCCCATGATTCTGTGGTGTGATTCATATACTTCAAAAATGTGTTGAATGTGCTTTAAATGAATGGTGTGGATCTGCAATAGGTATGATGTGCATTCATTACTGAGTTGAAAAGAACAATTGTAAAAGATTTCTCTGAAACGGGAAGGCTTGTAGCTCAGTGGTAGGGCATATGCTTTGCATGCAAAGGTCCACAATCCAATCTCTGGAAAAGACTATTGCCTGGAATCCTGGAGAGCCAATGCTAGTCCGTGTCATCAGTACTCAGCTAGATGGCACCAAATGGCCTCAGCAGTATAAGGCAGATTCCTTTGTTCTTAAATATGGAAAGAGGGGCCCAAGGGCTTCAGTGACTCTAAAATTTATTGATGTATTTTAATTAAAACATTTATATACCACTTTATTGTAAAAAAAAATCTTAAAGCAGTTTGCAGAAAGAACTAAAACAAAGATATATTTGGCAAAAACAGTTAAAGACAGGTATTTAAAAATTCAAACTAATAAAACTAACAATGAGTTAAAATAGATAAAGAAAACAATAGCTTCTACATGCCTGGGTAGGCTTGCCTAAACAAAAATATTTTTAGAAGCTGCCAAAAAGTGTACAATGAAGGCACCTGCTAATGTCGATAGGCAGGGAGTTCCAAAGAGTAGGTGCTGCCACACTAAAGGATTGATTTCTTACCAGACCAGAACTGCCAGGATTTTGTTTTAGTTTTGGTTAGGAACCCTGACTGGTTGAGGATGAAACTTTTGCAAAGCAAATTTCCAGTGTTTCAATGAGGCATGATGTACTAGTAATGGAGGACTTCAATTACCCTGATATCTGTTGGGAGACAAATTCTGCCAAACAAGTCCCCACCAAGAAATTCCTGACTTGTGTTGGGAATAACTTTCTCTCACAGAAAGTGGAGGAAGCAACTAGAGGATTGGCTATCCTTGACTTGATTCTAACCACTAGAGATGACTTGATGGATGAAGTGGCAGTTATCGGAACTCTGGGGGAAAGTGACCACGCTATACTTGAGTTCTTGATTTTAAAGGAAGCAAAAGCTGAGAGTAGCCATACACGTACCCTGGACTTCAGGAAAGCCGACTTTAATAAACTCAGAACAATGGTAAGTAAGGCTCCGTGGCAAGTGACCCTAATGAGAAAAGGAGTCCAGGATAGGTGGGAGTTTCTAAAAAAGGAAATTCTAAAGGCACAATGGCAAACAATTCCATCAAGGAGAAAATGGAGAAGACAGCAGAAGAAGCCAATGTGGTTTCATAGAAAGCTTAGAGATGACCTGAAAACAAAAAAGGACACATACAGTTTAAATAAAAGTTTAAAAAATGCCTGGCTGATTATTTAATAAATTTTGGCTGGGACTCAATGATAGCGCGGAGCATGCTCAGTAAGAACCAACTGTCAGAGTTCTGAAAGCCTCACAGCTGCTGGGCTTGGCTAATCAGGGGGCCACACCCACACCAGACTTTGATTTCACTTGAGACAGTCATGGCTTCCCTCAAAGAAGCCTGGGAAGTGTAGTTTGTGAAGGGTGCTAAGAGACTCCTATTCCCCTGAGAGAATGGTTTAACAGTCAGCCACTCTGATTGAAGGTCTGTGAGGGGAACAGGGCGTCTCCTAGCAACTCTCAGCACCCTTCACTAACTACACTTCCCAGGATTCTTTGAGAGAAGCCATGACCGTCCAAAGTGAAATAAAGACCTGGTGTCGATGTGGCCAGGGACAGGTTTGGTTTAAATTTGGGTGGGAGGCTACATGTGTCTGCTGTAGAATAAAAAGGTGGGGGGAAAGCTGAAAAAGAATGATTCTGTTTACAGTGTTTTCCTTTTGGAAAGGAAAGGGGCTTCCCTTCTGCCCAGTGCCCACCCACCCAATCTCCTCCCCTCCCACTCCCTGCCCCTTCCCTGGGTCAGTGTTGGACTACGACCTGGGAGACCAGGGTTCGAATCCCCACACAGCCATGAAGCTGACTGGGTGACCTTGGGCCAGTCACTGCCTCTTAGCCTCAGGGGAAGACAATGGTGAAATCACCTCTGAATACCGTTTACCATGAAAACCCTATTCAAAGGGTCGCAATAGGTGGGGATTGACTTGAAGGCAGTCCATTTTCATTTTCAAACATGATTGCATAGAAATAGATCCCACTGAACTCAAAAAATATGCAAATGATCAAACCCACCCTCCCTTCTCCTTCCTCCTGTCCCCTGCTCTTGCCCCTTCCCTCCCCCTTCCTTTGCCCCTCACTCCCCATCCTCTTCCAATCCCCTCTTTCTCCTTCCCCTTCCCCCTCCTCCCCTTCCTCCTCCCCATGGTCAGTTTTACCTATCTTAAACATGATTGCATGGAAGTAAATACCATTGAATTCTATAAGCATGCAAGTGATCAAACCTGCCCTCCCCTCCACCTTCCTTTGCCCCCCTCCAATACGCTCCTTCCCACTCCCACTCCCCCATGGCCAGTGTTTCCTATCCTAACCAAGATTGCATAGGAGTAAATCCCATTGAAAATAAGCATGCAAATGATCAGACCTGCTTTTCCCCTCTCCTCTCCCTTCCTCCTCCCGTGCCCACTCCAGCCCTCCGTCCCTCCCTCCCCCGGTCAGTTTTACCTATCCTAAGTATGATTGCACGGGAGTAAATCGCACTGAATTTAATAAGGATGCAAATGATCAAACCTGTCCTTCTCCTCCCCTCCCCATCCTGCCTGCTCCCCTCCCAGTCCTCCCCTCTGCATTTCCTCCCCTCCCTCCTCCTCCCCTCCCCATCCTCTGTGGTCAGTTTCACCTATCCTAAGCATGATTGCAGGGGAGTAAATCCCATTGAACTCAATAAGCATGCAAATGATCCATCCATTCTCAGCAACCTTGGACAGGATCCCATTTCTTACCTCCCAGATTAAAAAGCAGGGAAATTCACTAATAGGCAAAAAACCTTGCAGTTTAAGAACATACCTATAGCCCACAGCTATTCTATCAAACTTTAAAAAACAGAGAAATTGGGCAGCTATAGCGAATGCACCAGGGGAGCAGGAGCCCTGAACTCCTCTCTGAGATATTGGACTGCCCTACAAATTGGTCAAAATGCAAACACCATTTGGGTTACTCTTTCACAGTCCAATCCACTTCCTGTATAGCTTGGAAGAATTTGGTAAAATGTGCCACTGAGCATATGGTGAGTAGTGGCAACACCTGCAATCAGCCCAAATAACAGAAAGAAGACATGTGCTGTGCTGATCTTGTTTTAGCAGGGAGGAAGCAACATTATTAAGACAGTTGATATAGTTCAGATGGTCACTTTGAATATGTCTGATTTCCTTTGCAATTTTAGTGAAGTTTCCTATAGGAAATAATTTTCTTTTGTTTCTATTTCTGTGAATATGTGAAGTACAGCAACTCTTTGCAAAATTTATACTAAAAAAACTCCAAACATAAGAGTGGAATAATGGCACTGACTTCTGCAGAATAGTCTCCAGTGGACCTCAGGAGTGTCTCAATTTGCACAAGATAAAACAGTGGTAGGTGAAATATATTCTAGCAAAATGCTAGGTGTGCTCTATGTTTTTAATTGACTGTGCCCACCTTGCCTTAAATAAAGTGGTTTAAACATAGCAGGCTGAAAATATGCATCCTCTTTTTTCCAACAGCTAGAGTCATTGCTGAAGCAGCAACATATTGGAATCAGTCTGATTTTTCATCAAACTGCAGGTCCAAATTCCACTGTTAATGCACCCAAAATAGAAATAGAACATAACCTCCAATTTGAAACACAAAAGGCTATCTTCACCATCATATGACACTGACCAATAAAAAGGCTTTGAAATTAATAAAAATAAATTTGACACAGATTTCTGGGATGAATAATGAGGGAAATAAAATTTTCTAGTGTAGATTCTCTGTAGAAACATTAATAACAGAGGAAAGAAGCAAAGTAAGAAGAACACCAGCAAACATACAAAAATATAATTCTCTATCTTTGGAGATGGCAAGTGTTGCCACCACTCACCATATGCTCAGAGGCACATTTTACCAAATTCTTCCAAGCTACACAGGAAGTGGATTGGACTGTGAAAGACCAACCCAAATGGTGTTTGCATTTTGACCAATTTGTAGGGCAGTCCATGTTGATGGTGGCGGTTGTTGCGTGAAACAGCATACGTTACTTTAGAGTTAAGTTGTGCAAGAAACTCCTTAGAGGCATAGTTCAGCGTAAGAGTCTTTATTAAAAGACATTAAGGTTACATGTTAAGATCTCCCCCCTTCAAGGAGAGAAGCTTTCAGTTCAGAGACAAGACACAGAAGAGAGAAGAACTAACAGCAGTTACAACTTTCCCAGCTGTTATCTCTCATTACCATGGCAACGACTGTCTGGCCTAGAATGTCTCTCTCAGGCCAGGCACAGCAGATAAGGCTGCTTCAATTCCCATACATCTTGAAACATTTTCAGACTTGATGAACAAGCACATTGGTAGTAAAGCCTAGTGCCAACATTCCCCCCTTTCATCATGTCTGTAAATCCATTACAACAATAGCAATAATACATGTCTACAATACAGATAATGCATTTCAATACATTGCATCATACAGATCCAGTTTACATTTCAGAACTTCTCAGTGCATTTTAAAACTTTATTCAATCAAACTTCAACTCATTCCAAGCCTTGTCACCAGTTTACCAAATTTCTCCTCACACAACGGCTTGGTCATGATGTCAGCCACCATGTTGTTAGTGTCACAAAATGTCAGGTTAACGAACCCCTGCTGCACACAATCCCTTACGTGAAAGTATCTGACACTAATATGTTTTGTTCTCTTGGTATGAGTTTCTGATGTGGCTATCTTAATGCAGGTCTGATTGTCTTCATGTACAGTGATTGGTAGTTGTATCTCCATGCCTAAATCCTGCATGAGCATTGTGAACCATTGCAACTCATTACAGGCTTGGGATAGGGCCACATACTCTGCTTCTGCACTTGATGTTGCAACCACAGTTTGCTTCTTGCTACTCCAATCAATGCAAGATCCGTGCCACATCACAACTATGCCTGAGGTTGACTTACGACTGCTCAGCTCCCCTGCATGATCTGCATCTACAAAACATTCAAGACCTCCTGTCTTTGCTCCTGTCAAAACCAGACTCTTTGTCTTTGTGCCTTTCAGATAACGCACCACCCTTTTAATTCCCTGCCAGTCAGCCTCTGAAGGATGCTCTACCTTCCGGCTTAGAATGCTGACTGCATTACATATGTCTGGGCGAGACACCTTCACCAAATATTGCAATTTCCCTATTATGCGCCTGTACTTCTCAGGATCTGTACAAGGCGTCTCTTGCACGTTCTGTTGGAACGCCACAACCATGGGAGTCTTCACAACATTGCATTCTGTCATGTTGCATTCTTCTATGATCTGATTTATTTTACTTTCCTGACTCAATGTTATGCTTCCGTCTTCTGCACGCACAATATCAGTGCCTAAATAGTGTGTGACAGGCCCCAAATTCTTTGTGTCCACCTGCCTGCCCAGTTGTTCCCTGAATTCCCTTTCCTCTTGTTGATCATGATACATGTACATAATATCATCCACATAAACAGCACAGATATTGGTTTGTGTTCCATTTCTCTGGACATATACACAGGGATCTGCCTTGCACCGTTGAAATCCCATCCCTTGCAACACACTGTCCAATTTCTCATTCCAGCAGCGTGCACTCTGCCGCAATCCATAGATAGACTTATGTAACTTGCACACAAACCCTTCCTGTGACACAGAACCCGGAGGCAGCTCCATGTATATCTCCTCCTTTAAATCTCCATGGAGAAATGCTGTCCCTATATCATAGTGATTAATGTGCATTTTCTGCATCGCTGCTAGCTTCAGCAGGACACGAATAGACTCATGTTTCACAACCGGGGCGAAGACAGCATCAAAATCCGTTCCATGTTGCTGGGTGAAACCCTTGGCTACCAAACGTGCCCTGTACCTCTGTACTTCCCCGGAACTTGCTTTCTTCTTCTTAAACACCCATCTGCAACCTATGGCCTTTTTACCCATGGGTAACTGTACTAATGTCCACGTGCCATTCCTTTGCATGGCTTGTAATTCTTCCTGCATGGCCTGCTGCCACTTTTGCTGCTCTGCCTCAGGCATCAGCCTGATTGCTTGAAATGAGGACAGCTCCTCAAGTTCTCTTTGAACCTCCATCTGGGCAGTGAATACCGACGGTGTGCCTTTTACAGCCGTCTTTTTACAGCTCTGACCGTCATTCTCTTTCCGCCCCATTAAACTCAAGGCATCAGCACACTTCACACCCATGGTCATTCTAAACTGCCCCTGTGTCATGAATCCCTGCCAGACAACTTTGCCTCTTCTCTGCACAAAACATTGTCCCCTTTCAAACAAGACTGAAAAATCACAACTGGTCAGTTTACTCACAGATAACATGTTATGAGACAGTTCTGGTACAAACAAACAATCTGACAGTATTCCAAGTTTATCAAATCTCACCAGTCCTCGGGCTTCCACGTTCTTACGCGATCCATCCGCTAGGAAAACAAAGTCCTGCACGTCTTCTGAAGCGTAAAACAAACTCCTGTCTGTGATTAATATATGGCTCGCTCCGCTGTCAAGAATCCAGTCAATAGGTCCTAAATCTTGAGACTTCTGTTTACAAACAAAGTTCACACTTCCCTGCTTCCAGCCTCCGTCCCTGGAGTTGCGCTTGACTGTACAGTCCCGCTGTAGATGCCTACGATCTCCGCAAACGTAACAAGCCTTCAGCCTCTGCTGCTGCTCCTTGTAATCCTGTTTGCTTCCAACAGCCTCCTTTGGCACGGCACTTTTCTTTGCCTCCTGCCTCCGCTGCCATTCCTGGGTCAGCTCCTGCAATGTGTCCCACATCTGTTTAGCCGACGGCTCATCTCTCACATACCTCAGTGGAGAATCCGATAGAGCCAAGATTATAAACGCCTGCGCCCTCTGCTCTCGGTGCTTCCAGGCCGCGGCCAGTACCGCCGGGGTTTTTTCTTTAATCACTTCCCATAAATCTTCTTTTATCAAGTAAGCACGCATCCTCAGCTTCCAGCTGGCATAATTCTTTTCATTAAGTCGTTCCATCGGCAAGCCTGCACCAGACACGTCTACAGCAGCCATCCTGCTCACCTCTGTCTGGTACAATCAAACACACTGCCCTCTGGATCTCCATCTGCCGTTCAGACCAGCAACTTACTCTTGTGTAATGCGCTGTGGATCTGGGCCCATAACCCTGTTGATGGTGGCGGTTGTTGCGTGAAACAGCATACGTTACTTTAGAGTTAAGTTGCGCAAGAAACTCCTTAGAGGCATAGTTCAGCGTAAGAGTCTTTATTAAAAGACATTGAGGTTACATGTTAAGATCTCCCCCCTTCAAGGAGAGAAGCTTTCAGTTCAGAGACAAGACACAGAAGAGAGAAGAACTAACAGCAGTTACAATTTTCCCAGCTGTTATCTCTCATTACCATGGCAACGACTGTCTGGCCTTGAATGTCTCTCTCAGGCCAGGCACAGCAGATAAGGCTGCTTCAATTCCCATACATCTTGAAACATTTTCAGACTTGATGAACAAACACATTGGTAGTAGGGCCTAGTGCCAACAGTCCAATATCTCAGAGAGGAGTTCAGGTCTCCTGCTCCCCTGGTGCATTCACTATAGCTGCCCAATTTCCCTGCTTTTTAAAGTTTGATAGAATAGCTGTGGTCTATAGGTATGTTCTTAAACCGCAAGGTTTTTTGCCTATTAGTGAATAAAGAACTAATCCTGCCAGACTAATCTTACCTCATTTGTTGATTGGGTAACCTCCCAGGTAGACTGTGGGACATAATATATCTCAACTTCACCAAAGCTTTTGATAGAGTGCCCCATGATATTCTGATTAGCAAACTAGTTAAAGCTGGATGGAACATCTATCAGGTGGGTCCCCAGTTGGCTACAGAATTGTACTCAAAGAGTGCTTATCAAATGGTTCCTTTAAACTGCAGGGAGACAGCAAGCGGGGTACCTCAGGGTTCGGTCCTGGGCCCAGTGCTCTTCAACATTTTTATTAATGACTTGGATGAGGAGGTGCAGGGAATGCTTATCAAATTTGCAGATGATACAAAATTGGGAAAGATAGCGAATACCTTGGAAGACAGAAACAAAAGTGAAAGGGATCTTGACAGGATGGAGCATTGGGCTAAAAACAACAGAATGAGATTTAACAGCGATAAGTGCAAAGTTCTACACCTAGGAAAAAGAAAAATGCAGGATCTCCGGATTATAATCATATTTTGTGGAATTAAGCGTGTGCAGTAAACACTAAGAAGTAGCTATACTTAGCTTGGTAGAAATTGCACTGAGAGTCTGGTACAAGAAAAATAGCAAACTAAGTTTATTGTATGAAATACATTCAGATAGAAAAGACCTACTTCTGACTAACTAGATAGGAGATGCTGCTGAAGATACATCTGCTGCATCTGTGCTCCTCCTCAGGAAGCTGCTGGCAAGAAAGACAAAGGAAGACTGAGATCAGACAAGGAGCAGGAAGGGAAATTTGTTTCCTCTGAGGATATCAGTTTACACCTGGAAGGAAAAATGAGCTCAGGTGAGAGTGGACAGAACAGTCTAGGAATTTAGGAGGACTTCTCTCTACTTCCCATTTAACATGCAATCCCCTCCCAAGTAGGGTTGCCATATTGCCCGGTTAGCCGGGTTTTACCCGGATTCTGTCTATGCTGCCCGGCACCCGCTTAGCCCCTTAGGTGGCCGGATTTTCAGCTTTAAAAAAAAAAAAGTTTCTAGGTGGTCCAGTTCTTGAGATATACATAAAAATGTCAGCCGCCCCCGACTGTTAAATCTTTTTTTAAAACAAATCTGTACTGTACTGTATAGCACTTTGTAGCTTTAACCCCGCCCATTCAGGATTGCAGCCAATCAGTGAAGCCAGGGTTGTGTTTCAGTTTGGTTGACCTGAGGCAGTGTCTAGAAAACCTCATTGCAATGCCTTTGCATAAGGACAGATAGGCAGACGTGCTGGCAGCGTAGTTGCTGAGAGGTGCACGTGCGCACACACGGCTCCTTCCCTTCTTTGGCGGCAAAGCAGCCTCATTTTTTCTCCAGGCCTGGGAAAGGCAAACGGTGGTGAGAGCAGCCTATGTTGCCCGCTGGAGCTGGCAGTCTGGTGGGGCGTGACCATTGCATGAGGACAGAGGGCAGAGGCGGCTGAAGAACACAGAGGAGGAGGGTGAGTCCCGTCTGCCCTAGGTGGACACAGTGCTGGCTTACTCCTGGCAGTGACTATTGTATTGTTTAACATTAAGTGTCAGCCAAATACTTTTAAAATCAACCAGTGATATTCCTGGTTTGCTTTTTGTTATTGCTGTTGATGATGATGATGTTTTTATTACACATTTAAGGTCTCTTCACCTCCAGCCCCCTTTTTATTTGTATTTATTTTATATTTCTCCAATATCTTCCCCTGGCTGTTTTTATGTATTTTAAATATTTTTAGATTAAATAAATAGGAAATCATAATTGTGAACCTCTCTAAAAGCAATTTACTGGGCATGCTGGTAGAACAAGAGACCATGTTTGAAGCATCTTATAAGGTATTTGAGGACCGTGTCACACATCACTTTTAGATGTTAGAAAGAACATGTGCACGTATTGAATGGTGGCTTGGGTGCTGTTTTTTCAGTCTACTCTGCATGCGTAGGGAATGTGATACATCATCTGGCAGCTAGCTTCATAACGTGAGAATGAAAAACATTTGGATCACCATTCCCTTGTTTACTTTTCTCACTATTGAGACCACTTCATATATTACTTTTTCATACACAGAAATTTAATCTTTGTATAGGAAAAAGTATTTTGTAAAATATGAAGGACAGTGGCTGCCCAGTCAGTATAAACACTGTACAAGATCTACTCAGTCACTGTAATTACCTTTTTGTTTTGAGTGCCCTGTTGTCTGGGTCTTGGTTCAGGTGTGTATCCAACTTTGATGTGCTTATGAAAGGGGTGTACAAGTAGTGTCCCCCCAAGTGTGGAGGCTTGGAAAAACATTGTGTTATAGAAAACCAAAGTCTGTGTGAAAGTACATATTTGGGAATGCCATCAGTGTGATCCTAAACACACTTAATAATGTCATATCGAACTTGCAAGTCACAAAATATTTTATGTTCATGTCCATAAACACCAGGAGGGTAGTCACCCAGGGGATCTTAGTCCCTCTGCTTTTTGGGGGGCAGGGTCCCTATGTCTCCAAGCATCCTACGATCAGCATGAAAAGGGAGTGTGCTAGTCACTGAGAAAGGTCTTCTAATATGCTTCCTTGCCTTTCCTGCTGATTGGAGCCAATCAAAGTGAAAGGAGGTCAGTCAGCCACTGAGAAGACTCTCCTCAGTTGCTAACGCTCTCCACTTACATGCTGATTGGCTCCTAGAGATGTTTGTTGTTGTGAGAGAATGCATTAACAAAGATCTCATTCTGAATCCAGGAGCAAAAAAGGGTGTATGTGGCGGCATGAAGGGACTCTGCACTCCTGAATTTTCCACTAAACTACTGATAAACATCTGTGTAACTTTGTGTCTGGAGACTTATTATTAAGAATCACTTTCCATAATTGTAAGGAGGTATGTCCACATGCATGCATCCCAGGCACCTAAATGAGGGGTGAGAGCAGCATAGGGACATATAGTCTTATACCAGGGGTTCCCAAACTGTTCTTCTACACAGACCACTTGAAAATTGCTGAGGGTCTGAAAGTATCTGAAAATTTACTATGGGCATATGCAAGATAATTAACTCCCATTAGTGATAAGAGCAAGAATGTATAATTATTATTTTAATTTTGAAAAAAGGGGCTTAACAGTACTTTGAAGAGGTTGTTGTTGTTATGTGCCTCCAAGTCGACTACGACTTATGGCGACCCTATGAATCAGCAACCTCCAAGAGCATCTGTCATGAACCGCCCTGTTCAGATCTTGTAACTTCAGGTCTGTGGCTTCCTTTATGGAATCAATCCATCTCTTGTTTGGCCTTCCTCTTTTTCTACTCCCATTTTTCCCAGCATTATTGTCTTTTGTAGTGAATCAGGTCTTCTCATTATGTGTCCAAAGTATGATAACCTCAGTTTCATCATTTTAGCTTCTAGTGATAGTTCTGGTTTAATCTGTTCTAACACCCCAGACCGAAACTTGCCTTGATAGTGCTTTGTATTGACAACCATGGCATGACTGATTTTCTTGTATCCACTGATGGACCAAAGATCCTGGAGAAATGAGGCCACCCATTTGTCTGCTACGTCTGGTTAGAGACACTGTTTGTCACTTGTGACTGGTTGGGAAGTGTGTGTGCCTCAAATAACTGACTAGCTGGTATGTCAGGCTGGGATTGGTTTAGAGTCTATGGGAGTTGGTTTGGCTGTATGTGAGACTCGGGGCCCAACCATTTGAGGGGAGTGGAAGAGTACACTTTACCGAAGCCTTGAGAACCAGTATCCCCCAGCCCAGGCTGCAAACCCATTACCATGGGAGGGGAAAAAGAGGCTAAATTGTAGGTCATGCTTGATTATCTTTCTGTATCTGTGCCTGTTATCCAGATCTTGTGTGGTGTGGTGTTCTACAGAACAGACAGTGTGTTTGTGCAGTTAAACAAGGACATGCAGCTTGAGACACAGAGAAATTTGTGCTTCCTTATGTGACATGTTCTGTCAAGAATTTATCAGCCCCAGAGTTCCTTGTGCACAGGCATTATGCAGCAAAGGCTGCACCATCATAATCTGACCAGGTGTCTGACCAGGAACGAGACCTTGGGGTCATAGTGGATAGCTTGATGAAGATGTCAACCCAGTGTGCAGCAACTGTGAAAAAGGTGAATCTCATGCGAGGGATCATTAGGAAAGGAAAGGAAAATAAATCTGCTGATTATGGCGTTATATAAACTATGGTGTGAATGCATTTGGACAGTTCTGGTCACCTCACCTCAAAAAAGATATTGTGGAGTTAGAAAAGGTTCAGAAAGAGGCAACCAAAATGATCAAAGGGATGGAGCAACTCCCCTAAGAGGAAAGGTTACATGGGGGCAGGGTTTAGTTTAGAGAAGAGGCGAGGAAGAGGAGGCATGATGGAGGTCTATAGGCTTATGCATGGTGTGGAGAAAGTGGATAAAGAAAATCTTTTCTTCCTCATAACATTAGAACTCATGGACATTCAAAGAAGCGGAATGTTGGAAGATTCAGGACAGACAAAAGGAAGTACTTCTTTACTCAGTGCATGGTTAAACAATGGAATTTACTTCTACAAGTGGCAGTGATGGCCACCCAACCTGGATGGCTTTAGAAGAGGATTAGACAAATTCATGGAGGATAAGACTATCAGTGGCTTCTAACCCTGATGGATATGTTGTACCTCCACTGTTGGAGGCAGTATGCTTTAGAATCCCTGTTGCTGGAAACCGGTCGGGGGGGTTGTACTCAGGCTTTGCTGGTTGGCCACAAGGAGAACAGGATGCTGGGCCAGATGGGCCATTGGGCTGATAAAACAGATGCTTCTTATAGTCTTAGTAATCAGGGAAGTTGATCCCAGGGACAATGGGAGGCAGTGCTGCTGATATACAGGCCCAAAATATGTTAAATGTCTAATTCACACTCAACTACACACCATATGCTATGTCCTGCTATAAATACAGATCATAGAAGCTTCTGAGCTTTCTGAGAATTTTCCTCCTGATGTTGCATTTGAAAAAAATCTTTAAGTCTCTTTAGCAAAAATCCGCAATGTGTGCAGTCCTATGGATTTTTTGTACTATGTCAACAACTAGTAGAAGCTGAAAGAAGTTTCAGCAAAGCTTCCACTCATCAAAACTGCAGGCATTCTATTATGGGGCAAGAACAGTTATGCCACCTAGTTATGTTGTCTATTGAGTGTGAACTTTTGCAGTAAAGTAGGCCAGAAAACCAAAGTGCTGAAGTGAATTGGTCTGTTTATAGAATCATAGAGTTGGAAGGGGCCTTGTAGGCCATCAAGTCCAACCCCCTGCTCACAGCAGGAAATCCACAGCTAGAGCATCTCCCGCAGATAGCTGTCCAGCCTCTGCTTGAAGACATCCAGTGAAGGGGATCCCACCACCTCCCTAGGCAGTCGGTTCCATTGCCGAACTGCCCTTACTGTCAAGAAGTTCCTTCTAATGTCCAATCTGAATCTACGCTCCTGCAACTTAAAACCATTAGACCTAGTCCTACCCTCTGGGGCAGCAGAGAGCAAATCTGTACCCTCCTCTATGTGACAGCCCTTCAGGTACTTAAAGAGTGCAATCATGTCACCCCTCAGCCTTCTCTTCACCAGACTGAACATGCCAAGTTCCTTCAACCTTTCCTCATAAGACTTGCTCTCCATACCGGCTATCATCCTTGTCGCCCTCTTCTGAACCTGCTCTAACATGTCTATATCTTTCTTAAAATGAGGCACCCAGAACTGAACGCAGTATTCCAGATGAGGCCTGACTAATGCAGAATATAGTGGGACTATTACTTCCCTCGACCTGGAAAGTATAGCTCTGTTTATGCAGCCCAAAACCGTGTTTGCCTTTTTTGCCGCAGCATCACACTGCTGGGTCATGTTCAACTTGCGATCCACTACAATTCCAAGGTCCTTCTCACACGCACTACTGCTAAGCCGGGTATTTCCCATCCTGTACCCGTGCATTTTGTTTATAAAACTTTTGCCACTGCATTGGTGCATTAGAATGTAAAATCAAAAAATCAACAGGAAAATGCATTTATTAGGATCAACCAAAAAGCTACAAAATAATCAGCACGTTTTGTAGGACTCTCCTTCAGACTGTACATTGCAATAAACAAAAATATCAAAAAGGAAGATAATGTTTTGGGGTATTGAAGAAAAGCCCTAGAGTGGACCATGGTGTAATTTCAGAAATGAAGAAAATTAATTTCAGAATTAAAATAGAAAGATTTCTCTCATGATTCATGAGATTGCACATATGGGATGGCATCATGGTATGACTGTGAGGGGGTCCATGTTACAAGTCTGCTCCCCCCCCCCAAAAAAAGAAGCTTAGGCCCTAAATAGACTAGTTTTTATGTTCAGCTGAGGTTGATTTGCCAGCTATGGCCGTTCCTGTACTAGGATAGCCTGGCTTCAGCTGTCCATGCTCTGGTGACTTCCCGTCTGGACTAATGTAACGTGCTTTATGTGGGCCTGCCCTTGAAGACAGTCTGGAGGCTGCAGCTAATGTAGAATGCTGCTGCTAGGCTGGTAAGTGGGGCAGCCCATTGGAACCATGTGTCACCGTTCCTGAAAGTGCTGCACTGGCTGGCAGCAAGTTAGTAGGCCCAATTCAAGGTGTTAGTACTGGCATATAAAGCCCTAAATGGCTTGGGACCCAAGTACCATCCTGGACCCTACAATCGGCAGATGAGGCATTGTTGGGGTGCTGCCACTAATTGTTGCCTGGTTGGTGCTGACCCATGACAAATTTTCATTGGCAACTCCCTGTTTGTGGAATGCCCTCCCCAGTGAAGTGCATCTGTCTCCATCCCTGGAGCTTCCCTGGGGTCCGTTGGGGGGGGGCTGGATGAAAAGTCAAATAATGAAGATGATGACGAAGAAGGAGGAGGAGGAGGCCTTCCTGTGAAGGCACAATGGCAGCAGGGGCTATCCTAATGCAAATGTTATTGGAGTTCTATGATTTCATTATATTTGTAACTTAGAACATTTTCTCAGCTGGAATCTGACTTTATGTGACCTAAGAGTGTAAAAGAAATCTGACAGATGGCTTTAGAGCTAGCAAAATGCTTCTCCATTTTTATCATCACCACCACAGCTTTATTTTATGTGCCACGTTTCTCCCACAATGGCCTTAAAAGCAGCTTATAATAAATACAAAAACAAAACTAAAAAACAAGGTATACAAATCAATTTAATAAAATAATATTTAAATAATATTTAAACAGAGACCAGAGATTATACAAATTCAGTAGGGATTAAACAACAGATTTTCTTACACAGACATGAAAGTCTTCTGCCAAAACTATAAGAGCGAAAAAGGCATCCACTAAATCATCAACCATCTAGTCCTGGGGCCCCTAACATGGCAACACAGTGCCCTCAGACACTGCCCTCCATGCCCACCATGGCCCCATGGCCCTGTTAATCTTTAACATTAAAAATAAGGGCATTTGGCTTTTGGAAGGACTGACTGTGTGTGTGTACTTTTTTCTAAAGACTCCTTTAAAGAAGGCTGCATTGCCAACTGTTGCTTTGCCCTCCTTTAATACATTTAGCTCTGACCATGTTGATAATACACGCCTTAATTACAGCACATCTGATTGCTACAATGAACTTTTCAAAGGACTGCCTTTACGGAGTGTTTGGAAACTACAGTTGGTCCAGAATGCAGTGGCCAGGTTGTTAACATGGACCACATGGAGGGAGCCTGCGACACTGGCTTCTAGTCTGTTTCTGGCTGGACTCCATTCAAAGTGCTGCTAAAGGACCAGGGGATCTGAAGGATGGCTTTCTCCCCTTGGGATCAGGTTGCCAATCCTTGAAATCAAAAGTTCTGATACCAGGGCACAGCAAGGAGTCCACAGTAGAGGGATCTGGGGAGGGGGCAGAGCCCAGGGGTTTTGGCAGGTGTGAGCAGAGTCCAGCATAGTAATTGCCCATGCACCTCAGGTATGTGTACATTTAAGAACAAAACAAAGCAAAAAATGGCTGATGGGAGAAATCCCAGCCTTGTCCCACTGATTTACACCAACTGCAGAAAAACAAAAAGTCATACCAGTTGTTTGTTTTTTCTGGTCAGTTGGCAAACATGCATTGCAAGGTTGCAGTACATCTCGCATCCCTGCCTGCAGTGCTATGCTGGTAGTGGAGGCTGGTCTACCCCATGGAAGGGAGGGAGGCTTTCCATCCAGTGCAACATTTCCCCCATTTGCAACACTTTCCCCCTCCTTCCATTAATAAATGACAGCCAGTGGGAGAAAATAAAGAAGTCTATGCCAAATAACACATTGGGGTGAGAGCTAAACTTGCTTCTTGCTCCTCATATCCCCAGGATATGAGTTTTGCCCCAGGCAGGTGTATTGTCCCTTGTCTCTTAGAACTCTCTGCATAGCATCTCCTCTCTCTTCTTCACCTGCATTTTCAAGTCATGGTTCCATTGTTTGGTAGGATTGTCCATATGACCCTCCAAAACTGCTGTTGGACCAAGTAGCCCAGTATTGTTTACACCAAAGATGGGGAACCTCTGGCCCTTCAGATGTTTGTGGGCCCTTCTGCATAAGCCAGCATGGCAAATAGTCAGGAGTGATGGAAGCTGTATTGCTACAGCATCTGGAGGACACCAGGTTCCTGATTCCTGGTCTACACTGGCCAGCAATGGCTTTCCGTAGTCTCCAGCAGAAGGAGGCTTTCCCCAGCGCTGCCCCTGAGATTGCTTTTAACTGTCTTTGAGTGGGATGGAAAGCAGAGAATTGATTTTTAAATATTCTACTTGCAAAAAAAATGTCCTTCATTATGAAAGGTCAGGAGGATGGGATGTTGTGGAAGGATAGCAAGAAGTGTCATGCATTTCTGGGCACTTTGTGCATAAGGAAATCACTTTATCAGCCAACGCTGAACCACCCACCCTCAGGGGTTGATGGCAGGTTTTGCCCTCACCACAGCACTGCCTCCATTTTCCCATATGAATGAATGGCAAACATTCAGTTATATATGAAAGGAAGTAACAGCTACACTTGGGGAAACCATTCAGGTGGAGGCTAAACCTGGTCTGTGCACTTGAGTATCACAGTTGCTTTTTGCTTGCATAGCTTCCATGAATCCCCCTTTGGACTGTTAAAGAGATTGTAATGCTTAAAATATCCTGGATTTGGTCATTGTGAAAAGACAGAAATGGGTAAGTTCCAATGGACCAGATTTTCATAGAAGTGGAGCGTGTCAACATTTGGGACTTGGATTGTGATACTGTGGTGACTTTTTTTTGAAAGCTTTTTCATGGTTCCTCCATTTCAGCCTTCTCTCATCCTTCAAAAAGAAAAGAAGATGGTAACAAAGCCCTTTGCAATGGCTGGTAATAACCCAAAGAAGCAAAGGCTTGCCATTGGGACTGCATCTTGCATCTTCATCCTTTTAGTAATCTTTTTAAAATAACTTTAAAGATGACCAGGCTGTATGAGAGCCAGTGTGGTGTAGTGGTTAAGGTGTTAGACTACGACCTGGGAGACCAGGGTTCCAATCCTGACATAGTCATGAAGCTCACTGGGTGACCTTGGGCCCGTCACTGCCTCTCAGCCTCAGACAGAGGCAATGGTAAACCCCCTCTGAATACCAATTACCATGAAAACCCTAGTCATAAGGTCGCCATAAGTCAGGATCAACTTGAAGGCAGTTTCCATTTTTCAGGCTGTATTTGCATATATTGGAATGGATGAACTCTTTGCACTGCCCCAGTGCCACACCTGCATGGCAAGAGGTTTGCTATGTTCTGGTAGGAGAAGAGGCGGTGGTGGTCTCAAAATGCTGATGTTGTTAGTTTGGCACATTTGTACTGAGATCTACAAGGATTACAAACCAGGTCAGAGCATGCCAAACAAGTTGCTAAGGGCAGTTGCAGAGATTTTATGGGAAGGATAGCAGTGTGAATGGTAGCAAACTAGTGTATAATGTGCAGATAATGTGGAAGAAACTTACTTTTGAGGGCAAAAATATGGGAGGATCACCTGAGAAATCATGCAACATTGTGATAACCACAGAACCTTCCTGTTTTCCAGCATACATGCCCAATGCCTGCATGTTGTCAGTCATCAATACCAGCTTCTCTGCAAGACACTACATATCAGCTCATCTCCCTCAGTTTTAATTGTCACAAGTTTTGTTCTGATCCTGAAAGTCAGGCCAAATCTGCAGCAACTCATCCGGCCCATAATGATGCACAACCACTAGCTTAGAGAACTGGCACTTCTCATAGCTGATTTTGTACATGTTGAAGAGACCCCAGGGGCTGTCTGTCACACTAATTCCGAGTTCATGCAGACAGATTCCCATGAAGGAATCTTCCATGTTGATGACCTTGATGTTTTTTGCCACCTGGTAGATCTTCTTGGCCAGATCCCCAGAGAGCACATACCCAGGGCCTCCACAGTAGGCTGGGTAGGTGTCATTGGGATACACCTCCTGTGGCACATACCACTTGTAGGCCTTGTTACGCAGTGGCTTTGTGTTCCTGTAGATGTACCCTGTCATGTAGTCCTTCTTGGGGGGTAGGTGGGGCTGCAGTAGCTTTGATACCATGTAGTCCACATTGAGAAAGATGTCACTATCTACCTTCATCACGTAGGTGGCATTGGGACAGAATTTGCTTATCCACTCCATGCCCATCAGAGTCTTCAAGGTAAGGTTGTTGTAAGTATCCAAGAAATCCTGCTGAATAATGTCTCTATAGATGGAACTCTCCTCTTCCAAAAGGTGCTGGAGTGGGGACCCAAACCGTGGGTGGACACCGGTCAGAAAGAGGCATAGGATGGAGACCCCAGGCACTGACCTCTCATGGCCCCAGGTCTGCCGGATGGCTTTCCTTCTGGAAACATGTTGGGGCTCAGTAATCACCAACAAGACCAAGAAAGGCTTCCTCTCCATACATTTATTTGGCTCATTGAGGCGGAATCTATAATCATTGGGATAGATAATCTCCAAGGGATGCCGTGTAGCCGCTGGAGGCTCTAGGGACTGCAGACCAAACGGCTTTGCCTCCTTTGTCCTGTCAAGTTCAGTTTCCCATTCAAAGCCTGTGACACTCTCAAGATCCCTTGCATAATCTGGGCTGCCCTGGAGCTTAATGGGCAAGGAAATCATCTCAGGTAACTCCCTTTCAGTCCTAGCAACCAGCAGGAAAAGAAGAGTAGAACAGAGGATGAAGAGCACCACAGTAGGCAAATCCTGCAGCTGAGTCCTGAAGATCATCTTCATGGGATTTTAATGCTTTCAGAGTTTGTGTGAGAGAGATCTGGCCTACTCTGTCCCGTTTCCAAAGACAACCTACAAAAGAGAAGCCAAGTTAAAGGGAGGACATTCTGCTCTCCTTTTGGGGTGGTGAAGAGCCTTTAGGGTAAGACAGGGCACACAGAGACTCGGATGGTGGTTGTCCAACCTGTCCTGGATGGGGTTGCACTCCACCTGAAGGAGCAGGTTTGTAGCTTGGGGGTTCTCCTAGAATCATCTCTGTCACTTGAGGCTCAGGTAGCCTCAGTGGCACGGAGTGCCTTCTACCAACTTCGGTTGGTGGCCCAACTACGTCCCTATGTGGACAGGGATAACCTGGCTTCAGTTGTCTATGCTGTGGTAACCTCTAAATTAGATTACTGCAATGCACTCTACGTGGGGTTGCCTTTGAAGACGGTTCAGAAACTGAAGCTTGTGCAAAATGCAGCGGCCAGATTGCTAACAGGGACCAGACGGTCCGAACATATAAAACTGATTCTGGCCCGCTTGCACTGGCTGCCTTTATGTTTCCGAGCTCGATTCAAGGTGCTGGTATGGACCTATAAAGCCTTACACGGCTTGGGACCACAATACCTGATGGAATGCCTCTCCTGATACAAACCCACCCATACACTATGTTCAAGATCAAAGGCCCTCCTCCGGGTGCCTACTCCAAGGGAAGCTCGGAGAATGGCAACAAGGGAGAGGGCCTTCTCAGTGGTGGCCCCCAAATTATGGAACGAGGTGCGCCTGGCGCCAACACGGTTATCTTTTCGGCGCCAGGTCAAGACTTCCCTCTTCTCCCAGGCATTTTAGCATGTGTTCTATATTGTTTTAAATTTTTTAATGGTTTTTTAAATTGTATTTTAAAAGATGTATTTTAAATTGTATTTGTTTTTAGTTATTGTAAACTGCCCAGAGAGCTTCGGCTATGGGGCGGTATACAAGTTTAATAAATAAATAAATAAATCCAGTAACTGCCGCTACGCTCAAGGCCTGGAGTTGGTGGCAGAGTCAAGCTAGCTTCAGGTCTGCTCGCAGTAACTCCCATCTTGCCCCTGCTATCTGTTTTTGAAAGGAAAAGATGCACCCCAGTCCAATATTGATAGATCTAAGTAAATATAAACATATTGTTATCTATTAAATCCAATTTAAAATGCTTGTAATAGCAGACTTCCCTTTCCCAGATATCTACTAGTAAGACATTTTTATTGGCAACACCTTTTCCAGATTCTGATCACTCTGCATCTTCCTAGTCTGGTTTATTTCCATATGACCCAAGAATGACGCCCATGGCTTCCAAGAAATTGATTTCCTTTAGAACCTTCTGGTTGTTTGTACCTGAGTTGTCATGCAGTCCATCCGTTTCTGCTTGATGGCTGTGTTCCCAAATGTGATAGTAAAGCAGCCAGCACAGATTCCCAGTCTCCTGAGTGTTATGCTCTTAGCAAAGCCTCGGGCTCAGCATTCTGTGTTCTCTAGTTCAAGCCTTTCCCCAAATAAAACTCAAAACATTCATACATACTTGTCTGTACAAGTGTGGTGTACTATGTGCTTCCTATTGCATTCTATGGGTTTTCTCTTCCAAATTTCCTCCTCTTTTGTGGCATATATAGATCCTTGTCTGACAAAAGTAACTTTCCCCCTGCAGTTTCCTGGTTTAAGGGAGTATAGAGACTATTTCCAGACTATCAATATTTTGTAGGTATGAATCAGTTGTATACTGACAAATTCAGGTTGTGCAATTAAAATGAATTTGGTGTTTAACAAACCCACTTCCAAAAACCCTGGAATTTTTGTGGCAAGAAAAGTGATGAGAAATTGCACTGGAAAGTGTGGGACAATGGCGACACTGGGCAATCTCTACGCAAACTATTCAAAATGAATGCTCAATAAACAGTGAAGTCATAACCTCTATGCAAATTTTGTCCAAACAAATTAATGCTCCAAAAAGGGATCATCTAGAAGAGCCCCTTATCTATAGTATTAGGAAAAAAGCTTCTAGACCTGACTTACTGAACCAATGTTGTTTTGAATTCTGTAAGGCTAACTTTCTTGAACTGTTCACTAAGATCATCTTTCCCTGAGGACATTGTCTATTGCTGGAACAACTGGTTTAATTATCATACAGGCCACAAATCATAGCCATTGCCCAAACTAATTTCCCTTGCTAGCACTATTTGTGCTGCTGTTCTTGGAGTGTGTATTGTTGCATTGGACACATACCATCCCCAATGGTGCCTACACACATACACACAATCCCCCCCTTAACAATTATTTGTTTACTCAGGCCTTTTCTGCTATTTAGGAGGGTTATCCTGTTTGGTTGCTATTGTGCTGTTTTTAACTGATGGATTTTTATAATGTACTGGGGGGTTGCCCCTGCTCGCTTCATCCGCCAGCTTCACCTACACACACACACACGGGACACCAGTACACCTGCTCCCCATGGGTTGCCAGAACTCCCCTTCCCTCACCCTGCACAAAGGTCACCAGCACTCCTCCCCCCCATGGGTCGCCAGAGCTTCCTCTCCCACCACGAGTCACCAGTGCTCCCTCTCCCTTCCTGGGTCACCAGTACTGCCCCTCCCACCACGGGTCACTAGAGCTCCCCCTCCCTCTCTTCATGGGTTGCCAGTGCTCCCCCTCCCTCTCCATGGGTCATCACCGCTTCCCCTCCTCCATGAGTCACCAGCCCTCCCTACTCTGTCCCCCGTGGGTCACCAGAGCTCCTCCTCCCCCTCCCTCTCTGCACATTTTCAATAGTAAATACAATCTTTCTAAAAAGAACCCCTAACTCCCCCCTTTTTATTTGTTATATCTTATGATACCTATAAACTGCTTAGAGATTTAAAAAATAAATAAATGGCACATAAATTATCTAAATAAATAAATAAATGGAGCACTTTGCACAACAGAGTTGGTCTTCAACACAACACATAGGAACTTGAACACATTGCTAACACAGGGTGGTATTTAACTAAGGTGTCCTGTCAGTTGCGCAATGGGACTTCTCCTCCTCTCCTGTCCCCATGCACACCCCACATCCTCCCCAAATCAGCTTTGGAGGGTTGGGGGAGCCCCTAGAACATATTTGGGGGGGTGCAGGGGAGAGGAGAGGGGGACAGAGTCCTGTTGGGAAAGCAGATATCTTGGGCAAACAAGACACTTACTTAGTACTACATTGGATACAACCCATAAGAAGAGCCTTACAGATGGATCAGGCTAATGGTCCATCTAGGCCAGCATTCTGTTCAGCATTCACAGTGGCCAACCAGATATCCATGGACATTCACAAGCAGGACCTGAGTGCAATAGCACTTACCCCACGTGAGATTCCCAGAAACTGGTATTCAGAAACATATTGTCTCCTACAGTGGATGGAGAACCTAGTTTCTTCTCTTTCTTTAACCTTTATAGATACCTCACCATAAGAATCCAGACACAAATACCCAATGCCAAGCCCCACTCCACTCCAACAACTAGGGTGCCAGCGCAGAGCATCCATGGATGCTGAAGGTGTGGCCATTTTTGCTGCACCGTTTTGGGATTTGCTGGTTATGTGGATTTCCTGGACTAACCATTTATAAGACACATGGGCTCTTGTATCATCATCATCATATATCTCCCCTACCCTGTATAATTTAAAGATAGTATAGGATTGTCCTGCCTGAAACCTAAAGAAGACTTTTTAACATTTAATAAGTGCCTATTATGGGATCATGATAGAATACATTTATTTCACTATTTCCAAATTAGACCATAAAATATGCAGAATGCACCAAAGAGCAGCAGCACAAACAAGCAAAAATTCAGGAGATGCAGGGGACAAATTTAAATCTCAACATATTTTGAATACTAAGCTTTTCATCAGAAACAGGAATAGTTTACATGTTAAAAATGTGGTGCTAGAATGGCAGACTTTATACCCTTTTGGTGGAATTGTCTGACTATTGCTAAATTCTATCACAGAATTTTATGACAGTTAAATATATTTTTGGGTCTCTCTGTTTCCTAACTGCAAATTCCTGCTAACAAAAGAATACACACCCTACCCATCAGTGCCTAATTATAATCTAGAGTATTTGCAAACATAATGAAATTTGCTTGTATGACAAAGGTTAGTGAAGGGATCAACTAGTGAAGGTGTCATGGCCCTGTCAGAGGACTCATCAGACGAGGATGACTCGGGAGTAACAGCAGCAGACCCAGAAGGAGAAACTGAGGAAACTCCTGAGAACCCAACTCCTTCTCCCCCTCAGCTGCAGAGCACCCCAGACACAGCTGAAGCCCTTCAGCCAGATGCAGACAGTGAACAGGATACTCCCCCTCACCTACAGAACGTAGACAGCAGAAGGTCAGGCAGAAGAGGGGCAGGCCTGTCCCCTTAAGGCCAAAACGCTGAGGGCTCACACCTGCTGACAAACCTGCTCCTTAAAAGCCAAACCTTGGCTTCAGCTTGTTGCTGACTACAATGTCAGGTGTGACCACTGAACCTTGACTTGGACTGATCTCTCGGCAAACTAGACTCTTCTGGATTTCTGGCTTGGCACGTAAGCTTTGAACAGCTGTTTCCTAACACGGCCTCTGCCCTTATCTTGCTTCCTCCTTGCTAGCCTGGCAGATTTATAGCCAAGCTGCCGGCTGAGGACTTATGGCCTGGCAATTACCAAGGAATCTCCAGCCCTGCCTGCACCCCCACTGACACTGCTGTCTCAGTGAAGAGCTGACAGAAGGGATGAACTAGTACAAGTCGCAGTACTGAAAACCTGGCCCTTGCCATTAAATTACTCTGGAATGCTAATAAGTGTGTGTGTGTGCTCCAATGCAAATAATTGTTTTATTAAATTTTTATCATGCATGGCTGCACTGCTGCCGTCACATTTCCTGTGAATGATAAGCAAAATGTTCAAGGCACAATGACTGACCCAAGCAGTCATAGGATCCTGGAGATTTGACCCAGAATCCTGGAACACACCCACACACCCTGTAGTTACTCCCCATTTTTCCACTCCTGCAGTTCATGCTGGGATTTGCCACTAGGGATGGAAAGATCTGTGGATTTCAGTTCCCTCCATTTATTATTTTCCCAATCTTAAATTCAGTTCTCCACATTTCTGCAGCAATTTGTGATTTTTGTAAAAAAAAAAATCCTTATGAAAATTATCCAGCATTCTTGTGTGAATTTCTCCTAATAAACACCTTTTTGTAAGCAGTTTTGCCTAATGAAGACAAGAGAAAATGGAACTTGTAACTGTGATACAATGCAAAGAAATGTTAGGTCAAAATGACAGTGAAATACAGATACCAAATGACCAAATACAGGACAAATCACAACAGACAGTAAAATACGCTGCAAATGCCAAAAACCGTGAAGTGCAACACTATAACTGAAGTATAATACTATAATGACAGCTATGCTGTGTTTGAAAAGAACTATAAATAGGGGTTAGAATAAATGAAAGACCTTATTTAAAGGGAAAATTTATCAGGACTCAGGGAAATAAAACTTGACCACTAGGTCTGCATTCTTTGGAGGCCTGATCAATAACAGCTGGTGTGCCTTCGATTTTGACTGGACCATCGAAGAATTGGGGGAAAAAAACAATCATTATGGGACTCTTCCCTACTAAAGGTGTCTGAAGACTCACCCTGGTCACCGGTAGCTTCACCCTCTGGACATAGAACATTGATTATTTCTCTAGGAAAATCAAGGTCAGCTGCTGATTCAAGAACCAGTGATTTAAGAAGAAGCAGTATCTGAAGAAGCACTGAAACAGTTTTGATAATTTGGAATAGCTGTCATTATAGTGTTATACTTCAATTATTGTGTTACACTTCACTGTTTTTGGCATTTGCAGCATATTTTGCTATCTGTTGTGATTTGTCCTGTATTTTGGTCATTTGGTATCTGTAGTGTATTTCCTTGTCATTTTGGACATGGGTAACATTTCTTTGCTTTGTACCACAGTAACATGCTCCATTGCCTCTTGTCTCCTTTGCCCATTCAGTCATATACTGGTAGTGACTTCTCCCCCTTTTTTCATGCTTGTTTTGTGGAACCCTCTTCTTTTTGGCAGTTGGTTTAGTTTTGACTAATGTACACATTTTTGCAAGCAATTTCTCATCACATAGTGCATTTTTGTGTTATTTTCATTTATATACTCATTTTTATGTATACATTTCCATAAAATATGCATTTTTGTAAACATTGGTTTGCGACCTGCATTGCAAAATGTGACTAAGTGCGAATTTCAAGGGATGGCTGTGGTTCGGTTCTCATATTGTTTTGGAAAGTGCAAATTTGATAGATTCAGCCTGAAATGTGAACTGAATTGAATTTCTTGCCCATCCCTATTGGCCACTTCATCTTCCCGTCATGCCGGTCTTGCTAACCCTAAGGTTATCATCTCAGTCGCTCTGCAGTCTGTTTAGTTGCTCAGGTGCTGAACTGACACTTGAGAAGCACATGGAGTTGAAAGAGAAGGTGGGCAGACATGTCCCTCTTCCAAAAATATATACTGGGGTTTTTTTGGGGGGGAAGGTAACACCCCTCACTACCTCGTGGCAAAGGGGCAGTGAGGGAGGGAGGGATTTGAGGGTTTGACAGGCACCAGGGGAAGTCCTCAAGGGTGCCATTGTGCCCACCCCAGGTGTAAAGCATGCAATTAAAATGTTTATTCAGAATAGAAAATGGAAGCAAAAAATATATTCTGAACACAGAGCTTGAGCTCTTGCATCTGAATTAATGGCACCTTCTTTGAGCTGTGTTAACTATGAAGCTCCAAATCTGGTATCCCTCTCAAAATCTGTGCCAAAGCTTTGTGCCACAAACCCAGAGTTTGGGGGGGGGAGTGGCCATTCTTTTCTTCTTCCTCTCTTTACTTAACCCTGTCTTCATATGCTAGTACTGTGCTTGCCTGAGGCAAGCTACAATTACACAACAGCTTTCAAACATTTCCTCAAGGAAAATAAATGACAACTGGAGGCAAGTGACTAACCCAATAAAAAGGTCATTTTCTCACTCAAGGAAGAGAAAGACATATGAGGGGGGAAAGTGTGCAATGTGCTGGTGAAGAACTTATGAATGAATGAAACCGCAACTATGTCATGCATACGCAGAGATCAATGTACAGTGGCTTACTGCCAACTTAATTTGTACGGGCCCAGCAGGAAAGTATACATAAGCTGCGGGGTGGGGTGGGGGGCTGGCCAAGGAAGCTCAGTTAAGTGAACTGGAAATGGAATCTATTCAACCGTGTCCCTCTGCTCATGGAAGGCTGTTTGCTTCAGCGAACAAAACGGGAGGGAATTTTTGCAAATTCCTTCTTCCTCCTGCAGCCCTCATACCACCTCCTATGCTGTTGTGGGGAGGGGGGCACAGGGGGCTACAAAGGAAAGGGTGAATGAACAAATATTAGACCCCTCCTCTTTTCATAGCAGCCCCTGGAGGATCAACTAGCCTTCTCTGAGAGGAGAAGCACAACCCACGATCTCTGTCCGTCTGCCTTGACATACACCTGCTGGGTGGGAATCAGAGCATTCCGAAATGTCCTTGGGCTTGCAGAGCCTGAGGATATACTGTCAGAGTAGTTCTACACCAGGATAGCAACACTGTTGTGCTGGTGGAATCCCTATATTGATGGGACAAAGGGGGAAACTGAGCCGAGTGGGGACATAGCAGAGAAGGAGCAGAGCTTAGTCATGCAGTTGTGCTTTCTCAGGGCTCATTCCCTCTTCCTGCATTGTTGGCGTAAAACTACAAAATAGCTGGCACAAGATAGAACTGTTCTACTGAAATTAATGTGTGGCTCTCTTCTCTATCTGCTCCATCAGAGGACAGGATTCCAACTAATTCAAGAGCCAATCATGGCACAGCACTACGCATATAGAAGACCAACAGCGCGACATAGATGTCAAGAGCCATGGTATGCAGGGTGGTGGTAATGTTACTTTGCCTTCAAGTCTAAGGTACCACAAATCTACAGGAGCATATGGGAACTCTGATGAAAGGGCACATTGCCAACCAGCTGAGGCCAACAGCTGAGTAGGAATGTCAGATGGCTAACACTTTGGTTCTCTAAATCACTACAGCTCTGTTTTAAGTCTCTCGCAGACAGAAACACTAACAACATTTACTCCACTGCTGCAAATGAGCATTCAAAGGCAGGACACCCACACAAGTAAACAAAGAAAGGGTCCACCAAATCTACAATTCCTCCTAAAACTACACCCAGAGGAACACCATTAGAACCAAGCGGTGACTCTTCCCAGATTAGGTCAAATGGGAGGACTAGTTACCCTTGACAAATCCAATATGACTCACTATGGACCCTCCACTATGGGCATTTAACCTACCCATGTCTTAACTGGGAGGGAAGGATCCTATTTCACCCTGATACTTTGCACGTGTGTGTGCGCACCTCCCCTTCTCCAGGGTTACATACATCCCGAGGAGGAGGCAGAACAAGGTGTCTATCACACTATTGAAGAGGCCCTGCCATAGATAGGAGCAGAGGTAAGTGCTGGATATGGGAGTGGGATATTCTGAACGTGGGAAGGATAAAATTGCCACATGCAAAAAGTGTTCCTGAAGCCTTTGGACTGGAAGATGCAAAATCATTCCCTGGGTCAAATTGCTTAACAACTGTTTGCTGTTCATGACAAGGAGGGATTTCTCTCACTAGGTGTGGCAGCAGCAGACTTATAACGTTTATTTATTTATTTACCGCCCTATAGCTGAAGCTTCCTGGGTGGTTTACAACAATTAAAAACATTAAAAAATATATAAATTTAAAACACACATTTTTAAAAAGCAATTAAAAAACACATGCTAAAACGTTTGAGCCAAATAGGCATCAAGTGAGTGGGTGTGGGCAATTTCATGCAGTAAATGCGTATGTGGGGGAGGGTACTGACCTGTTCCCCTGCCCACACCATTTCCCCAAAGCCCCCTTCCCCTGAGCTATTTTCTTCCAGTGGGGCTCTGGGACCAAAAGACTCCCATGAGAAAAGCAGCTGGGAGATGGTAGCTTCAGAAGGGGCAGAAGGTTTCTGGTCATATTCAGGCCTTGCAATCCTGATCTGGGGCGAACCGACCACCATATGCTTCACTTTTGCTGCCCAGAATAACCAATCAGGAGATTTAGCTAGGCAACAGGAGCCCTTTGCACTCCCTGACCTGATTTCTGGGTCATTCAGAGTGCTGAACTAGTCAAAGGTAAGTTCAGGCCTGGGAGTCACCTCAGAATCACCAACTTGCCCCATTCCCCATTCCCACTAAGCTGGATATCAGAAGCTAGTGGCTTTTATTTTTTCGAAGAGAGAAAAGCCATGGCTCATTCACCCCAGCATGCATTACTTCCACCTGAAATCTTTTGGTAGTGAGCCCAGCCTAGCTGAATTAGGTCTGAATAATACCACCTCCATTCCCTCTTAAGACTATTACAGACTGCACACTAGTAACAGCTTCGCCCCTTCCTTTTATCTCTTCTTTTTCTTTTTGGTTAACATACAGCCTGAAGAAAAATTCTGGTGAGCTTTAAAGCTTGCTCAGTATTCAGGCCAGTAAAGCTATTATGCTGCTGTTACTCTTTGGGTTTCCTCTAACGGACCAACGTGTCTGCCTGTAATATTCTTTTTTATTTATATAACCGCAAGTGATTCATTACTTTCATATTTCTGTTCTCCAGTTCTCTCATGTTATTTATTAAAAGTTGTTTCCTTTTATAGCCAGGAACTGATGACTCTGATCCTGGTTGGGGAATTTTTAAAAAATGATTAATCATAGATATTGACAAACTCTTTTGTCATAGATCTTAACTACTTGCAAGCATTTTACTATAATATTTGTTTTCCTTGCCAGACAGTCATTGCCCTTCTTCAAAGTTCAAGTCCTGGCTCTGCTACAACATGAGCCTTGCCCCTTGCTTGCTTTTTGTGCTTCTGCAGTAGTAGCTGGACAGCTCATCTCTGCCAACATCCACCTGCCCCTTCCTTCAGTTGCTGCCTCTTTCTGCTGAACACGATTAATGGGGAAATGATTCTGGTACACTGCAGGATTGTGAGAAATCTATTTTTATTTGGGTGGCAAATTAGACATTGCGTCTTGGAACTTGATTTGGGCCACCAAGCCTTTTTCCTTTATTTCTGCCAACATTAGGGAGAACTCACTAAAAACAATCCATAGGTGGTATTACATGCCAATTTGGATACAGAACTGGATCAACCACTATTGCTGGCAGCAATGCAGTTCTCTAGGTATCTAGTGGCATTTATGGTGGTCCTCCCTCACGTGTGCTCATTATGGATCACAGTTCTGAATGAATTAGTAGGATTATTGAGCATGCCATCGTACCTGATCCAAAGTTGAGCTTACTTTCAGTATTCTTTAGGGCCAGTGCTGACCTCCTGCTGAAGCCTCTCATCACATACCTTTGGGTGGCTGCCCACTTGACCATCATGCAGAGCTGGAAGGATGCTGCATCGGTTGCATTGTACAGGTGGTTTAAAAAGTGTTTGTATATTGCTATTGCTGAAAAACCTACTCCACTTGAAAATGCTCTGAGGGGATGCTGAACCAGAGGACCATGAGGCTATATGGTGGCCATTTATGACCCATGTGAATGAACAACAGCTCATGTAGTTTCTCCTGGCCAAGTATGAGTTTATTATTTGGAAATGTTTGTGGCTTTCCTGCTTCACTTACTGCTTCCTAATTTCTGCTGTTCCCTCACCCTTTTTTAAATGTGTAATTCCCCCTTTCCCTTTCTTCTTTAGGACTCCTTATTTTATTGAGTCCCCTCTAGGATGCACACCTTAACGTGGTGAGGGGGGTTGAGAGTGTTGAAGAAGCTTAGAGCAATGCCGTCAGGAGTCTAGACCAACAGGCTAGACTCCTAGCAGGAGCACCCAAGGCGGAATGGTCAAAGCTGAAACACCAGACTAAGATACATCCAAACTCAGAGGAAGGCAATGGTAAACCACCTCTGAATATCTCTTACCACAAAAACCCTATGAACAGAGTATCCAAAATGCAACACGAGATAGTGCTGGAAGATGAGACCCCCAGGTCAGAAGGCACTCATCGAGCTACTGGGGAAGAACAAAGGACAAGTATGAGTAGCGCTGTGACTAATGACGCAGCTGGGTCAAAGCCGAAAGGAAGCCCAGAGGCTGATGCGCACAGGTGCGAAAGGAGAGTCCGGAATTGTACGACGCACACACTAGGAACATGGAATGTGAGAAGCATGAACCAGGGAAAGTTAGAAATTGTCAAGCAAGAAATGGAATGCATCAACATTACAATACTTGGTGTGAGCGAACTAAAATGGACTGGAATGGTAACCAGGGAAAGTTAGAAATTGCCGACCAAGAAATGGAACACATCCATATTACAATACTTGGTGTGGGTGAATTAAAATGGATGGGAATGGGACATTTTCAATCAGGCGACTACAAAATATTTTATGCGGGAAATGAGAAATTAAGACAAAATGGGGTTGCTTTAATTGTGAGAAGTGATGTAGCAAGAGCAATTAGGAGCTACAATGCAAGGTCTGAGTGAGTGATATCAATGAGATTAAATGGGAAACCTATCAACATTTTTTGAGCAACCAAAAAGACGACTGTACACATGGACATCACAAAATGGTCAATATAGGAATCAAACTGATTATATAATTGGTAGCAGAAGATGGAGAAGTTCCATACTTTCTGCGAAAACAAGACCAGGAGCAGACTGCGGTACAGATCATGAACTGGTCGTATAGAAAATCAGAGTAAAGCTAAAGAACAACAACAAAGCAATCATAATGCCAAAATACAATTTAAATAACATCCCAGAAGCATATAAAGGTCAAATAAGGAACAGGTTTGAGGCTTTAAACTTAGTTGACAGAGAACCAGAAGAACTATGGAATGAAGTCAGAGAAGAATGCAAAAAGACAATACCTCTAGTTAAAAAGAGAGAAAGACCCCAATGGATGACTGAAGAAACTCTTCAAATAGTTAGAGAAGGAAAGCAAAAGCAAAAGGAGATAGAAACACAGTCAGGACCCTAAATGCAACAATACAGCGATTAGTACATAGGGACAAAGAGAACTATTACAATAGTTACTGTATAGAAATAGAAGAGGTTAATAAAAAGGGTAGAACAACAGCCCTGTTCCAAAAGATTAGAGAAATGAAAGGGGAATTTAAACCAAGAGTAGGGATGTTGAATAATCCACAGGGGAACACACTGAATGACCAAGATGAAATAAAAGGAAGATGGAAGCAATACACTGAAGAACTCTATCAAAGAGATGCCAGGATGACAGATTCATTCACGGAGGAACCATATGATGAAAAACCAGAAATTTTAGAATGCGAGGTGAAAGCTGCTCTGAAAACACTTGGAAGAAACAAATCACCAGGAATAGATGGCATACCAATAGAGTTGCTACAAGCTACTGAGACTGAATCTGTCCAAATTTTGACAAAAATCTGACAAGAAATATGGAAAACTAAACAATGGCCCACAGACTGGAAGCGTTCCATATACATCCCAGGGAATGCAGTAATTATTGAACTATTGCCTTAATATCCCATGCAAGTAAAGTAATGCTCAAGATTCTACAACAAAGACTCTTACCATATATGGAGCAAGAAATGCCAGACGTCCAAGCTGGATTTAGAAAGGGAAGAGGCACCAGAGATCATATTGCAAACATATGTTGGATAATGGAACGGACCAAGGAATTTCAGAAGAAAATCACCCTGTGCTTTATAGATTACAGCAAAGCCTTTGACTGTGTAGATCATGAAAAACTATGGAATGCTTTAAAAGAAATGGGGGTGCCACAGCATCTGATTGTCCTGATGCGCAACCTATACTCTGCACAAGAGGCTACTGTAAGGACAGAATATGGAGAAACCGATTGGTTCCCCATTGGAAAGGGTGTGAGACAGGGGTGTATTTTATCACCCTATTTATTTAATCTATACGCAGAACATATCATACGGAAAGCGGGATTGGACCAAGATGAAGGACGTGTGAAAACTGGAGGGAGAAATATCAATAATTTAAGATATGCAGACGATACCATACTACTAGCAGAAACCAGTAATAATTTGAAACGAATTCTAATGAAAGTGAAAGAGGAAAGCACAAAAGCAGGACTACAGCTGAACGTCAAAAAGACTAAAGTTATGACAACAGAATATTTATGTAACTTTACAGCAGATGATGAGGACATTGAATTTGTCAAGGATTATCAATCCCTCAGCACAGTCATTAACCAAAATGGAGACAATAGTTAATAAATCAGAAGAAGGCTAGGACTGGGGAGGGCAGCTATGAGAGAACTAGAAAAGGTCCTCAAATGCAAAGATATATCACTGAACACTAAAGTCAGGATCATTCAGACCATGGTATTTCAGATCTCTATGTATGGATGTGAAAGTTGGACAGTGAAAAAAGCGGATAAGAGAAAAATCAACTCATTTGAAATGTGGTGTTGGAGGAGAGCTTTGCGGATAGCATGGACTGCAAAAAAGACAGATAATTGGGTGTTAGAACAGATTAAACCAGAACTATCACTAGAAGCTAAAATGATGAAACTGAGGTTATCATACTTTGGACACATCATGAGAAGACATGATTCATTAGAAAAGGCAATAATGCTGGGAAAAACAGAAGGGAGTAGAAAAAGAGGAAGGCCGAACAAGTGATGGACTGATTCCATAAAGGAAGCCACAGACCTGAACTTACAAGATCTGAACAGGGTGGTTCATGACAGATGCTCTTGGAGGTCGCTGATTCATAGGGTCGCCATAAGTCGTAGTTGACTTGAAGGCACATAGCAACAACATTTTATTGAGTTTTCCTCATATCAGGCCTAGTTTTGTTATGGTTTTTGTCTGCTATGCCTTCATACTCAAGATCTTTAATTTTTTTTGCTTGTTATCAAATCATGAAAAATTTGAATAAAAATTTAAAATAAAAAAGCCTATTTTTATTAGGCCAAAGAATGGGAAGAGGAGTCCTGCAATGACATATCTGTGCAGGCCCCACAACAGCAGCAGCAGCAGTGATAGGCATAAAAAGGGAATCACATCTGCTAAAATTGTGAGCCAATTAACATCTGGCATCTTAGTTCCCCCTGCCCTCATATCAGGAGCCCAGATTCTTACAAAATTCACCCTCATGTATCCATGGCTCAATAAAAAGCTTTGACATGTTTATTTGAATAAGAAGTAATGGATTACATATACATCTGTGTGTCACTTGTCAATAAAATGATAGGTTCCCTTTTTGAGCACTGCTTTCAAGAGAGAACTATGACAACTTCTTACTTCTAAAAAAAACCCAGTTTAACTGGAAGAGGAAGAGATTCCCAGAAAGAAACTAGATTACTTGGATACAAGGGTTGTGCTGTCACATGAAAGGGTTACAGGAAGAGGAGTATTCTGAGCTTTATCAAAGAAATGAACTAACCAAACAGAGGAAATGGAGGCTGTTTCGAAAGGAGGCTCTTTTGGCCTTCCAAAGTGGACTTGAGGTACCCATGCTCTTATAAGGTACAGCTATCTTTGGACCAAACTGGATATGATGCTAAACCTGTCTCTAGCAACTACATCAGGCTTTGTCTGCTTTTAAAAAAGGGGTCCAAATGAAAATTCTCCCTTTGCACCTGGAAGCTTCTATCCCGGGGCTAATTAGAGCTGAGAGGGGAGATTTTCATTGGAACTGCAGCAGGGGATGAAAGGGTAAAACCACTTCTCCATCTGTCCTGGGGTCCTAATTAAAAAACTAGGGGGTACTATTAATTAAAAAAACCTGATGAGGTTGCTAAAACACATTGAGGCTGCGAACTGGAGAGGTGGAACATTTTGTACGTTCATATTTTCTTCTACCACTTACCTGTAGAGGTAAGCCCCATGTAGACATGTATAAGAATGACTTTGTTAAGTGTCATGCCTATTTTAGTCCCAGGTTACACCTGTGATCTGACGCAGTTTCCCTAATTTGAGGTGTGCAGACTGCTTGTGATTGCCTACTGCTGACGGAAGGGAACTCTACCTGTGCTGAAAGGCACACACTTCTTGCTCCTATCAGACGAATGAGCCATCCCACGGAGAAAAAGGCACATAGCCCTATAGTGTCAAGAAGAGACAAGCTGCAGTTCAGCCTACAGCTAGAAAAAGCTGCACTATCGATTCTCCAGTCTCCACCACACTGCCATAGGCCTGTACTATTCACACTTCAGAGTAAGACTGCTGAGCCAAGGCCAGCCAATCATCACGAATATAGGATCTGCCACTGCCACTGCTCTCCCTGCTTTTCCTCACGTTCTTCCACTCTGTGGTACCACCTTGTCATCCTTTCCTCCTTATAGTAATTCCCCCATGCCTTGCTGGGCTGATAAGTCTCTTTTTGGTTCTTCCAGTTTGCTCTGCAGTCTAGCACACAAGAGGGAGAGGGAGAAGAGACAACAGTAAAAAATGCAGTGAATGGGGGGAAATGGTTTTGCTTCTCAAGTGCATTTCCCCAACCTTCCATTTTGCTCCCCTCTCTTTGCAGCTTTCCCACGTAGATTTTCATATTGTGAGCTCCTTGGGGCAGGTGCCTGTTCCCTTGCTTGCTATGCACCATGCCTTCTAAATGAGCCCACAAAAGTTACTGGCCTGCTGACTGAATAGCCTGCTTTTTTACTCATGGTGAGGGAGCTAGCAGATTGGAGCACTTCACCCTACCTCTGCCAGCCAGCCCCTTATGTGTAAAAAAGGTGGTTAGCAAAAGCCAAGAACAGAACTAGGCTTCTATGCTGGATACAGAGGAGACAAAACACCCTCTTCTACAGCCAGCATAAAAACACAAGGAAATGTCAGAGGAGGGACAGGATACTCTGCCTCTCCTTCAGCAGCCCACAGCCCACTCACTTTCATATACCTCCTTATCACCTATGGTGAGCAAGCCAGTGGGTTAAATACAAGGCTGCCATATACTTCCCCTTCTATTCCAAGTACCCCTCATCCAGTGCTCACTCTCTTTCGTTCTCTCCCTTCTCGAGGCATCTTTTAGTGGTGCCTTCTCACTTCATCTGTCTTCTCTGAGGTGCCTATTGCAGCTTCCACCTCTTACCTGCCTGAAGTGCCGTTCACTCAAGTGTGTCTCCCTGCCCTTGACAGAATGCCCAAGTTGTATGTTAGCCAGACTTTGCATTTCCCTGGGAAGGGAGTGGCTAGAAGTTGCACAAGGGGGAGGGAACAACGTCTACATTATCCAGCTAAAAAAAGAGGGAAAGGCGAGTCTGCTGCCAGGAGAATCTTTTCTCCAGAACCATTGAAGAACCTGAAAGGGCTCACTTCCCCCAGGTCATCCCCATGAGAAATCCCCCCCCCCAAAGAACATACCTCTCAAAATGCAAGGTCAAATACAATGACGAGATGAAAGGTATGAAATAAGTTTATTTGATATAAAAATGTACCAATGGCTGTTGATGTAACAGTATCCCAAAGCAATAATATAGAATAGTTGGAAATGGACTGCCTTCAGGTCGATCCCAACTTATGGCTACTCTTATTAATAGGGTTTTCATGGTAAGTGGTATTCAGAGGGGGTTTCCCATTGCCTCCCTCTGAGGCTAGTCCTCCCCAGCTGGCTAGGGCCTGCTCAGCTTGCCACAGCTGCACAAGCCAGCCCCTTCCTTGTCTGCAACTGCCAGCTGGGGGGCAACGGGGCTCCTTAGGACTATGCAGCTTGCCCATGGCTGCACAGGGGGCAGGGCTTCTCCTTTTGGCATTCTGCTAACATGGTGCCAGCGGGGCGATGTGCTGGAGGGGGCCTGGAGCTCCCCGCTATCCAGCTAATCGCGCCGGAGGAGGGGAAGATCAGCTGCAGAGCGCTCCAGCTGATCTCTTCTGGCGCGATCAGACTCCTGCGCTCCAGCTGATCGCGCTGGAGGAGGGAAGATCAGCTGTAGGACATATCAGAGTGTTTGGAAGCATTGCCTTTGCCTACATAGCGAAACAAAAGAGGCAGAAGCTAGATGCTAGAACAGAACACACTATCTTGATAGGATATGCTCCTGGTAGCAAAGGCTACAGAGTTACGAACCTAAAGACAGGTAAAGATTGATGTGAACCGCCCAGGGAGCTTCGGCTATGGGCGGTATATAAATTTAATAAAATGAAAATGAAATGAAAATGAAGTCAGCACAAGACACGTTGTCTACTTCGATGAACGAAGCAGAGCTGACAAAAGAGGGACTGTGCTAGATTTCTCAGCAGGGCAAGGACACCACGTCCAATCTCTTATAGATATGCCAGTAGCCACATACGAAATACCAGTGACATCACAGATATCTGCACAACCTGACCCAAGCCTTAATCAAGAGGAAGAGGCAGAGATTGCAGAAAGTGATGATGAGGCTGAGAGAGGTACAGACGCAGATGAGAATGACGAGATGACTGGACTGGAAGATGCTGCAGAGCCAGACCAGATCCCAGAACAAGCTCCCAGATCCTCATCGCGAACCAACAAGGGTGTACCACCTCTACGCCTGTCCTACCTCGCAAAGTCGGTGCTACCCAGAGAACCATCGACTTGGGAGGAGATCAAGCAGATGCCAGCATCCGAAGCTGCTCAGTGGAGAAAAGCCGCTCAGGAGAAGATGGATGCACTGCACAAGAATAAGACTTGGACCCTGACAGAACTTCCACCAGGCAAGAAAGCCATAGGATGAAGATGGGTGTTCAAGGTGAAGCAAGATGCAGGAGGAGAAATTGAACGCTACAAGGCAAGACTAGTTGCCAAAGGTTTCCTGCAGAAATATGGAGAGGACTATGATGCTACTTTTGCTCCTGTTGTCTGACACAGCACAATAAGAATGTTACTAAGTGTGGCAGCCTCCAAACTGATGCACGCCAGACACCTCGATGTCAAGACTGCCTTTCTGCATGGAGAAATAACAGAGGAGTTGTACATGCAACAACCTCCAGGTTTTGTGAACCAGAAGCAAGCACATCTTGTACGCAGACTTAAAAGGGGCCTGTATGGACTCAAGCAAGCTGCAAGGGCCTGGAACGAGAAACTGGATAAAATGCTCAAGGAGCAAGGCTTCAAGCAAGGTGAGGTAGACCAATGCCTGTACACCAGAAGCAAAGATGGACATTTGACAATAATTCTGATTTATGTTGATGACTTGATCGTGGCAACGCAAAGAGATCAAGACTACAGAGAAGTTGTACATCATTTGAACAAAGAAGTTGAAATCAAAGAGCTAAGCACTGCAACATACTACCTAGGCATCCAGATTGAAAGGGAAGAAGATGGCTCCTACCTACTCAACCAAAAACAAAAGATTGTTGATCTTTTAGAGACTCTAGAACTCAAAGATGCGTATCCTGTAGCAACGCTTATGGCAACAGACTTTCTTAAAGACAATGATGTAGGTGAACCTTTACCAAATACCAAGTACAGAACAGCAATAGGGAAGCTTCTGTACTTAACCACAAACACCAGACCTGACATAGCAAGTGCAGTAGTCTGCTACACTGATGCTGACTGGGCTGGAGACAGCTCAGACTCCAAGTCAACTAGTGGTTTTCTGTTTACCTACGGAGATGGACCTATCTCCTGGGCTAGTCACAAGCAAGACATAATAGCATTTTCTTCCACAGAATCTGAGTATATAGCTGCTGCAGAAGCCTGCAAAGAAGCCATTTGGCTCAACAGACTACTAAAGGACCTTGGAATAAGGGTGCAGAGTGATGGAAGACAACCAAAGTTGTATTAGACTTTCTCAGACTGAGAGAATCACTCCATGCACTAAACATATAGCTATAAAATATCATGTCGTGCATGAGTTGACAGAGAAAGGATTCATCAAGATGAACTACTGTCCAACTGCAGAGATGATAGCTGACATCTTGACAAAGCCATTACCAAGAGACTGTTTCCAGAGACTTTGTGTCAAGATGGGCCTGCATGCAAATTTGAGGAGTATTGGAATAGGCAAATATTGCATGTTCACTCTAAGGGATATTTGGTGAAATATCCCATGTACCTGTTTACCATGATGTAACTTCCTAATGGGTGGGATTAGTTACCTGACTTCCTCCTCCTTTTGTCCTGGAGATTCTTTGAATATTCTCCATTTACTGATCTTCTACCACTGGGATGAAGCCGCATGGCAGATGCTCTCTGCTGAGAGCATCACTGTAAAGACTAAGATGGACTGAGACTTCTATTTTACTTTTCATCTAAGCCAAAGCCTATGTTTCTGAACATATGAAAAGGTTGTGAGTAAATATTCTTTATATTTTACCTAAGAAGATTGTGTCATTATTTGTCTAGAGAAAGGTGGGCTGGTTACATTCTCACACTTCTGCTTGTATTTTTTATATCTCTGCTAAGAAGTAGGACCACCAAACTTAGTTCCTATTTCAATTTTTATTTTTAAAATACCAAACATGACTGAGTGGATCCAGGGTGTGGTCAATGCATAATTGCGGGAGGGAGTGGTTCCAGCCGTCTTGAAAGAGGCGGTGATCCAACCACTACTGAAAAAGCCCACCCTGGACCCATTGGTTTGTGACAACTACCGACCGGTTGCAAATACCCCCTTCCTAGGGAAGGTGATTGAGAGGATTGTGGCACATCAACTGCAAGTAGTCTTGGATGAAACAAATTATCTTGACCCATCCCAGACTGGGTTCAGGCCTGGTTATGGGACTGAATTGGCCTTGGTCGCCCTGATGGATGACCTTTATCGGGAGAAGGACAGGGGGAATGCGACCCTGTTATTCTTACTTGATCTCTCTGCTGCTTTTGATACCATTGACCATGGTATCCTTCTGGCCCAACTTGGTGAGATGGGTATTGGAGGCACTGTTTTGCAGTGGTTCCGATCCTATCTCCACGGTCGCTCTCAGAGAATAGCATTGGGTGACTGTCTTTTGGCCCCGTTAGCTATGCTGTGGGGTGCCGCAGGGTACCATCTTGTCCCCCATGCTATATGAAGCCCTTGGGAGCAGTCATCAGGAGCTTTGGGGTGAGGTGTCATGCTGATGATACCCAGTTCTATTTCTCTGTAACATCTGAATGTGCAAGTCCTGGACCGCTGCCTGGACTTGGTGGTGGGCTGGATGAGGGCCAATAAACTGAGTCTGAATCCTAGCAAGACAGAGGCACTGTGGGTTGGTGGTTCCCGAGTTTGGATAATTGGTCAGTTGCCTACTTTGGACAGGGTCGTACTCCCTCTGAAAAAGAAGGTCTGTAGCCTGGGACTTAGAGGTCCAGGTGACCTCAGTGGCTAGGAGTGCCTTTTACCAGCTTCAGCTGGTGAGACAGCTGTGGCCGTTTCTGGATCGGGATAGCCCGACCACTGTTGTCCACGCACTGGTAACCTCCAGGCTGGATCACTGTAATGCGCTCTATGTGGGGCTGCCCTTGAGGTTGGTCCGGAAGCTGAAGCTGGTGCAAAATGCTGCGGCGAGACTGCTCACTGGGGCAGGGTATCGCCAACATGTCACCCCGCTGCTGAAAGAATTGCACTGGCTGCCCATTTGCTACCGGGCCAAGTTCAAGGTTCTAGTTTTGGTGTACAAAGCCTATACAGCTCGGGACCAGGATACCCGAAATACCATCTTACTCCTTATATACCCAGTCAATCACTGCGCTCTGCAGGTGAGGGCCTCCTGCAGATACCATCTTATCAGGAGGTTCGTTCTGCACAATACAGGAAACGGACCTTTAGTGTGGCAGCACCTACCCTGTGGAATTCCCTCCCTATGCCATCTCTGCTATCTTTTCGGCGCCTTTTGAAAACTTTCCTCTTTCAACAAGCCTTTTAGATTAAGACCTATCCCAGTCTGCGTCTGTGTTAGAATTGCTTAATATGTTTTTTTAATAATGTTTTTAACCTTTTAAAGTTGTTGGTTTTTTAATGTTTTTAACGCTGTTTTGTTTTCATGTATTTTAAGATCTGTTTTTACGATGTTTTAAAGTGTTTTTAGCGCTTTGTTTGCCGCCCTGGGCTCCTGCTGGGAGGAAGGGCGGGATACAAATTAAATAATAAATAAGACAAATAAATAAACATTTGACTTTCTGTTTATTTTACAGATCTAAAAGTCACGCTTTAAATGCAGTTCTCATCTATTAAGTACAATCTACGTAATGCTGTTTAGAATCATAGAGTCATAGAGTTGGAAGGGGCCTTGTAGGCCATCGAGTCCAACCCCCTGCTCACAGCAGGAAATCCACAGCTAGAGCATCTCCCACAGATAGCCTCTGCTTGAAGACATCCAGCGAAGGGGATCCCACCACCTCCCTAGGCAGTCGGTTCCATTGCCGAACTGCCCTTACTGTCAAGAAGTTCCTTCTAATGTCCAATCTGAATCTACGCTCCTGCAACTTAAAACCATTAGACCTAGTCCTACCCTCTGGGGCAGCAGAGAACAAATCTGTACCCTCCTCTATGTGACTATGTGACTATGTATGCCCTTCAGGTACTTAAAGAGTGCAATCATGTCACCCCTCAATCTTCTCTTCACCAGACTGAACATGCCAAGTTCCTTCAACCTTTCCTCATAAGACTTGTTCTCCATACCGGCTATCATCCTCGTCGCCCTCTTCTAAACCCGCTCTAATTTGTCTATATCTTTCTTAAAATGAGGCGCCCAGAACTGAACGCAGTATTCCAGATGAGGCCTGACTAATGCAGAATATAGTGGGACTATTCTCTGATTATTTCAATGAGGTTTGTGCAAGAAGCACAGCCTTATCAACATGAGTTAATACTGCATATCAGCACTGCTTAGGTAGATTGCACCCTTCATTGGTAATTTATCTATCCTGTTATATCTTTGTAGCTTTCATTCAAATCTGTTTGTGCTGGCAGCACAAGAATATGATTTGTACACAGAAAAGGCATTTGTTCACACTCTCCGCTTTCACTTTGCTTAAAAATATATTTTTTAAATTTATTAATACTGACAGCATGTTTAAACTATGCATATTTTGCAGGCAATATTAAAACACGCTTATGCATATAAATAGATTTGGAATCTAAATGTACAGTAAGCTTTGACTGTAAATATTGTTGATCCTTAACAGAAAAATAATGGGTTCCCCTCCCCCCATCAAAGTCTTGAATTGAGCAAACACATTTCAATGTTCTGACAGGAGATATATTTTTAAAAAAGTAGTATAATCATGTAATATAATCTTAGAACTGATTTGCAGTTCTACTTTGATTAATTTTAATAGTTATTTTTATTATGTATTGAAAATTATTTCTCACATGCAGTCAAGCATTCACACGGGACACCACAAGTCGTCTTCCCCTCCCTTTCTCTCTCTTGACACAGTAGAATTGAGAATATTAGGGAGGATGGTAAAATTATTTCAAGATGTATATCAATCTTGTATTTAAATGCTCACTTGGTCACCTTTGGTGACCAGGAATTCCAGATAGGTGAGTGAAATTTCTTCCAGGCGAGTGAGTGGGCTGGAAAGGAAGGGTGGTGCTTTTACAGCCCATAAGAGAGAGATTCTAGTTCCTGAGGCTTGTGCTTGTACTGATAGAGCAAGCAATAAAGAGGTACTGCTGCAACCCACCTGGTATGGACTGACTGAGCAGTTCGCCAGCTGAGACATAACAGATGTCTTTTGAGACATAACAGAAATGTATTATAAAAGCAGCATTTCAAGTGTAAAATCTGATTTTAAGTGTTGGGGTATCATCATTGCTTGGGGGGCTGGGGGGATGTGAGATTCTGTTATGCCATTCTGTTAATCTTATGGATAAAAAAATTATTCTACCACCCCCTGTGTTTGTGTGTTTATTTTTAATATTGTTTTAGGCTACTTTTAGGCTACTGCGCAGCAGCCAAGGCCAGCACCTTGTAGGCTTTTTTTTAAAGTAACTGAAATGTAATTGTAGTGATTGCTTTTGAGAAAAAATAATCAGTTACTTTCAGAGCAGTTGTAATTGTAACGGTAACTACTACTTTTTTGGGCCAAGTAATTGTAACTGTAATTTATTACTTTTTAAAGGTAATCTTCCATGTTCTGCTACATATGCTCAGAGGCACGTTACCAAATTCTTCCAAGCTACACAGGAAGTGGATTGGACTGTGAAAGACCAACCCAAATTGTGTTTGCATTTTGACCAATTTGTAGGGCAATCCAGTATCTCAGAGAGGAGTTCAGGTCTCCTGCTCCCCTGGTGCATTCACTATAGCTGCCCAATTTCCCCGCTTTTAAAAGTTTGATAGAAATATCTGTTGGCTATAGGCACATTCTTAAACCGCAAGGTTTTTTGCCTGTTAGTGAATATATATGGTATAATTATGTGTATGTTTAGGTTTGAGAGAAGTATGAAGGTTTTGCATTCCTTTTTTTCTTTAGGTCAGGGGCAAGTTTGTCTTATGTAAATCTGCATTAGATTTAGTGGACATTTCAGAGTGGAAGGAATCTGGGAGTCTGGGTGCATTCTGTTGTTACATCAACTAATGTTTTAAAAACTAAACCAACATTTGCTTTTTACAAGTGAATCTGTTGCTTCACTTGTACAAGGTGCTTTTGCCCTATTTTTGCAGATTCCCACCTCCAACTGCACTTCCTCATGACACATCCTAGGCCTTTCCTGAAGGTTCCCTAGCCCTCAAGGGAGGCTTTTGGGAATGTAGAATTCTTTAGTAAAGTGAAGGGGGAAAGCCCTATTATGAGAACACACTTGTGCTCAACACAAATATAAAATTCAGTACTTAAAACGTTTTTTGAGAGTCTCAGATTTTTAAAATATCTTTACTTACATAGGAATAACAAACATACTTGAAGCTGGTTGCTATAAAAGTATTTGGCACTTAGGAATTAATTGGCAAAAGAAAGAAGATGGACAATATCTCATCTCATTCCTATTGTTTCGTATCTTATTTTCAGCTAAAAATAATTCAAGTCTCTTTTATAAATAACAAAGAAATTACAAACTAGGTGTTAGAGTATTAAAATGCTTATTATAAAAGCTTTGTCCAGGGGGCAGTGTTACAAACAAACTGAAATAAGTGTGTCTTCAACAGTCCTGTGATCCAGCTGTGTGTGATCCTATTAGCTGTCAGACTCGGAACAGAACTAAGAGATCTGACTCCATATTATGTATTTAAACAATTGATAAAATATCAATTGGTATTTATTATTCATATTGTCTAGCTTGTAATTAATTTGAAATGTATTATTGAAATTAAAAGGGGGAAATGAAGGCTGCAATTCTATGTGCACTTACACAGGAGTAAGCCCATCTAACACAGTGGGACTTAGTTCTGAATAAACACATGTAGGATTATGTTGCATAACAATTCTCATTGGGGAATACCGCTCAGTTGAAGGGAACATGAGCAGGAGCGCTATTGTACATGTTATGCTAGTGAGCTTCCTATAGGCAGCTGGTTAGGAACAGAATGCTGGACTAGATGGGTCAATAGTTCTGATCCAGCAGGAATCTTTTTACATTCTTATGTTTACTGAAGAAATATTTATTTATTGTTATAATTATATCCCAACTTTTCTCTAAGGAACTCAAGGTATCATGCAGAGCTCTCCTCTTCCACATATTGTGCTCAAAACCTTGAGACAGTGACTGACCCAAGGTTACAAAGTGAGTTTCATGGCCAAGTGTAGGAACAGGAACGCTTGCAGCCTTAGTTCTACAGACAAGATAATCAAACTGAAGCTACATTTGTTTAGTGGTTTGCTGTAATAACTGCAATAACAAATTGCTCACTTTGTGATGTTTATTATATCACAAAATTGTTAGAGTAGATCTCCTGAACATCTGGCAACCTGTCTTATTATTACTTCTGAGCACGTCTTTACCCTTATGTGAGTGAGCACGTAGTCTGCTGCTTTATATAAGGCTTCCAGCACACTGCAAAGGAGGAGGATGGGGGGAAAATGAGAACTTCAGCCTCGCCTATGCGAGCTCTTTGGCCCCAAAGCAGCCCCACCAGGTCCAGGCACCACCAGCCGCTACTGCCCCCTTCCCCACCAAATTTAAAGTAGAAAAAAACTCGTGAACAGTAAGGGCGAGAGCTGGAAATAGAAAGAGCAGCAGCATTTCTACACATACATTGTAAAAATCAAGCAGCCTATTCAAAATAGCAGTCACTGGTGGCAACATTTCTTGCTTTGTTAATTTAACACCTAAAGAGGGACAATTACTTTCTGATGTGGCAAATATATCCTCAAGCGCATCTGAATTAAATAGAATCTAATTTGCTAATAAATTCTTATTCAGCAATTTCAAGCTAAAACCTCCTTTGAAATTTTGTTATTGAAATATGGGCATAAGGTTAACAACAGAGGATTTTGGGAGAATAAGCCCAATAGTGTGGCTAATATTCCTTTGCACATCACCTAGCCCCAATACCCCTCTGCAGTTTAAACAGGTCAGTCTCCACACAAGAGCCTAAAGGAACACAAATCTGTCATAAAAACAGCAACAGACAAAAACTAGCCTGAGAACATTCTATGTCTCCTGGGGGAAGGGGCAAGAATTCTTCAGCATTCTGCTTCGGAGAAGCAGCGGCAGCAGCTATCATTGCAGGGCTCTTTGTCTTGTGGCTTTTAAATCCCTTCCCTGTGGATCTGTTCATGATGACACCTTTGGCATCCCAAGTGCTATTCAACATTCATTTCCAACACATCTGCGTCCCTTCTCTCAGGAATGTAGCTTGATAATGGAAAAGGAATGATGGAGAATGGGTTGGTTAGTAGCTTCTTTCCCAAGTAAGTAGACACTATGGATGGGAAGGACACTCCCATGGTGGTGACCTGCAAGGTGCATGCAATGTTTGTTTTCTTGTCTGAGAACATGGCGTACACATGCAACAAGTACGAGCTGGTGGTGCTGTTGGAAGAAAAAGTGAGGGGCCAGGAATGGTGGCCACATCGAAGAGTGTAAGAGAAGATGAAAAGTTCTTAGATAGAACGCTGGGACAGCAGCAAAGAGAAGCACAGGAAGTGGAAGAATAACAGCATGTCAAAGCAGAAGAGGAGATTGTGGTGGAGAACAACCACGAAGGAAAATCCGTGGAAAAGGGTGACAGGAGCAGAAAAGCTAGAAAACACCCTTCACCAGTGGAACTACAGAACCACTGCCAGGCACTTGAGGATGAAACTAGAGGACAGCTTGCAGAAGGAAGAATTACAGGAGACCCCATGTGACAGCGAGTGAGAGGCTGAAGCTCAGTCAAGCAGAAGCAATGAAACCACGTCCCACGACAAGAAGAAGAGTAGTAGTGGTGGGAGACTCCCTACTGCATGGGATTGAAACCCAAGTATGCTGAGAAGATCCGTGGCCTTGCCAGGTATGCTGTCTCCCTGGACGCCTCATTTTAAGCAGGATATAGACAAGTTAGAGCGGGTTCAGAAGAGGGCAACAAGGATGATAGCCGGTATGGAGAACAAGTCTTATGAGGAAAGGTTGAAGGAACTTGGCATGTTCAGTCTGGTGAAGAGAAGGCTGAGGGGTGACATGATTGCACTCTTTAAGTACCTGAAGGGCTGTCACATAGAAGAGGGTACAGATTTGTTCACTACTGCCCCAGAGGGTAGGACTAGGTCTAATGGTTTTAAGTTGCAGGAGCGTAGATTCAGATTGGACATTAGAAGGAACTTCTTGACAGTAAGGGCAGTTTGGCAATGGAACCGACTGCCTGGGGGGTGGGTGGGATCCCCTTCGCTGGATGTCTTCAAGCAGAGGCTGGACAGCTATCTGCGGGAGATGCTCTAGCTGTGGATTTCCTGCTGTGAGCAGGGGGTTGGACTCGATGGCCTACAAGGCCCCTTCCAACTCTATGATTCTATGAGGATGGATTAGAGATCTGACGGAAGGGTTGCCATCATTCATAAAGCCCACTGACAGATATCCCTTTCTTCTCATCCATGTGAGAACGAATGATACTGCCAAGCAGAGCAACAAAGAAATCATGTCAGACTTTGAAGCTCTGGGAAGGAAACTCAAGGACTTTGGGGCCTAGATACTTTTCTCATCCATCATTCTGGTACTTAGAAGAAGAGTAGAAAGGGAAAGAAAAATAATCCGAGAAAAATGACTGGATATGAAGGTGGTGCCGATGCTAGAGACTGGATTCTGGGACCACAGGCTACACTTCCTGGAAGATGGACTGCTGGCAAGTGATGGGTCACACCTCACAGGGACTGGGAATAATGTGTTTGGCCACAGCATGGAGAAACTCATCAGAAGAGGGTTAAACTGAATCCTAAGTGGGAGGGAGACACAAACTTGGCGGTAACGACTAACAAAGGCTTGTGCACAGTAAGAGGAACTGTGGGAATGGCTCTAATGGAGCCCAGTAATAGTCTTCATAAAATGTAGGCAGTAAATCACAAGGTCTTCGATGTTTGTATACTAATGCCCAGAGTATGGGAAACAACAGGACGAACTTGAGCTCTTAATACAAGAGAGTAAATACAACTTGATAGGTATAACTGAACCTTGGTGGGATGACTCCCATGACTGGAATACAGCAATTGAAGGATATAACTTGTTCAAAAAGAACAGAAGGAATAGAAAGGGAGGCAGAGTCATGCTGTATGTTAAATATATATATCCCTGCACAGAAATACAGGAGGATGAGCTTGGTAGCTCCACTGAGAGTATCAGGATTAAAATTACTGGGGCAAGGAATAAAAGGAACATGGAGGTTGGAGTCTACTACCAACCACCCAATCAAGGAGACAATGAGGATGAAACCTTGGCAAAGCAAACTGGCAATGTTTCAATGAGGTTCAATGTAGAAGTAATGGGAGACTTCAATTGCACTGTGGAGGAAGCAACTAGAGGATCAGCTATCCTTGACTTGATTCTAATCAACAGAGATTACTTGGTGGATGAAGTGGCAGTTATGAGAGCTCTTGGAGTAAGTGACCACACTATACTTGAGGTTCTTGATTTTAAAGGAAGCAAAGGCTGAGAGTAGCCATATGCATACCCTGTACTTCAGGAAAGCCAATTTTAACAAACTCAGAACAATGATAAGTAATGTTCCATGACAAGCGACCCTAATGAGAAAAGGAGTCCAAGATGGGTGGGTGCGTGTTTCTAAAAAGAGGAAATTCTAAAGGCACAATGGCAAACAATTCCATCAAGGAAAAAAGGGGAAAGACAGCAGAAGTAGTCAATGTGGCTTCACAGAAAGCTTCAAGATGACCTGAAAACAAAAAAGGACACACAGGAAGTGGAAGGAAGGCCAGACCACAAAGGAAGAGTACAAACAGGTAGCAGGGAATTACAGGGATGGCATCAGGGAGGCTAAAACTGAGAATGAGCTGAGGTTAGCGAGAGATGCTAAAAGCAACAAAAAAGCTTTTAGATATATCCATAATAAAAGACGAAGAAAAGAAATGGCGGCACAACTACTCAGTGAGGATGGCAAAATGGTAACAGATGACAAAGAAAAGGCAGAAGTGCTCAGTCTTCTCCCAAATCTCTCTCCTGGCAAATGTGAAGTCGAAGGGGCAGGATTGCAGGTTGAGATTGATAGACAAATGGTCTTGGAATACCTAATCTCTTTGAATGAATGGGTTCCAAGGAGGACAACGAGGATGATCAAGGGACTGAAATAAAGCCCTATGAGGACAGACGGAAAGAACTGGCATGTTTAGCCTGGAGAAGACTGAGGGGAGATATGATAGCACTTTTCAAATATTTGAAAGATTGCCACACAAGGAGAGCCAGGATCTTTTCTCAATCATCTCAGAGTGCAGGACACGAAATAATAGGCTCAAGTTGCAGGAAGCCAGATTTTGACTGAACATCAGAAAAAAATCCTGTTAGAGTGGTACAACAATGGAAGAAATTACTTACGGAGGTGGTGGGCTCTCCAACATTGGAGGCATTCAAGAGGCAGCTGGACAACCACCAGTTGGGTATGCTTTGATTTGTATTTCTCCATTGAGCAGGGGGTTGGGCTCGATGGCCTTATATAATAATAATAATAATAATAAAATTTAATTTTTGTGTCGCCTATCTGGCCGAAGTCACTGTAGGCGACGTACATATTGAAATTCAATAAAATACAATATAAATACAGAATAAAATACAATGCAGTCAACAGTATAGAACAATGTAGGGCAATCAATAACCAATTTTAAACAGTCATAGAAAAATTAGCCAACCCCGGAGATCCCAAAGGCCTGTCCAAAGAGCCAGGTTTTTAAGGCTTGGCGGAATGTAACCAGGGAAGGGGCATGGCGAAGATCAAATGGGAGGGAGTTCCAGAGAGTGGGGGCCGCCACTGAGAAGGCCCTCTCTCTAGTCCCCACCAGCCTAGCTGTTTTAGTTGGTGGGACTGAGAGAAGGCCCTGTGTGGCTGATCTAGTCGGGCGGCTTAATTGGTGGTACTGGAGGCGCTCCTTCAGGTAAACTGGGCCGAGACCGTATAGGGATTTAAAGGTTAACACCAACACCTTGAATTGGGCCCCTTCCAACTGTGTAATTCTATGATTTATTATCTTTATAGGGAAAAACCTGAATGAGAGTACTAATCAAGGCAGGACTGGGTGCCAGTTTAGTATTATTATTACACTTATATCCTACCTTTCCACCAGGGAACTCAAGATGTCATACATGTTCTCCTCCTCATTTCATCTTTACAACAACCCTGTGAGGTAGGTTAGGCTGAGAGATAATGATTGACTAAAGGTGAGCTTCATGGCTGAGTGGGAATTTGAACCCTAGTCTCTCAGGTCCTAGTCTGATACTCTAACTACTATGCCACACTGACTCATTTATGCTCATCCCCCCCACCTTTGCCCCACTCTCCTTTCCTTCTATATTGCAGCTTGCCAAATAAACAAACAATTGAGCTCCAACAAAGCCTCAAGTAAAGAATACAAACTTTAGGGACACATACCATTTTCAATTGTATACTTTTATTTACTCTGAGCACAAAACACCAATTGCTTCTCTGAGAATCTGCATAGCATGCTTAGCTCTGCTCAGACTGCCAGCTCCACAAACATCTTTTCTAGATTCAGAGGGCTATATGCAACGCAGTGCTAAGTCACAGTCCCACCAGCACAAGGATTACCACTAGCACGACAGGACTTCCCCAGCTCTCCTGCCCAGTGTGCCCCCAAATGTGTTCTAGGGGTTCCCCCCCCATGCCTCCAGAGCAAGTCTGGGGATGGCATGGGGCGTGTGCAGGGCGAGGAGACGGGGAAAAGCTGTAATTCTTGCACTGACAGGATGTGTTAGTTGAATACTGCTCAGAGAAATTGTGTAGAAAATGCAAATGAATTTAAGAATTTAATAACAAGTTTAAAAATAAGAATTTTCACATATTAAAAATATAAAAATAAAGACCTTTCAAGTTCCAATTTAACCATTGCGATAAACTGTCAGGAGTAGCAGCTCCTCAGGTTCTTCCTAAGAATTCCTTGATAGAAAGAGGTATTCAGTGCTGCAAATGCCCAGGTCACTGTTCTGGAAAGAAGGACTAGTACAGCTGCGGAAGTAGGGCAAGCAATCACTGATAGACCTGGATTCAGGAGACATGCTGTTCCACAAGTACTGGGCTCCAAGCTGAATTCTGCTCACTGGTGGCCCTGCCAGCAACCGTATCCCTCCAGTCTCACTCCAGGATAATTCCAACCGAGGCCAGGGCTTCTGTGGCCCACTGTGGGTAGCTGCCTAAGTTTCCATACATGGTCTTCATGAAGTCCTGAACAAACTGTGGGAACCTCTGTTCAATAATGCTTTCCTGGATTAAATGCATCAGGTTCAGCTGGAGGGGGAGAAAAGGAGAGAGCCAGTATCTATTTAGCAGATGCACTTTGAACTCTATGTGTGTAAAAGCAGGCACAACCAGTCTCAGGGAAGATGCAACCTCAATCAACAGGGAAAGACAAAAAAAAAATAACAACAGCAATTACTTAAGTCCAGTGACTAAGATCAAACAGCTACCCCACAGCTCAATTCAGTTATGGAAACACAATTACTCATTCATACTGCAAAGCCAGTTTGTTGTGCCACAAAGAGGGTTACATGTTGATGTTTCTTATGCTAAGGACACTGCGAAGAGAATTTAAAGCAGGGAGTCTAAGGGCAGATATTCTACCTGAAGTCCCCAAATCTATGTGGAGCCTTGTACTGTATCGGCAGAACATGTTTTGCACACTGACCAGATTTTGCAAAATTTATCAGGTTTCCCAGAGTCTTATGGAATCCACAAAGGGAACTAGGCTTTACCTGAGGCTACAAAAGGTGCAGAAGATGGACCAACCTGGTAAGCAATATTATGGATGGTAACATGGTGCATGGCAGTTGTGTCACTGCGGAAGAGAGCATTCAAGAAAGCTCGACTATACCTGTCAAGAGACAAAACAAGGAACAACAGCATCCTCTTGAGACCCAGGGCCTAAGGAAGGTTATCTATACACCAAAGCTAGGAAGCATAAACCATTTTTTTTCATATTCAACCACAGAAAAAGGCCAGAAAATGGGGTCCAACTTCAGCTAAGGTGTCACTGGCTAAGAGCTGCCTCTTTTTATATATATATACAGGGCAATAAAAATAGCACTGGGAAGTAATTTCTCTCTGTCTCCTTTGGGACACAGCAGCCAGAATTGTTGTGCTAGGGAGACTGGGTCCTTTTACCCCTAGTTTTATAAGATGACTACCATTTCTCTTTCTTTCCATACTTAAGATCACTATGTAGATGAAAACCCCATGATCAACAATGCACTATTTTCTACTGTTTGAGCATTAAAAGGTGGTTAAAGTGTGCCCAGAAGTCATTAACAGGCTCAGGGATCCTGAGACATGCAAGTCAGAAAAGGCTCAGGACTTACCTTGATGCCTCCTATGAATGCTATTTGTTAAGGGGCTGACGAAGAGAGACCCTAAAAATGTGTGTATGTGCCAGTGAAGTGGAGAGAAGAGGCAATATAATAATAATAATAATAATAATTAATTTGTTTGTCGCCTATCTGGCAATTAGCCACTCTAGGCGACGTACATTAATAGACCTGGACAGAGAAGATATGGGAACAGGGTCCTGCGGAATGGGATCAAGTCTGGCCGTGGGGAATGAACCGAGCTTGGGGTAAAAATAGGGTTGTAAGAATTGCTTCTTGGTAGCTACAAAATCTCCTGCCCCTCCTACTGTCAGGCTCCTGCTGCTCTTGGAGTCTGCCAAGACGAGTCAGAGTAATGAGCAGGAAAAGCATCTGATCACTCTGCAGTTGACAGCAAATGCTGCTCTGAGATCAACCCTCTCATTTGGAATCTCCTCGCACATTTTCAGCTTTAGCTCCCACTGGCTAGAAATTGTCTAACATATGATTTTTCTAGCTGCATTGTGAAGTGGCTCTACCTTTGGCTGGATACTCCTCCCTTCCCCACTGCTGACTTCAGATCTTTCAAGATCACCCACAGCAAAGTGTTGGGCCAATCACTGTCTCTGCCTGAACCTACAGCAACTCGTTTCCACTGGCTGCACCTGGAGGGGCAATGGGTTCATCTACCAATCAGTTGTGAAATCTGTCTGAAGGTGAATTTTAAAAAAATGCACTCAAGCTGGTCCGACCAGGTTTTAAAGTAAAAACGGGCCAAGTCTGACTAGCATCATGTGGCCCATTTTCAGAAAGCAGAAGGGGAGACACACTGGAACCAGCACAACAGCGTGTGTCTACCCTCTGTCAAATAACCAAACAGTGCAGTAGATTACAACATAATGAATTTTTAAAAATACAGTAGGGCCCTGCTTTTCGGCATTCTGCTTCTCGGCGTTCCGCTAATACGGCTGTTTTTTAACTAAAAAAAAATTATGTATATATAAAAAAAAGATTGGGCAAGGCCTGTAAGGAGGAGGAGGAGGGTGACGATGAGGGTCACTTTTGCCATGGGAGGTTTGCAAGCAGCCAAACAAACACCCACACGGCACGGGGGGGGGAGATGCTGAAAGGAAGAGCGCAGCAGTACTCGGGAAAGGCACTCCAGACAATGCACCAAAAGGGGGGTGGATTTTTTTTTAAAAAGGCTATGCAGACCCCGCGGCTGCTTCTTCCCCATCTCTAGCCTGGGAACGTCGCGGTGGGGCACTTACATGCCTGGAAGGTTGCAAGTGGAGCGGCTGGCTGGAACCGAGGCCTACGCGGGCAGCTGCTGCTAGTGCTGCTGCTTGGAGGTGCCTCCTCCTCTTCCTTCCTGGTCTCTCAGGGAATTAGCCCATTGAGCTCCCGCCTGCCTTGGCTATGAATGGAGATGCAGTGGGAGGAAGTGGAGGGGTTGCCAGCAGCAACTCCAGCCGCCTCGGTGCTCGTCCTCCATGATTCCTCTGGAGCAGAGGAGCGGGACTGGCAGGGCGCTGGCAGCTGTCCGTGCTGCTGCTGTTCCCAGGTCCTCCAGCCTCACAGAGACACTCATGCTCCACCTTTTCCTGGGAATGCTCACAGGGTCCTACAGCCTGGCAGGCTCCTCTCCCAGCTTCCACTCAAATGGATTTTGAAATAACGACACCAATGACAGTAATTTCTCACAAACACTCACTCAAAATATACAATGCCCTCACAGGCTCAGCACACATGCAACACTCTCTTACACACACTGTGCCAGGAGACCTGGCAAGGATAGAATCGCTGCAGCCAACACTCAAATATTTTAAGGTAAGCAATGTGTGTACTGTTATGTTCCACTTTCCCGCGCTTTTCGCCGGGGCTCTGGAACCTAAACCGCCGTATGAGTGGGGCCCTACTGTAACTCATAATAAAAAACACTTTAAAAAATCACCCCAATAAATTCAACTAGCAGAACTTCAACAGAAGGCAAACTCAACAACTTGGCCGCCCAAAGCCTCCCTCAATGAAAAAGGGTTCACACATTTCCTAAAGTCCAGAAAGCAATCAGTCAGTTTGGCCCGGTGTTGCAGGGCCATCACTGGGAAGGCTTTAGATTCAACAGCCCCTTAATGGAGCTTCAGATGGTGAAAGCATGTTAAGCACAGCCTTCCTAGAAAATTTGAAGGCATATGGAAGAACATCTGGAAAGATACAGTCCTTCAAATCTATCACAGTAGGCATATTGCTGGGAATGATATGTTGGGCTGTTCTGGTTTACTTACACAACTGATCATGGCTCACTGTAACTGCCACCACCAGCCACGCCCCCATCCCTGTCAACCCAATGGCTGGGAACACCTGCTCTCTTCAGAGCTGCACTGCCCAAACTCAGCAAGATAGAAAACTGAACTGTGCTTCTGAGCCTGCTTCCCTGACTCTGCCTTTAAAAGCATTGTGCCCGAAGCACACCAACCTCTGGCAGGTGGGGCAATCACAGTTCTCATCAATGGGCCGGAAGTCCTTGGCGTATTGCTTGTTCTTCAGCTGCAAGGAGCCGCAGGGGACCAAGGCTGAGCCAAAGCGCTGAAAGAAAGAGCAAAGCAGTCGGCAGATTCAGGGGAATACTACCAGAACTCACGTTGCCCTGCTTTGGAGGGAATCTGAAGCCACTTCATTGCGGCAAATTCCTATTTTGTTTTGAATAGTGCCCCATCCCAGTTTATATTTTCTCTCACCAAGTGCAGAAATGCTCCTCCCCACTTCCCTGCAGCCTGCCCTTTCTCAGTCCCCCCCCCCCACCTGAAGCAGCTACTTACTGCAGTCCTCGTGGGGAAGACACAATCAAACATGTCGCAGCCCAGGGCCACACACACCACCAGGTCCGTAGCATAACTTCATGAGAAATGGAGTGAAGAGAGACACATCAGGTGCACAATGCAGTTTGCCCAGCCACTGCCTATGACACAGCCTGGTCCAAACAAGGATGCTCGGCCTTCTGAAGGCAGAGAAAGGAACATTTTTGTACTACCTTGTGCCCAGCAATTGTCAGGGTGGGCACAGCCACCCCAAAAGGCAGCCGAGGGGACGGACTTGAAACACTCAAGTCATTCCCTCCTTCAACCAGAAAGAAGGATGGTTGTGACAGTTTGGGAATATAATGGTCAGCCATACCACCAGCAGAAATCCACTTTGTCATGTTCGTTTTGAACCCCAAAGGAAAAAGAAGTCCCATGCACTAAACTACTTTGCCTGAAATGTAACATTTACTCCTACCCTACTCCCATAAGATAGCGAGGCTTGTTCCTGGGGAGCTTATTTGTACTGAGATCCACCATCCTCCAGAAGTGCTCTTTGGCTTCGCCACCACTCAGGCCCCCAATGGCAAAGCCTGGCACATCTCGTTTAGTCATTTCTAGCAAGGGGAGAGAAAGAGAGGAGTGCAAAGGGCTGTTAGAGATGTGAACTCCTACCTCTGGGGAAGCATCACCCTAAGGAAACTCAGACAAGAATGCCAATGCATTACCCCATGGTAGAAGCTTTCCACGAATGCTGCTGTGAATGTTGGAGGTATTATTTATTTCCTAGCAGCCTCACAGTCTGTGTTGCCGAGGAAAAATAAGAAATCAAAACATCAGTGTAGTTTTGAAAACACTGGTTAAAATCAATGGGCTTTTGAAAAGTTCAGTCCACCATCTTCATTCAAACTCACATCCAATTATATCCAAACTAGAGATGTAAAAGTTCTGGAAATTTTGAATCCATGGGGGAAATTTTTCTCTGTGTGTTATTTTTTTTTTGGGAAAGAAGAAATGTTGGAGGAAGTTGAAAAATATGCAATACTTATTTTTTAGCACCCTTTACAAATCAAAAGTCATTTATTACTTTAGACATATAAAAGGTATTATGTATAACTTGGTTTGCCCACAAAATTATCAAGTTTGGTATATTAATGTGCAGTTTATTCAGACGATAATTGCAAATTGAATTTACTTTTAAAATATATATTACAAATTGAGCTACAAGCTGCTGAACTGTAAAAAGACTAGCATCTCTTTGGTTTTGCTAGTTTGAGGAGCAGGCAAAAACAATAAAAACAGAAGAAACTATCAATAATATATTTAATTATTAAATTTATATCCTGCCCTTCCTCCCAAAGGGTTAGGGTGTCAAAGCACACAAGCTATAAAATATCGAAAAACATATTTAAAAAAAGAAAAACAAAGAAAATTATTAAGTATTCTGAACATTATTTTGTCTCCTCAGTCCTCCACAGCATCAAGCAGACATAAAGCACTTATTCCCATAGAAAGAGCAGAGAAAGGGAGAGGGCAGGGGACTACATGAAATTTAGTCAGTCTCATTTTCTGAGCTATCAGATTCCGCTTTTTTGTATTATTTTGCACTTTCTCCCACTCCTAGCCCTTTGAGGCCTAGTCAAGAGGAAAGAAACAGATTCAGCAACAGGCCAACAAAAAGAAGCCCACAAACACAGAAGAAAATGAATCCCTTCTTCCTTAAATAAATTCCTCCTGGATGATAGTCCATCAAGTGTGTGCCACCAAGCATCCACAGCCAGGAATTGCAGTTAATTTCTGAGGGGAGTAGGTTGCCTCAGTCACATGATCCCTCAGTTAATTTCATGATGAGTCAAGAAGAAGGTATTTGCTGTTTAGCTGACTCATAAACTGTAAAAAGATGCTCGCAAGGCTGCTTTTTTAAGGCCGGCATGTGTTATTTGTATGATTTCCACTATCAATATCTAATGAAGGCTAACTATTTAATTTTTGCAAATGGTATTGTATTTATTGTTTTAATGATGTATTACGGATGTTTTAGTGATGTATTATTGATGTTTTATTGATGTATCTTTATATTGGTGCTCTTTTGTAAGCCGCATTGAGGGCCTTTTGGCCGAAAGGCGGGGTAGAAATATTAAAATCAAAATCAATCAAATTTATTTATTTATTAAATTTATTAGTCGCCCATCTGTCTGGTTGTCCAGCCACTCTGGGCGACGTACAAGATAAAACAATACATTAAAACATTAAAATTTAAAACCATAACAGTAAAAAACCTAACCCACCCCAAAAGCCTGCCTGAAGAGCCAGGTCTTCAAGGCCCGGCGGAAGCTCATCATAGAAGGGGCATGGCGGAGATCATTTGGGAGAGAGTTCCACAGGGTGGGGGCCACTATTGAAAAAGCCCTCTCTCTAGTCCTCACCAGTCTAGCTGTTTTAACCGGTGGGATCGAGAGAAGGTCTTCTGAGGCTGATCTTGTTGAGCGGCATCCCTGACGATGCTGGAGGTGCTCCTTCAGATAGACTGGGCTAAAACTGTATAGGGTTTTAAAGGTCAAAACCAACACCTTGAATTGGGCCCGGTAAACAACCGGTAGCCAGTGCAACTCCTTCAGCACTGGAGTGATGTGATCTTGCCGGCGGCTGCCTTTAATCAGATGAGCCGCCGCACTCTGTACCAGTTGCAGCTTCCGGACCGTTTTCAAGGGTAACCCCACATAGAGCACATTACAGTAGTCTAGGCGAGAGGTGACCAGGGCATGTACTACCGGGGGGAGCAGATGGTTGGGGGCGCAGCCTCCGTATCAGATGGAGTTGATACAGCGTAGTACCTGGAACTATGATAAAAACTCACAGGAAAAAAAATTAGAGAAAAACTTCCAACCCCAAGAGAAGAACCGAGACCTAGTTCCCAAAAAGAACATATATGCAAATCATAGACACACAAAAAGTGTATGATAACGTCGCTTACTAGGAATAATGAAAATACCTAAGTGTTATCTTTTGAACTACATTCCAATGAATGTTGAGGACCCATAGAAAACACAGAACATGACACCTAAATGCCATATTAGCATGGAAAATTCAGCCCAGGCATTACCAAAGATACAACGGTGGGCCTTGATGGACTACCATCCAGGAGAAATTTCTTTCAGGTAAGGACCAAAGTCCTCTTCACCCTGGATGATAGTCCATCAAGTGGGATGTACCCAAGCAGTCCCAGTCAACAAACATAGGGAGGGCTACATGGATCGGCTATACTCAAGGCATGAACATGTGTTGCAGCACTCATCTGCCAAGGGCCACCTCATCTGAGGCATAAACATCAACTTTGTAATGGGAAATGAAAGAATTAGGTGAGGCCCAAGTTGCGGCTCTGCAAATCCCCAGAAAAGCAGCATAAACTGAAAAAGCAGCAGTGGCTACAGCAGACCTTGTAGAAAATGTAGTAACACTATCAGGAACAGGCAAGACAGTGTTGAATTAGCAACTTTCTTCTCCAATGAACGTGGATGAAAAGAACAAATAAAGAATCAGTCCACTTGATGTCTCTAGTACAGTGCTTCCCAACCTTTATGAGTACAGGATCCCCTTTGTAAGGTGAAGAAAATTCATGTCTCCCCCCCCATGCTAATTGTAATGTTAGTCTCCGATAATTGAAAAAAAATGGTGTGTGGCAATATCACATCTGCAAATATCCCTTTCCATAAAAAGCTCCCTGCAGACAGGGAGGTGTTACTTTCTTTTCTTAATGCGAAGGTCCAATCAAATTGATATACCCCCTCCCACACAGTCTGAAGATGTACAGTGCTGTCTCCCAACACCAGTGGGTTACAGCGTTGGACTAAGATCCAGGTCCAAATCCCCACCCAGCCATGAAGCCTACTGGGTGACTTTGGACTAGACACAGTCTCTCAGCCGGACCTATCTCACAGGGTTGGTGTAAGGATAAAATGAAAAGGGGGGGGCCATGTACACCACCTTGAGCAACTTGGAGGAAAGGTAGGATATAAATGCAATAATAAATCAATAAAAACATTTCAGCTGCAGTGTGTGGACCCCAGCCTCAGCCAACTTGCTGAGCTTTTTAAAAATAATAATAATCAAGAAGCAGCAATGTAGTAGTGGTGGGGATGCTAGATGGTGAAGACAAAAGGGTGGATAGATTGAGGAGGGGGGTTAGTGCTTTTAGGCCTTGGGATGACCGTCAGAACTGATGACTTGGTTAGTGTGCACTTGGGGAATGAGAGCGGAGCAGAAGACAGATCAGCGCACGCACACACACAAACACACCTGCCCTCCTGAAGCATCTGCAAGTGTGCGTGCATTCAGGCACATGGGAGGGGGGAAGCTCTCAACTGCAGCAGTGTCTTGGAGAGTGCCTGGGGACAGAGAGATGGGGGACAAGCAAGTGCTGGGTTTCCTCGCTGCTTCATGGCTCCATCTGGGCAAAAGGCGAGATGTCGACGGCCTTGCAAATAAGAATAATTTTTTATAGGAGGTGGTAGCGAAGCAGGAGCCAAGAAAGGCAGGCAGGCTGGCTGCCAGGAAGGAAGGGGGAAAGCAACCTTTCCTTGCAGCCTTGCCTCTTTTGCTTCATGAAAAGCCCTCTCCTCTTGTTCTGAGCAAGGGCGTCCTCAGCAGCGAGGAGACAGGAGGCGGCAATAGTAATGCCCTCTTCTTCCTGGTAGCTCCTTCCCTCAGCCTCCTTCGGTGTCTGCCACATGTTTTTTGGCAGACATCTGAAAGATGCTCTGCAACTTCAGCAAAAATCCTCCCCTCTCATTTGGAGCAAGGGGGAGGCGTTGTCTGCAGCAGCAGTGGGAAGCAGACAGTATTATATTATAATTATTTATTACATTTATACCCCGCCTTTCTTTCCATGACAGAAACCCAAGGCGGCTTACTTATGGTTCCCAGGCGGTCTCCCATCCAGGAACTGACCACACCTGACCCTGCTTAGCTTCAGAAGGGAGCTGGCCTTGTGTGCCTTCAGACCATAGCCTGGGAGTGAAGACTTTTTAAAAACAATAATAATAAACCATTCATTTCCTTACTGTTCATGGCCCCCAGGCTGGGAACCACTGCTCTGGTATGACTGATATAAAACTTTAAGGCCCCTCTCACATTGATGGAATACCCCACCTCTCGAGGATGAACTGGATTCTTGCAAAAGGTAGGTAGAATAATCTTGCTCCCCAAAGAAGGCTGAGTTAACCATAGGTACAAAAGAGGGGTGCGTAGACTTTGTCCGAATGGAAGATGCAGAGGTGTTTCACCACAGACAATGCTTTCAACTTTGGGATGTGTTACGCTGACTTAAGAAAGGAACTTGAAAAGACAGGACCTAGAGAGGCACAGAATGGAGCAGTCTTAATGGAGAACACTCAAGAGCAGACAACACTTTACGAAGATTCCATGAAGGAAACATGTGCACAACAGGGGGAAAAGTCACCACTAGTCACTTTAGAAATTAACCGGGGGTGAAACCCGATTGACTGGTATGTCTGAAGAGAGAGCACCAATGAAAGAGCAGGCAGTTGCCTGTGCAGTACGTTAAGCCTGAGGCCCAAGCAAAGCCCATCCTGCAGAGAGCCCAGGAATTAAGAAATGGTTGCTCTGAACAGCTTAACTTTCTTTGGAGAACACCATGCAACGAAATTTCACCAAGTAAACGTGTAGATGCGTTTTGTGGAAGGCCAATGGGATGCTAAGATGGTGCCAATCACATTGTGTTAATTACGTCCCATGAGAGACCAGTCTTCTTCAGATAGCGTTGCTTAATTGCTAGGCTGTCAACCTCAGCCAGGCCAGGTCTAGATAGGTCACTGGCCCCAGGGACCTTCAGCCAAACCAGGCTAGAATGCTGAAGAGGACCTTGAAACAGCATGGTTAGATGCACTGGAAGATGCCATCTTATCAGCAGGTTCGTTCTGCACAATATAGGAAATGGACCTTTAGTGTAGCAGCACCTACCCTGTGGAATTCCCTCTCCTTGAATATTAGGCAGGTGCCATCTCTGTTATCTTTTCTGCGCTTTTTGAAGACTTTCCTCTTTCAACAAGCCTTTTAAGTTGAGACCTATCCCAGTCTGCGTCTGTGTTAGAATTGCTTGTTAGTATAGTAGGGTCCCACTTATATGGCAGGTTAGGGACCAGACCACCGCCGTAAAGCAAAAATTGCCAAAAAGCGGAACATTGATCAGCTGTAGTGCGGGGAGCTCCAGTGGACAGCACTTGGCCCCGGAAGCTCCCCCCGGAACAGCTGATCAATGTTCCGCTTTTCCGTGCATCGCTCTCTCACCCCCCCCGCTCGCTCGCCCTCGTTATGGTGGGCGAGTAGTGCTCCCCTTCCACAGCAGGGCCTCCGCAGATCGCAGGGAGGGAGCTGCCCGCCCGCCAGTGCCTGCTCACTTGTCCTCTGCCGCCTCCCTCGCTTGTCCCCTCCTTGCCCACTTGCTCGCCCTCATTGTGATGGGGGAGTAGTGCTCCCCATCCACGGCACAGCCCGCCACAGATTGCAGGGAGGGAGCTGCCCGCGCGCCTGCTCACCCTCGGCCGCCTCCCTCGCTTGTGCCCCACTTGCCCTCCCCCCTGCCTGTTGGCACACTCGCTCACTCTCCGCAGCCTCCCTGGCTCATCCCTCCCATTGCCCACTCGCTCTCCCCCCTGCCTGTTTGCACGCTCACTTGCCCTCTGCCACCTCCCTCGACAATAAAATGGCGCTGGACACCCTTCTCGGACTCAGCTGCTGAGTGCGTCATCAGAGCTTGGAAACTTTTCTTTTTTGAACTACAACTCCCATCAACCCAACTGGAGTTTAAAAAAGGAACGTTTCCAAGCTCTGACGACACACTCAGGGCGTCGGGCACCATCAATTCACATCATGCCGCAAAATCGCCACAAAAAAGGAACAAACGCCAAACATATGGGACATGGACATCTTTCAGTCGCACCGAGGGCAGGCATCTGCCTATAAAACAAGTGGAAGATGCCAAAGGAGGCTGAGGGTGGAGCTACCAGGCAGAAGAGGGGATTACTATCACCGACTCCTGTCTCCTTGCACTGCCGCTGATGATGATGCCCTTCCTCTGAATGAGAGGAGAGGGCTTTTCGTGAAGCAAAAGAAGCAAGGCTGCAAGGAAAGATTGCTTTCCCCCTTCCTTCCAGGCAGCCTTCTTGGGGCTCCTGCTTCACTGCCCCAAAATGTCCCCAAAACCACTAAGTAGGACCCTTTTTATTCAGCTGAGGAATGCAGGGAACAGAGAATGTATGACAGCCATCATGGCAGCCTATAACACAAAACACTCATTAGCATATGCTACTAAATGTCTTCTCTGCAAGGGCATATCCCACTCTGACCTGGCCAGCTTCTGCAACAGAGGAGGAACAGAAATATCCCCTCCCCAAAACTTGTTTCTGTAACAGCCGCCACCCCTGTGCAGTAGAAGAGGTGGGCTTCACACCTGCAGCATTGAGATCTAGGATTGCCATGGCCTTACAAAACAAGTGTAGGCAATGTTCTACCCAAAAACAGTCTATTAAATACCATTTTTTGTTTCTTTCTACTTCTGGAACCATCGCTCCAAACCACATTAGACTCCAACTGATCTAATGCTATACTGAGCTAAAGGGCTGCCCTGATAATAAAGGCTGCCCAGAATGGGACATAATGGAAACATTACCACATTATAGTAGACTGGGGTAACAGCTTTCTGCTCTTTGAGAGGCTGACTCCTGCTGCTGTTTATTAATAGAAGAGACTGGGCACCCAGTAAACTCTTCGCTACAAGCTGAGAAAGTACAAAAATTGGCCCCATATACTTGATGTATATACTAGAGCCCTCACCTTCTGACAACGGCTCAACTGCATGTCCGTCAGCCTGCTCAAGGCAGGAGAGAGACAGCAGCTCTAGTCTTCCTGTGTGCCTGATTGAGGCTTCCCCCATAAATTTTGCGTTTTGATACAGAGGCATAAAAACCATGGAATTCACCCTCAGAGCCCAAAGGAGAACAGCTCAATAACAGCGTGCCTCCCCAGTTGGTCATCATCAGAAAAATGCTCAGTGCCATGCCCCATGGTACTCGGAGAGCAACGGAGGGTCCAAGCATCTAAAGACAAAATGGAGGCTGCCTTCTTCTTTGCCACAGCAACACTGGGGTTCAAAATGGCAACAATTTTCTTTTTGGCACATTCCATGCCTGAGGGGAGAAGGGCTTCTGTATGCTTGGTCTTCTTAAGTGCCTTCCATGAGGCTGGCCTCCCTTCCTCCTCTTCCATTGGGGCCAGCTCAGGTGAGGGTAACTGCTGCTGTCATAAAGGTGCTGCGCAGACGGAGACTGAAGCCACTGCCACAGAAGATTGGCCTGGAGATCCAGCGGTCTGGCAGCTAACCATGGAATAGGTGGTGGCTGCCATTTTGCTCAACTCATGCATACCTGCTGCAAACAGGTGTGGCAGAGAAGAAAATTGAAGCCAAAAAACCCCCAAACACAAGCATTGGGCTCCAATTCGGCCTAAAATAACCACTGCTGCCCCAAACAACCCAAACAGCGGACAGGGATGTGGGAAGGAGGACAAAAGTTCACACTAGTGAGAGAACAACATAAAGGATTTTTTTTAAAAAAATAATAAACACAAGCAAGTTATTCAAAGACCATGAAGGCTGAGGTAAAACTAACTCCACCACCTGTAAGGGTGGGGTGACAGAAGACAGAGAAATAGAGGGGCTGTGGAGAAAAACAAAAGGAAAAGTTTAGTTAAACTCAAGATAACACAAAGGAAGATACAGGAAAAAACAGAAAGACTGTGGCAAAAGGATTATTGGAGCTAAGGAAAAAAGCAACCGCCTGGACAGGGTCATGTGACTGAGGCAACCTACTCCCCTCAGAAATTAACTGCAATTCCTGCCTATGGACACCTTGTGGAGCACGAGACCCACTTGATGGACTATTATCCAGGAACAAACTGGGTTTTTTGCCTGAATTCTTCTGGGTTTTTCCCCTCTAGGCTTTGCATCTCTAATCCAGACAGACAAAAAATGTATCCTTGATCTCAGGAACCATCATGCAAAATTTAGTTAAATTCAGTGTAGTTTTGATAGATTCAGTCTGCCATCTTGTTTCAACAGGGGTCTCAAATGTATTCAAACATAGATGAAAACTTGATTCTTGATTTCTGGACTCATCATGCAAAATTTGGTTACGATATCATAGGAGTCATCCAAATGCATAGCAAACAACTATCCAAAATATATGGTAGATTCTCAACTTGGGAACCAAGCCACAAGTTCATCATCTTCTCCTCATCTCCTTTACCCAATTTATGGCAAAGTCTGGAAACCTTTTTGGAATTGTTGTGCGTATTTATAGAAAATCCGCTCAGCCTGCGGCTCCTAGAATGATACAGAAGGAATAACTGGGTGCCTCTGGAGGAACTGCATTCTTCCAGTGTTTTTTTAGGCTTTTATAAACAAATGCTACTGTTCATTCTTAGGAGGAAAGGGCATTTTTTAATATTTTTATTTCATTCTTTACTGTAACACTACACCAGAACCAAACTAGCCCAACCAAACAAGCAAGCATGCCCTGAACTTGGAATTCCTCTGGGTAAGACTGGTCATCGCCACAAGTGAAGCTTTAGCTGATTAACCTACCCTTTAAAGTTTACAGCTCTGGTTGTAACTTTCCTGATCTGTGACTGAAGCTTTGCAAGCCTCTTGGCAGATAATGGCCACACTGTTTGAAATATGTCAGGGCTGGACTGTGCCTCAGTCACAGTCACAGAAGAAAAATTGAGATGGCAAAGATGAATTTCAGCCTAATTTCCTCTGGCCTTGTCCTCAAATATCAAATAGCTTCAAAGCAGCCAGCTGCAACCAGAAGTTGCTTAGGAACAGAAACCATACACAGAAGTAAATTTACCTTCCAAACACTTGGATCGGAGCGAAGGATCCAGTCCACCCTGGATAATAGCAAATAAATTCTGCTGGCTGGGCTTGGGGTGTGCTGCAATACATCTGTCCAGCCAGCGAATGGACCTGTAATAGACAGAGCCCTGCTCAGTTAAGAAAAGGCAGCATTCATCATATCTCTCCACAATCACACATTACATTACTCAGATAGTTGCAAGTTGCAAGTGTAGATGCATCAAACTTCCAGCGTTAGTTATCCCAGCTCATAGCTCATTGTTTCTTACTCCTCCTCAGGCATGCACTCCAAGTCAGGAGCTCAGCAGAGAGGCAATTAGTTATGTTGACTCTAAATCCAGCAATCTGGGCTTGTGGTCTTATCCTTGGGGATGTGCAGTCAATAAAACACAAGGCTTCCCTTATAGACAGCAGTTGGTTTTGTCTGCACAGATGCCCTGATATTCTGTTTGTTCAGCATTAGCAAGAAGCAAAAAGGTACTCAGACACAATAAAACAGCTAAAGCCAATAGGAGCATGAGTAGTTTTTCATTATTAATTTTTTATTTAAAAAACAGTATTTCACATTCATTTAGTCCATTTACATCTTATCCTTTACAAAAGTTCTCCGGTTGATCAAAAGTAAAAAATTTATATACAATGCCTTGCAAAAGTAATCAGACCCTTGACCAATACTTTCATATTACTGAATTACAAATGGTACATTGTACTTTTGTTCTGTATGGTATTTTATTTTGAAACACTGAAACTCAAAATCAATTACTGTAAGGTGACATTGGTTTTATGTTGGGAAATGTTTGTAAGAAACATACAAAACTGAAACATGTTGCTTGAGTAAGTGTTCAAACCCCCCACATTAATAAGAGTGCACAGCTATTAACCAGTATAACCAGTAGTCCAGTCGTTCGATAACTTGCCTATTAGGGCTTGCCGCCGACGGAAAGAATAGACCACCAGCCAAGATTTCAGTAAGAGCGTTTTTACTGTTGCAATAGGCAGTTTAACACACCCTGCTCCGTCTCAATACAATCCTATTACCCCCACACCACTGTGTGCTCATTGAAGCCTTTTTATTGCTGCTTCTCTTATCTGTTACAGCTGCAGCCTGACCTTGGGCGTTTCTGCCAAGTGCTGTCAATTAACGGCTTCACTCTGTCTTTAACTCCGAACAGTCTTGTCTGGAACTGGCTGTGTTGCCCACCTAAGCCTGACATGATAGAGCCACCTTTCGCTGCAATAACAGCTTTAGGTCTTTTGAGATAAGCATGTACCAGCTTTGCATACAGTGTTGGGTGGGATTTTGGCCCATTTTTCTTGGCAGATTTGCTCCAGGTTGTTGAGGTTGGTTGGACGTCGCTTGTGGACCGCAATTTTCAAAGAGCGCCACAGAGTCCCAATGGGATTGAGATCAGGACGTTGACTGGCCACTGCAGGACATTCACCTTTTTGTTCTTGATCCACTCCAATGCTGCTTTGGCCTTGTGCTTGGGATCACTGTCCTGCTGAAAAATGAATTTCCCCTTGCAGTATTTCCCTGTATTTTGCTCCATCCATTCTTCCTTCAATTTTAACAAGATGCCTAGTCCCTCGTGATGAGCAGCATCCTCACAGCATGATGCTGCCACCACCATCCTTCACTGGAGGGATGGTGTGTCTTGAGGCATGGGCAGTGTTAGGTTTGCGCCACACATTGTGCTTTGAGTTTGGCCAAAAAGCTCTACCTTGGTCTCATCTGACCACAAAACCTTTTACAACATCGCAGCTGGGGCACTCATGCTTTCTGGCAAACTCCAGATGTGCTTTCAGATGGTACTTTTTGAGTAATGGCTTCTTTCTTTCCACCCTTTCACACAGGCCAGTGGGGCTGCCTATGAGGACGGTTCGGAAACTGCAGCTTGTGCAAAATGCAGCGGCCAGATTGGTAACAGGGACCAGATGGTTCAAACATATAAAACCAATTCTGGCCCAGTTGCATTGGCTGCCTGTATGTTTCCAAGCTCGATTCAAGGTGCTGGTTTTAACCTATAAAGCATTACACGGCTTGGTGACCGCAATACCTGATAGAATGCCTCTCCCGACATGAACCCACCCATACACTATGCTCAACATAAAGGCCCTCCTCTGACTGTAAAACCTTTTCCCACATCACAGTTGGGCACTCTCATGCTTTCTGGCAAACTCCAGATGTGCTTTCAGATGGTACTTTTTGAGTAATGGGTTCTTTCTTGCCACCCTTCCATATGTGCTCACTGGAATATTCAAACACTTGGATATTGTTCTGTATCCTTTTCCTAATCTATGCATTACTTTATCTCTCATTCCTGTAGAACGCTCTTTGATCTTCAGATCCACAGCCTGACCCTGGGAACCATATGTAAGCCGCATTGGGTTTTCAATCATGAAAAGAAAGGCAGGGTATAAATGTAATAAATAATAATAAACAATAATAATGGCCCTGTTCACACGTTACGGTCAACGAGTGTACAGTCTGTGTACCCAGGTACACAAGTAGTTGGGCTGTACACTCGTAGTTATTCACATGTAACATTCAACGAGTGTACAGTCTGTTATATACATATTTGCTGCCAGGGAAAGAAAATGGCTTCAATGACACTTATTAAATGCGCCATTGAAGCAATTCCCTTTTACTGGCAACAAGGCAAGGCATGCTGGGTCTGTTATACTTCCTGAAACTGTTGCCTGTCAAGGGGTACCTTCAATAGAAAGAGTGTTGGCAGAAACAGGAATGTAGTTTTACTCTTTTCATTTTTCCTGCAGATTCTTAAGTTTTTAAATCAAAACACCAACTTTTAAAAAGAAAATACTAACCTGTAACTATCAAAATTATAGTTATTAAAATATTGCATTTTTCATTGCCCATTATAAGAGTATGTATGGTTTTTGATGTAGGCTTTCATGAAACAATCCTATACTTGTCTATACAGTCCTATAGAGATCAATAGGACATATAGATAAATCAGTGAAAGTTCAGACCTAAATATATTGAATATTTATATATGAAAATATTTTGAGGAGGGGGCTGCAACAAAAACAACCTGCTTAAAAGAGTATGAACTGTAACGATTCTTCCAATATGTTACACCTGATTCTTTCTTGAGGACATCATGCGCTTTAATACACAAAACTACACTCAAAATATAAATGTGGGGGAAATTATTTATCAATTGGGCTTTCCAGCCTACTGCTCCCACTGTAACATACTCTGTCCCCTGGAAAGCCTTTCCTGGTATTTGGCAAACAGGAAAGCTCTGAGCTGTGGTTTTTATGGTTTTTCAGTAGAAATGTTTGTAGCTCAGTATCAAAAAGTGATCATCAGTATCTCTTTTTATGATCTATGTCAGTGGTTCCCAACCTTTTTGGGTACGGGACCCCCTTTATAAGCTTTATAATTAATTTCTTTACTGTTTGCAGCCCCCTCTGGATTACTTTGCGGCCCCCAGGTTGGGAACCACTGATCTATGTCATAATATTTAGCTTTTGGATAGCACTTTAAATGCAGGGTGTGCCGAAAGTAGATCAAAATGTATTGGTGTATCTCAGGATGACTCACAGAAGATCAGTGAGGATTTCAGACTCCTGTTTCACAATGAAAACAAGAAAATGACCGCCCCACCATTATACTGCTGAAATGAAGAAAGTGGGGGGTAATCAGAGTGGATTTTTGTGTGGAAATTCTGTGAGCTCAGTTCAATTTTGGAACTCAAAACAAATTCCTCGGCTAAGAATTATTTAACTCTAAGTGCATATATTTTGTGGCTTGCTCTGGTTGGTGGATCTTGGGTTTTTGTAATAATAATAATAAAATCAATACAAAAACCTGAAGTCTAACCATCCTGATCTAGAGTATTAGATCCTGATCTAGTCTAACCATGAAGTCTAACCATCCTAATCATAAAGTATTTGCCACCCTTGGCTCCTGCTGGGAGGAAGGGCAGGATATAAATCATAGAATCATAGAGTTGGAAGGGGCCGTGTAGGCCATCAAGTCCAACCCCCTGCTCACAGCAGGAAATCCACAGCTAGAGCATCTCCCGCAGATAGCTGTCCAGCCTCTGCTTGAAGACATCCAGCGAAGGGGATCCCACCACCTCCCTAGGCAGTCGGTTCCATTGCCGAACTGCCCTTACTGTCAAGAAGTTCCTTCTAATGTCCAATCTGAATCTACGCTCCTGCAACTTAAAACCATTAGACCTAGTCCTACCCTCTGGGGCAGCAGAGAGCAAATCTGTACCCTCCTCTATGTGACAGCCCTTCAGGTACTTAAAGAGTGTAATCATGTCACCCCTCAGCCTTCTCTTCACCAGACTGAACATGCCAAGTTCCTTCAACCTTTCCTCATAAGACTTGTTCTCCATACCGGCTATCATCCTCGTCACCCTCTAAATCAAATAATAAATAAACAAACAAAACATTACAACCCTACAAGACAGGTTTGTGTTACCATAAAACCATGTGATGCAGCTACTTCTGACAGCAGTTTCTAATGGAGGCAGCCATTATCATGTGTTTGACTATCAGGTGTGTCTAATTTTGATGCATGACACTTGACGTAGAAGGTAAGAGCTACACAGAGATGAGCAAATCCACAATTTTTTTCTTCTCAATTTCTGGATACACAGTAGAAAGGTGACATTGCTTTTTTGAGAATGCCTTCTTTGGCAATGTTTTGAATAGTCTTACCTCTGCTATTGTAGTTTCATTCTTGCAAGCACTCCTTTGAACCATGCTACAACAACCCTGCAAGGTAGGTCTGTGCCCATACAAATGATTTAGTGCAGGGATGGCCAGAAGACAGACTGTAATCTATTCGTAGATCCCTGGGAGATTTGTAGTCAATTGGCAAGCGCTTCTGGCTTCCAGTTGATTAACAATAGCAACAAAAGGGCACACATCCATTTGGAAATTTGACAACTGAAATTAAGAATACTTGTGGAAAGTAGGAATAAATCTATGTGTGGAAAGTCTGTGAGCTCATCTCAGTTCTGATAACCCTGTGCTCAGCAGCTTCGCAGAGACACCATTTTCTTTCATATTAGACGTATGTCTTTTGCAGCTGGCTGCAGTTGGTGGTTCTTGAGGTTTTAGCAAAACGCAGGGTGGATCTCTGACTCCGCAGTAGCAGTGCTCTCTCAGTAATGGCAGCATTGCCACTCACTGAATGGGGCAAGGTGCCTGCAAGTTCAGAGCTGGTGACACCACCATCCTGCAGCAGGTGGGCACACACCTGCAAGCTTGTGCTGCATTCCACCAAAGTACCCCCAACCTTGCCATCTCTGTGCCACTGCCATTCTCTCCCCCCCCCATTTATCACTGCTGACCTATGTCATCAAATTATTGGAAGAGTCTTGGTCATATTTCTCTTTCTTGACCTTTAAGAGGAAACAGAAAGCACACAACAGAATTTACCTTACCATTGATTTCAATAGGTTTTAAAAGACCAAGGAAGAAAAGTATAGTGGGTAATTTACATTGGATTTATAGATGTACTGTAGTGTACAAGTTCTGCAAAAGCCAGTGTGGTGTAGTGATAAGAGTACTGGGCTAGGGCCTGGGAGACCTGGATTCAAACCCTCATTCAGCCATGAAACTTACTGGGTGACTTTTGGGCTAGTCACCTTCTCAGCCTAAACTACCTCATATGGCTATTCTGAGGTCCTGTGTGTACTTATGCCACACTAAGCTCTTTGCAGGAAAGTTGAGATGTAAAGGAAATAAGGCATTAAATAAGATTAAGGCTACAATCCTTTGCACAATTACTTGAGAAATTAATTTCTGAGCAATGTGTTACCTAGCCATTAAGTTATTTTATTACTGCAGTTGTGATAGCAGCTATTATTCATTACCTGAACAGGGGAGTTGGAGCAAGTTTTGGAATCTATTTGTGGCACTATCCTGAAAAGTAGGTGTACTAGTAACAAGCAACAATAAGAGTCACATAATGACACATTGAACATCTAACAGACATCATAAATTTTATAATATTTATTGATAAATCACCTAGTATTTAAAGGAAAGGGTTGAATTTAGAAGTTAAAGGCTGTAATTCTATATTCACATTCACTTCAGGAGTAAGCCCCATTAAACTCAGTGGAACTTACTTCTGAGTAAACATGGCTAGGACTGGACTGGACTGTGAGCAGACACAGAGGCAAACTCCCCTCCCTTTCTCTGCCCCCCGAACTGTTTCTTTTAAGGGGCTGGAATCCTAATCCTTCTTACCTGGGAGTAAGTCCCACCAAACTGAATGGGATTTACTTTAGAGTAAGCATGGGGTTAGGATTGTACCAGGAATGTAATCAAACTTAATTTTGTAAAAATTAACAATGTAAGTCCTTGCCTAGCTCTAGCTTCTCTGACAGAACACTCGGCTTTTTTTAGGCAATCCTAACTCCACTTACCTGTGAGTAAGCCCCATTGAACTAAGTGAGACTTACTTTTGAGTAATGTTTTTAGAATTATATTGTGAGCCCTCAGAATCTCTGCCCTTCTCTCTCTTCGCTAGCTTTCTGGTTACTGCTTCCTTCTGCCCTTCTCTCAAGACAACAGTTTTCACTCGCCTGAGCCCACAAGAGGCTTAAACTCCATTTAAGTATGTAAAACAAATTTATTTTGTAAACCTAGCTCTAGCTTCCTGACAAGTCTCTCTCACATTTTTAGTCATTCCATTTACCTGGGAGTAAGCCCCACTGAACTCAGTGGGATTTACTTCTGAGTAGACTTTTTAAAAATTGCAGTGAGTCCTTCAAAGCTCCCCCCCCTTTTTTTCTGCCTCTTTCCTTCCCTCAAGCTCATTCGTTGCTTCAGGCTGGTCTCCCTTCCCTTCCCTTTCCTCCAGTTTAGCTTTATTCTTCTTTCCCGCTGCTCCGTGGCTCCAGCAACTGACGTTTCCTTGAGCCCATTTCTGATTGGCTGCTGCTGCTGCTGCTGCTAGAGCGAAGGCTCAGGCTGTCCCCAGGGAGAAAAACTAATTGCTCACGATCAGCTCCACGGGGACAGCATGCAGGGACAATCACCACGTGAGCAGAAGACGTCTTTTTTCAGGATGCCTGTACACGTGGTGATTTTTGAAATCACCACGTGTAGACTCTTTCTCAAGAGCAGCTGTACCCAGGTACAGGGGGCTTTTACCTGGGAACAAAGTAACGTGTGAATACCCCTAATGTGACAGCAACTTTAAGGGAGGCCAATGGTAAGGTAATTGTGTCTTCGACACAGCCATTTTTTTCATCTGTGTAAACTGGGAGCTTCCACAACATAAAGGTTGAATACTTATGCAAGCAATATGTTTCAATTTTTTATGTTTCTTACAAATGTTTCCCAACATAAAACCAATGTCACCTTACAATAACTGATTTTGAGTTTCAGTGTTTCAAAATAAAATATCATACAGAATGAAATTACAATGTACCATTTGTAATTCAGTAATGAGTGAGCATTGGTCAGGGGTCTGATTACTTTTACAAGGCACTATATATATTCAATGTTTGAAAATTACAATAAAAACAGAATAAAATGGCATGGCAGAATGATAAAATGAAGCAAGGCAGTTTAAAATTATTGTAATTAAAATTATTGTAATTGAGATGACTTGGGAAAATAAAATGGTCTTCAACAGGCACTGAAGACCATAATGTAGAAGCAGCATGACATGGGCATGGGGGGGGAGGAAATGGGGCAAGTGATGTCACAGGCACTGGCCATGGCATTTGTGTAACCACATTCCAGAAAGCATCTCAAATTGGAACTTGCTAAGCAAAAGTCATTGTGCGAATGCTCGGGAAATGAGGCCAGAACTGATGACTGAACAGTTCAGAACTGCCTTCTTTCTTGTCCCCACAGGTAACATGTAGCTAAAATGAAACACCTGACAATGTGCACCCTCAGCTTCCCCACTGCTGCTGTACTTCATTGGTTACCACATGCAGGGGGAAAAAAGCCCGGAGCAAAATGGCATTGCATTTTTTAAAAACTACATGTTACTTTCTTCCCCTCCAGTAAGTCAGCCCCTCTAGTATCCCTTAGACCCAATATATCCCCAAACAGAAGTACTTCCATGAGGCATTTCTGGATGTTGTGCATTCATTGCTATAAAATGATAATATAGAAAGGCCCAGTGCCCTGATGAAATTATAAAATGCTGTATACAAAAGACTACAATAATATGACAAACCATGCCGCCTGAGTACACATGAATGTGCACATGAAGCTGCCTTATACATAATCTGATCATTGGTCTATCTAGTTCATCCTCTGCTTTGCCTCGAAGCAGCTATCCAGGGTCTCAGGCAGAGCTCCTTTCCAGCCCTGCTATCCGAGAGCTGCTAAGAATTGAGCTCAAGTTTGTCTGTAGGCAAAACACGCCCTCTGCCCAATTTATGGCCCTGCCTCAGTTCTATAATTACCAAGATGCAAAACTGTATGCCTGACCTTTTTGTTTATTGTTCTACCTATCATAGGTTAGCACTCCAACAAATAACCCTGTTGCAATCCTGTGTTAGTGTATTGTAAGATGGGGTGGAATTCTTCCTTGGTCATAATTGTTAGAGCAACATCTTCCTAGGCCATGTTCTGCTAAACGGAGTGAAACACCACAACAAAAAGCAGTAACCTGGTAAGGCTAAGGAAAAAGGTTACCAATAAATAAGTTATTTATTGATACATTACTTACATTAAGTGATACATTACTTAGCAATGTATAAGTATTAAAGAACCAGAAAAATCCAGAAAGGCTAAAATATTCTAACCACTTTTTTTTTTTTTTTTAAGAACTTGGCAGTTCCACAGCAAAGCACACAATCACACACAACTGGAGCTACAGTGATTAGTTCTCCAAGGTCAGGCTGATCTTCACAGCTACGGAGAAAATGTGATAGCAAAGTCTGCAGAAGGTACTGGGAGGGTTTTGAACAGCCTGGAGTGAGATCTTCTCATCTCGCTACAGATCTGTTCTCTTCCACAGGGACCTGGTCACAGTTTACCAATATTCTGCAACTGCAGCACAGGACATAACCTAGCACAGATTAGGCATTAACTCAAATTACTTCTACCTCTGCAGAATGATGTTTGCATTCACACACAAAAAAGAGTGGCTTTTAAGATCAAATGACATCTGCATAATTTCATCTGCTCACACTAAACACACAGAATTTGGATGCTTCACCAGTTGTAAGCAAAGACTGTATGTAGACTAAAAGACTACATGAACATAGCATCTCAGATGACAATGGCTGGGAAGAGCTGAGTTGGGCTACCCAATTGGGATCAAACGGTAGAATGACACAACACACAAAGCAAACCTGAGCATGGCTTCCTCTACCCGTGGACCACTGACTGTGCTGCTGACCACATCATCTAACTGCATCATGATGTCAGAGCCTGGGGAAGGAAAATGCAATGTGTGTTAGAAGAAGCAAATTAGATCAATCCATTGTGGTAATGGATGAGGAGGAGACCTACATGGCAGGTTTCAAAATTATTTATTTTTAAAAAAATATTTCCACAATTTTTGGACTAAAACCTAGTAAAATATATAATGTAGAAGTAGTGTAGAGTCAATTTAGCTTCCAATTTGTCTCAAAAACCTTTTAAGAAAAAAAATGTATGCCTGTTTCTGAAAGGAACAGTGGAAGGTGCTAGCTAAGCCATCTTCAGATGGAGTTTTATAACCAGAAGAAGAGATGAAAATGCCTTGTTCTGCTGATGGCTAGCCTGGTTCCCAAAAAGAGGATGAATTATTATTATTAAATTGATATCCCGCCGTTGCTCCCAGTAGAAGCAACAGCACCTGAGATGATGATCTGAGAAGGTAAACAGGTTCATGTGGGTGCGGTTTATAGAAAGCAATTCTATATTTCAAATCTGCTAGGTGAGTGGCCATAGGATTCTGTGCAAGCGCTTGCTATGCCAGCAGTATGGAGACCGGCTGCTGCCAAGTCAGCTATGCTGGCAGAATAACTAAAAATAGCACAAGGAGGAGCACTTTTACACTGTATTCTAACCACGTTCAATTGTCCACCCTGCCACCCCACTATTTTGTACTTTTACAAATCTCTTTCAGGATTACCAGCAGCATATATTGAACTGGCGGGTTACTGGAAAACAACAAGGTTGACAATGAAGGGTTGGCTTGATAAAAACTGGAACATGACTTATCACAGTTGAGTAACAGAAGGGATTACAAAGAGAACAAATCTGATGAAGTCTGATGGACTTTTCTGTCTTATGTAAATAAAAATTGGCATTAGTTACTTACGTTACCAGGTGCTCCCCTGATCCTGTTAATGCTGACAAAGGTAGGCACACTTATCAATACTCAAAAGAAACCAAGGGACTACTTTTTGGGGGAAGCCATCTGTATACAAATTGGTTTTTGAATTGTAATATATTTGAAAATATATTTGAAAATCATGCAGAAATTTAGGATAAGTTTTCATCTACTTCTCTCTGGGAAAAGTAGTTGTTGAAATTCTGAAAATTAATGCAAAATGTTCTATATTTTGCTAACTAAAAAGTCTATCCTCCCTCTCTCTTTAGAGGTAAAACAAATTCCTCTGTGTCAGGGGTTCTTAACCTGCAGTCCATGGACCTTTAGGGATTCCATAGATGAGCTTCAGGGAGTCCATGAACTGGGCATAACAAAATCAATTTCCAATGCAATAAAATTAATTGTATTTATATATGGGGGTACATAGCTTTCATCAGATTCTCAAAGGGGTCAATGATCCAAAAAGATTAAGAACCACTGCTCTATGTGGTATGCAGCTGACCTTTGGAACTAGGATGAAGCCAACCAAAATATTTTTTTTCAGATCCCCGTTTCTCTTTCTGCCCTCCACCCAGTAGTACTTGCTAGGATGGACTAAAAGAAGTTCCTCAGAATCATCTCATTATTAATAGCTTATGGATCAGAGTAGTTCTTTATACCTGCTAGAACAATCAACAATCCTGAGTTTTGATAGGATTTATGGGTTATTAGGTGAATTTTAACAGTCCAGTGGGGATTATTCCTAGCAGAACTGAAAATTCAACGTACCTGTTTTAGTTCAAGCTGGCTGTATTGTTTTCTTGTTTGCTGGGTTGGGCATGGTAACAAATTATTGGGCACATGGCTTTTATTCTGTGTAGGCTTGAGAACTTTCAGTGGGCATATTGCCTGGCTGGAATGATTACTAGGTTTAGTCATAGTTATTTATGCTTTTATCTTATTAGCACCTCATTTTAGCTCTTCAGTTAACTCCAAGAGTCACCAACAGAGTAACACCTCATGAGCTTCTCAACTACTTTCTCAGTTGCCTTATTCTGAATTTATCTATTTGGTATTTCAAAGGTAGTGGGGAAATAGCTGTAGCTAGAGAGAAATGTCACTGCTGTGAAGCAGAAGAAAGCATCAGTCAATCCAGCAGTTGATATCATGCAAGAGAATACTTACCAAGAGCATTCTGTATTTCAATGGATTTCTCTGGAGTCAGCAGAATCTCCTTGCCATCGTATGGAGAAGAGAAGTGCACTCCCTCCTCAGTCACAGTGGACAGCTCCACCAGAGAGACCATCTGGAACCCACCACTGTCCTGCAAAAGAACACTGACACCATGAAAAGAGCTGAAATACACAAAATTCTTCTGTCCCGGTGCTCCGCTCCTATAATTGCCAGAAGAGCAATGTTTCATTTGATAACATGGGAGTAAGAGAACAGCTGAGATGGATAAAAATCTTTGTGCTCCAGCTATATTTATTTAGCCTTCAGCACTGCTGTACTTGAACTTATAAACACATCCTTGCTACACCCCAGCAGCAAGTGGAGCTCTGTTCCCCATTTCTATTCCTGCAATGAACAGCTCAGAACAATTTGCATGAAGTCACATAGAGAACCTGCAACAGAAAAAGAGTTAATCCTTTTTCCCAACACGAAGCTCAAAGCAGTAATATATAGTGCTTACTAGAGGAATTAATAAGCTAAGAACATTCTTTCTCTCTTAACCCCTACAACAATAGAAACTTTTCAAAAAGAAAAGGAATATCTTTGCTGTGCTCATAACTGTCAACCTACCAGCAATATTACATGATCATTATCAAATTAATTTTCCATTTTTATCCTCACAATAAACCTGTACATTTGGCTGAGCAGGCACACAAACTCTCCTACATGCTTCAAATTTTTCTGTAACACATATATGTTAAAATAATAATAAATGAAGCAGGATTTCAGAGATCCCTCATCTCTCCAGATGCGGGAAACATTACAAGTCAACGTAGAAGAATCAGCATCCTTAAGTTCCTGAAATCATAACTGGGGTTAGAAAGGAGCAGTGAACAAATTCAGATTTCTACTATATTTCTATGTTTTTGACAGAGTAAACCCGTACTTCAGTTACGCTAGCTGAGGTATTATAGTATATGGTGGAAGTCTTGGTATGCCAGTAGAACACAACATATGCCACTGCCATGATATACATGCTGGTAAGCAAACACTGCTGCAACACCTAAAACAGGACAGTGGTGGGAGAGGCAGGAACAGCACAAGGAGGTGCACATTTATGCCATATCCTATACCCCTCCAGATTATGACCACACCCCTGTTGACAGTGGGACTTTACATCAGCCCTGGACTTGACACATGGGAATTCCTTCCTATTGACGTCAATGCAAGGGGCCAAAAAAAAATAGCACAGTACAATCTGGCTTCAGTTGGGCTCAGGGGCTGGGAAGGAAACTTGATGGACTCTGTGGGCCTTCTGCTGTCTGCTCACTCAGGTCCCCTGAAGTGTGAAAAGGTTTCTCCAGGTGCACAATGCGGGATGGGCTACTGCTGCCAGGGTGTTATGAAGCAGTCAGCTGATGGAGGAAGGGCAATGAGTCCTGGCAGGCCCGGCCTATTGGGCAAAACAGGGCAGGGAAATTGGTCACATGGGTTGCCAGAGATGCGTCAAAAGGATAGTTTGCTCCATTTATGAAGCAGGCTATTTGCCCATGCAGAAGTCCTCCTGATTGGCTCAGCTTAAAAGCTTAGTTTTCCAGTAACAAATGCCGTAATTACTCCCTTTAATACTCACTGTGAGAAGGTTTCCTGACCAGTTCATAAAGCCATGGAGTCCATTGGCTTTTTGGATAAGCTCTGGTCCCTAGAACAAGATAAAAGGTTATCATCAATGCTAGTGCCAAAGACCCCCACAACTGATGCCAGGCAGAAATACACAAGATAGTCTAATTCAGCCATCTAAACTTTCCATTCAGAAAGTGGCACATAATCAAGCTAAAAACAGCAGCTGCACATGGTCAGACCTATAATCATCAGACATCCTGCCTGCAGCAAGATACTCTGAACCGAAGAGCACATGGGGAGAACAAACTAAAAGGCAGACTACATGAAAGATGGTCTATCAGACTATGCAGTGCCTGGTGCCTGGTTTGCATCTCAGGTCTGCTATAATCTTATTACGAAGCCACTTTCTCTCAGTTCATAACCACCCATCTGTAATATGAGGATAATATCTCAGAGCTGTTGTAAGAAATATAAAGTGTTTTAAAATTCTAAAGTACTATGTACATGTTAATTATCTTCCCTCTCATGAAAACTGTTTGAACATTTGAGTTTTCTGAAGCCTTGCATTTGCTCTGCAAGGCCCTCCTTTCAGTTTCTTCTTGTGGCTTTATGTATCCTGTGGATCATCTGGAAAAGGGGATTGGGAAAAGAGTGCCCTTGGGTTATTCCAGCTCTACTTGTCCCAGTTTACAAGGACAGCAAGAACAACCTCAGCAAACTTCCCTCAGTAGAGGCCTGTGTGCAATGGGGAATTTCTTAGAACTGGGAACTGAGGACAAACTCAAAAAGCTTGTCCTTTGGGCCCTGTTTACTTTGTACCAAGAAAAAAAACATGTTCAGAGGTAATCTTGCATGGAACTAAGCACTGTGTGTGCTGATGCAGGTTTCACAACAGAGAAAGGTACCATAGAGAGAAGAAAAAATGAAAGGGCATATCACTGACCCACTGGATTCTACTGACCAGAAGATTTCTGGGTTAAAATAAAAGCTGTTTTTAAATTAAGGATATCCTCCCAGACAGAAATATCTACCCTGAGAAATCCACTGTGCATAACCGTGATTGGACACCAGCACATCCATCCCCACACAAAAGGTAGCAGTAATGGTCTTTCTAATTTAAGTCTTATGTGAAACTTTTTTGACCTCTCTAAACATGTAAAAATAGTTGAGGCTATGCAAATTTCCAGTGCTATCCCCATATTGCAGGTTAGGGAGCTGAAGTTGAAAGAGACTGGCTCATGACAGTCCAGTGTTAATATTACAAGTCAAAGAGGTATGTATAAGTTTGGCCTCGATTTCAAGCCAGAAACCTCCCAAATAAAGAAAAAATCCATAGGCTTCAGCAAAGGTTAATTTAGGTTAAATTGTTCCCTCTCAACTAATTGCTTAATTGCATGGAGATGCCCCATTCACTGGAATGCATACTTTTACATATCTAAAAGCTCCCAAAGCTTAACACTTTCACATAAAATTGGTGGTCGTGGTGAAATGCTGGTGTCCAATCACAACTGCACAAAAATCCTGGGTTCCTTTGGCCCAGAAGCAGGTGGGGGCAGTTCTATTGATACAGGGAACCAGCCTTACTCTTACTCGAGGGGTTGATATCCTGCTGTTCAGGGAGCGTTACTCACGGGTCGCATGCCTAGATGGTAGGTGTTGCCCAGGCACAGGCGGCATCCTAGAGCATCCAGCTGCGTGGCGGTGAGACCTTTCATGGTTCCCTGAGTACCAACCGGCATGAAAACGGGACAATTCACGGTGCCGTGTGGCAGCCGTAACTCGCAAGCACGAGCCTTGCTTCGCCTGCATTCCGCTAACACACGCAGCGACAGAGCCGCGGGCTCGACCGCCATAGCAATCGCGACGCGACCCCTGCCGCTGCCTGTCACGTGACACGACAAGAGGGGCGAGGCCCAAAGCTAAAGCGCTTCGGATTCTATCCGTGGAGGGGGCCGGGAATCCTCTTAATTTCTGAGGCCCAGTTATGTTGTCGTCATAGCGCCCGCCCCTTGACCCTGTAACTTATTGGCCGTGCTAACGTTCCGCCCATAGAGATAATAAACTCAGCGGCTGGAGATACACAATTTTTAGAGGGTTTTTTTATCTGTTGCTGCAGAAATAACAGTCTTATGGTCACGGATGCATCACTAACAAAGATAACAAACGAAGATGCAGATTTCCATAAAATTCACATTTGCTAATTTACATGTATAGACGTAGATTTAGAAAACATCACTAGAACTTACCATAAAGGGAAGATGTGATCCCCAGGTAACTTGTGTGCCTGCTCAGTCTGCCATTAACCTGTTAACTGTTGAGGGCAATTTCAAAGCCCCTGCTCTCCCTTAAGGTTCCTGATCTTTACATCAGATTTAAAACGAACTGCCTTTCAAACAGGATTCTCCTTTATTTCAGAATACTTCCTCTATAAATAGTCCTCTATGAAGTACGACACAGTCATCCTTGGAGGAGCGCCTATCGGGGCCTATTGGTGCTGGCAGCCTGTGGATGAGTCTGGTTCAGAAGGCGTCCCGTCCCACCTGTGCTTTGGGGAGCTATGCCGGAGCATAGGAGTCTTTTGACCCTTACCCAGGAATACAGGGCTAATACCGATCCTCCAAGATTATGATTTGGGGATTTGCTGTGTCTGTGTCAAAGGTTATGTTGACTCATTCTGTTCCTCTCCTGATGGCAGTCTCTTAAATTGAAACCTTTGAGATACTCGTCAAAATGAACCATCGCTTTCTGCTTTATAGTCTATTTGACAACAGGCTCTGAAGAATATTTGTCTACAGGCTCTTCAGATTCTTGGAGCACAACAAAAAACTGCACAATGATCCTTACGGAAAGTGAAGTGAAGATCAATTGTCTGGCTTGTGTTTTTGTCAAGTGTGCATCCATAGAGAAAAGTTGAAGAGGTATCCCAAGGAGACATTTATAAAAGAATTTGATTTGACTGTTTTTAAAAGTAAGCCATGTCCACTTTTTCCACAAATTACACTTTAAAAGTACCATTATTACTCCCCTCCTCCCAACCTCTGGTTCTCCTGGATGATTTTCCCCCTCTTGTGCAATAGAATTGTATTAGTGGGGGTCTGCCCACATTACACTATAATTTATGGAAATATGTTAAATATACATTTGTGCTTTTGCAGCCTTTAGGGATGGGAAACCTTTTTCACTCCAAGAGCCATATTCCCTTGTGGGCAACTTTATAGGGGCATGTGGCTAGTGATGAACAGGGCCAGAGGCAAAAGTAAGCAGAGCAATTAATGTAGATTTTGCCTTGGTACAGTCGGCAAAATTCTATGCACCCTCTTCTCTGTCCTCTATCCAGGCAAGCAAGAGGCATTCAGAGTTAAAGAGCACAATCGATCCAGTGAGAAACACTTGAGAATGGTGCAGAGCAGGGCTATGAGAGGTGTGGCCTCGGTAGAGTTCTAAGGGCCAGATAGCCCTGGAGGGCCACATTTGGGTGAGCGAGCGGGCAGGGGCATACGGTGAGCGAGCGGACAGGCGAGCTGGGGAGGGCAAGCAAGTGGGAGGGCGGGCGCACAAGCAAATAGGCAGGGCGGAGGGTGAGCGAGTGAGCAGAGGGCGAGCAGGGGGGAGGGCGAGGAGGAGGAAAGCAAGTGACCAGGGGAGGGGAGGAGAGTGAGCGAGCAGGTGGCGGGGGAGAGCAAGCGAGTGAGGGGAGGGGGGAGAGCGAGTGAGCAAGAGAGTGGGAGGTCGGGTGAGAATGAGCAAGCAGGGGGTGGGGGAGGGCAAGCAGGGGGTGCGGGCGGAGGGCGAGCGAGCAAGCGGGTGGGTGGCGGGGAGAGCAAATGAGCGGGGGGAGGGGAGGGCGAGCGAGCAGGGGGCAGGGGGGAGACCAAGTGATGGGGGAGGGCAAGTGAGTGGGCAGGGGCGGAGGGTGAGCGAGTGGGCGGGGGTGGAGGGCAAGCAAGTGGGCAGCGGGGAGAGCGATCGAGCTGGTGGGCAGCTCCCTCCCTACAATCTGTGTCGGGGAGTCTGCTGCGGAAGGGGAGTGCTACTCCCCCACCATCACAAGGGGCCATTCAGGAGGGCCCATGGGCCGCGGGGGCCACAGCCAGGCGCCACCTGGCCGTCCTTTGGAGCTGCCCCTGGTTCTGGACACCTCATTTTGAGAAGGATGCAGACAAACTGGAACAGGTTCAGAGGAAGGCAACAAGGATGATCAGGGGACTAGAAATAAAGCCTTATGAAGAAAGTGAAAGAACTGGGCATGTTTAGCCTTAAGAAGAAAAGATTGAGGGGAGATATGATAGCACTCTTCAAGTCTTAAAAGGTGGCCACACAGAGGAGGGTCAGGGTCTCTTCTTGATCACCCCAGAGTGCAGGACACGGAATAATGGGCTCAAGTTGTAGGAAGCCAGATTTTGACTGAGCATGAGGAGAAACTTCTTAACTGCAGGACAACAATGGAACCAATTACCTAGAGAGGTAGTGGGCTCTCCAACACTGGAGGCATTCAAGAGGCAGCTGGACAGGCACCTGTTGAGTATGCTTTACGATGGATTCCTGGATTGAGCAGGGGGCTGGACTGAATGGCCTTACGGGCCCTTCCAACTCTATGATTTTATGAAGTCATCACAAGTAAATTAGTAACTGAACACTGCAATACTATAAGGTGTTTTACAAGAGACAGTGAGTGCCACACCCATTCTTTTGCGGGAGATGCTCTAGCTGTGGATTTCCTGCTGTGAGCAGGGGGTTGGACTCGATGGCCTACAAGGCCCCTTTCAACTCTATGATTCTATGATTTGCAAAGACATGGACTTTGGTCACATTATATGAAGTCCATTATTTCTCAGTTCATAGTGACATACTATGAAGAAGGAAGCTTGAGACTTTCCCCATAATTGGAATGCTTCTGTTTCACACATGCCACATGCTACACTTGCCAATCTGTATCAGACCCATAATCCGTGGTGTCACTAGCGGGGTGCGGGGAGTGCGGACCGCACCCGGGTGACACCTTGAAGGGGGTGACACCCAGAGCCACCCCGTTGCGGGACAGGGCGCCCGCGCCATTGCCTGGCAAAGGAGCCGAGAAGCGCTCCGGGTCAGCGTCGGAGCAGCCAACTCCTCCTCGGAGGCAGGCAGGTGGGTGGGTGAGACCAGGAGCAGCATTGGCAGGGCAAGGGAAGCGCACCGGCATTCCCAGGCCTGCTTCTCTGGCTGGGTGCCCCTCCGGCACGCGCCCTCCCAGGGGCATGGGTGGCTGGCCTTGTGCGCACGCGCGCTCAGCAGGACATTTGGGGGCTCGCCAAGGAGTTACTGCACCGGGTGACACCAACCCTAGCGATGCCACTGCCCATAATTTGTGCCTGTTTGGTCTGTCTTTTTTCACTGATGGATTATTATTGCTACTACTAAAATGTGATTATGCTGATTATGTGCTACTGCTTGTGGTATGTTGTAGCTTCACACTAATACCACTGTCATTGGTGGAAGTGGCATAAACCTTTTACATTTTTGCAAGCTTGCCCCCCTCTTTTACTTTAACCCAAGTGTGGGGAAACTTTGGCCCTCTGGATGTTGCTGAATTACAGTTCCCATCATCTCTGGCCATTGACCATGCTTGTTATGGCTGATAGGAGTTACAGTCCATCAACATCTGGAGGGCCTAAGATTCCCCATACCTTTCTTTAACCTTTTGCTGGTCATAGTGGCTCTCTGGACCAGAAACTGTTATTCATCATTCTCATTCCTGACTCTCCATTTTGTGGCCATCAGCAAGCAGTAAAGAATGCAAGCATTTTTTTTAGAAGTACCCTTTACAAACACATAAATTCAGAAGAATGGTTATAATGCCATTCAGCTGTGGCCATGCACCTGTAAAGTACCACAGAGTGCATTTAATTTTTTTATCCCCCTCCCCATGATGCAGTGCAGCTGTGCATTGCATTTTCTTGAAAATGTCCAATTGGAATAGTTGTAGCAAGATTGTGGAGTCTCTTGAAAGCACCATGTGTGTGTGTTTTGAGGGTGGGAGATTTACCCCGGACAATACAGACCCATATCTTATCCTCCTGAAATACACTTATAGAAGATAAGGCTCACCACCCCAACTTTTAATAGGGAAATGTTTTGAGAAACACACTGCTTATCTCAGGGCTGGTTCACATGGTGATTTAATGTGAGATTGGTGCTAGTTGCATCCCCATTTAATTCAGAGGGTTTACTTGACAGGCAAAGGGAGGGTGAGTAGCTGCATTTCCCTTTAAATCCAAATTAAACCAACCTGCTGAAAATACGAAAAGTGAAGGAAAAACTGTATCTGCTTTGCTGCACTCCTCCCATGTAGGCGTTTTGCTCCGATGTTTTCTGATGGGCGGGTGGATCGTTACTTTCAGATACTCCTTTGCCCACTAAACTCTCCATGAATTCCATTTTGTTTCCTGCTGCTTAACAAGCCACTTCCGGTTGTTCTAGCCTTCCTTTCCCTCCCTTTCCCCACTCCAGGTAAGTTCCTTCCCTCGCTCCTTGAAACCAGCGATGTGTTAATTAACTACATTAATTAATTATGCACTCCGTTTCCACGGTATTTGGAATTTCTTTCAACATTCTTTCTGTTTTTCTATCATGCTTAACCTTTCATTGCAGTTTAGAATCCATTGTCTCTTGCTGTTACTCCAGTTTGACATAAAAATATATACCAGCACAGAGCACCAGGGGGCAACATTCATCCACAGTGTCAGCAGTTCCTTGCAGTTTTCTAAACTTAAAATGGTTTTTTCATAGAAAAAAAAGAGCCTCAAATTATCTATATCAATCTTTCATTAAAAAAATTAATTAGGAGGAGCATACATTTGAGCCATTTTGCAGTGTATTAATGATTCATGGCTCTATCCACCCCTCTAGGACTTGTTTCTAACAACTCTCTTGACAATGGGAGGGGTGCTGTGTGTACAGTACAGGGAGGCGTTTGTAGCTGGTAGGTATGGCAAAGTGGGGTGGAACAGAGATGTTGACGATAAGTAGGATCGATGCTGCACAGCAGTGCAGACAAGAAAGGGTGTGTGTGCATCCCAGTTGGCTCTCTCCATGGGGTGCCTATGGCGGGTCTCTCTTGGACAATGGAGAAGGGGAGGGGGTATTGTCATTTTCAGTGTTTCTTTTAAATTGCACGCTGGGGGCACTGTTGGGGATTAAAAGTGAGAGAAGGAATTGTTAACTTGCAAGAAATATCAATAGCAAGTAGAAATACATAGTAAATAAAATATAGGCATTGATATTGACATTTTATTTGTTTTTATTTGTTTTTCCAAGGTAGCCCATTACTTTGAACCCCTTTGTAAATTCCGTTATCCAAATTAAATTATGACGGACAGGTGCATGGCCACCTGCCTGTTTAATGCCTCCAGCGTTGCACAGGCCACGACCTCTTTAGGTAGTTGGTTCCATTGTAATGCCACTCAAACACTTTGTGACCTTTTTCCTCATGTTTGCTCGAAATCTGTCTTTAATCCACTTAGTGAACTTTGGGACACTTTAGACAAAGCGCTCTGGGATGCCTTAGAATAAATCTTTTATCTTTTTTCCTCCTATGAACTCGGTCCGTTTGGTCTGAATCCTACTTTGAGTGTGATGTTCAGAACTGCACACAGTATTCAATACGACACCTGAACAGTGCCCAATACAGGGTGAACAAGACTTCACAGAAATTGTAACAATGCTTCTGTTAATAGACCCAAAAATAGGTTTTGCCTTTTTTGCAGCTGCTTAACATTGTTGGCTTGTATTCAGGTTGTAAAAGAACAGTCAAATTATCTTTCTCATGTGTAGTATTGCTGGTGCAAGTGCCCCCTTTCCCATACGGCTGCATTATGCCTTCCTTTTCCTCTGTGTTGAAATTAGCCGTTATCCATGAAAAATTGCTATATGTTTTTTTCTGCATGATGCTGTGGCCACCAATGTCACTTTTCACTTTGTTTATTATTTATTAATTATTTATTAATGATATTTATTAGTTGCTTTTTCCCCAAAATGAAACTCAAAGTGACTTACAAAAATATATCTCAAAAACATATACAGGATAAAGATAACAGTACAAAAGCATACCAAGCAAAACTCAATACAATAAATAGAACAATACGATAAAAATCACAACACACAATACAACTCAAATGTAGGTTTTCTGCTGTTTATGTCTTACAGGGAATTAAAAAACTCTCCCTATGGTGTATTTCTGTTTTCTGGAGTAATAACTTGTCATTGCTGTGAGATTCCACTCTGATGTAGATCACAGTCACAATGCTATTTATTCTTTCAGGCATATGGTTTCCTTTATAACTACATTTACATTGTTATTTTCTGTCTGGTTTTTTCAATAGAGATGTTTCATTTTTTAAAAAGTCTCTTGCAGATTTGAATGTAAGAGTTAAAAAAATACCTGATAACACATTTATTGATTGCAAAAAAGATTATTACAATTGTAGTTGATATTTTTTATACTGGGGTAGCTCTTCCATCAAACCTTTACACAATTAGTGCATGTGGCTTGTTCCTACTTTTTTGGTACGGTTAAATCTTTTCTTGTGGCATCTCTGACCCATTGTGCTCCCAAGAATCCATATTCATGCTCCTGTCTGCAGGACTATGTGTGGGACTATGCACTTACGATTTATAACACATACAAAACATTGTAATTTTGTATTTCTGTTTTCGGGAGGAATAACTGTCATCAGTGTTACACTGTGCTGTGATGTACATCACAGTAACAATGGTATTTGTTCTTTCTAGCATATGGATACCTTTACTGTTATGGTTAGAGTGTGGCATTCTGTCAGATTTTTAAAGGGATATTTATCTATCCTGCCTTTATCAAACACACATTGCAAGATTAATATTCAGCTCGGTATATTTATGTTTTTTCAAATTACTTTTCATGTCCTATGTTGATAAACACATTTTAAAATGATGAATGTGATTTGAAAGCAACTTTGTCAATTATTACAAACAATAACTGGGAGGTCAAGGTAGGTTTATAAAAAATTAATGCTCTCTCTTTCTTCTCTACCCAGAGCACAAAACTAAATGTGACATGGCATCAATGAAGTCTGACGACGGATGTTGGGCCTTTCAAAGGCTCCATTGAGATTTAGTTTAGTTTAGTTTAATTTCATTTATAAACCGCCCATAACCAAGGGCTCCCTTTGAACACAAAGCCGTGCAATTTCCTTTTTGTGTGTGTTTTAACTGTTCCTTTTTTTAAAATACACAGCAGTACTTATATTTTCATACATTACTCCTTTTTGTATAGTGTGCCGATGATATTTATTTTATTTATCATACGCTGTTTTTAAAAAACAAACATTACATTGCTGCAATAAACAAAGTCTGTTTTCTTGATATTGGGTTTTCAAACATTTCATTAAAATAAACTATACATATCCCGTTTAATGTCTTTCAAAGACAAACACAAGCCTCTCAAGCCGCTGATGCAGGAACAGACACACATCTCTATTACACTTTGGGGAGGTGATGCTTGATTCCTGTCTGGATGCGCTGCACACTCTCCTCCCTCAGTTCATCACTCCAGTCCTCCAAATCAGTGTCCCCCTCCTCCAAGCCTTCCCCCCAAACCTGTGTCACAACAGGCATCGACGCACAAGCAAATTAGAGAAAGTCATGAAGAATGAAATAAGTAACTGGAGGTGCCCAAAATCGAAATGTGCTCTGGGACAGGATACATCAAAAAATAAAAAATAAAAAACACACCACAAAAGGGTGTTCTCTATGATCCTCCAGTACTTACAGCCTGATCTATATCCTCTCCTGGGTGTCAGGTGTTGTTGATTAGTGTATCAATGCAAATCACAAATAAACAAAAACAGGCAGAAAACAATAAGACACTGTGGATGCACACGCAGAAATCTGAACTGTGCCATGAAAAATCACACACCACAGGAAAGGGGTGTGTGTCCTCTACAAGATTCCATTATTTCACACCTGGACCAGATTTCATGGTCTTCCAGTCAATACCGAAAAACCCAATCTGGTCAAGTTCAGGTGAACCATAATTGCAACAAGTGCTTTTGAGGCAAAAGGCCTCGTTGCTAACAGGTGGGAGGAAAATGGGGTCAGGCTTCTGAATGGATTTCTTTTTTATGTTAGCACAATCCAAATTGTACTGTTCTTCATTGAGAACCTTTGTTCAGGATACTAATAGTCCTGCTATTTGCAGCAGAGAGGGGGCATGACAGCAGAGAAAAAACCCAGGAGACAATGGAAAAGTTACTTTTTTGAACTACAACTACCATCAGCCCAATCCAGTGGCCATGCTGGCTGGGGCTGATGGGAGTTGTAGTTCAAAAAAGTAACTTTTCCAAGCTCTTAGATTTGCCAATTTCACTTCATTCCCTACTCCTCGGGCTTGCCATCCAGACTCCTGGGCTCCTCCTGCTCTAGTTAGCAATCTGCTGTCTGCGACTGCTGCTCCTCATCCGCATAACCTCCTGCTGGATTATATAAACGTGGGAGGAATCATCACTTCTCAAAGTCTTCCCTTCATTTTGATGTTGAAAGTACTGAATCCCTTTTTTGAGATGCTGGTGGAGTTGTGTATTTGTGTCTGTGTGCTAAGCTTGCTTTGCATTTCTGTTCAGCAACCAATGTCTCCTGCTCTCCTCAATTTACTACAATACAACAGTCACTTTTAGACTACATATCTTTAAAAAGTTGGCTTGAAATACCAACTTACTTCTACAGCCATATTGCATTGTAATATGCCGGCATTGAAAGCCACTGCAAGATGGCATGATTCTTGGCTTAATAAATGTAGTTGCCTCAGCCAATGTGCCAGCTGTCTGATGTGGCCGTGGTATAATGTATGCCCCTGTGACTTATTTAGCTTACCAAACCAACAGGATGCCTACCTGAAGTACTTTTGAGCGTTAGTGTGTGTCTGTCCAATCATGTCATCGTATTCTGACCCTTACAAAATACAGCGATCATCCACATATGGTGTATGTGATGCCTTTGTATGTCCTTCCTTTTAAAAAAATGCACACAGGCAATCTATGCAAGAATATTCATTTGGTTTTTTAATTGTGAACCATGCCTACATAAATTGTGGCTTTTTGCTGCAACTGATCAAATGTGTTACACCCTGCAATCCTCCAGCATTACCTCCCTGCTGCTATAACCACACACACAGTTCCTCATTTGCCATGTTTGAATTCCATAAAATACTGTACTCAATCTTTAATTTTGTTGAATGTCTGGACAAGCAATACAACAAAATTGAAAAAAGAGAGATGAGCACATCACCCTATCCTCTTCTTAAACCTGCTCCAATAAATGTCATAAATTGAAGGCTATTGCGTTAAAATCATTCCTTTTTAAAATTATTTTGAAATTTGGGGGTTGGTTTGCATTGGGAGAGTAATACAGGTGCAGTACATGACAGGATGCTTAGGAAAATGTCAGGGCATTAGCGTAATATTGTTATGGGTTCACAGCACACAGGAGGAAAAGAAGCACATCCCACGGCAGACTCTGTGCATGATGAATGACATGTTTATGTTACCGTAGTCACAATGCTTGGAGCAAGAGCCCGTGGTAAAGGCTGAATAACAACATTACATGTTCAATGCTTCCTCAAAGCACCTCATGTTACCCTGCTGTTGTGTTGTGTTTGTTAATGAGTCTCTTTGGGATGAAAATGGTACAATATTAAACAATGATCAGGCCTGGAACTGTGCAAGAAAACCTTTTTGCGCACACTGTTTTATCTTTTGGTAAAAGATTCTACTCATGTCCACTGCTAACTGTTCACCAGAATAGTCAGTGCCATTATCTACACATTTTTTAGTTCTTTTTTGTGTGTAGCAAAGGACTGCTGTTCTTCACAGTGCTTTTTGGCGGTGGAAAAAAAACATTGTGCAATTTTTGTGACTATCATTTTTTTTACCAAGGGAGTGGCCCTGGACTACCCTTTAGGAGAAAGCAATGATTTTTCCCTTCCACTCACATATAGTCTCACATATTGCACCCTTACGGTAATCTTTTCATGACTGTAATCTGTGCATGCTCAGACACAATGCAGGTCTCAAGGTTCTTAGAGTGTATGTGACAAGTATATGTGTGTTTTGCATCGTTATCTGATATATACCTAGAGAATCATAGAATCATAGAATAGTAGAGTTGGAAGGGGCCTATAAGGCCATCGAGTCCAACCCCCTGCTCTAAAGTCTAAAAGCACTTGTTAAATTGCAGGGGCATCTTTGAATATATCAGCCTTTTGAAATGCCGATTGGAGAAAGCCCCCAGCAAACAAGCAACTAAGTAGTTGGCTACACTGGACAACCTGAAGTCAGATAGCCCAATATAGGTTGTCTGATTGGACGCAAAGGTGGTCAGGGTTCTGAACGGGTTACTTTTCTAGGCTAGGGGGATCACAATTCAACTTTGCTTCACTGGCAACATCAGTTTAAAATAGTAAGGGTACATCAATGTGTTTAACAAAGGGGGCAGTTACAGCTGCAAATGACATTGCTAAGCAATGAACCCAAGAGGCTTCAGGGCATGTCTTCTTGCAAAATGATAAGATTTATTATTTCTTTCACATTTTACATTTCAAGCACAAATTTACCACTCTACAGGTAACTACAGTGAACTAGTAACCGGAGTCATTGTGATCATGTCACCCAAATTCCACCTTTACTGCTGCTGCCTGCATGAGCCAAGCATGTCACACAACATTTATTGGGTGGTTAAAATTGGTTGCTTGTACTGCATGTCTTATGTGGTGTTGGTAACCTTCCTGTATATAAAAATTTCAGAACATCACTGCTAATGTCCCTTTTGACTGCTGTTTCCCAGTATGAACCACATTTTAACATATTTACAGGATGCACAGAAACATGTCAAAGCCTTGCATAGACATAAGGGTAGCCATAGTTTCTCTTTTCTTTGCAGGATGGCTACACCATTCAACCTATAGAAATACAAAACTTTCTTTTGTCATGCATTTGGAGACAAGGCATTGAACTGCCTCTTGACTGGGCACTCAAGTATCCTTTCAGTGGAGAACACACCACAGAGGAACGATAGGGAAGAACTCCTAGAAGAAAAAATAGCACCAATAGAAATCAATATATCAGTCTTCGATCATTTAGCAAGTTCTGTTTCAACAGGAACAACAAGAAACAGTGCTAGAAGGTATTTCAGGGGACAAAGTTTATCACATTTGGCTATAGAGTGATCATTCATCATTTTTTCCCCACTTAGTACAAAACAGAGGGAATTGTCTTCTGACCTGGTTCACTGGTATATAAACGTGTTGGGGTTAGTATTGTGTGTGCCAGGAGAAAAAACAGACCATATTTTAATTTTTTGAAAATTATATTTTACTGATTGCCTTAATATCCCATGCAAGTAAAGTAATGCTCAAGATTCTACAACAAAGACTCTTACCATATATGGAGCGAGAAATGCCAGACGTCCAAGCTGGATTTAGAAAGGGAAGAGGCACCAGAGATCATATTGCAAACATATGTTGGATAATGGAACGGACCAAGGAATTTCAGAAGAAAACCACCCTGTGCTTTATAGACTACAGCAAAGCCTTTGACTGTGTAGATCATGAAAAACTATGGAATGCTTTAAAAGAAATGGGGGTGCCACAGCACCTGATTGTCCTGATGTGCAACCTATACTCTGCACAAGAGGCTACTGTAAGGACAGAATATGGAGAAACTGATTGGTTCCCCATCGGAAAGGGTGTGAGACAGGGGTGTATTTTATCACCCTATTTATTTAATCTATACGCAGAACATATACGGAAAGCGGGATTGGACCAAGATGAAGGAGGTGTGAAAATTGGAGGGAGAAACATTAATAATTTAAGATATGCAGATGATACCATACTCTTAGCAGAAACCAGTAATGATTTGAAACCAATGCTGATGAATGTTCAAGAGGAAAGCACAAAAGCAGGACTACAGCTGAACGTAAAAAAGACTAAAGTAATGACAACAGAAGATTTATGAACCTTTAATGTTGACAGTGAGGACATTGAACTTGTCAAGGATTATCAATCCCTCGGCACAGTTGTTAACCGAAATGGAGACAATAGTCAAGAAATCAGAAGGCGGCTAGGTCTGGGGAGGGCAGCTATGAGAGAACTAGATCTTCAAATGCAAAGATGTATCACTGAACACTAAAGTCAAGATAATTCAGACCATGGTATTCCCCATCTCTATGTATGGATGTGAAAGTTGGACAGTGAAAAAAGTGGATAAGAGAAAAATCAGCTCATTACAAATGTTGTGTTGAAGGAGAGCTTTGTGCATACCATGGATTGCAAAAAAGACAAATAATTGGGTGTTAGAACAAATTAAACCAGAGCTGTCACTAGAAGCTAAAATGATGAAACTGAGTTTATCATACTTTGGACACATAATGTGAAGACATGATTCAGTAAAAAAGACAATAATGCTGGGGAAAACAAAAGGAAGTAGAAAAAGAGGAAGGCCAAACTGTCAGCTTCAGGGCTGGGGGCTGGGCAGTAACGAAGCAGCCAGCAGTTAGCTGGGCAATAAATCAGTCAAGGCCAGGCAGATAACGGAGGCTGGCTGGCAGAAGAAAGGCTTGACAAACTAACCAGTAGCAGTGTCCAAGAGCGTCATCCAGGTAGGGAAGCAGAGTTCAGAAAGCCACGGGTCCAGTCCGAAGGTCTAGAGGCTAGCAACGGTGTTACATGCGAGGGGTCACAACCAACGTTGTAGTCAGCAGTCTGCTGCAGCCACAAACTGCCTTTTATAACAGACTCCCTAAGCCAGGTGCCCGTGATTAGTCTCCCAGCTGCTCAGAGCTGCTTGTTCTTAAACGACCCGACCTCTTCCTTCGTTGCTGTGCTACTCGCTGGCATCTCCTTTCTGCAGGGGGGAGGGGAGCCTCCTGTTCATACCCAGAATCCGATTGAGGGGCTTCAGCCAGGTCCTGGACATTCTCCAGCTGGGGAAGAGCCAGAGTTGTGTCCTCAGGGGTTCCACTAGTTCCTTCTCCTGGGTCTGCCAACTCTGCCTCTTCCTCCTCCTCTGAGTCCTCTGAAGGGGCCATGACACAAAGATGGATTGATTCCATAAAGGAAGCCAGAGACCTGAACTTATTATTATTATTATTATCTATTATTTATTGCACTTTTAGACCGCCCTATAGCAACAGGCTCTCAGGGCGGTGTACAACAGGATAAAAACACATTTAAAACCAGCGAATGTGAATACAACATATAAGTATAAAACAAATTAAAAACAGATTAAGACAAAATTAATAAAAATTACAATTAATTAACTATAACATTAAAATTAAAAACTAAGACTAAAATGCCTGGGCAAAGAGGTAGGTCTTTACCTGGCGCCGAAAAGATATCAAAGAAGGCGCCAGGCGGATCTCATCAGGGAGGGCATTCCATAATTCGGGGGCCACCACTGAGAAGGCCCTAGATCTCGTTATTGCTCTCCGGGCCTCCTTGTGAGTTGGAACCCGGAGAAGGGAATTCGACGTCGAGCGCAGCGAACGGGTAGGTTCATAGTGGGAGAGGCGTTCCATCAGGTATTGCGGTCCGGTGGAAACGTATTGGTAGCCAGTACAGTTGGGCCAGGACAGGTGTTATATGATCAGATCTTTTAGTCCGAGTGAGAACTCTGGCCGCAGCATTCTGCACCAGCTGAAGTTTCCGAACCGTCTTCAGAGGTAACCCTACGTAGAGTGCATTACAGTAATCCAATCTAGAGGTTACCAGAGCATGGATAACTGAGGCAAGGTTCTCCCTGTCCAGATAGGGTCGTAGTTGGGCTACCAGCCGAAGCTGGTAGAACGCATTCCATGCCACCGAGGCTACCTGAGCCTCCAGAGACAGGAGCGGATCTAATAAGATCCCCAAACTACGGACCTGCCCCTTTAGGGGGAGTGTAACCCCATCTAGGGTAGGTCGGACATCAACCATCTGGGCAGAGAGCCCCCCCACCAACAGCATCTCAGTCTTGTCAGGATTGAGTCTCAGTTTATTAGCTCTCATCCAGACCATTATCGGACCAGGCAGCGGTTTAGTACATCAACAGCCTCACCTGAAGAAGATGAAAAGGAGAAGTAGAGCTGCGTATCATCAGCATATTGCTGAAAATGCACTCCAAAACTCCTAATGACCTCGCCCAGCGGCTTCATATAGATATTAAAGAGCATGGGGGACAGAACTGAGCCCTGTGGGACCCCATATTGGAGTACCCAGGGCCTCGAGTAATGCTCCCCAAGCACCACCTTCTGGAGACGGTTCTCTTTTTTTTTTTTTCAATAATTTTTATTCAGATTTTCATAAAACATACAAGACAAAATCATAAAACATTCAAAGACAAAAAACAAAATCAAAAATAGTTAAACAAAAAGAAAAAAAGAAAAGAAGAAAAAAAAAATAAAATAAAAAATAAAGAGTAAAATATTGACTTCCCATTTGTCAAAGATCAAATCAGTTATAAGTCTATAATATATAGCAATCCTGTCTCTTAAGTCATATTATAAAATCACTTTCCTCCAGTAGTTATCTTACTTAATCATCAAATCTCATAAACATTACTTTATTCTTTCCACAAAAAGTCAAAGAGAAGTTTCAATTCTTTAAGAAATATATCTATCAATTTTTTTTTCCAGATAAGCATATCGATTAATCCATCTCATTACTAATTATGATAATCTTATTGTCATAACCATAGTCAAAATAAACATTTCAATTAATCCATCACATCAGAATCTGTTAGGTTCAGTAATTTCAGTAGCCATTGTTCTATTATCTCTATTAGTTCCATTTTCCATCTTCCATCTTCAGTAGTCTTGTTAAGTCCAGTAATTTCAATATCCAATCTTCCATTATCAGTATTCCATAATAATCTTGCTGTCAAAGCCATAGTCATATAATAAGAGTCTGATGGGAATTACCTCTATCCCAAATATTTTCTTGCCATCCATTCTGAATAAGTTGCTGAAATACTGCTGTAAAATCATATCTCTGTTCTTTTTTTCAAAATACACTGGGTCATCTCTTAAAAGTTTTTCCATTGTCACATGGCTGCAGTTAATTCCATAGATTTTCTCTATATTGGGCTCCATCACATCATTCCAGTCCAGAAGATAATCCATGCCATTGATAACTTTATCTCTAGAATCTTCATTAATTTCTTCAGAGATAACATTGAGTTCCAAACAATAGATTTTATTTCTAAAGTCCATAGACTCCAAATCTTGTTCCTGTTCCACGTTTGTTCCAATCTCCGGGATCTCCTCTCTCACAGGGACCCCTATTCCAGTCTCCAGGGTCTCCTCTCTCACAGGGACCCCTATTCCAATCTCCGGGGTCTCCTCTCTCACAGGGACCCCTTCCAGGGTCACCTCTCTCACAGGGACCCTTATATCTTTAATCTCCTGCTTCATTTTACTCAATTCAATTTTCGTTATCTCAATCTCATTCATTATTCTCTGAAACATAGTTATTTCCAGATTCTCAGCCACTTTCTTAATTGCCATTTTAAAAGAAAAATATAGGAAAACCACTTCTTATTTCAGCAACAATTGGGTTAATACTCCAAACTTGGTGACATCACAGTATAAACAGAGCAGACAGCCTTATCTCTCCAATAGTTAAGTAAACAAAATGCAGTTCCCAGGATCGAAGCAATTAATGGCAATCGTCAAGAAACAGATTCGTCAAAATAAAATAGACCAAAAAGAGAGTAGTCTCAAAACAGTATAATATTTTTCAAAATAAAAATCTGGAATAGAAATCCCTCTTCTGTGTGTATCTTTAGAATGCAAATCCAGGACAGCTTTTTGCAACAAAAACAGAGATAAGCTATTAATTAGTGCGTAGCAGAGAGAAGTTACGGCTCCCCAGTGAGATGTCAAAAACCGATCAATCTGGCAAATCTCTTTTAAACAGCAACAATTTAAGTCAAGTAAAAGAAAAATATAGAAAGAAGGGTGCTTGCCTGTTAGTGCGTTCTCTCTTAGAAGATAAGATGAACGTTCGCTTTAACAGATAGAGCTTGCTGTTGAAAATCCGTCCCACCTTCGTCGGCTGGACCTCGTCCCATAAATTAATGAGATCTGGTCGTCCCAACAAAAATAGGCTTTGAGGTTAATCTCTTCGTTTCTCCCTACCCGGGAGAAGTTTAATCAGTCAAAAAAAAAAGAAAAAACTGACTGATATATCTGAATAAGCTTCTTTTGAGGCAGGAGCCCGTCTCAAAAGCAGGCACAGGCTAAGTCACCCTTCCCGGAAGTCCTGGAGACGGTTCTCGAGGTAGGAGCACAGCCACTGCCAAGCAGTGCCTCCAACTCCTAAATCCGCAAGTCGCCCCAGAAGGATACCATGGTCGATGGTATCAAAAGCCGCTGAGAGATCAAGGAGAACCAACAGAGTTACACTCCCTCTGTCCCTCTCCCGACAGAGGTCATCATACAGGGCGACCAAGGCCGTTTCTGTACCAAACCCTGGCTGAAAGCCCGATTGAAATGGATCCAGATAAGCAGTTTCATCCAAAAGAGCCAGGAGCTGGCGAGCGACCACACGCTCTAGGACCTTGCCCAGAAAAGGAACATTTGCTACCGGTCTATAGTTGTCAAGATTGTCGGGGTCCAAGGAGGGTTTTTTTAGGAGCGGTCTCACCACCGCCTGCTTTAGGCAGAGTGGGACCACTCCCTCTCGTAAAGAGGCATTAATCACCTCCTTGGCCCAGCCGGCTGTTCCATTTCTGCTAGCTTTTATTAGCCACGAGGGGCAAGGATCCAGAGCAGAAGTGGTTGCCTGCACCTGTCCAAGCACTTTGTCCACATCCTCGAGCTGTACCAACTGAAACTCATCCAATAAAACAGGACAGGACTGTGCTCCGGACACCTCATTAGATTCAACTGCAACAATATTGGAGTCAAGGTCCCGGCGGATGTTCATGATCTTGTCTTGGAAGTGTCTCGCAAACTCGTTACAGCGGGCTATTGATGGTATCATTGCGTCCTGAGGACCAGAATGTAAAAGTCCCCGGACAACTTTATAAAGTTCCCCTGGGTGGTTAGCAGATGACTGAATGAAGGCAGCAAAGTACTGCTTCTTTGCTGCTCTCACTGCCTTCACATAGAGTTTGGTAGAGGCCTTCACAAGTGCATGATTACAGGCGTCGGGAGTTCGTCTCCATTTGCACTCAAGCCATCTCCTATCTTGCTTCATCACTCTTAACTCCAAGGTATACCAAGGAGCCAAGTGAGCTCTGCAGCGGAGAGGGCGCACCGGGGCGATCGTGTCAGCCGCCCGGGTCATTTCCGTATTCCACAGAGTGACCAGGGTTTCGACAGGAGCGTCAGTTTTATCAGCCGGAAAACTCCCTAGAGCCTTCTGAAAACCCTCAGGATCCATCAGTCTCCGGGGACGGACCATCTTAATTGGTCCTCCACCCTTGCAGAGGGGAGAACACATTGTGAGTCTAAACCTCAATAGGCGATGATCTGTCCATGACAAAGGAATAGATGTAAAATTCCTTACTCCCAGATCATCATCCCCCAATCCAGTGGCAAAAATCAAGTCTAGAGTGTGCCCCGATATATGCGTAGGGCCAGTAACAAATTGAGACAGCCCCATGGCTGTCATGGTGGTCATGAAGTCCTGAGCCGCTCCAGACAAAGCGGTCTCGGTATGAATGTTGAGATCCCCCAATACCAAAAGTTTGGGGGATCGCAACAGTAAATCCGAGACCACCTCTGTCAGCTCAGTTAGGGAAGCCGTTGGGCAGCAGGGTGGACGGTACACCAACAGTATTCCCAGTCTGTCTCACTGACCCAACACAATATGAAGACATTCCAGACCATTAGCCACATGGATAGGGTGCCTAACAAGAGGGATGGAACTTCTATAGACCACAGCGATTCCCCCTCCCCGACCCTCGGATCTACCCAGATGCTGAACCGAGTACCCAGGTGGACACAACTGGGTAAGATTAATACCTCCCAGATCACTCACCCAGGTCTCAGTAATAAATGCCAGATCGGCCACCTCATCCACAATCAAATCATGGATGAGGGAGGTTTTATTATTTACCGATCTGGCATTAAAAAGCAGCAACTGGAGATCCAAGAGTTGGCTGATAGAACTACCAGCAATCCTATGGGTGTGAGGAGGACCGGAACACGGCACAGCCACCAATTGTCTGGGTCGAGTTCCCCTAGGCTGGCATGTCCTCCTCACAGCGCCATACCTCCCATTACCCGTCACTACGCTGACTGGGGCCCCCACTGGTCCTCCCTCCCAATACACTATCCTCCCGCCCAGGCACATAATAAATAAAAAAAAATAACAAAACACAAAATCTATACACACTCACACACTCACTCACACAAGCACTCATGGATCCAAACAATATAAGAGTAACAGCAGCACAGAAAATAAAACTTATCTGAACAGGGTGGTTCATGACAGATGCTGTTGGAGGTCACTGATTCATAGGGTCGCCATAAGTCGTAATTGACTTGAAGGCACATAACAGCAACAACATATTTTACTGAAAAAACTTTTTCTTCAGATTTACAGATGGTGCAGAAATCATAGTTGGATATTGGGAAAACTGGATGTGGGGTTTCATGGCGTTACAGAGAGGTTTTGGATCTCCTAGATCTATGGGGTAAAGGCAAGATCCAGAAATTCTTAAGTCCAGCCACCACAACATAGAAACATTTGAAGATATAGCTAAGCAGATGTCCATGAGAGGATGCAACAGGACCAGAGATGAATGCAGAAATAAAACAAAGTCCCTGCACGGTGAATACCGGAAAGTGATCATTCACAACTGGAAGTCTGGGAATAGCAGAGTTACATGCCTGTTCTATGAGGAACTGCATAGCATCCTTCGCGGGGATGCTAGTATAACCCTAAAAAGAATTGTGAGTATTCACAGTCTGCCTTGCACTGAGCAAGCACCTGCTGCAGCGGGAGCAGAAACACCATCTGCTAGGTGGTCACAGCAGTCCAATATCGATTCTGAAGGTTTGTTTACAGTGGATGTCGATGGTGACCTTGAAGAATGAAATTTTCCAGGGGTGTTGCACAAAACTCACTGATTACTTATGCTTTGTTTCAATCCCCCCCCCCTTTTTTTGGTATTATATAGTCTGGTCGGTGAATGGGACCACCTTTTTTTTTTTTTGGTCTTGCAAATCATTTGTTTCTGGCACTGGCACAATTCTTCCAGCTCCATTTTAAAGACAATCTTTGCAGCTATGTTGCATTCACCTCTCTCCTTTTTTTAAATTTGGCAAAAAAAAAAAAAGATTATGATTAAAATCAATTACCTATGGATCCTTCAATCAAACATCACAACCTGAGGGTCAGGGGACATGATTCCTGTCAGCCTGTATCAGAGTTGACAATGTCAATGTTTGTGTAAAAGACAATGGCATCTGCAGAACACTGGCAGGAAAGTAATGTCAGTTGCCCATTTTTCACTTTATTATGCCTGGAAAACTTTCAAGTCCCAGCAGGGTTTCTTTGTGCTATCAGTTGCACAGAGATGTGTAGATAGCCTTTCTAAATCACGATAATTTTATGTATATCGATAGGGATATGCGGATTACACCTTTAGTTGCCAATTTTCCACTTACAATTCTGCTAGTGCTCAGGAACTATGCATGTGAGAAATGACTTAAATTGTAGGTGTTACATGAAAAGATATGTTGTTTATAATAAACTGTTTTTGTACTAAAGAAGGGAGGATTCATAAGAACCCTGTGGGTACTTTGCACCAGATGTCTAAATGAACAGTCTGAAATCAGACTGCTCACTTGAGTTAACCGGTAAAAAGCTTCCACGAAGAGCCTTGTGGGTTACCTGATTGGAAGCAAATTTGGTCGTGCTTATGAATGGGTCAGTCTCTGATGTTACAGCGATCCAAGTGTTTATTATTTTATGTAAAACATTCATTGAAAATATTCATGGAAAAATTAATTTGGGAGGGCACTGTGCGTCAAAAGACAGAGAAAAGGACTAATGCACCCAACTAGGATGCTTTGAGGAACGGCACTTAGCAAGTATGATGAAAGGCAGGTTCACATTTGTCCATTTAAACTGCTTTTTGAGAAAGGGACACAATTGACTTTTTTCATAAATCACTTACTGCCACGGGGATATACTCTGTTGCATGTCATAGGGTTTTCTGTAGCCTTTTAAAGTTGCTGAATGTTCACATTATTGCACATGGTTTGAGGTCGTTGGAAAGACAGTCCGTTATTTGTCGGTTGCATGCCTTAACTATGGTGTTTTTTTTTTTGGACTTGAGTATGTATTTTGCTGCACCTCACACCTTCATTCACGCGACATTGAAACATCAGTCTCTTCCCCCCTCACTTTCCCTTTCAATAATTGCAGACCTTCCAAATAAATAGCAAGTACATTATCACCTTCCTTGCTCCTAGCCTTTCCCCGAGCCCATTAATGAACAGTACACCATAAGGGTGCAAGATATATATGCATATCAGTGCAAATAACATGATCAGGACTTGGATGGTCAATGTAAATAGTAAATCCATGTGGATTTTGCCAAACAAGCAGAATTGGGTTATGTGTGCAAATATATTGCACCCTCACTTTTAAAGTTTGAAATCTGTATGTGCTTGGGAACAATACATGTACCATGCGGGCATATATGTGTTACACTGCAATCTACTTTTAGCCAAAGAAGGGTGCATCACAAGTGACACTTGGGCAAGAGGGTATGGGATATAGCCATTGAATCCTGATATTGACTCCATCAATGCAGTCTCCATTTCAAAGAATGCGGAGACTTAGAGTCTTGTATGTGTTAAAAGGAAAATGAAGTTCCTAGCAAACAAGCAGAGAGGCAGAACTAATTGAATTTGTGCTGGATAGATGCCACCCAGACTACAATTGGACAACCAGAATCCAGATTGCCCAATCTTGTCTACTTCAAAAGGTTTGACGTAACTGCAACAAGTGGTTTAGGCATATCAAAAACAAAGCCCCAATGGCTATCTGATGGGAGGTTAATAGGGAAAGGGTTTTGAACGGCTTACTATTTGAGACTACGGTGTTCAAGATTCAACTGTGCTTCCTTGGAAACATCAGTTTAAAATGGTAAGGTTCTTGGAATGTGTGGATCCAAGGGCGCGTTACAGCAGCAAGACAGGGTAAGGGTACATCAATGTGTTTAACAAAGGGGGCAGTTACAGCTGCAAATGACGTTGCTAAACAATGAACCCAAGAGGCTTCACAGCACGTCTGCTTGCGAGAACAATGAATGGCGGATTAACATTCACCCATTCAAGCGGTTTCTTTAAGGCACCCTATGGGCGGCGCTGGCCGAGCGCTTGATTGAACAATAGCGCCTGACGTCACTTTTTTCATCAACTTTTTGGGGGGGCGGGATACGCACCGATCACAGAGCATCACACGGGCTTTTCTTTAGTCATCTGACGGAACAAATTATGACAGTTTCGCACGCACATGGTTGTCTCTTGGAAAACAAAGAGCGATGACCAGGTTACAGTAGTGAACCATCACTGTGTTAATTTCTTGATTTCTGGGACAGTTATTTTTTCACTTCTCGGCAGGGGATGATGCACAGACCTTTGCTATTCCTTTTTGTTTTGTTTACTCTCTATTTCCAGTGTTTCGTTGCAGGTGTGTGCTAGCTTGCTGTCTCTGATTTCTTCTAACACTAACCGTCTAGCTGTCTCAGTAACGGCGCCTATACTTTGCAGCCACGTTCACAATTTCTCCTGTGCTGTTGCAGGAAAAGCTTTAATGTGCCAGCAGGTTATTATTATTATTTAGTTGCATTTCTAAACCGCCCTATAGCTAGCAACTCCCAGGGCGGTGTACAACATGATAAAACCACAATATTTAAAATACAGCAAGTGTGTATTGCGCAAACAATATAAAACATTATATAAACAAAGTAAAAGAAAACTAGAAATAAAATAAGTAAGATTAAAAGCATAAAATACATTAAAATGCCTGGGTGAAGAGGTGGGTTTTTACCTGGCGCCGGAAAGATGACAGGGAAGGCGCCAGGCGTATCTCATCTGGGAGGGCTGTGACGCCCTTCCCTGGCTCTCCCTGTCAGGTTCCTACCTGCGCGTGGCTACTGCCTGTCACTAGGCACCACCAGGGACTCCACCAGTCCGGACAGTCCTTTATTTTATTGTTTCTCTCCCCGCTCTAGCACAGATCTCAACAGATCCCCCTGCTAGGCAACCACCAGTCACGTCCTAATACTAGTATTCCCAGAGACTCTGAATACTGGTATTGTTATTCTCTTCACCGCTGCCACCATTTGTTACAGTTCCCCTTCAGCCTTGGTCATTACCTTACCCTCCCTTCTGGTCTGTGAAACCCCAGCCAAGGATCAGGCCTTTGGTAAACCAAGTTAAGTATTTATTACAGATAACAAAGCTAACAAGATTAACAAGATTTCTTCTTAAGGCACATAAGCATATGGTTTTACTCAATACTAATCCGAACTCCACCCCCCTCCTTCTCCACTCTCTCCTGGCAAACAACTCTCTAAACCCCACCAAGCAACCCACTCAGTTCACCTCATCCACCACCACCACCTCCCAGATTCCACTGTCTCTCTTCCTTTTATACGTTCAGCCATTTTAAACATTCAGCCAATCATCTAGCATTCTACTGCCCATTCACTCCCCCTCCTCTTTCACTCCACTTACCATGTATCTTCTAAAACAACAACACTTACCATATATACATTAATATAGGAACATCACATTTCCCCCCCCTTAAAACAACGGCAGAGTATTATTCCTGTTCCAGGATTTATACGTCGCGTTAACAAATAAAAGTCTCTATGGGGAAAATGTCTTTCTTTGTTCCTCCGTCTGGTCACGTCACTGCAGTCCCAGCCACTTGCCTGGAAAGTCCATCGGCCAGTACATTGTCCTTGCCTTTTATGAACTGGAAGTCCACTTGATAGTCCTGTAGGGCCCAGGACCACCTCTGCAGCATAGTGTTATGGTTTTTCATAGTCTGCAACCATAACAAGGCCCGATGATCCGTAGTCACTGTGAATCTTCGTCCCCACACGTATGGGCGCAACTTGTTCAGTCCCCACACGACCGCTAGGCACTCCTTCTGGACCGACGAATAGTTTTTCTCCCTCGGCGTCAGCTTGCGACTCAGGTACGCCACTGGATGTCTGGTGCCTTCTCTCTCCTGTAGCAAGATGACTCCCAGCGCCAGGTCCGACGCATCTGTAGCCACGATGAATGGTTTCTCATAGTCTGGTGGTATTAATATGGGTCCTTGGCACATGGCTTGCTTCAGTAGATCAAAAGCCTTCTGACATTCATCCGTCCATACCACACGCTCAGAACACTTCTTCTTTGTTAATTCATGCAAGGGGGTTGCTATTTCCCCAAAATTTCTCACAAACTTCCTATAAAATCCAGCCACACCCAGAAATGCCCTTACTTGTTTTTTGGTTAAGGGGATCGGCCACGCTTGTATTGCCTCCACCTTGCTCCATAAGGGGGTGATTTTCCCACTCCCCACCTTATGTCCTAAACAGATTACTTCCTTTAGTCCAAACTGGCATTTCTTAGCTTTTATTGTGAGGCCTGCTTTTCTTAAGGCCTCCAATACTGTTGTCAGGTGTTGGACATGCTCAGGCACCGACTTGCTAAAAATGGCCACGTCATCGATATAGGCCACTGCAAAATCTGACATGCCTCGCAACACAGTATTGATTAGCCTCTGAAATGAACTTGGTGAGTTCCTTAGTCCCATGGGTAAGGTCACAAACTCATATAACCCATCTGGTGTACTGAAGGCAGTTTTGGCTCTGGATTGCTCGTCTAGTTCCATTTGCCAAAATCCTTTACAGAGATCTAGTGTAGAGATAATGGTTGCTGCCCCCAATAACTCTAACATTGCGTCTACCCTAGACATAGGATACGCATCTGGGACAGTAATTTTATTGATTAGCCGATAATCAATGCAAAACCTTGTCGTTCCATCTTTTTTCGGAACCAGGACAATACTTGAGGCCCAGGGACTGATGGATTCCCTGATCACTCCTAATTCCAGCATATCTTCCACCTCCTTTTTGATCTCATTCAAAACTTTCCCATTCACACGGTATGGAACAGATCTGATTGGGGCATGATCTCCAGTATCAATGGAATGTATAACTATACTGGTTCGGCCAGGTTTGTTGCTAAAGAGATTCCTATAGGTTTTCAAAACTCTCAGAATCTCTTCTTTTACTTCCTCCTTCACCTCCTCTGACCATTCCACTTGATCTACCCCTCCTTTGTCTTTGCTTTCCTGTACCAAATCTGGAAGTTCAGGCCCACTTCCCTCAGGGAATAAGGTAACCTGCAACACCTGTGCATCCCTGGTATGGTAAGGCTTTAACATATTTACATGAACCACTTTGCTTTTGTTTAATTGGTCTGTGGTGATTACATACGTCACTGTGTCAAGCCTTTCTCTGATGGTATATGGTCCTTCCCAGTTAGCCTGTAATTTGTCATGTTTCCTGGGTATGAACGCCATAACCATATCTCCCACATCATACACACGTTCCCTGGCTGTTCTGTCATACCAGTAACTTTGCTTCTGCTGTGCTTGACTCAAATTCTTTTTCACCACCTCCATCATTGATGTTAATTTATTGCGGAATTCCAATACAAAACCTACTACAGATGTTTTGTACTCTCCCAGGGTTCCTTCCCATGAATTTTTTAATAGTTCCAAAGGTCCCCTCACTTTTCGAGTGAACATGAGTTCAAAGGGTGAGAAGCCTGTTGACTCTTGAGGGACTTCTCTATATGCAAATAAGAAGCATCCCAAACGTTCATCCCAGTCTTGTGGGTGATCTTGAACATAGCTTCTGATCATGCCCTTCAAAACGCCATTGAATCTCTCTGTTAACCCATTAGTGGCGGGATGGTAAGTAGTGGTCTTTAGATGTTTTAGACCACAACATTTCCACATACATTGCATCACTTCTCCCATGAATACACTGCCTTGATCCGTCAGCACTTCATAAGGGAAACCCAGCCTCATAAAGATTTTTAATAAAGCCTCTGCCACTACAGGGGCTTCTACAGATCTTAGTGCTTCTGCATCTGGTACCTGGTGGCAAAATCGACCATCACCAATAGATATTTCTTGCCATGCCTTGTGGGTTTGGAAAAAGGGCCCACCAAATCTATTCCCACTCTATAAAAGGGTTGTCCAATTATAGGAAGGGGCTTTAAGGGTGCCTTAGTCTTTACTCCACTTTTTCCCACCTTTTGGCATATTCCACAAGATAGACAATGTTGTTTTACATCTTTGGAGATGTTTGGCCAACAATAGTGTGCCACCAATCTCCTCTTGGTCTTTTTTATTCCCAGATGTTCTGCACATGGGACATCGTGGGCTACCTCTAGCAATCTGGTTCTGTATTTGCTAGGTACTATCAATTGCTTCACTGGTTCACATTCATCCTTTCTCTCAGCGGGCATCCACAGTCTATATAAAATCCCATTCTCACACACAACTTGATTCCTCAGTTTGTCAGTGAAAGGAATCTGTTGGGTCAGAGCTTGTTCCCTGAATTGCTCTGCTTCTTTCTTATCAGAGACCACTTGATACAGTTTGTCTCCTTCAGCAGGCCTGCTAGTGGTTGCTATGGTGACCTGAGGCTGGTTAACAGATTCCACCCTGTTTGTTTCAGCCCCCCTTAATATGGCTTCTTTTTCTCTGCCAATTTGCTGTCTGGTCACTACATATATCTTTCCTTGGGCTCCCATTACATCTCTTCCCAGTATTACTGGTTCTTGTTGCTGGGCATTAATGCCTACTTTATATCGGCCCTCTCGGCCTCTCCAAGTCATTTCCACCAGGGCCACAGGCAAACTTTCTGGTTGACCCCCGACTCCTTGGATAGTCACAGTTTCCTGAGGTAATATTACTTCAGATTTTATTAAATCTGGCCTCAGTAATGTCTGAGCGGCACCAGTATCAAGCAATGCCCAATAATTTGCCCCTTGTACACTCACTTCCTCTCTCAGACTTGAATCAAGGTCTGTTACTTCTGTCCAGTTTATCTGGCAGAACTGAACCTTTTTCGCTGTTTCTAAAGCCTTGGGCTCTGTTTTCACTGCCCTTGTCTGAGCAGGATTACTAATGGGGTTGGCAACCTCACGTTGAAAACGTAGGTGCCCCGGTCTACCACATTTGTAGCATAATTTCTCCTCACTTTTAGGGTACACAGATCCACTCTGGGGTGTCCTGTGCCCTTCAGATTTTAATGGAGGACTCACTCGCTGTGGTACCACATCCCTTCTGCCACCATTATATGGTCTGGGTTTAAAATCTCTTGATGTTTTCCCCACCCAGCCAGTTCTGTTGGAGGCAAAGTGATCCGCCATCTCGGCAGCCTCCTGCACCGATGTAGGGGAACGGTCTTTGACCAGGAGCCTTATTTCTGGTGGTAACTGATGGTATAATTGATCCAATATCATGAGGTTTTTCACCTCCTCCACAGACTGAGCTTTTGCACTTGTCAGCCATTTCCCAAATATGTCCATCAGTTTTGCCCCCAGCTCCACGAAAGACCTCCCTGTCTGTATCTGGCAGTTTCTGAAAAGCTTTCTAAAATAATCAGGCCCCAGCCTGAATCTTTTAAACACTGCTTCTTTGAATTCAGCATAGGTGACGGGCCTGTCTGAGGGGAAATATTGGTATACCTCAGCCAATTCCCCTTTAATCAGGTTTGATAAATACTGCATGTATTTATCTTCAGGTAGCCCCCACAACTGAGCTGCTTTTTCAAAGGGGCTGAGGTAAATTTGAGGATCTTGACCAGGCTCATAGACAGCAAAGTCCTTTGGAGTAATTTTTATTTTTGCTCCATCTCTGTCCTTTCTTGTTTCATCAGAATGAAACTTCTCTCTTTCAAATTTTAACTTTTCTACTTGTAATTCAGCATCCACTGCTTGTTGCTTCTCCCTCTCCTCAAACCCCATTCTCATTCTCTCCGTTTCCATCTTCAACTTCTCAGTTTCCAACTCCCTCTGCTTGTCTTTTTCCTCAGCCTCCCATCTTAACTTCTCTCTCATGTACTCTATATAAGCGGGATTGCTTAAGTATCCTTCTGGGGTCTCTTCTCTGACAGGTTGTTTTTGCTGGGCAGTAGCAAATCCTATAAGTGCTACCCTCAATTCATCTACCCCTTTACCCTCGTGAGGTAAATTGAATGTTATGCACTTCACCAGCTCCTCTCTTTTCATTTTTATGTATTCAGCCATGGTGTTTGAGTTCACTCACTCTTTGCCACACACTCTTTGCCAGTCACTCTCACAAGAAATCTTGTTTTGTTATTTCTGTTTGCCACACCACTGTTCTGGATTCTCTAGTATTCGTATCTGGATTCTCTGTTGTTCGTATCCCACCGCTACTGACACCACCTGTGACGTAGTCTCCTTTGTTCGTATCCCACCGCTACTGCCACCACATGTGACGCCCTTCCCTGGCTCTCCCTGTCAGGTTCCTACCTGCGCGTGGCTACTGCCTGTCACTAGGCACCACCAGGGACTCCACCAGTCCGGACTGTCCTTTCTTATGGTTTCTCTCCCCACTCTAGCACAGATCTCAACAGATCCCCCTGCTAGGCAGCACCACCAGTCACAGAGGTAACCAGATAGAGAGACTCAGGCAGAGTCTCTGGGACTACTGGTTATAGGATGTGACTGGTGGTGCTGCCTAGCAGGGGGATCTGTTGAGATCTGTGCTAGAGCGGGGAGAGAAAAAATAAAATAAAGGACAGTCCGGACTGGTGGAGTCCCTGGTGGTGCCTAGAGACAGGCAGTAAGCACGAGCAGGTAGGAACCTGACAGGGAGAGCCAGGGAAGGGCGTCACAAGGGCATTCCATAATTCAGGGGCCACCACCGAAAAGGCCCTAGATCTTGTTACTGTTCTCCAGGCCTCTGTATGGGTTACTTTTAAAAAAAGAGTTCTGTGCAAGTATAGGGACAACACAGGTCTGAGGTTGATTAGAATGAATGTGAGTTTTTAAGAAAATTATGACTGAGAGCTTTAGTTTTCAATCTTTTTTTATTAAGTAAGGTCGGATCCCGAAGGACCCTCTGGGGAGAGAGAAATGGTTTCTCGTTTCTGTAACGAATTGGTCACCATTAGTGACCAATACAAGTGTGGGAGTGACCATCATTGGACAATCTTACTTCAGACTGTCCAGTGTAGCCAAAAAAAGCACCAGCAATGTTAACAAGTGCTTTCAGAATTCCAAGGCAAAAAGTCTCAGAGCGTGACACATTGGCAACCAATGGGACTGTGCCTATGAATGTCAAACTATTTAACCTTGCTGCAAACAAATTTGTCCATTGCTTAATTGATCACATTGGTTTCTAATGGTAAGGGTCTTGCAATTGATGGCGGTTAGAGGGCATCATTTTGATTTTAGCCTCCCATATGCACGTTCCACCACATTCCTAATTCTATTGAAGCACCGATTGAAAACCATTTTTTCTTCATTGAGGTAACCCACACAGGGCTTCAAGAACCAACGATGCATGGGATATGCACCATCCCCCAGCAGCAAGGGTGTTATTGTTGGGTTGCCTGGCACAAACTGTCTATTTTCCATTGCCTCAAAGAGAGACGAGTGATGGAAAACAAAGACAATGTGGTTCCTTCCGCTCCAGCCCACTTTGAGTCCACGACCATCCAGTGTGGTCACATGTCCCTTGTAGAAGTATAGAGTAGAACCCTTTGCGATTTATGTACTCCTCCCTGTCCTGTGGGTGCAAGGATCTGCACATGGCAACCATCCACCATACCCACCACCTGAGGAAAGCCCACGCTCATAAAACCATCCATCACCTGTAATTAAAACAGCAGCATTGAGAAAATGAAAAGACACTATTTGTCAGCAAAATCTCATCACAAAGTAAAATAGAACCCAGGTGAAAGTGTGTGTGCCATAGCAGAGGAAAGGAATGTGTGGTGGTACACAGCACTGCATTTTTTTAATGACCAGCCACAGTTACACACATACGACCCAACCTGTTTTTGGGAAATTTAATTTTTTTAAAGAATTTGGAAAAAAAGATTCAGACAAGGCACACACAGAGAAACTGGATGATGATCTGCATGTTCCCTGTAGGAATTTTGTGTTTGAAATAGTAACCAAAACAGTATTATTTATTTGGGATTGTGTAAAATGAATCCCCCCCTAACACTCTGCTTTCTTCAGATTTGGTGAAATGTAAAAATGATTCATGATGGTAAGGCATTTTCCCAAGATAAATAATTTGGAAAGTTGGTATAGGAGAACATACAAAGCATGCCCATGGGCGTGTTCTCATGTAACAGATTTAAGAAATGGTAGAAAAAAACACAGTTGGGATTCCAATGAGGTGCCCACCAAGCACCCCTTTTTTAAGGTCACAGGAATGCTGTTGTATGAAGAAGGCCAACAGTCATAACACCAGCGATATGTTGTCTGGAAGCACACAAGAGGATCACAAAGTTGTTTTAACATTATACTTTCTCCTGAACGTTTTTTACAAAGTCGAGTGGGCAAACCGATTATTGCTGTTATCAGATAGGACCCATCCCATAACAAGGTTGTTGTGTGTGGGGGGAGGCAGGGAAATGAACGAAGCAGGCACAATGCAATGTTGATGTGTGAGCGTTGTTGCGTGACAGCGCACGTTACTTTGGAGTTAAGTTGAGCAAGAAACTTCACAGAGGCTTGAGAAAGTTTTAAGAGTCTTTACTAAGACATTATGGCCAAAGGCATAGTTCCCCCCCTTCTTCCCTCTTCAAAAGCAAAAGTAAGAAAGACACAGACAGCACTCTAACATCAACAGTTAGACCTTTTTCCCAAGCTGTTATCTACCATTACCATGACAACTACTGGCCTTGGATGTCTGCTCTCTCAGGCCAGGCATAGCAGATAAGGCTGCTTCTCCAGACACTTCTTGTAACTTTCAAGACTTTCAGACTTGATGGAAAAACACTCAGTGACAGTACAGTACAATGGTCAACATGCAAACCTTTGTGCTGTAAGAAATACAGGAGGAAGGCTGATTTCATAGCACTGTGAGTCCACAAGTTAAAAAAAAAGTTTCAATGCTCAATTTGGAAATCGGAAATAAATCTGAAATAGGCTGGCACGGTCGTTGTTCTTCTTAAAAAACATTTATGGAAGCAATTGTGGCATGCAAACCAAGTAAGAGATTGTAAAATTCAGCAGAGAGGAGGATGTAGAATGGATTTTCTAATAACTGTTTTTCATAGGTAATATTAAGTAGACAAATCAAACTCTTTTTTATTTTAAGCATTGAACCTCCGCCGCTGCCAGCACCCACTTCAGATCATTGTGGTGCCATAGCACAGTAAAGTGCCCCCCTCCCCCTGTTTTTTAAAACAAGGACTATTGTCCAGATAAGGGTCAGATGACCCAGAGAACCTGTACAAGGTTGGAGTCCTGCCTCATGGTGCTTTCCAAGCTTAACAGTAAGGCGGAGAAGAAAGTGTTCAATGGCAAAGCAGACTTCCAAAACAATCCCAGCCACTGTCGCCTTTCCAATCCCAAAGTTAACCGCTACCACCCTGTAGCACTCCAGGGTAGCAAGCCAACATATCTCTACAGCCACATGTTTCTCAACAGGAATTGGTGTCTGCATGTTTGTTCCCTGCCTCTCAAGGTGAGGCTTGAGCTGCCGCGCAATTTCAAATAGGGTGGCCATTGACATCTGGAAATTTTTCTTCCACATTTCATCATCCCACAGTGGTAGGACCTCATTTTCCCACCACAACCTTTCACACTCCGGAACCCACACTTTACGCTCCAAATTGCATCTGCCCATGATGTGCCTTGCCATACAAGCATTGAAGTGCAATTTGTTTGCTGTTCTTCCATCAAATGTTGGCTGGGAGGTTGTCTCATCGAAGAAATAGAGGTAGCCATGATGCCTAGTGTTTTAGGCATTTGTTTTGTCAAGTCAAGAGGCAAAAGTAACTCTGAACAAGAAAATGCACTTCACCTGCCCTCCAATGGACAAAGATGGTAAATGGCCCCCCAATATCGTTGTATCGCCCAATTACCGGTGATGTGACAGAAGGCACACGCACACACACACACTGTCTCCCACTATAAAAATTACATTTCATAGGTATACTCCGGAAGGAGTAAACATTTAAATTTGGGGGCGGGGCCACAAGGGAACAGCAGTACTGTACTAAACCTTTCCAGATGAATGCAAACTAGTGTGAATGCAAAACAGCAGATTGGAACGTAGGAAGGTAGGAAGTGTATGAACCTTGGAAATCTATCCCGATGGAAAAAGCTGCGTATTTAATCCAAAATTAGGGTCCCATGTGAACCAGCCCTCAGTAACATGGTTACAACCTCACCTGATAAAAATGTACGTAGAGTTTCATCTAACTTCCATCACCTCAGTAGCTCACCTGAAGCACAGCTGCTGCACCAGTGAAACGCCCTGTTATCCTGTTAACTACCTCCATGTAGTTGCAGTTGTTTTATTTTTCACTGTAAGTAACCTTGAGCATCATTCTGGGTTGAAAGGTGGAACAGAAATAAAATAAGAGGGAAGAGAAACAGTATTATAACAAAGGGCTGTAAGTTCCCCACCCATGGTATATAGCATTGTTTCTCAACCTTTTTTAAACCCATGCCTCCTTTTAGCTAACATAAAAATCTATTCCCCCTTCAAACCTGGCTCCACTAATTATTTTATTTGAATTTTCAAAAGGATTGAGATATCATGACTTTGAATTACTGTATAAAGAAAAATTTGGGCTTAATAATAAAAATTAATCAAAGTACTTATACATTTTTTCTGTGCAGCCATTTTGAGATAATCCAATACCCTGCAATAAAAATAAAATGGTTGTTTTAATTTTTCTTTGTGTTGTGATTTCATATTGCATATACATGATAGCTTGTGAGATAATGCTGAACTACTATACCTATGATGATGTGCAGATCACGGAATGATCTTCTCATCTTCTGAACATAACATTTCATAAATATTTTAATATTGTTAATTTTTTACTTATATTGTACATATTTGTCGGAAACACACCCCATTAATATGCTCTGAGGGGGCACTGGTTGAGAAACACTGGTTTATCGGATTGCAGACATCACCTTTGCATGTGGAATCTGTCCACAGGCAACCTTTGTCCACTGCTCATCCCATAGACTAAATCTGTCTGTAAATGACTGGAGCAGTGCAAGTGATATGCTATAATACAATTGGCACAATTAAAGCCATAATAATTTTTTCCCATGACAGCATCTGTCATGTGCCCACACCTTGCTAACCCACTTTATTTGTTAGCAGGGGGGGGGACACAGTTTACTGTTTATGTATCACCACCAACTATAGCAATGCTGTGATAGGGATTCCTTTATATACTCCCCCCAGCCCTGCTGCTATCATGGCTTAGGTATCCAGGCAAGCCTCAACTACCCTGTGACATGTCTCTTTAAAGCTTACAGCTGTGGATTGAGCCCCTGTAACCTGATACAGTTCGCTTCTTTCAGGTACCTGCTGCCACCACAGATAACATGTATCTGATTCACCCTTAGCATAGCCAAATGATGAGGTGTGTGTGTGTGAAACAAAATAATATTTATTTAAAAATAGATGTATTTATAAGCACAAGTTCACTTTGGGTTCATAAGCATGTGGTTTTGTTAATTGTCCCTAGGTCTTTCACTTAAGTTACTGTATGGTCTTTAAATACCTTAAAATTGTTTCCTAGCCTATCCATTCCACGCTAATATTCTTACGTTAACTCCACCCTTTCACCATCTAAATCCAAAATAATAAACCGGTGTTGAACCTACACTATCTACCACTCTGCCCATACCATACAATCCTACTCCAGCCCATGCCTCACACAATACTGATCAATCCACAAACAATCCAACTGCCAAACAGGCACACCCTTAAATATAAACTTCTCACTTTTAGTCACTCAGCCAATCTCCATCCAGTACACTCCAGTATTCTACTCAATCATTCCCCCCATCAACACTCCCCACTTACCTTAATTATACTAATGATATGGAGTAGTGGTTAGATTATCAGGCTAGAGGACCTGGGAGACCAGGGTTCCAATCCCCACTGAGCCATGAAGCTAGCTGGGTGACCTTGGGCCAGTCACAGTGTCTCACCCTAGCCTACCTCACAGGGTTGTTGCGAGGATAAAACGAGGAGAGAGAGGAGAGCCATGTACACCCCCTTGAGTTCCTTGGAGGAAAAGTGGGATATAAATGTAACAAATAAATAAATAAACAAATAATATTAAACCATGAAATATTAACATAACTGTATGGATGATCACAGCATCCAAAGACAATATCTAATACCTAGCATACCAATGCTATGTGAAACACAGTGGACTAAAAACTACAAGAGTATTCGTGTCTTTGAAGAAAATTATACAACTATTGTCTCACAACTCAAGCAATTAACTTTTATTATTTGTCTTGTGATCATAAGCAAACATTTGTCAGTGCTACAGCCAGTCATCCTAGCTCTGCAGCCAGTAAAGTTAGATTGGATGGAAATGAAAGTAAATATATGGAGTTGCTGGGAATAATAGAACCACTCAACATTTTTATCAATGACTTAGATGACGGGGTGGAGGGAAGCCTTATGAAGTTTGTGGATGATTCGAAACTGGGAGGGATAGCTAACACAATGGAAGACAGGAATAAAATCCAAAGGGACCTGGATAGACTAGGAAATTGGGCTGAAATTAATAAAATGAAATTCAATAAAGACAAATGCAGGATTCTGCATTTAGGCCACAAAAACAAAATGCACGGGTACAGGATGGGAAATACCCGGCTTAGCAGTAGTGTGTGTGAGAAGGACCTTGGAATTGTAGTGGATCGCAAGTTGAACATGACCCAGCAGTGTGATGCTGCAGCAAAAAAGGCAAACGCAGTTTTGGGCTGCATAACCAGAGCTATAGTTTCCAGGTCGAGGGAAGTAATAGTCCCACTATATTCTGCTTTAGTCAGGCCTCATCTGGAATACTGTGTTCAGTTCTGGGCGCCTCATTTTAAGAAAGATATAGACAAGTTAGAGCGGGTTCAGAAGAGGGCGACAAGGATGATAGCCGGTATGAAGAACAAGTCTTATGAGGAAAGGTTGAAGGAACTTGGCATGTTCAGTCTGGTGAAGAGAAGGCTGAGGGGTGACATGATTGCACTCTTTAAGTACCTGAAGGGCTGTCACATAGAGGAGGGTACAGATTTGTTCTCTGCTGCCCAAGAGGGTAGGACTAGGTCTAATGGTTTTAAGTTGCAGGAGCGTAGATTCAGATTGGACATTAGAAGGAACTTCTTGACAGTAAGGGCAGTTCGGCAATGGAACTGACTGCCTAGGGAGGTGGTGGGATCCCCTTCGCTGGATGTCTTCAAGCAGAGGCTGGACAGCTATCTGCGGGAGATGCTCTAGCTGTGGATTTCCTGCTATGAGCAGGGGGTTGGACTCGATGCCCTACAAGGCCCCTTCCAGCTCTATGATTCTATGATTCACTCAGGTAAGCTAGTGAGGAGACTTTTAGCACAATAACCGAGAAATGCAAGAAACTGGCAGATGAAGTGGATGTAGAACTTACAGTGCCCAGACAAATCCCACAACAGGACAACCCTACCAGTCATCCCAACCAATCCATAGAAGGGTTCTACCAGTGGCATAGCTGAATTTGCTAATTACCTCTTGCGATTCCTTTTAGTGATGAAAACCAACCTGCTTACAGTTTGCTGAAACAACATCCATTTCAGATGTGCTAAACTGAAAAACAAACTTTCAAGCATTCCATTTATGAATGTTATAAATGTTAAAAATTTGGGGATGAATCTGTTACTTGGCATGAGTTGTGGGCAAGACGACATACCAAGGAAACATACCTGTCGTTGTGCAACATATGCAATATGAGCCTTACTGAATTGTTGGACCATACCAAACTGTTCCCTGCTATTAAAATGGCCATCCTCACAGTACTTTCACTCCCAGTTACAATATGTACAACAATCCTTTAGCACTTTACCTAATGTGAAGACATGGCTACATTCAACGAGTGAAGATAATTGTGGATGAGGCGGCCGATCTGGCATGTGTAACTGAGACCTGGGTGGGTGAGCAGGGAGGAATCAGTCTCTCCCAACTGTGCCCGCCTGGATACTTGGTTCAGCTCAGGGCCGGGGAGGGGGAGTCGCTGTAGTCTATAGGAGTTCTATCTCCCTCTCCAAGCACCCTGTCCATGTGACTACTGGTCTAGAGTGTTTGGAAATTTAATGAGTCATGTTTTAAATTGCTTAATGTGTGGTTTTTAAGTTGTATGTTGATATTTTGATGTTGTAAACCGCCCAGAGAGCTTCGGTTATGGGGCGGTATAAAAATTTAATAAATAAATAAATTAAATAAATAAACAACGAGTGAAGATTGATTGCCTGGCTTTTGTTTTGTTAGTAGAGAAAAGCGGAAGACCTATTCCAGACAAATTTATAAAATAAGTTATTGACCATTTTGGCCAAACAGTCTGATTGTTTTCAGACCTTATGCCTAGAATTCCACACCACAACCATTATTATCATTATTATTTACTATTATTTATTATATTCATTTGTTGCTTACTACAAAACTTACAATTTTTAAAAGCATCTAATATTACATTTAAAATACATCAGAGATTTCAAAAACTCACAAACAACTAAAAGTGCTCATCCAAGAATAACATAAGGACACATCCTATCCCACCGATTTAAAAGATGAACAGCAATTAGGAGCAAAATGCCTGAGTGGATAAACATATCTTGACATAGTGCCTGAAGATTGACAGTGTTGGCACCAGGGGTACCTCTCTGGGGACAGCATTTCATGGTTGGGGAGCCATCACTAAGAGGGCCTGATCTCATGTTGCCACCCTCCGTACCTCCCTTGGAAAGGTCACATGAAAAAGGGCCACAGATGATAAAAGTGCTTGAAGTGAGGCAAGAGCAACTCCTGTTTTGTTCTTTTGTTCATGTTCCAGAAGGGAGATATAGTTGGGTCCTCCAGATGGCTAGGCTTGACTACCTTTACTCAGAGCTTGGAAAAGTTACTTTTTTGAACTACAACTCCCATCAGCCCAATCCAGTGGCCATGCTGGCTGGGGCTGATGGGAGTTGTAGTTCAAAAAAAGTAACTTTTCCAAGCTCTGCTACCTGTGATGCTCTGACTGACTTCCTTCCGTTGTTAGACTGCTTAGGAAAGCTTATTTGCCCCTCCTCCTCCTTCTCTTCTTCAACTAGAGGAGACACCTTTGTCTCTGCTCTCTCCCTCCTGAGTCATGACGGCAACTCCCAAACTTGGGTGTTACGCCTCCAACTTAGTTAGTTAGTTAGAACTAGGTATGCCTTTCTATCTACTATGTATTTCTATAAATAAAGTAGCTTTTCTTATTTTACTAAGTCTTAAGTCTCAGTGATCTCAATGCAGGGTAAAAGCCTGCTTTCTTAGGTAAATGCACGCACACGCTGGCACACAGCATCTCAGACTGTTGACAATCTCTGCTAATAACTATACAAATTTACATAACAGAAAGCAGAGTCCAGGTAGGTTCATATGGGGAGAAGTGATCCCTAAGTAGCTTGCTCAGTGTTTCTATGCAAAGTGAGTGTGTGTGGTTTACTTGAGAAAGCAAGCCTTTACCTTGCTTTGAAACACTGAGACTTTAGACTTAGTAAATTAGTCCAATCCACTTCCTGTGTAGCTTGGAAGAATTTCATAACATGTGCCTCTGAGCAACACTTTGCAAAATTTACACTAAAAAAACTCCAAAAATAATTGTGGAATAATGGCACTGACTATTCTGCAGAATAGTATCCAGTGGACATCAGGAGTGTCTCAATTTATACAAAATAAAACAGTGGGAGGTGAAATATATTCTAGCAAAATTCTAGGTGTGCTCTATGTTTTTAATTGACCTTGCCCATCTTGCCTTAAGAGGAAAAAAGATGGCGTCCTGAGCAGTAGATGTGTTATCTGTGGCTCTACAACTAATATAGTTAATACAGCTAAATACAACAAAAGAATAACGCAGAAGGGTCCAGCTGTTGACATTCTTGACATTCTTCTCTACTGCCGAGGCAAGTCTTCCTCTTTTATCTTGCTAAATAAATTTAAAGTCTAACTAACCTTGAAAGAGAGGAACGCTGAACTATAATTACAAGTGCAAGGACACTAAGATATCTGCAGAGAACTATCTTATTTAATTTCAAAAACAACTTAACTCACTTTTACAAGATCTCTAAGAACATTAAGCCGATAAATAATGGTGCTTACCAGAAGTGCATGTAGAGCCCAGGGTGCTTCCCTCATGTCTGAGCTGCCGGCGTTTTCTGCTGGGCGTGGGACTCTCTCTAGCTACAAACAAACTGAAATTACGCAGTTCTATAAAAGGGAGAGCAATGAATTTAAAAGTGGAGGAAGGAAAGTAACACCAACAGCACCTGACCTCAATTTAGGGGTTGATGAAGATGACCTTGATGTGTCTCTCTGTAGCACAAAGTTATTGATCGGGAGACAAGAAGATTTATCCTGCCCTAATTTAGCTGAAGAGCTAAAATGTGCTGAGCAACTCATCGGGCCTACAACCCCTCCTTCTTTACAATTTAAAGACTTGACAGTTAATCTATCTACTGCAACTTCAATGCCTTCCTTAGAATCTACCTACAGAGAACCACTAATAGAATCTTCGACTCCTAGAAGTACAGAAACATTACTACCAACGGTGCCTTCGTTATTAATAAGGAACTCCTTTGAACACCTGGACCTTAGTGTTTGTGAGTTTATAGACTATGTAGATGCTTTATACAAAGACCAAGGAAAAGTTGATGAATCACACAATTTGGCTAAAAGCATTTCTAGTCATGAAAACTATCACCAGCTTAAGAATAATCCACCAACAACAGAATGGTCTGCATTGGTGATTCAATACTTATCCCAAATAGTAACATATGTTGCTGAACTAAGTTCGTTAATAACAACATTAACAGAGCTCACTACCAAAATAGACCTACAGACGAACTATCCTAAAATTAATAAGATCTATAGATCCCAAGCTTCACAAACCGAGGTTAAGAAAAGGAGGATCAGTGCCAAGAATAAGATCTCTAAGAAAGCAAGATCTGATCAGCAAATCAAAAAGAGCAAAAATATGAAAAACCTCAAAATTCCTAGGAAATCACATATGAATTTCAGGAAGTTATATAACATACTGGACTCCTCACGACGATTAAAAAAAAAGACAAAGAAGAAAAAGAGATCAAAGCCGAACAAGAAACCTACAACCCTTCGGACGATAGAACCTCCTCATGATGCCAATATTGACACATTGAGGCAAAATCTATCTCAAGAGATTCTAATCCAAAAAGGAGGAAAACTGAACTATAATACATCTAGTCAAGAACATTTATACCATAGTGATAACAAGGGGAAGATATCGACACAGTCACAACAAAGGCATTGGAATTTGGTTTTAAATCCAAGTAAATTAGTTTTTATAAACTATCCCAAACCCAAAGGATTTCTTTCACAAACCCAACGTAGAATTCATCTTTGGGAAATAATTCAGAGTATGGCTCCTAATCTCATTGATATAAATGCAATTACAGCAGTGCATTATTATTTCCATAATTATACCTCGGCTAAAGCAATTGTTACTTTTCAGGACTCTAGAATTACAAAGCTCTTATATAACAACAAAGAGAAATTTGAATACTATCTTGTAGGACTTTCAAGGTATTTTGAAAATCATGCCTTGCCACAAAGTCTTTTGAATTCCTCATCCATCCACTTGAACTTACGAACTCAATTGAATCCATCATTGGTGAATGAGAGAAGAAAGAGTGGAAATTCTCCCAGTATAGAGTCAGCTGATTGCCGTTTATTTAGTACAGGTAACACATCGAATACTCTTTCGGAAGAGAAACTTCTCCAAGATTTATATCCAGATTTCACTTCGGAGCAACAGACGGAGACCATTACTAGACTGAAAAAGTTAATACAGACTTTAGAAAATAGTAGAAAACCATCTACTATACTCGACGTCCAGGAAACTCCAGCTAAACTTAATTCAGGGGATAGATTAAATCCCTATCTGGATTACAATTTAGTACAATTATCAGATGCTAACCTCTCAAATACCTCTTCACTGCTTACCCCTCTTTCTTTACCCTATCGATCCTCAAAAGATAATAAAATTGAATTAGACCCTCTTACAATTAGACAGATTGAACATACTGAAACAATGACACAGAAACAGAAATCCACACGCCCCATTATGAACTGACTAAAACCAAATCCCAAATTGAAGCCATTAAAAATAATATCATGGAATATTGCTGGTTGGAACAGTAATTCCATCAATCAAGACACGAAATTTTTTCTGGCTTCCTATGATATAATAACTTTGCAAGAAACCTGGATTACAAATGAACCAGCATTGGAAGGCTTTCTCTCCTTCTTCTTACACGCAACACCTAGTGAAAAGGGAGGCAGACCCAAAGGTGGGATCTGCACATTTATATCTAATTCTTTGAAGGTTAAGACCACAATCTCTGGGAAGTTACAAGATCTTGCTATCGCTCTTACCCTGGATTTTACGAAATTCTCAGTGATACTTATTAATACATATTTACCACCTGCTCGGAATAACAATACAGCTAACGAAAGAATTACCCAGCTGGAGATTTTCATTTCGAAATTGATGATGGAGAACCCAGAAAAATATTTGATTTTACAAGGCGATTTCAACGCCCGAATTGGCCCTTCAGATAAGACTTTATACCAAAAATATCACCAACTATCCTTATTGCCATCAGAGATTTTAAATATTCCTGTTCGCTGTTCAACAGACAGTGGAATAAACTATACTGGACTTTCATTGATAAAGATGTGCAACGAAGCAAATCTGATTTTGCTGAATGGGCGAACCCCCGGTGACATCCCAGGGGGATTTACTTACCATGCGACAAACGGATCATCCCTCATTGATTTGGTATTTGTTTCAATAGATCTTTTTTCATTGATAAATAAATTTCATATCGAACACCGACCAGAAAGTGACCATTTACCTGTGATAACAGAAATTAATTTCGACCTAAAAGATCTTCATTTATCTCATAAAACATTCACCAATAATGATATAGAATTTTGTTCAATCAGGGTTAAATGGTTACCTAAGCTTAGCATTGAGATATATAATATGTTAAATTCCTTACCCATTCTTAAAATAAAAAATGATCTCCTGGAATCCACTTCTCCTAATACCTTCTTTCCTACTTTTCAAAAACTCATGATAAATGTTCAAACAATTATTCACAAAAACTCGCCTTCCCGAGCACCTCCTGGCCGATTAAAATCTAAACCATGGTTTGATGACCAATGTGTTCTAATCAAAAAACAAATGACAAACATCTACCAGAGAGCTATTACTACAGGGTCCCGTGAGGATTTGCAAGAATATTGTGAAACAAAGAAAAACTATAAAATTCTTATTAAGAATAAAAAACAACAAGAAATAGACTCCTTATGGCGGAATCTACTTGAAGCTGCCAAATTAAAAAATTCCAGTAAATTTTGGAGCCTTGTCACATCATACTGGCCAAAATCACAATTTCAAAATACTGTAAGTGTACCAGCTCATATCTGGGAAAAAAATTTCTACAATCTATACTTAGATCGTATAGATCCAAGTCCAATGATATATTTGTTAAATGAGAACATCCAGGAATGGCCTCCGGTTAGTAACCAAGAAATTATGTACCTAATTTCAAATTTGAAACCCAATAAAGCCCCCGGACCAGACAACATTCCACCTGAACTTTTTAAATCCAACGCAAACTGGTGGGCGCCTGTACTTGCCTCATTATTTACACACATTGACTCAACATTGGAAGTGCCAGAAGATTGGGGACTTGCTACAATCATTCCTATTTATAAAAAAGGACCTGCCAATGACCCGGCCAACTACAGACCGATCAGTCTGATAAATATAATCAGTAAACTGTACGCAGCTCATCTCCATATAAAACTAAATGAATGGCTTGAACAAAATAAGATATTAGCTATTGAACAAGCAGGATTTCGTACCAAACGATCAATTTTTGATCATATTTTGGTATTGCATCACCTAATTGACAAATATACAGCTAGAAAAAATGGAATCCTTTATGCAGCATTCATAGATCTAAAAGCTGCATTTGATTCCATATCTCGCCCCCGTCTCTGGTCGAAATTAAATTACCTCGACATGGACAGACGCCTCCTGGCTTTAATTCAGGGTCTCTATAGTAATACATCACTACCAATAAGATGCAGTGCTAAGGGCCATTTATCTAAGCCAGTCCCAACATCTAAAGGTGTCAAACAGGGCTGTGTACTTGCTCCTGTTCTATTTAATATTTACATCAATGATATAGTAAAACAGCTAGCATCTGTTCCTGCCCATTCTCCTATTTTAGCTAAGAAATCAAGGAACATTTTGTTATATGCGGACGATGTAGCTCTACTTTCTCAAACTTCTGTCGGTCTGAAACGTCTTTTAAACAGCCTGGTAGATTATTGTTCTAGCGAGCTGTTAACAATAAATTATGAGAAATCTAAAATAATTGCTTTTACTCGCAAAAAGATAAACGATCGCTAGCAGATACAGGGCCATAAAATAGAACAAGTAAATTCATTCAAATATCTGGGATACGTATTCCAAGCGTCAGGTAGCTGTCAGTTCCACAATAAACTTGCGGTCTTAAATGCACGAAGAACGATGAAAACTTTGTTGCCGTTCTTCTTCTCCAAAGGTGGACAAGCTTTCCTACCAGCTACAAAAATTTTAATACCAAAGTAATACCTCAGCTGACCTTTGGTTCTCAAACGAATAAAAATCTGAAATTCAATGAATTTGAATCAATTCAAACTATTTTCTTGAGGTCAATTACGGCAATTCCTTCATGTATCCCAAATAACATATTGAGACTGGAAACGGGAGTATTACTAATTGAAACTAAGATCTGGCTTTTAAGAACCAACGCCTGGTTAAAACTTATCTTTGACCCTATAGGACTTGCTCCTGATATCCTAAGTGATAACTTCCAGTCGCCGTGGGCAGATCTTGTAACTGAAAAATTATTAAAAATAGGTTTTTCCACCCAATATGTTCTTTCCCTGGGACATGATGCTGCCTTAGCAAATATTCGCCAGCGCTTGAAAGATTTAGACTTTCAACAACAGCTAGTCCTAGTAAAAAATCAAAGGCATAATGCCAAGTTCTTTATTCCAATGTCCTATTTAACAAATTTAGAAGTGCCAAAATATCGCAAAGCCTTTGCTTGGATTAGAATGAATACTCTCCCTTCAGCTGTTATGGATGGTAGATTCTCTAAAATCCCATATAAAGATAGGTTATGTCCCTGTGGGGAAAATGCCGTGGAAAATAACACACATATATAGGAATCTAAGGCACCAATTAATTACTCCTTTACTGTCTGGTCTCCAGCATAAAAATGAACAATTCTGGCTAGAATATTTACTAAATGACACATCACCAAAGATAACCGTACAACTAGCAAAGTTCAGCTTTATTGCACAAAAATTAAGAAATAATTTTATAAAAATTTCCTAGACCAAGTTACTGCGATTTTAACTTTGAAGACATAATGAATGATAAATTGTAATTTTCAGTAAACTTTATAAAAAAAATTGTTTTTATACTCATATAACATTTTATCTATTTTACCTCTATTTTATAACATGTATATGTATAACCGACTAAACTTTGTATCCAATACTATTGGACTATGTTGTTGTCAGAATATGTTGTTTATAATGTTTTCATGCTGACCATATGGTCGTAATAAAATCTATCTATCTATCTATCTATCATCTTGCCTTAAATGAAGTGGTTTAAACATAGAAGGCTGAAAACATGCATCCTCTTTTTTTAAGTTTGTTTTTTCCCAACAGCTAGAGTCATTGCTGAAGTAGCATATTGTAATCAGTCTGATTTTACATCAAACCGCAGTTTCAGATTCAACTGTTAATGCACCCAAAATAGAAATAGAACATAACCTCCAATTTGAAACACAAAAGGCTATCTTCACCATCATATGACATTGACCAATACAAAGCCCTTGAAATTAATAAAAATAAATTTGACAGATTTCTAGGATGAATAATGAGGGAAATAAAATTTTCTAGATTAGATTCTCTGTAGAAACATTAGTAACACAGGAAAGAAGCAAAGTAAGAAGAACACCAACAAACATACAAAACTATAATTCTCCATCTTTGGAGATAGCAGGTGTTGCCACCACTCACCATATGCTCAGAGGCACGTTACCAAATTCTTCCAAGCTACACAGGAAGTGGATTGGACTGTGAAAGACCAACCCAAATTGTGTTTGCCTTTTGACAAATTTGTAGGGCTGTACAATATCTCAGAGAGGAGGTCAGGTCTCCTTCTCCCCTGGTGCATTCAGTATAGCTGCCCAATTTCCCTGCTTTTTAAAGTTTGATAGAAATATCTGTGGGCTATAGGTACATTCTTAAACCGCAAGGTTTTTTGCCTATTAGTGAATAAACATACATTTAGTGAATGGATTAAATATGTTATTAATAAATTGGGATTTGATATTTAAAAAGGTTAAGGTCTTCAAAGACACACCTGAAGCAATTTTAGGTTCCATCTCAACCCAGTGTTTCTCATCTATATTTCTAATTAGATACACCATTTGATGGATTTGGAAGGTGTTATTATAATATGGTAAGGTAGGTATGCTTCATCCCCCTAAATTTGGTTTTCAATAATTAAAGATTAGCAGCTGGTATAGTACAGTGGGGAGAAGAGCCTGGCTGGGAGTCCAGAGTCTGTGAGTTCAAATCCCCACTCGTGTCTCCTGGGTGTAAAGGGCCAGCTAAAGATCACCCTACAGGGAGTGGCTCAGGGGTTACATGCCCTGGCACCTGTGCAGCTGTGGGCAAGCTGCATAGTCCCAAGGAGCCCAGTTGCCCCCCAGCTGGCAATTGTGGACAAGGAAGGGGCTGGCTTGTGCAGCTGTGGCAAGCTGAGCAGGCCCTAGCCAGCTGGAGAGGACTAGCTTCAGAGGGAGGCAATGGTAAACCCCCTCTGAATACTGCTTACCATGAACACCCTATTCATAGGGTACCCAGAAGTCGGGATAGACTTGAAGGCAGTCCATTTCCTTTTCATATTAAAGACTGTGATTATTTGTTGCCATGATTTCATTACTTCTTTGGGTATGGTGATAGGTAATACCTGAAATAAGAATAAAAAGCAGGGGAGTATTTGTGTTGCAGCTATCCTGCCCAATGTTGAAAGAAATAAGTTTTTCCAGGATTTTAGACTATTTCTGTGCTTCCTGATGACTGGATTATAGTTTAAATAAAACCATTTGTTCATGTTTTTGGATAGGAAAACACCAAGATATTTAAAAGACTTGGCACAAATAGAGATACCTAAGGCAGTTTTAATTAGTTTTCGTGTGGTGGGGCCTAAATTTACAAATAAGGATTCAGATTTAGTATAATTAATTGTGAATCCAGCCATTTCTTTGTATGATTGGAACAAATTTGCCAGGCTATTAAAAGATTATATTGGGTCCGATAAGAGAAGGGCTACATCATCCGCAAATAAGTTTATCTTGTGAGTGGTTCCATTTATATTATAACCTTTAATAGTGGTGTCCTCTCTCACTGCTTGTGCCAAGGGTTCCATGGTAAGAGCAAATAAAAGAGGCAAGAGAGGGCATCCTTGTTATGTACCCTTTTCAATCTTTATATAGCTCAACTTGAATGCTTTAACTCTGATGCTAGCCAAGCCTTGTTTATACAGGTTTTGAATGAGTTTAATGAATGCATCCCCAAATCTATAAATTTGCAAACCTGTATCAAAAAGTCCCAATGTAAAGAATCAAATGCTTTTAGAGCATCCAGCCTGAAGATTGCTAATGGATTTTGGTATTTTCTGCTATGCCAAATAATGTTTAGTAGCCACCTGATTGGGTCTGAGATTTGTCTACCTTTAATGAAACCAGTTTGATCTGGGTTTATGATAGTGGGCATGATTAGACTAAATCTGTTGACCGAAAAAAGAAGTAAATATATTTTGACTTTGGTTCAGCAAATTAATAGGTCTAAAATTATTCATATTGGAGGGATCTTTATCTGGTTTGGGGATTAAAATTATGCATGAGGTTCGAAGACGGTGGAATTTTATTATCTTCCCAAATTGCATTAAACAGCCATGTTAAGTTAGGAACCAGAAGTGAGCTGAATTTCTTGTAGAAATCTGTGGAAAAACCATCCAGCGCTGGAGCCTTATTATTTTTAAGCTTTTTAATAACATCTTTAATTTCATTTTCAGTAAACCTGTTATTTAAAACAGATCGTTGGTCATGATCCACCTTTGTGAGTTTAAGCTTCTCTAGAAAAGCCAGTATGTTTATCTCATTGGGCTCTGGGGCTTGGTATAGTTTTTTGGTAATAAGATTTAAATACAGTGAATTTATTTGGTTTTATACATGAATTGTCCATCCTCTTGTTTAATGCACCAAATTATTTGAGAGGAGAGTTTACGTTCTAGCTTCCTTGAGTTGAACTTTCAATTGAACAGGTGATTTTGGAAGATTTCCAATGTAGAAATCCCTAATGTGGTAATGCCTCCATCCTTTGAATTGCTGGAATTTATTGCTTTTGCGATACAAGGGGTGATTAAGAATAGGGATCAAAGATTAAATAGGGGAGTTAAGTTTGAGCTAGATTTTTTCCAAATTGTTAAATTTAATTAACAAGGGTTAATTATAGTACAGTAGGGCCCCGCTTTATGGCGTTCCACTTTAAGGCATTCCGCTGATGTGGCGCCTTTCATTTTCAATTTTAAAGGGTTTTTTTCCCCCTTTTGCGCCGTTTTGCGCCGTTTTGACGTCATTTTCGCATGATGCGGCGCATTAAAGTCAATGGGGTTCCGATTTACGGCGTTTTCTGCTTTACAGTGGGGGTCCAGAACGGAACCCACCGTATAAGTGGGGCCCTACTGTATATGATTTTTTTCTTTATATGAATCACACATGGAAGACCTTTGGATTCTTGTAAGGAACCTCATACTCTTTCCATATCAAGCCAAGACTTATTTGCAGATTCATGAAGAAGATGCATTATGCTTTTTAGATGGGAAGCATCATAGTAAAGTTGAAGTTTTAGAATACTCAGGCCACCTTTTTTGAGGCTCCTTTACAGATTTTTAATTAATCTAGACTGTTTGCCCTGATGAATGAATTTATTAATGATTTTTTGTCAACCGATACGTTTATCTTTAGGGATTAATATCAGAAAGTTGTTGTTGTTGTTATGTGCCTTCAAGTCAACTACGACATGGTGATCCTATGAATCAGTGACCTCCAAGAGCATCTGTCATGAACCACCCTGTTCAGATCGTGTAACTTCAGGTCTCTGGCTTCCTTTATGGAATCAATCCATCTCTTGTTTGGCCTTCCTCTTTTTCTACTCCCTGTTTTTCCCAGCATTATTGTCTGTTCTAGTGAATCATGTCTTCTCATTATGTGTCCAAAGTATGATAAACTCAGTTTCATCACTTTAGCTTCTAGTGACAATTCTGGTTTAATATGTTCTAACACCCACTTATTTGTCTTTTTCTCAGTCCATGGTATCCGCAAAGCTCTACTCCAACACAACATTTCAAATGAGTTGATTTTTCTCTTATTCACTTTTTTCACTGTCCAACTTTCACATCCATACATAGAGATCGGGAATACCATGGTCTGAATGATCCTGACTTTAGTGTTCAGTGATACATCTTTGCATTTGAAGACCTTTTCTAGTTCTCTCACAGCTGCCCTCCCCAGTCCTAGCTGCCTTCTGATTTGACTATTGTCTCCATTTTGGTTAATGACTGTGCCAAGGTATTGATAATTAATCCTTGACAAGTTCAATGTCCTCACTGTCAACATTAAAGGTTCATAAATCTTCTGTTGTCATTACTTTAGTCTTTTTGACGTTCAGCTGTAGTCCTGCTTTTGTGCTTTCCTCTTGAACTTTCATCAGCATTGGTTTCAAATCATTACTGGTTTCTGCTAGTAGCATGGTATCGTCTGCATATCTTAAATTATTGATATTTCTCCCTCCAGTTTTCACACCTACTTCATTTTGGTCCAATCCCACTTTCCGTATATGTTCTGCGGATAGATTAAATAAATAGGGTGATAAAATACACCCGTCTCACACCCTTTCTAACTGGGAACCAATCGGTTTCTCCATATTCTGTCCTTACAGTAGCCTCTTGTGCAGAGTATAGGTTGTGCATCAGGACAATCAGGTGCTGTGGCACCCCCATTTCTTTTAAAGCATTCCATAGTTTTTCATGATCTACACAGTCAAAGGCTTTACTGTAATCTATAAAGCACAGGGTGATTTCCTTCTGAAATTCCCTGGTCCATTCCATTATTTTGTTCTTGGCTGACTGGAAACTACTGTATTTCTGAATGGCCAGATACTCTGAATTAACAAAAATATTTTTTAAAAAAAGTAAGGAAAATTGTTTTCAAAAAAGTCTTCTAATGGATTTAAAACACAGGCACACACTTTTCCTTGATCCCCTCCTCAGCTGCTACCTTGTAGAATGTAAACAGAATACCTGCCCTGTAATATAACATTTCACTGGGGAGAAGTGGTAGAGAAGGGAGCAGGGAAGATTGAAAAATAATATAACATCAATTCTTGCCTAAGAGACAGGGGTACCTGCGATTTCTGTGAGGAAGTGAACGGCTAGAGGTTAGAGCAAAGAAAGAGGTAAGGACAATATTTTTAGAGCAAGAAAGATTGCCGCAAAAACCCTACAAACAGTGGCGTACCTAGCGTATTTGACACCCGGTGTGGATAATTTTTTAACACCCTCCTCCTCTATACGACAAAATTATTTTCAGTAATAATCATGAAATGAAACAAATAATAATAATGGCCAGAAAATAAACGCAGACAGTGAAAATTTTTCTTTTATTGAACTTCGTATATATAATCATGCCAGGAAAAAAAATATATAAATATTACAGTACAAAAAAGGAAAAAAGTTTAATTACATTAATGTATTTTTTGAAAAATGGGAAAAAAACGTATACCTACATATTGGTCTGTCACAGTAATGAATTACTGTCTCTGTTTTCGAGCCTTACAGTAAAATGTTCCCCTCTTACTACAGGCAGCTAGAAGTCAGTGTGACCATAAAACCACTTCTACATATCATCAATGATTTACAGCCTATTCTGGACAACAATACACCCCTCCCACAGGCCCTGGGTGCTACACCTGTCCTTGCTTAGAAACAGCCCTGTAACCTTAAAAGCTACTTACCAGCAACAACAGGCCATATAACAGAGATACAGATGGAGGGACCAGATCCTGTGGCAAACCCAGATGCCATTTCTGACCTTAGTGCTGTTTTATCTAGCAACACTATTGCAGGACCTAACAATGTCACCCACAACATAAACATCAATAGGACTATTGCTGGCTGGGAGGTAGACGCCAACTGTAACCTCCCTAACCTTTTTCTGCTGCACCTCAAGAACAGCAACCTGTTGCCACAGCTAAAGCTGGTTTCCAAGGGGCAAGCCTATTTGGCAGTAGCCAACAGGTCAGCCCCAGCCCAGGGAAACACCAAAGGAGTGTCGCTCCTTTGATTTGTTCCTTGAGGGTGTGATGAGAGGGAACCTCATGTGGATCACTGGCTGTGGATGAATTTGCTCCTAGCTGAGAGATTGGAGAGGGGCAGCTGAATGTGAATTAGCCAGACTTACCAGTAAAAGATGGAATGTTGGCTTCTCCAACAGGCTGCTGCTCTTGAGGTGCAGCAGATGTTGATTACCACAACCATTACCAGCCCAGAGAAAGGTGGTTGAACTATATGTACCTATGTACAGGCAGGCCTATGGGATCTCTGGGGTGGATTAGGTTTTTATACTGTATTACTGAAGGGATGGTCTTAGATAATGTGATCTTAATACTGTGATTGTTGCTTTTATGTGTTTTATTGTGTTTTGTATTTTATATTGTTGTACGTCACCCAGACTGTCCGTTAATTCGGACAGATGGGCGACTAACAAATAAAATTTTATTATTATTATTATTATACAATTCAGATGTGACACAGACAGAATATGTTCTTTGTACTTTGGAACTGCTTTGTCTGTTAAATCTTGAGTAATGACTTCTGAAGCACTCTAACAAGGGCACTGTCTGGGCTATAGCTCAGTGGTCAAGCACATGTTTTGCATATGAAAGGTCCTAGGTTCAATACCCAGCATCTCCAGGTAGGACTGAGGAAGACCCCTGCCTAAGATCCTGGAGATACACTGATAGTCAATGTGATATGATAGCCAGGGCTGTGGAGTCGGTACGCCAAACCTTCGACTCCGACTCTGACTCCTCTCTTTTTCTACTGTCCGACTTCGACTCCACCCAAAATTGCTTCCAACTCTACAGCCCTGGAAAAGGGCTGTAAATGTCTTTTTAAATTGGAGCTCTCATAGGAGCATTTTTATCGCTGCCTGAATATTCGCTGTTCTTGGCATTACAGTATTTGTCTTCATCTGGGTCCTGTGTCATACACTGACACACAAAATGTTTTCCATCTTGAGTTATGGTGAAATGCTCAACTACAGCTGACTTCATGGGGAGCTTCTTTGACATTTTGAATTTATATTTTAAAAAATTTGTCAATCAAAATTTATTTTAAAGCTGGAGTCGGAGTCGGTACATTTCTACCGACTCTGACTCCACCCAAAATTGCTTCTGACTCCACGACTCCGACTCCACAGCCCTGATGATAGCTGACTAATAGCCTGATTTATTATAAGGCAACATCCCCTGAAGATCTGGATCTCTTTTACTACCTACGGGCCCATGCTGCCAGCTTAAACCTTGAAAAGTTTCATTGATGAGTACATCTGTTCACGCTCTGCCTATGACAGTTACTATTTATGTGAAGTAACCTTATGCCTATCTAATGGTAAACTAATAAGCTATATGAACAAAATTTAATAATTTCATGTTAAATATTTCAGATCAGAAAACACTTTAAATTAATGTTAGATAAAAGTAATCCTGTTTAAACTGAACTGTGTTTCCAAAAACTTGAAATTAGTACATCATCTGTTATTTTTGTCCATTTAACATAATTATTAAAGCATTCACCACAGGTCTCTGAAGAGGGATGGATATAAAGGAGGACAAAAGGAAATACACATGCAGTCATTCAAGCGTTATTGTTTTTCATGTTATATGAAGTCATAAAAAAATCCAGAAAAAGTCATTTCAAGGCCTACAATCCAAGAACGTTTTGCCAAGGAGGTTTTATGCCACTGTGATACAAAAACACACAGAGAAAAAACCCTGTCTCTGCCATTTGGGCTCCTGCTGGGAGGAAGGGCAGGATATAAATCAAATAATAAATAAATAAATAAAATTTCTGTAATTCAAGAGTTTGCTGCCAAGGACAAATTATGGTTTGGGGTATGATGCTACCTTTCATTCCTCTACAGCAAGACTGATAAATGCCCAGTTGTTCTACACACACAAAATCTTTCCTTCTTAAAGGGAACAAGACAGCTTATACAGCATCATTACATCCTTGTAGAAAAAAACAAAAAATGTCCTTTTTTAAGTTAAACAAAAATGTGCTGAAAACCAACACAGCACCATCAACACTTTCCAAGAAGGGAAAGAAATGATTAGAGAAGAAAATGGAAATTAAAGCAAAAGAAGCCAGCTCTGCGTACAAGATCAAGCCAACTAAATCTAAAACTGACCAGCTCTGGCTACAGTTCTCTCGCTTTGTTAAGAGGTCATCTTTGCTTGTGATGCAAGATCAAACAAAGCAGTCTCTCAAAGAGATCTGACCCTTCAAATGAGTACCATAAAGGGTACTGTTCCTCTCGTTCGTTTCCAGCCCCCCCCATCTCTACGACAGCCAAATAAATACTGACATACATTTGACGATCTATGTAACACATTAAAAAGGGTGAGATAGATATGAAAATTACTTCCCTGAGTTTGCAAGAGCAGCGCTCTAAGCACTCTTGCAATGCAACCACAACAAAAGACCACATATTATATATATATATATATATAAATAAAATGAGCGAGCGGGGGGGGGAGTGGGGTGGTGGTATAGGAGTGAGCGAGGGGGGTGAGAGGGGGGAGTGAGAGAGTGGGGGCAAGACATCGGGGATGGGGGTAGCAGTACAAGTGCGGGAGTGTGTGAGCGCTGGCAGGAGAGTGGGCGTAGAGACGTTAGGACGAGTGCGGGAGTGCGCGAGAGCAGGTAATGAGTTACATCCAAGCTCTGGGCTCGGGCCAGGCAGCAATTGAACGTATTTGAGAATGCACCCGCTTATTGCGTGCACGGGGGGGGGACGCCCACCCGGGGGACCGCTCCCCCCGCCGTTCCCCCTTGGCACGCCACTGCCTACAAATTTTATCTCTTTGCTCACGCAAGAACGTCCCTTAAAAGTTCACTTTACAGAAGCGATTCAGAGTGACAGGAATATTGGCCAATAAAAAGCAAACGTAGCGTGGTGGGTAGTCGTTTGTTTTGAAATGTTTCTCGTTATTTTAAGAGCTGGATAGGAAGCATTACCATTAAAAAGTAAAAATGAGATCGGGCGGGGAGCATAGTTATTTAATCTTAATTCCCAGGTCACCATTGGCAAAGTTACTGTTTAAAACTACAACTCCCATCAGCCCAATCCAGTGGCCATGCTGGCTGGGGCTGATGGGAGTTGTAGTTTTAAAAAAGTAAATTTTCCAAGCTCTGCCATTGGCCCTGAGAAGAGCAGAGGGACCATCGAATGACAGGGCAGGTCATCCAATTAGAATGCCGACCGGAAATGGGTGTAATAGGCAAATACTGTCCTATAAATTCGATTGTCCTTCCGATTCTTTTTTTCTATTGGTCTCGACCAGCAGATGGCAGTTGCATCGAGCAATAATGATAGCAATTGACACATAAGGGCGGGGTGAAAGGCGGGATGAAAAGCAGGGCGGGGCGGGGCGTCGCGTCGCTGACGCCGGATGAGGAGAATCCGAGGGGGAAGTTTGGTGGCTGTTGCCCCGGGCTGTGAGAGGAAGCAGAGGGATCTGCCCCCCCTTTAGGTCGTTGGTATGGGCAACCGAGGAATGGAGGAGCTGATCCCGTTGGTGAACAAGCTACAGGATGCATTCAGCTCTATCGGACAGAGTTGCCACCTCGACCTGCCGCAAATCGCCGTGGTGGGCGGTCAGAGCGCAGGCAAGAGCTCTGTCCTCGAGAACTTCGTTGGCCGGTCAGTCAGCCGTTCGTGGGGATGGGGGAAGAGAGGGAGACGCAAGCTGTGCAGGGAGGTTCCATCAGGCCGACTCGTAGTGGCGGGCGCAGTTTGCGGAAATGCATTAGGAGAATGTTGAGCGTGCCTAGTGTGACGCTTGTGGCGTAGGCTCCGTCTGTGAATAACTCTCTCCTCCAAAGTCGGTCCAGCTCCGTCAATGATGCTGTCTACGCGAGTTGCGTGAGTAGAGCTGCAGGCGTAAAGGGAGCTCGGAGAAGAGCTTACGGCTCTGCCCACATTGCATGTGAATAAAGTGTGGGTTGTCGCGGGTGATTTTCGTAGGTAGCCTTATGAATGGTGGAATGTGACGTTCTCTCCCCACCACCCGCAGTTGATATGGACGACTACCTCGATGTGCGTTCTCATTGTCCAGTCCAGTAGATTCGCTTGGCGGGGGGGGGGGGGTTGTCACAAAGAGTTCACGCGGTTTCCCCACCCTTCTTCCTTCCGTACACACAGCTCAGACTCTGTGCTGTTAGCTACTCTGCCAGTGTCTATTCTAGGGTAAATTACAGGGCTGTACTCGAAGTAACCATTGTGCGTCTGCTCTTGTTGCCATTATTATTATTAATATTATCATCTTCATCATCATTATTATAATTATTATTGCAATTAGGATTTCATATCCAATCTTAATGAGGTCACAGAGTTACAGTAATATATTGTTACAACAGTATAAATACACAGTATTAAAATAAGTTAAAATAAATAACAATTTAGTAAGTGGTTTTCCCTAGGTGGCCGTGGCCTTGTTTATACGATTCACTAGAAAATACAATAATGCTGGGAAAAACAGAACGGAGTAGAAAAAGAGGAAGGCCAAACAAGAGATGGATTGTTTTCATAAAGGAAGCCACAGACCTGAATTTACAAGATCTGAACAGGGTGGTTCGTGACAGATGCTGTTGGAGGTCGCTGATTCATAGGGTCGCCATAAGTCGCAGTCGACTTGGAGGCACACAACAACAACAGTCCTTTTTGCATAAAGCTCAGCTTTCTTGGGGTGTTGCTGCATGAGAAAAGTCTCAAACTACCAGACTGTCATAACTGAGTTGTACTTGTTACCTGAGCAAAAGACGTGCTCATCAAAACTGCCCTTAAGAAGGATTGCAAGGATGGGAGAAGCTACACCTGGCATGCTCTTTTCTGTGTAGAACCTAAAGAAGTCTTGCACATGTAAAAAGGTATTAAGTGGGTCTCCCACCTAGGTACTTTTGTACTGTGAGGAAGAGTTAGCAATAGGTCTCATAAGCTACTCATCTTTGCTTGCCCTGTTGTTTCATTTTACACATGTTGTATCTAACAAGTTGAGGTGTTAGGTTCTTGCACAATACATTTGGCATTCAGAATGAGAATGCTGTTCCTCATTTTTTGTGCCATATACTTAATCAAAAGCAACCCACAATTTCAGACATAAATGCATAATACCTTCTTAACCACTAGTTGAGCCACTACATGGCAGGCCTGCAATGGACTGGAATATAATGGATGTATTCAACAGAAACTATTTACTTTGCACTTGAGGTTACACTGTCATTTAGGTTAAAGGTCATGGGTTTTATTCAACTAAGTCCTACTCCAAGCAGACCCAGTGAAATTGATGAACCTAATTCATGTCTATTACCTTCAATGGGTCTATGCTGAATAGGACTACCATTGAATACAACTCTCTGCCTTATGCTGTATCTTACAGCTGTATTGATAGGATGGTTATTTGAAGAATAGAATTATATTGTTCAGTTAGCCACTTTTTTCTTAAAGGCTCAGAGTAATCTGTTACATAAAACATAAAATGAAATATATACCAGTGAAATAACTCTTTGATAGGCTCTTCCGCTGCTACCTGGTTACTCCCACCCTATTCCCTGAGCATTTATTAATGCACTATAGATGCAAACAGTATGGATGTGGGATGGGATGGTGCTGTCAAATAGATTACTGTGCCAGGCAGTCCACTATACAAAACTCACCTGCGTTATCTGTGACAAGCAATGGTTGCCTGTAGGCAACAACTTCTAGAGAGGTAGCCATGCTAGTTTCTTGCAACAAAAACGCCACCATCTTCAATGTGCCACAAAACACTAACAAATCTATAGTGATGTAGCTTTTATGGACTTTATTTATTATAGGCATTTTTACCTGTCCTTGAAACATGTTTCTATTGTACTTGGGGGTAACCACTAAAGACAGAATCTGCTTTTAACCCCTGATACTGAGCACAATGACCTTTGCTGAGAAAGGGACTTTTTATGGAGGTGCCTGCCTTGTGCTACCTCCCAACACTTAATGGATGTTCTGCTTGTATTAAATATTAGTGACTGATAGATAGTTCCATCTACCAATTCATAGCATATATTTTCATTCAAAAGCATTTCTGTAACAGTTAAACCAAAATATACCTTCTCATTTGGTGATTTTAGTGGTATTGACTGTGATTTGCTTTGTCTTACAACAATTAATTGTAATGTCATAACTCTACATAAAGATATAGAAATAATAACAATTTCATCCCCAGGGAGTCTAATTTCGAATCTTTTTGCTAAAGAAACCTCTCACTCCTCCTTTTTGTCAAGGGGATTCCTGGTCCCTTCATCTAGCTTGTCTTCGCAATCTACCATTTAGGAATTGCTGCTTTAGTTGTGGTTAGGATATTCTTTGTTTTCCCCCCACTCATGTTAGTGTGGAGAAAAATGTTACTGGAATGTGATTGTGACAGAAAAGGAGCACATTGGTTAAGTTTTTAATCTCAATATACTTTGTGAACACTGATCTTAATAGCTTTAAGCAAGAGTGGGATATCTCAGGCCCAGGAGCCAGGTGTGGCCCTCCAGGGTCCTTCATCCAGTTTGGTCTCTCTTCCCCAATCCATGCCTCTCACTGGTGCTGCTCTGCATCTTCCTCAAGTGTTTTACTTGCCTAGAATGTGTCCTTGAACTGCAGTAATGCCTCTCTTAGTTCCCTGGTTCCATTGCCCTCCTACTTTTGCATTTAGCCCTGCCCACCCCTGGCATGCAATCCCTGAAAGTTTGCCCATGAGGGAATGCAGGGCTCAGACTGAAAAAGGTCCCACCACTGGTCTAAAGCATTATGCACTAGAATCTGTGTTTAAATATATATTGATCATCACTGCCAGTAACTGAGCTATATCCTGTGTGTATATTTTTCCAGGATTGAATTTCTTACCTTAATCATTGTACTTAAGACATTTTATATTGTACTTGATCTCCTGAAGAGTGCTAACTTTTTCCAAGATTGTATTCTGGTCAGAGGGATACTACAGATGTCTGGTCCTCACTTTGAAGGATTTGGGGCTTAGGTGTTGGGGAACTCCTTTCTGTCTTAAAGACATTAAATGTCTTTTATGTTTAAATCTTATTGCTGTTTATTGTTGTGTACATTGTTGTACACAGAGGTCTATATTTTTAGAAAAACAAATTAGAAACATTATGTGTTGCACCATGTACCAGGCAAACATATAATCTACATACCTCTCAAGAGTTGATGGTGTTGAACCAGCAGACAGAATGTCCTTATCCAAAGCTAAAGGTGCAGCTTTTTAGACCATTAAAAGTTATACATGTGATATGTTTTCTCAGGTTCTCTATCTGATTCTCTTTACCCCATGTAAAATGGGTATAGCAATGCCCCTCTTCCTTTGGGTTGTTATATTAGTGACAGACAGCTGACTGGTATTATATTTCTGTGTTTGCTGCTCAAAGATTCAAGAATGGAATCCAATTAAAAATAGCAAAAGTTAGAAGTCTGTTTTGTGTTGTAAGGTTCCAATGTAACTTAGTTTGGGAGCTTTGCATGTTCTGTGTGAGAATAGTTTCTGAGTTCTTTTGTGTTTCACTTTTTTATCTTTAAGATGGGGGTGTAGTAATGTAGCAGCAGAACATTTTTTAGGCAAAGTAGTTTTGTTGATATTTTTGGCTTTTAAAATCAATTGTTTAGGAACACAAAACCTGTATCTAATTTTCTGGAAGACATGGAGCAGGTATCTGAAGTCTTTAGAAAAGCTGCTTTATGTGAATTATCACAGGGTTCACTGCATATACTCTTCTATGAACAATCGTGAAAGATGCTGCCTAATGAGTAAGATTACATTTATTTAATTGCTGACTTTCAACAAGTAGTTCCCAAGGTGATTTATTTAAAATTCAACCATTTAAACAGTGATACTAAAAACCACAATAAATAAAACAGCAGTCAGACAGATTCATACATGTCAAAAGGAGCAGAACAAAACCCACCAGCATTTGTATCACAAGATCAGATCCCCATCTCTTTCCCCCAAAGTACATCTAATCAGATATCTCTTCCCTTTCCTACAAATGTGCCCTCCAAAGGGAGAGATTTCTACGATTCTGGACCCACTGCACTAAAAGCCTTGCTCCTTGTTGGACAATCTGTCAGCACCAGCTGCTGTTCGGAACAGGGTGTACTTAGTAGATCTTAGACAAAAGTGTGGTTTATAGGGGAGAATCACTGTAAACAGATCTGTAAACAGATAATTGGGACCCAAACATCTACTGCTTATAAACTAAATCCAGCATCGTGAATTATTTATTTAAAATGTTTATAAAATAAACAAAGTAACAAAATATATAAAACACAATAAAAACAATTCAGATTACTAACATCAATTTCAAACAGTAAAACCAAGAGCACGATAAAAAAAATTCAGCATAAATACAGCGAGGCAGAACTCATGAGACCTTACTTATCATTAACATCAGCTTTCCTGAAGTCCAGGATACATGTATGGCTACTCTCAGCTTTTGTTTCCTTTAAAATCAAGAACTCAAGTATAACATGGTTACTTTCCCCGAGAATTGCCGTAACTGCCACTTCATCCACAAAGTCACCTCTGACTGCTTTCACACTGCACTTTATTCCATTATTCCAACAATTTCTTACCTAGTAATTTGCACATTATATTTGGCCTTTTGCACGACATAAAAGCTAGTTCCAGAAATCTAGTGAAATATAGTGGTAGTTTAGCACTAATTTTATGATAAATAGTACCAGAAATAATCCATTTGCAAGCTTGGGAACTGAAATGCTTGAAATGCCAGTATATTGGCTGAAAAAAAGCCATGGTTCCTTACACAACAAGTACTGCAGTGTGAATAGAATTTTTGTAATCAGGACAGAAGTGCTACCATTTTAATCTGTTAAATTAACGCAATAAGCCCCATGTCTGAATGTGACTTTTATTTGTTAGAATCAAGTCAAGGATAGCTGATCCTCTAGTTCCTTCCTCCACTTTCTGCAAGAGAAAGTTATCAGCAACACAAATCAGGAATTTCTTGGAGGGGCCACGTTTGGCAGAATTTGTCTCCCAACAGATATCAGGGTATTTGAAGTCCCCCATTACTACTATATCATGCTTTTCAAGTTTTATCCTCATCTTCTCCTTGATTGGGTGGTGTGTAGTAAACTCCAGTCACCATTTTCCTTTTATTCCTTGTGCCATTTTATTTTAATCCAGATACTCTCGTTGGGGCTACTGAGCTCATTTAAAATATAATGCGACTCTGCCTCCTTTTCTATTCCTTCTGTTCTTTTTGTACAAGTTATATCCTTCAATTGCTGTATTCCAGTCATGGGAGCCATCCCACCAAGTTTTAGTTATACCTATCAAGTTGTATTTTCCCTCCTGTATTAAGAGTTCAAGTACATTCTGTTTGTTTCCCATACTCTGGGCATTAGTATACAGATGTCAAAGACCATGTGATTTATGGTCTGGTTTCAGAGAGCCTGGCTGTGAGTCCAGAGTCTGTGAGTTCAAATCCCCACACATGTCTCCTGGGTGTCAAAGGCCAGCTAAAGATCACCCCCACAGTGAGGTGAGGGGTTATGTGCCCTGTCACCTGTGCAGCTGTAGGCAAGCTGCATAGTCCCAAGGAGTCCAGTTGCCCCCCGGCTAGCAGTTTCGGACAAGGAAGGGGCTGGCTTGTGCAGCTGTGGCAAGCTGAGCAGGCCCTAGCCAGCTGGGGAGGACTAGTCTCCGAGGGAGGCAATGGTAAACCCCCTCTGAGTACCGTTTATCATGAAATCCCTATTCATAGGGTTGCCATAAGTCGGGATTGACTTGAAGGCTGTCCATTTCCATTTTTTTCTTTCTACATTTTTATGAGGACTCTTATTGGGCCCTGCTGGAGTCGTTCTCTCATTTCCTGTTACTGTCAATCGTTACCTCCAAGTTTATGTCTCCTTCCCGGTGCTCTTCTAGCAATGCCCAAGGAAGAAGAGGCTGTTTTGCAGTGTATGTTGAGAGCTTTGCTGTCCATTCACTAGGAAGAGAGGAACCAGAAGAAATCAATTGCTGAAGAGCAGAGACAGTGTTTTTCCCCTTCCTATTGAAGCACTACAGTGAGGAGATACACCCCCCCCCATTTCCCTGCTGATTGGCAGAGGAGCAGGGGACTCTGTCTGCATGGTTTCTGGGTGTGTGTGCACTGGCCTCTTTGGTCATATCCACACTTATATGCAACACTTAGAGTGTTGGCCAAATCTCATTGTGGCCTTGAGCTGAAAAGGGCTAGTAGTCTCTGCTCTACATAGTCAACAGGGCTATTATCTGATAATATTTTAGCAGGTGAAGACTGCTTAGTACTTATCACCTTCATATGTAATCTTTTAATAGCCTAGTTACTACTGACAAAACTTGTAGATCATGTCCGTGTGGATGCTTTGGTGACTATGTCAGGTCTGTTAGGTCATCCCTTCAAGAGCAGGTTCTGGTTCCTGGCACAACGTTGGAGAAGGACTAGACCTCAGAAGTAGAACATGTGTGGTCCATTCATGAGGTCCCAGGTCCAATCCCAGCATTGCTAATACAAGGATTCTAGGTAGCAGGGCTCAGAGGCCTACTGAAACCCTGGAGAATTGTTACTAACGTAGACAGTACAGTGTAGATTCATATAACTCTGCATAAGGAAGCTTCTTATGTTCAATTTCCTGAAAGGCTGCTTTTGTAAAGAGGGCTGGGCACTTCTGCTAGGAAGTGGAGTTGCATAATGAACAATAGTAGTGTGGGTTCGGATGGCAAGCACTTCGGCAAACTGGTCAGGAACTCCTAGGATTGAGGCAAAACTGCTCACTGTTCTTCGGGACATTTTTGACAGTGAATGCTCCCTTCTTTTGATTATTCCTATGAGAATGTTCACTTATTCATTTATATTGCTCATCTTGTTGTGTTCTTTCAATTAACATCAAAATGTGCCTATACGTGATAGGCTACATTGTGTTGTGACATGATCCTGTAAACTAAAATATTCCCTGATTTGGCTAGGATTGCCAGGTAACTAAACTAAGAAGCAGCAACCAGGAGAAAGAGAAACTTGTGGGAAAGCATTAGCAGGTAGGCAATAATGGTTCCAGATAGGTTTGGACCCAGAAAGATGAATATTTGTTTTTTGGTGAACATTTATGTATTTCCATCAATGATTGCTAAGAGAATTTAGCCAATATTTGTATTGAGAGAACATATTTGGCAGGCTGTCTATGGACATATGTGTACATTGGGGCTCTTAGAAATATGAGCTGACTTTACTGTGGCAAGTGGCTGGGTGCTGAACACAATGCTCTACGTTGTGGAGACCTCTACAGCACATCTTTGCACTGCAAGAAGTTCCTTTTGCTCATCCTTGGGTAGGAACGGATAGTGGGCCAGGACTTTGGCAAAGTGTTGGAGAAGCTCACATAGGTTAGTGAAAGTGGGGGAGAGTTCAGTTTCATTTGCAGTCAGTTTAGCTCTTCATGGCTCTCTGCCATTATTTAACTCCCTACACCACATTGAGACATGGAGCCTGGCCATGTTGCACCTGTGCTGCCTGGTGTCAGGATACAACCGATAGAATGTTGGGGAGGTATTTGGCATATGTGCCACCATCTAGCTCTGGCTGAAGAAGAGAACATCTAAAAGATCAGATCTTGTTGACTACAGTGCCTTTGCCACTGTTTGCCTCTACTACCTTCACTGGAGTCAGGCCTCACACCAAGGCCCAAGTTCTGTTTGCCTTACAATATCCAGTGCCTCAGCATTAGTTGTCATCTTTTCAACAGAATTGCAGTGTTAGCTTACACATGGTCACATGGTCTCCCTTCTTGGCCAGGAAAGGTACAAATCACCATCAAGAACCCTGAAATGGTGAATTCCCAGAAGTCTACAAATTGTGTCTTGACTTGGTAGCTAACAGCTCTACTGAAAATTTAAGTGTGCAGCCAACAACACAGGTCCAGACGAAAACCTTCAAAAGACCTGCATTTTTTGTAAAACAAACATAGTAAAAAATAGTAAAAGAGCAAATAAATCACAGCACAGTTTATGTCTAATTTGTGTATACTCATATATAAAATAATGGGTGCATTTGATATAATCCAAACACATTCATAACTCTAAGCTAAAGAATTTAAGGACTTTATAATAGGAGAGAAATGAGAAGGTGGGAGCACAACTATTTGTTGTACAAATTTCCAGAGAAAGATTGTAAAGTATACCTCTCCTGGCTCAGGATTTACTGGGTGGATACAAGTATCACCTGGTGATGAAAAGTTGCATAAGAATATACTAAATGAATAAACAAATCATCTTATGAGGCCCCTCTCTCTGCCCTACAAGCATCTGACATTCATTAGGCAGACACTTGAGAAAAGGCCGCCTTGGTATCTGCACCCAGACTTTGGAACTCCTTACTGAGGAGGGCTTGTCTGCCAAACAGGTGTTTGGCCTACAAGTTTGGTCTGTTCCAGATTGCTTTGCTTCTCTGTGCTTATAATGTCTATTTCCATTTTAATTTTTGTTTTCAACTCTGCCATATTTTACCTGCTCATACCTTACTTTATTGTAATATCGTGTATGGGTTAGGTTTTTTGTGTGTGTGGATTGTACTGTGTGGAATGTCTTGGGCATTTTATTTGACAAGGCACCATGGTGACTATGGCAGTCCTGTTGACAGTCCTCTGTAAATGCCCTTTGTCAGCTGTTCCACAGAACTGCAAGTTTGTGATGAGTAACTTGTTGTAAACCATGCTGATGTTTTTGAATGAAATAGCAGTATACAAATATGTTTATTAAAAATTAATAAGAAATAAAGCAGGCTATTTGGTGGCAAAGCTATGCCTGGGCTGTTCTCTCTGTTACTGTGCAGGGTTCATCAGGGATTTGGATGCTGTAGTATTTTATGAAACTTCCAAAGGGGGAAGCAGATTTGAAAAACAATCTGGCAATTTTGGATTAGCTTGATAATATCTTTATCAGATTGTTATCAACTAGGACCTTTTGAATTGTGCAAGGCAAAGTAGATGGATTTGGCTTGAACGGACCCAGGAAGATAGGAGTCCATCCTGACTCTCTCCATCTGCCTGAGGCTTTCAACAAGACTTGACTAGATTCCCAACCATCAGTGAAATTCCACCTTAAGAAATCAGTGCACTTGTGGCTGCTGCCCCTAGACATTTACTATTCGTGGATAAAGTGCGCTTTATCTTTTGCATTCCTGGAGGTTTAGTGACGACTTCAGCATTTTTCATGGCTGTTGTAAATTGACAGGACTGGGATCTGAACCTCTGATGGTACTAAAATGAAAGGAAGCAAAGCTGGATGTAGTATTATCCTAGGTGGAAACTCTCTAGGGTACATCAGCCTTCTGCAGCCTGATGCCATCTAGATCTTTTGGACTGAACTCTCACCATGCCTGGCCATTGACCATGTTGACTGGATGGATGGAAATCCAACAGTATCTGGAGGACAGCAGGCTGGGGAAGGTGGAGCACAAGCATACATGGAGCACAAGCAAAATAACAAAACAATTGTCAGAAGTATCTGTTTACACCAGAAAAGTCTTATTGGCATTATTTATTGTAAATTTAAGTCTCTAGGAGAGAAGCAAGGTAAAAACTCTTACATATAGTAAGGTGTTAACTGGTTAGCAAGTACAGAAGAGTATAGTGAGCAACTGCATATTATATGGCTTCTCAGAGTGGGACAGTCAATTGCTAAACATGATAGCAAATCTGATAAGTTCTGCTACTCTGCATAAATAATGATTCTTAATCATTTTGGATTGTGTCACTACTACAGATACGGAGTTGCTTTGGTTGTATTGGTATAATGCAGCCACTTGAATACAGGGACTTTGTGTGAGGAAATTACCTTTTGACAAGTTTGTTCAACTGAAGTTCCTAGAGATAAGTTGGAGCTGCAACAAATATTGCAGTGTAAACATGTTTAGGAGGCTAGCCAGCCATCTCCTCTTCCATTCCACTCCCTTGGTTTTCCATTTCTTTCTCCTCCCCACTCCAAAAAAAAAAAAAATCCACACAGAGAATGGATTTCTTATAGGATAACACTGCTATTTGGTGTGCTGGGTGAGATAAGAGTGCCTGTGGTAACGTAACTGCAGAAACACCCTTGGCTTGTCAACACTGCTATTTGTATTCAGTGTAGGAATGGCCTGGCTTCAGTGCTGCATGTAGCTTTGTTTATATTTTATTTGCAGAGTGGGTGTTTCCTTCCATTTCCATGAAATAGCTGCTTGTTAAAGTCAGCTGTATATTTCTGCATTTTCATGTGACCAAACCAAGTTCTCCTTTGACCTCACTTGAAGTTGTCTACCAGTTATGTTGTGAAGCTCAATTGTTTTGGCATTATGCAAGAAGACTCTAGGCCTCTTCTGCTGATTCACTGTGGTTGTACTTCTTGTCTTGCAATGTATACCCTTTAGTGGGCACTTGCTAAAAGCATCTGTCTTTTTATAAAATGGTTTCCAATATGACTGCAGGTTTTAATTTGTTTTTGTTGATTAACTGAATGTTGATCACTAAATGAAGTGATCTGAGCTGTGGCTAGCTAAAAGATTAAGTGTCCCATCTCTGAGCAGGGGGGCTGGGGTAGGGGCTGTGTGTGTGTGTGTGTGTGTGTGGTACTTTAGGTATTGCTATCAAAGAAGAAAAGATTAAGTTGAAGAACAATGAATGTTTGTTTAGATGCCTGTGCCCTGCAGGCAAAGAAAGGGTTGACGTGAAGGGGGTGATGGAATGTAAATAAATATCAGATTTATTGATAAATTTGGCAAAGCAATACTATTAATTTTGTGGAGGGAATATAAAAAACAACAACTGCATAGTATAATACATAAAATAATACACTGTAGGAAGAATATTAAAAACACACTATTAAAAACTATTAAAAACCCGGCATATGCTGGGGGGTAAAGAAAGGCCGGGGATGGAACTGGCAATCCCACCCCATATATATGGTCTGCCTAGTAAACGTCACAAGACATCACCCTAAGAGTCGGAAACGACCCGCACTATAAGTGCGGGGACACCTTGACGTTTATTCTTTATGCCATTGTTGTGTACCCTGGGGGGAGATGATTTGCATTAAGAGTCGATATCATTCATAACATTTTCAAGCTGCAGCTTGAGACTTTTCAGCTCAAAGGGCTGTAGCTGGGCACAAGAGCCACTCGGAAGGTCTAAAATCTCACTGTATGTTGAACTGCACCCCCCCCCCCTGAGAAAATGAGGCAAATGTCACCATAAATTTGGCAGATGTGATGAATACCATGAGCACTAAATGAGCACAGACAAACAACAAGCCCCATCCCTAATCTTCAGTTTTGTGTAGTTTCCCCCCACTTCCCCCTCTCCCTATTTCAAGGCTATAATTTTATTTCTTAACTTTTTTTGGTAATTTCTTCACTAAGATTTTGAGGTTTTATCCCCAAATTCATAAAATGTTTCATTAGTGTACTGAAGATCTCCCACTATTGTTGCTACATCCAGTGAGTTCATTTCTTATTTCTTTTCAGTTGATTTTGTGTAGGTAGTGGGATTGTTGCTTTATTTTATGCTGAATTTCCAAGTCTTTATAGTTCTGAGTAGATCAGGCCTCTGAAGTTCCTTAGCCTTTTTTATTCTACTTTGTTCAATTATTGGTGTTCCTTTAATCACAACTCTTCATGTGTTTCACAAATTATTGCAGGGGTAAGAAGCTCAGTGTCATTATTTGTAAGGTATTCATTTATTTCAGTGACAGTTATCTCAGAAGTTGTTGTTGTTGTTGTTGTTGCATTTATATACTGTCCCATAGCCGAAGCTCTCTGAGGAAAGTCTTGACCTGGCACTGAAAAGATAACAGTGTTGGTGCCAGGCGCACCTCGTCACAGAGATCATTCCATAATTTGGGGGCCACCACTGAGAAGGCCCTCTCCCTTGTTGCCAGCCTCCCAGCTTCCCTCGGAGTAGGCACCCAGAGGACGCCCCTTATGTTGAGTATAGTGTACGGGTGGGTTCATGTCGGGAAAGGCGTTCTATCAGGTATTGTGGTCACCAAGCCGTGTAATGCTTTATAGGTTTAAACCAGCACATTGAATGGAGCTCGGAAACATACAGGCAGCCAATGCAACTGGGCCAGAGTTGGTTTTATATGTTTGAACCATCTGGTCCCTGTTACCAATCTGGCCGCTGCATTTTGCACAAGCTGCAGTTTCTGAACCGTCCTCAAAGGCAGCCCCACTGGCCTGTGTGAAAGGGTGGAAAGAAAGAAGCCATTACTCAAAAAGTACCATCTGAAAGCACATCTGGAGTTTGCCAGAAAGCATGAGTGCCCCAGCTGCGATGTTGGAAAAGGTTTTGTGGTCAGATGAGACCAAGGTAGAGCTTTTCGGCCAAACTCAAAGCACAATGTGTGGCACAAACCAAACACTGCCCATGCCTCAAGACACACCATCCCTCCGGTGAAGGATGGTGGTGGCAGCATCATGCTGTGGGGATGCTGCTCATCACGAGGGACTAGGCATCTTGTTAAAATTGAAGGAAGAATGGATGGAGCAAAATACAGGGAAATACCGCAAGATAACCTCCTTCAGACTACTAAAAAAACTGAAGCTTGGGAGGAAATTCACTTTTCAGCAGGACAATGATCCCAACCACAAGGCCAAAGCAACATTGGAGTGGCTCAAGAAAAGAAAGGTGAATATTCTGCAGTGACCCAGTCAGAGTCCTTATCTCAATCCCATTGAGAATCTGTGGCAGTCTTTGAAAAATGCAGTCCACAAGCGACGTCCAACCAACCTCAACATCCTGGAGCAAATCTGCCAGGAAGAATGGGTCAAAATCCTTCCAACACTGTGTGCAAAGCTCATACATCCTTACCCCCCAAAACCTAAAGCTGTTATTGCAGCGAAAGGTGGCTCTACCAAATATTAATGTGTGGGGATTAAATACTTATGCCAGCAACATATTTTGGTTTTTTTGTTGTTTCTTACGAACATTTTCCAACACAAAACCAGTGTCACCTTACAATAATTGATTTTGAGTTTCAGTGTTTCAAAATAAAACATCATACAGAATGAAATTACAGTGTACCATTTGCAATTCAGTAATATGAGAGCATTGGTCAGGGGTCTGATTACTTTTGCGAGGCACTGTATATGCTAGATTTTGGATTGGTGTAAAGCAAGTCTATCCTTGTTTTAAAGGTCCTCCTACCTGTCATGAACTTGTCAGAATGGTTCAATGTAACATGGCTCTGATGCAGTATTTTGTGGGGATTTCATCTTGTGCGGACATGGGAGTGAGTGGAAAAATCCAAGTTTTGTTTCTCAGCTGCAGCTAATTAGGAGGCCTAAGAAGAGACACCTGTTTATCTGATGAGAGCCTGGTACCAAGGTCAAGCAGACCTGGGAATGGAGGGGAGGATAGGCCTGTTAGGCGCGAAGACTGGAGAAGCCTCAAGAAGCATTACCTCATTAGAAAGCCCCCTGATTGGCTAAATTAGTATGGTCTGTTACTAGGGTCTTTAAGTATAGGGAGTGAAACCTATACCCTTTGTTCCCCTGGGTTCCATCTAGACAGGTGGTTACCTGAGTGGGGTTCCACTGCCTTTCACTACCCAACTTATGCCTCTCTGGGGAGAGGTGAGAATTTCAACAACTACCTCTTCAAGTAAGTAGAATAGGCTAGTTAGTTTTGTTATTTTGGTTTGTGTCTGAACTCTCTTGTATGTTTTACCTAAGCCCCTGTTTGGTTATGAGTTTTAAGGAATTGTTTTGCTGCTATTAATTGTGCACTTATATTTTATTCAATAAAGCTACTTCTTATTTACCCATGTGTGTCCTTTGCAGGAGGGGAAATCTGGCTCTGAATCTAGTACCTTGGCCACTGACCACTGACTACCGTGTTTTGGGGTTGCTTGGGGCTTCAGGACGATGAGCACCTGTTTGGCTCTTGTCCTTGGTAACCCCTGGCAGAACTATTTCTGGGCTTTGGCTTTCCCCTGACTCAGAGTGGTTACTCAGATTAAGGGGTTGTGGCAGCCTGAGTACTACCTTGCAAGGTTGTTGTTGGCTTGCTCAACCTTGGCAAGGGGGGATATTTTGCCAGGATCAATTGCCCAGGGTTGGGAATTGGGTCCTGGAAATGCGCCTAACGCCTGTAGGGTGACACAGGGCATGACACTACCTAGATTTATTTCTTGCAAAGTTCTTGATAGAAATCTCCAGTTTACTCTGTTGAAGGGTTTTTCAGCATCAAGAAAGAGAAATATTGCTTGTTGTTTTTTTGACAGATTTCTATGCAGTCTATCATTTTCTTGACATTCTATTGTAATTTTCTGATTCTAATGACTACTGTTTGATCTTGATGTATATATTTTGGGATTATAGTGTTTAGCTGTTTTGCCAAAATAGCACTCCATATTTTCACATCCTGATTAAGTAGGGATATCTGCTTAAATGACTGCGGTATTGTACGATTTTTACCTGTCTTTGGGAGGATTTCTATTACACCCTGGACCATGTCACTGGCAGCTTTTTTATCACAGAGGTTCATTTATCATTGTCACATGGTACAGCAATATTTTTTTAAAACTTGGCTGTCAGCCCATCTGGTCCTGGTGCTGTGTTATTTTTCAAGTTGGATATTATTTGCTTAACCTCATCTTCCGTTACTGGAACTTCCAGTGGTCTTACATCTTCATCTGTTATCTTTGGCATGGCAATTGTAGAAAATATTCTGTTCATTTGTTCTGTTGATGAATTCTGAGCTGTATACAATTCTTGATGGAATTGCTGGAATAGAAACATACTGCACACTTTGAATGTAGGAGAAAATGTGGATATATGATAACATTTGAATAGATCACAGATGTTCTCTGACTCTTGTGGATAGGGACAGCTGTTGGGTGAGATGGCAGGAGAGAACTGAATTTTCAGACAATGAAAGGAGGGCAGGAAATAGAAAACCTGATATTTGTACCATGGTGCCTCTTTTGTATGTTTACAAACGTGCACCTCTATGATAGAGGATTGGTTTATGTGTGTGTCCAGAATTCTACACCAGCATCTGTTTAGTATTCTGTATATGTCTAATTTGGTCAAATTATCAGGAACTCTCAGTTGCCCCTTAAAGTTAGCCATGCAAATTGGACATCTCAAGGTCTCACTTAGACTTTCCAGCTCCACTTGCTTTTTCTCTAGGCTTCTGAGAGTCCATGTTCTAGCTTTACAGCAGCTTTTCCCGTCCTTTCTTAATATTTGCTAATTTAAAACAAAGATCTAAATACAGTTTGAAAGGAAAAAGCTCTCATTAACTGTGAAAACCGTAACAGTAATGTTGGACTGCATTCATCATTCTCATTCTCATAAATCAGGGGTATCCAACATGGTGGACTCCAACTCTCATCAATTCCAGCCAGAATGACCAATAGTCATGGGTGATGGGAGCTGTCATCTGGCAACATCTGGAGGGCATTGTATCGGCTATCCCTGCCATACATTATAAAACTGACCTCATCTTCCTTTCCATGCTCCAAAATCCAACCTTGTTGTTAAAGTGGCCATTAAACCCTATGGACATAACTTTGGAATGGTATGCTCTCTGGCGACTTCCAGAGTACCAAGCATATAGTAGGATTTAAAATGTATTGTTTGTAATTCTCCTTATAGTAATATCTATTTTAAGCCATTGAAATAATCTCTTGTAAAAATACTTTGCAGAGATTTCCTGCCCCGTGGATCTGGAATTGTTACCAGGCGTCCCCTCATTCTTCAGCTTATCTTCTCTAAAACAGGTATGTAGTTCTTTCCTTGTATTTAAAGAGTGACCCAAGTCCTTGTGTGAATGTTGGTATGCTCATGTGCAATTTCTTCTTCAATTGACTACTCTAGAATGCAGGAATCTCATATTTGCTCTGGTTAACTTGCATTGCTTATGTGCCTTGTAGGACTATATTTCAAAGCTTTTATGGTGTTTCCAGGTGAGCAAGTCAGTGTCTTTATTAAATAAGCTAATCTATTATGCTTTGATAAGAAATTGCACGTGTGTTTTGATTAGACTCACCAACTTAATTGTGCTTCCGAATCAATAAAATTAAAATAGAAAAAATGTTTGAGTTATATTTATGTTGGTAATTATGGATTTATGGTTAGTATTCATAAATACTGAAGTCATTAATACTTATTTCTTATTAATAGTTGTTTACAGAATTTATTGACTGCCTTTCTCTAAATGGTCCTAAAGCAGTTCCTTTGTGAAAATCTGATTATGTTTAATTGGACAGCCATCTGTTGGGTATGCTTTAATCTGGATTCCTGCCTCGATGGCCTTATAGACCCCTTCCAATGCTATGATTCTGTGAATTGTCCATGTATATTTGATGTAGGGTGTAAAAAGTTGCCCCCCATCTCCTCCTCTTGCATGGCCAAAAGGAGGAACTTGGAAGCTTTCACTTCCACCTTAGGATGACAAGTTGTAATTCATCAAACAATGGTTAGTTTAAACAAGTCAGCTTCAGTAACTATGATTTGGGGTTAGCTTGTGTAAAACTAATCATAGTTAATGTAAACCACAGCTAGGTGGCCCGGACAACTAGACAAATTGTGGTTAAACAAAAGTGGAGATGAAAACTTCCTAACTCCTCCCAGCCACATGGAAGTGGAGAAACCATGTAAGCTCAAGGCTCACTGTGGCTCGTTCCAGTTCATATGCATCACATATAACTGTGCTTTGTGTGATGTGCACAGCTCCCCTCATATTCAACAATATGCTAAACTTCCTCCCTCTTTTGACCTGTTACATAGGTAGCTATGTTCCAGAGATCTCTCCATTTTGTTGTATTTGGAAACAGTTTTTATCTCCCACCCATACCTGACAACTTGGAATAGATAATGCAATGAAACAGAAATCCCAATCACTCCACATGTACTTAATTCTAGCTGCTGAATCGAAGAGCAAAATCGAAAATCTAGAAAGAATTCAGATATAACTTTGTTGGACCACTAGGAGACAGTGAGGCAGTCGATGATAAATGTGTACCTCTTTGTCCTTACTGCATAAACTTGGGTTGTGGCTGGTACAGTGAAGAAGACATCCTCAGCTGATTTTCTGGTGTTACAGTTAAGAGAAACTCACTGAAGGGTGAAGAGAAATATCTAGTCTTTGAGATATTCAAAGTGGAAGCTGTTAAAGAACTTTATATGTCCTGGATGCAATAAAGATGCTGGTCATAAGTCAACAGGGGAATAATGTAGATTAAATATGTTTATTTTGTATCAATCAGGTCTTGTAATAGTTTTTTCCAAAATAATTGGGTCTTTCCCTTGTGGTGGTTAGATTAACACGGAGAATTCCTTGAATGAGTAGAATGGATTTTTTTTAGCTGTTGGACGCGAACATAATTTCTCACATGTCAAGCTGTTGTGTGTATCTGATTTGGAAGCATAATTGTCCAGTGCAGTTAGAAGCACAAATACTGAGTCATTTGCTTAGGTGAGTTGATTTATCATTTTTTGATTAAAACTAATAAATCTAATAATGGACAGTTTTGTAAAGCATTAGAATTGTAATAGAAAGAAACATTATTCACCAAGTTAATTGCAGATCCGAAACAATTACATTGAAAATTTTAAAAATAGTATTTATTTTTATGTTAATTGTTATGGATTTATGATTAGTATTTGTAAATATTGAGGTTATTCTAGCTATTTATTTTATTTATTTTGCTTACAGAATGTAACGATCACTTTTCACTGAATGGTCCCAAAGTGGTTTCCAATATAATAAAAAATTGCAAATATTAAAACAAAAATGTATTTAAGAGCTAATCAGTACAATAAAAGAGTTGGACAAGCCAAATGCACCATCAGATATCCAGGTTCTGGTTTGATTAGGACCTTATATACTAACAGTAACACCATAAACTGAGTTGCTAACACATAGGCAGCCAGTGCAGGCCCCTGCCCTGCCTGAACACTTGGAAGTCAGACACGAATGACGAACTGTGCTTTTCTTTAGTAAGTTTAATAGAAGGTTTCTGTTCATGCATCAGCTTACAGGTTACACAGAATTCAGCAGCATTATTAGGAGAGTAGGCATGACTTTACTGCGCTATAATGTTGTCACAGCAACTAGACACACACCCTCGCCGGCTTAAGAAAGGATGGGTAAGCACACTATTTGCGTGAACTAAGTGTCACTGTAGAGAATATGCACACACCTGAGCACTCCTCCTTAGAGGGGCCATTGGGGCATGTTGGACTTGCCGGCACAAGTGCCTCCGTTTGCAAAGCTAGGGCGGCTGCTCTGCATCACCAGGTCCTTCCACATCAGAGGAAGGGGGCTGCTCTGAAGTGGAGGCAAAGCAGGCGTGGGAAGAGGAGGGTCATTGGGCAGAGTGGCACCTGCCTGCCTGGGTTGGACCTCCTCGTGGGTAATTGGAGCTATAGAGGCAGAGCTGTCACCGTCTATGGCAAGAGAGTTCTCAGAGTTCTGTGTGCTGGTCGGCCTGGCAATGGAACTGTCATCCCATTCAAAGTCCTCCTCCTCCTCTGCGGTCTTGCTGCTCCACTCCCATTCTGCTGGGCTCATGACATCATCCCCCCTCCCTGCCAATCCCCACCCCGAAGGCTTGGGTTTGCCTGGGTACCGTTCATGGAATTCTTTCACCAATTCTGGCGCATGGACATCTGGCGCATGGACATCTGGCGCTGCTTCCTAGGATCTCTCCTCCGGTCCAAACCCCTTCCAGTGAATCAGGTACTGTAGCTTCCCTTGACACTGGCAGGAGTTGATAATCTGTTCCTCCTCATATTCCTCCTGACCGTTGACCTGTACAGGAGCAGGGGGTGGTTCAGGTGCTTGGTATGGATGCAGAGGTTCCTCGGGGGTTAGCAAGGAACAGTGGAATACTGGATGGATTCTCATGATGGCAGGCAAGTGTAAGCGGTATGCGACTGGGTTGATCTGTGCCTCTACTTCGAAGGGCCCCACCTACTGGACCTCTAGTTTATGGCAAGGTGTGGTTGGTAAGTATTGCGTGGAAAGCCACACTCTGTCCCCCACCTGTATTTCAGGGCTAGATTGGTGATACTGGTCGGCAACCCGCTTGTAGGCAGCCTTGGCCCTTGCTAGCAGCTCTTGTAGCATCTGGTGCATCACCTGTAGTTCTTGCACGTATTCTGTCATAGCCGGGACAGCCAGAGTGTTGGTTGGATTGTGAAAGGCACGAGGGGGTTGTCCATAATTGGTGAAAAAAGAAGTCTGTTGGGTAGAGGCATGCACTGAGTTGTTGTAGGCAAACTCTGCGAGAGGTAGCAGGGACACCCAGTTGTCCTGCTGGTAATTGACATAGCAGTGAAGGTACTGCTCCCAGGTGGCACTGACCTTCTCTGTCTGCCTGTCCATCTGGGGATGGTGGGCAGAAGACAACCATAGCTCAGTCTGTAACAGCTACAGCAGAGCGCATCAAAAACGGGCAGTGAACTAGAGTCCCTGGTACAAGACCAGGCTGTTCAGGCATCCATGTGCCCCCAAAATGTGTTTGATGAGTAGTTGAGCAGTCTCCTTGGCAGTTGGTAAGCCAGTGCACGGGATGAAATGGGCCATTTTGCTGAAGGCATCAACTACCACCAGAATGGTAGTCTTCTTCTGAGAAGGGCGTAGATCTGTGACAAAGTCCAGGGTCACCGTTTCCAAGGCTCTTTAGGTGTGGGAAGCGGCTCTAACAGTCCGGCTAGCCGCCCAGGGGCGTGCTTGACTCTCATGCACGTGGGACAAGACTGCACATACCTTTCAACATCATGCTTTATTCTAGGCCACCAAAAGTCCCATGTGACCGCCTGCAGAGTCTTAAACGCCCCAGACTGCCCTATAGTTGGGGTGTCATGACACGGATGTAGAATGTTGTTCTGAAGCTCTCTGGGGGACACATACAAGGCCTTGTAGTGATAGAGCAATCCCCCTCTTCGGGGAAAGCCTGGAGCTCCTGAGAGGGCTCTTGTAGCTTCTGGACTCACTTTTGGGCAAATGGATTTTGTTCCTGAGCAGTGCCTAGCTCTTCGGCCCAGGGGTCAGGGCAGGCCACTGCCCCATCTTGTCCAGGGAGATGATGTGATTCAGGGGAGGGTCTGCCTGGGGTTTGTTGTACTCTGGCTTGCAGGAGAGTGCATCCTCTCTATGGTTGTGGGCATGGAGGACATAGGTGATCTCGAAGTGAAACCTGGTGAAGAATTGGGACCAGCGCATTTGACACTGATTCAGTTTGACACTGATTCTCAAGGCTCCAGTGATCAGTACGGTCTTCCACTGTGTGGCACATTCCTTCGAGGAGGTGTTGCCAGGTTTTGAATGCTTCACAGATGGTGAGTAGCTCCTTCTTGGAGGGCTGTAACAACAGCGCTGTGATGGCTGTGTCTGAGGCGTCTGTTTCTACCACATGTTGGGTAGGTGGGGGGCATGTTGTAGTATTGGTTCTGAGGAGAACAGTAGCTTTGAGAACAGTAGCTTTAGCTGCTCAAAAGCCTGCTGGGCTGTCTTGGTACATCGAAAGGGGCCAAAGCCATTTAGGCAGTCTGTTAGTGGGAGCGTCATGTTGGAGAAGGCAGTGATGAACCATCTATATTACTCAGCCGATCCTAGGAACCACTGTAAGAACACAAGAACATAAGAAGAGCCTGCTGGATCAGGCCAGTGGCCCATCTAGTCCAGCATCCTGTTCTCACAGTGGCCAACCAGGTGCCTGGGGGAAGCCCGCAAGCAGGACCCGAGTGCAAGAACACTCTCCCCTCCTGAGGCTTCTGGCAACTGGTTTTCAGAAGCATGCTGCCTCTGACTAGGGTGGCAGAGCACAGCCATCACGGCTAGTAGCCATTGATAGCCCTGTCCTCCATGAATGAGGACTTCATGGCCTCCATGGCAACCATGGGGCTGTCTCAATTTGCCACTGGCCCAATGCATGTGTCGGGGCATACTCTTGATTTGATTTTCGCCACTGGACATGGAGATGGCGATCTGGAGGTGGTGAGTTTTTCATCGACTCCATTGTCATGGACAGATCACCGCTTGCTGAAGTTTAGGCTCACAGCGACCCTTTCCCTCTGCAAGGGTGGGGGACCTATTAAATTGGTCCGCCCCCGGAGACTAATGGATCCTGAGGGTTTCCAAAGGGCTCTGGGGGATTTTCCGACTGGGAAGACTGGCGCTCCTGTCGAAGCCCTGGTCGGATTGTGGAATATGGAGATGACCCGGGCAGTTGACACGATCACTCCCATGCGCCCCCTCCTATGTAGAGCTCATACAGCTCCATGGTATACCGTGGAGCTGAGAGTGATGAAGCAAGAAAGGAGGAGGCTTGAGTGCAGATGGAGGCGAACTCCTGACGAATGCAATTATGCCTTGGTGAGTGCCTCTTCTAAGCGGTATATAGTAGCGGTGAGGGCAGCAAAAAAGAGATATTTTGCTGCCACAATTAAGGCATCTCTCTCCCGCCCGGCGGAGCTCTTTAAAATCGTACGAGGGCTTTTACATTCTGGCCCTCGGGATATCATAGATTCATCTGTAGCCCGCTGTGATGAGTTTGCGAGGCACTTCCAGGATAAGATCGCATGCATTTGCCGGGACTTAGACTCCAATATTATGGCAGTGGGATCTAATGAAGCATCCAGAACACGGTCTTGTCCTTGTTTATTGGATGAGTTTCAGTCTGTACAGCTTGAGGATGTTGACAAGATCCTTGGACTGGTGCAGGCGACCACATCTGTGCTGGACCCTTGCCCCTCTTGGCTGGTGAAAGCTGGCAGGACCGGAACCGCTGGCTGGGCCAAGGAGATAATAAACGCCTCTCTGAGAGAGGGAGTGGTCCCTGACTGCCTAAAAGAGGCGGTAGTGAGACCGCTCCTGAAGAAACCCTCTTTGGACCCAGATAACCTGAACACTGCTCAATACCCTGGACTCTCCATTGTAGAGTCCCGCAGGGATCGGTTTTGTCCCCTATGCTTTTTAACATCTACATGAAGCCGCTGGGTGCGGTCATCAGGAGTTTTGGAGTGCGTTGTCACCAGTATGCTGATGACACGCAACTCTATTTCTCCTTTTCATCTTCTTCAGGTGAGGCTGTTAATGTGCTGAATGGAATATACATTGGTAATAGAAGATGGAGAAGTTCCATACTCTCTGCGAAAACAAGACCAGGAGCAGACTGCGGTACAGATCATGAACTGGTAATATTGAAGATCAGAGTAAAGCTAAAGAAGAACAAAGCAATCGTAATGCCAAAATACAATTTAAATAACATCCCAGAAGAATATAAAGATCAAATAAGGATCAGATTTGAGGCTTTAAAATTAGTTGACCGACAACCAGAAGAATTATGGAGTGAAGTCAGAGATATTATCAGGGAAGAATGCAAAAAGACAATACCTCTTGTTAAAAAGAAAGACCACAATGGATGACTGAAGAAATTCTTCAAATGGTTAAAGAGAGAAGGAAAGCAAAAGGAGATAGAAACACAGTCAGAACCCTAAATGCAACAATACAGCGACTAGTACGTAGGGACAAAGAGAAGTATTACAATAGTTATTGTATAGAAATAGAAGAAGACAACAAAAAGGGTAGAGCAAGAGCCCTATTCCAGAAGATTAGAGAAATTAAAGGGGAATTTAAACCAAGAGTAGGGATGTTGAATCTGTAGGGGAACACACTGAGTGACCGAGATAAAATAAAAGGAAGATGGAAGCAATACACTGAAGAACTCTATAAAAGAGATGCAGGATGACAGAGTCATTCATGGAGGAACCGTATGATGAAGAACCAGAACTTTTAGATTGTGAGATGAAAGCTGCTCTTAAAATACTTGGAAGAAACAAATCACCAGGAGCAGGTGGCATACCAATAGAGTTGCTACAAGCTACTGAGACGGAATATGTCCAAATTTTCACAAAAATTTGTCAGCAAATATGGAAAACAATGGTCCACAGACTGGAAGCATTCAATATACATCCCAATTCCAAAGAAAGGGGATCCCAGGAAATGCAATAATTATTGGACTATTGCCTTTATATCCCATGCATGTAAACAAAGGCTCTTACCATACATGGAGTGAGAAATACCAGATGTCCAAACTGGATTTGGAAAAGGAAGAGGCACCAGAGATCATGTTGCAAACATACGTTGGATAATGGAAAGGAGCAAGGAATTTCAGAAGAAAATCACCCTGTGCTTTATAGATTAAGCAAAGTCTTTGACTGTGTAGATCATGAAAAACTATGGAATGCTTTAAAAGAAATGGGGGTGCCACAGCATCTGATTGTCCTGATGCACAACCTATACTCTGCACAAGAGGCTACTGTAAGGACAGAATATGGAGAAACCGATTGGTTCCCCATCAGAAAGGGTGTGAGACGGGTGTATTTTATCTCTCTGTTTAATCTATATGCAGAACATATCATACGGAAAGCGCTATTGGACCAAGATGAAGGAGGGAGGGAGGGAGGGAGAGATATCAATACTTTAATGCAGACAATACCATACTACTAGCAGAAACCAGTAATGATTTGAAACTAATGCTGTTGTAAGTTAAAGAGGAAAGCACAAAAGCAGGACTACAGCTGAATGTCAAGAAGACTAAAGTAACGACAATAGAACATTTATGTAACTTTAATGTTGACAACGAGGGCATTGAATTTGTCAAGGATTATCAATTTCTTGGCACAGTCATTAACCGAAATGGAGACAATAGTCAAGAAATCAGAAGAAGGCTAGGACTGGGGAGGGCAGCTATGAGAGAACTAGAAAAGGTCCTCAAATGCAAAGATGTATCACTGAACACTAAAGTCAGGATCATTCAGACCATGGTATTCCCGATCTCTATGTATGGATGTGAAAGTTGGACTGAAAAAAAGCGGATAAGAGAAAAACTCATTTGAAATGTGGTGTTGGAGGAGAGCTTTGCGGATAATATAATAATAATATAATAAATTTAATTTCTGTGTCGCCTATCTGGCCAATGGCCACTCTAGGCGACGTACAGAACAGTTAAAACACAATAGATAAAATACAACATACAATATAAAAACACTATAAGAACAATACAGCAGCAACAATATTAAAACAGGGTAGGAGGCATTGCATTCATAGCAATTAACCCTCCCCGGAGATCCCAAAGGCCTGTTGAAAGAGCCAGGTCTTTAAGGCTTTACGGAATACATTTAGGGAAGAGGCATGCCGGAGATCTTGTGGGAGGGAGTTCCAAAGAGTGGGGGCCGCCACTGAGAATGCCCTCTCTCTCGTACCCGCCAATCTAGCTGTTTTTGTCGGCGGGATTGAGAGAAGGCCCTGCGTGGCTGATCTTGTTGGGCGGCATAATTGGTGGCGTTGAAGGCGTTCCGTCAGATAAACTGGGCCGAAACCGTATAGGGATTTAAAGGTTAATACCAACACCTTGAATTGGGCCCGGAAAACAACTGGAGCCAGTGTAGATCGGAACAACACTGGGGTGATGTGATCCCGGCGGCGACTATTCGTAAGCAGTCGAGCCGCCGCATTTTTATAAGTTGTAATTTCCGGACCGTTTTCAAGGTAACCCCATGTGGAGCGCATTACAGTAGTCCAGACGAGAGGTGACCAGGGCGTGTACTACCAGGGGGAGCTGATGAACAGGAAGGTAGGGTTGCAGCCTTCGTATGAGGTGTAGTTGATACCAGGCTGCCCGGCTCACAGCCGAAATCTGAGCCTCCATGGACAGCCTGGAGTCAAGCACAACCCCAAGGCTGCGGACCTGGTCCTTCAGGGGTAAACTCACCCCATTGAACTTCAAGTCAACATCTCCCAACCTTCCTTTATCCCCCACAAGCAGCACCTCGGTCTTATCGGGGTTCAGCTTCAGCTTGTTCCTTCCCATCCATCCACTCACAGATTCCAGGCACTTGGACAAGGTCTCCACAGCCAACTCTGGTGAAGATTTGAATGAGATATAGAGCTGAGTGTCATCCGCATATTGGTGGCACTGCAGCCCAAATCTCCTAATGATCGTCCCCAGCGGCTTCATATAAATGTTAAATAGCATGGGAGAGAGGATAGAGCCCTGTGGCACACCACAATCGAGAGGCCAAGGGTCTGAAACCTCCTCCCCCAATGCTACCTGTTGATACCTATCAGATAGAAAGGAACGGAACCACTGTAATACAGTGCCTCCAATTCCCAATCCCTCCAGGCGATGTAAAAGGATACTGTGGTCGACAGTATCAAAAGCCGCTGAGAGATCGAGGAGGACAAGAAAGGTGAATTCTCCCCCATCTAATGCCCTCCTCATATCATCTACCAGAGCGACCAAGACTGTTTCAGTTCCATGCCCAGTCCTGAAACCCGATTGGTATGGATCTAGATAATCCGTTTCATCCAAGTGTGTCGACAACTGATTGGCCATCACTCGCTCAATGACCTTGCCCAAGAATGGTAGGTTCAAAATTGGGCGAAAGTTATTGAAAACTTGGGGATCCAAGGAGGGCTTCTTCAAGATGGGCTTTACGATTGCCTCCTTGAAAGCAGATGGCATCACACCCTCTTTCAAGGATGCATTTACCACTGCTTTGATCTCCTTGCCCAATTTCTCTCTGCAGCTCATAAGGAGCCACAATGGGCATGGGTCAGTTAGGCAAGTGGTAGGCTTCACAGTCGAGAGCACCTAGTCCACATCCTCAGAAGGGAGAAGCTGGAACCAATCCCAACTTACCGGTATGCAACTGGCCAACTCTGGTTCACTTACTGTGTCCACGGCGTATGGAATCGAGCTCCGTAGGTGTTCGATTTTGTCGGCGAAGTGCTTTGCCAATATGTCACAGGAGGGCTTTGACTGTTCCAAGGGTTCCTGGGCAACTGGACCGACCAGGCTTCGGACCACCTGGAACAGCCTCCTGGGACAGCACTCCACAGACGCAATAGAGGCAGCAAAGAAAACCTTCTTTTCTGCCTTTATTGCCACTTGGTAGGCAACTACTGCTGCTCTGACCTGTGTCCGGACATCTTCGGAGCGGGATTTCCGCCACTGGCGTTCTAGTCGTCTCACCTCCTGCCTCAGAGTACACAACCGTGGTGTATACCATGGTGCTAACTGAGTTCTATTCAGGGGGAGAGGACGTTTCGGAGCCACCCGGTCTAATGCCCTGGTGATCCCATCATTCCACTCCCTCACCAGGGTTTCGACTGGGCGACCTTCAGCAGGTTCTAGTTCCCCTAGCGCAGTCAGGAATCCATCCGGATCCATCAGGCGCCTGGGGCGGATCATTCTAATAGATCCTTCACCCCTGCGGATGGGGTGTGGCATTGAGAAGTCTATGTTTACCAGGTAGTGATCTGACCATGACACTGGGGTGGAATAAACCACTCCCAACTTCAGAGCACTCCTCTCCTCTCCCAGGACAAACACAAGGTCGAGAGCATGACCGGCTACATGGGTGGGCCCAGTGTTATTAAGGTGCAGTTCCCAGGAAGCCATGGTTTCCAGGAAATCCTGAGGGGATCCAGTGAGAGTGGTCTCGACATGCACGTTGAAGTCACCCAGCACTAACAATTCTGGGGACAACATCCGTACAGCCGAGACCACCTCCAGCACCTCGGCCAGGGAGTCTGCTGTGCAGCGGGGTGGGCGGTACACTAGCAGGATCCCCAAACTGCCCTTCGGGCCCAACCTCCAGTACATGCAATCAACAAATTGGGTCCTATGGAGAGGAGGTCTGGCAAAAACCAAGGACTCTCAATAGATTACTGCCACACCCCCTCCCCGCCTTCCGACCCTCGGCTGTTGTGCGTAACGGAAACCTGGTGGACACATGGCCTGAAGAATGGGAGCAGAGGCCTTGTCCAGCCAAGTCTCCGTAATGCATGCCAGGTCTGCCCGCCCATCCAAGATCATATCATGGATGAGCGCAGTTTTTTGTGCCACAGACCTGGCATTACACAACAGTAATCGAAGGTCGGTAAAAACCATGCGTCCCCCAGTTATCGTCTGGTTCTGGACAGACCCGGAACGGGATGGGTATAATGCATCTATCCCCCGTTCCCCTATTCTGGCTAGGTCTGCCAGCAGCACCCTTCCAGCGTCTGCTGCCCAATTTTTCTATAACTTGGCCCCTCACCTCCCTCCCTGGCTTGCACATACCTCTGTCCCTATCTGTCAATTAACAGGCCACCCACCTTAAAACAATATTGGTCCGGAGACCCGCCTCCGTCCCTAACGGCTGTATTTTAATTAAATTAATTTGAATTAAATAAAATTAGACTAAGTCAAAGCAAATTTTCCACCCCAATTCCACATTCATTCATCCATACACACCACCGCCGTCGCCTGTTAGTCCTTGCAGTGCTCTCACCGCCGCTTCCCGGCGCTCTAGGGCTCTCCACGGCTTCTCGGCCTCGGCGCCGCACTTCCGCGGCTGCCACGCCGCCACCAAGCCGCTCCTCCTTGTCACCTCCTCGCCGTCGTTGGGCCGCTCCTCCTCGGCGTCTTCCCTCCACCACCGCCGCTGTCGGACTGGCTCTCGCGGCGCTCTCACCACCGCTCACTGCCGGCTGTCCAGGGCCTTTCGGCCTAGACGCTGCACCTCCGCGGCTCTCACATTGCCCCCAAGCCGCTCCTTTCCGGCACCTCTTCACCGCCGCTGAGCCAATCTTCTTCGGCGTCCTCCCACCGCCGCTGGGGCCGCTGTCAGGGCTGGCTCTCGTGGCGCTCTCACTGCCACTTACCACCGGTGACCCGACGCCTCGCCGCCCGACGCCCGCGGCTCTGCTCTCATCCAGATAGAAGTGCCCCAAGGCTGCCAGGAGAACACCGTCCCGGCAGCAGCCCACGTAGCAGCGTCAGGCCGGAGAACGCCGGCAGCTTGAGCCAAGTTCGAATCCGAGCGGCCGCTCTCCATTCTCCGGCTACTCTCTGCAACGTTTTCTCTCGGCACCCTCCACGGCGTTCTCTACTGCGCCCCTCCGCTACGATATCACCCTCTGGAGCCAGGTAGGAGGGTAACCATCTCAGTTTACAAAAGGGGGTGACGATTGTTCTACTCTGCCCATTCATGCCCCCAGAAGATGTTAAATAGGTGGTAAATAGGTGGTAAATAGATGGTCACTGCGGAGCTCCGAAAAAGACGTCTGCCTATGCCGCCATCTTCCTTTCTCATCCATGGACTGCAAAAAAGACAAATAATTGGGTGTTAGAACAAATTAAATCATAACTGTCACTAGAAGCTAAAATGATGAAGCTGAGGTTATCATACTTTGGACACATAATGAGAAGACGTGATTCACTAGAAAAGACAATAATGCTGGGAGAAACAGAAGGGAGTAGAAAAAGAGGAAGGCCAAACAAGAGAAGGAAAGGAAGCCACAGACCTGAACTTACCAGATCTGAACAGGGTAGTTCAAGACAGATGCACTTGGAGGTCACTGATTCATAGGGTCACCATAAGTCGTAATCTACTTAAAGGCATATAACAACAACAATATTTTGGTTTTATACTCTGAAAACTGCTTTGAAGCCTATTTCGGCATTAAATACTCGACAACCTATGTTCGATCAGGTATACCAGAATCAGATGTCATGGGTGTTAATTTTCAAAGCACAGTCTTAGCCCCTCAAAAGGAACTGAATCTCCCTTGATATCATACGATACCTTATAAACCCTTGAAGGACTCTATTTTAGGAGAACCTATAGTAACTATATGTGGGGGTGGAAGATATGGTTCAAGAAAACCTTCTCACCATATCAAGAGATCTTACCATTGTTTATCAATTCCGACACGACGTCCTCGGCCAAATAGACAGGTGTACTTGGATGACAACCCGCCCGGATTACTAGTCCTGCTTTTTAACGCCAGATCGGTAAATCAAAAAACTACGATCATTCAGGACCTTATCCTGGATGAACATGCCGACTTGACATGTATTACAGAAACCTGGTTAGATGAATTAGGCGGGGTGAACCTTGTCGATCTCTGCCCTCCAGGTTTCTGTGTACACCAACAGGCTAGACCGGGGGGTCGGGGTGGGGGAGTCGCAGTGGTCTTTCGTGACTCCATTCCTATTACCAAGTACCCTCTTCTGCAAATTCCAGGATTAGAGTGTCTTTATTTGAAACTCGGTGGGCGGACCAAAATAGCAATTTTATTGGTGTATCAACCTCCCCGCTGCCCAGCAGTCCTTCTATCTGGACTATCCAAATTGATCTCTGACCTGTTATTGGAATCTCCCAGGATGTTGATTCTGGGTGATTTCAACATCCACGCAGAGTCTTCACTTCATGGAGAGGCCCGAGACTTTATAGCAGCAATGTCTACTATGGGCCTATTTCAACTAATAACAGGCCCTACTCATACAGCGGGTCACACCCTCGATCTTGTTTTTTATGCGGGACAGGATGACAAGGTTCTAGGAGTGGTAGATCCCTTGATAACTCCGTTGTCATGGACAGACCATCACCTAGTCAGCTTTAGGCTAACTGCGACTCATACCCACCGGGGGGAGAAGGGACCTATTAAAATGGTCCGCCCCAGGAGACTGATGGATCCTGATGGTTTCCTATCAGCCCTTGGGGAATTCCCTGTCTCCCAAGTAAACGATTCTGTCGATACTCTGGTCAATCTCTGGAACAGTTCTCTGACCAGGGCGATCGACACAATCGCTCCCGAGCGTTCCCTCCTGCGTTCCAGAAGAAAACCAGCCTTATGGTTCTCAAATGAACTGATGGTGATGAAACACACTCGTCAGGGGCTAGAGCGACGTTGGCGGAAAACTCGAAGCGAATCTGATCGACTTGTCGTTAAAGAATTTTCAAAAATTTATTCAACTATTAGATGATCTACTCAAAAGGCCTTTTTTACAGCTTCCATCTCATCAGCCATTAACCAGCCGGCTGAATTATTCCGTGTGGTTAGAAACTTGCTTAACCCAGCTGACCCTGGGGATAACAGGGATTTTCCCCCAAATCACTGTCAAGAGTTTGCCTTTTATTTTGCGAATAAGATCGATCAGATCCGCTCCGACTTAGAAGCCAATTTCAATGCAGTCTCTATGGATGTACCTTCGGCCTCTGTCTGTCCAATTAAAATGGATTCCTTTCAACTTGTTCAACCTGAAGATATAGACAACCTCCTTGGAGGAATGAGACCTACCACCTGCCCACTTGACCCTTGCCCTTCATGGATTATTAAACAAGCCAAAGGAGGTCTGGCTCAATGGGTCTGTGGAGTAGTTAACGCCTCACTCCAACAAGGCTCCCTACCGGGATGTCTGAAAGAGGCCATCGTGAGACCGCTCTTGAAGAAATCCTCCTTAGACCCATCATGCTTGGGCAATTATCGACCAGTATCCAACTTACCTTTTCTAAGTAAAATCGTGGAACGGGTGGTGTCTAGTCAACTTCAACGCTTCCTAATGGAAACGGATTATCTTGACCCATTCCAATCTGGGTTCAGACCTGGCCACGGGACCGAAACGGCTTTGGTCGCCTTGGTGGATGACCTTCGAAGGGAGTTAGACAGGGGGAGTGTGTCCCTGTTGATTCTCCTGGATCTCTCGGCGGCCTTTGACACCATCGACCATGGTATCCTTATTAATCGCCTCTCGGGGATGGGGCTTGGGGGTACTGTGCTTTGCTGGCTCCGCTCATTCCTGGAAGGTCGATCTCAAAAGGTATTAATTGGAGACTCTTGTTCAGCCCCCTGGCCGCTGACCTGTGGTGTTCCACCGGGTTCCATCCTGCCTCCATTGTTATTTAACATTTATATGAAGCCACTAGGTGAGGTCATCCGGAGGTTTGGAGTTTGTTACCACCAATACGCTGATGATACTCAGCTTTACTTCTCCTTTCCCCCTGAAGCCAAGGAAGCCGTTCGTCCCCTAAACCAGTGTCTGTCCTCAGTGACGGATTGGATGAAGAAGAACAAGTTGAAATTAAATCCAGACAAGACAGAAATGCTCCTTTTCAGTCGCAAGGCTAACCTGGAAACGTGGAATGTACCTGTGTTAGACGGGGTTACACTCCCCCTGAAGACCCAAGTCCGCAGTTTGGGTGTGCTTCTGGACTCGGCTTTGAACCTGGAAGCACAGGTTGCTGCTGTGTCCGGGAGCGCTTTTGCCCAGCTAAGACTGGTCCGCCAACTGCGCCCGTTTTTAGAGTTATCTGATTTGACAAGGGTAACTCATGCCTTAGTTACATCCCGGCTCGACTACTGCAACGCACTCTATGTGGGGCTGCCTTTGAAGACAGTTCGGAAGCTTAAACTGGTCCAACGTGCAGCTGTAAGAATGCTAACAGGAGCCGATATTCGTGCTCACACAACTTCTCTGTTGCAACATCTGTATTGGTTGCCGATCTGCTTCCGGACTCAATTCAAGGTGCTGATGTTGACATTTAAAGCCCTTTACGGCTTGGGCCCTGTCTATCTATCCGACCGGCTGTCTTTTTATAACCCTCCCCGTTTTCTTAGGTCCTCCGATAACTCCCTCCTTAAGATACCCTCTTCCACCCAAGTTCATCTGGTAGGAACCAGAGACAGGGCGTTCTCAGTTATCGCCCCGAGACTCTGGAACTCCCTGCCTATAGAGGCACGGTTAACCTCCTCACTCCCTGCATTTCGTCGCCAGGTTAAAACATATCTTTTTCGTCTTGCTTTTAACCCAGATTAAGGATTAGGAAATCTTTTACCTATGAGATGATTAGGATCATTTTATTGTATAGGGCTTACTATCTAACGTTGTTTTAAATGGGTATTCTTAGCTGCTACTGTTGTTTTTACATTGTATTTTTTATCACGGAATTGTTCGCCGCTCTGAGCTTCTTTGAAGATAGAGCGGCATAGAAATGTTTAAAATATATATATATATATATAGCCTCGGACTAAAGCAACGGCATATTGGTGACAGAACATAATAGACAATGAATATTAGCACATTTGGGGGATATGTTTTTCTCCTCAGCACTAGAGATGTTAAGGCCTCGGGGGAAAAAAACAAGAAAAAATCAGAAAATAAAACATTATTTCCCATTTCTCCCCATATTTTTCTGGTTTTTTCACCGAAGAATTGGAGAATTCCTGGGAAAAAAGGTGACGTGTCCCCCCCCCCCCCAAATTTCTCCTTTTTCCCCACTGGGCCTTCCCACGTCTACCCAGGACTATTTTCATAAAATGAGGCTGCTGAGCATGCAGTGCAGACTTACAAATCAGGTAGGCGTGATAAAGCATGTGGTACAGTTAAAAGTGGTTTTCATGTGAGCCCTCAAAAGCTTTCCCAGAGGTCTGTGTCACAACCTGACAAAATGTTTCCTCTCTTTCAGAATATGCTGAGTTTTTGCACTGCAAGTCTAAGAAGTTTACAGATTTTGATGAAGTCCGGCAGGAGATTGAAGCAGAGACGGACAGGGTCACAGGAACAAACAAAGGCATCTCTCCTGTCCCCATCAATCTGAGAGTGTACTCGCCACATGGTAGGTGTGGTTTTGTGCCCTGGATGAGCCTTTTAAAAGTGGGTATTACTGGACCACAAGCATATACCTGAGGGCTATTGGACTACTGAAAGCGTACTGGCCTGGAAATACCCACTTAAAAAGGAATGTTATGGCTTTATGTAGTATTTCTTAGGAATAAGAATCTCTATTCGCTTAAGCTCTGGGAAGATGACAAGGCATCAGATGTACCTTGTTTTAAAAGGCTTTGGGGTCTTACTATCCTGAAGATAACTGGTCAGACATATGCTTTTTTGTTTTTATGAGAAGACACGTTCCTATAACTTTGAAAATAATGTCATGACTCTTGCTTTGTGAATAGAGACTCACAAGAGGTTTTGGCCTTTTTGAAACAATGTTTTAAATAGAATTTTGTATTAAGAAACTCATTCTGAGGTTTCTATATTTGTTTTACAGAAATGTTTTTATAAATTATCATTGAAGCACATAGGGTTGATCTCTCTAAAGTCTTGGGAGTCTTCCCTTCCTCCTTTGATGGAAAGAGTTTGGCAAAGCTCCTTGAGGTCCAGAGTTTGCCTTCACAAAGCAAAACTTGATGACCTTCTCAAAGGAAGGTTCTTAATGCTTTTGTCTTTTTCTTTTCTTTTCAGTGTTGAATCTGACATTGATTGACCTTCCAGGTATTACTAAGGTGCCAGTGGGTGACCAACCCCAGGACATTGAGTACCAGATAAAAGATATGATTTTGCAGTTCATCAGCAGAGAGAGCAGCTTGATTCTTGCTGTGACTCCAGCCAACATGGATTTGGCCAACTCAGATGCTCTCAAAATGGCCAAAGAAGTTGACCCACAAGGTAAAAACAATACTCCATTTTTTCCCTTTAACCTGTTGCACTGATAAATGCATACAGTCCCAAGGCAGAACAGAGTAGGGACTCTGAAATATCACTCTGAGCTACTCTGGTGACAAAAGGAAACACTGAATCTTACTAGGTAGAATAGCCTAATGTCAAGATGTTTTTTCTGCAGTCCTGTAACAAACACTTTACTAAAATGCTTATCTTCAAAGGGAATTTCCTAGCGGGCCCTGGGAGCAGAATGATAACATAAGGTTAGGACAACTGGAACTTGAAAATGCAGAGTAGAACAAAATGGAATAATTCCTGCCCTTGGTAGTTGTAATTTTAGTTCTGGGTAGTATGAAGTAATGCTTTACAAAAAATTTACAAAAATCATAATCACCCTGAGAAACCTGAAATGTGCAAACTAGCTCTGCTAAACATATCATTTATTACACTGCACTTACCAAGGTGATAATGTTATGTCATATCTCTGCCATTACTATTGTGTTGAGAAATTGTTTTGTCAATAATGTGTGATACAGTTTTGGAGAGCTTATTTAATTGCTTCCCTGAATATTTGGACCATCTTGTGATCAGAAGTTCTGTTTTTTCCTCAGGCTTACGGACTATTGGGGTAATAACCAAGCTAGACCTGATGGATGAGGGCACTGATGCTAGAGATGTTCTGGAGAACAAACTCTTGCCTCTTCGAAGAGGTAGATAGCTGTTAAAATGTACAACTAAGGGATATGTGTTTGCATGAACTAGGGATGTGCTAGAATTCCACCCAATTCGGATGTGGTACGGAATTTTCCATTAATTTGCTTATTCACTATAGTTGTGGTTTGAATTTTTACGCAGTGATTTTCTGCAACTATTTTTGGAAACAGATTTTTTAAAAAATCCTTATCTAAAACATTGATATGAATATCAATATTTTTATCCATATTTCCTTCAATTTATTGATATTCCTTTTATCATTTCCTTTCAAAATATTGATGTTGCCTTTAAAAGTATCAATATTAATATCAGTATTTTTTCCATGGGGGAAAAACGGATGAGTAAAATTGGGCAAAGAATAAACTTGAATGGATGACAGCATATTAGGTTGACAGATTGCTTTCAAACCGGCACTGGCCAGTAGATCCCATCCCTAGCATGAGCACAAGCCTTGTAGCACTAGTCAAATTCATAGACTTGAATAAAAAGTGTATTTCATAATCAGACTTGAATGAAGTACCGGGGTTAATGATATGGCTCCAAATTGTCATGCAATGTATATTTAATATGCACTCAATTGGATTTTGTCCAACAGTGCTGGAAGAAGTGAAAGTAGGTAGTCTTGAAGTATGCTGTTTGTTTTGCTGTCTTTCCATCATCCTTAAAGCTCTGAGCTTTCTTTTATTCTTGGCATTATTGGGCACAAAATGTCAGCAAGATGCTTGTGGGACATGATCTGCAACCATCTGAATTGGGAGAGGCCATGCAAGCCCTGGACCACTGCCTGGACTCGGTGGTGGGCTGGATGACGGCCAATAAACTGAGACTGAATCCTAGCAAGACAGAGGCACTGTGGGTTGGTGGTTCCTGAGTTCAGATAATTGATCAGTTGTCTGCTTTGAATGGGGTCATACTATTATTTATTTATTTATTTAGTTTCATTTATAAACCGCCCATAGCCAATGGCTCCCTGGGCGGTGTACATCAAACAGTAATACAATAAAACAATAAATCAACAAAATCAGTCAATATAAAATACAAATACACTAGACAATATAAGAAACAACTAAAGCAATAACACATTAAAATACATAAAAATATATTAAACATATTTAAAATGTATTTAAAATGCAGTTAAAATGCAGTTAAAATGCCTGGGAGAATAGGAAGGTTTTAGCCTGGCGCCGAAAGGATAACAACGTAGGCGCCAGGCGTACCTCCTCGGGGAGACTGTTCCACAATTCGGGGGCCACCATAGAAAAGGCCCTGGATCTTGTGATTACCCTCCGAGCTTCTCGATGACTCGGTACTCGGAGGAGGGCCTTAGATGTCGAATGAAGTGCATGGGTAGGTTCATAGCGGGAGAGGCGTTCCATCAAGTATTTCGGGCCCACACCGTGTAGGGCTTTGTAGGTCAATACCAGCACCTTGAATTTGGCCCGGAAACAAATTGGCAACCAGTGCAAACGGGCCAGAACAGGTGTAATATGTGAGGACCGACTGGTCCTTGTCAATAATCTGGCTGCTGCGTTTTGCACTAGCTGCAGCTTCCGAACCATCTTCAAGGGCAGCCCCACATAGAGTGCATTACAGTAGTCCAATCTAGAGGTCACTAGAGCATGAACAACTGAGGCGAGGTCGTCCCCGCCAAGATAGGGGCGTAGTTGGGCTACCAAACAAAGATGGTAGAACGCATTCCGAGCTACCGAGGCTACCTGAGCCTCGAGTGACAAGGAAGGATCGAGAAGAACCCCCAAACTACGAACCTGTTCCTTCAGGGGGAGTGTAACCCCATCCAGAACAGGATGAACATCCTCCATCCGGAAAAGGCACTCACCAACAGCGTCTCAGTCTTATCTGGATTGAGTTTCAGTTTATTAGCTCCCATCCAGTCCATTATCGCAGTTAGGCAACGGTTCAGCACATCAGCAGCCTCACCTGAAGAAGATGAAAAGGAGAAATAGAGCTGCGTGTCATCAGCGTACTGATGGCAACGCACTCCAAAACTCCGGATGACTGCACTCAGAGGCTTCATGTATATGTTGAAAAGCATGGGGGACAGAACCGATCCCTGTGGGACTCCACAATGGAGAGTCCAGGGTATCGAGCAATGCTCCCCAAGCACTACCTTCTGGAGGCGATCCGCCAAGTAGGAGCGAAGCCACTGCCAAGCAGTACCCCCAACTCCCAACTCCGCGAGCCTCTCCAGAAGGATACCATGGTCGATGGTATCAAAAGCCGCTGAGAGATCAAGGAGAATCAACAGAGCTACACTTCCCCTGTCCCTCTCCCGACAAAGGTCATCATACAGGGCGACCAAGGCTGTTTCTGTGCCAAAACCGGGCCTAAAACCGGATTGAAATGGATCTAGATAATCGGTTTCATCCAAGAGCGCCTGGAGCTGGCTGGCAACCACACGTTCTAAGACCTTGCCCAGAAATGGAACATTCGCTACCGGTCGATAGTTGTTCATATTGTCTGGTTCATACTCCCTCTGAAAGAGCAGGTCCGTAGTCTAGGGGTACTCCTGGATCCATCTTTGTCACTAGAGGCCCAGGTGACCTCCGTGGCTAGGGGTGCCTTTTATCAGCTTCAGCTGGAAAGACAGCTGCAGCTGTTGTCTATGCACTGGTAACCTCCAGGCTGGATTACTTGTCATGCGCTGTATATAGGGCTGCCCTTGAGGTTGGTCCAGAAGCTGCAGCTGCTGTCTTGTTGTGACCTAGCCACCTTCTCAGCATTTGTACTGGGCCATGTGCAAAACTGTGAGGCAGAAACTAATATTTGGAGCTGTCCACTCATAGGCTACATGGGAGTTGTGAATCGGAGCCAAAAGGATATTGATGGTAAGAAGGACATCAGAGCAGCACTGGCAGCTGAGCGCAAGTTCTTCCTTTCCCATCCTGCTTACAGACACATGGCAGACCGCATGGGAACCCCTCACTTGCAGAAGATCCTCAACCAGGTACACTGTTCTTGTTGCAGCCTGGCTCTTTTGCCTGACTCTTTATAATTGGTTTATCTTCAGTTGGACACCACTGTTTCCCCCTAAACTTTGTAGAGGTGCTACATTGTGGAGGAGGATGTCTTACACCTCTCAGCTCATATATGATCTTTCCCCCTGTCTCTACTCTCACAAAAGGAGGTTAGAGCTAGTTCAAACATTTCAGAGAAGCAGGGGAGAACAGAAAAGGGCTTCTTGGTTTCTAGCTTATTTCTGTTTCAGCTCAGTATTTTGCTGGTCTTTGACAAGAAATAAGTATACAGTGGCACTAATCTGCTGTCATACGCAGGCTTGTCATTGGATGTTCCAAGTGAACATGAATGAAATTTCTTGGAGCAGAAGATGATCTGTAGATGGTTTCCATAAATTACTGCCTGCTTTGGAAGGCATGAAGGGGCTGGGCTGGGAGCAGCAAACTTTTCTTCTAACTTTCTTTGTCCCCAGCAACAGTAAGGGCAAGTAGGAAAGGACTTTAGTGCTAGAAAGAAGGAGAAGGTGAACCCTGGGGAGCTGTGCCTTGTTGGGCAGAGATGGGGCTGAAAGGGTTGTTTGTTGCCATACCTAACTCTGAACAGTGCCTTGGAGCCACATCTATTCCTTTTGAGCAAGATGAAAGATCCATCACAGCACAACACACCCCTGATTGAGAGCAAAAGAGAAAGGCCGCAACCTAGCTGACTTAAAAGAGAAAATTGCTTGTATTCAGCAATAAACAACACTGCTCATAGTGATGTTGATGTAAAACAATTATCCTCTTTTTTTCTCTCATAGCAATTGACAAACCATATCCGGGAGACTCTGCCATCACTGCGCAGCAAACTCCAGAGCCAGCTTCTGTCCCTTGAAAAAGAAGTGGAGGAATACAAGAACTTCTGCCCTGATGACCCTACGCGGAAAACCAAAGCCTTGCTTCAGTAGGTCAAATCTACATTGAGCTTTACCTCTCACTTGGGCAGCTTCCTTTTTGCATGTGTGCTTTCTGGGATTAGCTTTCAGGAGTTGCACCAGTGTATCTTGAGAAGCATGAAAATGTAATTTTTTGTTTTAGAGAGGATAATATGTTGTGGCAAGCATCCAGTGTGTTTCCTCTGTGTGTTTCTTACTTACACAATACTATTGAAGTGTAAGTCGCACTTTACAGTGTTCTATAAGCACAAAAAAAGTGTGTGCGTGCTGGAGGGCATCCTTTTGGATGCATCATTTATACAAACAACTTGGATGTGGTGTCTAATCTTTTATGTGGAGCAGTAAGCACTTTCTGGAATACCGGTCATAGTTTAAACTTGATCAGCATGACAAAATTGGTGGCTAGCATTATGTCAGCCAACGTTTGAGTGCTTTAACATGTTCTGTTCTTCATAATGGAGTATATTATATTTTGATCTATTATTATTCAGTCTCATTAAATCTTTTGATTTACCTAGAGTTTTCACCTGGACCATAGAAGTTTTTATATTGTGGTAATGATATGGGAATGAGAATAGTTTCCCATCTAGAAATAATAATTATGATGATCAGCCTTAGTGGGAGTTGCCTTCTTCTGCTGGGAATCATTTTATTTGCTTAGCTTTCTGGCAGAGTTTAAGATTTCATGTATACATTCCAATAGAAGTTGATTGAGTAAAAGTGTTATCTTTCACTGTACATTCATGATGGCTTCTGCTGATTCAGCAGACACTGGCATGATGGAAACCTATAACAGGTCCCAATATTATTTTTGTATTTTATTACCTGCTTTTTACCTTGAGGTTGCAGGGCAGATTGCAACCATTTAAAATAACCTGATATCCCTCTCTGGGGTCTCCCCTACACTTGATACTAATGGATGCTGTACCACTGGCCCCAACAGTGTGGTGGTTCTACTGTTGAATGCCGGGTCAGTCCATAATAAAACCATGCTGATCCATGATTTGGTCATGGATGGATGGGCCAACCTGGCATGTATCACTGAAACTTGGTGTGGGAGCTGGGCGGCCCAGATCTGCCCATCTGGGTACTTGGTACAACATCAGCCCAGACTGGAGGGTGGGGGGGGAGACGTTGCAGTAGTCCTGAGGAGTTCCTGTGTCGTGGAGTGCGACTGGGGGGCTGCATCTGATGTTGGGCCAAAGAGACAGATTAGGGATGCTGTTGGTATACTGCTCACCCTACTGCTCAACAGCCACCCTGACCAAGCTGGCTGAGGTTATCTCGGGTGTAGTGTTGGAGGAACCCAGATCAGTGGTTTTGGGTGACTTCAGCAACTATGCTACCTCGGGTCCAGCTTGGGAGTTCATGGCCTCCATGGCAACTATGGGCCTGTTTCAAATGGCCATTGGTCCAACACCAGAGCAGGGCATACCCTCGATCTAGTCTTTGCTCCATGAGGGGAGGGTGGTGGTCTGGAAATTGGTGGGATGGCTATCACCCCATTGTCATGGTCAGACCACTTCCTGGTGAGGTTTGGTGAGCGGCAATCCTCCCCTGCAGGGCTGAGGGACCAGTTAGGGTGGTCCGCCCCAGAGACAGATGGAATCTGATACATTCCTGAACGCTCTGAGGGGGGGGGGTTCAGTGGATAGAGCAGATGATCCTGTTGAGGCCCTAGTCTCACTATGGAATGATGAGACTCATAGGGCCATTGAGACAATCGGTCCTGAGGGTCCTCTCTGGAGCTGTGGAGTCTGCTTTGCTCCTTGGTATACTGTGGAGCTCTGGTCAATGAAACGGACCGAGTGAGGGCCAAATTGTAAGTGGCGTAGATCTCCGGAGCAGACCGAGCACATCTTCGGGCTTGCAATCAGAGTTGTGGGGGCAGCAAAGAGATCCTACTTCTCTGCCTCTGTTGCATCCTCAAGGAACCACCTAGCTGAGTTGTTCTGTGTGATCTGGAGGTTGATTATTCCTGACCAGGGGAATGGACCTCTGGAGCACATGGTGTTCAGCTGTAACCAGCTGGCTAAACAATTTGACGACAAAATCACTCAGCTCTGCACAATAGTAGTCACTGCTACTATTGTGGCAGTGCCAGCTGAAGTATCCAATGCAACGATAAACCCAGCGTTGTGGGATCAATTCCCGTAAATGCAGCCTGATGATGTATACAAGATGCTTGCAGTGATGTGCTCGACTGCCTGCTCATTAGATCCATGTCCATCCTGGCTTATTAAAGCTAGCTGGAGTGGGGTGACTGAATGGGTCACAAGTGTAGTAGATACCTGTTTCTTTTGCTTGATCTCTCAGTGGCATTTGATACCTTTGACCATGGTATTCTGGGACGACTCAGTGGAATGGGTATTGAAGACACTGTATTATGGTGGTTCCACTCTTACCCTCTGGGTTGTATCTAGAGAGTAACACTGGGTGAATGTTGCTTGGCCCCCTGGCACATGTGCTATGGGGTTCTGCAGGATACTATTCTCTCCCCAGTGCTATCCAGCATCTGTATGTGGGGCTGCCCTTGGCCTTGGTTCGGAAGCTCTAGCTGGTGCAAAATGCAGCGGTCAGAATGTTGATGGGAGCACATGGCCAACAACTTGTGACATTACTTTTAAAACATCTGCACTGGCTGCCCACCTGCTGCTGAGCCAGGTTCAAGGTCCTTGTATTAATTTACAAAGCCCTAAGCAATTTAGGTCCAGGGTATCTTAGGGACCACCAGAACGCTTATATCCCAGCTCAGTCACTGAGATCTTCTGCAGGAGCGGCTCTGGTTGTCCCCCGAGTTGGTGAGGCTCATTTGACATTGACACAGAATTGAGCCTTCAGTGTCATTGGCCCAGTTCTGTGGAATGCTCTGCCAACAGAGATTCAGCAGGCGCCTTCTGCTTTAACTTTTAAGTGCCTGCTGAAAACCTTTCTGTTTCGCCAGAGTTATGCAGGCAATTAAGAATGTGCTTTTTTCAACGACTGATCCTTTTTTATTGTATTTTTAATGGTTTTTTAAAAAAATCTATGGTTGTTTTAAACATGTAAAGTGCTTTGATGTTTTAACGAAATAGCAATATACAAATATTTTTATAAATAAATAAAAACAATTTAAAAACAACTTTCAATTAATATCTGTGTAGGATGGTCCAACAGTTTGCAGTGGACTTTGAGAAGCGAATTGAAGGCTCTGGAGACCAGGTAGACACACTAGAACTATCAGGCGGAGCCCGAATAAACCGCATCTTCCACGAAAGATTCCCTTTTGAACTTGTCAAGGTAAAAGACGTGGGGTTTTATCTCCAGTGGGTAATTTTCAAGCTTGGTGTTTATCCAAACCATACCTGTGTGTATCATCACACAGTTGTTGGCAATCAGTAATACAAACCTTCACCTTTCACCAGTGTTCTGTGCTTTGTTAGGACAGAGCAAAGCATAGATGTCTACTTTTTGGCTGATGATTTTGGAAGGTCTTAACTAATCACTTAAAGTTAGACAGGCGCAATTGTGGTCCTATAGAAGTCACTTTCATCCTTGTGGAACAATACCAAAGAAGGCACCTGCAGACCTAACTTTGTGCAAGTGTAAGACACATAATATGGCCTGCTGTACATTTCTTAATTGTCTTATGGCAAAAAAAATAGTCCTTAAGGTTAAAGTCCCTTAACCTTAAATTTTCTATTCACAGATTTAAAAAATCCAAGACAGTGTGCAGGCTTACAATCAAATAGACATGATATAAAAGGAAAAAATGGAGAAGAAGAAAACAAGCGAGCACAAATTCTTAGTTACATAATTGTTTTTATAATGGCTAGTTGTAATGAAGTAGTGCAAGAGCAAAGAAGCTTCTGCTTTTTGCTTGTGGAAAGCGGCAGTTCCCACACTGAGTCATTGTTAATGCAGCCTTGGCCCTGATGCATCTTCATTAAGTTCATGATGGCCCACATATGCCAGAGCATATGCACATATGTGGCTGATTTCATATCAAGCATCTTTCACCTGAATGGTGTGGTCATATTGTAATAATGCTGGATGGGTTGGTGTTTCCTAGGGTTCTGGATCTTGCACATGACCCAAGGATGAATCTACCAAAAGGAGAAACAAGAAATTTAGGATGATATGGGCTGTTCAGGAGAGGCCCCTAAGCAGTTATTAAATGCTTAGCTTTCAACTGTTGCTCCCATGATTGTCTTCATACATGCAATGCTGTGGGCCAGGTTCCACTCCAGGATACTGGGCTGGCTAGGGCTTGTGGGAGTTAAGAGTCCAAAATATCTGGAGGGTACCAGATTAGTAAAGGCTGCTGGAGTGTGTTACTTCTGTCTTACTGACTCTGTTGTCAGCACATTTCTATTGAAGAACTGATGTTTTATTTAGTATCTACTCAATATCCAAAAATCTCAAAGCAAGGTGCAGGAGAATAAAAGGCATACAATAAGAACATAAGAAGAGCCTGCTGGATCAGGTCATTGGCCCATCCAGTCCAGCATCCTGTTCTCACAGTGCCCAACCAGGTGCCTGGGGGAAGCCCGCAAGCAGGACCCGAGTGCAAGAACACTCTCCCCTCCTGAGGCTTCCAGCAACTGGTTTTCAGAAGCATGCTGCCTCTGACTAGGGTGGCAGAGCACAGCCATCATGGCTAGTAGCCATTGATAGCCCTGTCCTCCATGAATTTGTCTAATCTTCTTTTAAAGCCATCCAAGCTGGCGGCCATTACTGCATCTTGTGGGAGCAAATTCCATAGTTTAACTATGCGCTGAGTAAAGAAGTACTTCCTTTTGTCTGTCCTGAATCTTCCAACATTCAGCTTCTTTGAATGTCCACGAGTTCTAGTATTATGAGAGAGGGAGAAGAACTTTTCTCTATCCACTTTCTCAATGCCATGCATAATTTTATACACTTCTATCATGTCTCCTCAATGCGAACAACCAAACTAGGTTAGGTTTTATTATTGTTGTTGAGATTTTTAATTTTTTAATGTATTATATGTTTTATTTTGTACGTCGCCCAGAGTGGCTGAACAGTCAGCCAGATGGGCAACTAATAAATTTAATAAATAAAATAAATAATAAAATAAATAACTAAAACAGCATAAAATACAGTTCAAACTACACAGTGTAAGATAGTAAGATACAATACAATGCATGACCAACATTTAGCCTCAGAAGGCTTGAGTGAAAAGTCTTCAGCATGCACAATAAGTAAGTAAGTGTATGACTTATTTCAGGGCAATGGTCTTCCATGTGTTCACCTTGACACTTGCCATTGCCTGCTTAGATTAATTAAGAAATTATCTACTAAAGGAATTGCTTATTCAAAAATCACAAAGTATACATATTACCATAGTTTCTAGGCTTGCTGAAGGAGAGAGGCTTTATGCAAGTCCAGGTAGTCTCCAAAGACAAACTACACCATTATTTTGTTAAGGTTGAATGATACTTGGAGTAGTGGATAGGTTCCTAGACACTTCAGTGATCCACTTGGTTTTTAGACTGTCTTGAGAATTTTCTCACTGACCCTGCTGGGCAGACTCACCTTGTCATCCTCTGGAATGGGCCGTTTATGTGTTTGCTCTGCCCCTTCTTCTACACTTGTACCACAGCATTGTCCTGGTTTACAGAAGGAGATTGTGTTCTGAAGTGTTTGGGATTATTGGAGTTCAGGTTGCGAAAACCCAGGCTGAATCCAGTGAAATGCAGGGTAGAGCTTAAAGTTAAGACTATGCTGTAGCAGTCATGACAATAAAGAGGTATTCTTTTGCCACTGCTGTATGTATCCACATGGTGCCAACCAGCAGAACCTTTACACCACTGTCTCCTTTTTGCTTGGATCTGTTTTAGATAGTGTTGCATAACAGACAAGTCCTTTGGAGCTCTTTAGATGAGCAAGTGTGTTTAATGTTCTCATCGTGGTAGTTAAAGCATGTTGAGAGAAGGAATACCACTTTTCAGTGCTACAAAAATGCCTCTTCTAGGGTAGGGTTTGTCCTTTTCAGTATTGAGAAAAAATTCTCTTGATCTAACAAACTGGGGCAATCATGGGCCCTGTCTTTAATCTGCATGCTGGTGAATTGTGGGTGTAGAAAAATCAGAACTTCAGTCTAAGTTGAGCCAGAGGTTTTGCATGGAAACTGCTCTAGTAGCCCTGTGGATAATCTGTATCTGGAGATTAACAGATTGATTTGTATTTGGAAGGTGTCAGTGTGTTTGATGTTGGTGCCTTTGTATAATGCTTCTGCGATAACCTGATTGGATGCATTCAGTGGAGCTGCATTGGGAGATAGTTGCTCTGTCCCTTGACAGCTCTCCTGAAGGGTTTGCATGCATTTGTTCCCAAATGCAAAATTTATGTTCAGCTGATTCAAAATTTGTGTTCAGCTATTAGAGTTCTGACATTTTGGTGTCATCAACATGCTGATGATGTGCAACTAATTTCTCTTCAGATCAAGAAGCAGCATTGAATTCCTTGCACTAATGTCTGGATGTTATGAATTATGTGTGAAGATGAAATAAATAAATCCAAAGAAAGAAATAATTATGAGCTAAATGGTTGACAGACTGTGATTTGGGACATTTTCTCATCCCTCATAGGACCATGCTTTCCTCCACTCTTCTTGAAGAATCAAGTTCACAGACTTGGGAATCCAGAGTTGTTCCACCCTAGATGGTCAAATGGCAGCTGTGACCTGGAGTGCTTTTTGTGAGCTGCATCAAGTAAAGCAGATGCACTCTTTCCTTGATTAGACTGTGGCCACAGTCACTCACATCCTAAAAACCTATTGATTGATAACTGTAAGATGCTCTATTATGACCTGTTAGTAGCCTTTTCTAAAAAATCACAAGATGACATATAATATTTAAAAAATTCAAAAACAATAAATAGTAAAAGAGCAATAAAATAGACCACAACCTTCAACGTCTTTGAGGTAGGTGGAAAGGCTGAAGGGCTGCATAGCAGCTTAATTGGAAGAGGTGTGTCCTGGTAGTTGGTGACAGAACGGGCATGGCCTGATAACTGCTGAGTGCATCTAGCAGCAGCTGTGTGTGCTGGGGTCTCATTCTGTTTCCTGACTCCTAACTGAGCAACAGGAGCTATTGCAGCTGGTCCAGAGATTATACAAGCAAGCTGTCAGAGAGCGAGTGAACAGGGAGAGTGAGCAGGAGTTTGGCGGCAGAGGTCAAAGGGGGGGGTCCCTAATAAAAAAAATCTTGTAGCATGCACTACATACCAGTGGGATTTTCCTGTTAACCTTCATGGAGGACAGGACAAAGCACAAGTAGGAAAAAAAAGAAACAAAAGGTAATAGCAATTATGGACAGAAAGGACATTCAAGTGGTGGTGACCCACAAGGTGTGTACAGTATTTTCTTGCCTGAGAACATGGTGTACACATGCAACTAGTGCAAGCTGGTGGCACTGTCAGAAGAAAAAGTGAGAAGCCTGGAGCAGCAGGTGGGCACGCTCAAGAGTATAAGAGAAGATGAAGAATTCTTAGACAAAATGCTGGTACTATAGCAGCAAAGAGAAGTACAGGAGGTGGAAGAACAGCAGCATGTTGAAGCAGAAGAGGAGAGTGTTGAAGAGAGGAACAATGAAGTAGAGGAAACTCCATGGAAAAGGGTGAGTTAGGAGCAGGAGAGATAGAAAACACCCTTCACCGGTAGAACTATGGAACCACTTTCAAGCACTTGAGGATGAGACTGCAGGACAGCCTGCAGAGGAAGAATTACAGGAAACCCCACGTGACAGCAAGTGAGAGGCTGGAGCTCAGTCAAGCAGAGGCAATGAAAGCACGCCCCACAATAACAAGAAGAGTAGTAGTGGTGGGAGACTCCCTACTGCGTGGGATTAAAACCCAAGTATGCTGAGAAAACCCATGTACTCAACAAGTATGCTATTTCCCTGGAGGACAGATTAGAGATGTAATGGAAGGGTTGCCATCTCTCATAAAGCCCAATGACACACATCTTTTTCTTCTTGTCCATGTGGGAACAAATGATACTGCCAAGTGGAGCTACAAAGAAATCACAGCAGACATTGAAGCTCTGGGAAGGCCCAGATAGTCTTCTCATCCATCCTTCCAGTATTTAGGAGAGGAGTAGAAAGGGAAAGAAAAATATGCTGGGTGAATGACTGGCTTCGAAGGTGGCGTCGACACAAGAGATTTGGATTCTGTGACCACAGGCTGCACTTCCTGGAACATAGACTGCTGGCAGTGATAGGTTGCACCTCACAAGGACTGGGAATAATGTGTTTGGCCACAGCATGGAAATTTCATCAGAAGGGCTTTAAACTGAATCCTACGAGGGAGGGAGACATAAACTTGGAGGCAATGATTGACAAAGGTTTAAGCACAGAAACTGAGAGAATGACTCTAATGCGGCCCAATAAGAGTCTTCATAAAAATGTAGTAGGGAAGCCAGACCATAAATCACATGGTCTTCGATGTCTGTATACTAATGCTTAGAGTACGGGAAACAAACAGGACGAATTTGAACTTTTAATGCAGAAGGGTAAATACAACTTGATAGGTATAACTGAAACTTGGTGGGATGACTCCCATGACTGGAATACAGCAATTGAAGGATACAACTTGTTCAAAAAGAACAGAAGGAATAAAAAGGGAGGCGGAGTCGTGCTATGTTAAAAATACATATCCCTGCACAGAAATACAGAAGGACGAGTTTGGTAGCTCCACTGAGATCATATGGATTAAAATAAATGGGGCAAGGAATAAAAGGAACATGGTAGTTGGAGTCTATTGCCGACCACCCAATCAAGGAGAAGACAAGTATATGAAAGAGGATTGTTTTTATATAAAAATATATTTCTTTAGAGAACTAGAATTTTTCTAATATTTTCTGTTATAAAAATTCCCTCATTCTCTCAGCTAAAAATCTTCTTGAGTTTGTCTCCTCGGCCTGGTATCCATGGTGACTGATATGCCTAGAATGCATAGTACAGCTTAATCCTTGGTATTATAAGATAAATGGAACAGAATTTGTACTGAACATCCCAGCTCTCCAAGGCCTGGGACAGAATAACAGTGTAATGTAGTTAACTCGTAGCTGAAATGTGCTGGTTTTAGAATTACTGAGAAATTTCCTGATTGGCTGGAAGTTAATGTAGACAGCATAATCACTGTGTAACAGCTATGTAATGCTCATGTATAACCCCTTGATTGGATATGCTATTGTCTTTGTTCTAAAATGTATAAAAACCCTATGCAAGCAGTGCCACATTGCAGAGATCCACCAAACATTATGGGAGAATGACCGTGCGCTCTTAACCAATATGCTGCATGCCTGTGCTTCCAATTTCCTAAAGGACCCCTGGTCTTTCGAATCCCAAAATTTCCCGTCAGATGAAACATTTGAAAAGCAAACTGCCACTGTTTCAAGGAGGCATGATGTAGTAGTAATGGGGGACTTCAGTTCAGAGCTTGGAAAAGTTACTTTTTTGAACTACAACTCCCATCAGCCCCAGCCAGCATGGCCACTGGATTGGACTGATGGGAGTTGTAGTTCAAAAAGGTAACTTTTCCAAGCTCTGCTTCAGTTACCCTGATACCTGTTGGGAGACAAATTCCTGACTTGTGTTGGAGATAACATTCTCCTTCAGAAAGTGGAGGAAGGAACTAGATGACCAGCTAACCTTGACTTGTTTGTAACCAATCAGAGATGACCTAGTGGATGAAGTGGCAGTTATGGGAACTCTGGGGGAAAATGACTAAGTTATACTTGAGTTACTGATTTTAAAGGAACCAAAAGCTGAGAGTAGCCATATATGTACCCTGAACTTCAGGAAAGCCTATTTTAATAAACTCCGAGCAATGATAAGTAAGTCCCATGGCAAGCAACCCTAATGAAAAAAGGAGTCCAAGATGGCTGGGAGTTTCTAAAAGAGGAAATTCTAAAGGCCCAATGGCAGACAATTCCATCAAGGAAAAAAGGGGGAAGCCAGCAGAAGAAGCCAGTGTGGCTTCACAAAAAGCTTAGAGATGACCTGAAAATAAAAAAGGACACATACAGGAAGTGGAAGGAAGGCCAGGCCACAAAGGAAGAGTACAGACAGGTAGCACTGAATTGCAGGGATGGCGTCAGAAAGGCTAAAGCTGAGAATGAGCAGGGGTTAGCGAGAGATGCTAAAAGCAACCAAAAAGCTTTCTTCAAGTACATCCATAGTAAAAGTCAGAAAAGAAATGGTGGTTCAGCTACTCAATGAGGATGGCAAAATAATAAATGACAAAGAAGCAGCAGAAGTGCTTAATTCCTATTTTGGCTCGATCTTCTCCCAAAACAGGGTCTATGCCCCTCCTGGCAAATGTGAAGTTAAAGGGGCAGGATTGCAGCTTGAGATCGATAGACAAATGGTCAAGGAATACCTAGTTGCTTTGAATGAGGTCAAATCTCCAGGGCCCAATTAACTGCATCCTAGAGTATTGAAGGAACTAGCTGAAGAACTCTCAGAACCACTGTCTATTATCTTTGCAAAATCGTAGAGGATGGGTGAAGTGCCCGATGACTGGCTAAAGCGGTTAGTTTATAAGCATCTTGAAAACAATTCAGTGATTACTAGAAGCCAACATGGATTTGTCATGAACAAATCCTGCCAGACTAATCTTATCTCATTTTTTGATCAGGTAGCCTCCCTTGTAGACTGTGAGAATGCCATGGACATAATATATCTTGACCTCAGCAAACTTCTGACAAAGTGCCCTACGATATTCTGATTAGCAAGCTAGCTAAATGTGGGCTGGATGGAACAACTATCAGGTGGATCCACAGCTGGCTACAGAATCATAGTTAAAGAGTGCTTATCAATGGTTCCTTCTCAAACTGGGGGGAGGTAACAAGTGGGGTACAGCAGGGCTCAGTCCTGGGCCCAGTGCTCTTCAACATTTATATTAATGACTTGGATGAGGAGGTGCAGGGAATGTTTATCAGATTTGCAAATGACACAAAATTGGAAGGGATAGCTAATACCCTGGGGGACAGAAACAAAATTCAAAGAGATCTTGATAGGCTGGAGCATTGGGCTAAAAACAACAGAATGAAATTTAACAGGGATAAGTGTCAAGTTCTACACCTAGGAAAAAGAAACCAAGTGCACAGTTATAAGATGGGGGATACTTGGCTCAGCAAGAAGGATCTTGGAATTGTTGATCACAAGCTGAATATGAGCCAACAGTGTGATGTAACTGCAAAAAAGGCAAAAGCTCTTTTATGCTGCATTAACAAAAGTATAGTTTCCAAATAGCATAAAGTACTAGTTCCCCTCTATTCGGCACTGGTTAGACCTCATCTTGAGTACTGCGTCCAGTTCTGGACACCACACTTTAAGAAGGATGCCGACAAACTGGAACAGGTTCAGAGGATGATCAGGGGACTGGAAACAAAGCTCTGTGAGGAGAGACTGAAAGAATTGGGCACATTTAGCCTTGAGAAGAGACGACTGAGGAGAGATACAATAGCACTCTTCAGGTACTTGAAAGGTTGTCACACAGAGGAGGGACAAGATCTCGTCTTGATCATCCCAGAGTGCAGGACATGGGATAATGGGTCAAGTTACAGGAAGCCAGATTGTGACCGAGCATCAGGAGAAACTTCCTTAATTGTTAGAGTGGTACGACATTGAAACCAATTACCTAGGGAGGTGGTGGGCTCTCCAACAGTGGAGGCATTCAGGAGGCAGCTGGACAGCCACCTGTCGGGAATGCTTTGATGTGGACCCCTGCATTGAGCAGGGGAGCAGACTCAATGGTTTTATAGGCCCTTTCCAACTCTACTGTTCTATGATTCTATGACAAGGAGGTCCTTCACCTACAGTGAAAACAGCTGCACTGCCCTTGTAAACAGCTGAGGGTTTGAGGGCTTTTGGTTAGCTGTTCTGGTGCTAGTAGTTGCTGTTGTTGTGTGCTGAATGGCCTGGATCTATTGTATCTGAGAAAACTTTACCTAGTGAGGCATAGCAGGTGACCTCCTTTGCAGTTTTAATGAATGTTTTATTACTCATGCCTTTGTGTGAGCTCCTACTAGAATTTTGTCCCCTTTCTGATGTACTGTTTTTAAAAGCTTCTTACTTACTGATTTTAAGATTTTATCATTCTTCTCTGATGCTTGCTCTGGTGAATGAGTGAATTATAAATCTTAATAATAATGAATCTTGTGATCAGCTTCCTATTTGAGGATGCCTTTCTCCAGTAAGGGAAAATGGAACACTTCTAGTTATTGAGAATATTTATCCTTCCTGATTGGGAGAAGGGTTTTCTAGTCTTTCATATGTAGGTTTGAGTTCTGGAGGGCAGTTGACCAACTGTAGTAGGAACGATGCACCAATAGACACCAGTAGAATGTTCATTTTAAGTTTTAAAAATGGTTCAGTTCCTGGGATGACACTCTGTCTTATCATACCTTATCCACTCACTCCAGCATTGGGCAAAGTCCAATTCACAGTTCACACAGATGTTAGTTTTGACCCAGGGTGAAACTCACTGAAACTCAGTGGCACTACTCCCACCAGATGGAGACAGAACTTGCCCTTGAGGGTGGCTCAGAGGAGCTACATGTTCCAGGATGCCCTCCTTCTACTGAGGTAATGGTCATAGGCAAGTACCCTATTCTTGGCTACTATGCCTTTGTATCCTGGATCTTTACACAAGTTCTTGCTAAGATGGTTGGTAAGTATGGCTTCACCAAGGTGCAAGCATCTGAGGAAGAAAGTAGATCCCTCTTTGTTTTCAAGGTAACCAGCAATTTTGTTTCTACCACCTTTTGTATTTTTGGCTCTTTGTCCTCTAGATGGAGTTTGATGAGAAGGATTTGAGACGAGAAATCAGCTATGCAATCAAAAACATACATGGTGTAAGGCAAGTATTGGAAGAATGGCTGATTCAACACAGCACAGTATTATCATGTCATCCACTGATAAAATGTATACAATGATAACTATCAGGGGCACCCAACACAAGCTGATAGTGAGTCTGAGGGATCTCTGCTACTGATCGCACTTCCCATTCTGCCCAAGTCAGAATGAAAAATGTTAGTGAGAAGATGCAGGGAACTTGAATGATGGTCACCCTGTCACTGTGCCTGGTGCTTTACAGATCTAAAGGGATGGAGGAATTTGAGCAAGAGACGAGAAAAACCTTGGACTTTACACGTATTTGCAAATACTCCTAGCACAGCACTTCTTTTACCCCCTCCCCCGCATGCTAATTTCAGCAGTCTTTTGCTTTGTTTTTGTTTTGTTTAGAAGCAAAGATGCAGCCATGAGAGATTTGTTTTTGAGACACCTTTTTGAGTTTAGCTGTATCTAGCTAAATTTGAAGTCTTCTTAGGACAAAAGCTTTTAATGTTCATATAAAATGGGCCAAAAATCCATAGGCTGGGAGATTCTGCAACTCTGTTGAAATAATGAACAGTTCCTTTTAGCCCCTGTACTTCTGGGGCAATAATGCACAAGGTCCATTGATTCCAGTGCAATTAACTTCTCTTTCTCTCCTTCCCCCGTCCTGGCAAAGTATCTCTAATGGCCTTTGCCCTGCCCAGCTTTTCATCCATCCTGTTATTTATCAGTGCCCTCTGTTTCTTAATCATTGGGGGGGTTCTTTTCCCTAAAAGCTGATATGCTTACAGTTTGCTTTCTTGCCTGCTGCCTTTCCATATTTTGATCTAGAATAAATGCCTTCTTAGGGGAAAAAAACTGTAAGCGGGTACATTGCAGAAATCAGTTTGCAAAGTGTTGTCTTGTAGCAGAGATTAGTCTTCTTTCCCTGCTCTCCTTCCATCCACAACAAATTATTCATTTTCTGGTGCCCTCATTCCATCCCTTGGGTGGTGTTATTTAAATGAATTGTGTTACTGGCAGGTGGGAGAGGGCTTGTTGCAGTTGTGGGAGGGAATTGTGTTCTAGAATGCTGCAAGCCTTTAAACCTGTTCTCTTCTCCCTCCTTGTTTTTCTTCTCTGCCATGTTTGTGCCTTCCCTTCCTCCTGCGTGTGGATGACTGTAGGACGGGGCTGTTCACACCAGACTTGGCATTTGAGGCCATTGTGAAAAAACAGGTGGTGAAGCTGAAAGAGCCTTGTCTGAAGTGTGTCGACTTGGTTATTCAGGAGTTAATCAATACAGTTAGACAGTGTACCAGTAAGGTATTGAACTAGCTGGAGGCAGCCTGGCCCTTACTGAGTGGGTTGGGAAAACCTGCCAAAACCGCACTGTTCTAATCTGGTCACCTTGACTAGCACAACCTCCAGCAAGAGCTACAAGCTTCTTCAGAAATCCGGATTGGCTGGTGTTAAGATGGGATTGGGGTTTACTCTGCAGGGGAAACTGTTAAGTTTCATACGCTTCTACAAAGATGCGGTAAGCAGGATTGGTCTGTGTTTTAAGCTTCGCCTGTTTTTGTCCTGTGCCTCTAAACAGAAGCTTCTGTTAGCTCTCTGGAGGTTGCCTAGGCAAGTGGGCAGATTCTTCTTGGATCTTTGCCCTTCTCTAAGTGCACGGCCTCTTGATCTGCCATTTAAACCGCTCCCACAAGTTTTGTTTGCAAAGGCATGGCCATTAGAAAGCCAAGCCACTGTTTTGGCAAATTAGCTTCAAATGCACCGATTGGCATAATGAACCATTTCCATTCTAAAGGTCATCTATTGGGAATTCATTTCACTGTTTCAGTATGGTTGTCCTATCTACATGGGTTATTTCCATATTGAAAAAATGACCTCTTAGAGAGCCAGCTTCTCCCTTGCTTCATCTACTGGAATCAATAGCAAGGTCTATAAACTGAGGCTGCAGGATCACGCCACTTGATTGCGTGCCCTTTTGACAAGAACTTTGATCCTTAGCAAAGTAGTGAAAATGCTCCCCTTAAGAGCGGTTTACATTGCTTGCTTACTGCAGTGGTGTAGGATCTCTGGGTTTGTTTCTGACAGAGGAGTTGTGTGCTTTTGTTGTTACGTGAAGAAGCCAGCACTTGCTCTCCAAGATCCTTCAAGTCCCAGCTATCCTAATGCAGCAGAACCTCCTGCTGTCTTCTGATGCACAAGGCATTTTAGCTGTGATTGGGCAACTTTCTTGAATTCAGATTTCAAGGACTTTGTACAGGAATCAGTCCCCAAAAGAAGTACTTGTTTCTGGGGTGGGGATGGAGAGGCAGAACTGTGACACAAGAGTACTTGCAGACACTGTCACAGGAGAGGAATGACTTCAAATTCAGGCCTTCAAGACCAGGTGGTCCCTTTCCTGGGACAGTGGCATTCTTTGCAGGGTAAATGAGTCAAGGAAACATTGTTAGACTGTTATCACAATGAAATGCTGACTGCCGAGGCAGCCTTAATGATATGGTCAACCTGTGTCAGCTGTACAACTTCAGACTGTATGGGCCTCACTTGATGGAATGCTCCATGGTATAAATATTTTCTGCATGCAGAGAACTAACATGTTAGAGAGGATTCTCATCTTTCATTCTCCCTGCCATGTTAGTAGATATACTGTTTTTATGTATGGAGGAGCATTAAGTCATGTCAGCCCCACTTCCAGTACAGCCCAGGCACAAGGTGACCACTACAGTCACATCATGGAATTCCAGCATCATCTTCACAGCTCAAAAGCTCTAGCAAAGGCGGTAATTATCTCTCTGGAAGTGCAAAGTCAATAATATATTAACTACAATTTCTAACCATCACCAAATACTGTAAGTATATTTCCCTTCTCCTGTCTGCCATCGGATGCCAGGCAAGTAGAAAGGGGCACCTTTGTACTGCTTCCAAAATGTGGCAAACTCTACCTCAGTAGTAGCCAAGCCTTTTGCCACAAGTCAAGTACAAAGTGGTATCACTCCACTATATTCTGTAGTGTGTATACAGCGCCCCAACCCTGTGCCTGAGGTAGGTTTGATTTTAGTCTCCTGAGATGGTGAGCAGGTAGGAGCATAACCCTTGAGTGAGGCAGGACTTGTCTGACTTGACATAGTCTGATCCTGAGGTGTTTCAGCTTCATTATTACTGCTACCTGTTTAACTTGTGGCATCTATGCCATAGATTGGCTATTGACTCATTCTCTCAGCCTTAGGGAGCCAGTAAAAGGCAGGTTTCTATCTTCTTTGCCAATCACACTCCTGCTGCAAGGGGCAGACAGAACACAATCTCTTTGCAGCAGCACTTGAAGTTACTCCGAGCCAGGGCCAGCTCCAGGCATGCGGGGCCTCTTGGGCATCAGCTTGCCCTGGCCCCCCAGTGGGTGGGTAGGTGTGCGTACGTGCGTGGGCTCCCCTACCTGTCTAGTCTTAATGAAGATGGTGGCCACGGTTTCCCTAAGGGGAATGAAGCCTCCACCGCCATCTTTGTTGATGGCACACGTGCGTGCTATGCGCGCACATCTCTGCCATCAACTAAGATGGCGGCAGCGGCTTCAGTACCTTAGGGAAGCTGTGGCCGCCATCTTCATTAAGAGCAATGCTAAAAAGCGGGCTGACAGGTAAGTGGGGGGCACGGATCGTGAAAGGGGAGCGGAGGGCCCCTCAGGGGCTCCTGTAGCTCCGGGGCCCTCGGTCCAGTGCCCAACCTGGCCGCCCTTTAGAACAGGCCCTCCTCTGAGCGCTGCTGAGAGATCCTGGGAAGGAGTAGTTCCTTGTCAAGAGTTTGGCAACGCAGAAGGATCTTCCTGAGAAAGTGCTGCTGCTTTTTTGTTTGCACATTTACTAACCTTTTGAATTTCTTTCTCCCCTGTCACTTTTTTATTTTCGTGCTTTTCTTCGGAATCTCTCCTTTCTGTTCGCGCTTTCTGCATGGTGCAGGACGGGGCTCTTCACGCCTGACATGGCTTTTGAAGCTATAGTGAAAAAACAGATTATAAAGCTCAAAGAGCCCAGTTTGAAGTGTGTTGATCTGGTGGTCTCAGAACTGGCCATGGTCATTAAAAAGTGTGCAGAGAAGGTAATGAGTCTCTACTTCCCTCCTCCCCATCTCCCTGACACCTGGAATATGCCTGCTTGTGGTGCCCAACTAAAAGGAAGTTAAACACTTTCAGTGAGGGCAGTCTGTGTTGGAGCAAAACCAGAGTGCCAGCAGCTGCCATTATCTTTATTTGTTTATTTAACACGTATACTGCTTTATAGTTCAAGAAATCTCAAAGTGGGTTTACATCTCAACAAAAATCAATATTTATTATATAACAAATCACGGGGGGGGGGTTCGTCCGAGGGATGTCCACCAGAATATTTAATTTCCCACTTTGATTGTACAGCAGGGTCCCGCAAAGACATTGCACTGGTGTTGCTTGGATTATAACTGTAGTTGAACATGCTTTGAAAAGCAGATAAATCTTAGGAGCACTTCCTGTGACTCAAAGCAACTCTTTTCAGTTGCTCTGCAAAAATAAGTTTGCTTGAACATTGGATCACAAAAAAGCTCTCATATGTATCAGTTCTAAAAGCATGTTGGCAAAATGCAATCACCACCATCCACAGTGAATTGTGGGTAGCCCTGTGCATTTAATAAGAAAGCAAGCAGCTCTCACTCTTTTTCCTGTGGCAGTAAGAAGCCAGACTCATAAGTGTTCCTTCTGCTAAATTCCATAGGGGTCTTGGGCTGTTTCCCAGAAGTAGGCAATGGGGAGCATAGAGTGCATTAAACCCACAGAAAAATACTTTGTATCCTTATTGAATTGGCAAAAAAATGCTATTATATTGTGCCTCAGGACTTCCCCAGTGGTCAAATTGAGAGGCAGCCCACCCCTTCCCTTCCTCTATCCTTGCGTGTCTCTGTGAGTGATGCTAACAGCTGCAGAGATCTGATATCTTTCCTGCTTGTCCTCAGCTTGGTTCCTACCCTAGACTTCGAGAAGAAACAGAGAGAATTGTTACTACATACATCAGAGAACGAGAAGGGAAAACCAAGGACCAGGTGAGCAGTGTTTTTTTGTTAACCCTCGAAAGAATCCTTGGGGATGACTGAGAATAGCAGAGTCAGAATCGAAAATGATGTTCTGTTCCAGCTGTCAATCACAGCAAAGTGAACCCGCTCTTTGCTCAGCTTCCTCAGTGTTCCCATTGAGCTGGTATTGCTGTCACATTAGTGCAAATAGCACTGAGCTCTCACAAGTGAGGCCACAACTTCCAAAGATCAGAACTTGTTTTGAAGGCCAGCTGAATTGGATTTGCTTCCTATAATCCTTATATTGGCTGTACTGTTGGTAGAAAGATGGACCTGTTCATCCTGTCCTGGTGGTAGAAAACTAGGACATGTGTAAAAAGGAATAATTATTTTCTGCAAGCATGATGTCTGCAAAGATACACTATTTACTCCTCAAATGAGAACCAATAATCTACCAGTACAGGACAGGCCAAGGGAAAAGGGGCTGAAATTCACAGTCATACAGAGAGTGCACCTGGTAGTTGGGAACAAATATGAATTCTAGCTGCAGTGTGCTGGGATCTTGTCCTTGCACTCTGGTCAGTAAAATTCTTTATCACTTCAGGATGTAGCAGAGAATTTTTGAGCCGCTACTTACTTCAGTTTGGTAGAAAGGCATTTTTTTAAAGCAAATCATCTTAAACATCTGTGTTTAATAATAAAAAGGATGCAGTTGCAAGAAAATTTGGGCTTCCTTTTATTTATAATTCGTAAAGTTGGAGACTTGAAGGCACATAATGACAAAGTTAGAGCTCCTTAAACTGAAACAGTGTACCGCTGTTCTGTAAAATCAATATATCTTAAGTACACACAACTTTATTTGAACTGTGTCCATAGTCAACAGTGTCATACCTCTTGTGAAGAATGTAACCCTAAAATGGACTGAAAGGCCCATTTGGTCTGATCCATTGTCCCCACATAAACCAGACCACAAAGAGAGGTGCTTGTTGAGCACAGAGTTCAAGATGATCTTATGACACAAGGCAGAAAGCCAAACCTTTCCCCACTCTTTAAAGAGCATTAGCCAGTCTGATCTGTAGGATAATTCCTTTTCAAAGTGTAGACAAAACTGCCAAGAGGCTTTCAAGAATGCTGGTAATGAATTGCGGCTCCATGCCAGCCAACATCCTATCTTTAGCTATAGCTGTCCTTGAAGAGGGAAAAATGACCAACATAACAGATGGGCAATTTCCTAGTTAACGAGACCGTAAATTGATTACATCTATATAAATCTGTGTGTTAGTAACACAGTTCTGAAGGAAAAACACATTTTTGAATGATGCATCCATGCATTGTAATAGGCGCCATCTTTGAAGAATCATTACATCCTTTATGTGTGTGAGGGGGAGGGAATACCACTTCTAAGATGGTATCTGCCACTTAAATGTTTTATAAGTACTTAATTTTTAATATAACATTTAAAAAAGTGTTGCCCAATTAATTGGGGGGACTTTAAAACCTTTTGATTGACATTGGCAGCCCATTTGCTACCGGGCCAAGTTCAAGGTTTTAGTTTTGGTGTACAAAGCCCTATACAGCTGGGGACCAGGATACCTGAAAGACCGTCTTACCCCTTATATACCCAGCCGATCACTGTGCTCTGCAGGTGAGGGCCTCCTGCAGAAACCATCTTATCAGGAGGTCCGTTCTGCACAATATAGGAAATGGACCTTTAGTGTGGTGGCACCTGCCCTGTGGAATTCCCTCCCTTTGAATATTAGGCAGGCGCCATCTCTGCTATCTTTTCGGCGCCTTTTGAAGACTTTCCCCTTTCAACAAGCCTTTTAGGTTGAGACCTATCCCAGTATGTGTCTGTGTTAGAATTGCTTAATATGTTTTTTAATAATGTTTTTACCCCTTTTTAAAAGTTGTTTTTTTAATGTTTTTAATGCTGTTTTGTTTTAATGTATTTTAAGATCTGTTTTTATGATGTTTTAAAGTGTTTTTAGCGCTTTTTTTGCCGCCCTGGATTCCTGCTGGGAGGAAGGGCGGGATAAAAATTAAATAATAAATAATTAAAATGAAGTGTATCTGATCTATTATAAATCCCTAATAAAAATACTAAAATACCCTTCACAGACTTTTTTAACATGCATAAAATTAACATTTGGTTACAACATATGATGAGAATGATTCGCTTCCTCCCTTTGTGATGGATTTCCCCCCTAACTCACTGAGCTTTAAAATACTGCTAAAATAAATTGCTAACTTGGGGAGACCATTTCCTTCAATAACAGCAATAGAGTTCAGGTTGCACAAGAGCCAATTTTCCAAGTTTGGCTATTTTGCCAAATCATTAAGGATAATGAATTTTTGCTACTTGATTCCAAAGCTGTAGAATTCATTTCTCAAGTTTATTACTTTAGAGCAAATGGGGAAAAACTTTCTGGTCCTCTATCCCCACAAAATCACATCCACCTTAAGTCCTAAACCTTAAGTCTGAAGAATGTTAACCTCTGGTTTCTTATCTGATTTTGTCTTGAAACTCTTGGAAAGAACAGTGAAGTTCCATGGATACTGTATGATTCCTGCTGCCTATTCCATAAATGCTTGTTTAGATTAATTACACTACAGTTGCAAACACTCATTAGAGCTGCAAAGACATACTAGAGAGCAAGTCTATTGAGCACACTGGGACATTCTGTAGTGTAGCCAGGGATAGGATTGCACTGTTAAATGTGTCTGATATGCCATTCTGCATTCTGTCATCTGCACAAGTTTTTTTTTAAAAAAACTTTGTCTTACTAGATAAGTCTATAAAGGATATTTTAGGATGTTTACATTTGGTGCTTTTGGAATGTGGTATTGGACTACAGGCTAATTAGCAAATAAAATATTTGGTTTGGTGTGGCCAGATTTTATTTCACAGTTCAGGATCTGACATTGGTGAAGGAACTTCATCTGTGATGAACTTAGCAATTTTTCTTTTAGTTTTGCTTGTGTGTTATGCTCTGCTCGTGTAATTTAGTTGGAGCACCACCTATTCAAATTAGAATTGTGGAATGCATAAAAAGATGTTCAGGGCAACGCTCTCTACACAGGCTGAGTATTATTATTATTTATTACAGAAGAGTGGGCTAGACGAGCTGTTCTTATGACTCGTTTCATGCCACTGAGCTGGTCTTGTCTTACCTTCTCTCCAGATTCTCCTGTTGATTGACATAGAGCTGTCCTACATCAACACTAACCATGAAGACTTCATTGGATTTGCCAAGTGAGCATCGGCTGCCAAGTAAAATACAAGAGACACTGGCTTGGTTCACACATAATACTAAACTGCGATTAAATTTTTAATTATGGTTTAACTTGAATTAGCAGTGTGCTGATGCATGCTACCCAAAAATCCCTGCAAAATCTTGGTTTGTTATGTGCAAACCCACACTTATGGTTTGTTGTCCCCATGATGGAGTGGAGAAGAAGCAAACCAGGTACTAGTGTACTGGTCGTTCACATAAAACCATGGTTAAATATTAATTATGATTTAACACTGCCTGTGAAGCAGGCCACTGGGAAGCATTATGTGGCCTAGATAGTACTACTGATGTGGGAAATGAAGAGAAGTTTTTTGCCAAGTAGCTGAGAACATATTGTGACTGAATGTCTACTTGGATTAAGCAACAGCACTCTTTGCTTGAAATGTTTTCTTAATGCAGAATTGCTTTCTGGTAGTAGAGATCTCGGACTGGGGTTAAATTAATTTGAATAACTAGAAGCTGAAACTAATGTGTGATTGAGATTTTTGAGAAGTTTTGAAATTCAGTAGCAAATTCTTAAGAATGAATAGATAACAGCAAGTGTGTGTGAGAGAGAGAGGAAGAGGGAGGAAGGGAGGGAGAGGGGCAGGCCCATGCTTAGCTTTGATTTGCGACCATTCCTTCCTCAAGTCTTGGAGCAAGTAACTCAGAAATGCATATATTTTTAAAAGCCAGTTAAATGAAAATCACAACGATTTAAACTTTATCACTTACAATGAATTCATTTAGATTCTTACCCTGTTCTGTTACAAAGTTGTGTCCAGCTAGCAAAAGCCAAACAAGAAAGGAAGGTCTTATCCCACTTTTATTTTTATATATTTTATTTATTAAATTTGTTAGTTATCTTTCTACACACACGTGCACTCAAAGAGACTTACAGTTAATAAAAAGTAAAATAAAAAAGTAAAACATTAAAAAAAATTTAAAAGTTAAAAACAAAAATAGTACATAAGGTGGTGGAGTAATACTTACGAAAACTACACAACAGAAGCCCTCCAAAAGCCTTCCACAGTAATGGTGGGAAAAGAGAAATGTTTTTGTCTGATGCCTAAAAAAAAAAAGATAAAGGTGTCCCTGCACTTGTAGTGCGAGTCGTTTCCAACTCTTAGGGTGACTTTTTGCAGCGTTTCCTAGGCAGACCGTATATATGTGGTGGGATTGCCAGTTTCTCCCCCAGTCTTTCTTTATCCCCCAGCATATGCCGGGTACTCACTTTACCGACCACAGATGGATGGAAGGCTGAGTGGACCTCGACCCCTTTTACCGGAGATTCAACTTTCTCCTTCCGTTGGAATCGAACTCCGGCCGTGAGCAGAGCTTCGGTTGAGTTACCGCTGCTTACCACTCTGCGCCACGGAGGGTCTGATGCCTAAAGATGCCTAATTATGGTGCCAGGCGGACCTCCTTGTGGAGAGCGTTCCACAAATGGGGGGCCTCCACTGAGAAGGCCCATTCTCATTTTGCTATTCTCCACATCTCCTTTGCAGGGGGCACATGAAGAAGAGCCTCCAATACTGAGCACATGGTCTGGGTTGGTACGTATAGGGAGAGGAGTTCCTTGAAATATTAGGCCATTAAGCACTTTGAATTGAGCCCAGAAACTAATTGGTAGCCAGTGCAGTTGTGCCAGAAATGGTGTTATATGCTCAAACCCTCTTATTCCGATGAGCAGTCTGGCTGCTGAATTCTGCACCAGGTGCAGTTTCCAAACTGTCTTCAAAGGCAGCCTCACATATAACGCACTGCAGTAATCTAACTTAGAGGTTACCAGAATTCAGCCAACAGAAGTCAGGCTATCCCTGTCCAGATAGGGTTGTAGCTGTTATCTGACAAGTCTTCCAGGAAAGTGTTGCACTTTATGTATGGGATGCCTCTATGTATGGGATGGTCTGATGTTTTGTGCTAATAGCATTGAAAGCAGCTTCAGTTGAGCTATTGTAAGACTTGTTGGGACACAGGAAAAGAGAATCACTTGTAAGCACATAGGGTCCAAGGCTTTGCAAGACAACATCACCACTTTGCATTGTGCCCAGAGGACAATAGGGAGTTTACGCAATGTGTTAGAGAACTGATGCGTTACATTCAGGGTGCTTGCTGTCACTTCACCATCCCTGCCTTCACCTTTAGCAGAGGGAGATGTGGTTTCCCTTTTCTTCCACCACCCTTTATAACAAAACTGCTATTAGGGACTCTGCCTATTTCTCCTAGCCCTTGTTATAAACATCCACGTCAAGCCCACCCATCCACCCCATGTATCTTTATGACTCTCAAAGATAACAGCTCTGGGTTGGTCCTCTGTAACCTGCTACAGTTACTTTCTCAGATACTTGGTTGCCACCATTGATACTGTTTCCCCCTTTTTGTTTATGTGTTACCACCCTTGTTTTCTTGTACAGAAGGGCCCCACTCATATGGCAGGTTCTGTTCCAGGCCCCCGCCGAAAAGTGAAAACCGCCGGAAAATGGGGCCCTGCTCAGCTGTAACGCGGGAGCTCCCCGCCCTACAGCTGATTGAGCGATCAGCTGTAACGCAGGGAGCTCCAGCCGCCGCACTCCAGCCGACAGCGATCAGCTGGAGCGCACAAGCTCCCCGCACTACAGCTGATTGCTCGATCAGCTGGAGCGCGAGGAGCTTGCGTGCTACAGCTGATCGCTGTCAGCTGAAGCGCGGTGGCTGGAGTTTCCCACGCTGATCGCCCCGCTGGCTCTGCCATATTAGCAGAATGCCGAAAAGCGGGGCGCTGACAAGCAGAGCCCTACTGTAATAGTTGGCCAAGAACCAGGCATGTTTAAAAAGAACAAATAAGTTTGTTTATTTAACAGATGTTTCTAAGCAAGATTGTTTACATTTCAAGTACTCAAGCACGTGGTTTCTAAATATGTTCTTTCCTTATATAGTTCCAACAGTCTTTACTGTATTATCAATTAATATTAACTTGGCGCTCTGGGTTCCTACTGGGAGAAAGGGCAGGATATAAATTTAATAAATAATAATAATATATAACCTTCTACAACCCCCTCACACCCACACATATCCTCCAACCCTCTCCCTCAAAAAGTCAAAACCTATCTGCCTCCAATTACAATTCCTATCCGTCAACTCTCAAACCTTTCAAATATCTGTTATTCCACATTAACTTAGCCAATTACATGCAGCATTCACCAACATTCCATACTCTCGTTCCACCCTCCCAACTCCCACTACTTACCATACTCAACCTATTAAAACCTCACTTACCTTATTTATTTATTTATTTATTCGACTTATTAGTCGCTTATCTGGCTGAATTGTCAGCCACTCTAAGCGACGTACAAAGCAGAACATGTAAACATCAAAACATTAAGAGACTAACAATAAAAACTAACAATAACATAAAAGCAACAATTTACAGTTAGTTGTAAATTCTCTGAATGCATTAAGTGGTATATAAAAATGCTAATACACTGGTCTGTTCCACTATTTAAAAGAAAGGTATAGGTGTGTAACAAGTCACTATATAGATTAAGGGTCTAAACATTGAAATAAATCCACAACAATGATTTATACAAAAATATGGAACATAACACATGCCATCACCACAGTGGTGACTTTAGAAGTAAAGGGCAGGCCCAGAGTATAGCATGTTATAGTCTATAATCTATATCTGTCTGATATAACTATGCCAAAAAGGGATGCATCTTTTTTTCCATTGGAAATGTTGAAAAACACTCTTAGCTTAGAAGTGCACCTTAGACGTTCATATGCAGCAGCCAATTCAGAATCACTTAGAGACTTGACAGATACTTGAATGATGCTCTCAGGTCCTGGTGATTACTTTAAAAAAAACTTATCTTTGTCTTGTCACCTCTGATGTACACAGATCTTCAGATACTCAAATGTGGGTATCTCTCCAACACTGATGTAAAAATGTATCAGTTGTCTCCGGTTTCCCCAACTCCCTCCAGTATTATTTCATATTTTTGTTATTCAAGGATTGTACACCCTCTCTAGCTAGTTTTCTGCTTCTTTGTATTGGTTCTTACTTGCTTCTCAAATTATTCTTGGTTTGCCTCATTGTAAATTTGCATTTTGGTCCATCTATGGCCCCTTTCCCTCTGTGATTCAAGGCTGTTTAGACATATTTCTTGACTGTTTCAGACAGGTTTGTGTGCTTTCTAATATATGGAATGTTTTGATTGGGCTTGTTTAAAACAATTATCAAACCCAGCTTCCTGAAGACATAGACCTTTCTCCTTTCCTCAAAATGTTCCCAGTGCCTAATAGATCTAAACTCTTTAATCTCATGTGCTTAGTAGTTTTTATGAATGTTTTACTTACCTAAATCATGGAATCCAGTATCTTGAGATTGTTTCCTAATACCATTTCTACTTCTGGTACCTTTATAATAACTGATTCCTGATCTGTCTGTAGCAGTCTATCTTGATGCCTTTCTATTCATTCTTTATGGCAAGCAGACCGCATGCCAGTCACAAACTATGTACATTTGTAATAATATATACTATGCATATTTGTAACGTATACAAAAACTATATGCAGTTATAATGGTGAAATTGTCTACAGGTGACCCCTGAGAAACATCCTTAGGGTTCATCACTCTAAGTTGTGAGTACTTTCAATTTCCTCAATATGTTGTCCTTCTGCCTTCGGGTTGTAATTTTCCACACCATTACAGGAGCTGCCAGAATGGGACTGAAACATTTTTTCCTATGTCCCTAGAGATTTCCACGAGGTACTTCTGTCACTCCTTCCCTGCTCCTCAAGCTTAGCTCCTGTAGTTCTAGCCCCAGGGGAACTCACTTCTTCTTTGAGATTCAGAAACTTTTTGCGGTGTGCCCACACTCACAATCTCTGCGCAGCACAGACACTTGTATATATGATGCTTGATGCAAAAACTAGACATGTGTTAAGAATTTGTGGCCAATTATCATTCCTTTGCGAGTGTACTTTCAAATGTGTGCATTAAATAGACATGCTTGTCAAATTAAAATGATTATAAGATAAAATACTACTTGTTTCACATAAAACATTGGATGGGTTCATTTTACAAATGTAATGTATGAAGTGCCCATGATTTCTTTATAGGGGGCTGTAAGCAGAATTTTCAAGACTTGTGATTTTTCACCAAGAGCATATGATCTCAGTAAGAGGTCCCTGAACCCTTTAAACTTGTTTACCTTTTCTTTAATGCTGCCCTGAGAACATCTGTTGTAGGATGACTTAGAAATACCATAAATAAATTTTAAAACATACTATTTGGCATCAGCCCAGCAAGTAGCCTGCCCCCCTTTCCTCCTCCATTTTCTGTCTCCCTCTCATGTAATGTGCGTGTGTTCAGTTTATTCATGTATCTCTTCACGTTTAATTTACAGTTCATGCTTTTTCCTTCATATCTTTTTTTCACCTTGCTCTTCCCTCTGGATACCTCAAACTTTCCCCAATCTCTCCAGCTGTTACACTGAGCAGCACATGGCGGCTGGGTGCGTATCTGCCTGTGAGAGTTTATTCTTACTAGGTCTAGAGTCTAGCTTGTCTAACTATTGAAGAACTTGTTGAAGGGGTCTTATGAAGACTGTGGTGATGATTGTCATTGGTCAGTGGAAACAGATTTCCACAAATCTCTTCAATGGCAAGCACCCCTAATCCTCTAGCAAGGAGTAGCGCATAGATCCTCTCACTGGAGATCCCATTTGAGCTGCAGATTGGAGAAACTAAGAAAAAGCGGGAATTTCAGTTGAGCAGAAATTCAAAAGACGGGAAGAGACTCCTGCTTTTTTTTTTACCTTCTCCATATCCCAGCATAAGCAGGAGAGGAGAGTGCTCTTGCACTCAGGTTCTGTCTGCAGGCATCTGGTTGGCCACTGTGAGGGCAGGATGCTGGACTAGATGGGACATTGGGCTGACCAGCAGGCTTTTCTTATATTCTTAGGTTCCCCTCTCCTAAGCCTTCTGCATGTGCCAGTGGAGTAGGGAGAAGGAAGAGGCACAGTGGCAACCGCAAATAATGGTTGGCTAACACGCTATCTAAAACCAAGAAGGAAAGAAACCCAACCTAAACAAACCTAGAAGAATTCAATTGGGCTAGATGATCTCTCTGTTCAAACATTATATATAATTCTGTTCTGTTTGAAATGGCTATTAGTCATAAGACGTAATTAAAAACTTCTATATGTATCAATACAAATCCTTGTGCTAGATATTTCTAACAAATATAAGTTTAATATACATAAAATGGCTAGCATTCATAAAACCATATATAAAACAATCATACATAATAAAATGTCATTGTGCTGAACATACTCCAAACGCATTTCAACCTATATAGGTCTTCTTCAGTGGGAACTGTAAATTTTTATCAATTAAATGTTGTTGTGCTCCTTTAGCATTCCTAGATCCTGTAAACAATAAGCACGACCTACAGACAAAGTAGAGAACAAATATAGCCAACTATAACTCAATATTATGCATATAAAAAGCAAACTGATAAAAATTTACAGTTCCCACTGAAGAAGACCTGAAATGCGTTTGGGATATGTTCAGCACAGTGACATTTATTGTTATGTATGATTGTTTTATATATGGTTTTATGAATGCTAGCCATTTTATGTATCTTAAATTTATATTTGTTAGAAATACCTAGCACAAGGAATTGTATTAATACATACAGAAGTTTTTAATTGTCTTATAACTGATAGCCATTTCAAACAGAATAAAATTATATGTAATGTTTGAACAGATAGATCATCTAGCCCAATCGAATTCTTCTGGGCTAGTAAGCTATGTCAACATTTGTAGAGTCCTGAGTGGACAGCCATGGAACATACAGCAAATGTGCATGTTCTGTGTACATGTGCATGTAACTGGATGGTGAGAGGCAAGTTGCATCTAGCCATCATGGTGTCCCAGAATTATTCTGCTGCCAGCTTTAAAAACTGGCAGTGCCACAGGACAGGATTAATATTCTAATACCGCATTGGTTGAAATACTGCGTTGTTCTCTCCAAATGCTAGGAGGCAGGTTCTTTCAAGTAAAGATTTAGCTGAGGGCTGGAGAAGGAGGTTTCTTCCACTTCATCCCTAACGTCTTTTGCCTCTGTTGTGAACAGTCCCAGTTTCAAAGCCCTGTTTCCTGCTAGTTTAGATCTGAAGTGGGGTGTTTCAGAACTGCTCTGGCTGTGTAGGAAGTCTGTGTGAGAAGAATCTGTTGAATGGCATGTATCTCCTCTGGCCCATTGCTGGTGAACCTTTTCCTGCAAGTGTTGGTTTTTCTGCATTTGTAACCTCTCTAATTTGGCTTGACTTTAAGATGATTGAATGCATTGCTTACTCAGTGTAGCTAACATGTAAGTGGACCCTTGAGTGGGGGGTGTCACCCAGCAGGCATGTTTAATGTGAAACCATCTTTTTGTCCTTTTTCTTTCAGCGCACAGCAAAGGAGCACCCAAGCAAATAAGAAAAGAGCAATCCCAAATCAGGTACTGATGCATATGTCTCCTTCTTTCAGACTGGTAGAACCTAGTGTCAGTATACCCAGTCCAGCCTGTTGGGCACACTATATAGTTGCACAAAATTGAACTGGCTTGTGAGCAAGGCATATTTTTAAAAATGGTGGTGCCATTCTTGCCTTATGTCATTTGAAAACTGAAAATTACTTAATGCTGGCCACAAGGTGCACAGTGCCTCCACCAAGTTGTTTGCTGCTTAACTCGACCAGAATAAATTTCCCCTACAGATAGAGCCAAAACTCCATGCCAATTGTAACACATATAGAAGAGAAAAACTTCAAGACAGAAGAATGCAACTAGAAATCTCCAAAGGAATGTTTTCAGTCTTGAGTCTCTTCCATATCTGATAGGCAGGTCTTGAGCACAGTACTGGAAATGTAATTTGCTGCAGGAAGTTAGTTTGCATATATATGTTAATTCTTGTTTGGAAAGACTGTAATGAAACATTAACGCTGTACAATTATAATTAATAGCATGTAACTTTTTTCTTTTGCTGTTTCTTTCTGCTTCTCCTTTTTTTCAACCATTTTTGTGTTTCCTGCTTCTCCCTTCCCCTTCTACTCCCATTATTTGGTTTTCTTCACTGTTCTGTCCCCTCATCCTGCTTTTTCCTTATTTTACCTGCACCACTAATTTTGCCAACCTCTAAAGGGTGAGATACTGGTAAGTACCTGTATACTGTGCTAGTGATTGATTCGTAAAACCTGGTGATGGAGACTTCCTTGAACAACAACAACAAAAAAACCCCAAATTGGGTCAACTCTCTGCCTCAAACAAAGTGCACTTAATTGTACAGAAAAGCAAGTGCCTTCAAATTGTATTCCAGGACATCCAGACATGGGAACCATAACTCTAAACTTAACTGCCACTGCTGAGTCTTGGGCTTATCAAGTGGGTGATGAATGTACCTTTAAGTGGGAATGGTAGCTTTCTAAACCCTTCATTTTAGCCTCAGAAAATTTGGTTTTAACCCCAGGGTCCTTGGAACTCTATCAGAAATGGAATGGGACAGTGTCCATATAGCTCCTCTTGAGCTCTGTCCTTTCATTGTGCTCTCTTTGGTAAGGTGGATTGCCACACATGCTCTTGTAGCCTCATCCTTACTTTAATAGCTAAGGCTCCATGTCTCAGTTGCCTGTCACTGGACTCCATCTAAGCGCATCTGTAGCTCAAGCTTTGAAGCTGTGCGTGCCAGTAAACCTTGGCTGGTAACTGCAGTGTTTTGAGCTTCTGCGCTCTCCTCTGGCATTCCAGGCCATGTTCTCTCTTTTCCTTCTAGAAAATTATTTGAAATCTTTTCCCATGTGATACATGACTCTGCAGTGCTAGATTTACTCTTTGCAGAGTAAGTTCAGGGCATGACATAAGGGGGAGTCCTAAACTCCAAGTGTAAGAAAGGAGTATTGGGTGGGTGATAGGGATAACACTCGATATCCCTGGTGCACATGCTGATGAACACTGTGGGTGAGAGCAGAGAGCTGGCCCAACTAGAAGTGCATATAACTGAGGCTGTTCTAGAAATGAGATAGTGTAGTCTCAGTCCTCCAGATACGGTCCATGGGCAACACATGTGCCACCATCATTTGTTTGCTATATAGTACCTGTTGGAAGTGGCCATATCAAGAAGCTTCTGCAGCATAGTCAGTATTTAACCTACTCAGAAGCATTACTTCTTGACTCTTTCTGCATCTGAAACAGTGACAGCAATTTCAGTTAAAAAGAATGCCTACAATTTGCTTCTATGGAGAAATGCACCCACAAATGTTATCATGTTGGTAAATGACTGCAAAGCAACAGTTGTCCCTTCAGACCTTGAGTTCCTGCCTGCTGAGACTCAAGTGGCAGCTGAAGTATTGAATCATGTGCTACATCCATATGCTCAGCTTGGTCGGCAACTGTCACAGCGTTATCCCTTGTCGGTTTCCAGCCTGACGTGTACAAATCTCCATCTCAACTGCTGCTACTGTCTATAATTCTTGGACCAAAAAGATATTTGCTTGCCCCATCATTACTTTGTGCTCCTTTGCCTTGTCTGGTGAGACCAATACTGCTGTATGCTTTTCCTTTAAGTGCAATAGTTTCCAATAAATTTGGATGGATGGGTTTGGTTTTGATTGTTACATGATTTAAAAAAATATTGCCCTTTGAACTCATAGTCCCTGAAGGATGTATTGTGGGAGATAGTCTTGCAGTTGGCAATAAAATGGGTACATTATTGATTCTACAAGAAAATGGAACTGCCAGAAACTTTGGATGCAAGTGAGAGGTACAATTCTTAGTAAGCGTTGCAGAAACACTCCTCTGCTCATTCTATTCTGGAAATAATTTTCACATGTACTTAATGCAGGAATATTGCTTTATGCAGTATTGTACATATGTGACATGTGTGCTAGCTGGTCCATCTTGAATGCTTATGCATTCATTCTGCTCAGATTTAAGGTTTCCTTTTCAAATGCTAGTTCCACTGGACAAGAAATCAGTGTCTGAGTTCTGTATTCTAACCCAGTGGACCAGAATGCTGAGCTAGTGTAAAATCAGTGGCACAGCCTTCCCCTGGAATCCCAGGCAGCCTGTCAGAAGTTCTCATTATATCCTGAGTTTCTTGAAGAGTCCAAAAGTTTTGACACATCCATTTTCATGATATTCTAAGGATAATGTTGTGTGAACATGGGGTGGGCTCCTTTGGGGATAGTTAATTCTTACTTTTTTACACACACACACGTGCTTCTGTGTGTAAAATTGAGGAGTACCTCCAATTTTTAATTTGGCAAGAAGAATGTCAGCTATCAGGAGTTTGGGAAACACTGCCATAAAGCATCCTGAGGGCCTGTTTATTCTCCATGTCTCCAATTCCAATGCAGTTCATGATCTATTGCTGGCTGTGAGAATGTGGATTGTGCTTCAGTAAAAGGAAGGTGGAGATCTGACTGGCTGGGCTGTGTTTGATTTTACTGACATTTGAAGGTGAAACTTGTTTTTCAGGCGACAAAATGATAGAACTCATCCTGCTGCATTTGAGAGGAAGTGAGGAGCCCTGAATAAATATTATGTATTTCTTCCTTCAGCTTCTTGTAAGCTTGTCTGGATAGTCGTAGGGGAACAGCAGGATAAAGGATAAGGAGATTGGTTCCCAGGGGAGAGCTTCTCTTGCCCTTATTGCACAGAACTTGCCCTGCTGCACACTTCTTGCCCCCCTCCCCCCGTTCTCCAAATCTGTAAACATAATCCCTAAAAAGGCCAATTCAGGCAAGTTTCTTCTCTTTCCTAAGATGCTGCAGAAATTGATTCCCCTGGGCTGGTGCCGCTTGACTGGGCTCCACAAACTCAACTACTGCCCCATATGTCTTTCTCTATTTCTTCCTCCACATTTGTCTCAAGGTCTTGCCCCCTCTTTTCTGGCTTCTGGCCAATTAGATTTAAAATGTGGCTGGCATCTGATTCGGAATCTTTTAAATTAAGAAAAATACTTTACAGGGAAGAAAATCTGACCTGACTTCCTTTCCAATGTCTTGAGTTCATTCCTCTTGCCAAGTGAATTGAGTGAGTTAAAACAATAGTTTGCAGCAGCAGCCCATGCCCAGCAGTGCACCACTCTTGCTGTATGTCTGTCGCCTTGGTGTGTCTGTTGGCAGCAACCTGAGCAGCTATGGAAAGATGAGGATATGCCTGATCAGTGGGCATTTCTTTACCGTCATGCCTTCTCAGTGCTGGTTTGGAAAGCTTAAGTGCAGTCCAGACCGACTTCCAGGTCCCTTTCCACGGCTGCTGAACATTCTCGCCTCTAACATCTGTAGTTCTTGTGTCTAACTGTTTAGCCCTAGACATTTGGTTTGTTGTCTTTCTCCAGTGTATTCTTTGGTCTGACATTACCCAAATGCCTTAACGTATAGACTGCTTCCTTTCCAGTCTCCTCATTACTAATCTTTATGGTGCTACTAACTTGGATAGAAAAAGTTTTATACGTTCAGCTGTTTGGGCTTCCTTGTGGAAGAAAAAGTGTCATACAAACATTTTGAATGAATGAATGAGAACTCTGTGTGATAAACATAGCATTCGTTAACCATCTTTGGCAGAGCAAAGTGTTTGCTGTGTCCTTCCTACAAAGGCCCACTTAGGAGGTGGGATGTTGATCAGATATCCCAAAGAGATATTTTGTATCTTACCAGAGAGGGGAATTAAAACTGAAGCTGCCTGTTTGTGTATTGGCTTTAAACAAAACAAGTGTGTTCACGGTAACTGCAGCTTTAGTGAGTCTTGCAAGATATTCCTAGCTGCCCTGTCAGCTACCATGAAAAGCTACCTTGTCTTGGCTACTCCCTCATGAAATTAAGAGCTGTCCCACCCAGTTGCTTTAAAAGTACTCAAGCAATTGTGCTGAAATATTCAGATCTTCAAAGCATAGTTCTGAGGGCTAGTGGCTTGTTCTTAATGCATTGCAAGCCCTATGAAGCCCTAGGGTCCTGATGATTCCTAGTAAATAGAGGTAGAGAAATTCAGGACTGAGCAGGGAGCTAGAACCCAGTTTTAGTACTGGCTTCCCTGTTGCTTGCCTGTTGCTTTTATTCAAGAAATTTATAATGAGCTAGAGACTTGCCACCATCAGTGGAAGACATACAGGCATACCCCGCTTAACGTCGCTTCACTTAACGTCGCCTCGCTATAACATACATGCTCCATACGCCACCATACCCCGCTTAACGTACACGCGCGTCGCAATTACGGACACTTAATGGCATGACGCCACTGCCATCTAGTGGCGATTGCAGTGCAGTACATGCATACATAATTGCTTCACTTTAAGTACATTTTCACTTTACATACACGCTCCGGTCCCATTGGGTATGTTAAAGCGGGGTATGCCTGTAATATCCTTCTGGAAATGGGGATTTGGTTGTTGGGCAGATTTTGGGGCGACTTACTGGCAAAACAAGATGTTGCTTTTGGCTTATGCCTGGTATTCAGAATTCTTAGTGTGGTATAGTGGCCATAGTAGTGAGTTTCATTGTGGAAGTACTTGCTCATGTTATCATTCTTGCTTAAAATAGAATGTTAACTGAGTGAGTATTGACTTAATCTGTTCACAGGATGGTTCTGAGTTCTTTAGAACAGTGGTTTTTAGGGAATCCCTCCCCCATTAGCTTGTCTGAGGAGATCCTGTGCATTACAGAAGATTCTGGGTCACATTCTAGGCAAGAATGGGCTGGTGTCAGGCTTGTGAGATCTGCTCTATATTTTTATTAGAACCCAAAAGTCTGCCAACCAAAGCCAGATGCAGAGTAGTGACTAATGGGCAGTTAGATATATAATGTTGACTCGGTGGAGCCAGCTGTCTCCAACATCCTACACCATACATTGGGATAACCTTCATATCTACATCTGAGTTATAACAGACCAGTGATTAATACCCTACTTTAAAACTAGCCTGCAGAGCTGCATAAAGACTTATTTAAAGGCAACCAGTTAATACATGTATGTTGTTTTATTATTATGTTTTAGATTTTTATACCTGCCCTTCACCATAAAGTCTCAAAATGTAAAAATACAATATTAAAATCAGTTAAAACAATTATAGATGAGAAACACTATAATTTTTTAAATGCAAGTTCAGCCATGTCAAAGGTAGTTTTTTCCTTGCAATTTTGTTTGCTATTGTTAAAACTACTGGAAATCAGAAACCATTGCTGATATACAGCAAATCGCCCAAATCTACCAATGATCCCTATCTACTTGCTTCCCATTTTAGAGAACACAGTTTCTTGAGTGACACTAGGACACCAGGAAGTATGGTACTGTTTCCATAAAATACTAATTATATGCCTATTGGGTGTGTCTATTGCTCTTAAAAGCACACACTTCCATGTGGCTGTTCATTGCAGAGAACACAGGAAGTCATGGGCAAGCTGTCTAAGAATATTTTGTCCACCGCTACCAATCCTGAAGCTTATTCATGACAAGCTTCTGAAGAACTCCAGAACCCCCTGGAATGCTATATGAAAACCACTGTAACCTTACATTTCTTTCTTCTTTTTCCTTTGTATTTTTATTTCTCATTAAAGTTTCTTTTTTTAAAAAAAACCCACTACTCTAGAGAGAGGACAGGATGTAAATTTAATAAATTAATATATATATATATATTATTTGTTGCCTGATTTGAAAAGCTAGGTCTTGAAGTTTCTTTCAGGGTAAAAGAATGCTGTCATTCCTGGAGCCAAGTGTAATCCCAAATGTTTTGAGAACAAATAATCCCACCAAGAAGCAGAAAAAGCATCAATATTGGTATTCGATATATCAGTATTGATATTTTTAAATGTTTTAATATGTTTTTAAAGGTGTTTTGTTTTAAGATGTTTTTAAGATGTTTTAGAGTGTTTTTAGTGGTTTTGCTTGCTGCTCTGGGCTCCTTCTGGGAGGCAGAATATACTTAAATTTAATAAATAAATTCACTATATTAAGCTCATTTACTTTTTTCATTTTGTGAACTGGTGGTTAGTTGGACTATAGCAGTGAAACAGCCCCCAAAAGTTTTGTTCACAGCTCTAGTGGAGGCACCTGTGAAGTTAGCATAACTTCTTCAGGTAGGGAGCTGTCTTTCAGGCAAACAGAGGGTGTGTCATTAGCTACAAGTGTGAAATGCAAGACGTTGACAAAGTAACTATCTGCAAATAGGAGCAAAGGTAGTTGGAAACAATTGACTATAAGCATGGTATGGCCCACACAAATCAGTACAGTAGGGCCCTGCTTTTTGGCGCCCTGCTTTTTGGCGTTCCGCTAATATGGCGCCAGTGGGACGATCAGCTGGAGAGGGGGTGGAGCTTCCCGCACTCCAGCTGATCTCGCCAGAGGAGGGGAAGATCAGCTGTAGATCGCTACAGTTGATCTCCTCTTCTGGCGCGATCAGACCCCTGCACTCCAGCTGATCTTGCCGGAGGAGGGGAAGATCAGCTGTAGATCGCTACAGTTGATCTCCTCTTCTGGCGCGATCAGACCCCTGCACTCCAGCTGATCGTGCCGGAGGAGCAGAAGATCAGCTGATCTTCTCCAGCGCAATCAGCTGGTTAGGTTCCAGACCCCCGTGCTACAGCTGACCCGCTTTTCAGTGGTTTTCGCTTTTCGGCTGGGGTCTGGAACCTAACCTGCTGTATGAGTGGGGCCATACTGTACAGCTTTGTTCAGGTGCCTCCCTTTTTCTCCTCATAAAGTTTCACTAGGTGTGTGGCTGCTTTTTAAGTTGCAGCCGTGTACTTGAGGATTGCCACCAGTGTACTGTGGGTGCTGCCTGCATTTTTCCAGGTGCTGTAAGCTGCTTCTTGTGGTGTTCACACTGATATGTTTCAGTGCCATGGACTATCTCTTTATGCATTTGTGAGGCACCTCATTGACACCTATAGGCATATTTCCATAAAGAGAAGCAACTCCTGACCGTTTTTTTTCTGGCAGCATCAATTCATATGTCAGTGAACACTGGGCGGCTCAACAGAATTCTTCAATACTCCGTATTAGTTATTCCTGCTTCTTGTTTTTGTGTGCATGGTTGATTGTGTGTGTGATCTTTCTAGTTCTGCTGCTGCAGAGTCCTGGTTATCATAGCATGTAGACAGTTCTACTTTACAGGTCTATCACATCTTGGATGCCTTTTTTTATGCAAGTACAAAGAGCTCTAGATTTGAATTTTGGTCACATTAAATGTTAATGCGTGCTTCCAATTCAGTCTTGGAGGATTTCTTATTGATGAGATGCTTCCTTAACGTTGGCGATACTGTGGAATTTTGCAATCGTGAGCCAGGCTGTCATTGACTAGTATTTCAGAGCCAGTGTATAGGTAAGAGTTACGTTGTATGCAGGAATTTTCAAAGGGCTTCAGGTCTTGCCAGAACCATGCTGCTATAAGCTGAGTGTGAATGCCTTCCCTGTCTAGCGTCCTGCTGCAGCTAGGGCAAGAATCTTAAGTCATTGTGCCAGTCCTCTTGACTGCAAAGCAACCCCATCCATCTTGTTCTCCAAGATAGCCTGTAACCTGTTCTTCCTTCCCCACCTACTCCTTGATTTTCTCTAGGTCATCCGACGAGGCTGGCTGACCATCAACAACATTAGCATCATGAAAGGTGGCTCTAAGGAGTATTGGTTCGTCTTGACAGCAGAGAGCTTGTCTTGGTACAAGGATGAAGAGGTGCGTAATTTATGTGTGGCGTATTGTTGCGTTGAGTGGTGACCTGGTTGCATTGTAGATACTCAGTTCAAACCCTTGAAATCACACATGTGCCTATATTGAAATGTGTGGTATTGCCTACACCTTTAAAATTGCCCACTTGCTGATGCTGTGAAAATTTGAAAGAAAAAAAATAAAAATGGACTTGTGTAATATTCTAAGACTTTGACAAACTTTGTTCTGTTAATCACATAACCACAAAGTGCACCATCTTTTTTGTTTGTGGTATGAGCCTCTGTATGCAAGGATTCATGTGGAGAGACTGCGGAGAGTGCAATAACAGAGAAGAGAGGACTCATGGTGAATTGTGGGTGTGGGAGGAAGAAAAACCCTTTGTCCTTCCCTTTCTTAACCCCCTCTCACTCCACACGTGTCCATTGACTTCCTCCCTTCTCTCCCCCCTCCTAACTCCCTGCCTGCTCACTTTGCTTTCATCTCCTTTACCTTCTCCATTGGGCAAGCTTCATGTTCAGGACCTCATCTTAAATAGGGAGGGTAAAGATTGGCTGAATAAGGGGAGACAGGAAAAATGATCATTACCTCATTTCCGATGTTTGTTGTGAGTTCCCCAGTTCTTCCTTCTTGCCCTTTTTGAAGATAGGGACAACATTAGCTCTCCTCCAGTCATCCGACACTTTACCAGTCCTCCATGATTTTGTAAAGATAATAGACAGCGGTTCTGCGAGTTCTTCAGCCAGTTCCTTCAATACTCTAGGATGCAGTTTATCGGGCCCTGGAGATTCGAACTCTTTCAAAGTGATTAGGTATTCCTTGACCATTTGTCTATCAATCTCAAGTTCCAATCCTGCCCTTTCTACTTCATGTTTCCCGGGAGGGTCACAGATCCTTTTTTGGCTACTGAGCCAAAGTAGGAATTGAGCACTTCTGCCTTTTCTTTGTCATCTGTTATCATTTTGCCTTCCTCATTGAGTAGCTGTGCCACCATTTATTTTCTCTGTCTTTTACTATGGACATACTTGAAGAAGCTTTTCTGTTGCTTTTAGCATCCCTCGCTAACCTCAGCTCATTCTCAGCTTCAGCCTTCCTGACACCATCCTGGCAATTCCGTAATACCTGTCTGTACTCTTCCTTTGTGGCCTGGCCTTCTTTCTGGACCAACCTCAAGGGCAGCCCCACATACAGCACATTACAGTAATCCAGCCTGGAGGTTACCAGTGCGTGGACAACAGTGGTCAGGCTATCCCAGTCCAGAAATGGCCACAGCTGTCTTACCAGCCGAAGCTAGTAAAAGGCTCTCCTCGCTACTGAGGTCACCTGGGCCTCTTGCGACAAAGATGGATCCAGGAGCACCCCAGACTATGGACCTGCTCTTTCAGAGGGAGTACTGCCCCATCCAAAGCAGGCAACTGACTAATTATCTGAACTCGGGAACCACCAACCCACAGTGTCTCTGTCTTGCTAGGATTCAGACTCAGTTTATTGGCCCTCATTCAGCCCACCACCGAGTCCAGGCATCGGTCCAGGGTTTGCATGACCTCTCCCTATTCAGATGTTACAGAGAAATGGAGCTGGGTATCCTCAGCATACTGCTGACACCTCACTCCAAATCTCCTGATGACCACTCCCAAGGGCTTCATATAGATGTTAAACAGCATGGTGGACAGCACAACTGCCAGGGGGCTGAAAGATAATCACCCAATGCTATTTTCTGAAAACGACCCTGAAGATAGGATTGGAACCACTGTAAAACAGTGCCTCCGATACCCATCTCACCAAGTCAGTCCAGGAGAGGATACCATGGTCAGTGGTATCAAAAGCAGCTGAGAGATCAAGTAAGAGTAACAGGGTCGCACTCCCCCGTCCTTCTCCCGATAAAGGCCGTCCTTCAGGGTGACCAAGGCTGTTTCAGTCCCATAACCAGGCCTGAACACAGACTGGAATGAGTCAAGATAATCTGTTTCATCCAAGAGTACTTGCAATTGCTGCGCCACAACCCTCTCAATCACCTTCCCTAAGAAGGGGGTATTTGCAACCGGTCCATAATTGTCGCAGACCAGTGGGTCCAGGGTGGGCTTTTTCAGGAGCAGTCGGATCACCGCCTCTTTCAGGGCAGCTGGGACCACTCCCTCCCACAGTGATACGTTGACCACACCCTGGATCCACTCGGTCGAACCCCCTCTGCAAGCTTTAATAAGCCAAGAAGGGCAAGGGTCAGGAGGACACATTGCTGGCCGCATCATCGCAAGCACCTTGTCCACGTCATCAGGCCGCATCAACTGAAACCGTTCCCAAGAAGTTGCAGCAGACGTTGCACTGGACACCTCACTGGGGACTCCAGTAGATTTATGTATTTATGTATGTATTTATTGTACTTATCCACCTCCCCATAGCTGACACTCCCTGGGCGGTTTACAGAAGATGTGGATGTTATAGCTTTCCTTTTGTTCCCTGCCCAGCCTCAGTCTTTCCAGCATAAGCGGCTTAGACTGCCAGGTGGGCACTTCTTGGCATGCAAATTGCTCTGGTGTCTGACTAGTAGTTTACTACAATTCTCTTCTGCTAGTCTTGTGTCACTTCCCCCCCCTTCCAGCAACATGCAGCCCATCACAACTAACATACACCATTTCCTTCAACTCAAATGAATATATGTAAGGAATGCAGGGAGTCATTGTGCAGTTAAGTGGCTGTGGTCCATGGTATCCTGAGCTTCAGTGTTCCCTCAACCTACAGAGGAAAAGATTGTGGCTGAAAAACCGAGAGAGAGTGTATGTGCATGGAAGATAAGCTAGAGGTGAGCACAGTACATGAAACAGTGCAGGTTTATGTATGTTTACTGCTTACATTGTGGAGAAGTTAAGGTGGGAACCTTAACTTAGAGTTTCTGTGTGTTTTGATGCATGAGTGAATTTGTAAACAATTTAACTTTTTACATCAAAGATTTCTTAATCCTAAAATATTATTTAATAGTCTGACTGCTCAGTTGTAACAGAATCAGTAAAAAAATTCAACATTGCAGCTTCTGAAAGAAAGATGGAGCATAAAACATAGGAATCTTACATCCAAATTGTGTGGTATTGTCATTGAAAAATATGGAAGAATTCATTTACATATTTTAGATCTAAAGCATACCAGAGAACTTATTTAAAATGTTTTTATCCGATCAAGGCAGGCTAGCAACCAATTTCAGGATGATGGGTTGTATCCAGTTAAATCATTGCACGAGCAGAGCAAGTTCTGTGAGCAAAATGGAACTTTTCCTCCCCCTGCTCACCCCTCTCATCTGCTCTTGGTATGGTCTGCATGTGCAATGATTTAGTTGGGTACAACTCTACAATAAATGTAACTTACAAATCAAATACGCAAGAGGCCATATTAATAGAACACTGCCAAAAAACAGGCGGTGAAGGGGCCAGGCAAACCTGTCAAGGTAAGCTGTTCAGTAGTGTGGGAGCCAAAACTGAGAAGACTTCTCATGTCCAGCAATCGCACCTTAGATGGCAAAGGAGTTTGGAGGAGGGCCTCCATAGTGGAGCAAAGTTCTGTTCAATTTTTGTAAAAGAATTAGTTAGAATAATGAGGTATTGATATACTTAGAACAAATGAATATTGTTATATCTTTAGGTGATATTCTGTGGTGTAATAAATGCAAAACAAGGGATGTAGCTGCAACACTTTAGGAGCAAACAGATGGAGAAGCAACATAAATCTCCAAACATGTCAATCTTGTTGGCCATAAAAAAATCGCAAACTTCTAAACACAGTTGGAAATGTTTTTCCAAGTGTTGGGGAAACTAATGGGGAGATAAAATTGCACTCATGTATATAGAGAACCTATAAGCATGTTATGCTGTGCTAAATGTTAAGACATTTTATTTAAAGTTACATATTAAATCAAGTGCAAAACAGGTGAGTATAGTGAAAGTTCAATTTTGGATGGAAGAAAACCTCATCATGTGGCTAGTTTTTGCAGCTAGGGTGGCCAGTGAGGCATTCCCATCCTGAGTTAATGGGCCATCCCTGCCTCTAAATTCCTCAAACATCCACTCACTCTTTTGTGTGGTAGCCCCTCTCATTAGATAGAGGAGAAAGTATTGTGGCTACATTGAATCAAATGCAATGGCATCAGCCACATAACTTTCATAAGAACATAAGAAGAGCCTGCTGGATCGGGCCAGTGGCTCATTTAGTCCAGCATCCTGTCCTCCCGGGCCAGCCAGTTGCCTAAGGGAAGCCCCACAGCAGGACCTGAGCATAATAGTTCTCTACTCATTTATAATTGCCAGCAACTGGCATTCAGAGGCATATTGCCTCCAACACTGGAGGCATGGCATAACCATTGTGGCTAGTAGCCACTGATAGCCCTGTCTGGTATGCCAGTAGGCCACTAATTGTTAAGCAGAAAAGGGAAATGGGGGGGGGATCATGTGAATGGTTGCTTGACAGTCATGAAGGTGTTTCTCGACACTTTTCATCTAGAAGCAATAGAGAGTGATTTGCCTGGGTGTATAGCATGCCACACGTGTGATTTTCCCATCGTTTTCTTTCCCCTTCTCTGACTTTATATTTGGTGAATCCACCTGGCTGGCAAATTATTGAAGGACTCCATTACTCTAAATTTAAAATTGTGGCCAGCTAGTGGCTTGCATGGAAGATTTTGTCTAGAGAATGTAGCTTGCCAATTTCTATCCATAGGGACTAGAGACATTATGTGCTATTAGCAGGTAGTACCAGAGACAGTGCTGCTAAGCAGGCTGAATAGCTGCGCCCAACCTCTTTTCTACTAGCCACTTTGGCACCAACTTTTCTGTCTACCCAGCACATTGACTAATGTGAGCAGGCAGAATAGTGAGGGCTGGAAGGCAGAGACCTGGGAAGATTGTGGCTGAAGTTGGAGGAAGTTCAGAGGACAAGACCTCCTACCTGAGTGATAGCTTTTTCCCTGGAAAGTGAGAAGTGATTTCCAGGTATCCAGGCCTAAAAGCTATCTTCACAGAGATAAGGCTGGCTCTATAAAGAGCATTGCTTAGAGCAGTGGTTTCCAAACGTTTTCCCCCATGGACCACTTGAAAATTGGTGAGGGTCTTGGCAGACAACTTAATGATTTTTCTGATTGTTATATCAATTGTAATACACCGTGCTAGATGCTGTATGCTTTTTAATTGTATTTTTATTGCTTCATTTATTCATTTTAAAGTATTTCTATACCTCCATGTCATAAAATATCAAGGCAGTGTGCAATGTTGAAACATAAAACACCTTTTAAAAAAACCCAAATAATCGTTAAGGTGACTGAATAATCAGTTAACTATTTTTTATAAAATGTATTTTATTTATTACAATTTGAATTCTGTGTACAATAAAATACAAAATAAGAAATAAAAGACTCAGTAAAAATACTATTAAAAATCGATTAAAAAAATTTATGTGATGGATGTGCCAGCTCTTATCTTCAATCACAAATCCACAGATACACTGCAAAGCCCTTGAATGAAGCTTGCAGACCACAGTTTGGGAACCCCTGGCTTAGACAATTAAAAACTATCTTCTTATTTTACTATTTAATTATAAAAATGTTTTCTTTTATATTAATAAACAGGATGGGTCAAAAAGTCAAAAGTAAGGATGGTTTAAAAGTAGTCTATGCAGTTCAATTAATTATTTAATTTCTGTGTCATAAAGTAGAGGGGTGAGTAAAACATTAGGGCTCAGGGGATAGCCCTCACTTTTTAAATACAGGTTTTCTCTGAGCTTTCTTTTGTCAGATCTTAAAGAATGTGAAAGTTTTAAGTTGTGGGCACTGATCATGGGCAGGCACACCATCATGTTTTTTAATAGCTTACTTTGGAAAAGGTGAGTTACATTTCGTTCAGCTACATCTTGCAAACTCGGCAAGTTTCAGCAAAAGTTGGCGTGTTTGGATACCCACCCCTGAGAACAATAAAGCTTCTTGAGTGTGTGTAGAACTGGATGCGTCTTAAGGCACACATTACAGGGAGTGTGTGGCTCTCTTTTGTATGGTGACCCTACTCACCTTTTGCTCAACATGCACTGTTCCAAAAGTCACTCTCATTTGAAAGCAAGTCAGTACTTCTACTCCTACAATTTGTTCTTTCTGCTATATCATCCTACCCTTAAGCTTTAAAGACAGCTTGCTTACAGGACCTTAGTGCCTTTGAACCTGAATGGCAGCAGGCTCTGTTGAGCAACTGCAGTGCAAAGCGTGTACTCCTTGAACCATTTTCTTCCTCCACCAAGGGATTCTTTTGTGTGCACACAGTCTGCAACCACCCACCCTGCAAAGCTAGCTAGACCCAGACCTCTCTTAGTTTTGAAGGCAGATGTTTCCTTCAGTAGGGTTGCTGCACAGCTAGAGGCTTTTGCCCTAAAAACAAACGTAGAGTGAGGCAAAAATAATAATAATAATTAAATCCCTTCTAAATTACTGGCACACCATTTCCTGGGTGGGAGGCCTCTCTGGAAGAGTTTTTGTCCAGAAGGTGGCAACCAGCAGGCCCTGTATAGACAAGACTGTGGAACTGAATTGCTGGTTGAACTGAATTTGCATTTATCTGCTTCCCTAGGAACTACATCGTAAAGCAAGCGTAGTTGGAATAGGCAGGGGATTGAACAGGACTCTCAAGTCATCTTTTGTGATTGTCAAAGGAGGGAATAAGCCATTTATGTACAATTAGCCAACTTCTTGCTAGGTCTAGAATCTCAGTAGCATCAAAAGTCCCTAAAGCAGGAGCTTACCTGAATGACCAGCACCCCAGAAGTGATGCTCATCCAAGCCCAGTCTAACCAATGTGCAGACTACTGTACACCTTTATAGCTTCCTGAACAGGTAGTCTGAACACTGGGCAGGCGGGTTTAGAATCCAGAAGCTTGCCTTCCTTGTAATCCCGTTCTGTTCTCCTTTCATAGCTTGTAAGTAGAGCAGTTCCATGAAAAAACCCACTTTGTCTTCTCTGACGTGGCAAAGTCTGTAGCTGAATCCAGACTGGAAAATAGTTGGGGCCGTTCAGGAAATCACAAGGGGGCGGGTGTGAGGTTTGTGGCCTCTGTATAAAGAAAAACGTCACTTTGGGGATTCTGTGTGTGTGTGGAGGCAGGCAGCATCTGGAGCTATAAACAATTCCAGATGTGGGTTTTTTAGAGAGGCTGCTCTGTGTGACTCATGGGGGCCTTCTCACCAGTGCTAGCCTGCAACTTGTTATAGAATAAAGCCAGGTTCTGCAGCTAAAAGCTTGAGGGAGCCTGCTTTTGCTTTCCCAAGTCTTCTTTCTACACTACCTCATCCACTCCAAAGTCCTGAATGGCAGGGGTTACCGAATTGTGGTCTGTGGACTGCCAATGGTACACAAGCTTCATTTAAAAAACCATACGACATCTTGTACAGCATACTGCAATTGCTACAACAGGGAGAAAAATCATTAAGAAATTCATCATTAGGAAATAGATCAGTAATTTTCAAGTGGTTCATGGGGGAAAAGGGTTTGGGAACTGCTGGTGTATTATATATATGGCTGAGGTTGCAACAGATTTCCACAGGCAAAACTCTGTCCTTTTTCTAGAAAACCTCTGAACTGCCCTTTAACATTTATATACTCAAAACAATCAAGTAAGTGACAGTAGCTGAAGCCTTTTTTTTTTAAGTCCTGCTCTGACTTTCCCAAATCTATTATTTCTACACTACCTCATCCAATCCAAAGTCCTGTATGGCAGAGGTTCCCAAACTGACCTGTGGACCACCAGTGGTCCATAAACTTCACTGAGGTAGTCTGTTAAAAAAAAACACTAGACTCCTTCTAGTAATTTGACTTACTATGTTGACATATATTGGTAGAAGTCCTTCCTCTAGTCCTGCAGCACAGTTTGCCTAGCCAGCTACAAGAAATTTGAGTCATTTCCCCATTTCTGTTCCCATTCCCTTTCTTTCAGCTGGGTTTATGATGCTCCAGAAAGGCTAGGCAACAGTCTTGCAAACCCATCCAGGCCCTCTCTGGCAGATCTGAATATCAGTGAAATGTTAGACAAAACCTAAATGACTTGTATCAGATATTAATATTTATACACTAATGCTAGAAGCAGCTAAACCAAGACTGGAGAACTGGAGTGCTTGGTCAGCATTGATATAGTGAGCATAACTGAAACCTGGCGGAATGGATTAAACCAGTTATTCTTGGATAAAATCTATATTGGAAGAACTGGGAAAGATGTATTGAAGGTGGTGCTGCTCTATATATGAAAGAGGGCATTGAATTCTGCATGCTAGGAACCACAAAAGAGGCACATTCCTCCACAGAATCATTGTGGGTGGTAGTACCAGGCAATAGGAATAATTTAGAACTGGGGACGTTCCCCTGATCAAAATGCTAAGGGATATTTTGAGATGAACAAAGAAATCAAAGAAGCATTGAAACTAGGGAATGTGGTAGTAATGGGTGATTTCAACAACCCTGACATAGACTAGCTACATATGTGTTCCAGTCACAACAAAGAGGTAAAATTCCTAGATATCCTAAATGACGGTGCTCTAGGGTCCTGCCTGAAGTTGAGACACTTGGTCTCAACAGTGGTGTTTTTTCTTTTTATTAAAGTAATAGACAGTTGCAGTGCAGAGCATCTCATGAAACTCTTTCTAGGAACTTAGTTTCACACTAGCTAAGCATGACTTCATGACTACAGACGTTGACTCAGCAACTGGGTTCCCCCCCCCCAAGTCTGCTTAAGTAGGTTGGGAGTGCGTGCCCGCAAACAGAGGCTCCTCTTTAGTTGAGTCTGTTGAATTTCCTCTTCGAGCGTGTCCGAGAGCGGGGTGAAGGTGGTGCTTCTGCCAGTCTTTCGTCTTCCCCCTCCGATGGAGGGGGGCTGCTAACTGTCAGTTCAGGCAGGGGAGGTGGAGGTGTTCCCATCTGGGAAGTGTCTGACAGGCCTGACTGAGCTCCCTCCCAGGTGTCTGGAGTTGTGGGGGCTGTGGAGTCCAAGACAAGAGTTGGGCCACCCTCTAAGTCTGTTCTGCTGCCAGCCCCTCCCCAGGTGATTTGTCCCAGTCCGTGTCCTCATCTTCTGTCTTGCGCCCGCCTGTCCACTCTCTCCCAGTGGGGGTCACGACACCTAGAACAGTTGGTCATGGAACCAACCAGAGGGTTGGTGACTTTGGACTTTATCTTATGTGGTTCCCAGGGCATGGTGTGAAATGTCAGTGTTGTCAAACTGATTGGGAGCAATGACTATAGTGCTATTAAATTAAACATACATGTAAATGACCAGTTGCCAAGAAAATCCAACACGGTCATATTTGACTTCCAAAGAGGAAACTTCCCAAAAATAAGGAGATTGGTAAAAAGAAAATTGAAAGACAGAGTCAAGAAGGTCAAATCACTCCAAAGTGCTTCGGAGCTGCTTAAAAACACAATATTAGAAGCTCAGCCGGAGTGTATCCTGCAGGTCGGGAAAGGGCCAGGATGATGCAGCGTCAAAGAAGCTATTAGAAGCAAGGAGGCTTCCTTCAAAAAAATAGAAGTCTTTTCCAAATGAGATGAAAAAGGAACACAAACTCTGGCAAAAGAAATGCAAGAAGACAAAAGAATTTGAGGAGCACATTGCTAAAAGCATAAAAACCAACAACAAAAAATTATTTGAACACATTCAAAGCAGAAGACCATATAGGGAGGCGGTTGGACCCTTGGACAACAAGGGAGTCAAAGCTGGGCTAAATTAGGATAAGGAAATTGCAGAGAAGCTAAATGAATTCTTTGCATCTGTCTTTACAGTGGAGCATATAGGGCAGTTCCCTATGCCTGAACTAACTTTTGCAGAAAAGGAGTCTGAGGAACTGAGGCAGATAGTGGTGATAAGAGATGAAGTCCTAGGCTTAGCAGACAAAATAAAAATTTACAAATCTCTGGGTCCAGATGCCATCCCCCCAAAAGTTCTCAAAGGAACTCAAATGTGAGATCACTGATCTTCTCACAAAAATATGTAACTTGTCCCTCAGATTTTCCTTCATACCTGGGGACTGGAAAGTGGCCAATGTAATGCCAATCTTTAAAAAGGGATCCGGGGGGGGGATCCTGGAAATTGCAGGCCGATTAGTTTAACATCTGTCCCAGGAAAACAGATAGTATTGTTAAAGATACAATAATCAAGCATATAGAAGACTAAGCCTTGCTGAAGCAGAGCCAGAATGCAGAACTTCTATTGGAGTTCTTTGAGAATGTCAATAAGCACATAGATGGAGGTGATCCAGTTGGCATAGTGTACTTACACTTTCAAAAAACGTTTAACAAGATACCTCACCAAAAACTCCTGAGTAAGCTTAGCAGTCATGGAATAAGAGGAGAGGTTCTCTTGTGGACCAGGAACTGGTTGAGCAGCAGGAACCAGAGAGTAGGAATAAATGGAAAGTTCTCCCAATGGAGAGATATAGAAGATGGAATCCCCAAGGATTGGTATTGGGACTTGTGCTTTTTAACCTGTTCATAAAAAATCTAGAGTTAGGGGTGAGCAGTGAGGTGGCCAAGTTAAAAGAGATTATGAAGAGCTCCAAAAGGATGTTTCTAAACTGAGTTAATTGGCAGTAAAATAGCAAATGCAGTTTAATGTGAGCAAGTGTAATGTGATGCATGTTGGGACAAAAAAAATCTTAATTTCACATTTACGCTCATGGGGACTGAACTGGCAGTGACTGACCAGGAACGAGACATTGGGATTATAGTGGATAGCTCGATGAAGGTGTTGACCCAGTGTGCTGTGGCTGTGAAAAAGGCAAATCCCATGCTAGGGATCGTTAAAAGATACGGAAAATAAAACTGCTAATACCATAATGCCATTGTACATATCTATGGTGCAGTCGCTTTTGGAATACTGTGTACTGTTCTGGTCGCCTCACCTCAAAAAGGGTATTGTAGTGCTGGCAAAGGTTCAAAAGGGGGCAACCAGAATGATCAAGGGGATGGAGCGACTCCCCTATGAGGAAAGGTTGCAGCATTTGAGGCTTTTTAGTTTAGAGAAAAGGCGAGTAAGGTGACATGATAGAAATTTATAAATTCATGTATGGCATGGAGAAAGTGGTTAGAGAGAAGTATTTCTCAATGACACGAATTCATGGGCATCTAGTGAAGCTGAATGTCGGAAGATTCAGGACAGCTAAAGAAAGCACTTCATACAGTAGATATGGAAGTTGCTCTCAGAGGAGGCAGTGATGGCCTCCAACTTGGATGGCTTTTAAAAGAGGATTAGACAAATTCATGGAGGGTAACAATATCAAAGGCCACTAGCCATGATGGCTGTGCTCTGCCTCCATCGTCAGAAGCAGGATGCTTCTGAATACTAGTTGCTGGAAACCGCAGGAGGGCAGAGAGTTGTTGTGCTCAGGTCCTGCTTGCGGGCTTCCCATGGGCATCAGGTTGGCCACTGTGAGAACAAGATGGGCCACTGGCCTGATCCAGTAGGCTCTTCTTATGTTCTTAATACAGTAGTAAAAAGAAATTAGGAGAATTAAAATACTGACCTATTACAATAATGTTAACTATAGAACAATTTGGAATTCCCAGGATATTGGGTGTCTTGTCAGCCCAAGTGTGAATAGAGTGAAGGATGTCAGTGCAACATACTTGTGGATGGAAGCCTTCTTTAAGAGCAAATATGAGAAAAGTGGGTGAACTTTGAATCAGACTCTCTAGGCCTCAGTTAAAGGCTTGAAGCTTGACATGGGCATGGCTAATACCTTGCCCTTGCCAAATCTGGATATGTCAGGGTTTTGTTTACATCTAATCATCTTGCATGTCAAGTAAATATTTTAGAACATATCTTTTTATAAATTTTATTTTAATTTTCAGATAGTACAATAAACAGTCATCACATATCCCCAACCCCTATTCCAGGTGACCAAGATCATACCTTTTTAGGGTGTTCTTCCTGCTGGACTATTGAGTGATTAGAACAAACCAACGTGTATGACTCTGTGAGCATTTCACCTTTTTTATCCTCATAGGAGAAGGAGAAGAAATACATGCTCCCTCTGGACAACCTAAAAATTAGAGATGTGGAGAAAGGCTTCATGTCCAACAAGCACGTATTTGCTATCTTTAACACTGAGCAAAGGTAAGAGAAGTATGACTGTGCATATCTGCCTTTCCTTTCAGACTCATGAGAAGTCGTTTTAGGCCCTTAGGCTGAATTCAGATGTATAATCTTGTTAGAAAGATGCTGTGCTCATCTCACAGAAGTGCAGAGACTTGAGAAGAAGTGGTCAACTACTTTGTGTATTTCTTTTTTAAAAAAATTAAAATAAAATCAAACACGCAAGAAGCGAGCTGCATGTTCTATCCAGGTTTAACAAACAGCAATGATACATGCATGGCACAGGATGATAGTACTTGGACAAATTGCTGGTGACATTTGTCATATGCTTCAAAGAGAGTTCTTGACTGACAAAGTATTGACACTTTTTTCAGCAATGTCTTCAGTTATCTTTAATATATTTGCTCATTGCCTGTTGACTATTCAAGCTTAAAGAGTTCTCCGTCCATGTTAGTTGTTGGGGTTGGAGCTGTCTGAGACAGGTTCTTGGCAAAGCCTGAATTGTGGTGGGGAGACTTGGTTCTTTAAAAGACTACATAGCGAAGAATCATTTTTTTCTCTTGGCTCAGTTGGATGATTTCCAGAGAAGTCCTTAAGAAAAAGTATGACAGATAGGTCTTACTCGGCCAAGCAGAAAGTAAAACCAAAGAGGAAAGTAGTAAAGTGGTGATGGTCTAGGCAGCCTTTCCCAACCGGTGTGCCTCCAGGTGTTGTTGGACAACAACTCCCATCTTTCCTGACCATTGGCAATGCTGGCTGAGGCTGATGGGAGTTGTGGTCCAACAACATCTGGAGGCACACCGGTTGAGAAACACTGGTCTAGAGCATAGCCCACAGGCCTAATTAGGCCTAACAGTCATTCTAATTTGGCCTGCAAGGCTGATTCCCCCTAGGCATAACCACCTGTCACTCACTTGGTGATGTGATGTCAGGTGTGGGACAGTAAAGTCACACTTGCAAAGGAACAATTGCCAACCTTAGAGTGCTCTCCTGATGGTTTGTTTGCAAGCACATCTTGCAGGTGGTACTGTTTAAATTTGGTGCTATCTGCTGCTTTGGCCAGGGCCAGGTCCCATCTGTCAAATGTGACCTTTGGAGGATTGGCCACAATTGTATCTGGACCACCAGACAAAAGTGGCTTCCCACCCCAGTTTTAGAGTGTTATTGAAGATATTAAAATGGAAGCAAAAAGCCAATGAAGACCGTATTAGACTTAGTAAACACAACTATTTTGGGCACAGATTGACTAAGTAGAGCAGCACTCCGTTCCATCTATCAGATCTTCCTGCACTCTTACCTTCTATTGTGACAGTAGAAATTAGTCAAAACTTCAAAGCACTTAGTAAACAAAGGTAAATATGCATAACATTCCTATTAGAGGATACTTATTGTATGAAATGGACTTGCTGGTCCAATGAAATCTGTCATTCTCCCACTATCTTTTTCCCCACACCCCTAATCTAGGAATGTATATAAAGACCTGCGCCAGATTGAGCTTGCGTGCGACTCTCAGGAAGATGTGGACAGCTGGAAAGCCTCCTTCCTCCGTGCTGGTGTTTACCCTGAAAAAGACCAAGTAAATGTTCATTTCTGCTTAATCCTTTATCAGGAAGAGAGGGATGGGTATGCTGACAGTCCGGTACTGGTGCTACTGAATGAGGGATCTCCTACTAGCTGCTGTTGTCTCTGGCTGGGAGCTGCTCTGGCTAGTTCAGGTTGGCTTATACTGAATTCTGAAGACATCAGTTAGGGACTGTGTCATGTTGGGTACCCCAGCCTTGAATGGGGTAGTTTGCTCCCCAAGAGAGAAAGTCGGCAGAAACTTCAGCTATTGTCAGCCCACCCCCACCTCCTGAAGCTGATGATTAAGGCAGTGACAATCTAGATGTGAAAAGCAGTCTTGATATAAGTATAGTGAAGGATGCAAGTAGGAATTTCCGTGGGCCAATCCCAGAACTTTACAGATGGCAACAAAGTACCGCTGCCATTTCCAAAGACTTGGGAAGGAAGCTGGGCATGCTCAGTCTGGGGAAGAGCAAACCGATGCAAGGCGCAGATTGAAGTTCTGGGTCAGGTATGCAAGAGGCTACTGGAAAGGGACCCACTTGAGCTGAAAAAAAAATCCCATTTGGGTCTTATTTCATGCTTCTGCATTAATGGGAATTCTGCAGCTCCTGTCAGCAGACTGGTTTCATTGCCTAACTGTTGTAATAATGAGACCTCCAAATTTGTGACATTCTTTGTGATTTGGTTTTGTTGTATGCTTATGTAGTGTTCTAGCTTGCTAGGTGATGGGAAAGGTTATGGCCAAAATATAGATTCATAGAATAGTAGAGCTGGAATGTGCCTATAAGGTCATCTAGTCCAACCCCCTGCTCAATGCAGGAATCCAGCTTAAGGCATAGGTGGCTATCCAGTTGCCTCTTGAATGCCTCCAGTGTTGGAGAGCCCACCACCTCCCTAGGTAATGGGGAAGGCTTACCTGGTATACAGTACAATGAACTTCCAGTGGTTCACTGACAGAATGCATTTTATTTATTTCTATACTACCATATAAAATATCAGGGCAATTTACAACGTTAAAACATAAAACACCATTTTAAATATAAAAATACAGATAATCATTGTGACTAATAAAAATAAAAACTAAAAGACCTGTCAACATCAAAGGTATTCAACAGATTCCTGAAATGCAGAAGTGAGGATGCCTGCTGAATCTCTGCTGGAAGAGCATGGGACCAGCAAAACTAAATGCCTGACTTCTTGTTGAGGCCAGTCAGCTCTCTGTAACATGGGGGTGGGAGGATTAAATAAAAAGATCAGTATGGTTTTTGGATGGTGAAAAGAATGGCAGTTCAGTTACCCAAGAAACAGCATTCAGAAATACAGGGGAACAAAATAAGGTTGAGAGAATGGATGCATTTCATCAGTGTGTGATGAACGAGGGGAATTGATGGAGAGGCAATGAACAGTTTCAGTGGAAGGTCTTTCTTTCCATTCAGCCAGTATGACAATAAAAGATGTTGCCCATTCAATTAGTTTGCATGTAACTAGTTCTGCTTCAGGACATAGGAGTGGCCAGCATGGATTTTTCGCATTCTGCAATGTTAAATTGAAAATACCCCCCATGCCATTCTGCTGCTTCCCATAAACTCATTTCAAAACAAAACCTTACAAAACGTATAGTCTTCAACTCAGAAACACTTGCTTAACAACCCTCTAAGTTTTCATGGCGATACACAAAACAGAGAGAATTGAGAGTTCAAAGTGTAATACAAGGGGGAGGGGGGAAATCCAGACCCCTGTTGGACTTTTTTCTGTCAGTGGTCTCATAATTTGTTGAAATTAATTAAAAACCAGCCATGTTCAGAGAGTATCTGTAATCCTGTTACTGACCTTGTCCCCCATACCCATGACCTTCATCTTCTGCAGTTTAAAAGTTGAAAAATATGTATGGCTGATTTTTAATTAATTTAATAAATTTAACATTGAAGTCTATTATAATGTTGGGCATGCTCAGTAAGAACCGTCAGTGTTCTAAAAGCCAGACTCACATTTGTTTGGGTTGGCTGATCAGGTGGCCACACCCATGCCAGACCTTCATTTCACTTTTGATAGTCTTGTCTTCCCCCAAAGAATCCTGGGAAGTGTAGTTTGTGAAGGATGCTGAGAGTTGTTAGGAGACTCCTATTCCCCTGACAGAGCTCCAGTGGCCAGAGTGGTTTAACAGTCAGCTCTGTGAGGGAAATAGGGTGTCTCCTAGCAACTCTCAGCACCCTTCACAAACTACACTTCCCAGGATTCTTTGGGGAAAGCTATGACTGTCTAAAGTGAAATAAAGGTCTGGTGTGGATGTGACCAGAGACAGCTTTGGTTTAAATTTGGGAGGGAGACTACATGCTCCTGTTGTAGAATACAAAGGTGGGGGAAACCCTGACAAACAATGATACTGTTTGCAATGGTTTCCTTGTGGAAAGGAAAGGAGCTTTTGCTCTACCCAGTGCCCACCCACCCAATCTTCTCCCTCCCCCTCCCCTCCACTTTCCTCCCTCCCCTTCTCCCCCCCTCCTCCATGGTCAGTTTTACCTATTCTAAGCATGATTTCACATGAGTAAATCCCATTGAACTCAATAAGCATGCAAATAATCATGGCTGCCTTTCTCTTCCTCCTCTCTCCTCTCCCTTCTTCCTCCCCTCCCTCTTCCTCCTCCCCTACCCACTTCAGCCCTCCCTCGCTCTTCTCCTCCCCCCCCCATGGTCAGTTTAATCTATCCTAAGCATCATTACACAGGAGTAAATCCCACTGAACTCAATAAGCATGCAAATGATCACACCTCTCCTCCTCTCATTCCCCTCCTCCCTGCTCCCCTCCCCTCCCCCCTGTCCTTTCTTCTCCCCTCCCTTCTCTTCCCCTACCCCTGTCCTTCCTCCTTTCCCCATCCCTCTGTGGTCAGTTTCACCTGTCCTCAGCATGATTGCAGGGGAGTAAATCCCATTGAAACATGCAAATGATCAATCCATTCTCAGCAAACTCGCACAGGATCCCATTTCTTACCTCCCAGATTAAAAAGCAGATAAATTCACTAGAATAGGCAAAAAAAACCCAACATACATATAGCCAACTGATAATTCTATCAAGCTTCAAAAAGCAGGAAAAATGGGCAGGTATAGTGAATGCACCAGGGGAGCAGGACACCTGACCTCCTCTCTGAGTTATACTGCCCTAGAAATTTGTCAAAATGCAAACACAACTTGCATGGCAGGTGTTGCCACCACTCACCATATGCTCAGAGACACATGTTACCAAACTGAAACACAAAAGGCTGTCTTCACCATTATATGGGCTCCTTCTGGGAGGAAGGGTGGGATATAATAATAATAATAATAATATATGACATTGATGAAGAGGCCTTGAAATTAGTGAAAATAAATTTGATACAGATTTCTAAGATGAATAATGAGAGAAATATAATTGTCTAGGTTAGATTCTCTGTAGAAACAGTAGTACAGGAAAGAAGCAAAGGAAGATGAACACCAACAAACATACAAAAATGTAATTCTCCATTTTTGGAGATGGCAGGTGTTGCCTCTGAGCATATGGTGAGTGGCGGTACATGTTCCCAAATTCTTCCAAGGTACATAGAAAGTGCGTTGGACTGTGACAGACCAACCCAAATTGTGTCTGCATTCTGACAAATTTGTAGGGTAGTCCAATATCTCAGAGAGGAGGTCAGGTCTCCTGCTCCCCTGGTGCATTCACTATAGCTGCCCAATTTCGCCACTTTTTAAAGTTTGATAGAAATATATCTTGGCTATAGGTACATTCTTAAACAACAAGGTTTTTTTTTTGCCTAATAACCTCTTAATATTATCAGCTATCTCAAACAATGTGATTAGGATGCAATACTATGCACATTTACTTAGGAATCAGCCCCATTGAACTTAATTTCTTTTTTAGTAAATATGCCTGAATTATGCTGTGTGACTTACCAAGTTGTCACAGTGGATCAGAGGTAGTACTCGAGCACTCTAAGCACCTGGGAGAGAAAATAAATTCCTTTCAGTTCTGCTGGCCAGACTAACATCAGAGTCTTACTGACCTGATCCTTCTATGGAAAATGGAGAGTACAAGCTGCCCAAAATGGAAATGGGCTGCCTTTAAGTCGATCCCAACTTATAGCGGCCCTATGAATATTTTTATTTATTTATTTGTTAAATGTTTATACCGCCCCACTAGCATAGCTCTCTGGGCGGTGTACAACAAAGAAATACAAATATATACAATAAAATCCCATTATAAAATACAACAAAAATATAGGACTTTCATGGTAAGCAGTATCCAGAGGGGGTTTACCATTGCCTCCCTCTGAGGCTGAGAGGCAGTGACTGGCCCAGGGTCACCCAGTGTGGGGATTTGAACCCTGGTCTCCCAGTTCGTAGTCCAACATCTAACCATTACGCCACACTGGCTCTCTACGAGCTGCCCAAAGACACCTCGTATCTGCAAGTGGTAGGACTATGTCAATAGCAAAAATTATCTCGGCTTTTCCAAAAACCACAACAAAACACTTTTAAGAACAAATGGCACAACTGGATACCCAGTCAGCAGTTTCTATACATTATGTAACCTATGTACCATCTCTGGCCTTGTGTCAGGCTGTGTTTTGCCTATGAGTTCCAGCCCTGACTTGTTTCCTGCAGTCAGTCATTTTATATTCAGCTTTGACCTACTATAATTTTACCTGTATCAACAAAAGCAAGCCATAATACTACACAGTGCAAGAATTACGCCCCAGAATAATTGTGCAATGCCGAGGGAGGGCAGAGGGGAGTATTTTAATCCCTGAATTTCAGGTCTTCATTAAATTGACTGCTGGCCAATCTGTTTGTTTATTTATTAGATTTTTATCCCACCCTACTGGGGTAGGAGCCCAACTCCCAAGTTACTCCAACCTAAACCCTGCTGTGATTGCTGGATAAATTGGTCAAATAATGACCTGAAGGGCTGATTAGACATACCTAATGTTGTCCAATTTTCCTCCATGCAGGTGGAGAATGAAGATGGAGCCCAGGAAAACACCTTTTCCATGGATCCTCAGCTAGAGCGCCAAGTGGAAACCATCCGCAATCTTGTTGACTCGTATGTTGGGATCATCAACAAGTCTATCCGGGATCTTATGCCAAAGACAATAATGCATCTAATGATAAATAATGTGAGTATTGGTTGGATTTTTATTTTTATTTTGGCAGGGGATAAGCAGATTGTTCTACCATTCTGCTGCGCTGTTTACCAGTTTTAGTCTCAAGTTTGTGGCTACTGGTTCTATATTTCAGTCCATTTCCTGCTGATCTTGTTTGCCATGCTTCTCCATCTTGTTCGAAATCAGGTTTGCACATAATCCCTCAACAGGATGCACAAGACTGATTTTAGATGGGATGGAGATATCAAGGGAAGATGGCGTGCATGTCATCTGCAAGGAGTGTGTGCCACCAACTGAGACAGCTTTAAGAAGAGAGTTCACAAATGCATGGAGAATGAGACTCAGTGGCTTAACGGCTAGCTGCTGTACCATCTCCAGGACTGGTGGCAGCATGCCTCTGAAAAAATGTTTCCAAATGTTTCTCAGCAGTTTTAATTCAAAATACAGTGCTCTTGGGGTTGCTGAATACAATGAAAATTAGATATGGGTGTTCATACTCTTGCTGATGGCTGAATCCAGGCTGGTTATTTTCCCAGAAGGGAGGGGGTGCAGTGTCCCAGTGACCCATGATCTTTTCACCAGTGGCAGAGGCAAGTGTATATATCCTCCTCACCACTGCAGATAAAACACATGACCAGGGTTAAGAAACTAGTTTGGCTCAAGCCTGAATATATCACAGCCAGCCCATCAGATTTTACCTCTTCTGTGTACCTATTGTCCCCCACCGTGACTCACAGACCAAGGATTTCATCCACTCGGAGCTGCTGGCGTACCTGTACTCCTCTGCAGACCAAAACAGCTTGATGGAGGAGTCTGCAGACCAGGCACAGCGCAGGGATGACATGTTGCGAATGTACCATGCCCTGAAGGAGGCCTTGAACATAATTGGAGATATCAGTACCAGCACAATTTCAACACCAGTTCCTCCTCCTGTGGATGACACATGGCTGCAGGCAGGGACTAGTGGGCACAGGTGAGTTGGGTTTCTGATAGTCATCTGATTCTGATGTGCTTTTGTGTCATATGTGTGGGATGGAAGTAGGAAAACCAGCAAGGTCAGAAGTTGCAAGTGACATATCACGAGTGCGTGTTGTGTCGAGTTGTTTCCTTTCCAGAACTCCAGGAAAAGCTTGGGGATCTACCTTTCACCCAACTTCCATGTGACTTCAGTACTGATCTAGATGCATAATTCTTGATCTACATTTGTTGGTAGTCTTAATTCTTCTTTTGTCAGTGGCATCCTGCAGGGACTTCAAATAACTTTGTTTGGTCCATTTGTACAAAATGACTGTCTTGTACAGAATGGGAAGCATAAATTCACACTTTACCATTTAGAGTTTTTGGCTGAAACTGATTATATTGGCTTCATTTGAAATTCTGTTCTCTGGAACTGTAGTAACTTGGCTTACCTGTTTTGATGGTTTCTTCTCTCTTTTGCAGCCCAACACCACAGCGCAGGCCTCCTTCTACTGTGTTGCCACCAGGGAGACCCCCAGCGGTGAGGGGCCCTATGCCAGGCCCCCCTTTGATCCCAGTACCTGCAGCAGGCTCTTCCTCTTTCGTGGCACCTCCCATTCCTTCACGCCCTGGACCGCAAAGTGCATTTATTACTAATAATGACCCTTTTTTAGCTCCACCTCAGATTCCTTCACGGCCAGCACGTGTTCCACCCAGTATCCCTCCAGGCGTGCCCAGGTAAGGGATCCTAAAGCAGTGCTTGAAAATTGGTTGGTTTATTGTATGATTATTTCTCATGAGAACAGAAAAGGTGCAGAATTTAGCTCCTTGAGAATTTCAGGTTTCATCTTAAACTCCTAGCTCTTATGACTTCAGAGATAGGTTAGCTGTGTATTTGAAAAAAAAAATTTGGTGATGTCCCAGAAGCCAGCTTTTATAATTACCCCATTTTTATTCATGAGACAAAACCACTGTGGAGTCTTAAAGAGCTTTTATTCTCCTTCTTCCTTCACTTCTCCTTCTCCCTCCTCCTCCTTCTCTCACGGCCCCCTTTCTACAGGGCCCTGTTCAGACCAATTTTATGACTCAAACTTATTATTCATAGAATACAACACCAGCCTATTGTTGAACAAAATTTCCAGTGATCAGGAATGGGGCTTCAATATCCTTGATTAAATTATGCAAACAAGCAAAATATATGCAGACTCCTTTCTGGCATACTTGTTCGAGGAATCCTGATGAAAACCAATGCCAAGATTCCTTTTATGATCTTTGCCCCCACTCTCCCCCAGATACTTGGTTGTCATGACCACTCTTTGTATCTCATCAGAATGGGAATGTTTTTGTCATGGTGCATGTGGAGCTAGTCCATTTAGTGCCTTCCATCCAGCTGCTGGGCAAGCACCTGCACTGGGAACACCCTTTCCATACCTGTGTGGGAAGAAGCCAGAGCAATATATCTGTGCTGCTGTTCTGCAAGAGTGTAAAAAGTTGTAGAATGTGATATTAGCCAGAAAATTTAGCTCCTTGAGAACCACAGCCTTCAGTGTTGCTTGTACATTTCCACTTCTTGTGGGTGAAAGTGTGTGACCAATGTCTGCTGAAATCAGAGGGGTTGCTGAATACATTTCGAATCATTAGGGAGTGTATACCCATCTCCACGTTGTTAGCAGAAGCAGAATAAACAATGCACAATTTTAGAATGTAAGAGAGTTCACGCAAATTTGTATAATGTACACTTTGCAGACTTCAGCTTTTCTTGTTGCAGAATTTGGGTTCCCTTCATGCAGGATTTTTTATATAGATAATCACCCTGTACACGGCCCTGATTATATTAGTATATAATGGAGACTCAAGATAACATGGCAGTGGGGAAAAACGGGTACAAGTGGGTTCCCTGGCACCAGCCATTAGGCCTCTGGAGCAGATCACAAGATCTGTCTTGCTTACTAGAGAAGCTGGACAAGCCAATCTCTAGCATAGCTGGCCTGATGTTCACCCAGGGCACCTACAAAGAGAAGCAAGCCAGCTTTTGGTGTCTACCTGAATCACCCCGTTGTACCAAAGGCAAATGTTCTTTCTAAACAGCTGACACATGAGGGTGGGGATGAGTAGTTCTGAGCTGTCTAAAGAATAATGATGATGATGAGTTCTACTACCTCTGCTTGTTAGCTAAATGTGCCACAAAATTAGCTATTCAGGGCATAGAAATTCCCCAGCTGAACTGGGGTAGTGGAATGGGCAACAGACATGTGGGCACTGGTTTCACTTACCAATGTTTTATGGTGATGTCTGCCTCTCCAGTTCTTCCTTTCCTGGTGTTTATTTCTCTCCCTCTGTGTTATTCTCTCTGCAGCAGAAGACCGCCGGCAGCACCAAACCGGCCCACCATTATCAGACCTGCGGAGCCCTCCTTATTAGACTAACCACTACCAGTACGAGGGAGAGCTGTTGCTTGTTAACTATCTCGTGGAGAGAAATGCCTTATCTCTTTTGTAAAAGAGCTCTTTGCAATTATGATCAACTGTAGCCAAGGCCCATTTCCCTCTCCCCCATATTCCCCCCATAGCACAACCACAGTGGCCGTCACCATGGGATGGGTGCTGTTGGGTGATTGCCTGTAAATAGCTCTGAGAGGCCAAGCATTCCTTGTTGTAGTTCCCTCTCTGTCCTTGGGTCTTGGCTAAGGAATCTTCTCCTCTGGGAAATGGGGGGAGGGGGTAGTTTCTTCACCTTCTCCCAGTGGCCATACCAGACCCATTCCACATGGGAACATGGAGTATTCTGTTTTGTGGAGGGTTTTTTTGCACTTTGCCGAAAATACAGAAAGGAGGGTTTGTTTGTGAATGTGTGAAAATAGGGAGTTTGCATTTCCACCAACACTTGTGAATTAAGCACATAGAATCTCCTTTTGCCATTCATGTTGATTAGATTTGTCCACCTCTTTCCCCACACTGCCCCCAGCCTATGGATTTATTTGTATTATAATATATATAAATTCTCCCCCTTTGATTACCTTTTCTTTCTCTCTATAAATGTCAATGCAAAATTTGATTAGTTAATTTCAATGTTATAATTTTGAAGAAAAAATGAAATAATGGGACTGCAGATAGCAAATTGCTTATACATTCAATTAATTGAACTGGAGCAAGACTTTGCCAAGCAGAATAATTGGGAAGAGGAAGTCGCTGGGTTGCTTGTAAGCCTCAAGTATAATGCTGACTTGCATACCATACCACCCTCTACACAACCAGTGCTTATGCTTAAACGGAAACAGCTCGCCTTGCCAGCTGTGGCCTGGAAAGGCGTGATTGGTGGTCCCTCCTAATTTACACCAGGAAGACATCCAGGTGGCAGGATGTCTTAGCCCTTACAAGCTATAAACTGGCTGTTCCCTGATGGATTGGGTCTGCTGGAAAGCCTTTCCATCCTTAATCAAAAGAGTGACTTTGTGCCATGACAGAAACATCCTCTCCTTGAGATCACCTGTACTGCAGCTTACCTCTGTCTTTAGGCTGAGATAGGTTCTTCATGCAAACGATGTCCATAATAGGCCTCATGGCACTAGTGCTGCAAGGTCCCACTATCCCACAGAAGCTCCCATTAGAGTCTGTGGTCCATCAGAGTTTGTGTGTGTGCGTGTGTGTGTTTTGGTTGGGCGCTCCATATCTAGAGCCTGAGAGTTTGTGGAATAACACTGGAACCTTCTCAACAGCATTAGTAAAGCACTCTGCCCTCCCTGGGCTGTGGTTGTATATATTTCTTCCTAAAGACAGACTGTATTAATACTTGTATAAATTCTAGATTTTTAAAAAAGAATCATCAATTAAACCCAGCCCTCATTATACAAACCTATCAGGGATACCTCAGCCCTTCCTGAGATGAGACAAAAGGAATAGGAACACACACACCACCCGCCTTCAATGTTTCCTTCCAGTGGCCTCCTCCCTTTCTGCCTTCCTGGGGCAGTAGTTCCTTGCTTTGTGTCCTGGAGGGTATGACACTTCCATAGACAGTGCTAACTCTGTGCCTTTACTGCTGGAATGATATGCTGACTGCCTTAATAACCAGTGTTGCCTTCCTATAAATGCCCCTCTGCTTCCAAAGACACCATTGTGGGCTTTGGCCCTCTTTTGCAGAGCATGTCGTAACTTCCTGCCACTTACTGCCCACTGTTCACTTACCAAACAGCTGGCATTTGCCTTGGTAGCATGGACCTCTACTTTAATTCACTTTGCTCTTATTGCTTCCTGTTGACTCTTCGTGTTACCGTGAGTGAAGGGGCTGTGGGACCGTCTCTTCCTCATCTCCCAACAGTTTTGAGATAAGTGCCTCCATTATGTATCCTATTAATAAACTAAAAAATAAAGGGAAATTCTGCTGGTGGAAAGTCTCTGGCAGCCTGTGGGGTTGAGGTTGGGGTGTGTGTGTGTGTTTTGACTTCTGTTGGTTCTCAAAATGTCTACACTTGGGGGACATTGAGTTAATACTGAGCAGAAGAAATTAAAGCTCAGTTTGAGTTTCTTGAGCAGCATCTTTTTCCCGAATGACTGATTGCTCAACCCTGCCCAGTTTGATTTTGAATGGGAGATAGTTGTACAATATACCATAATAAAACAAGCTAAAAGTAATCTGAGTTACCACGTTAATAAGGCTTGAGGAGATTTAGCTATGGCTAACGTATTCATCCTATCGTTTTATGGCTGTTCATAGACATTGATTCCCGTACTGTTTGCTGCTGCTTCAGTACCACCACCACCCATTTTCAAGTGATCACAGCCATTCATGCTTGATGTGATAACATCACAGTGCTTCATACTGAGACAGGTTTAGCTGGTGTGCTGGTATCACTAAAGGCAAATGAAGGGTATTTACAGTGCTTCCTATTACTGGTCACATAGCGTGAACTGAGACAGTGAGGGATCACTCTTACCAATTGAACATTTTCACAGCATTCACTGAAAAGGATGAAAACTGTTGTTTTGAAATAGCTTCCCTCCCTTTAGAATGAAAATTAATTATCATGGAACAACCAATTACAAATGAACAAGCTTTTACAGATAGCTGTTGTAGGACACATTGGAATATTTTTTTTGCAGCTGCTACCTGCTATTTTAGAAGTTGCTTCATGGTCCGTCCATATAGTAAATGTACCTTGTGGAGAGGGGTAATCAAGAGTTCAGAGAGGCTGTTACATACTCAGCAATCACACCTCCTTGGGAAGTCTCAGTACAAATACTGTACCATGCTTAGAAGATCTTGCCTGCAAGCAGTGAAGAATAGATTGCTACCGAAAAACTTGCAAGAGACACATGCTGTCAGTCATGTGACAACTTCTGAGGAAATAAAGCACCTAAAATAGCATATATATATATATATATAATTTGACCAAACTGTTGATAATTTGATCAAACTTTGTAGTTGTACTTTCATTATATGGAGATTACATGATACATATAATAATGAATAACTGCAGATATGTTTAAATATTTTAATTTTTTTAAAATAAAAACTTGCAATTTATTGTACTTCTGGAGTTCTCTTACAACATATAGAGCAGAATAAACAAAATGGTGAAAGAGGTCTAACAATGAAAGAATTACCTTTAATCCTCTTCAAAAATAATGTTGAAATATACTGTTCAAAACTAGCTGCTAGCCATGATGGCTCTGCTTGTAGGCTTCTCACAGGCCACTGAGAGCAGAATGCTGGGCTAGATGGGCCGTTGGTCTGATCCAGCAGAGCGCTTCTTATGTAGCACAATTTTTACAACACATTTAAAATGTTTCTCAATTCAGTATCTTGCAAAACGCTTAAAATCTTTTATGGATTCTGTGTTGCCTGTACATATCTTGTTAGCATCATTAATTTAGTTGTAAATCGCATCACAACATTGTATTATCATACAAGTCTTGGATTTTCATTAGTGGCAATTAAAAAATGTTGTGAAAATGCTTATTCAGCTAATTTTAAATTCAATTATAAAAAAGCCCTGCTGATTAAAGATCAGAGTTGAGGCTCAAACTCCACAAAGCTGGGAAATTTGAAGTCCTGTGATCGGCAATGATGTGTGCAGTGTCGTAAATTGTGCTTGCTTACAACTTGCCCTTCATGCCCCCACATTTTTGCTCGATCTTTCAGGTTCAAATCCAGGTGAGGAGGATGGACTGCCTGGGACCAAATATACTCCTTGTTATCCTGGTCCTGTTTCAACTTACAAAGCATCTGAACTTTACTGTATTGCTAGAGGAATTCTCCTGTGACTTGATCCATGCCTGTTACATCAGTAGCTAACAGGATAGATTAAAAAAGGGTCCCCAAACGTTTTTCCCATGGACCACTTGAAAATTGCTGAGGGTCTTGGTGGACAACTTAATGATTTTTCTGCTTGTTATAGCAATGGTAATACACTGTGCCAGATGCTGTATGCTTTTTGTATTGTATTTTTACTGCTTCATTGATTGATTGATTGAATGAGGTGACTGTTTAAAAGAGTAGTAGTGGACCCTCTCATAGCACCTGTCACCATCCTTCTGCTGGCTCTCCATAGAGAAGTTTTTTGTGAGTCTAAGACTGAATGACATGAGAGTTCAAATTTCTTATTTTGGCTTTTGAACTGCAACTTGAAAACAAGATGAAATAATTCATTACCATGGTGATATTTCCAGCAGTAGGCATGTTACAAGACATCAAGTTGTTTTGGAGCCTGAGATGCTTGGTGGTGGTGGGCATACAATGGGCTGGGTGGCTTGGTGTTGCAGTTGAGCAGTAAGGATAAGTGGGAACTTTTAAGGACTATCTTCCAGTACACATCTTTGCTTCAAATTGCATTCTCCCAACTCCACTTTGCAACAGAAAAGATGTGTGGGCTAACATTTGTGAGCTCACTTGTCTAACTTGATACTCTACAAGTCTCTGCCAGTGCTTTTAGAGAGGAAGAAACACTGGCCTACAAATGCACTGAAGTATAATTAATCCATTCCTATTCAAAATGAGTACATCCACCACCTCAACATGGCCAGGATACAGTTTGTCCTGTTGCCTCTATAATCTATGAAACAAGTGGGTTGTTACAAGTTGCTTCAAACATTTTAATTAATGTAATTGTAATGGCGTTAGGACAGTCGTTCCCAAACTGTGGGCCCTGGACTACCAGTAGTCCATGGGCTTCAATCTAGTGGCTTGTGGCACAGCAGCAGTGGCTGCTGTTCTTCATTATCTCAGCCTGATCCTGCAAGGTGTTTGGGGTGGACATAGAGTTGAATGGAAGCCTCTAATTTTCCATCCCTTTCTGATGCATGTTAAATAAGGGATCGCAAGGTACGGCGAGTGGGGAGAGAGGAATGACAGCCTCTCCTCCCGCCTCCTTTCTGATTGCATGTTCAGTCAAGGTTTTAAACCCTGATTAAATTCACTAATAGGCAAAAAACCTTGCGGTTTAAGAATGTACCTATAGCCCACAGATATTTCTACCAAACTTTAAAAAGCAGGGAAATTGGGCAGCTATAGTGAATGCACCAGGGGAGCAGGAGACCTGCTCTCTGAGATATTGTACTGCCCTACAAAGTTGTCAAAAGGCAAACACAATTTGGGTTGGTCTTTCACAGTCCAATCCACTTGCTGTGTAGCTTGGAAGAATTTGGTAACGTGCCTCTGAGCATATGGTAAGTGGTGGCAACACCTGCCATCTCCAAAGATGGAGAATTATATTTTTGTATGTTTGTTGGTGTTCTTCTTACTTTGCTTCTTTCCTATGTTACTAATGTTTCTACAGAGAATCTAAACTAGAAAATTTTATTTCCCTCATTATTCATCCTAGAAATCTGTGTCAAATTTATTTTTATTAATTTCAAAGCCTTTTTATTGGTCAGTGTCATATGATGGTGAAGATAGCCTTTTTTGTTTCAAACTGGAGGTTATGGTCTATTTCTATTTTGGGTGCATTAACAGTTGGACCTGAAACTGCAGTTTAATGTAAAATCAGACTGATCACAATATGCTGCTACTTTAGCAATGACTCTAGTTGTTGGAAAAAAGAGGATGCATGTTTTCAGCCTGCTATGTTTAAACCACTTTATTTAAGGCAAGGTGTTCATGATCAATTAAAAACATAGAGCACACCTAGAATTTTGCTAGAATATATTTCACCTCCCACTGTTTTATCTTGTGCAAATTGAGACACTTCTGAGGTCCACTGGAGACTATTTTGCAGAAGTCAGTGCCATTATTCCACAATTATGTTTGGAGTTTTTTTAGTATAAATTTTGCAAAGTGTTGCTGTACTTCACATATTCATAGAAACAAAAGCAAAAGAAAATGATTTCCTATAGGAAACTTCACTAAAATTGCAAAGTAAATCAGACTTATTTAAAGTGACCATCTGAACTATATCAACTGTCTTAATAATGTTGCTTCCTCCCAGCTAAAACAAGATCAGCACAGGACATATCTTCTTTCTATTATTTGGGCTGATTACAGGTGTTGCCACCACTCACCATATGCTCAGAGGCACATGTTACCAAATTCTTCCAAGCTACAGAGCAAGTGGATTGGACTGTGAAAGACCAACCCAAATTGTGTTTGCATTTTGACAATTTTGTAGGGCAGTACAATATCTCAGAGAGGAGTTCAGGTCTCCTGCTCCCCTGGTGCATTCACTATAGCTGCCCAATTTCCCTGCTTTTTAAAGTTTGGTAGAAATATCTGTGGGCTATAGGTACATTCTTAAACCGCAAGGTTTTTTTTGCCTATTAGTGAATTTCCCTGCTTTTTAATCTGGGAGGTAAGAAATGGGATCCTGTGCAAGTTTGCTGAGAATGGATTGATCATTTGCATGCTTATTGAGTTAAGTGGGATTTACACACACACACCAGGCAATCATGCTTAGGATAGGTGAAACTGACCACAGGGGATGGGGAAGGGAGGAGGAGGGGGAGGTGGAAAGGCAGAGGGGAGGACTGGGATGGGAGCAGGCAGGAGGGGGAGGGGAGAAGGACAGATGTGGTCGTTTGCATGTTTATTGAGTTCAGTGGGATTTACTCCCGTGCAATCATGCTTAGAATAGGTAAAACTGACGGGGGGAGGGACGGAGGGCTGGAGTGGGCAAGGAAGACAGAAGAAGGAAGAGGGGAGGAGAAAGGGAGAGGAAAGGGGAAGGAGGGAAAAGGCAGGTCTGATCATTTGTATGATTATTGAGTTGAATCGGATATACTCCTATGCAATCATGATTAGGATAGGTAAAACTGACCTGGCTGGGCCTGCCAACCAAGACATCTTCTGTATCTTTCACAGTTGGGCAGGGGGAAGGGACAATTCTACCTTGTGGTTTTTCCCATTACAATGTTGCAAGAACACCAGCACTTGGCTGACTTTCTCTTCTCCTAAAGATACAGGATCAGTCTCAGGCCCTGAACCTGGCAACCCTACCTCCCACCCAAATTTAAAACAAAGCTGTCCCTGGCCACATCCACACCAGGCCTCTATTACACTTTGGACAATCATTATTTATTTATCTATTTATTTAGTGTATTTATATACCGCCCCATAGCCGAAGCTCTCTGGGCAGTTTACAATAACTAAAAACATTAAAAACAAATATACAAATTTAAAAACACATATTTTAAAAACAATTTAAAAGAATTTATCATGGCTTCTCTCAAAGCCATGGCTCAAAGCCAATCATGGCTTCTCTCAGAGAATCCTGAGAAGTGTAGTTAGTGAAGGGTGCTGAGAGTTGCTAGGAGATGCCCTGTTCCTCTCACAGACCTTCAATCAGAGTGGCTGACTGTTAACCATTCTCTCGGGAATAGGAGTCTCCTCTTAGCACCCTTCACAAACTACACTTCCCAGGATTCTTTGAGGGAAGCCATGACTGTCTCAAGTGAAATCAAGTCTGCTGTGGGTGTGGCCCTCTTATTAGCCAAGCCCAGCAGCTGTGAGGCTATTAGAACACTGACAGTTGGTCCTTACTGAGTATGCCCTGCGTTATAATAGGCTTCCAGCCACAATTTCTTAAATTAATTAAAAATCAACCAGGCATTTTTTTAACTTTTAAACTGCAGTAGATGAAGGTCAGAGTATGGGGCAAGGTCAGTATTAGGATTACAGGTACTCTGTGAACAGGGCTGATTTTTAATGAATTTCAACAGATTATGAGAACTCGCAGAAAAAAGTCCAAAAGGGCTCTGAGTTTTTTCCTCTCTTTTTAGACTTTGAACTCTCGATTCTCTCTGACTGTTTTGTGCATTGCCATGAAAATTGACAGGGTTGTTAAGCAAGCGTTTCTGAGTTCAGAACTATAAGTTTTGTAAGGTTTTGTTTTGAAATGAGATGGGAAGCCTCAGAATGGCATGGGGGGATATTTTCCATTTAACATTGCGGAATGTGAAAAATCCCCGCTGACTATAGTATACAGCCACTCTCGTGGCTGTATAATAAGCAATCATGGAGAGAGGCTGCTGCCTGCAGACCCACCACCACCACCAAGTGTGGGGGCGGAGGCTTCCATCCCATGGATGCTGCTTGTCATGTAAAGCAGCAGACTATAGGATGGAAGCCTCCATACAGGCTGTTGAATGCTATTTCTCAAATGCCATCTCTGCAGGGAAGGCTCTTGCAAAGTAACTCATCATAGGGTCATCCCCCCCCCCCATGCACCACTTTCTATAGTAGTAGCACTTGTCAGCATTGACATCAGCTTTGGGAGCTGGGCCTGCATTTTTCTCTTGTGGGGTCAGTCAGAGAGAAGTGAGAGCTTGACAGTGCTCTCTCCATTTCTTACTGCAACTGCTGTCCTACATTCTCCAGACTTCTTTCCCCCCATTTTGTGGCCTCCTTTAATCCCCCCCTTTGGAGCAAAGTCTCCCAAAGACCTTTTTTAACATAAGCACATCCATCACGTCACGTTAAATATTCATATTGATTTTTAATTTTAATTCCATAGAATTTGTAATAAATAAAATACAATCATATAGCATCTAGCACAGTGCACTACAAGTGCTGTAATAGGCAGAAAACTCATTATGTTGTCCACAAAGACCCTCAACAATTTTCAAGTGGTCCATGGAGGAAAAAATTTGGGAAGCTCTTTTAGGAAAAAACAGGGCTACACATACTGAAGTGGAAAATTCCACTCTCAGGGGTCACTGGTATATGTATGTAAATAAGGTGGAAGGGGACGGATGTTGCGACAGGATGGGGCGGACAAAAGATGAGTGTGTGCGTTCATACTTCCTCTTAATGGAGAATTACCTGACGAATCACGGAGCCAGGTGGGAGCGGGAAACACGTAAAGCCCCTTATTGGGTACCTTGGGACACATGACTGTATACTGTAAAAACCTATAAAAGACCCTCAATTTGGGGAAGAAGTTAGTCTCCCGCCATAGCACATGCTGGCCGGGTCTCCTTGCAATTGTAAGTATAATAAACAGCTGTAAGCTTCAACCTGCCTCAGCGTTGTTTCCTGGAAAAGGACTCCATTAAGGAAAAAATTCCACAACAATACCATACTCCAAGTCATTTGCATCAGTACCCAGAGCTTGGAAGTAACTAGTTACAAGTAACAAATTACTTGTAATTCATTACTTTTTTGAGTAATGAGTGGGTAATTCCTTTACATTTTGATTGTGATAGAACTAGGAGTAATTTTACTACTTTTGTGGAGTAATTGTAACGTTTCCAGAATTACTTTTGGGCATTACTTGGGGGGGGACCAGGGGAAGTCTTCTGCTCCTCTGATTTATGGATGAAAATCATGTGCCTCAAACTGGGCTTCTGTGCAGTGTCGCTCTTTCCTCATGCTCTGTGGATGGGCAGGAGGCGATGAGGGAGAGGCGGAGAGTGAGACAGGGTGGAGTGGAGAAAACAATTATTTTAAAAAAAACAGATGGTGGTGAAGAATGGAGTGGAGGGGGAAAGGATCCGGTCAAGGTCAAGAACATGGATAAAGGAGAAGGAGGCAGCCGCAGAATGGAGATAAAGAACTATGGAGGTGAAAGATGACACGAGAGAGAGAGAGAGAGAGAGAGAATATACTGTGTTTGCACTTGGCACACAAAGTGGCCTCCACCACCCTCTCTGGCTACTGTGCTGCATTTGCAGTATTTTAACTTTTTTGCATCTCAGGGGAAAATGTTTGCTTGAGTGAGTGTCCCTTAGTTGGTGGCAGGGCAGGGTCCGGGAGGTGGTTAAGTGAGAGAGATTATGCTCTGTCTGAGTAGGGGGGACTTTGGTTTGGCATGCAAAGATCTGAGTAGTGGCCTCAGCCTCCCTCCCCACCACCCTTACCAGCGGAGAGACTACCATTGCTATCTTATGAATAAAAATAATTATTCTACTACCTCTGTATGTGTTTGTTTATTTTTACTGTTGTTTTAGGCTACTTAGATGTGCAGCAGCCAAGGCCAGCACCTTGTAGGCGGTTTTTTTTAAGTAACGGAAATGTAATTATAGTGATTACTTTGGAGGAAAAGTAATCAGTTACTTTCAGAGCAATTGTAATTGTAACAGTAATTACTACTTTTTGGCCCATGTAACTGTAACTCTAATTTATTACTTTTTAAAAGTAATCTTCCAAGCTCTGTCAGTACCAGTGTTGCCCCTATTGCATCAGAGGAGTTCCAAGTCTTTTCAGATCTTTCTCAATCCATCAAGTAAAAAATATGCTTGGTCCTTTTCTTTCAATGATGAAACAGGATCTCCAGAGGATCTGCTGGTCCCATGTTCCGCCATCAATGACTAATGGAGGTGTTGCTGTCAAGGAGACCTTGACAACAGGTTCTCCCCAGGTAATGATCTATGACCCCGGTGTCCTCATTTGCAATGAAAGTGATTCTATAGATCTTTTCAGAGTGCTAGTGATTTCTGGTTTTAGCCACATGAACAGATTGAAGCTGGCTTTCTACAATAGACGTTAGCTAGTTGTAGGTCAACCAATGAATAGTTGGAGCCAAAAGACAACGGCAAACATGGAACACAATCAGAAATTAGAGATCAGGAAATAGCACCCCCTCCCTCTGGAATCTGCTGTTTGGTAAGACTCACTTAAATGGAAGACAAGGCTTTTTATTCCATTGCATTTCCTAGCTTAATACGGCATTCCGTTCCTGTTCTGGGATCAAAGAGCTGGGCTAGGAGAGGCAAAACTCCATAAAGCTATAGTTGAATCAGAGAGAGTATCTCCTGTAGTGTTCCTGCTTGCGAAATTCCTAACTCTTAGGAACAATGTATGTGAATGTGCCCAGTCTAAGACACCTTCAATCTACATCTGAAGCAATGTTTGCTCCCTACCTCCCCCCTTTTGCAGCTTCCAAATAGTCCCTTTCCATATGCTATCATTATAACCTTTGAAAGTTCCTGATCACAGCAACTGACAATGGGTGAGACTTTTGGTTCATAGCTCTCAGACATTACAGGTCTAACCTGATAACTATGGAATGGAAAATCGTTCTTAAGATAGGAATCTAGGTGCTGACCCTTAATGAAAAACAATGAAATTGTCTGGCAGCTTGAAGGCTTACGCTTATGCTTAAAATGTTGTGCGTTTTCATGGACTAGCATCCACTTCTCGTTAGTCTTACTCGATATCTCAGCAGCTTCTGATAACATTGATCATGGTATTCTCCTGGTTCAACTGAGTAGGATGGGAATTGGAGGTACTTTACTACATTGGTTCTGTTCCTATGTAGTTGAGTCCAACAAATAACATTGGGGGAGTGCTGTTTAACCCCCCCCCCGGGGGAATTTATGGGAGTTCCACAGGGCACTATTTTGTCCCCAGTGTTATTTAACATCTGTATGAAGCCATTGGGAATACTTAGGAGTTTTGGAGCACTGTGCCATCAGTACACTGATAGCATGTAACTCTGTTTTGTCCATAATATCAATCAAGAGAGGCTGTGCAAGAAGATGCTTCCAAGTTCATAGCTCATCCAGGAGGCCCTCTCCAAAGTTGTCTATGAGTCACAAGCGGTTGCATAGTTTGTTGCTCAGAATTTACTTAAGTAATAAAATAATACCATACTTCAATAAAGTAAAGAGGGAAGATGACCTGTTTTGTTAGCTTCTCCATTAGTGCAACTCTTTGCCTCCAGATGTGTAAAGTGAGATTGTCCAACTGTTTCCAATTGTGTGCAATCATTTGCATCACTGCCACTAAAAGAAAAGTTATAACTTCCTTGTGTGACAAATCTTTTTGTTTATTAAAAAATTAAATCAGCAATGCCAGTTGTAGTGTACATCATACTGTTTGACTCATTATCAGTTATTTCACTGAAAACTTTCTTCCAGAACTTGAGCTCTATCACATACCCACCACATGTGGTACCAAGTGCCCAGCTGTCCACATCCTCTCCAGCACATTGGAGAGGATTGAGGGCATATCTTGTGGCAATGTACAGGCATTAAATACCACCAATGAAGGATCTTTAATGTGTTTTCCCACATTTTCATTGAAAATTGTTAATCCAATCAGCATCCTCAGTTTTAATGCCAAAATCACTTTCCCAAAATTGTTTAAGTGATTTAATAGATCCAATATACTTATTACAGATAATTTGATAAATTATAGAGAGAACCCTTTTTGGTTGCTGTGGTCAAAGCCAATATTAGATTTTGGAAGGTTTCAAAGTCTGGGTTGCTTGTGCCAGATCTTTCCTATCTGTTATAAAATGTAAAAATTTGGTGTATCTGTAGCCAACTTTGGTTATCTGTGCCTAATTTAGCAGCCAATTGGATCCCTGTCAAGGCGATTTGACTCTCATACTGATCCTTCAAATGGAAAAACCCAGCATAGTAATCAAACATAATTCTGAGATTGAATATTACTAAAAAGCCTGGATGGTACCAGAAATGTATTAGTGGAGATATGGGAGGGGCTAGTGACTTAGCTCACGAAGTCCAAACTAAGAAATCAGCCTTTGCAAAGGATTTGTGATTTCCTGTAAAGATGCTTTACTACTTGAAAGAAAAAGTAAGGCCTGTAATTTGCTGATGACCAATCTGTGGTATTCCATATGTATCCAAGTAATGTATCCATTACTTACTGTCCTGGATAACTTGAGTTATATTATGTGAGCTGCTTCATAGTACCATAAAAAATTGTCCTCCTAGATTAGAGTGCTTACAAAGCGTCATACATCTTAAGTCTTCGGCATTTGTTTAAGTACACAAAGGAGAGCAACAAAGCCTGCCATTTCAATAAGTTCTGCACTGGGATTTGAAGAAGTAAAACTTGAAAAAAGAACCACCAGCCCACCCAACATGGAGGCTAAACCCCATCCTGATGCAACACAAAGAGATAGTTGACCACCTGATGGTGAAAATTGATTTTTTTTTTGTACATAATACCCCCCAAGATCATTTGGAAGCTCTATTATGGGACGCGCTGAAGGCGTTCCATGGGGTGAACTAATCAGTGAGTATGCACACTTCAAAAAAGAACACAGCTGTAAAGGAAACTCATGTTGGATATGAATACAGGAGGGCCCCACTCATACGGCGGGTTATGTTCCAGACCCCCGCCTCAAAGCGAAACCCGCCAAAAAGCAGAACTCAGTCAATAAAATGGTGCCCAACACCAAAAAAAGCCGTAAAAGTGGAACAAGCGCTGTATGAGTGGGCCCTTACTCTAATTACTGTCATTGAAAGCTGCCGTATTAGCGGAATGCCGAAAAGCGGGGCCCTACTGTAATTTGGAAGTGAAACAAATGGAGAGTAAAAAACTTTACAGTGAATTCACACAGAATTGACGGTTCTGAGTGAAATAGTACAGACAAAGGCATGGTCTGATACCATGATTGCTCTCATATGAGAATTGATCCTATCTACCATGCTCCTTGAACAGAGGACAAAATCAATCCTCGAGTGTGATTCATGACAGCTGAAGAAGAATGAGAAATCATGTTCTCGATTCACTAGCCACCACAAATCCATCAGATTATATTTTTCTAACAAAGCATTCAGATCTCCCAGGGTGTATGTTGCCCTCTTGTTGATTTTCCTCGTTCTATCCATTCTGGGATCTCCTACTCAATTTAGGTCTCCACCTATTACCAGCTCCACTTCTTGGAAAGTTTGCAACTGTAATAATACTGACTCGAAATTCCAGCTGACCAATATTTGGACTGTAAATTGAGCCAAATGTAACCTTAACCCCAAACAAAAACCCCTTAACAATGGTCTATCAAAACATCCAGCTCCAAAAAGTGTGTTGAGAAATCCACAAACTCACCCCCCTAGTTTTTGAAGTGCCAGGTGCTTGATACCAACTTCCACCTGACCCAGGAATTAAAGGTTTACCCTTAGCTCCCTTCTTTTGACGTGTTTCCCGAAACATTACTACATTAGGATGTTCTTTCTTAACCAAGCCTTTCTCCTTTTTATCAGGTTACCCAGGCCATTAACATTCAAGGACTAGATTGTTATACTCATGTTGCAATTTTTTTTGAAAATGTTAAGAAAGGTCTTGTTCTATAGTGCTCTGTCATAGTCTCCCTATAGGAGGCTAATACTCCATCTATTAAAGTTTCCCCTCCCCATTAACCCCCCTCCAAATTTCCCCCAACTTTTTGAACACTTTTCCCCAGCTAGAATATCTCTAAGCAAATGTCTACATAGTCCCCATGATATGGGAACTAAAGCAGTAAGATACTTGTAATATAGGAGTGTTATGAAGCCCACTACATCTCCCCCCCCAACCCTTTATATGCATATCATACCTGTATAAACATTTACGTAATCGAGAAAACCAGATAAACCATGTCCATTCCAGTGGCAGTAGCTTTGTGGGTATTGTCAAGAATGCCTGGTTTGAAAGGTTAAAAACTAAAATGGTTCTGAGGCAAGGAATTATGGGGGGAAACATCTTGCCTGAAATGGGGCCTCAGAGGCCATGAGATTGAGTTCTCACAGCTGAAGCTAGTTAATTAAGCTACAAGCCAGAACACCTGCTTATCAGTTGAGACTGGTACTTCAAGGCCAATCGGCCTGGGAAGGTTGGTGAGTGCATGACCGTTAGGGCAACAGCTCCGGAAGATTTTATCATCAGAAAGCCCCAATTGTCTAATTAATTCCTGGCTGTTGCTAGGCATTTTCCCATAAGAGTAGTATCCAGACTGTACAGTTTTGTTCCCCAGTGTTCTCAGTGTTCCTTATGGTTTTCTAGTGGTGTTCCATATTCTATTGGCTACCCAAGCTTTGCATCTCTGGGAAGATGTGGAACCATGAGGTAGTTTGCTGTTTACCTCTATTGTAAGTATAGATTAGGCTAGACAGATTTATTTTTATTTGTGACTAACTCTCTCTGTATTGTACCTGGCCCTCAGGGGTGTGGGTTTTAAGGAATCATTTTACTGCCATATCTTTATTCTAATAAAGCTACTTCTTATATACCAGTGTGTGTTCATTGCAGGGGAGGTTTGGCTCAGAGTCCAGCACCGTAGCCATTTAGCCACAATTACCAGATATCTGGGTATTTTGCCTAAAAGCTCCAGGGCAAGGCATGTACCTTAGGCTCTTGTCTTTGGAATCCTGGGCCGGTCTTTTTCTGGCACTTTGGGTTTCTCCTTGGCCCAGAGTGGGTGACCAGGATTAAGGGGTGGTGGCAGTCTACCTACCTTGCAGGGTTGTTGTTGGTTTACTTAGCCCTGGTAAGGGAGGCACGGGTTGTGCCAGGCCAGGATCAATTGCCCTGGGTTGGAAATTGAGTCCTGGGACTTAACTGGCAGCAGTTCATGACAGGTATCTTTCCTGCTTTAGTAATTAAAGGAGAAAGGCCACAATAATGGCTTTAATATCAAGATCTCTGTCTTAAAGATCTCATAGGGTTCTTAGGTTTTTTATTTTTCTTTGGCTTTCACTGCCAGTCTTATAGGTCATCAGAGTGACATTCTTCATCACTGTCTTCCTCTCTCCAATCTGCTTGCTCTACCTCTTCTTGTAATTTTAATGAGATCAGAATTTCCCTGTGCATCAGCTCTAGTAACCACAATATGGGTAACATTATCATGCATAACAATAAGCTTAAAAGGGAAGCCACATTTATAGTGGATGCCTGCATCTCTCTGTTTATCAGTGCACGGTTTAAGATCTCTTCTTTTCTGGAGCGTTTCCATACATAAATCATTATAAATCTGCATCTTTACATCACAACAAAGCAGATCTCCCTTTTCTCTGGCAGCCTTCATAACTTCTTTGAGTGGGAAATGTGCCATTTTGGCTATAACATTGCATGGGTGTTGTCCTTGTGTAGGCCTAGGCGTGAGCACTCTGTGGCTTTCGTCGCTGGCGTTTGCTGATGATTTGGCGATTATTAGCGATAGCTATGGTAAGATGGTTAAGAAGCTTGAGATGGTTGATAAGTTTTGTGGGTTGACTGGTCTTCGGGTGCAGTCAAAGAAGTGTCATGGTTTTTTCATCCAGCCAGCTATTGATTCTTATGTGGTTAATAACTGTTTGCCTTGGTCGATAGGTTTGGGGGCGATTCATATGATTTCGCCTGGGGAGGTTGGGAAATATCTTGGAGTGCGTCTCGATCCTTGGGATGGGTTTGTAAGTATGCTGTGGAAGAAGATGTGCGGATATGGTTGGGTAGGATCGGTAAGGCGAAGTTGAAGCCGTCCCAGAAGGTGAAGTTACTGCAGGGTTATTTGATCCCACGAGTATTGTACTTGTGTGATCATACTGACCTTGCAAGGACGGTGTTAAGGAAGGTGGATGATGCGATTAGGTTGGAGGTTAAGAGGTGGTTACATCTGCCCATGTCGACGTGTTCGGGCTTATTTTATGTTAAGAGCAAAGATGGTGGCTTGGGTCTTGTTAAGTTGGAGCTGGCTGTGCCAATCATGCAGTTGAAGAGATTGATGAGGGTTGCAAGGTCGCCTGATGAGGTTATTCGTCGGATTGCGCGGCAATTTGATTTGGAAGAGGAATATAGGAGGTTGTGGGGTCGGTCTGGAGGTGTGCCGGAGGAAAGCCCTGATTTGTGGGGAGTGCCGGAGGTGGTTGGTAATGGTGAGATGGATGTTATTTGGATGAGACCTCCTAAAATGAAAATCAAGTTGCCTATGGATTATAGGAGAACGGAGCTAGCTAGGTGGAAGGAGTTTGTTTGTCAAGGGAGTGCGGTGGTCAGTTTTGAGAAGGACCCTGTTAGTAATGCATGGATAGGCAACAAGGTTGATATGTCTGAGAGGGATTATATTACCGGTTTGAAGTTAAGAGCAAATGTGTTCCCCACTAGGGAATTTCTGGGTCGTGGTAGGGAAGGTGTGAATAAGAGTTGTCGGAGGTGTGCTGCTGTCTTTGAGTCCTGCTCTCACATTTTGGGGCAGTGTCCTGCCGTGGAGGAGGCCCAGATACGTAGGCATAATAGGATTGCGGATATCATTTGCAATGAGGGCAAGAGGAGTGCTTGGCTAGTCTATCATGAACCCCACTTGCGGAATGCTAGGAATGAGCTTCATAAGCCTTACTTGGCATTTGTTAAGGAGGGGAGAGCTATGGTTGTGGATGTCACGGTGCGTTGGGAAGGAGGTAAGGACAATTTGGAACAGGCTGTTGCTCATAAGGTGGAGTATTATAAAAATTTGAGTAGACAGGTGAGTGAGTTGGTGGATGTTAGTACGGTTTCTTTTCATGGTTTTGCGGTGGGAGCTCGTGGTAAGTGGCCTGCGTGTAATTTTCATGTGTTAGATTGTCTTGGTATTGCGAAGGCGAGACAAGTTAGGGTGGCTAAGTTGTGTAGTCGAAGAGTTTTAGAGTTTTCGAGTGCTATGTTGCACTTGTTTGCGGATAGAGGATAGTTTTTGGTGTTAGTTACTTATGGTTCTTGGTGTGGTGTTCGCTTTCTTGTTTTATGTGTTTCCTGTTTGTCTTATTAACTCTTATCCTCTTTTGTGTTGTCGTTTCATCTCTTTATATCTATGGAGTCTCGTAGTGATTACTTCCCTGTAATTCGGTTATAACATCTATGCCATAAATCAGGAGACATGACGCTGCCACTGGATTGACATGACCGTTTAAATTGATGGACGGGCCATCGAGGATGTGGTCTACCCTCGCTAACTCGAAATGGAGAGGCAGGGGGTCCCCCCTGTCTGATATTAATAGCCAAATGCCTCGTCATCTAATTAGTGACGCGCATGAATGGATGAATGAGATTCCCACTGTCCCTACCTACTATCTAGCGAAACCACAGCCAAGGGAACGGGCTTGGCAGAATCAGCGGGGAAAGAAGACCCTGTTGAGCTTGACTCTAGTCTGGCACTGTGAAGAGACATATTCTTCAATGTGCAAATCAGGAAAAGTATTTTTTAGCCAAGTCACAAAACAGGATCTCATATTTATTTATTTATTTATTTAATTAATTTCATTTTTAAACCGCCCATAGCGAATAGCTCTCTGGGCGGTGTACAAAAGATTAAAAGTACAGAAATACAAAATATCACAATAAATAAACTGAAACAAAGAGATTTAAAATTGTAACATTAAACGCTTTAAAATGCCTGGGAGCATAGCCAGGTCTTAACCTGGCGCCGAAAAGATAGAAGCGTCGGCGCCAGGCGTATTTCTGAACCTTCCACTGATTCAGGTAGTCCTCTTACTCTCAGATTTCCATTCCTATTGTGATCCTCCCAAGACTACATACGAAGCTTTAGATCCATAGTGGTCACTGTGATGCGTCCTTCCCTGGCTCTCCCTGTCAGGTTCCTACCTGCTCGTGGTTACTGCCTGTCTCTAGGCACCACCAGGGACTCCACCAGTCCGGACCGCACTCTCTTATGGTTTACCTATCCGCTCTAGCACAGATCTCAACAGATCCCCCTGCTAGGCATCCACCAGTAACGTCCCAATACTAGTATTCCCAGAGACTCTGAATACTGGTATTGTTATTCTCTTCACCGCTGCCACCATTTGTTACAGTTCCCCTTCAGCCTTGGTCGTTACCTTACCCTCCCTTCTGGTCTGTGAAACCCCAGCCAAGGATCAGGCCTTTGGTAAACCAAATTAAGTATTTATTAAAGATAACAAAGCTAACAAGATTAACAAGATTTCTTCTTAAGGCACATAAGCATATGGTTTTACTCAATACTAATCCGAACTCCACCTCCCTCCTGGTAAACAACTCTCTAAACCCCACCAAGCAATCCACTCTTTCTCTTCTCCCCCCCCAGATTCCACTCTCACTCTTCCTTTTATACATTCAGCCATTTTAAACACTCAGCCAATCATCTCGCATTCTACTGCCCATTCACTCCCCCTCCTCTTTCACTCCACTTACCATGTATCTTCTACAACAACAACACTTACCATATATACATTAATATAGGAGCATCACATTTCCCCCCCCTTAAACAACAGCAGAATATTATTCCTGTTCCAGGATTTATACGTCGCGTTAACAAATAAAAGTCTCTATGGGGAAAATGTCTTTCTTTGTTCCTCTGTCTGGTCACGTCACTGCAGTCCCAGCCACTTGCCTGGAAAGTCCATCGGCCAGTACATTGTCCTTGCCTTTTATGAACTGGAAGTCCACTTGATAGTCCTGTAGGGCCCAGGACCACCTCTGCAGCATAGTGTTATGGTTTTTCATAGTCTGCAACCATAACAAGGCCCGATGATCCGTAGTCACTGTGAATCTTCGTTCCCACACGTATGGGCGCAACTTGTTCAGTCCCCACACGACCGCTAGGCACTCCTTCTGGACCGACGAATAATTTTTCTCCCTCAGCGTCAGCTTGCGACTCAGGTACGCCACTGGATGTCTGGTGCCTTCTCTCTCCTGTAGCAAGACGACTCCCAGCGCGAGGTCTGACGCATCTGTAGCCACGATGAATGGTTTCTCATAGTCTGGTGCTATTAATATGGGTCCTTGGCACAAGGCTTGCTTCAGTAGATCAAAAGCCTTCTGACATTCATCCGTCCATACCACACGCTCAGAACACTTCTTCTTTGTTAATTCATGCAAGGGGGTTGCTATTTCCCCAAAATTTCTCACAAACTTCCTATAAAATCCAGCCACACCCAGAAATGCCCTTACTTGTTTTTTGGTTAAGGGGATCGGCCACGCTTGTATTGCCTCCACCTTGCTCCATAAGGGGGTGATTTTCCCACTCCCCACCTTATGTCCTAAATAGATTACTTCCTTTAGTCCAAACTGGCATTTCTTAGCTTTTATTGTGAGGCCTGCTTTTCTTAAGGCCTCCAATACTGTTGTCAGGTGTTGGACATGCTCAGGCACCGACTTGCTAAAAATGGCCACGTCATCGATATGTATAACTATACTGGTTCGGCCAGGTTTGTTGCTAAAGAGATTCCTATAGGTT